>NC_045626.1:83889117-85224117 GCF_009829155.1 Mustela erminea
GGTGGCCGCTGTGGAAGGAAACTCTGCCTCAGACGCCAGCTTGGAGCGGGTCTTCCCCGGCTCGTGGCTAAGACAAGGCGCGGGGGAGGTGAGAACTGGAAGTGAGATGGCAGGTCCTGTGGGCACCTTCCCAGGAGGACTGGCTCAGGCCCTGAGTCATGGGCCAGTCAGCCGGCCCCGACTGTGTGCCCAAAGCTGTGCCAGGCGTGGGGACGCAGGTGCGAGAAAAGCAAACTCCCTGCCCTTGTGGACCTACCATCTAACGGGGGTTGGGGTAGTGACAGGTTCGGCACAGAGTCATCAGCCCCAAGTACACGGCCTACAGTTAGTTTCTCCTGCAGTTTTTTCTGCACCCGCCCCCCCTCCATCGCATGTGCCCTCTGGCCTCCTGGCGAGTTCCTCCTCATCTCGCCTTCTGAGAAAAGCCCCGGGGCCTCCTCATCTCATCTCCCCTCTCTTCTTGCTCTTTCTTCTCCAGCCACACTGGCCTCCTTACTATGTTTCTTGCCTCTGAGGCTTTGCATTTGCTGTTCCCTCTGCCAAGAATGCTTTTCCCTCTGGATAGCCGCATGGTTTGTGTCCTTATTTCCTTCAGGCCTTTCCTGAAAAGCGCCTTCTCTGGGAGGTCTTCCTGGCCCCTCCTAGCGACCCAGGAGGGCAAGCTCATTATCACTCACACTTCTTATGTTCTTCCCCTGCTTTATTTCTCTCCTTGACTCCTAACTTCATCTACTGTGCTGTGTGAATGTGCTTCCTTTTCACCCCCCTCTAATAAGAGAGGGGAGGAGCCCTTGTCTTTTTTTCTTTCTTTTTTATAAACATTGTATTGAAGGGGGCACCTGGCTGGTTTAGTCTGTACAGTGTGAGATTCTTAAGATTTTATTTATTTATTTGACAGACGGAGATCACAAGTAGGCAGAGCAGCAGGCAGAGAGAGAGAGAGGCAGAAGCAGGCTCCCTGCTGAGCAGAGAGCCCAATGCAGGGCTTGATCCCAGGACCCTGAGATCATGACCTGAGCTGAAGGCAGAGGCTTAACCCACTGAGCCACCCAGGTGCCCCAAGACCCTTGGTCTTGTGCTTGTGAGTTGGAACCCCACTTTGGGTGTACAGCTTATTTTAAATATACCCACCCCTAATTTATTGAGGAGAAATTCACATGGCATAAAATTGACCATTTTATTTATTCTTATTTATTTATTTATAAAGATTTTATTTATTTATTTGACAGAGAGAAGTCACAAGTAGATGGAGAGGCAGGCAGAGAGAGAGAGAGAGGGAAGCAGGCTCCCTGCTGAGCAGAGAGCCCGACGCGGGACTCGATCCCAGGACCCTGAGATCATGACCTGAGCTGAAGGCAGCGGCTTAACCCACTGAGCCACCCAGGCGCCCCTCTTATTTATTTATTTTTTAAAGTTTTTTGCCGGGGAGGGGCAGAAGAAGAGGGAGAGAGAGAGTCCCAGCAGACTCTGTGTTCAGCGCTGAGAAGAGCTCTATGCAGGGCCCAATCTCACAACCCTGAGATCAAAACCCGAGCAGAAACTAAGAGTCGGACACTTAACCAACAGTACCACCAGGTGCCCCCCAGAGATTTAATTTTTAAGTAATCTCTATACCCAACCCGGGGCTCGAACTTACAACCCCAAGATCAAGGGTCAGGCGACCTACCAACTGAGTCAGCCAAGAGCCCCAGAACTCTATTCCTTAATTACGGCTGAGTAATATTCCATTTAATGGATGCACCGTATTTTATTTATCCATTCATCCGTTGATGGACACTTGGACACTTGGGTTGCTTCCAACTTTTGGTTATTGGGAATATTGCTGCTATGAGCAGGCATGTACTTATTTTTACCTCGTATCTTGATAAATGCTGGTGGAAAGAATGACTGGAGGAAACAAAGAATGACTTGGAGGAAACCAAGGCACTGGACTCAGTGGGGTGGGGCTGGGAAGAGGGGATGGCTGGGTGAGGACTTGAAGGAGGAGCCTGGAAATGGGCCACATGTGCAAAGGCCCTGAGCACGGTGCGTTGCTGGAGCAGAAGGAAGCCAGGTGGCTGAAGCTGAGGGAGTGGAGATAGGACACGAGGCATGAGAAGCATGAGAAGCTGGAGGGGTGGGCAGAGGACCAGTAGGACAAGTAGGACCTTGTCACTCACAGGGTGGCGGTGGACGTGCTTCTGAGGCAGTGGGGAGCCACGGAAAGGCTCTGAGTAAGAGAGTGCCGTGCCTTGGTTTGCCTTAAGTTTTACTAGGATTCCCTCACAGGAAGATGGATGCACCGGGTGCCGGGGTCGGAGGGGCAGCCGGGAGACGGGAGAGGAGGCCACAGCAGCTGTCCTGGTGAGAGCTGAGAGTTGATGGTGGCCTGGGATGGGGAAGTGGTGGCGAGGATGGAGAAGTGACAGACTCAGACACGGTTCGGAGGTAAAATCATCAGGACTGGTAACCGCAGCCACAACTCAGTTCTGGTTCTCAAATTCCCCTTTCCAGGCCGTCTCAATCACGGCCTCTTCTCCAGCCCTCCCCAGTCCGCAGCCACAAAGCTGCTCAGCCATTCACAGCCGCCAAAGGCTGGAATGGCAGAATATCCTCAACAGATGAAAGAATAAACAAAATGTAGCATACCCGCACGGTGAGATACGACTTGGCCACAAAGAAAGGAAGTACTGATAAATGCTGTAAGGCTCATGGACATTAAAAACACTATGCTAAGTGAAAGAAGTAAGGCACAAAAGGCCCTATACTATGATTCCACTTACATGAAATATCCAGCATCGATAAATCCACAGCAACAGAAAGTAGAGGCAACCTACTGAATGTGAGAAGATATTCCCAAATGACATATCCAATAAGGGGTTAATATGCAAAATATATAAAGATCTCATGCGACCTAACACCTCAAAACCAAATAATCCAATTAAAATAAGCAGAAGATATAAATTGACATGTTCCCAAGGAAGACATCCAGATGGCCAATAGACCTATGAAGAGATGCTCCACATCACTCATCCTCAGGGAAATGAAAATTAAAACCACAACGGGATAGCACCTCACTCCCATCGGAATAGCCAGAATTAAAACAACCACAACCACAACCAGAAATAACATATGTTGCTGAGGACGTGGAGGAAAAGGGACTCTCCTGATGGTGGAAATGTAAGTTGGTGCAACCACTGCGGAAAACAGTGTGGAGATGCCTCAGAAAATTAAAAATAGTAACACAGTATGGTCCAGTCATCCCACTCCTGGGTATTTATCCAAAGAAAATAAAAACACTAATTTGGAAAGCTATATGCAATCCTGTGTTTAATGCAGCCCTACTTACACCAGCCAAGATATGGAAGCAGCCCGTGTCCACCCACAGATGAATGGATAAAGATGTGGGGTAGATACACAAAATGGAATATTACTCAGCCATAAAAAAGACTGAAATCTTGCCATTTGCAACAACATGGACGACCTAGAGGGTATAGTGCTATGTGAAATAAGCCAGACAGAGAAAGACTATCTTCATACAATTTCACTTACATGTGGAATCTAAAAAACAAAAATGAACAAACAAATAACAACAACAACAACAACAAAAACCAGAAACAGACCCATCAATACAGTGAACAAACTGGTAGTTGCCCTTGGGGAGGGAGGTGGAGATGGGCAAAAGGGGTGAAGGGGAGTGGAAGACACAGGCTTCCGGTTGTGGAAGAGAAGTCACGGGCATGAAAAGGACAGCACAGGGAGGACCATCAACAATACTGTAATAGCGTTGCACGGTGACAGATGGCCGCTGCGCTTGCGGTGAACAGAGCGTAAGTACATTGTTGAATCACTATATTGTACACCTGAAACTAATGTAGCATGGTGTGTCAAGTACACTTCCATGAAAAAAAAAAAAAAAGATAGAAAGTAGATTGGGTGTTGCCAGGGGCTGGAGGGAGAGGAGAAAGGGGAGTGACTGCTAAAGGTTGTGGGGTTTTCCTTTGGAGTACCAGGAATGTTCTGAAACTAGATAGTGTTGGTGATTAAACATCATGAATGTACGAAATGTCACTGAATTGTTTCTTTTATTTTGTGCTGGTGACTTTTCTTAAAGAAGTATTTATTTATGAGCAAGAGAGAGAGAGAGAGAGAGAGAGAGATTGAAAGCATGCATGCCAGGAGGCAGAGAGACTCCGTACTCAGCATGCAGCCTGATGTGGGGCTCGATCCCACGACCCTGAGATCATGACCTGAACCAAAACTAACAGTACGACCCTTAACCAACTGAGCCACCCAGGCGCCCCTGTGTTGATGACTTGTTTTTTTTTAAGACTTTATTTATTTATTTGACAGACAGAGATCACAAGTAGGCTGAGAAGTAGAGAGAGAGAGAGAGAGAGAGAGGAGGAAGCCGGCTCCCTGCCGAGCAGAGAGCCCGATGTGGGGCTCGATCCCAGGACCCTGAGATCATGACCTGAGCCGAAGGCAGAGGCTTTAACCCACTGAGCCACCCAGGCGCCCCACGTTGGTGACTTTTTAAAGCTCAAAGCTCTACCTTTTTTCTTTTCTTTCTTTATTTTTAGCTTTATGGAGGTATAATGGACAAATTAAAAGTAAGACATTTAAAGTGTACATTGTGATGATTTGATACATATATATAAACATTGTGAAGACTCCTCTTCCCTAGTTAACACATCATCAATGTGTTTTAGCGTTTCTTTCTTTTTTTTTTTTTTTTAAAGATTTTATTTATTTATTTAACAGAGATCACAAATAGGCTAAGAGGCAGGCAGAGAGAGAGAGAGAGGAGGAAGCAGGCTCCCTGCTGAGCAGAGAGCCCAATGTGGGGCTCAATCCCAGGACCCTGGGATCATGACCTGAGCTCCATGTGTGAAGGCGCCCCTAGCGTTTCTTTCTTTCTTTTTTTTTTCTTCTTTCAATGAGAACATTTAAGCTCTACTCTCTTAGCAAATTTAAATTATACAAACTGTGTTATCAGCTAGTCACCATGCTATATATGTATGTAAACACACACACACACACACACACATTTAAAGATTTTATTTATTTGTCAGAGAAAGAAAGAGCACAAGCGGAGGAGTGGCAGGCAAGGGAGAAGCAGGCTCCCTGCTGAGCAAGGAGCACAATGTGGGACTCAATCCCATGACCTCGGGATCATGACCTGAGCCAAAGGCAGATGCTTAACAGACTGAGCCACCCAGGTGTCCCTCATGTCCCTATGTTTACTTTAAAATGGTTTATTTTGAGGGCACCTGGCTGGCTTGGCTCAGTTGGTGGAGCATGCAACTCTGGATCTCAGGGTTGTAAGTTCAAGCCCCATGTTGGGTGTAGAGATTATGCAAAAAAAAAAAAAAATAAACATTTTTAAATAAATAAAATGATTAATTTTTTGTTACGTGAATTTCACCTCAATGAAAATTACAATAAACATTGAGGAATTTTTTTTTAAAAAGATGCCAGGTGGTTGCTTTCTGCCTCTTTCACCCATGGAAAACCCCAACTGCAGCACGAGGGGCTCTGAGAACCAAGGTTCACAGACTTCTGGGAAAATTTCCCCACATCAAGACCCAGAAATCTTTGTGCCTGGCATTTTCCTAATCTGGTGAGTGTTTACAGTTGCGGAAATTCGGGCTAGGCTTTCCTGGCTGAAGAATTTTGGCAGCATCCGGTATAGGTGGATTCAGGGCTTCAGTCACTATCAGATGCATTTAGGTACCTGTCTCGCTCCATGTTGTGGGTCTTGGTCCTACTTTCTCCCGTGCTGGCTTCACTATCAGGTAAGCCCAAGAGCCCAACTGCTCTTCTCCACCCACCCCTGCTTTTGCTTTGCTCTAAGCGACAGCCATCACTTGCTTAGACTAATATAATAGGATCCTCCTTGGTATCCTGCCTCTACCCTTCTTCTTGTAGTTCATCCTCCTCACACTAGCCAGGACCATGTTGAACCAAGACAGACCATGTTTCTCTCCTGTTCTCAAAACCCTCCCATGGCTCCCCATTCTTTTCAGAGTAAAAGTAAAATCTTATGATCCACAAGGCTCTAAGCCACCTGGTTCAACCAATACTCTCTGACCTTATTTCCAACGATTATTTCACTGGCCTGCTTGGCTGCAGCCCCACTGGGGCTGTTCCCTGTTCTCCAAACATGCTTGGGATGGTCCAATCTCAGGACCTTTGCATGTGCTGTTTCCTCTGCCTGGAACAATTTTCTCCCGGACATCTACATGGCTCTCTCCCTCACTTCGTTCAGGTCTCTGCTCCTCAGAGAGACTTTCTCTGAGCACCTTGTCTGAAGTTTCACTCACATTCTTTCTACCTCACCATGGCTGACTGTCTTCCTAGCACAGATCACTTCCAGAACTCAGTTGTTGACTGATTAAGGAACAGCACCTGAAACATAGTAGGTGCTTAGTAAGAGGCTGTAGAACGAATACATGATCCTGGTCTGTCCTGGTCCTCTCTTGTCCTCAGGCCAGGACCGGACAATGACTGAGTCCTGGAGGGTGGCAGCAAGAGCCAGAAATTTAAAAAAGGTCCAGGAGGTAGAACAATGGTATTTTGGGTGGAATAAAAAGAACAGCAGTTCCTGTTTGCTGAAAGCACCTACTGTGTGCCATGAACTTTATATTCACTGTCTTTACTTTACAGACGAGGAATCAGAGACTTAGAGACCTGAACTGACTTCTCAAGGGCCCACAGCAATCAAAGGGCTCTGTGGGACCCGAACCCCATAACCGCCCAACTCCAGGACTTTCCCTCTTCAATGGGACAAGGGGTAGGGTTGCCAAGCACCCTGTTTATATAATACAGTTCTCGACTGACTTTGTCAAAACGCCCGAAATGTGCTGTATTCAGATTTTTTTTTTTTAATAAATTACAAATTTTTAGCAGCGTTGTTTTTCAGATTTGGCTAGGAGCTAAAATTTCTAAATCTGGCGACGCTAGTCAGGGAAGAGCTCCGACTCCAGGCCTAGGGCTGCAGGACCTGGTCTCGCCCACGACCCCAGATGATTTTTCCCCTGCAAATCCGCCGTCGGTCCTTACCCCTAGAAGCGCGCGGTCTTCCGGGCCTAGGCCTCTTTCCTGGGATAGGGCGCTGGGGGTTGGGAATTAGGCGCGGTCCCTTTAAGAGCGGTTTCAGGAGCCGGCCTGCGGAGGCGTGGCGAACCCAGGGGCGTGCCGAGTCGGGGCAGGCCAATCCGGGGGCGGGACGAAGGCGGGGCGGTCCCGGTGTGGGTGGGTTGCGAAGGGTTAAAGGGGCGCGCCCGGGGGGTCGTGGACCGTCCGGCTGCTCCCGCCTCCTTCCGCCCGAGTGGCGCTCTCCCGCGGCTGCGCCAGCCCCGCCACCCAGGAGACAAAGCGCCACCGCTGCCGCCGCCACCCAGCGGGTCCCGGGCCATGGCCGGGCCGCCCCGGGGCCCCGCGCCTCCCGTCCCGCCGCTGCCGCCACCTCCCTAGGCTGCACGGCGAGGTAAGGCCGGCCTGGCGAGGGGGGACCTGCGGGTGGCCCTGCGAGGGGACGCAAGACCGGGCTCGGGCCGCCGTGGGCCTCGGGATCCCCGGCTGTCTGGGAGACCTCTGCTGGAGAGAGCTGCCCATCTGCGATAACACGCCACTGGTAATTTACCCTCTGGGGACCCCGGCTGCCGGCCGAGCTTGGCCGCCGACCCCCGCCCCATAGGGGACCTCCACTCGTGGTGGAGCTCTGGTTACCACGTTCGGCGGTGAACCACCTCATCTGGGCTCTGGCTGTCCTGTAAGGAGCACACCAGACACAAAGAAAGGAGCAGAGAGCAGCCAGGAGCAGTGCCAGATCTGGAAAAGCAGCCTCTGCAACGGGCAGTGGGGCTGCTTCGGGCATGGGCGGGGGCCCTGGGCTCTCTGTGGCCCTTGGTCTTGGAGAGGCCCTCTTCTTCGGGGTTCTCAGCACGTTTTTCTGTCTGTATCTGCCACACCCTCTCCCCCATTTCCACGATTGGGGACACTTGGGCAGCTGGATTCAATCTCAACACCTGCGGTCGGGCTTCTTGAATTGAATGCCAAATGTCATGCCTCAGTTTCCCCAGAGTCCTGGATTCTGGGCCAGCTGTGTCCCTGGAGACCGTAAACTAACTAATTTGCCTTTTGGACAGCTTCTTGGCAGAGTGCTCACTGCCTGGTAAACATTTTGCCGAATGACTTCTTGGGATTTATTCAATCCTTCCCAAAGGGATAGAGATTAATATTCTCACTTTATGATGAGGCTCACCCCGATGCCCAGCGGCAGGGCTTTTGGTTCCTTTCCCAGAGTTTGCCAGTGGGTTTTCCTCATTCTAGTCCATGCAACCCACTCTGCAGCGAGTTTGGCAGATGGGAAACAGGCTAGGAAAGGTAAAATGAAATGTTTTAGATGGAGGAGAGAACTTGGCCCTGGGACCAGAGAGAGGCCAGGCTCCCTCTAGTTTCCTGCTTGGCCAAAGGCTGTTGAATCAACAGCAGTACCCGGAGTGGACTCTGAACTTGGAAAACAGCATGAGAGTGAGGAGATAAGTGGGTAACCAGGCCCTCCCAGGAGCTGGAGGTTGCACGCCTTCTGTTTCCTATCCTCTTTTTTTTTTTTTTCCTGGCTGGAGGAGGCAAGAGTCATGGGCAGAGTGGGGTTCTGTGCTGGGCCGAGATCGTGGGCCAGGCTGGCCCCATTTGGGCAGCAGCAGGGGGACAGCTGCTGAGCCATGAGGGAAACTGCTCTTCCTTGGGTCTTAATGGGGTGGGGACATCTCAGGATCAGCCCCTTTGTGCTGGTTGCCTGGAGCATGTGACTCTGGGCACAGCACTGTGCCTTTGGACAAGTTACTTAACCTCTCTGTCTCCATTCTCCACATCTATGAATGTGGGTTGGGGATGTAGAGAGATTTCAGAAGATAATTGTCTGATTCATTCCACAGGTATCTGAGCATCAACTACATGCCAGGCGCTGGAATTCAGGCAGGAAACCCCTGCCCTCCCAGAGCAGGCAGAGATGACTCAGGTAATTTCAGGTTGGGGTGCAGGGGAGTGACTGGGGGTGTGTGTCTCTTGCGTACAGGGTGGTCAGGGACTGCTTCCCTGATGGTCATGCTGACACTGAAGGAAGAGAAGTCAGCCATGTGAAAACAGAGGGCCATTCCAGGCAGAGGGGAACAGCCAGGGCAAAGGCTGGTGTGTCTGGGGAACAGCAAGGAGGCTCGGGTGGCTGGAGCTGAAGGAGCAAGGGGGAGAGAGGGAGGGGAAGGCATTTGGAAGCCACGGGTAGGACTGAATTTAATACTGGGACAAGCAGGGAGTCATGGGAGTGTTTAGAGTAGAGGAGGGGCGTGGTTGGACTTTTCTTAACAGGATCCCTCAGTGGGGAATGGATTGTAGTGGGGCCCGGGGAGGGGCCAAGGAGGGAGTTTGGCTCTTACCCTGAAGAGGATAGGGAAGGGGCAAGGGTGGAGGCAGGGAGACAACCAGGAAGCTGCGGCAGCTGTGAGATCAGTGAGGATAG
Source organism: Mustela erminea (assembly GCF_009829155.1). NCBI lineage: Eukaryota > Metazoa > Chordata > Mammalia > Carnivora > Mustelidae > Mustela > Mustela erminea. The sequence goes on from NC_045626.1 coordinate 83,898,623, forward strand.
GGATGGAGGACAGGGAAGGGGTCGAGGGCAGAGATATTAGACCAGTGATTTGGAAGAGGTTGGGATGGGGGGGGCATCAACTGGGCTTGATCAGTGCACAGTGGGGGTGAGGGGGCGAGGCAGAATGCTGAGGGGAGCATTTGGTGAGGCCGAGAAGAGTATCAACACTACCACTGCTGAGGGTGTACTGTGTGTCCAGCACCAGGCTCGGCACCTTCTACAGAGTCACTGTCACATCGCAACACCCTGATGTAGGTGCCGTCATGATCCCATCTTACAGATGTGGAAAAGGAGGCCCAGAGAAGCTTAAAGGTTGCCCGGCTCACACGACCCGAACACTACAGAGCTGACATTTGAACCCAGAGAAGAGCAAGCCGGCACCAGACCGGGCAGAGGGCAGGGAGGCAAGCGCTGGCCTGAGAGGTAGGAGGGCGATGGGGCCAGTAGGGTGGGTGGTTCTTGTGTGAAATGGAGCCAGGGTCTGCATGGAGTTGTTGGGGTGTGAGGAAGGACGCATGAGTCCTGTTTTGCAGAGAGGAACTGAGGCTTAGAGCAGGGCAGCCTGTGTCTAAAGTCACTCAGCTCAGGTAGGCAGAGCAGGGATTACATGCCCTGAGCCTTCAGGGCCTCTGTCTGACCTTGGTCCCACTGCTAGGTCAAGACAGGCTGATCGCTACTAAATCACAGCTCGTGTTGTCTCTTCCAGGAAGCCTTCCCTGACTGCTCAGGCAAGTTAGATGACATGGATTCAGTTGGGAGCGGTTGTTCCTTTGTTCCGCTGCTCTGGGTCAGGTTGCCTGGCTTGGCAGATGCTCCCAAGAGAGTCACCAGCCGTACCTCATTCCTCCAGCCCCTGAGTAAGGCACCACCCAGGCTGGGGAATAAATGTTAATTGAGTACCTTCTGCAATCCAGGGATTTTACATGCTTTGCCTCTTGAAAAATACAGCTACTGTCCTGTGCAGAGTGGGGCTGTGAATCCCAAACAAACTGTCCATGAAATACTTCAAGGGAAGGTATGGGTATGTTGGGGGCCCAGGTTCCACCTCCCAGTTAATCCCGTCTGGCCAGTGTTGCCCCCATCATGTACTCTTTGGGGGAAAGTGGATAAAAATCACTGGCCAAATGTATAGAGTTGGAGTCCTCTGCTTTAAGGGGATATTAGGTGCGCTCTGCATCCCTTTCCTATAAGTGAGGGCCAAGCCCTGGGCCTTTTATCTGGGTCACTTCATAACAGTGTTTTCTGCCTCTTCCCTTCCCCCTCGGCTCTGGCCTCACCAGCCTCCTGGCTGTTTCTCAAGCATAGTAGCAGGTTCCTACCTCAGGCCTTTGCACTTGCTCTTCCCTCTGCTTGGTATGTCTCTGGGGCTCCTTCCCTCACCTCTTCAAGTCTTTGCTCAGATGTTACCTTCTCAGTATAGCCTTTCCTGACTCCCACTAAAGTCAAACATTCCTTTGGTCCCTAACACCCTTGGCCCCTTCCCTGTATTTTATTTTCTATAGCACTGAAGACCACCTGGCAGACGTACCTTTACCTGTTTGTTAATGGTCTGCCCTCTTCCCCTGCCACTAGCATGTCAATGCCACCAGGGCAGTGGCCCTCTCTCGTTTATGGCTGTACTCCTTGTGCCTGGAACAGTCCTCGGCACATAGAAGGTCCTTAACAAATCTGATGAGTGAAGTTTGATGAATGAAGGCCCTACAGCCTTCCAAAATAAGTTCTGTTCATATCCCCATTCCACGGATAGGCAAATCAAAGCCAGTTGTAAAAGCGGTGCTGGGACCTGGAAGGGACCACAAAGAGACAGCCGGTCTGGTTTCTGGGGATGCTGAAAACCTCCCGGCCTGAGATGAGGCCTGGGTTTGAATTTCAGTTCCGCCCAACCTGCTTTGTAACTAGCTCTCTTTGTCAAATAGGGGTGGTGCGAGCCCTACCAGCTGGGGTTTGCTGCGAGATGAAATGAGTTAATACATACAAAATGCTTGGCCTGCGGGAATTACGCTCCACCTTACCTTGGGGAGACTTCGGGAGCTAGTTAGCCCTGCATTTGGGCCCTGGCTCTGATCCTGAAGAGCTGCGTGAGCGTGGCCAGGCCGCTTCTGCTCCAGGAGCCTCAGTTTCCTCAGCTGTGCGGGGGTGGGGAGGCGTTGACGGCCTCGGGTGGCCAAGGGTGGCAGTAAGGTCACAGCGAGGCGCGGTGCGGGGAGGGACCTGGTGGCCGTGGCAGTCACAGTGGGCTGTCCTGGGGAGCAGGGACAGGCCCCTGCGTGGCCGCCATGAAGCTGAACGAGCGCAGCCTGGCCTTCTACGCCACGTGCGACGCGCCGGTGGACAACGCGGGCTTCCTGTACAAGAAGGGCGGCCGGCATGCGGCCTACCACCGCCGCTGGTTCGTGCTGCGCGGCAACATGCTCTTCTACTTCGAGGACCCGGCCAGCCGCGAGCCGGTGGGCGTCATCATCCTGGAGGGCTGCACGGTGGAGCTGGTGGAGGCCGCCGAGGAGTTCGCCTTCGCCGTGCGCTTCGCCGGGGCCCGGGCGCGCACCTACGTGCTGGCCGCCGAGAGCCAGGCCGCCATGGAGGGCTGGGTGAAGGCGCTGTCGCGGGCCAGCTTCGACTACCTGCGGCTCGTGGTGCGCGAGCTGGAGCAGCAGCTGGCCGCCATGCGGGCCGGGGACTGTCCGCCGCCGCCGCGCCGGCCGCGCGCGCTCCCGCCCAAGGAGAACGGCTGCGCCGTGTGGAGCGCGGAGCCGCTGGCCGCCAGCCCCGCCCCCAGCCCCGCCCCCAGCCCCGCGGGCCCCTCGGCTGCGGGCTCCCGGCCCGGCCCCGCGCCGCCGCCGCTCCCTCCCCGGCGGCGGGCCTCGGCGCCCAACGGGCCCCTCTGCGCAGGCTCCTTCGCCCGGCTGCACGAGCTGTACGGGCAGGAGGTCAGGGCGCTGAGAAGCCAGTGGCTCAGGAGCCGAGCCCAACCCTGACGTCACCCCTGGGGTGGGGGAGCTGGTTCCAGCTGGACCCCAGCCCCAGGCCTCGTTCTGACAGGCCCTGCCCTGGGATACCAGGGTGGAGGGGGGTTCCTGAGGGAAGTCGGGGTGGCCTGGTTTCCGGGACCCGGCTTCGAGGGGTGCGTTAGGACTGTGGGACTCAAAGGGAGCCCTGTGCCTTCTTCTGGGGAGCCTCTGGGGCCTCGGTGAGCCTCAAGAAGCTGGAGTCCTGGTATCCAGGGAACTCTGGCCCCAAGCCGGCCGGAGTCACCCAGCAAAGGCCTGTTGCTGTTAACAGGCCCCCACTGGGGTGACTGGGACCACGTGATAATCTGGGGCCTGAAAGGCAATGCCAACTCAGCCCTGGTCCTGGCCTCTGGGACTGGCCCTGGACATGGACAGAGAGAAGCCTTGGCCTGGCGGCACCACACCTGGGTCTCACCTTTTGCTCCAGGGCCTGGCTCCAGGCCGCCTTCCTGACTCCCCAGGCAGGTGCAGAAGGCTGCGCAGGCGCAGGTTTTCATGCGCAACCGGTGCGTTGAGATGGCCTGCTCCCGAGGCAGGACTTTGCCCTGGGACTCAGCCAGGCCTTGAGAAGGTACTGCTAGCACAGCAGCGGCCCTCTGGTTTGGTCCATGCGTGTGTCCCTGTGGGGGTTCTCACATGCCTTCCCGACACTCCTTAACCACATACTTCAGTCTCCTTCAGAACTGGGTTTTCTGCCCCAGCCGGGGCTGGGCCTTCTGGGCCCTCTCAGGAGCTCGCCTGACCTTGTCCAGCCCTGAGCTGGGCAGGTGTGGCCTGAGCTGACTTTCTAGCCGGGTTCCCCAGGGATGGGTGGCCAGGAGCTGACTCACCACCCAGAAAGGGCCTGGGTGCTGATCTGGTACTGCAAAGAAACAGCTGCCACGCTGTGTTTAGCTTCTGGAAGCCCCTCACTCCACAGTCCCCGCCCACCTCCACCCCCAATATTCTGATGGGGAGACCAGGTCTTGCTTTGCCTCGAGGCCGACTGCTGTTTTACGTACTCACCACAGTGGCCATTCTTCTTCCAGGGAGAATCTTGGGGGGCTGGGACACCCCTGGCCCTCAAGCTGGGTTTTGTTTACAGTCCTCAGTGCCCCACACTGGGGACCACCTGAGGACACATATGACCCAACCTGTATTTCCCCAGAGGGTCCCTCTTGGTGACAGTGGGTCTTGGTCCTGAGGCCCCTTCCTGCTGTCTTTGAAGACCCTGGGGCTCGGGGAAGAATGGGGGGGGGTGTCTGTGTCTGCAGTCACCAGCTCACTGCTGGCTCAGTTGACTGGGGCTTCAGTTTTAATTTAATTTTTAATACTTTAGGGTGTTTTCCCCCCAGCAACAGAGCCTGGTGTTTTCACTGCTTTTGTTTCTTGTTCGCTCGTGGGAGGGGGTGAGGTGCCCCAGCTCTGGGCTGGCTGAGGGTCGGCGGCGGGCAGTTGGCACGGCTCCCAGGGATCAGGATCAGGAGCCTGGGCTGGAGACCGTCCCCTCAAGAATCTCACCTGGTTTTCTACCTTCTTCCCAGTCTCTACACGTCCTGTTCCGCTGACAGGTGCCTCTGGGGTGTTCCTACGCTTCCCATGCCCCTCCTTTCCAAGTCCCCAGTGGAGGGGGTAGGGATGGCTGCTGTTGTCTATAGGCTCTGGGTCTCCAGGGATGTTAAGATCTGCCCAGAGCCCAGGTACTGGCCAGACCCAGCTGGTGGGGTGAGGTGTCAGCCCCCATCCTGGTACAGGTTTACAAGCTCTGTAAAGGTACAGTGCCTACCATTGCTCCCCTATATCACCCCACCCCCACAAAAAAGCACAAGATGGGGTCAGGCTGCCTCCGGAGTTGGGTGGGGACAGAGATATCTGGCAGCCTGGGAGGGGCATGGAAAGGCTAAAATTAAAAAAACTGGTCCAAAAAATGGCTGATTGTCTCATTTTCCCCCATCAAAATCCTTCATTGCAGAGCAGACCCTACAGGAGAAATGACTTGCAGATGCGAGTGCCCATGGCTGATGTTCTGCCGGGCACATTCTCAACATCTTACAGCAGATAACAGCTCCGTTTTACAGATGAGGGAACTGAGACTTGAGTTGAGAAAGCTGCTAAGTTCACACAGCTGTAAAAGTGTCAGAGTAGGGACATAAACACCTAGAATCCTGTGGAAGAAGGGCAGAGCCTTCCAAAGGAATATGGTGGTGGTGGTGGGGGGTGGAGTTGCAAAGTTCCTTTTCAGAGGGGAGAGGAAGGAGGGGGAAAGGTGAAGACTTACAAGTTAACTGTGGGCTAGGGCTTGACAGTTGGGAGGGACGTCCCGGATGGCCGATGGAAGAGCCAAAACCTGCCTCTTCCCACAGATCAGTTCGTGGTGGCTGCCTAGGGCCCGGGAAGAGATTGCTGACATCAGTGCTGGTTCAGCGAGAAAGAGCCTGTGATGAGAGATGTCTTCTGTGAGCACAGGGTGGATGGTGGTGGTGCTCAAACAAGACTCCTCGAGCTTGTTTGCTGGGCTACTGGGGGATTCACAGATGGGAAGGGGCTGGCCCAAGGTGGTCCTAATGTGGTTTCAGAACTTGAGTCACGTGTCTCCCTTGCCAGCCTGGAAAAATTGTGCACACTCAGGAAAATGTGGCTTAGGATGAGCAACCTACCATCCTCCGTCCTCCGAATAAGTTCATGAATAAGAAATGAAAATGATCAGGGTCAGGGAATCATGCCACCCTGAGCACCCAGGATGTGCTGAGTAATTACTCCCACCTCTCCCGGGACCACAGCTGACATGGGAGCCAGGGAAGTGGTTCCCCACACAGGCTGAGTCAGGGTGCTCCCTGTGGTGTTTGTGACCACAGTCTGCAGGGCCTGGGCTGTAGGATGGGGGAAGTCGCAGGAGAGAGACAGCCCCAAGAGGGAGGGTCACAAGGGTGTCCTCACGTGCCAGGCTTTTGAGGGCTGGAATGTTTTCTTGCAACCCGCTGAAAGGGGAAGGGATGACAAGTCGGTCCATACCAGAGCGTTGGACATCTACCTGCTAGTATGTCAGTGTTTCCGCCAGACCAAGGGGGGATGTTTGGGGCATGTGTCTAAGGGTGAGTAAAACATCCCAGAAGCAGGACAAAGTAGAGGAAATTGTCCTCACCAAACAGTCTTTTGGGGGATATTGTATATATTCAGAGGGATATTCTGAGAAGCCACTTGGGGTAGGGGTGAGAACCTCAAGGACGGCAACCAGGCCAAAAGCTATGGGCTGGCTGCCCACATCCATCTACCCTAAATGGTTAATTGTGCTGTTCCCTCTTGACTTTCAGGGATCAGCTAGACTTTAGCTGCTAAAGAATGGCTGTGTGACTGAATTTCAGCCAATGAGATGTGAGTAGAAGGGTCTTCTTGCTTCTAAAAAGAGATACAATGAAGAGCTCTTCATTGCTCTCTGGGGATAGGTTACATCTGATGCCTGGAGCTGTGGCAGCCATCTTGTGATCATGAGTAGGCCACGCTAAGGAAAATCTGCCCTGCTGGGTTGTACATATTTGAAGATATCCTTGAACTGACAAATCAGTGGACCAGAAGCCTGCCCTACTCCTGGACATCTAGTAATTTGAGGTATTAAATGTTCTTGTTTAAAGGTTTGAATGGACTTTTTTTTTTTTTTTTTTTCAGCCAGAGGCTTCCTAACAGGTAAGTTTGAATGACTGTAGCTGTTCCCTCTAAGGAGCATGGCTCTAGGTGACTAAGTGTAGGGCTGTTCTCAGCTCAGTGAGGAGAAGGTTAGTGCTGGGTGGTATTTGCTGGGACATCCATCTCTCTTCAGAGCAAACAAATACTGAAAGAATAGCACTGTACTTATACGTTCTAAGAGGAGCTGTTCTGTCCCAACTGTCCACTCCTCCCAACCCATCCCCAGACACCTTAACTCATGTTACACAAACTTGGTTATTGAAAAGTTCCTACTACTTGTCCCAATTTCTGAATTCGCGGCATCTAAAATGAAACTCTTCAAGAGTAGAAAAATGATAAACTCCTTAATTAAGCCCAACTCCAAATTTGCATTTCCTGATGAAGACTTTTTAAAAGGTGGGTCCCATGAACTGTTTTTTCACTTAGGGTTTCAAGACGGTTACCTGCTCCTGACAGAGGGGTCAGAGCTGGCTTGGTCTGATCACACTTTTGGGGCCACAGCCATGGCTGTTCTTACCAGGAGGGGTTTGGGAAGCACTTGCAGGCTGAGTGCCACTGCACTCCCTTCATTGTTCAGGGGAACTGTTGTTATTGTTTCTCCGGTTGTGGGGCCGAGATCCAGGGCAGTGCACCCAGGCCTTCCAGAAGGTGCGGATCAGCTCTGCTGTTGGTGTGCACCCACCCAGGGCTTGGCACTGAGATGCCAATCGCTGCCTCCCGTGCCCCGTGAGCTCACGTGATTCTTCTCTCCCCAACTATGGTCACCAGGCAGGAGTTGGTCTCAGACGCAGGCTGAGCCAGGCAGGGTCCTGGGAACTTTGAATTTGGAGGAACAGACTCAGGTGTGAGGGGGCCTGAGAGAGAGAGACCATCTGGTACCCCAAAGCCTGGCTGAACATCCTGCCTCTGGATTTCACAGGGTCTTCTCCTTATCTTCCCAATAAACCGTTCGCACATCTCTAAGAGGATCCATATTGCTCTCAACCCAGCCGTTCCCAATGATGCCAAGACACCCAGCGGATGTTTGTTTCACACACCCATGCTCTCCTGTTGCACCAGCATCTGGGGCCTGGCACACCCAGTGGGGCCAACAAAAAATCAGCTCTTCCTCCCATCTGCTGATACCTGTGATGCCCTAGTAACCTCAGGGGGTAGCCATGGTTTAAGAATGCAGATTCCTGGGCCCTGGCTCCCAGAAATCTGGGTCAGGAGGTTGGTTGGAGGTAGAGCCCAGGAAGCTGCATTTTGAGTAGGAAACAGGGATTTTAGGGCCACAGTGTAGGAAATGCTCATTTAATCTTCGAAGAAAACTTCTAAGGCGGTGTGGTAGCCAGACCCCATGATGGGCCCCATGAGCCTTGCCTCCTGGTGTCCGTGCCTTTGTGTTGTCCCCTCTCGCACTGAGTCATGGCAGGCCTGTGTGCCAAGGGAATACCGTGGGAGTGACAGTAGGACTTACAAGTCTGGGTCACGGAAGACACCGCAGGCTCTGCCTTGCTCCCTCTTGCCTGGCGTGCTGTGGGGACACTCAAGCAGCCCTGACAGAGGAACGGAAGCCCTCAGCCAACAAGCCAGCCCCAGCCTGCCAGTCATGGAGGGCGCCATCTTGGGATCAGATTCTCCGGCCCCAGACCGCAGCCCTGGTGGTTGGCAGCTTCCTGGTACCCTCATGAGGGATCCAGGACCCAGAACCACCCGGTTACACCACTCCTAAATTCCTGACTCAACAGAGACTGAGAGGTAAACATTTACTGTTTTAAGCCACTAAGTTTTGGCATTGTTGTGTGGTAAGAGACAGCAAACACAAGTAGATGTTATTATGATCTGGTCCATTTTACAGATAAGGAAACTGAGTCTCATTGAAGGACCCTAGATTACCTGATAGTGGAGAGTCAAACCCAGGCGAGGCTAAGTCCAAAACCAGTGCTTTTAACAACACCCTGAGGGCCTGGAGAAGGTCATGAAACCAGTGGTCTTATTCCTTCGTTGTGGCAGATGGGAACCCGACCTGGGGTGAGGAGTCACCTTGGCTAAGGTCACTCAAGGTGCTGTTCCCTGCCCCTTCCTTACTGCTCTTGGGTTTATGGGAGCGACGTCAGCCTCCAGGGTACCCGCAAAGGGTGCCTAGATTCTAAAGCAGCATATAGGCTGTGCCTTTGGCTATGGAGAGCCTGGCCTTAATCTTTATTTATTTATTTATTTATTTTTGAAAAGGTTTTATTTATTCGAGAAAGAGAGAGACAGAGAGGAGCAGGGGGAGAGGAGAGAGCAGGGGGAGAGATAGAGGGAGCAGACTCCCTGCGAACCTGGCCTTTGGAATGATCTCTAGAATAGCCAGCCTGGCAGTCATGGGCTAATCAGCCAGGTGAGGTCTGGTTTCTTCACTCACCAGTAGGTGATGGGAAGTGGGGCTGTTTGCCCAGGGCAGGAGCTTAACTAGGAGCCAAAGGGGGGCAGGAGTAGGAAGCAAGGGCCAAAGAGGCCTGAGGGTCAGGGCCTATGTAGGGGTGGGCCTGCTCCTCTCCTCTGGCTTGCCACTTCCCCAGGCAGATGGAACCTCCTAACCTCCTAAGAATGCAAGTCTGACCACAGCAACGGCCTGCCTCACACCGTCCATGGCTCCCTGTACCCTCAATAGAAAGGCATATTTCCCACCATGGCCCAACGGGCTTCGGGATCTGACCTTCCTCCTTCCTCAATGCACCCCGTCTCAAGTTCCAATCTCTTTTGGACCTGTTCCCCCAGGTTCTGGCCCCTGCTTCTCCTCTAACTCCTGTAATATTTCAGGTGTCTGCTGAGATGCCCTCTCCTCCAGGAAGCCTTCCTGGACTTCACTACTCATACTGTCACGGTTCCCATGTTTCTGCCTTTGGATCACTGAGCACATGTAGGCATTTGATAAATTCGATAAAAACCCGGACAGTCACCCAATTTCCCCCAACTCAGCGATCTCTGTCTCCCCTGTCCCCTGATTGGAATCTACCACCACCCTCTTCCAAGGCCTTCCCTGCCTTCTCTTATCTTTCTGGTCTCTCCAACCCCCACTCACCTATGCTCCCTAGTTCAGCATTCCATATGTCTGTGTTTTTTACTGCATTTTCCACTCCAGATGGGCAGCGACTGCAGACAATATCAACACCAAAGATGACGGCCCAGGATGGAGCTTTAGTTCCCAGAGGCCGGGGGCACCTGCTTCTGCAGGTTCTTAGGTGGCTTGTGGATGTCAGATGTGGCTTCTTCTCTACTCCGGTCCCCACCTACACCACCACGGGGCCATATCCTGGGAATTTCTGCCTTCCGTTTTTCCAGAGCTGCGAACCGAGGGTCCAAAGGGTCAGTTTGTGGCGTTGCCTCATTTGAACCCTCACAACCACCTTATAGGGAAGCTGCCATTATTATTCTTTCCACTGCACTGCTTGGGAAGTTGAAACGCAGAGCAGCTTTGACTTATACCCAAGGTCCTACGGCTCCAATAGATGGAGCCAGGGTTGAACCCAGGTGGTCTGCCCTCCCCTCCCTTCCCTGGAGCTCTTGGCTGACTCATCCTTCTCTCCAACTCTGAACAAACGCCAGCCCTGCCCGAGATGTCACCCTTAAGGGCTAGCTCGGAACCCCCATGGATGGGGGCCTTGGCCTTACGTGATGCCGCCCTCGCTGCCTTGATGGGGTGCTTAGGCATCCCAGGGGGCAATCCTGCTGGGTTTGGAGTAATTAATTATCCTAATGAAGGTGATTAATCATTTGATTACCACTTTAAGGACATGTGGAAAGTTTCCAGAAAGGAGAGGTCTGTCTTGGGACACCATGTGGCCTTGGCTCACGGGTGAGTAATGCCATCTCAGGGACTCTCCTGACATTACTGGTCAAGAAAACCCCTGCAGCTTGAAGCAGAGACTCACCATCACGGGTTGAAAGAACCCGACCTCTGCTCGTGGGAACAGGTCACGTTGAGCCCTGATGTGCGGCACTAACATAATTTACACGCGTGGTTTTTCTTCATAACCACCTCCTGAGCTGGCTGGTTGCTGTGATACCCCCATTTTGCAGACAGGGAAAGCAAGGTCCGAGTTACACAGCGTGGAAAGGGGCGATGCTCTGTTGGTTACTGGGAAGCCCGTTTTGGCCTTTTCCTCACTCCACTGGGTGATCCTGGGGCCATGTCCTGTGGCCACGGATTTGGGGGGGCAAGGCATGATCGCAGGCCCAGAGTCTAACTTGCTTCCACCCTGCTGCACTGAGGACAAACATGGAATCTGATCCTTCCATTTTCCTTTGCTGGAGCCCATAGCACAGTCGCCTACAGTGATGTCCACGGGACATAGGCAGGTGGCACAGGCGAGGACTGAGGTGCATCACAGGCAAGTGTCCTGTCTAAAAGGGGGGAACTGCTGTTACCTTAGAACTTGGATCCAGTGTGGCCAGATCTTATGGTTTTCAAGAGAAGTCGGTAATTAAGATTTTTATGTGACACGTCCCTATATTTTAATGGTGGCAAACTAATTTAAAAGCCAGTCCCCCCCCCCCACAATGTCTTGTAAAACACCTCTGAGGGCCAGCTTGGACCTCCAATTTGTATCCCCAGCTCCAGAATAAAGCAAGCAGGACACCCAGACATTATTATACAATTCTGTATTGAGCGACGCGTTTACAGAACGTGTTCTTTTTAAAATTTTAAACAAAGTTCATCAATCTCTCATAGAAACGGTTTTGTGGGTTTTTGTTTTGTTTTTACCGTTATAGGACGCGAACCGGACAAAGTTGTTCATGGGTCTGCTAGCTTTCAGTACAACAGGATTTCCGTGTTCAAAAGACTATATGCTAAGTGCTTAATCAAATCCCGTCACACAAAAGCCAGATTGAGTCCTCTAAGATCTGTAGTCTGCGGGTGAGCCTGGGTTTCAATGTTGTGTGGGTTTCAACAGTAGAAAGTTGTGTGTTCCCTCACGGTCGTCTTCATTGAGACAGGGCGGTGGTGGCTAAAAGGAGATGTTTCGTTTGTTCCAGATTTGATTACTCTGAAAATTGGTCAGTGTTTCCTATTGTCAAAATATAAAAATACCTTCATCTGGATAAAAATGTATACAGTGGAAAACTCTTCAATGCATAGCCTGGGTGTACAGAAAAGGATGTTTTCCTGCAGGGTTTGTGTTCTTTTTCATTGATTGTGGAGTCTGCAGCCTGGCCTGGGTGCATGAGAGTTGAGATTTCTGGAACAGCCCTCAATTGTCCCCTCTGGTTACTGGATTTTGCTGCATCCTTGAAAGCCCTCAGCCATCTCCCCCCAGGGCACTGGATTGGCACCGATTGTGGCCACCTTTTCATCGTCATTCTGGTTTCAGCTGGGGAGTCACCAATTCAGCCTTCCCACGGAGAGTTTGACAAAGGAAAAGAAATAAAAACAGGAGAGAGAGACAGCGTTGAAAACCAATATGGTGGCCGTTCTATCCACACTGGGAACTCTTCCGCCAGAAACCCTGGCGACGAAGGTTCTAGAGGAAGGGCTTCTCTGAGTTTGGGGGGATTGAGTCTCCGCTCCCGAGAAGGTCATGTGTCGGAAGGCAGGAGGGTAGACTTAGAGCCTGGGATACAGTGGTCATGCTGTGGTGAGCTCAACCTTCTTGCTTTGTTCTGCCTTAACTTGGGAGTTGCGGAGGCCTTCCAGAAACAGCACCTGGGTCAGCTTGAAGTGAAGATGGCAAGAAGGGGAACTGGGGTCTCTAGTTGGAGGAATCTACTTTTTGGTGCTGGGTGCTTGTGGGATGACCAATGCTGTTATTCTCTTAAAACACAGGGAGGGGGAGATGGCAGCCGCAGTCCTGCTCTGAAAAGCCAGTGGGGAAACGTCCTGTGCCAGGGCCACGATTCAGGGGAGTGGGGTCACTCTGGCTCAAGTGCTGCCCTCCAATCACCTGACCCCTCGCCTGGCTTCCCGGAGAATCCAGAAACACATCTTGTCTAGAGATGGACAGGCTGGGTGTCCAAACTTGGCAGCCCCCAGGTTTCTGACGAGAGGGCGAGGAAGCAGTTTTGTACCATGTCACGTCTTGGGGAGGAGGGCTGGCCACGGCCCACGCCTCTACAACATTTACAACAGCACGGGACGCTCCGGGTTACTGAGGCTGCACGACAGACCAGCAGAATGGAACACATCCTCAACGGCATCGAGGTTTTCATTTAGAGTCTTTTGGACTTTCTCTTTTCAACACGGTTTCTGGAAGGGCAGTAGCAATGTGCTGTGTCTCACAGACAGATACGGAAAAAAAAAAGCAGTTCAAGGGTTATCTAAATTTTGGTCAGTCTTAGAGTGTTTTGTGATGGCTTTGAACAATTGTCTTCTTTTAATCTCATCTAGTGGCAAAAACGACACAACTTCAGTGTATACTTCGCAACAGTTGTGACAGCATCCTGATTTTATAACTCTCTGTAATATCAAAACAGCATTGGCTGGGAATAAATTCCAAAGGATCCTTTATTAAAATATCTAAAAGAGGTCTATAAATATTTATTTTTCTAAAAGAGTTTGGAGTTTCCAGGTGAACGTGTGGTGCCACATCGCTTCCGCCTCCCGCAGAGAGGCCAGGGTGGAGAAGGGGGTGCTCTGTGGGGCGGGGGGTGCCAGAAAGAGGAGGCAGTGGCACTTGCCCCGCCTGCTCACTCACGTCAGAGAACTAGGATTAACAACAAAAACCGTAAACTGCATACCACTGCTGTCCCCATTTGGATGGTTGAGTTCCTTCCTTCCTTCCCCCACCCCGTCCGGGGGAGTGAGCGAGGGGGGGCGCTGGCCCCCGGTACGCCCCACGCCCTCGCGCCCCTGCCTTCAGAACTCCCACTCCAGGGCCTCCTCCCGGTTGGCAGCTCTCTCTAGCCGGTAGATGATGCTGTTCAGGTTGGCCATCTTCTCGTGTCGCCGCTGCAGGTTGGGGTTCACCTTGGCGCTGGGGTGCAAAGCCCCAGCCGTGTCGGCGGTGGGGCTGGCACTCGGCACTTTGGCAGGAGGGGCGCCGGGTGGGGACGGGGAGATGGGGGCTGAGGAGGAGGGGACGGGTGACACAGACATCATGAGGCCCGGTGAGGAGGCAGCCGAGGGCGAGTTCAGGGACACCTCCAGGCTACAGCGCGAGGACTCTGAGACAGACTTAAAACTTAGAGGGTCCGGGTGGAGCCGCTCCCCGCCCTCGCTCTCCTGGGGGGGCTGTAGTGAGGGGCAGTCTGGCGTGGTCCCGCCTGGAAGGAGGAGCCCCGGGGCCACTTTAGGGAGTCTGTCGTTACCCGGACGGTCAGGATGCGCCTCTTTGGGGGAACCGTGGCCTTTGTCTGGCTCCCCTGAGTCCTGGAGCTGGTTGCCCGCCTCTTCCTCTGCATCCTCCTCAGTCTGTTCCTGCTTAATCCTCACCTGGGCCTTGTCCTGGGGGGTCGGAGGTGTGATGCTCTCCTCGGAGCCTTCCCGAAGCTCCAGTTCCTTCACGGTAGGCTTCTGGTCCTCAGCCTCAGAGTCGGGGCTCTGCGGGGTAGGGTCTGGGTGGGAGTGGCCTGGCGGTAGGACACCAGGACCCCCACTGGGGTCGAGGTCTGGTTCGTCTTGGGTCCCCTCCACCAACATCTCCCGGCGCATCCGGGACCTGGGGCAGAGATGGTGGTGAGCGAGGGGCCGGATGGGGGACCCAGCTAACCCCTGGACTCCATCCAGTCAAGTGGCCTTGTGACCCCGCCCACTTTCCCCGGGGGTGGGGGGGTCTTCACATGCAGCGTCTTAGTAAGTCCTGTCAACAGCCTTACTCATGGGTGCTGTGCTGTTATTAACCCTCCTTCATATAAGAGGAAGCAAGCCTCACACAGCCAGTAGGTAGGGGAGTCTGGGCTTGAACTCAGGATTGTTAAAGATTCCAAAGTTCTTGATCTAGACCTGTGCTGTCCAGCAGAGGAGCCACTGGCCACACGTGGCTCTTGAGCACTTGAAATGTGGCTAGTCTGAACTGAGGTGTGCTGTACGGGTTAAAATACACACTGGGTTTTGAAGGCTTAATACAAAAAAAAAAAAAAGTAGAAGTTCTCATTAGTAAAGTTTTTATATTGATTACACACTGAAATTGTTACATCAGGCTAAATATACTATTATAATTAATTTTGTATATTTCTGGTTTTTTTTAACATGGCTACTAGGGAATTTCAAATCACATGTGGCTTGCATGGTTTCTTTTGGACAGCCCTAGTCTAGAGCACTTCTTGAAGCCAAACCCAGATGTGGGTTGTGGCAACATCTCTCTGCTTCTTTCCTGTGGGGACTCTTAGACATCAGCCCAGAAGGGGAAACTGAGGTGCAAAGAGTGACTTGTACAGGTCACCACGGCATGTATTTGAAAGTGAGAGAGAGTGAGAGAGATCACAGAGTGAGAGAGATCACAGAGAGAGTGAGAGAGATCACAGAACCCACTCATCCTCTCTTCAGTTCTGTGGTTTCCCTGCCGCCGGAGGGCAACTCAGTCTTACACTAGTTTTAGAGCAGACAAACCAGGATTGGGACTGACCCCCGTCATTATTTTCCTGGCAGCAAAGGAAGTCTAGAGAAGTGAAATGACTTGTTCAGGGTCATAGAACAGAAGGGCTTCCTCAGCTACCTGCTGTGGTCCTCTGCCCATCTATATTAATAATAAAGTATATGTGATTGATATGTAATACTGACGATTATAAGTTATAAACATCACACTAAGAGGTGCTTATCATGCATCAGGCACCATGACAAGCACTTTTTCCAGATTATTTCATTTATTTTTCAGAATAACCTTAGGAAAAGGATATGAGTCTCATTCCTTTAGATACAGGAGACAAGACTGAGAGAGGCACAAGGATTGGTAGGATCACAGGGCAAGCAGTTGGGCTGGGGGTCCCATCTCAGTAGCCTTGACCTAGAAGGACTCTGAGGGGTTATTTGGTTCAGTCTCCAGTCCCTCTACATAGGAGGCCTTAGTCCACCAGCAAGGGGACTCCACCTTCACCCTCAGTCTCCTTGTGGGTTCCACTGAGGTGAGCTTGGAGGGGGGTTTAGGATGGATCAGTGTCTGAAGTTCCAGCATTAGACTGTCCAAACTGTAGAACAGATATAAATATGAGGCTAATAGTCATTTACATCATAGTATAAATTAGTCTCTCTCTCTCTTTTTTTAAAATAAAATTCCTGACTCCTGAATCTATACCAGGGTGTACCTGGTAGTTTTTTTTTTTTTTAAGATTATATTTATTTATTCGAGAGAGAGAGAGAGAGTATGTATGTGTGTGCACAGGAGCAGGGGAAGGAGCAGAGGGAGAGGAGATAATGTCCAGCCGACTCCACTCTGAGTGCAGAGACTGACACGGGGCTCAATCCCACAACCCTGAGATTATGACCTGAGCCGAAGCCAAGAGTTGGGATGCTTAACTGACTGAGCCACCCAGGCTCCCCTCCCTGATAATTTATTCTCGAAACATCCTGTTGTTCACCTTTCCCAGAGCTCACTGCAATTTGTAATGATGCATTCATACGAGTGCTCGTGTAAAAGTGTCCGTCCCTGCGGGTTTGTAGGAGATGATAAGAGCAGGGACTTTGTCTTGTTCTCGTCAGTGCCTGGTACAGACCAGGTGCTCAGTAAACATTTACAAAATGAAATGATATATTCTCCTCTAACTTTTTGAGACCAGTTTCTTTCTTTTGGGAGTGGAATTCTCTCTGCTCCTCAGTGCAAGTTCCTAGTCATCTTTCCAAACCCAGCTCAAATGCCACCTCTTTTGTGGAGCGTCCCCGGACAGAACTTCCTCTTCCCTCAGCCCCTTAGTCCTCCCTCTTGTGTAGTAATTAGGCTGTGGTAAAATTATCTCGTTCATAATTTTAAACTCTCTAAGGGCAGGGATGATGGCTTTTTAAAAGATTTATTTGAGAGTGAGAGGGAGTGAGAGTGAGAGAGATCATGGGGGGGAGCAGGCTCCCTGCTGAGCGGAGAGCCTGATGTGGGGCTTGATCCCGGGACCCTGGGATTGCGACCTCAGCCAAAAGCAGGGGACGCTTCACTGACTGAGCCACCCAAGCGCTCTGGGATGATGGCTTTGAAACCCTGTATCTCCAGATCCTGGATCCGTGTGCATACAGTGTAACTATCTGTTGGAGGAATATGTTGGATAAACATGGAGTGCTCAGCTCCTCCGGGGAACAAGAAGGGAGAGGACATCCGCGTATCCCCCAGGAAGGGGGAATTTTGCTGTTTGGAAGGCCTTGAGTCAGATCATAAGCAGAAATATTTCACAATATTTTTATGTCTAAAGTTTTTTCATTCACTCCTTGATTCAGCATTGTGGGGTATTAGATTCCCTGTCTGCCTTGTCTGTAAACAGGGATGAGACTCAGACAAGTACAGTGGCTCTCCCAGGAACATACAGCCAAGGTGAGACCGAGCTCAAGTCTTTGAGGTGCCCACGCCTGGGCTGCGGAGAGAGATTTCAAACGTTCCACTTTCCAGGCTCCTCCTTCCTCTTCTCCCTTGGGGAGCAAGAAACCATTTCCCTGCTCCCCTGGAACACACGGAGGGACTCTCTCTGGCACTGCATGGACACCAGAGACCCTTCCTGCTCAGGAAGCTTGGCTGGGGAGGGAGGCTCAGAGATGGAATCCGATCAAGCCTTCCCCGCAGGGCTCTCTGCTGAGCTCAGGAAGCCCCTCTGCCGTCTCCTTGGACACTGCTGAACCAGTCACCGCCCCCAGCCAGCCCCGGGACTGAACTCCCTGGAACCCCAGCCACTAGAGACCAGTGACCCCCAAGACTAGGGAGCGATGAGTGGGAGGTAGCCGCAGAAATAGGAATCACCCACTCCCCGGGCAGGCGAGACTAAGGAGACTGAGGGTTCTCCTTTGGCCTTGGAAGTGGGAGAGGCCAAGAGCCCCAAATCAGGGCTCCCACATGAGGCTCATTGGGTAGTTAGGGCTCCTGGGGCCTGTGCCCCCAACACCATTCCCTGTCTCTTCACAGAGGCAGACGCAAACTGGGTGAAGCAATAATTCAGACAGGTGACACCAATATCATCAGCTACCCCATACTGCGTGGCCGGCATGTCCTGTAAATATGGTAGCCCCCTGAATCAATCCTCAAATCCAGGAAGGAGATCCCACTACGGTTCCCATTTTATAGGTCAGGAGACTACGACTCAGGGAGCTGAGGTGACGCGCTCGGGTGCTCACAGCTGGAAATGCTGGGACTGGGGTTTATACCCGGGTTTGCCTCGACTCTGAATCTAAACACCAGGCTGCAATGGTCTCCCCGCGCCCCCCCCCCCGACTGAGCTGGGTTCCCCCTGGGCCTGCGATGGGGCAGGGGTCCCGCCGGCCCCCGCCCCCCTCCCAGTGGCACGCCCCGCGCCGCACCTGTAGTTGTGGAACCAGTTGATGACGGTGTTGGTCTTGAGGTTGAGCTGGAAGGATAGGAGCTCGATGGTCTGCTGGGAGGGGTAGGGCTCCAGCTGGTAAGCCTTCTTCAGCGCCTCCTTCTCCTCGGGCGCCAGCACCACTCGGGGCTTCTTGATTTGCAGGAGGCTCAGGTCCTGGGGCTGCAGGCAGGGGCTGGGGCACTCTGAGCGGGTGGCCGGGGACTCGCTGTCGGAGCCGGTGCTGATGAGGCCGTACCTGCGCTTGAGGTAGGCTGGGATGGGTTGGGGGGGGGGAGGAAGCGCTGAGGGGGTGCTCACCAGAGGCCGGGCCCCTAGTGTTGGCAGGAGCAGGGGGCAGGGGCGGCTCCAGGCTCGCGCCCCACACTCAGGGCCACACTGCCAGTTTCATCCTTTCCTCCCTCCGGGCTGGGCTTCCACATCCTCCCAAACCCTGCACTGAGACGCTGGTCTGCCTGCACCTGCCCCTGACGTCTGGTCTGGTCATTAGCACGCAGAGAGCGTGGCTGGGCCCTCACAGAGGGGAGTGTTCAACACCGGGGGCTATGCCGTGCTCTCTTGGTTGACGGAAGGGTCACTGAAGGGCACTACAGTCTTGGGGGCGAGGGCAGGACATTCATGTAATGGACCCTGTAACTGCATGGTGCCTCTCCATCCCAAATCTCCAAAATGGGGGAAGAGAAGCCCACTTCAGAATAGAGGGTGTAATTCAATCCCCCCAGCAATGCCCTGAGGCTCTTCTCTTCAGATGAAGCAGCATGAGGCACAGAGAGAGGGAGCAACTTGCCCAAGGTCAGAGAGCCAGGAAGGGGTAGGTCAGTTCTCAGTTGCAGAGCTGTCTGATGCCAACAGCTCGTGTGCCCTTGGCAGCCTGGCTTGGCCCTGCGCCCTCACCGGGAACTGCCTTGCTGCCCTGGGTGACAGCTTCCCAGCTGGTTTTATCTCACCTCCCAACCTTGAGCTTTTTTTAGACTCCCTTTGGTACAGCACGAGACTGGGTGGGCACACAGCAGGCGCTCAATGTCGGCTCAGTTTTTCAGGGATGTGACAGTGGATGACGGAAGAGTTTGCAATCTTGTCGCCCACCCCCAGGAGCGAGAATTCCTGTCCGCTGGGCCACTTTTGTGCCGTGTTGTGTAGAGTCTGGGTGACAGGCCAAGGGGAATTGGAGAGAGAGCATTCTGGGGAATACACGGTTGGGGCTGACAAAAGACCTCGAAGCAGCTACGGGTGTAAGGAAGGATATCGAGAGAGGCGGGGTATGGGGGTTTTCATGGGAGAAACAGTAAATGGTTTGGTTGCTTTCAATTACGTGCTGGGGGATGGCTGTGTTTTGCAGGCCCACACCCGGCTGAGATAGAATCCTTGGGGCCCTGGCTTTCCTTGGGTTACGACTAGATACGGTTCCAAAGGAAAAACCTGAAGCCATGCCCAGAGGACCCAGCGCTCACCTTTCTTCTCCAGCTTCTTCATGTCCCTCAGCTTCTCCACGTTCTGGGGGTCGTTGAGCCACAGCTGCATGCGTACAAAGGGTTCCCGTCCCTTCAGGCTCAGCTTGTGCCAGGGTTTGGGGCGGGACAGCAGGTCAGACACGGAGCCCTGTGTCAGCCCCAGGATGCTCTCCCCGAACAGCCGCTGCCCTAGGGACAGGGGAGGCAACCTGTTATCCCAGGCTAGCCCCAGTGTGCCCAGGAGAGACAAGAAATAGAGGAGAACCCGGGACATCTCCATGAACTCAGAGGGACGGATCATACACCCAGTGGGACGCACACCCAGTAGGAGTTTGGAGGGAACTTTTCTGCAAAATAGGAGGTTGCGGGTAAGGGACCCAACAGTTCCCAAAAAAATGCTTTCATAATTCAGATTTCCTTCACTCCTAGGAGATCCCCGAATAGGTCAGAAAACTTGGTGTGTACAAATTAGTGTCACCTCGTTAGAAAGTAATCTGATAGACGGCATCAAAATTTCAATGTGCGTATTCTCTGACCCTGCAGTTCCCTCCAGTTGTATTTGCTCAACTGGAGGCACAAAGATACATACTGATGTGGTTTCAGAGGCGGAAGGAAACTGGAAATCAGCAAATGCCCATCAAATGGGTCAGAAATGTGGGGCATCCCTGGCCTGCAACACTGGGCCACAGGGAAGAAGACTTCCTGGTCATTCTAATGTGGAAGGGTGTCCACAAAACAGGGTTCACTTTTAAAAAGCAGGTTATAGGACAGTATGCATGTAAATTCATCTACATAGAAAATATGTAAAAAATCAGGTATACCTATATTCTTGCATGTTTTCAGAAAGTATCAAATATATATAAAAATTATGGAGTATGATTGGGGGCTTGGGGAGTTTTACGTACTTTTTAGTCTTTTTTTTTCTGCACTGTTTGGTATTTTAAAATAAAGAACATGTCTTAATTTTCTAATAGAAATTATAGTGAAGAATCTGGGTTTTGTGTGCATCTCTCTGGGACAGGGGCATGACCCATAGTGGAGACTCAGAGGAGTTCGTGATCCATACAGTGAAAGAGTTCTAGAACAGGGTTCTCCTCTGTGTCCCCTGAGGGTAAGGGGCTTGGCACTGGGTCAGGACTGTGCTAGAGTGTCACTATCGCTATGGGCCGAGGATTTCAGGTCACATCAGACCCGTACTCACCCCGCTCTGTCCTACTCTAGGGTCAGAGTCAGATGCCTTCCAGAGGATCCTGGATACCCGTGGGCTGATGGGCTCCTGCAGGCTGGACCCCGGACCCCAGGATCTCATTGTGGGCACTCAGCTTAAGGCAAGTAAGAGCCAACCCGGGGAGGAGGGCAGCGTCCCTGATTCCCACCACCCCGTACCTAGGTTGTTGTCCGTGAGGACCTCTTTGACTCTCTTGGTGATGGAGTATGTGTCCAGCTCAGGGGACATGGCCACAATCTCCTGGATGCCCCCCGTGGTCTGGCTGCCCGAGTACATCTTCCCCCCCAGCGAGGAGCTGGAGCGTCCCTCCGGCTGCTGGTTCTCCTTGCTGCCCTCCAGTGCCAGGATCAAGGGCTCCTGGGAGCTCCTCTCCGGCTCTGTGGGGCTAGGGGGCGGCGATGGCGAGGACCTCGGTTCCGTGGGACTGGCTGTGGGCCACAGAGAGACACAGAAGGCAGTTACTGCCATTTGGAACAGACACACAGGGTTTGGGTGTTTGTGTGCTGGAGCCAATGTGGGCAACCGTCCTGGATGCAGAAACTAGCAGACCAGAGGCTGATGAAGAGTAGGGTATTTACATGGTCTCAAAGTATCTCCCTGTAAGATACTTATTAATTACAAAGGGAAAGACTGTAACTTTCCAGCACAGCTACTTGGCAGACATCCCCTTAACCAAAGGACCAAAGGGAACATCACCAATCGAAGGACAAATCAACAGTTGGTGCCTCCTGATGCAACGGAGTGAGAAGGACACAGTGTCACCTCTGTGACAGTCCTGCTCTGAATGTGGCCTGAACCTAATCACACGGAGGCAACCGACAAAGCCGGACTGAGTCAGTTTGTAGAATAATTCAGAAATGTTAAAACTGGAAAACAAATAGAGGCAGAAGACTGTTCAAATTGGGAGACTAAGGAGACAGGACTACAAAATACAAGTGTTCCTGAATCTGATCCTGGACAGGGAGAAACAACATTATATAAAGGATGGGGCGGGTGCCTGGCCGGCTCAGCCTGTGCAGCACGAGACCCTTGATCTGGGGGTTGTGAGTTCAAGCCCGAAGCTGGGCACAGAGTTTACTTAAAAAAATGATATAAAGGTTGTTATTAGGACAACCAAAGAAATCTGAACATAGATAGTGGGCTACATCAATGGTATCATACCATTGTCAGCTTTCTCGTTCTTGGGCAATGCTTTGTTGAAGTATTTAGGGATAAAGGGATACGAAGTGAACTAACCTCTCCAATGGTCAGGAGCGAAAGGGCAAAGACGTGGCAAAATTAGCAACTGATGAGTCTGTGTGGGGGGGGTACAGGGAATCCGTGGTCCTATTGTTTCAACTTGTCAATTAATTAGAAATTACTTCAAAAATGAAAAGTTCTAAAAAGTAAGTTGGGAACCCTTTATAAACCCAACCGACAGAGATTAACGGAATAAAATATGGTGATTCCCAGAGCAATGAAAAAGGATGTAATGAAAAGCTGTCCACAGAGTAAGAGTCCATTCTGGGGATCTAATATGCAGTGTGGTGGCTGTGGGGACCAATTGGGCATTATACACTTGACACTTGGCTATAGGAGAACTTCACTCTTCCCGACAGAACAACAAAATGGTAATTATGTGAGGTGAAGGATGCATTAGCTAATCTTACTGTGGTAAATATTTGCAATATATATGCCTATCAAACCATCACATTTTATGGGCACCCGGGTGGCTCAGTCATTAAGCATCTGCCTTTAGCTCAGGTCATGATCCCAGAGTCCCGGGATCGAATCCCATAACAGGCTCCCTTCTCCTCAGGAAGCCTGCTTCTCCCTTTCCCCCTGCCCCTGTTTGTGTTCCCTCTCTTGCTGTCTCTCTCTGTCAAATAAACAAATAAAATCTTAAAAAAAAAAAACACAAAAAACCATCACATTGTATACTTTAAACTTATACAATGTTACTATGTCAAATGTATCTTAATAAAGCTGAAAAAAGAAAAAGAAAAGATGTCCATGGTACACTGGCATATTTAAAAATTGTGTTCATAAGCCACAGTTTTCATTTGGCAAAAGCCATTTGGTAGACCCGTTGGGTGGGACGACCTTGCCAACCCCCCAGCCCCCAAATCTGTTACATGGCACCACGGAGCACGTGGCACTATGCCTACAGCAGCCCTCCTCGGGGCCATCAAGAGGCCACCACCTGAGCAGTTAGTCACCCACTGGGCTTTCGGGCATGAACTGAGCCTCCCGTCTATCCCGGGAGTAGGGGAGAGGACTGAGCTGATGCCCTTAAAGGGGTGGGGACCAAGGTGGAGGTTCGAGGAATCCCAGTGCTGGTCCACATGGCACCTTCCAGCAATTTAGAAACAGGTACCTCTTCTTCAAGACATTTTGGCTGCTGCCAGCCAGAAATTCACTAAGTATAAAAATGTATGATGCCTAGAAAGTGAAAAGTGTCCCACAACCGTCCTGCAGTGGCTTTGATTCTAGAAAGAATATTCTGAGCCTCTGCTCTGGCTGGGTTCTTCCTTCCCTGTGGAGAGCAGGTGGATTACTGTGTTCCAGAATCTGAAACGGCTCCTTATTGACCTTTGCACGAGAAACGTGTTCTCCCTGTTCTAGAGTTTAAGGCTCTGGGCTCTCTTCGAGGACCCACCACGCAGACCTGGAGCTACTTTCACAGCCCCAATCACCCACCCACCACCGCCTGTCCCAAACCTCCTAGGCTCTTCTATGCCCCTATGACTTTGCCATCCTGAAGGTCTTCTCCTTACCCTTGACCTCCTATGCATCCTTCAAGACTCAGTCCCAAACACCCCTTCTCTGAGGTATACTTAAAAGGTTTAATAGCACCTTGACTACATTGTTACACTTCACTGTAATTTCTTTCTTGTGCCAGACCTCACCCCTACCTGATAACAGCGATGATGATGATGATAATTAGTAAAACTTCCTTTTATTGGGTACTTATGACATGCCCTGCATAATGCTATGTGATCTCAAGTGACCTTCACAGCATCTCTAGGAGGTAGCTACCATGTCACCCCATTTTGTAGAGGAGGAAACTGAGGCTCAGGGCTGTTAGGCAATGTGTCCAAGGTCACACAGGGACTAGTGGCAAGCTGAGATTTGCTTATATCTGACACTGTCTTCTCGTCCACTATAAGTCCCTGGCAGGCCGGGAACACACATTAGTCATGGGTGAGTTTTAGAGGGTGGGGAGGAAGGAGCCACTGGGCAGGTCTGCTGAGTGAATAAATAAAATAAATAAATTTTGAAACAGGACCCCTGTGTTCCCTCGCAAGGTGCAAGGTGAACCCTTAAAGTTCTGAGCAGTTCTGAGCTGGAAGCCCACACTGGGCATCATGAAGACACTGCTGTTCCCCGGCCCCGAATCAGGCTGATTCTGGTCATCCAGGTGGCCTCTGTGTGGTGCTGGAGATGATGTGTCCCCCCTCCCCCCGTCACTGTCACCAGCAGAGATACAGAGCTGGTGGGGAAGGGCCAGCCTGGGAAAGCAAGAGGCTGTGTCAAGAGTCCATCTATCACGGGTATGGAAGAGGAGCTGGGCTCAGCTGGAGGAGAATCGGGGGTCTCCAAAGGCATCTGCCTCTTGGAACACCTGCACCCCCCCCAAAGGGCCAGATTTCCAACTGGAGAGGGAGCGGGATGTGACGGAGGGAGCCCCCGATGATAAGCCTGAAATCAGCCGGCCTCCAGGCAGAACGCCAGCCTTTTCTGACTCCAGATTCCAAGGACCACTTCTAATAAAATTACTGAAAGATTCAGAAATCAACGCTATCAGGAGGAACACACTAATCATAAGGGGCCAGGGGTTGAACATGAACAGTCAGGCGGGCTGGGGCTTGAGCAAGGGTGTTGGACAGGGATGTTGGTGGGGCACAGCTGGGACAGCGGGGTAACACCTGTTTGCCCAGGACTGTGCTGGTTGCAGTATAGAAAGTCCAGTGTCCTGGGCAAACAGGACAGTGGTCGTGATGGAGAGAGACAGTGAGGGAGAAATGGAAGGAGGGAGATGGAGAGACAGGGGGACATGGGGGAGGGACAGGCACAGAGTGGGAGAGAGGGACAGGGAAAGAAGGGGCTGGGGTGGGGAGAGATTGGGACAAAGAGACACATGAGAAAGACAAGGGAGGGGGAGAGAAACGACAATGATGGGAGGGAGACTCCGGTGGGCGGGGGAGACCACTCTGGGGGAGCTAGAGCATTCTGAGAAGCAAGCCTCAGACACAAGTAGCTGCAGTGCCCATGTTGACCACTGTGGGCAGTGCTGAAGAGCCCATCACTGAACCAGGTTCTGTTGGCGGGCAGCCGGTGTTGGGGAGGCCCTGCTTTGGAAGTTTGGAAGCCTCCCCTGGCATCAGGCTCACCCCCGACTCCCGGGCCATGGATGGTATGGCTGGAACAGGTCCATACCCAACCCCGTGGCTAGACTATGCGTGACCTTGTGGGCAATGGATCCTCTCCTGCCTCTAGGCTGTGGACAGCTGGTGGCTGTGGGGGCCTTGGTTGGATCAGCCACGCCCCACCGAGCCAGCAGCCAGTGCTCACATCTCTGCCTCCATGAACATGGGCCCTGGCTTCCCGGTCTGTGGGAGAGAGGGGAGGGGGACAAGGTGTCCATGCTCACCGGACCTCACTCCTTTCCTAATCTGTGAAGGATCCTTTTTCCTAGCCTTTGCTTGTGCTGTTTCTTCCACCAGGAACACCACTCTTGACTATCTTAGCCTAACCCTATCCTTACACAACAAAGACGTTTTGAAAAACCCAAACAATCTGACACTGGGCAAACGCAAACCAGAACTGCAACAAGATGCCCACTCAGACCCACAGGGACGGCTTCAGTCAAACACGGAGAATGGCTGGCGTTGGAGAGGATGGAAAGAAATAGGACCCCTCCCCCCACACTGCTGCCTGGGGTGTAGAATGGTGCAGTCACTATGGGACACCTCAGTAAGTTTGGAAGATCCTCAGTACGTTTGGAAGGTCCTCAGTAAGTTACAGAATTATCACCCGACCTAGCAATTCCACTCTGAGGTATGTATCCAAAGGAATCAAAAACAGGTATTCAAAACAGGTACGTGAAGTTCAGAGCAGCATTATTCACAGTAGCCAAAGGGCGGCCTAGCCACATATGGAAATATTATTCGGCCACATACAGGAAGTACTGAGACAGGTTACAACAGGGATGAGCTTGGAGAACATGATGTTCGGTGAAAGAAGCCAGACACAAAAGGCCGCATAGCGTACGGTTCCATTGATTTGAACGGCCAGCAGAGGCAAATCCACACCAACAGGAAGCAGGCTGGTGGTTCCTGGGCCTGGGGCAGGGCTGGGTGGGCACGACTGATTAATGCACACAGGGTTCCTTTGGGGGGCTAAGAATGACCTGGGGTGCTGGAGAGCTGGGGGTTGCACAAAGTTTTGAATGCACTACATGCCACTGAATTGTACACTTTTGAAGTGGTTCAAATGGTAAATTTTACGTGATGTGAGTTTTACAACAATGAACAGATTAATTACAATACAATACAACATGACACAGGGATGAGAACTCTTTCACAGCTATGGGCTCTGGGGTAGGCGCTCCTAGGGACCCTAATGGCTGAAAGCCTCGCATTCTGATCCTGGCTCTGCCACTAACTGGCCAGTGACCTTGGGCACATCCCTGCACTACTCAGACCGTCCGTTTCTTCTTCTGGACGGTGGGAATGACAAATAATTCCTCCAGTGAAGACTGATGTGAGGATTAAAGAAGCAGCTACTGCAAGTGCCCAGCCTTGGGTGTGACCAATGGCAGCCGTCATTAGAATGGCAACATCAGTCCTCACAACTGCCTCATGGAACAGGGTTTTTCAATCAAAAATTTTAAATATAAAGTATTTCAAAGTATAGAAATATGCTGAAAAGAAAACATCAATCCCCCTTCCCTTCCTCAGGTCCATGCCCTTAATAGATGTTAATACGCCCTTTTTTGCTTCAAATCTCCCTGTTTCTTTTAAAGACAAAAAGCCACAGAGACAGCCAGAGCCCTCTCCTCCCCCATGGAACCCCTCTTCCCAGGCTGGAGAGTGGTGGCTCTTTTTGACATTTTTTTCCCCCCCAGTAAGCTCTATGCCTAACATGGGGCTTGAACTCATGACCCTGAGATCAAGAGTCACACGCTCTACCGATGGAATCAGTCAGGTGTCCCTCTTTTTGACATTTTAACGCACAGGTTTGTAGCCAATGCGGAACAGTGTGCTGTCTTGTCTTGTGGGCATGAACTTCCGCAATAAACACCATCCCCTGGGATGCTTTGTTGTCTGACACCATGTTTCTTGTTGATCTCTGCCTTCATCCGGACTCCAACTGACCGGCCCACTGGGCGTTGCAAGGGAGGGAGTGTGGGCTTCCTAGAGTCCCTCCCCGGACTCCATGCTGCCATTTCTGCTCTGTGACATTGGGCAACTCTCTGAGCCTCAGTTTCCTCACCCCGGCAACGTTCAGACCCCACCCTGCCTGTGCATCACGAATGGACGGGTAACAGCCCAAATTTCTGTGCTAAGGTTTCTGAGGCTGCATGTTGCCTTGCTGGGCAAGAGGTCAATCAGTGATTCTGGTCAGGGGACGGGAGGGCGTGGCCCCAGCTCCACACGCTAAGTATTCCCTCCACTTGCTCTAGGCATAGAGTCTAAACCACCAACAGAGGCATTCCTCTGGTTGGAGGAAGGATGGCACTGCTGTCTTCCAGAGAGAAGTGATGGCCGCTGGGAATGGCAGCTCTGGGGGGCAGGCAGCATCCTGCGAGAGGGCCCCGACCACACTCACCCTGGGAGGCGCTGGGCTGCTGGCTGACGGCCTGGCCGAGCTGGTCCGAGAGCCACAGCTGCATGCGGATGAAGGGCTCTCGCCCCTTCTGTGTCAGCTTGCTCCAGGGCTTCGGCCGGGACAGCATGTCGCTCACGCTGCCCTGGGACAGGCCCAGCACCTGGGGATGGGTGGGGCAGGAAGGGTAGGGAGGCAGGCTCCTGGGCCTTCCCCGGGCCTCCCCTCCCTCCCTCTGTAGAGACCACTGTTCACTCTGATTCTCTGGGAGACCAGGGCTGCCTTGATTGTTCTTCATCTCCCAGGTGCCTGCCGTGGGCCTGGGCCACGCCCCCCATCGGCAGTGCCCTTCCAGAGGTCCCTGCATGTAAGAATCCTTCCTGACTTTAAGAGCCCTCAAATGCCTCCTCCTCCAGGAAGTCCTCCTGTGCCTTCCACTTAGGTCACTCCTATCTCTCAACTCACCTGACCCTTTGCCTGCTCCTCTGCTGTGGGCAGAGGTGCTATTAAAAACTACTTAACCACTGGCACTGCAGGCCACCCTTTGCTGGGCTGAGCCTTAACCCTTTAGTGGTCAGATCATTGGGAGGGATGGAGGGTTCTGGAGGACGGGAGGTAAGTAGCTATCCCTAACCAGATAGAAACATGTCACTGCTTGAACAACCACAGGACTGAATGTCAGTCCTGCCTATGGCTCTCTTCCCACAGGACCCAGAGACAGGTGGATGCAGGAAAAAGGGTCTGGGTCATGCAGACCTGGGTTCGAATCCTGCTTTGGCCTTGTTCCTGTTCATACACACAACCTCTCTTTCCAGACCACAAGCGCTGGGGGCTGGGTCCTCAGGCGGTCCTCCCTCCCCAGGTCCCATGGGCCCCATGGCCCCCTGAGCTCCTTGGGGGTGGGCCCCACTGTCTTCACCTTCTCCCCAAAGATCCTCTGGCAGATTCCGTTCTTGGCTAGCTTCTCCTTGACCTGGCGCGTCAGCTCCAGGGTGTCCACCTCCCGGTACATGTAAAGCTCGTACTGCTCGGGGGTCAGGGGCGGCACGGTGGGCTTCAGTGTGCGGGGCACGTATGCGGGGTAGTAGGCCAGCCGCCCACCGCTGCCTGCCTCGGGGACGCCCCCTTCAGACTTCAGCTCGCCCATCCTGGGGGGCTCCTCCTCGCCCCCCGCCGACTCGTCCTCAGGGGCTGCGGGGGCCTCATCCCCACGGGGCCAGGCCCTCCCATTGGGCTGTCCAGAGTAGCTGGAGGAGGAGGAGGACAGGGAGGGCGAGACGGAGGCATAGGGGCGGCTGAGCAGGCCGCGGTCCGAGGCCCAGTGGTGGTCAAAGTAGCCAGCATCTCCGATCTCCGACTTGACCTTCCGGATGATGCTCTGGACGAAGGCCGCGGGGGACAGGACCGTGAGGGACGTCTGTGTGGCACTACTGCTGGTTCCCCCGCCACCGCCGCCACTGCTGTCCTCCTGCTTGACGTAGGTTGGGGCCCCATTCTGGCTCACAGCAGCCAGCGAGGGCCGCTCTGGGGGTGAGGGAGGGACCGAGCGGCCCCGGGGCCCGGCCTCCATCTCCAGCAGCGCCTGCTGTTGTGCCTGCATCTCGCGGCGTGCTTGCTCCAGAATGTTCTTGATGGCATCTTCCGACGTGCTGGCGGGGGCTGTGCCGTTGGTGATGCTGAGTGGGGCTGTCGCGTTCTTGGAATCACCTGTTGGAAGGATGACACAGGGTGGCCAGAGGCCCACGGTCAGGGCAAGGCTTGACGGGCAAAGATGTTCACAGCATCAGTCAAAGCATGCTTTGGAGATACTGTGAAGATACTGCAACAAAGTGGTTAAATGAAGTTAATCTCTGCCACAGGCAATCACACAGAATAGCCTCATGTATTGCCTTCTGCTCCGCTTTCTAATCTCACACACGGGGAGATCATGCTTGATGTGGGATTGCAAGCCTGGCGCGTCCCCACTTAGTATCAACACGAGCATTTTTTTCTCATGACTCAAAGTTCTACGTCTCACGGCTGCCTCTGCCACTTGAAGGGATATTCTCCGCTGTGTTTACCTGATCCCCCACTGCTGGACACTTACGCTGTTTCTAGTTGGTCACTGTTGTGAACACCGATAAAGGAACAGCTTGAATATAAATCTCTGCCCCCATCCTGGGTAGTTCTTCAATTCCGAGAGTGGAGCTCTCGAGTTAGCAGTCAGCATGCTCACGTCCTCCCTGGGGGGCTGCTGGTTGCTCTCTACGTAGCATCCACTCTTGTCAAGGGTGTGGAGCAAACACCCGGATGTTTATGTCTCTTGCTACCTCTTCAGAGACCCTGAATGGAAACCCCCCTGGCTGGCCCACTCTGCTGTGATGTTGCCCAATATTTTTGTCTTATTATTACTAGTTTTTAGAGACAGAGACTGTGCATGGGCGGGGAGGGGCAGAGGGAGAGATATTTTAAGCAGGCTCCATCTCACTACTCTGAGATCATGAGCTGAGCCCAAAATCAAGAGTCGGACGCTTAACCAATTGAGCTACCCAGGCGCCCGCTGATGTTGCCTTTTTGATTTCTCTGCTGTCTTCTTCCTGACACCCCTCCCCCCCCCGCCACCGCCTGTGGGAGTGCACTGTACAGGGAGTCAGGAGACCTGGGTTCTCCCTTGGTCTCTGCAAGCATGTCTCCTCCTCTCTGCTCTCAGCTGTCCCGTTTATTTAGTGGGAGAGTTTGATGAATCTGTTTCTCATGGTTCTTTACACTCCAGTGCTGTGTCCTGTCCGCAGCTGTACCTCGTGTCCAGCATGCAGGAGATGCTTAGCCAATGCTTACAGAATGACTGCCTCTCTTGCACAGGAGCTCAAGAAAGAATTCATCTGTACACAGCAGGGCCTCAGAGGATTATTTGGGTGGGGCAGTGTAGGGCCCCGGGGCGGGCTCCTCCGTTCCTCCCAGGGACCCGGCAGGAGGACGGGCCCTTGCTGAACACTTGGCTCCCAGCCACATTCAGACGCTGGGGAAGCGGGACAGTTTGCTCCGATTTGCCACCAAGGGGCAGCAGACACCACAAAGTGGGAACGTGAAAGCCAGCATCAGGTTCAAAGTCAGCAGCAATACAGCGGTGCTAGGTGCAGGGGAGGCCACTCCGCCCCCTGCTGCAAAAAGCCCTCTGACAGATGGGTAGGAGGCACAGACGTATCAGCAGAGGTATTTGTAACTTGAACAAATGTAACAACAGAGACAAAAATGTAACATTACCTGTAATGATAGCTACATTTTCAGGGGCACCTTCTACATGCCAGGCCCCCAGGCTGAGTGCTTGGCAGGACTGATTTCATTTGACCTTATACAACCTTAAGAAAGGAGTACTGATATTGTGCCCATTTTAAATATGAGAAAATTGAGGCACAGAGAGGCTAAGAAACTTGCCCAAGGTCACACAGCTAATAAACAGCAGAGCCAAAATTTGCAGCCCGGCCACTCTGGTTGCACTGCATCAAGCAATGTAGGTGACTATGGGGAATCCAAGGAGGGTCAGTATCCAATCCATCTGGATGGGGGTGGGGGGTTTCCTGGACTAGGTCACTTCTGAGTTGAACTGTTGAGCAGGAGTTGGCCAGGGGTGAGGATGGCATTAGGTGCACAGGGAACAGCACGAGAGTGGATGTGGCTATAAGCAACTCGTTCGAGAGGTATAGGGAGTCAGGAGAAGTCAAGACCTTAGGGTCTGGGGCCTTGTCGAGGAGTTGGCATTTTTATCTTTGGGGAATGGGGAGCTGTGGAAAGGGGAGTAGTGACATGACCATTTGTCTGCTCTAGAAAGATCCCTCTGGCCTCTGTGGAGAATGGGCTACGCTGGGACCTAGAATATCATTGGTAAGACCAGTGAAGAGGCTAGCGGGACAGCTCCAGCAAGTGATGGCAGTCAAGGACGGCCGCTCACCCACCTGGGCGCCAGGCACCTTCTGTGACAGGTTCCCAGCCTTGAGCTGGTGGGTATGGGGAGTGAGGGAGGGGTAAGGGAAGACAGTAAGTTCCATCTCAACATGCTGAGTCTTAGATGCCAGTGGGGGACTCTGGTGGATATGTCCAGCTAGCAATTGGTGTAGGGCTCTGGAACTCTCAAGAGGTGTGGCCTGGAGAGGGGGTGTTTTGGGTGCTGGTGGAACTTCCAGGAATGGACGAACTCATCTAGGAAGGGTAGCAAAGTCAGAGGGCCTGGTGGGGGGAGCCCTGCGGGACCCTGTGTTTGAGTGGCTGCTGGAGAAAGTATACTCTGTTTGGCTGAATAATGGTGTCCCAATGGTATCCCTGTCCCTGGGCCCAGACTAGGCTACTTCACATGACAAAGGGGATTCTGCAGATGGGATCAAGTTAAGGATCTTGAGATGGGAGACGATCCTGGGCTACATGGGCCGGCCACACATCATCACAGGGGTGCTTGTGAGAGGGAAGCAGGAAGATGGGAGAGAGAGCAGAAATTGCTATGCTGCTGGCCTTGAGGATGCAGGAGGGGCCACAGGGGAAGGACCGTGGGCGCCTCTAGAAGCTGAAAAAGGTAAGGAAATGGATTCTCCTCTGGAGCCTCCAGAAGGAACACAGCCCTGCTGCCCCGTGAGGCTGACTGCAGACCTGTGACTTTTGACAGAGTTCCTGTGTGATTACGGATCACTGTGTCTCTTCAAAGTCGAAGACACCAGGACAATCCAGACCGGGGTGATGGCAGTAGCTTGGCTGTCCCATACGGCTGCCACTCGTCACTGTGCAGAAAACTGAAGCTGTAATTTTAGTTAATTTCCAGTAATTTGAGTGGATATAGTCACACACGGCTAGTGGCTTCCACACTAACAGGGACCCGGTGCCTTCCAGGCCTCACATGGCTGCAGGCTGGTTGGCGAGGAGGTTCTGACCTGCTTGGAATTCCCGATGTGGTGGATGAAGGCGGGCAAGGGCTCACCTCCTGCTCAGGGCAGGTCCTGGAGGCCTCAGGCCTCGCCTGCGGCAGTGACACTCACCCCCCTTCTGGGACTCGATCTCCTTCTTGGCCTGTTCCAGGATGCTCTTGATGGCGTCATCCGAGCCTGTCTCTGGTGTGCGGATTCTTGGGGTGATACTGCCTGGGGGAGGCAAGGGGGCATCTGTCGTGGGGACCTGCCTGCTGTGGGTCAGTCCCTAGAGCTGGGCAGGGTGAAGGGTGGGTCCCTTCCTCCCTCAGGGGCTCCAGGGCCAGACCTCGAGTGTGTGTGGCAAGACCACCACTTGGCCAGTCTGCGTGACAGGCTGGATCTACAAATGATATTGGCTTGAACTAATAATAATAATACCAATCATAATGGTGACAACAACGACGGCCACCACAGCTAACAGATCTCAAGCAGGTACTAGGTTTTGGGGCCGTGCTGAATGATTTCTACTCATTTAACCCTCAGAGGTGCCTGACAGATGGAGATGGATGGGGAAACTGAGGCACAGAAACTAAAGTCAGCTGTCCCAGGTCACCTAGTGCGTGAATGGCAGAGCTGGAACTCAAACTCAGGTGTGTTTGGGAGGTCAAACCTTGGGCCATTCACATGGGATACCCTAAAAGTCAAGTCTGGCAAGATTGGCAGGAACCCGGGCCATTTCACGGATGGGTGAGCTGAGGCTTGGAGGTCCTCAGGAAGTACCTACCTGCCAGGGCAGCCCCTGGCCCAGCCTTCTCCCACCATGATCAGTCTGAGTTGTCCCACTAGGGCCAAGTGGGGAGCAAGGGGTAGCCACAGGTCCCAGGAAGAAGGGAGAGAGGATATATTTCCTTGTTCTATAGAAGGGGAAACTGAGGCACAGAGCAGTAAAGTCACTTGCCCCGGGTGACACAGCTGGGAGGTGGCAGAGTCCGGCTCTGAGGCCGGAGCCTGTGCCCTCGGCCCCTGTGCCCTGGGACGGGCCCTCACCTCGCTGCCGCACCTGGATGGTCCTCAGAGCCAGCACGTTCTGCTCATCTGACAGGAACTGCTTCATCTTGATGAAGGGCTCCTTGCCCTTCACCGTGAGCTTGCGCCAGGGCTTGGGCCGGGCCAGGATCTCGCTGACTGAGCCCTGTGACAGCCCCAGCACATAGTGGCCGAACACCCGCTGCCCGATGTTGTGTTTCAGCAGCTGCTCCTTCACCTGGAACGCGATCTCCGCCGTGTCCAGCTGCTCCTCCTCGGCTCCGGCCCCTGCCCCGGCTGCGCTGCTCCCACCCCCGTCCACTGGCTCGGGGGCCCCAGGCGGCTCGGGGCCAGGAGCGGGGGTGGCAGGGGCCGTGGGGGGCTTGGTGCCGTAGAAGGCCGGGGGGAACACCAGCAGGCCGCCTGCCTCCCCCTTGAAGGTGGCCGGGGGCATCATGTGCTTGGACAGCAGTGCGTCCCCTGCCAGTCTGTCCCCAGAGGCCAAGCTGGGGAAGGGGGACAGTGAGAAAGTCCTTGGGCCATCGGGGCCCAGGCCAGGACCCAGCAGGGGCTGCCCAGGGCTGGGGGATAGGGGGTCTTCGGGCCCTGGTGGTGGAGGGAGCTGCGGAGGGGATGGGTAGGACTGCTCCGTGCCCAGAGAGTCCTTGATGGAATCGTCCTCCGAAGGGTCCTCTTCTATAACATCAAGAGAGACGGACAGATGGAGGAAGAAAGGAGAGATAGAGAGAGAGAGAGACAGGGAGAGAGATATCGAGAGTGAGAGAGAGTGAGAAAGATACCAGAGACATGGACACAGGGAAACAGAGAGGCAGAGAGAAACAAGAAACCAGGCATACACCAGGCAAGCAAGAAACCAGGGAGACACAGACAGAGGCAGAGACAGAATGAGAGGCAGAAAGAGATAGAGGGACAAAGAGACAGGAAGTGGGAGGCAGAGAGACACATACATGAGAGAGCGATCCGGGGAGAGGAGGGGGAGAGGCAGGTGGGGAAGGAGAGAAGTGCTTTGGGCGTCCAGCAGCACTAGGAGCTCCTTTGCTGACCCTCAAATCCCCATCTGTGCAGGCCTGGCCCACATGCCAGTCCCGGGACCCTTCCCTCCTACATTAACATGCACTGAGCACTTGTTCTGGGCCAGCCCCTGGCCCCCGGGGGGTGCGCTGGGACCAATGCCCTCCTCTTCCTACACGTCCCCCGTGCTCGCATTACACGGTGAGTAGCACCCACGGAGTAGATCTGTTATTGTCCCCATTTCACAGATGAGGAAACAGAGGCAGCACAGAGAGCCTTGGCCGGGGCCACAGAGGTCATGGAGCCACTGCGTGGGGAGGAGGCCTGAGCAGCGAAGGTGATTTGGGGAGAGGGCAATGTCTGCGGGGTTTACGATGGGAACGCCCTCCTCGTGCCCTGTGACCTCTTCCTGCCGCTCATCGAGACTCGGAGATGAATGGAGCCTTTTGTGGAGGGTTCTTGGGAGGGCCTGAGTGAGCTATGTGGGGTAGGTGTGTGTGGACACTCAGCGCTGCCAGCTGGCTTCACCCGGGGGAACCCCCAGCTCAGCACCACCACACAGAAGCTGCCCATCCAGTGTGCACCCCTTTCCTCCATCCCTCTCCTGCCCACACAGGAAGCAGTGGTGTGTGAGCCCAGAGAAGGCCAGAGGCAGCCCTTATCATAGTCCCTATCATAGTCCCTCAGCCCCAAGAGCATCCCGTCTCCCCTACCAGGGCTGGCCAGAAGACCCGGCTTTTCCAGAAGGAATTTCTGCGTGGGGAAGAAGGCCTCCTTTGCCATGAGCAATGAGTCTTCGGGCTTGGCCATGCCCTGAGGAGACAAGAAGCCGGGCTGAGAGGGCACGGGTGGCAGAAGGCCCGAGGGCAGCCTGCACTGCGGGGACAGTGGCGGAAAGCTCACCTGCGGGAGGCTGCAGGTGCTGGAGGCCAGCTTCATGGCTTTCAGGATGCTGCCAGAGAAAGCGCAGAGAGTCCGAGGCCAGTCGAGTTTGCGGGGCTTCAGGGGGAGGTCTGAGAGGTACTTCCTCTCGCTCCTCTTCCCTGACTCAGAACAACGGCCCCACCCCGGGGACGCCACGGAACACTGCACCCGGGTCAACCACGGGCTCAGGTAGCAGGCTGTGAGCCGGCTCCAGTGATAGCTGGAGGGGTGCCACCCTAACCAAGCCCCGCGGGCCGGCCTGAGCTCATCCGGTGCAAGCACCATTCCGCCAGTTCCCACACGGCCCACGAGCCGCCTTGCAAGTTCTCGGATAGGTGGCTCTGGAGGGCAAAGAACCAAGTGTGGTTCAGTTCTGAGACCCAGGCTGCCCTGGGGGAGGGACAGGGGTATCACCCAGTGGGGTGTGGTGGGAGGAAGGAAGATCATGAACTATGTCCAGGGTCCCTCATCACCCAGGAAGAGGGCTGGGGGTGGTGGGGTCCCACTCCCCATGGTACCTCAGTTCTGTTTTAATTTCTTCATAGTCAGACTGCGCCTGGAGCTTCTCTTCCAGCTTCTAGAGGAGAAAGCAAAGATGGATTCAGGCTGGCCCACATCCTTCTGCCTGGGGGACGCCCCGCCCGTCTCCTGTCTGCACACCTCCTCCCCCAAGACCTACTTCTATGGCCTCGGACTTAGCCGTGAGCTGCCGCTCCAGGTCCGCGATCTGGTTGGCTGAGGTCTCCTCCAGTTCCTGCAGAGAGTTCTGGAGGTGCTGCACGTCCTTCAGCAGCCGCAGGATCTCCCGGTCCTTGGAGGCCAGCGCTGCTTCAAGCCGGGGGCCCGAGCACAGCGCGAAGTTCACCTTATCCTGAAGAAAAAGTGGGGCTTTGAGGGACTAAGAGGTGTGGGGCAGGGGGCTGGAGGGCTGGCTTCCCCACCCCCAAATCCCAGACAAAAGGGGAAATCCATCCATGGCATCCTCCCCCACCCCTGGTGCTGTGCTCCCCGGAGTGACTCAGCCCCTCTTTCCAGGCTCTGGCTTTCCTCCTCCTGTCTCTGAGCCTTTGCTCAGGCCAGTTCTACCAGCGCGGGTGCCTTCCCTCTAGTATTCAACCTGGGGTGCGGGAGGAGAGTGGGTAGGGAAGATTTTCTGGAGGCAGATGTGTATAAACTGTGCAGAAGTTCTAGAACAAGTTAGTGACTTGGAAAACTGCTTGGCAGCGTCCGCTAAGGGTGGATATGCGCACTTCTGCCTGGTGCATATGTTGGGGGGGAAGCAGGAACCACGCACAAGGCACACATGTGAACACCAAGCTAACGGTCGTAGCAGCCCTCTCTGACAGCCCCAAGCTGGAAACCCTCCTCTGGCCACCAGATGCCCTCCAGTGAGAAGGGAGGATCGGGTTGGGGCACACCCACACCATAGAGAACGCTACAGCTCTGAAAACGGATAATCCACAACTACTAACACAGCACGGACCAGGCTCTCAGAATATGAAGGGAAAGGAGCCAGACCGCAAAGCGTGTGTGCGGGATCTGACTCTGACCAGATACAAAAGCAGGCAAAGCCCAGCTGTGTGGTTAAGAGTCAGGAGAGTGGCTCCCTTGGGGAGTAGGTCCTGGATGGGGACCCCAGGGGGGCATTCTGAGGGCTGGGGACATTCTACCTGCTCATCTGGATGCTGGTTATGGCATCTCTGAAAAATTCAACATGCTGTACACTTAGGATATGCACATGTGTCCTTACACATATTATATTTCAATAAAACCTCTTGTTATGAAAGGACAAAAAAAAGGGAAGTAGTCTAGTGAGGAAAGGGTGGGGATTGGGTGTTCCCGGCAGAGAGAACATCAAGGTTTAGGTTTCTAAATCAGGCACAGGTCCTATCCCAGGGAGGCGTTTCCACTCATTCCAGGCAGACCCCTCAGGATTATACCTGAGACCCCACAGCCACAGGCCATGTGAGCGGTGGTTCCTTTCTCTTCCTAATTTGCCCCAAGCCCCAAGCCCCATGGCTTCTCCAGGTTTTAGGAGATGGTCCCTTTGTCCTGGCTGAAGAAGAAGTTTATGTTTGAGAGGACCTGAAGTCGGGCTTGTCCTAAGCAGCTGCAAATGAATCTAAGAAGCCTTACAAAAAACAAAAAACAAAACAAAACGGAGCAGAAAACACAGCCTACCACTACCAATACCGGCTATTCTTCCAGGGAGATAAATGCCAATTAAAATAGGAAGCGGATGCCATTAACACATTAAATTAATTAGCATCGAGCGCCACTGTGGTGCTCAGAAAAACTTACCCCCCAAACCAGCAAAATTCCCTGTGGCTGATTAGCACAGGCATTTGCCGGGTTCCACGGGGGTTAATTAAGAACCATCGGTAAATTCCGTCTAAGGCGACCCCAGGAGCCCTCTTGCTCTTGGTCTCTCTCACGCTCGCTCGTTGTGTTGTGCAGATATCCAGGCACACTGACGTCTACACGCACTGCCTCCTGGGACACAGACACACATACAGCACACCCTGACACATGTACCTGCGGGAGTACTCGTGCTGACACGCAGATACACAGAAATACCTGGGCACCAAAGAGATGTGTGCACATGGACAGGTCACTGTGACACACAGAATCATGTGTGTGCTGAGAGATCACATGCAATGTGGGCAAAACCACCTCAGACTATAAGCCAAGAACCATTTTAGGTACTTTACATGTAATCCGCTCAACAGCCCTATAAGGTAGGTCTTACTTTTCAGGTGAGGAAACTGAGGCAGAGTTAGATTAAGGATACAGTTATCTGCCCAAAGGCCATATACAGATATACACATTCATGGTGACACGTCAGGGGAGACACAGTCCGACACTGAAACAGAAAGACCAATACGGGCACAGTGGTCAGTGTTTCGGTGAGTCCGGTAGAGTGAAACCTATGCTGGCTACTTCAGGTGTGTGCAGGGAGGCAGCAAATCACCCTGGAGCAGGCCTGTTGATGTAAGGAGTCAGGAATCGAATCCCTTGGTATGCAGAGATCTGGAAAGAAGGTGGACCAGCTGACTAAGGAACCTAAGGCTTCCTGGGAGAGGAGCAATGGCGACTTTTTTTTTTTTTTAAAGTAGGCTCCATACCCAATGTGGGCCTTGAATTCGTGACTGTGTGATCAAGTTGCGTGCTCTACTGACAGCCAGGTGCTCTGCGATGAAGACTCTTAACACAGGACAGAGGAGTTGGTTGGGGTGACTCTGACTGAAATCCCTCTGACCTCAGGACCCCAGGCGGCCCCAACCATGAGGAAAGAGAAAGGTGCACTAAGCTGGCTTAACACAGGAACCTCGGGGTTGGTGACTAAAGACTGGTGCTTTGTAGCATGTGGCTGTTTGGGAAAGCCTACTGCAATCACACTGGCATGTTCTGGGACCCAACTGGCTGATAGGACTGTTTACCTCAGATCTTGGTTAAGTGGTCCTACTGCAGTTTTGTAGGACTTGAGAACCAGTGGTCAATGGCGACACCTGGTGGCAGCTACCAGAACTGCACCTCTGCTCAAGAGCTCAAACTTACCCTCCCTCCCACCCAGTCTTGCCAGGCATCTGGCCATGGAAATGGTCCTCTTTGGCCTGAGTAAGTTGCTGGCATTCTTGGACAATTTGGGGTAAAGGAGAGCCTCCAAAGGAAGATGCTGGACTTCCTATTAATCACACATGGAAGCTTGAGCTTGCAAAGACCTGTGGCTGTATTTTGACCTGCAGCTGGTGAAGCAAGTCATAGTAATTATAGTTAACTATACACTGACGTTATTAAGATGCTATGCCCACAGTATCCACACACTTTCATGTGCCTAATTTCACACAGAGGTACATGACTGATCCACAGAATGTCATCCACATATTCATACTCACCAACATGGCTTTTCCCAACCTTTCCCTCTGGCTCCCGCACCATCCTTACCCCACTGGGTCCCTGGGGGGAGCAGCAGGCCAGGCGGATAGAGCTGTTGACAGAGGCGAGTTGTTCCCGAAGACTTTCTACCTCCCGCTGGGCAGCCTCAGCTCGCTGGGGGAGGAGAGTGGAGGCGAATGTGGTTAAGAGGGGAGCAGGGTCACACTGGATCCCACCCTGACCTTCTGCCATCGCCCGGCACACCTGAGGCAGGACTGGTGTTTGTCTCCAGCTCCCCTGGCACCTAGTGCCACCTGGATGGAGTGTCTGCAGAGTGTTTCCCAGCCCATGAGCTGTGGCAGGCCCCTGGGCAAGTCGCTTCCTCTCCCTGGGTCTCAGTTTTCCTCTTGTGAAATGCGGGCAATGAAATACATCTAAATTGGGATGCCGGCTTACCAAACTCGGTCTATGGTGGAACTTAACTCCTCAAAAATTTCTAAGAAAAAAGCCTGGAAGGAAGCCTCCAAATGTTCACAATGTAGCCTTGTGGCTTTTGAGAGAAATTTGTACTCTGTCATTCCCTGGTTGTGTGACCTTGGGGAGGAGATGTCATCTGCCCAGCCTGTTTCCCTCTTTATAAAATGGGGATGATAAAAAGAACCACCTCATCGATTTGTTTTGCAAAGTAAGTGATCTGGTAAATTACAACTCATTAGGTATTTTAGGTATCAATAGTTGGTTAACTTAATGAAAAAAGCCTTGACTGTAATTTTTATCCTCAGCTGGTGACACAGGTCATAAGGATTATAGCTAACTTTCGTGCTGATGTTGGCAATCAAGATGCCACACCTACCACACACATATGGAGACCCACACACATCCACGTTCACATTTTGTTAATTAATTAATTAATTTTTGTTAATTAATTTTTAAAATTGATTTGTTCACTTACTAGTATCCTGCCTTGTTCCAGAAATGGCTCAAGTAAGTTTTGTTTTGGGAAAGGTTTTGGGTGTGCGGGTATAGAGAAATACTTTGATGTTTCTGCACAGCTGGGGCTTCCCAAGCAAATCTGACTAAAACAGGATGGGGCTAAATGACAAGCCCAGAAGTCAGTTTCTGACATCTGCTCGTGAGAATGGCAGATGTTCCTCTCTGAAGTTATGTGTTTACATTTCAAAGCGGGAGGAGACCCCGGCCATGGACACAACCCCCGGGTTGGAAAGCTGGGTTTATAGCTACTAGAAAGTTGAGTCTTATCTCCCCCATGGAGAGAAATATTTGCTAAAAACCTAGGATCCTTGCCCTTCTGTCTGTTAGGACACTAGGGAGCTAGTTTTCTTCCTCTCAAAGAGTTCCCTCTCCTATATAACCACCTGGATTCACATCTGGGGGTTCCTTGTCCCCAGTAAGAAATCTGGTGCTTGCAGGACGATGATTGATTGTCACCCCCAGGGGAAAGAGCTGGGGCAAACTGGCCGGGTTATTACTATGTAAACAGTAATAATAGTAAATACTATTTACTATGTAAATAGCAACACTGATCTGCTCTGCTCCAGAATCCTTTTGTTCACATTTTGGATAGTCTTAACACAGATTAAAGAAACCCTCATACGATGACATGTATTTTCTTCTCCATACTTTCTATAACGAGCTTTTACTTTTATACTCAGAGAAGATGAACATTAAAAAAATTCTTTCCTGTTCAAACTGCTCTAAGATCTCTTTCCTCAAGCCTATTCAACTGGTGAAGATCCAAAAGTTGGGTGACACACGGTACTAGCGAGGCTGCAGGGGAACAGGCCCTCTCTTCAACTAGCTGCAGGGAGGGTAAACTGAGCAGTTTGGTCACATCTGTCAGATAAAAATGCACAGATCCTCCGCCCAGTAGTTCCACTT
Organism: Mustela erminea; assembly: GCF_009829155.1. Lineage (NCBI taxonomy): Eukaryota > Metazoa > Chordata > Mammalia > Carnivora > Mustelidae > Mustela > Mustela erminea. Next base: position 83,939,814 of record NC_045626.1, read on the forward strand.
CTCAGAATTTATCCTATTTATTGGCTCATGCAGGTCTGAAATAGTGTCTGTGCCAGGGTGTTCCCCGCGGGACTGACGATGATGGTATGTGGCTGGAAATACCATGGTTTTCACCAGTCAGGGACTGGTTAGACCACGGGCGGACAAACTGCAGCCAGATGCCTGGTTTGTGTACCAGGTTTTTCTGGAACACAGCCACATCCATTCGCTCGCATACAGTCTATGCTTTCACGAACGGGAAAGCGGATTAGCTGTGACAGAGACCTACAGAGTTGGGCATAGTTCCTCTCTGCCCCTTCACAGAATGCCCCCCCACCCGCCTGGTTACGTGGCAGTGCGGCCCTGTAGGGCAATACGAATGGCCATGAATAAACTATTTCTATACAGACACGGAACGAGTTCTAAGATACACATGTGGAAAAAAGAAGGTTCAGGAGGGTGGGTACAGTATGTTATAGTTTTTTCTTTTAAAAGGGGTAAAAATCCATAATCATGAGCTTGTGGATGGAGCTCTACAAGGAGACCCTAGAAACCAGAGAGGCTGCCAAAGGGAGGGGAACTGGCAAGCCGAGTTGGGGAAGGAGATGGGAGCTCCCCAAGTATGAACCTTTCTGTGTTTTGAACTATGTAAATGGATTATGTATTCAAAAAATCGGGGCGCCTGGGTGGCTCAGTGGGTTAAGCCGCTGCCTTCGGCTCAGGTCATGATCTCAGGGTCCTGGGATTGAGTCCCACATCGGGCTTTCTGCTTAGCAGGGAGCCTGCTTCCCTCTCTCTCTCTCTGCCTGCCTCTCCATCTACTTGTGATTTCTCTCTGTCAAATAAATAAATAAAATCTTAAAAAAAAAAATTACCCTGAAAATGCTACCCCTTTCTACGTTTCCTCTGCAGGTGGGAGGGTCCTGCCCTTATGCCCACACAGCCATGCCTCTGGGCCTTTGCTCCTGCGGTGCCTTCTGCCCGGAATGCCCTTCCTCCAGAGAACGGCTCCTGGACTGCTAAGTGTGTTCCTCCAGAGCAATGACCCACTTGTGACCAATGTGACCCACTTGCTGTCACACTGCTTGGCCATGACCCTGGCTGCTGGGTTTGCCGGGAGCCGGGTGCGGGTAGAGACTCCAGACCGGAGACCATGGCTACATTTCACCTCCATTCAGGCTCTTGCCAGCTTTGCCCACCAGACGGCAACAGGTCTGAGGCCAGAAGAAGGCAGGGTGCGGGACCCCATTCACATATGTGAAAATGGGGACTCGCAGAGTCTCATAGACTTTCCAGGACCTGGGCTCGGACTAGAAGATGGGGAACCCAATGAAGTTTGGGGTCTGCCCAGCGCTTGGCTGGTGGGGCTGGGGTCAAGGGAGAAGGCTGCAGGAGACCTGGTGGTGGGGAGGGAGGGAAAGAAGCAGCAGGGGTTTGTCCCCTGTCACCACCACAGGCTCTGGGGAATATGGTTCCTCACTTGGTCTGCTTGGGAGAGACCCATGTCCCAGCTAGGCCTGCACTCTAGGCTCACCAGTCACTGCTTTGCTGCCTTCCTCCCGTTGGAGAGGCCTCCTGTACAGCCACCAGGGAAGGCACCGCTGTTCTCTGTAGGTGGCCTCCTGGCCTTCGCCCAGGCTGTTCCCTGGCCTGGAATGCCATCCGGGCATCCGTTTTCAATTTGTTCATCAGATCTCAGCATCACGCCCTTTCTCCATGATGTCTCTGACCCTTGAGTCTGGGTCAGGCGTCCCTCCCTGCTGCTGCTTTCTGGTCACCCTATTTCTGAGTGTCCCGTCAGCATCCCTTCCTCCTCCCTCTGGGAGCTCAGGGTCCGGGCACCTCCTGGCCCTAGCACTCAGCATGGCACACGGCACTGATATCAACAAATATTAACTGGGTTCAGTCCCTCCCCCCCAGCCCGAGCCCCCAGCCCTGGGCAGAGTGAGTGTTAGCATACATCTTCTCACCTGATTAGCTTTCTCCAAGTTGGTCATGATCAGGCCGACTTCATCTGCCCTGAGACAGAAAGAGAAGATCCTGAGAAGGGCTTCTGGCAGCCCCTGGGCCCCTGCCTACCCCAATAACCCCAGCCCCTGCCTGAAACTAAAGGCCCGCAACAGGAGGTTAAGGAGGCTGCCCTCTACACTTCCTGCTGGAGAGAAACGGGGCTGGGCACTAAAGAACCCAGTATGTCTGGAAATGGGACGGGGGCCTCAGCACAACACCCCTTCCGGGCAACCTGGCCTGCCGCAACCCCAGGTGGGGACAGAGCTACGCCTCCCAGCCTTTGTCCCTGCTGTGCCTTCTACCTGGAATGCCCTTCCTCAAGAGGACAGGACCCTGAGCTTTAAAAGCCAGCTCCAAAGTGTCCTCCGAGGAGGCCTCCCTCAGCTATCTCCGTGGTGGTCATTTGTTTATTTGCTGCCCCCCCCAACCCCCAAGGTCCCAGCACTAAGGGGGCCAGGACAGGCCGTATCCACCTCGGTCGCCCCTCTGCTGAGCATGGGGTTGGGGGGGGCACAGGAGGCCTGCGGGGAACATTTGGTGAAGCTGTGCGTGTGCTTTAGGTATGTTGGGGCCTTCTTTCATGCAAGCTGTTCCCCCCTGCTCAGAGCACCTGACCTGGCATTCTCCACGTGGCTATCTCCTTCTCATTCTGAAGGTCATCTCCTCAGGTAAGCCCTCTGTAACTATGCTGGATAATAGGACCCAACCCTCCCTGTGATTCTCTCTTGCTGCTCTTGGTTCTTCCTTTCTTAGCATTCACCAGGCACCCAGAACAGTGCCAAGCATACAGTAAGTGCTCAATAGTAATCTGTGAAGGAATGAATTTATCTCTGTACATTATCAGTTATTGTCTGTCTCTTCTCCTCAACTGAGGACAGCATCATGTTCTAGCATTTCTTCCAGGGACCAGCACAGCAATGGGTAAACAGTAGGTGTTTAATAAGTGTCTGTGGAATAAATGATGTCTTTTTTTTTTTTTTTTTTTTTAAAAATGATGTCTTAAAGTCATGTTGAGTCCAGAGTAACTTAAGTGAATTGACACTCAGCCCCTGAGGGTTGGACTGTGGAGTTGTGGTGGAGACAGTTCTAGGAATTTGGGGTAAGGTGAAGGCCCCCACCCAGCAAACGTGCTCAGCCACGACCCAGAACGTCATTTATAGTCTGGCACATGAATGGCACAGCAAATGACCAGTGAGCAGCTGTGTGCCTACGGGGCTAGGGAGCACGGGGTGCTTAATGAAATAGGTGTTTCAGGCAGTGAGTTGGAGGGAGGAGTCAGGAAGGAATATTTGAGAGGGCCCGAGGGTGGAGGCATGCATGGGGGTGTTGGAGGGAGGAGGCATATCTGAGAAGGTCAGAGGGAAGAGACACATCTGGTAGGATATGAGGGAGGAGGGATGTCTGCGAGGGCCAGAGAGAGAAGACACGCCTCAGCAGGGTTTTTTCACTTACTTGGATGCTGCCTCCTCATCATATTTTCGCCGCAGTTCCAGCAGCTCTGTCTGTGTGGCCTTTAACGCTGGGAAAAATTAAAGAGCCAGGGTGAAGCGCCCCCCACTCCCCCCAGGACCCCATTCCTTCTGCAGGGCTCAGAATGAGGTTCAAGGTGGTAAGGGTGGTGAGAACCAGTGACAGAGTTTCCTGCCCATGGAGGGGCTTCAAGCTGGTTGGAGGGTGGACAGGATGATCCTCTAGGGGTCTATGAAGCTTAGAGGACCCATGTAAGCAGTAGGGGTGTTCTGTCCCATGGCCTTGGGTATGAGCTGTCCCACAGGTTACTTCAGGACCTGGGTGGGCCCAACCGTCCATGAGCTCACCTATCCCAAGGTCCAGACTGGCAAGTGAGGGGGACAGAGAGGAGCAATGAAATCAACAGATATGTGTATATTACAATAAATGAGAAATTTCTTATAAAATTCCAGATTTCTGATTTCTCCAAGAAAATCGAAGGCTTGGTGACACTGGGTCATATGGCCATGCCTGGCTGGTGCTCACAGTGGCCATCTCTTTAGCCAAGGCCCAAGTGGTCCAGTTTGCCTCAGACCCCACCCTGCCCTAGTGCCTTCCCTAACTTGGCTGGCTTGGTTGTGAGTCTGGCCCCTGCAGGCACTGTGTTACTCCTGATTTAATTCTATTTCTCAAACCCTCTCTCCACAGCAATGTGGCCTCTGGAGACTGGGCTCAGACCCCCACTGGGTAATGCTGAACTATCCCCTTCCTCCTCAAACTCCCCCATTGCCTTCCTGATTCCCAAATACCTGAGCCTGAGTTCATAGTGTCACTGACTGTCCCCTCCCACGCCCCTTCCTGGTCTTACTGGGCTGGGGAGCTGCACGGGGCCAGGGAATGTGTGCCAGATACATACCTGAATGTAGGACTTTGATCTTTTCCTCTGCCTCCCCCAGTCTGGCTGCCAAAGTGATTTGTACTTCTTGAAGGCCCCTGCAAAGAGACCAGGCCTGCTCACACTGGCTCTGCACACGCCCATGTGCATGGGCCTTGCCTGGGTCCCCAAGTCAGCCCTCCTGGCTTCCTATTCCTCTCACCTGCTCTCTGTAATCACATGTACCACTGCCTTGTTACTCGGTCCTTAAACATGACCTTCAGGCACTTGGCTGCCTTGCTTTTTGCTAACTGTGTGGACCTGTATTAGTCAGTGACTTTGTCTCTCCGGGCATCAATTTCCTCATCTGTAAAATAAGTCTCCTGATGGTCTTTGCCTCCATGGGTGCTGTGAAAATCTCCAGCATGATGCTGGTTCTCCCTCAGTACCATTACTTACTACTCCTGTACCCAAGGAGGCATTTTTTCCCGTTTCTGGGTCAGTTGTTTGGGATAGTCACCCAGCCCACTGCAGCCAAGAGTTTTGGTGTGACGCACGTGTTTCAGCAGAGACAGAGGGGCCGCAGCTGACCTGGGGGAGGGTTTATACAAAGCCTGGGCCTTATGTTGTCTGGCTCAGAGACCCTAGGGAAGGAGCCCCTTTACCTCTGGTCCTATATCCTGTCCCTTCCCCTCTCTTATACTCCTCCAATCACACCACCTCCTTGCTGGTCAAATGCACCAGGCATGTTTCTACCTCCGGGCCTTTGCACTGGCTGTCCCCTCTGTGTGTAACACCCTTCCCCTATAAATCTGTAAGTTCCCCTCCCTCACCTTCGTAGGGCTTTGCTCACCTCCTCAGTGAGGCCTCCCCTCATACCCTATTTAAAACTTTGGCTTCAATCTCATCCCCTCCCCCCCCCCCCCGCTTTATTTTCCTTCACAACCCTTATCATCATGTAGCAGACCATTTATTTATCTGGTTTATTTGTGTCTTCCTCATGAGAAAGTAAACTCCAGGAGAGTAGGAGGTTTGTCTCTTTGTTCACTGCTGTGTCCCTAGAACAGTGCTCGGCACACAGCAGGTGGCTCCATAAATACATGGGACAAACAAATGATGAAGTAAGTGAGTGAAAGGATACAGGTAATGACCACCATGAAGCTGGTCTAGAAATGCCCCAAGGATCCAGATTTATAACAAGCAGGTATTCAGGTATTATTATTCTCACAACAACTGTAAGGGCAACCATTTACTGACACACTTCTCCAAGTGAGTGCCGGGCTAAGCACATGCATTCACTCTCACAGCAGACTTGGAGTTGATAGCACCTGTCCACCTGATCAGGCTACAGTACCCAGTTATTCAACCACACACTAATCTTGGGGTTGCTGTGAAGGTATTCTGTAGTTAGGGTTAACATCTATAGTCAGCTGACATTAAGTAAAGGAGAATAATCTCAATAATGTGGGTGGGCCTTGTCTAATCAGTTGCAGAGCTTAAGAATAAAACTAAGGAAGAAGAAATTCTTCTCAAGATTGCAGCACTGACTCCTGCCTGACAGTTTGCAGCCTGCTGGCTGGCTCTACCGATTCAGACTTGTCAGTCCAACCAGCGTGAACTAAGTCTTTAAAACACATGTCTTAATTAAAATAGAAAAATTTCTTTTTTTTCTTTCCCCCTCTGGGGAATCCCGACTAATACACCACCATTAGCCTCACTTTCCGGCAGGGGAAACTGAAGCTCAGACAGGTGATGTGAGCTGCCCAGGGCTGGCTGTTGAGCTGCTGAAATGGGCCAGGCCTGCATCTCTACCTCCAACCTACATCTGGATTCCCTGACGGTCCCACCTCCCAGCCAGGTGGGGGGCCCACCTGCTCCTCCCCACTCACTTTTGTTTCTCCGCCTCATTTCTCTGCAGCAAAGTTTCTGTCAGGAGGGCTTTGCTGGGAATGCCCGGGAGGCGGCTCCCCTCAGTCAGCGTGGGCCCCGCCGGAGACGTCCCCTCTCTCTGCTCTGGAGGGAAAAAAGAGGGAAAACCACCCATCGCTGGAAGTGGCACGGCAGCCAGAGCTGTGTTCTGCAAACCGGAGGGTCTGGGAGGGCTGGGACTTAGTTTTCCAAACTCAGGTGATGGAGAGAGTGCAGCTGGAGAGACCTGCCATGCCATCACCATGGTCAACTGGGTTATTGCCCTTGGAGGGCGTGTGTGAATGAATGTCCAGTTCCAGTGTGCCAGCCACAGCCAGCACGCCCAGAAGCTTCCTTTACCCTCTTGCTCCTGTTCCTGCCTCCTCGGCCTTTTTACTTTTTTAAGGGTCATGGTAAAATATACGTAAAAGTATACAATTCAGTGACATTTAGTACATTCACAGTATTGTGCAACCATGAGCACTAATTCCAGAATGTCATCAAAAGGAAGCTCGTCCCCACTAAGCAGTCACCCCTTTTCCTCTCCCCCCACCCTTGGCAATCACCAATCTGCTTTCTGTCTCTGGGGACTTGCATATCCTGGATATTTCTTATCACCGGAATCACACATAATATATGTCCTTCCGCGTCCGGCTTCTTTTACTTAGCAAAATGTTTTCGAGGTTCATCCAGGTTGTAGCATGGATCAGACCATCACTCATTTTTATGATTCACTAATATTCCATTTCATGGACAGGCCACATTTTGTTTTCCCATTCATCTGCCAATAGACATCTGGCTTGTTTCCACCTTCGGCAGCTGTGAATAGGGCTACTGCGAACATGTGTGTACACGTGTTTGAGCACCTGTTCTCAGTTCTCTGGAGTAGACACCTAGGAGTGAAAGTGCTGGGCCATGGGGTTGCTGTGGGTTTAACTTCCCCTCCCCACAGCTGATGGCGCACACTCAGAGGCTCGGTCACAGCCCACTGCACCTGCAGGAACGCCTGCACAGGGCCCATATCAGGTCTCGCTTTGCAGGCCCGTGGTGGCTCCTTCAGGGAATTAGTGTGTGTGTGCCCCGGGCACTCAATTTATCATGGGGAGAAAGGGTGCTCAGGGACCGGTCATCAAGGGTGTCTCAAGAATCCCAAAATCTGGGCTTCTGGCCTTGGGTCCGACGGACTCCTTTAAGCTCTGTCCTGGTTTTAGGCTCCTCTGGTGAGTGCAGAGCTGGGCAGTTTGCAGAGTGGGTCCCTTGAGGGCCCGACAGTTTTCAGGCCCTGGCTTGTTCACACACACACACACACACACACACACACACACGCGCGGGACGTTCCAGGGGCTGAGGACACAGCAGCGAACAAATAGGGTTTGACCATCGTGAGGCACAGCAACAAGTGTTCTCACGGAGAAACACAGCCCAGGGCCAAGGTCAAGAGCCCTTGGTTTGAATGCCCGCTCGACTGCTTGCTGCCTCTAAGACTGTTACCCCGTTTGTCAAACGGGGCCAGTGACACCCCAGAAAGTTAACAGGAGGAGACAGTGGGAAACCGTGTGACAGGATTTGATAGCACCTGTCCACCTGATCAGGCTACAGAGTAAATGCTCTCAAGAGGCAGTTCCCACAAGCGTCATTATTCTGATAGAGGGAAATTCAAACCCTAGAGGGACCTCTGAGGCCACACAGAGGCATCGCTGTATGAGCTTCAAGCCAGACACTGTCATAGGCACTGGCGACATAGCCGGGAGCAAATAAGGCCCAAATCCCTGCCCTCGTGGCTCTGACCTTCTAGAATGTAAGGCTGACTGTCAACCAATAAATGTTAAATATACAGTACTTCTGGTTTGTCAGGGAGGCTGGAAAGGCATTCTGAGTACAGGAACAGAGCCGGCAAAGTGCTGCATTTTAGTCACCATTAATCTTCCCCAGAGGACCCTGCCAAGGACCAGGCATACAGTAGGTGCTCACTGGCACTGGAAGGAAGGGAGGGGCTGTGAGATGGCGAGTGCGCCGGAGCAGTCAGACTGACTTGGTGGGCCTCAGCCCATGATCTCCATGACTCAAGGAGGTAGACCAGGGGTCTGCAATGACAGCTCTTGGGCCAAATCTGGCCCACCTCCTGTTTTGCCTATAAAGTTTTATTGGAACACAGCCACACCCACTCATTTCCCCAAGTTCTACGGCTTTTTTTCCACACAGTTGAGTAGTTGTGACAGAAAATATGTGGCCTGCAAAGCCTGAAGTATGTACTCTCTGGCCCTTTACAAAAAAAAGAAAAAAAAAGGTAAATTTGCTGAACTTTGAGGTAAATTCTCCTCATTTATTCCTTAGTCTCGTCCCCTTCTCTCTGCTTCATTTGTCCCCCAAAACATTTCTTACACCGGAAGTACTGTATATTTAACATTTATTGGTTGACAGTCAGCCTTACATTCTAGAAGGTCAGAGCCACGAGGGCAGGGATTTGGGCCTTATTTGCTCCCGGCTATGTCGCCAGTGCCTATGACAGTGTCTGGCTTGAAGCTCAACCAACACCCAAGACTCAGATGGTCACCAAGAGCTTTGAGGGCCGCATTTGCTCCTCCGCAGAGACCTCCTCCTTCACCTGCCGTGGGTAACCACTATGCTCGCTTCTGTTCATCATTCTCCTGCTTTTAAACATTTTTAATCATCATATATGTATATCTGAACTCTATTTTTAGCTCTCCCGGTTTCTTGACTTGCCTCGCTAGATGCCGGGACAGTGCTGTGTTCCCCACATCCTGTTTCCCTCCCCTGTGGGGGCACACAGTCAGTCTGCCCTTCCTGGCTCCCCTGCAGCTGGGCGGGGCCCCCTGACGGAGTTTGGGTCACCGGGATGTGGCTGGGGGTGCTGTGTGCCACGTCTGAGCCTGGACCCATAAACCTCGGTATGATCCTCTGCAGTCTTTCTCTTCCCGTTGGCTGGTCGTAACAGTCACTGTCATGTGTTGAAGACGGCAGGATCTCCACAGCTTGGGTGTGTGAGTGACCACATGGAGTGTCCCCTCCAACCTGCCACCCTTTAAATATATTATGCTTCTGCGATTTGGGATTGGGTTGTTTCAGCAGTGGTGTACCATAACCCACCCTACATGGAAAATGATAAAGTCAAGCTCCTAGGTGTCCCTACCCCCATCCCTCCAAAGATGGCCAAGCCAAGCTGCTGAAGATCCACAGCCCATTTGTTTATTAGGGACATCCCATGAAGACCTTATCAGTACCTTTGGGGCCCAGGAGCTCGGGGTGCCTCTTCCACGAAGTGTGGAGGTCTCGCCGCGGCTGCCCAGTAGAGTCAAAGCTGGGGGGCTGCAGTCTGTCGTCTAGGCTGCGTGTCGCTTCAAACACAGGCACAGGGTCTGCATACACAGAGAGAAGAGCCCAGGAGTGGGTGGGTGGGGAGCCCTGAGGGCTGAGGGCTGCCCAGGCTGAGGCCGTAGGGCCTGGTGGGTTCCCCTACAGGGAGTGGAGGGGACCATCCATGAGAGCCTTCTGGAGTTGCTCCGATGGCTTAGGAGAGCAATGTGGAATTTCTGCTCTGTGAGGAAGTAGCCTTTTTCAGGTACCTACCTGCTCAGGGGAGCGTGGGCCAGCCCCATGGGTGTGGGTGTCTTGCCCACCTGGGAATAGTAATAACAATAATTGTCACAGTAACTGCATTTTCTGGATTCTACGGTGCCATCTGTGGTGGCCACGAGACCGTGCCTTGTACACCAACCCCGGGAGGTGTCAGTACACAAGGACCCCGCTCCTACAACCAGCCTTCCCCTGGCGTGCAGGTAGCTGGGGGGAGAGGGGACAGACTCCTGAGGGATACAGGACTGCACTGACGACCAGCGACTCCTCCAAGGCCTGCCCAGCGTGGACAGATGGTCAAGACCAAACCAACCGGATGCTTCCACCCAGGTCCCTGCCCTTCCCTCCTCTGAGGCCTCCTCTGCCTCTCTCCCTATTTTCCTTCCCCCGCACTTCCTCAATACGATCTATCTAGCTCTTTATCTAATCCTTGGGGTGCCTTTCAATGGACCTGGACCAACACACCATCATTTGTTACATGCAAGTTCTATCTTTTAAGAAAATATTTATTTGAGAACGAGCGCACATAAGCAGGGGAAGGGGCAAGGGAAAAGGAGAGGGGGAAGGAGATTCCCCGCTGAGCAGGGAGCTTGATGCGGGGCTCCATCCCAGACCCTGGGATCATGACCTGAGCCGAAGGCAGAGGCTTTAACCCACTGAGCCACACAGATGCCTCATCTTTTAGCTATTGAGAAGTTGGAAAGTGTCTTACGTCCAGCTTTTCACCCCTACAGAAGCCATTATTTAATTGGCCATACTTGGGGGGTGACTGGGTGGCTCAGTTGCTTAAGCGGCTGCTTTGGCTCAGGTCATGGTCTCAGGGTCCTGGGATCGAGCCCCGCATCCGGCTTTCTGCTCGGCAGGGAGCCTGCTTCCCCCTCTCTCTCTGCCTGCCTCTCTGCCTACTTATGATCTCTATCTGTCAAATAAATAAAATCTAAAAAAAAAGATGAGGCATCCGTAGGTCCTTCCGTATGGAATTCTGTCGTCCCCCACCCCCCATCTAGTAGGCACTTCCTCTTCCTTCAGATCTAGACCCCAGCAGTTCTTCAGGTGACTTTCCCCAGCTGCCCACCGTGGGCAGGTACTAAGAACACCTGGATAATGCCAGAGCTTGGTGTGGCTTCTTCTAGGTTACAAAGCTGTTCATGGGAATGGGTTCCCCTGATGCTCCCAGCATGCCCCGGAGGCTGGTGTGGATTCAGGAAACCAGCTCAGAGAAGCCAGGTGACTTGCTAAAGGGTGGAGGTGAGGTTCAAGTCTGGGTCTCTTTCTCAGATGCCACAAAGGCTTCCTGTCCCAGAGGTGCGGACATTTCCACCCAAGCAGACCAGGTGGGTGTTCATGGGGGCCCAGGAGAGCCAGGGCCTCCTTGCTCCAGACCAAGGGGCCTGCGTCTGGTCCATAGTCCTTTCAAAAGCACCAGAGCCCTCTTTCTTGCTGGTCCCTTTCCTGGAGCCTCCTGCCACCATCCACTTGGTGACTGCTCTCTGTTGGGGGCAGAGGCATTACGAGTGTGGATCCTGGTTACTGGTCTAATCTATACTTGCTTTTCAGGACTGCAATGCGACTCTGGCAAACAATTCTACCTCTCTGTGCCACCCCATAAAAGCACCGACCTCACAGGGCTGGGATGAGGATCCACACACACAAAGATTTCAACACAGTGCCTGGCATTTGGTCACCTTGGAACAAACAGAAGCTTTGGCTATTCCTGCCTTTCTGAGCTCCAGTCACAGTGGCTTTCTCTTAGTTCCTCAAATGCACCTTCCTACCCCGGAGCCTTTGTCTGGGCAAGAGCCACTGCCAGGAACACCCCGCCTTCTCCTTTAACCTCTTTCAGCTAGTTAATGCTTAATCACCTTCCATATTGCAACTCAAATGCCACTTCTTCCAGGAAGCCTGCCTTGACCAGCCAGTCATTCCTCCACCTGAGCTCTCCCAGCTCCCCGCACCTTTCCTTTAGAGCACTCACTGTACTTACAATTTTCACTGATTTGCAAGTCTACCTAATTAACACCCACCGGACTGCCAACTCCACAAGGCAGGGCTGGGACTGCGTCTGTTTTCACTCCCCACTGGACCCCTGGTGGGTGAATGAAGTCCAACACACAATCCGACCCAACAAACATCTGCTGAGGGAAGAAATGGGGCAGTGCCTACACACAGGAGCCTTCAGGTCTGGCTGGAACAAGGTCGCCTCTGCATTTTATCCCTCTCCTCCTGTCTGTTTGTTTAGGTGGCGGGAGGCTCTGACAATGGGCGTTTGTGCCGAGGTAAGCAGGTGCGTGAGAACGCTGCCTTCTTTCCCCTGTCAGCACTCCCCCCACGCCCCGTCATTAGGCAGGGCCTGCTCAGCGGGGTATGCCATTATGTCTCCCCGGGCTGATGTAATTATACATTGACATAATTAACCCAGCAAGCGCATTAGGCAGGCCAGCTAAAAATTCATCTATAATTATTTGTTGTGTGCATGCTAATGAGTCCATCTGCACTGCCTTTGTACAACACGGACAAATTAATTTACAAGTCTGGATTTTTTAATAAGTTCAAGGAAACGCTTCCTATTGTGTCCTGGTTTTTCAGAAAGAAGAGAAAGGCCGTGAGCACTTGCCAGGGTCAGGGAAGTTAGATAAACACGGGAGGGTGCAGCTCCGAGCGGGCCGCAGAGGGCTCACTCTGGTTCCGAGGAGGTGGAAAAGATCTAGCTCATGGCTTGGGGGCGGGCTGGCCACGAGCCCGTCTAAGCCAAACGATTACACTTGGGTGATAAAGGGTGTCATCCACCCCATTTCCAGCCATCAGGGATTGACGCTTCCCTCTTTCACTCTGCTCGGAGGCCCTGCGGGCCACTCCTTGCTGCCTTGTGCCCTCTGTCCAGGGGGAGCTGCCCTGAGGCGGGCCCCTGGAGAGGCTGGAGGAGCAGGGTTGGCCGGATCCCTGCTTAATAGAGCCTCAGTGATTCTAAGGCTCCTGCTTTTCACCTTCATTTGCTGCTACAGGGTAGAACATAGTGGTTAAGCTCACAGAAGCGGAAGCCCAGCTCTGGATCCAAATCCTCCTCCCAAAGAGCCATGAACCTCATTTTCCCTCTAATACAGTGGGAGAACTACAACAGTTCCTAATTCCCAAGAATTATTACTGGGAAGATAAACAAAGATACCAACAGAGGCAATATGTTCCAAGGGCTGCTGGTGCCAGGTCTGGCTCCAAACTGGCTAATAACTCTGGACAGTTAATTAACCTCCCAGAGCCTCCATTTTCTCATCTGTAAAATGGGGCTATGTGTGTAGGGTGTGTTTATGATGTCTGGATGAGAGAAAAACGGAGATCTGCACAGTGCTAGGTGCCTAGCTGGGCTCGGGAAGGGGGCTAAGGCTGCTATTACATGAGGGGAGGCAGCAAGCCCGGTCTTGAGGTGATCTGGAGGCCAGCTGTCTGCTTGGTGATGCTCTGTGGAGTCTCGGGACCAGGGATGGCCTCATATATTCTCATCAATCCCCAGGAGATCCAGAATCCAACAATCCTGTTTTGAATCTCCTCTGGGGCCCAAAAATTCTAGAGTGGAAAGTCATATTGGGGAGGGACCAAAAGGTTCCCCAGTGCACAGAGGGGTTAAAGTGGGATCCTGTGACTTCCCCGAAGTCCACCAGTGAGTTGGTGGAAGGACCAAGACAGGCTCTTGGGCCTCTTCTTCCCACACTTCCTTCCTAGTTCCCCGATTTGAGGGAGAAAGTGGCAGGGGGATATTCTGATGACTCAGCCAAAGGCAGTCTGTGACTGAAATATAACAACGAAAGCACGTGACACGAATTACAATTCCCATGATCTTCACCACAGCACTAAGAGATATGTGCTGTTGTGTTCCCATTTTATAGATGGGGGAACTGAGGCATAAGCAGTAGGGTGAAGTCATGTCCCCAAGGTGAGGCCCAGTAAGGAAGATGTTGCTATTCCCCATTTTCTGGACAAGAAAATGAAGGCCCAGAGAAGAGATATCATGTGCTCATGGTCACCTAGCTCAAAAGTGGCAGAGGTGGGACTTGAACTCAGGGTGCCAGGTGATTCTTTGCAGTAGGCCAAGCTGCCTTGAGGCAGGGCATGGGAATTTTTTACTATTAGGCTAGGAGCATTAGACTGATGGTTCTGTTCTTGGCCTTGCCATTGGCCTGCTGTGCGGCCTCGGACAGAGCACCAGACCTCTCTGGGCTCTCCACTTAAATTCCTATTACAAGTATATTAACCCTGGATGTCAATCAGATAGGGGCAGGGTCCTGTCAAAGTGAGTGCTTTTGGCTGTGGAGTATCCCTAGAGCTGGGGTGTGTGGCAGAAAGTTTATATTAGACAACTTCACAGGCTAGCCTGATCCAAGAAGTAACGAATGTTGTGAATTCCCAAGCCACCCTGAGACAAAGCGGGAGGGGGCCAGGCTGGGACATGGAGAGTGTTTCCCGCTGTGACATCTCCAGAGACAGCTGCTTAGGTTTTGTGTGTCTCAGTTTCCCCAGTGATAAAATGGGGACAGCAGACCTACTGCGTCTGGGCTGTGCAGGGCTCCCAGGAGATGCCGAGCCCCGTAACGGTGCCTGGCACCCAGCAGACTCTGAGTGTTGCCCTTCCGCTTATTATGAAGACTTGTGGCAGCCATGGAGACTCTTCTGATCTACTGTAGTGTCAGCTCAGGCCACACCTGCCTGGGGCTGCTCCCAGCCTAACCAAGCATGACAGGGGGTGCAGAGTGGGTCTGCTCCTGATGATGCTGGGACGGGCAAACCTTGTATCATGGACTGAACTGTGTCTCTCCAAATCCATGTAGTAGAGCCCTAACCTCCTGATCCAGCCACATCTGGAGAAAAGGGCTTGAATCCTATAGGACCAGTGCCCTTATATGAACAGGAAGACGGCAGAACTCTCTCTGCACGTGAACAGAGGAAAGGCAGCTTTGCTGTGAAGACAGCAAAGGCAGCCACCTGCAAGCTGGGAAGAGAGCTCTCACCAGAAACCAGGCTGCTGGCACCTTGATCTTGGACTTCCAACCTCCAGAACTGTAAGAAATAAATGTCTGTTGCTTAGGCCACCTGGTCTGTGGTCTGGTCAGAGCAGCCTGAGCTAACTGGTACACCTTCTTTGGCGCTGCCTGTCAGCCCAGTCGAGACCTGCCCGGAGCTGCACTGCAGTCCGAGGGTCTTCCCGCCAAGCTTCTTCCCCTCACCCCCAGGTTCAGACCACTTTGCCGTCTAAAGGCTCTCGGCACCTCCTCCTCTCCCTCTCCTTCATCCTACACAGCGCCCCCCCCCCCCCCCGCCCCCCGCAAAAAACCTCTTGCCTATCTAATGCTGTTCTGGTATCTGCCTGCTTCCACAGGACCAAAACCAACATGTGACTACTTTTTCTCCTCTTGGACTCTTAGTTTTCCCATCTGTAAAATGGGGGCAGCCATGGGGCCTCTCCTGCAGAGCTGCTGCTAGAATCAAAGTCTATGGATGTGAAACCCATGGTGTGGTGCTGGCACTTTCCAGGGAGGAGTCTGGAGTGGGCGGAGCTCAAAGGGGGACCTAGGGGTCCACGTACAGGCTTCGCTCAGCATAAATTTGTTGAGCTCTTGTCTCTGTGTGACGGTCATCCCAGTCAGGTGTTGGGGGGGGGGGGATTGGGTTTACCCTAAGGGCAGTGGGGAGGGAGTGACAGGTTCTATTTCGCCTTTTTCAGTCTCGTCTGAGCTGCTGTGTGAGAAACGAGCTGTAGAGGGAGCCCGAGGGGAAGCTACCAGGACCGTCAGAGCAGTGATGCCGCGATGAGGGAGGCGGCAGAAGTGGAGAGAGTGCTCAGAGGTAGACAGGAAGAACTGATGGGGTGTGGTGTCCTAGGTTGAGTAGTGTTCCCCGAAATTCATGTCCATCCAGAACTTCGGAACTTGACCTTATTTAGAAACAGGGTCTTTGCAGAAGGAATCAAGTTAAGGTGAGGTCATCTGGATTGGGGTTGACTAATGACTGGTGTCCTTTTAAGAAGAGGAGACAGCACAGAGAGACACACAGAGAAGTCCCAGAGAAGACAGAGGCAGAGACTCAAGTGATGCATCTGCCACCAAGGATAGCCGGCCACCACCAGAGGTAGGACAGGGGACTGGAACCGGTTCTCCCTCAGCAACTCCCGAAGGAACCGAGTGATCCTGTCAACACTTTGATTTTTGGCAGCTTTGGATGCCTCCAGAACTGAGAGAATAAATTTTCATGGTTTCCAACAACCTAGTTGGTAGGCAGCCCCAGAAAATGGTCTGGAGGACACAGGTCCAAAGTCTGCTCTCTCCCAGTGCTCCACACCTTTATCCCGGCTCCTGGCAATCCTTGGCGTTCCTTGGCCATTGTTTCTTGGTCTTGGCTCTGTTTTCACAAGACTTTCTCCTCTGTGTCTCTCTCCTCTTCTTATAAGAACCCCAGCATACTGAATTAGGGTCTACCTGATGACCTCTTCCTAAGTTGATTACATCTGCAAAGACCCTTTTTCTAAAAGAGGGTACCAGAGGTTAGGACCTCCACGTATCTTTCTGGGGCACATAATTCAAACCATAACATGTGGTAACTGACTGAATACCAACTGTGAGAGAGGCAGGACTGAGGCACTGCCAAGACTCCAAGTCCCATAGGAAGAAAGTCCTCACTTAAAGTCTAATCTACTTCTCTCCTGCTGCACCATGTTACCTGGCATCCAGGGAACAAGCCCATTGTGTAAGAGAAAGTGTCGGGACCTGGTTCTCACTCTATTGCATTTTTATCCTCCAGATCTACTGAGGCATTGGGCCGTGGGTCGAATAGGGTCCCTGCTCTGGAAAATACACAGCAACGATGGTCTCTTACTACCCCGGGTATTTTTTTACCCTTTATTTCCTCCCCACTGGTGCATAGTGGGAATTCTTAGGTTTTACAGTGTGTGAGAAACTCATTTCTTCCCACCTCCCCTATCTGGGAGAAATCCACGGAGCCTGAGCTATGCTGCCAGGGGCTGAGTTACGGAGGAAAAAAATGAGTAGCACCCAGACGACTGGAAGATTTGCCAAATCACACAGAGGTAAAATGCTCAGCCTTGGGGGCTGGCAAATTCAAGGCTTTCCCCCTTCCCTTGTCCAACAGCATTATTCGATCCATCAGCTAAATGTCACTGGTCTGGCCACTCTTACAAACACAAACTGAAAGAGAGAAAAGTGACAACAGATCTTTAAAATGTTTGGAAGAGGTCTTTCAGAGAACCTGACAGCCACAGGGAAGTGGGGAGCGTCTTGCTTTCATTTCTCAGTCTTCCCTTTCCCCTTGGGGCCCTGCCCTGGCATTTTACATAGTAGGTGCTCAGTAAATGTGGACTGTGATAAGCTTCTAAGTCTGCGGTCATTGGTTATAACAGCAATAGGAAGTGAATAGTCACTAATGCAGTCACTATTCACCAGTACATTTTTACTGAGCATCTACTATGTGTCAGAAACCATTAGTTCAGTTGCCAAATATTTTCTGAGCACCTTCTGTGTGCCAGGGAGGTTTCTGGGCCCCGGAGATAGAGCAGTAGATAAGAGGGAATTTCTGTCTTCCTGGGGTTGACACTCTAGAGAGAAAGATGGATAAAGGGATAAAGGACAAATAAACCAATGGCAGTAAGGGGACAGAGAAGAAAAAGAAGGCAGGGTCCAGGCAGAGAGAGGCCTGACATGCTTGGTGGGGGGAATGCTGCTTATGGAGCAGGGAAAGCTTCTTGAAGGAGGTAACATTTGAACAGAGCCTTGAAGATGAGGGAGCCAGCAGCGGGGAGAGAGAGAATAATCTAGACACAGGAATCACCACCAGGAGAAACAGCCCCCACCGGACCAAGAGAGGGTGGTGGACCCTTGTGACCAGCTGCCCACCCCCCGCCCCAGTTATTGTCCCAGAAACACAACTTAGCTTAATCTTCACAACAACTGACCCATTTTAGAGATGAGGATGTGGGGCTGACAGAGACTGGCAATGTCCGGGGACTTCCGGTGCCAGCCTCACCTCCCTTCCCGGCAGGCTGCTCTGGGTGCTGCCGCCAAGGGTGGAAGCTGGGTTCAGAGCAGGCTCTGGCCCTCTAACCACTAGTTTCTGGTCTTTGTTTCCAAAACCCCAGCTACCATTGATCCTGAAGCAGGTGGAGCACCCACATCTGGGGAGCTAGGTTCTGGGGTAGATATGACCTCCACCCAGTGTCTTGGGCCAAAAGTTCCAGGGAACTGACATTTCCTCATACTCCCCCCACTCACATATGCCTGGTACTTTACATATATTTACATCTCATTTAATCATCAAAACAATAAAATCATGTTATATCCCCATGAGATGGTTCCATCCCCATCTTCCAGATGAGAAAACTGAGGCCTAGCAAAGGGAAGCCATTTGTTCAAGGCCACCAACCCAGAACAAGGCAGAGCTGAATCTGAACCCCGTACAGCCCAAACGCCAGACATTGGCATATGCACTTCACAACTTCTGCTGAATCCACCTGCCCCTAAAGGATTACCAACATGACATTTGTCCTTATATGACTCAGTACTTTTTAACTAAAAATATTTTAAATTATTGTAAATAGATCATTGGGATCCTATATCATAAATAGAAGGTGCCTTAAACCATAAAAATAAACACAAAGAGGGGGCACCTGTCTGGCTTGGTCGGGAAAGCATGCAGCTCTGGATCTCAGGGTTGTGAGTTCAAGCCCCACACTGGGTGAAAACTGATGTTATTAAATTCTAGTTAGACTCTCTTGTTACCTAAGACTGGGATCCCAAGGCTGGCTCTCCCTTGGCTAAAAAGGGAGATGCACAGGTATTGTATAGGTGTTTAAGATGCTCTAGCACTGGACTGAAGTTTATCTAGAAGGAAGT
The DNA here is from genome assembly GCF_009829155.1 of Mustela erminea. Lineage (NCBI taxonomy): Eukaryota > Metazoa > Chordata > Mammalia > Carnivora > Mustelidae > Mustela > Mustela erminea. The sequence goes on from NC_045626.1 coordinate 83,958,516, forward strand.
AGGTGACACCCGGCATGCAATGTGTTCAAAGTTTCACTGCTGTGCCAGGTACACTGAAGCTGTTTCCCGTGTCAGGTGACCCCATAAGGGGAAGTGCTGGGTCCCACCAAGCCCCCAATCTTCAAAGTGACCCATGTCCCCACTTTGGTGTTTGGCAAGCCTCCTATCCTGGTGTCAGAAGTGACCAAACATCCCCGCATCTCCTCGTCTGGAGCAGGGAGCCCAGGTTCTGCGGGGCTCAGCACTTCCAGCCGAACCTTTCAGCCAAGACACACAGCTGCCCAGAGTTGGGCGCGGGATCCCTCACCTCACTCCTGCGACAGACACACAGTCGATACCTGGATGAGGGCAGTGGCAGTGGGAAGCCAAGGGCCTTGGATCCAACCTGGACGAAAAAGCCCCAAACAGGGAGAATCCCAAATCAGAAATGTTTGACTACAACAAATCTTTTGGATTAATCGAGCACGATGGCAGACACGGGAGATCAGACGCGAGCCATCCGAGGTGGCAGGTCCCGACGGGAGCGCAGGGAGGGGGACACTGTCAGGAAGCGGAGGGCCTTTGTCCTACAGTCATCAACCTGCTCTTTATGCATAAACTGCTTAATAAAATGACTAATTCATTTTGGTTACATTGGATCTAACCCCTTAGAGAATACTGCCAGAGGACTTGTAATATTTTAATACCACACCGGGCTTCACGGAGGCACTTCGTCTATTCCCTCTCCCACCGCTAGCTGATGCTGTGGTGTTTCTTCAGAAAGTGTCTATGGGGTTTTTGGTGGGGGGGAGCCGGGGAGCTAGGAAAAGCTGTCTCATTCCTCCCACTGTGTCCATCTGAAGGAAAGTGGCATTCAGAGCTTTTTTAGGAAAGCTGGAGCCGCGAAGGCTGTCCGAGAGGCTGTTTAGAAACACATATATGCAGAAGTATGCGTGCGCCCCTCCAAAATATCTTGGAGACAGAAGCCTTCTCCCATCTGGGCCCAGGCTCTGGGCGCCTGCATGGGCGGGAGGCTCGGGCTACTGACGGCGGCAGAGAGACTAACTCTGATCCTTTAATCTTAACTTTTCGAGAGCAGATGGGGTGTGGGGCCCGTCCACACAGCCGTGAGCCATGTGTCCGCCCACCCGCTCTTCCATCCACTGCCAGGACCGGCTGCTCCGGGGGGTCTTCTGGCTGAAGGACGGACAGAGGGGCTGGGGAAGGTCTTCCTTCTTGGCACGGGGTGATGGTGGGAATTCAACACCAGCATAGCTGCAGGGACTGTTTACTGAGCACATACTAGGTGCTAGACACCCAGAGGGCCTTCTAGAATCTGCACCACGGTTACTCCTCTCTGAGGTCCCAGGAGGTAGGTGTGCTTTTCCAGACCAAGAAACAGACTGAGAGGCAGAACCAGCCACTCAGGGTGGCCCAGCCAGGGAGCACCAGAGCCCGATTCAAAGCCAAGTCCATTATAAAACAAATAAAGTTCCCATATACGGAGTTTCACAGAAAGGCAGGCAGCGACAGTGTTTTGCTTCACATTGCGCTCCTGGTGGTGAGTGGAGGGTCCAGCAAACAGGAGGCGCTCAATATTTGTCTCATGAATTGCATGGGGCTGCTACTCTGTACCAGGCACCATACTCAATGTTCTTTCTCTCACCAAATCCACCCAATTGGCCTATAAGTAGGTACGATTATTATCCGTGTTTTATAAATGGGGAAACTGAGGAGCAGAAAAGTGAAGAATGACAAGGGGAGCTCAAGGCAGGACCGGGATTGGCCCTGCTGGTAGGACGGCCCTCTGGCCTGGGGTCCTGCTAGTGCTTCTCCTGTCACTCGGCTCCCTGAATTTGGAAGCTTGAGCCGGGAGAACGAGGAGTTCTTAGCTGGGGGGGTTAACTTGTTCCTCTTCTGGGTAACACACTTGTATTTCAGCAAAGGGCCCATCCTCTCAATCTAGAACCTCTTAACCTACCAGCAACAAAGACCCTCAGCTGTTTGTCACTCTTTTTGGAGGCCAAATGTCCAATGGTTTTGTTCAAATCCTTTCAATTTTTAAAATGAACCTGCAAGTAGGTTAGGAGTCCGGGTCAAAATTCAGACTCTACTGTCTCTCTGCTGTGTGACCTTGGGCAAATGCCTTGATCTCTCCGAGCCTCCATTTTTTCAGCTGCACAGTAGGACAGCTTAGCTGCTGTCAAGGGGACTAAGGGGATCATGGACTCATTTCTGTGAAGGGCTGTGCTGCATAGCCTGACGCACAGGCACCCCCCAACCACCCCTGCAAGGGTGGCAGCTGATGCTTTAGGTCCACGTTCAAAGCCTGCTTTCTCTGAGGTGCCTCCTCCGGCTGCCCAGCCGTGGGGCCCTTTCTCTGGCAGTCTGACTTTGGGTCATGATGGCCCTGCCAGCCTCCCAGTCTCTGAGGGCAGAAGAAGGCTCAGGCTTGAGCTCCCACAGGGTTCAGCTCTAGTAGGTGCCCCAAATGAACTGATGAAAAGCCACAGCTGATGTGCCTGGCTTCCCTTCTGCAAGGGAACAGCCATGCATCGAGCACCTACTGGGTACCAGTATCATGCCAGATGCTTTTGTTTAATCTTCCTCCAGTCCTTGGTTACCAAGAATACTGAAAGTTAGACGGGCCGCCATGGTGGGGGAGCACTTCTGGCAGGGGAGATGGTGGTGTAATGCCTTCTAAAGTCAGCTGCCATCTTCGGGAAACTCTGACCTTGTTTCCTACGGGATCAAGTGAGCAGAGGCATATTCAGGGATAAAGGGATGGAAGTGAGAGCAAACAGAAACAAGTTTCTCATTGTACTAAAATCTTTATTACCTGTATTTGTGAAGGTGGCTTATCCACTAGATGGCGGTACAACTAGTCATTTGGGACAAAAGCAAAGCTAAATTCTTAACCTCCCTTGCTACTTCCATCAAAGATTCATTCTCTAAAAATTAAGGTCACAGAAGTACTGAAAAAGAAAAACCCAAAACTTTCAAGCAAGAAGGGGTTTTAAAAAATATGACATGAAATCCAGGAAATATAAAAGCAAAGGTTTGATAAGAATTTCTACGTTTCTGCAAATATTTTTTGAAAGCAAACTAGGGGAGAAGATATGAGACATGTTTACCAGGACAAAGATTATTATCTGTAATATATAAAGAGTGCCTACAAATCAATAAGAAAGTGATCTCTGACATTAAAATGGGCTGTAGATACATGAACCAGTGATTCACAAAAGAATATGAGAGGCTCATAATATTTGAAAAGATACTTAGTGTAACAAATGCATGAGTTCAGAATAAATTCTGGGTTTGGGGCCGATGCATGGCTACAATCTATTTTCCTTCCCAAGTTCTCTTCCTTGTCCTCAGAACTATAGCACAGTACCAATAAGCTGCTCATTCCTGAGCACCCTAAATGCCCAACATTGGAGAGGGCAGTCCAGAAAATTACAGCACAGCCACACAAGAGACCATTACACATGATGAACCAAAGTTACTCAGGATTTTTAATCACACAGGGAAATACGTATGCTCATATTGGGTAAAAGGAAGGATGATTCAAAATGGTACAAGCAGAATGAACTACTGTTTTGAGGAAGTACATAGGGAAAAGATCAGAAAGAAAAATAATGTTCCCACTGCTTCTCTAGTAGGGAGTTCTGTCTCCTTTCTATTTTTCCGTATTTTTTGAAGTCAAAAGCATGTATATGTGACTTTTATAATTGGAGAGAAAAAAAAATTAAGCCCCAAACACTGTAAAGTATTTTCCTATTCCAGACTCAGTCACCCTGTTGCCTAAACTGCTCACCCCATGTCCTCGATAACTGATAGAACCTTGTGAGATCAGCAGCAAACCTTGTGATCTATGTAGCTTACACTCTGATGTCAGCTTTTCAGTGGGCTGCTGGTTATCAGACCCTGCCAAATACTTTCACACCCAGCACAGTGAACCTTCGTGTCAAATAGTGAGTAGCTGCTATTATTACCCCTCTGCTAAAGACATAGAACTCAGAGCTCAGAGAGGTTCGGGCCCCTGCCCAAGGTCACACAGCTCAAAACTACCGAACTGAGAGTCCTACCCTGCTGTGTCTGACTCTGCAGCTGGAACGCCTAAGCTGACCAGCTTTGCCTCCTGAAAGAAGCAGGGAGAGAAACACCTGTCAGGAGTTGCCGTCTCCCGCACTGGATTTTTAAAAAACCAAAGTAAAGCAGAAAAACCCATTTTGGGGGCACTCACCTCTCTCTTCTTTTCTCTTCAGCAGTCCTCTTCTGCCTGCTCTCTTACTTGCTCTCTCCTTGTTTCCTTTCTTTTCATTTTTTTCTTTCTTTCTTCCTCCCCTCTTCCCGCCTTGTACTTTTAACTAAGCACTCAGTTAACAAGTTAGCTTTGTGAAGCTCGGGTCGGTACCTGGTGACTGCGAGCGCGATAAAGAAATCAGCCGCCACCGATACAGAAGTCAGAAAGGTTTAAATCAAACCATCCTCCACAACAATGACATTAATTATGCTTTTAACACGTTTTACTGCTTTTTTTCTCACTTCACGCCACATCTGTGTGAACAATATCCAAAAGATTTACGGTTTTCTTTCGTAATTACAGACATACAGGCTGCACACTTATCAAAATACTTGCTGAGCAATCACGCCATATCGCATTCTCTGCCAAAGATTTGTGTTGGCAGCAGTCATTCAAAACAAAAATGTTGAATCAGGACTTGTGTGGCTTTGGAGGGGGGTGGAAAGTATTTCGACAAATAATTTGCCTGTCAAGAAATATAAAAACAGGAGAGTGTGCATCCTGGCAAATTTTCCAGGAGTGTTATTTTTCTGGAGGGGGTTGGAACAGCGTGTGTGTGGGGGGGACAGTGCGCCGGGAAGCTCCAAGCACCAAAAACACATCTGACATTTGGTTCTTGTGTCTGAGGATAAAATTTAATGAGAACAAAAATATGTCTTCCTAATTCCCCTAAGAAATCATTAAAACATTTTGTTATTCTTAAATGTCTCGAAAATGAATTAGAGCCCCTAAAGGGGCCGTTCGAACAGTATGTCTCCATCAGTTAAGGCTCCTTGTTCTCCAACTCAGTGACAGCTAGGGACGTACGTCTCCCCCGCCTCTCCATTTCTGGGGAGCAGAGTTGCGAAATCAGATGCGTGGAGTCAGCACCAGACTTGGAATGACCCCTTTGGGGGGAGGGGCAGGAGGGCACGAGGACCTTCTGGAAAGCTCTGCACCGGTCTTGGGAACTCTCGCAGTCCCTGGGGCTGGCACTCTGGCCCTGTGATTGTGTTAACCGCCCTATCTAGAGAAAGATGAGGGTTTCATGGTGAACCCTGGAATTAATGACTCTTTTCCAAGCAGGGGCCATAGCCTCTCTCACCCTCAAGCGCTAGGCTTGCTGGAGCTCCCCTAGGTTCGCCATAAGCAATGGTTATTCGAGGGATGATCTGGTCATCTGCCAGCGGCATCCAACCTCCCCGAGGCCTGGGCCCCTGTCTGCATTTGCAGGCTCATGATTAGGTTCTCAGTGTCTAGCAAGTGCCAGGCACACAGCAGGCACTTAATAAATGCACTTAAATAAATGTAAATAAACACGTGATAGGCAGAGGACTCCAGGTGAAAGAGCGCCTTGTCATTCAAATAACCCTTCTCCCCATTTCTGCATGTGAGTCTTGTTTCTCATTCATTCAACAACTATTAGGTGCTTACTGTGTACCAGGTTCTGGGTATACAAAACTGATATGACCAGTCAGTACCAGGCTTAGAGAATTTCACTTCTAGGAAAGCCAGACACATACATGATGACAAGTGTAGACCAGTCACTAACTTATACAAGAGGAGGGAGGGACTCGCGAAGTCAATTAATTCATCTGCAGTCACCCAGCGAGTGAGTGGTCTGGGTAGGACTCCAGCCTGAGCCCATCTCAGAGCTGCCCCCTGGTGCTACAGGGGAGGTACATGGGGTCTAGGGGAGGAGCCTTGTGTGGAGACTCCTAGGAGACATTTTTGGGGTCTATTGTGGGTCACTTTCCAATGTCACTTGTTGCTGATCTTGTGGGACCGTAAGGACTGAAAAATGATGGTAAATATGAGGGTTTATTTTCCCAATTATTTTTTCCAGATAGCTCTAATGAGGGTAGAGATATAAGCAGAGCATCTGCTACATGCCCAATGTGGTCCTTAGTGAGGGGGACAATGGCCAGGGCTGTCTTGGCCTCATGGCCCGGGGGCCATGTCTTCATGGTGGGCATAGAACCCCAAGGGCTATGCTGTCCAACTCCAGCCACTCTCACTGCCCAAACATCCTCCTTGAGACACACACAGCATGCTGCCTTCCAGGGAGTGTAGGACCAGGGCAAAGAGGATGGAGTGTGCACATCCCTCTGTGGGGGGCTGAACGGGTCCCTGAACATATACCCATGTCCTAATGCCTGGAGCCGGTGAAGTGACCTTATTTGGGAAAAGGGTCTTTGGCAGATGTAACTCAGCTAAGGTCTCTGGAGATCACCCTGGATTATGGGGTGGGCCCTAAATTCAATGGCTAGTGTTCTTATAAGAGAAAAGAGCTGGAGAGTTGGGACCCAGACATAGGGAGGAGGGAGCCTCGTGAGGACAGAGGCAAAGACAGGAATGATGGGGCCACAGGCAAAGGGACACCTGGAACCACAAGAAGCTGGAAGAGGTAAGGAAGAAGCTTCCCCTAGAATCTTGAGAGGGAGCACGGCCCTGTGGGCACCTTAATTTCGGATTTCCGGCCTCCAGAACTAGGAGACAATAAACATCTGTGGCTTGAAGCCCCCCAGTTTGTGGTGACTTGTTACAGGAGCCCCAGAAAACAAACACAGCCTCCCCCACGCAGCTGAGTTGTGACACGGAGCAGCCACTCTGGACACAGCAGCGTGTGTGCGGAGACCTGAGCCCCACTCTCCTGGCTGTGAGACCTCAGGCGCCAGACTCAACCTCGGGGTACCCCGCGAAGGAGGCTGGTTGGCCTGTTCCCCTGGAGCTGTAACATGCAGACGGTGGAGCGGCCTCAATGCCAGGCGTGCGCTTTCTAAACCCTGAGGCGCTCCCAGAGCTCGGGAGCTTGTCTCATCCCATTTCTGGCAGCCTCAAGCCCTCCTTGGCTTGTAGCCCCATCACTCCAGCCTGAGCCAGTCTTCACATGGCCTTCCTCCTGGGTCTCTCTGTGTCCTCTCCTCCTCTTACAAGGACACTAGTCACTGGAGGTAGGATCCACCCTGTATCCGCATGGTCTCATCTTGAGGTCCTTAACTAGTTACATCTGCAAAGACCCTGCTTCCAAAGAAGATCACGTTCCAAGGTTCAGGGTAGACATGCATTTTGGGAGGACACCACTCAAGCCACCCTAGTCGCCCAAGACAGACGGAATGAGGAACTTCCCCACCCACAAACACAAAGATCCCACAAACGACCTCCCCATAGAGTAGAAAGGACTTCGCCTTCTCCATGACTCGGCTTAGCTAGGATTTCATGTTCTTCCTCATAAACCCCCAGCCCTGGTCACCCGAAAGCATTGATCCCTGTGGTTGTGTAGAAGGGCCCCAGAAAGGACCAGGAGGCTGTCCGGATGGCGGGAGTTGGCAGAGGGTGCCCTCCCAGCCCCACCATTGTAAGCGAATCACTTACACCTCCCTGGGCTCCCGTTTCGGAGTCATGAAATGAAAAGGTGGCAGAGGAGGGGCCGTTTTGGAAATGGGAGACTGTTTTACAGACATGTGTCTGCATATCTTAGGCACACACCTAAGTGTGCTCAAACCGCTCACAGCTCTACAATCCACACCAAGATCAAGAAGCAGCATCTTTGGCCCCCAGAGGTCCCTTTTCGGAACTATTGGCCCTCCAACAGAAACCACTCTCTTGACTTCTAACAGCACAGGTTAAATTTTTTTTTTTTTTTTTTTTTTTTTAGTTGAGAAGAAATTCTTAGAACATATAATCTACCATTTTAAAGTGAACAGTTCAGTGGGATCTGGCACATTCATGAAGTCACATAGCCAGCACCCCTATCTAGCCCCAGGGCATTTCCATCCTTCCAGAAGGAGACCCCACACCCATTAGCAGTCACCAACCCTCTCCCACCAGTCTGGTATCTGTCTCCTTAGATTTGCCCATTTGGGACATTCCATTTAAGTGGAGTCTTGGATTATGTGACCTTGTGTCTGGCTTCTTCCACTCAGCACCGTGATCGCGAGGGCCGTCCCTGCTGCGTGTCAGCGCGTGTCAGCGCGTGTGAGCGCATCTCTCCTTTTTATGGCTGAATCGACCACATTTTATTTATCCATCCATCCATTCATGGACATTTGGGTTGCTTCCCCGTTTTGGGCATTGTGAATAGTGCTGACAGATTCATCTTTGCCTGTCTTTATATTTCATGTAAAGAGAGTCACGTAAGTAATGTGTTCTTTGAGCTGAAGTTGGCTGCGCCATGGTGGGGAAACATTGAGGTCTTTCCTCCAGTGCCCTCAGCTGGCAGACAGCCCTGGGCACCATCTGTCCTTTGGGGCAATGGGATGGGGGTTCTGGCAGGTAAGACACTCGGCTCCCCAAGAAGGTCCAGGTGGGAGATCTTGCCAGGAGTCCCCCAAAGCTTTCTAGCTAACATTGGAATGTGGTGGGGGAGGATGGAGGAACTGTGTGGGGACATGTCACACCAGGCTGGGTGTGCACCTCTCACCGCCCCCAACAACCCTCACCTGTGGAAGGCTCAGCCTTGCCCAGGAGCCTTCGCTTGTCCCTAAATCCACTGTGGGGAGGCCCCTGTGTAACAACCAATAATGGCTAGCTCTTCAATGTCATTAATTATCCAGTTGTGGAACCCAAATGTATCTTACCTGGTGCTTCAATTAACTGCTTGTAAACACTCAGGAAAGCTGCCTCGGCCTCCTGACTTCTCTTACTAAGGGCCACCACCTTTGGAAATAAGAGAGAGAGTCATGTGTAACCATGGCATCCGAGTCTACAAGGAAATATGATCACTTTCCTACATGTGCAAACATGGGATGGGGGGAGGTGAGGGGAAATGAAAGTCAAAAGTATGGAGTTAGAAGGTCCAGGTTCGGGCACCTGGGTGGCTCAGTGGGTTAAGACTCTGCCTTCGGCTCAAGTCATGATCTCAGGGTCCTGGGATCGAGCACCGCATCAAGCTCTCTGCTCAGCAGGTAGCCTGGTCCCCCCGCCCAACTCTGCCTGCCTCTCTGCCTACTTGTGACCTCTCTCTCTCTCTCTGTCAAATAAATAAATAAAATATTAAAAATAAAAGAAAGTCCAGGTTCAAATCCTGGCCCTGCTGCATTTTAGCTGTGTGATCTCGGGCACGTCATTGGCCCTCTCTGATCTAAGGTTTCCTCATCTGAAAAATGGGGGAAAAATGGAACCTACCTTCTGGGTCTCTTCTGTGGATGGAATGAAATTGCATGTAAGTGCTAAGCACAGGGCCTGGCACACAGCAGGTTAATAGCTATTATTATTGTTTTTGTTATGAAAGGGTCCTGCTGGAGATCCAGATATGACACGTTCTGGGGGAAAGTGGCACACATCTGGGGAATATTTCTTGCCACTGAAAATTACAGAGAACTCGTTAAAGCTCTCGTGAGATGTCAAACAGCTCAACAAATGCTTCCTGGCTGATGAAGACACAAAGGCTCTGTAACCCCACTGTGAAGAGCTACCTTCCTACGTTTGTTCTCTTGCTCACAGACTTTTTTGTTCTGCCAGTGATGTTCCTTAAGATAAGGTGGGCAAGACATTTCTGGGGCTCAGCACCATCTCATCCCTCCCTGTCCTTGGCTAGGAATTCCAAGCTCTGGCCTCACAGCTGCCTTGGTGCTAGTTCTTGGTAGCCAGTTTCCCTGGCATCATCCTGGGCCTCCCTGGCACACGGCTGGTGTGAGCTCCTGGTACCTACAGGTCACCGTCCCTACATCCTTGAGAACACCCTGGGTGGGGTTATCTCCCTTTGCACTGGAACATCTTCATTCTCCCTGACAATGATATACTTCTCCCTCTGGTGCCATCTTCTTCAATGATGAATCTACGGGGAGGATCTATGCGTCAATCTCCCTTTTTCAGAGGTGGGCTTCTCTTACCAATCCCAGGGACGCCACTTGGGGGAGTGTCTGTTATCAAATTCCTTCCCTTGACATGAGCTCTGTGAATGCACTGTGTGGTGCACAGAAGGTGCTCAAAACAATTTGGGGGATGAGCACATATAAGAGGGTTGGTTGCCCCAACTCTAGGTCCTGTTTGTGACACCATTTTGGAGAAATGACAAGGGCCAATTCTGAGATGGTCTATTCAGAGAAGGGCCAACTAAGGCACAAGCCTTGGATCGAGGCCACCTGGGTTCAAATCCCAGGTCCATCACTTAGAATCTTTGTGTCTTTGAGCGGACAGGTCATGGCAATCCCTGTGTCTCTACTTCCCCCTCTGTAAAATGCAAATAATAACACCACACCCTCCCTTGCTGGAGGGTCAGATGATTTAACACATACAAAGCCCTTTGTAAATCTTACGGGATACATTAAGCCCCGTATAGGTCACCTCTTGGTATGACCAACCCCTTCCTTCTTGCCTGTTACGGGGACAGGTTCTGTCCAGTGCTGGGTGATAAACCCCAGCTGTGCTTATCTAGCGTCCTACAAAGACCACCTAAGAAAGGCTCCGCCTCCACACCTCGCAGTGCATACTGGGAAGAAGAATGTGAAAACCACAGTGGTTCTTGTAAGGCCTCTAATACGGCAGCCGCAAATCACAGGTGGCTCTTGAGCACTTGAAACGCAGCAAGCACAAATTGAGATGGGCTGGGAGTGCAAAGTGCACACAAGGTTTCAAAGACTTAGCAAGAGAAAAAGAATGGTCAACAGCTCATCATGTATACTGGTTACATATTGAATTGGTAACCTCTTGGATATGCTGGGTCAAATAAAGTCTTTTATTAAAATTCATTTCACCTGTTTCCTTTTACTTGTTTTTCAATGTAGATACTACAACCTGTAAAAATACATCCATGGATCACATTATATTTCTATTGGACAGCATAGCCTGAAGGTTTTATGAAGTCCACAGAGAATTCGTTGTTTAAGAGAGGTGGAGGGAAATGTATGGTGGACGTTGAGCAAATGATTTTAAAAAGGTCAGTTACTAAAACTCCCTAAGCTCTCTTGTTATTCTGTGAACAGTGTCTGGTCTTTTAAATTCCAGAGGGAATGATAGTCTCTCATTCACTCAACAAACATTTCATGAGCACCTACTATGTGCTCTGTGCTGGGAGCTCATCAATGAATGATGCAGACAGGAGCCCCGCCCTCATGGGACTCAGTCCAGCAGGGAGACTGAGATCAAAGCAGATTCTCCAGGTTACTCATTAATTACAAATGCTAAATGCTTCAGAGGGAATGTACAAGGGGGCCTTGAGAGTATGTTAAGTGGAGAGAATCTGGCCCAGTTTGGTGGAGGGAACATTACGCATTGTCTCGTGGAGAGGAGAAAGACAACGACAAACATAAAGAATGTTCCAGGGGCACCCGGGTAGCTTAGTGGGTTAAAGCCTCTGTTTTCGGCTCAGGTCATGATCCCAGGGTCATGGGATCGAGCCCCACATTGGGCTCTCTGCTCAGCAGGGAGCCTGCTTCCCTTCCTCTCTCTCTGCCTGATTGTGATCTTTGTCTGTCAAATAAATAAAATCTTTAGAAATAAATAAATAAATAAATAAATAGATCTAGGAAAGGGAAAAATCAACTGCAGGTTGATTTTTGATCTTGCTGAGATTGACAAGGCACAGTTCCTGTTCTGGGGACTAGCTACGTCCAAGAGGAACCACAACATGGGAGAAGGTGATGCAAACACTAGGAAGCAATTAATTCTGAGTTTTGAGGGGGCAGCCTTGATGGGTCAATAGTAATTATTATAGTTGTAATATTCAGCATTTACCATGTCCCAGATGCTCTTACTCTCCATGATCATCTCTCTCCATGGACACACCAATCAGTAAAGGTAGCTGCTGTCATTATCCTACTACATAGATGAGAAAACCTTGATGACACTGAATAACTTGCCAAAGGTCACCCAGTAAGTAGACGGCACAGTGGGATTCATACGAGGTCTGGGGGTTCAAATTCCTGCTCTGATCCAGATGCTGGGCCCTTTCTCCTGGAGAGAAAAACCATCCCACTCAGTGGGGGATAGTTGCTTGGACCCCATATGTTGCCTCGTGACATCATCTATGGCTGTACCAGGTCATAGGCTGCTGTGTTGCTGATCTGAAGCCCAGAAAAGCCATGAGAAATGAAAGCAATTCATCTTCTGAGCCCTAGATGGGAAATTATCAGAGATGAGCCAGCAAAGTCTGAATGTTTCATTTTATGGCATCTATGCTGAGCATGTGTGGGGCTTGGGAAAAGGCATAAGAACGTTCCATTGGCCAAGTCAGTCCATTGACTTGGGGCCCCTGGGTGGTTCAGTTGCTTAAGCGGCCGACTCTTGGGTTTCAGCTCAGGTCATGATCTCAGTGCCGTGGGCCTGAGCCCCGCGTCCAGCTCTGCGCTCTGTGTACAGTCTTTGGATTCCCTCTCCTTCCAGCTCATGCACGAGCCCTCTCTCTCTCTCTCTCAAATAAATAAATAAAATCTTAAAAAAAAAAAAAAAAGAAAAAGAATGTTCCATTGACTGCTAAGAAAGAACTGTGAGCAGGGTTGGGGCAAATACCAGAAGATTCCTTCAATGCTTCCCTGTCCCTGCCTATAGTGCCTTCTGCTTTCTTCTCACGGTGCTTATCAGTTCGTAAGGGCATGTTGTTTACCAGTGTGACAGTCTCCTTATGATATTGGTCTGCCCACTGGAGCTACGCTGTCCAATACAGCAGCCGCTGGCACACGTGGCCACTGAGCACTTGAAATGGGACAATTCCAAATTCAGATGGGCTATGGGTATAAAATACGGGATTTTTAAGTCTCAGGATGAAAAAAGGGTTGTAAAATACCTCAGTACTTTTTTAAAAAAGATTTTATTTATCTGAGAGAGAGAGAGAGAATGAGCAGGGGTGGGCGGAGGCAGGACAGAGGGAGAAGCAGGCTCTCTGCTGAGCAGGGAGCCCGACAGGGCACTCAATCCCAGGACCCTGAGATCATGACCTAAGACTCGGGCAGATGCTTAACAGACCGAGCCACCCAGGCAACCCATCTCAGTAACTTTTTATATTGATTTTATGTGAAATGATAACACTGTGGAATTACTGGGTTCAGTAAAATATATTATTAAAATTAAATTCACCTATTTCTTTTTACTTTGTAATGTAGCTATTAGAAAACTTTAAATTACATATATGGCTTGTGTTATATTTCTACTGGATAGTGTTGGTCTAAATCAAGGGTTGGGGTTGGCGAACTATGGTCCTTAGGCCAAATGTGGACCTTCATCTGTTTGTGTAAATAAAGTTTTCTTAGAATACAGTTGCAGCCATTCTTTTATTTATTGTCTATGGCTGCTTTCATGTTACAATGGTCTAGTTGCATAGTTGTGACAAAGACACCGGCTGTAAAATAAAAAATATGCAGGGGCACCTGGTTGGCTCAGTTAATAGAGCATGTGACTCTTGGTCTCGGAGTCGTTGAGTTTGAGCCCCATGTTGGGGGTAGTGATTACTTGAGATAAGATAAAATAGGGGTGCCTGCGTGGCTCAGTCGGTGAAGCATCTGACTCTTGGTTTTGGCTTGGTCGTGATCTCAGGGTCATGAGATGGGGCTCTATGTTGGGGGGGTCCATGCTCAGCGGGGAGCCTGCTTGGGGGTTCTCTCCCTCTGCCCCTTCCCCCTGCTCACACATGTGTGCTCTCTCTCGTTGTCTAAAATACATACATACATACATACATAAGTCTTATAAAATAAAATAAAAAAAATATTTACTATCTGGCCCTTTATAGAAAATGTTTGCCAATCCGTGCTTTCAAGACTCATCTAATGACTGGACAATATTTTCAAAAGCAGAGATCAAAAAACATCTTGGAACAGCTCTCAGTTTTAATCAGTTCAAGTTCAGGGCTTCCCACAGTAAAGATGACTTGCAGATAGGGAGCCATGTGGATGCCCTGCCTTGTTCAGTCTTGGTTTAGAACAATAACCCTGTCTGTTTCTAGAAGGCCAGGTCAAAATTTCTAATGGCATTAGAGCCCGATCTGGTGCTGGGCCTAATGTCATTAAGCATTTCTTGGCCTTAGTTTGTTCAGCCATCAAGTGGGAAAGATACTCTCCATCTGCCTAGGAAGCTACTGGGAAGGAATGGGCGAGCATGTGGCAAAGAGTGGCCACAGAAGTTGGCAAAAAGCTTTCTAATAAGGCACTTAATTAATTTTTCTTCTGACCACACAGGATGTCTTTTCCAAAGTCTGCAACTTTAGGGCGCTTCAACCACGTGCCCAGACAGGTGAGCTTGGCACAAATAAAAGGCCATGTGTGTCTTTGCCTCATGGCTGGGCCCGACCACACAGAAGGGCGGGAGAAAGTGTCCAGGATGACAGATTTGGCTTGTGACAGGCAGATCTTTGAAGGCCATCTGGGGAAGGAGGAGGAGGAGGAGGTGGCGGCCAGCTACAGACACCAAGAAGGTCACCATCAGAAATAGCTCAGCGTCTGATGGAGCACGTGGCATTTCCACTACCCGCTATAATACGAGGGGTGAAAACGTGTTTGGTCCCCCAAGTATGAAAATAACAGGTGCAAAGCCAGTTAAGTCAGGGGAGAGGCAAAAGCCTGTTCTGGCTACTTAGCTCTCATCTGTCAAGTGGTTAAAAGTAGCAAATTGGGGGGCCTCCTGAAGCTGAGCTTCCACGAGCTGTCCGAGCTAGTGGTGACAACAGCTGCTGGCTATTGAGAACTTCTCTGGCCAAGCTCTTTACAAAGAATGGTCAGAACTTCTGGGAACTGAACCTTATTCTGCACTCAGTGCTTTATTTTTGGATTCTCCGCCAGTTCTCAGATGCGAGCCTGGTTAAGGCCCCCTGTTCTACAGAGGAAGAAACGGACAGAACTAGTCGGTGGCAGAGGTGGCCCAGTCTTCTCATTCCAGGGCTCAGACTTCAATCAGAAACCAGTGCTTCCCAAAGCATGTCGCACGGTCCCCTGGGCATGGACAGGAGGACTTGTGATCAAGTCCACACACACTTTCTGCGTGGATATGTACAGAATATACCAACAAAATGGACGCTTTGACAAGAGCTGCTGGAAAAAGTCCCCTTTGATTCAGCGTAGCCCAATGTTTTCACAAATGCATTTAAGCCACAGAACTTTTTGTTTCGGAGAGTGAACCTGGAAACTAGGGTTCTGTGGAACATACTTTGAGAAAAGCTTTCCTTTACCACTGGGTCCCGGGCTCTGGGGAGGGTGGGTGTGGTGGTTCTGGGAGACAGAACTGGGTGTGTCTGATGTGGCAGAATTCTGGAAGAAACTGAAGACTTATGGACAATGGAGAGGAGGCGGGGTGATCCGATGATCTCAGGATCAGGACCTTTGAGGAGGATGAAGAGGAATTGAGATCTGGGGAGAGAAGGAATCAGCTCAGGAAGGCAAGGGGTGTGGGGCGTGCCCTTAAATGCTGAGGCCTGGTTCTCCCTCTGGAGGCTGGGGGTGCAGATCTGAGGGGATGCACGGGGAGTAAGGGGGCATGGAGAACTCGGGTGCTCGTGGGCACTGGGAGGAGCACAGAGAAGGGGGTGCGGAGGGCTGCGGTGTTCGTGGGCACTGCGGAGCACAGAGGGCTGCAGTGTTTGTGGTCACTGTGGGGAGCATGGAGAGGGGGGTGATGGACAGTCAGGGAGGCACCAACATGGGAGGCAGCATGGAACAAGAGGGTACGAATGAAGAGGGAGCATCGAGTGGGGGCACAGGCCCCAAGGGGAGAAGTATGGGGGTACATGGAGAATGAGGGGGGCAGAGGCATGAAAGACAGGAAGAAACCCAGAAGCTGTGAATGGGGGAAGCAAGTTGTTCACCGTGGGGTCTGCTCAGGGGCTGGGGAGGTTTGGTGCCCAGGTCCAGGGGGTCCTGGAGAACAAATTCGAAAGATGATCAGGAGATAAATTCCTGATTCAGGACAAGGTGGAGGCAAAAGATGGGGAGGGCTGTGGGGTATAATTAGCCAAGAGAGAGGAGCAGATCCAGGGGGACATACCCAAGAATGGTATGTAATCAGCTAAAGATCTTTCTGGCCACTACGTTGATAGCTGTAAATATTCCAGAGGTGGTGTGGACCAGGGGGGAGAGGATGAAGGAAATTTCAAAGAGGCTCCGTCTTAGAAAGCTTGAAGTTCTCAGAGTGAGCTACCTTATGAGATACTGAGCTCCCCATGAGGTGAGGCATCGAAGGAGACAACTACCCATCTGGGAGGCTGTAAAGGTACTCAGGGAGACCTGCATATGGAGGTCTGACTCGACTATCCAGAAGACTCACATGTGATTCTAAGATGAGTCTTAGATAAGTCTGATAGATTGATCCCTTTTCTTTATAGTAATATTCTGGTTTTCCACCACCTGTAGAACAGGATAACATTTATCTTGGGCTGGTATAAGAACTGGTATCATTAATAATAGCAGTGACTACCGAGCACTAACTGTCAGGCACTGTGTTATGTGCTGGGCATGTATTATCTCACTTAATCCTCATAACTGAGGAGGTGGTGTTACTGCCCATTTAATGGATGTGGATATTGAGGCACGGAATGGAGAAGGCCATAGCCTGTGGGAGTTGGGACCCAGATTCAGCTTAGCTGGACTCCAAACCCCATGCTTCCAATCCCTGCTTGGGACTGACTCTAGTGGGAGTTTTGTGGAAGCAGCTAGAATGTCTAAAAGAGTGGGAGGAGCTAGATGGTCAGGGGACTGGGAGGCCAGGAGGAGCCAAGCACCCAGGTCTTCAGCAGAACTTGACTCCCTCTGCCTTACACAGTGTGTTTGCTCGGAGCTCCATTCCTGGGTTGAGTGCTAACGCTCTCTCTGCTATAAATCACTGATGTGGCTGAGCAAATGAAAATGACAATTTAATGTTAGGCTTAAATAAGAAATAAGAGTTTGACTCTTATTTTTGTTGGCTATTGTTGATCTGGGCTCTCTTGGCTCCTACCCGCACGAGGCAGAAGCCTGAGACCCTCTCTGGCCTTCTGAGATCATGGGGGGCATTTCCTGGAGGATCATGGGGGTCCGACAAAGACCTCATTCTAAGGGCTCAGAAGTCAGCATTAGACACTTCCATATCAAGACAGGATGGAGCAGAATTAAGGCATCTGGCCACCTATCACTATTTTGAATCCTCAGATGTAAATTGCTAATTCAAATTCCATGCTTGAGTTCTGAGACGCCCCCCTCCTCTAGGGCTGCAGGTCCAGCTTCTAAATACTCCCCTCAATGCCTCAACCTGCAATGGTGATGGACATGGGCAGGAGCTCAGCAACTACAACAATAACAGGTGGTATTTACTGAGCACCTACTATGTGTGTGCCTGAGGGGAACCATCTCGCCCCCTCCCCAGGTCCCGCAAACACATACTCAGCGCTGTACATACATTAACTCACTTGATTCTTGCAAAACTCCCATGAGGTGGTGGTGTTCCAAAATGAACTGTGTTCCCCTGAATCTGTATGTTGAAGACCAACCTCCAGTGTGACTATATTTAGTGATAGGGCCTTTAAAGAGGTATTTAAAATTAAATGATGTCAAAATGGCAGGTCCCTGATCCTATAGGTCTAATGTTCTTTTTTTTTTTTAAGATTTTATTTATTTATAAATAAAGATTTTATTTATTTATTTGACAGAGAGAGAGACAGTGAGAGAGGGAACACAAGGAGGGGGAGTGGGGGTGTAAGAAGCAGACTTCTTGCTGAGCAGGGAGCTCAATGCGTGGTTTAATCCCAGGACCCTGGGATCATGACCTGACCCAAAGATCTTACCTTTTCAAAATGTAATCTCTACTCCCAATGTGGGGCTTAAATTCACGACCTGGGGACCAACAGTCACATGCTCTATCAACTGAGCCAGCCAAGAGCCTCAAAACTAATGTTCTTATAAGAAGAGGAAGAGACCCCAGGGATGTAGGAGCAAACATAGTGAGAAGGCAGCTGTCTATAAGCCAAGGAGAGAGCTCTCACCAGAAACCAACTGTGCCAGCACCATGATCTTGGACTTTTCTGCCTTCAGAACTGTGAGAGAATAAAATCCTATTGTTTCAGACACCCAGTCTGTGATATTCTGTTAGCCCGATCTAAGGCAGGCGGGCTCTATGGTTATTCCCATTTTAAAGATGAGAAAACTGAGGTACAAAGAGTTTAAAGAGCGACCAAGGATGCAGCAGCTCTTCAGGGAGGCATAGGGTTTGGGCAATCTGCCGTCTTGGGGACTAAAATATTACTTTGATAGGAGACAGAAAGAAGCCAGCAGGCTGGGGCCTTTTTACTGAGAGGACGGACAAATGGTTGTTAATGGGACCATATGACACATGCCAAAAGGGAAAACAGCTGTCTGACAGCAGAGGTTTGATATTTTAGAAACCAGGCCTCTTGCAGCAGGTTATACTTTTAGCCCTAGCTGGTTTCCCCCGAATACACTGGCGGGGTGAGTCATGCAGGCACCCCTTCCCTGAGGAGTCATTCCTAGACTCGCCCAGCTCCAGAAGCCATCTTCTCAAGCCAGGATTTGTCAGCTCTTAGGTCTGAGCTCCCCCATGGGAAAGTGGGTCTGTCCATTCATTGCTGTGTTCCCCTTCAGGCAACTCTGCGCACAGCAGGTACTCAATAAACAACTGCTGAATAATGAGCCTCAGTGTTTCTATGTCGTCCTTGGGGGTGATTCTAAGGCTGGAGAGAAACTGGTAGAAGTGGGGGTCCCTCCTTATTGAGCACCTCTTAAAGATGGAGGCTGTTCTAGGCATTGGGCATTAAGCACCAACCAGGACTAAATGGAACCCGTACCCTTGTGAACCTGACACTCTATAAAGGCAGAGATGGGCAATAAAATAAATCATATTATAGAATGTGTGAACATGATCAAGTGCAGGAGAGGAAAATAAAGCAGAGAGAAGGACACAGGTTTGGGCCAGGGTGTGCACTGCCTAGCAGGGTCAGGGAAGACCCTGGGACTAAGTTGTGCAGTGATCTGGGGGAAGAGTATTCCAGGAAGCGAGAACAGCAGGTGCAAAGGCCCTGGGGCAGAAGTGAGTTTGGCTTGAGTAACAGCAAAGAGGCCGCTGTAGTGGTAGAAGGTAAGTGGAGGGGGAGAGAAGGAGAAGGGAGGGGTGTAACCTTGCAGGCTACAGTGAAGACTTGGGACTTTTTCCTCTAAGGAGGATGAGAAGTCATGCCAGGGTTTGAGTCCAGAAAGAGACATGATCTGACATTTGTTTTAACAGGATGCCTTTGGCTATGGCATGGAAAATGGACTGAGTCTGGCTCTGATAGAAGACCAGAGAGGTGGCTACTGTAACAGTCTGGGCAAGCAAAAACGCCAGCTCAGAGCAGGGTGCTGGCAGCGGAAGTGGGAGAAATGCTCCGGTCTGGATGGATGTGAATTCAAGCCACAGGCTTTGTTCCTCAGGAACACAGAGATAATTGGGGGGGGGGGTGAGAGGGGAATCGGAGGGGCTCCGCAGTTGGGGGCACGAACAACTGGATGATCTTAAATGGCCACTGCTATGATTTTTCTCCCCCCTTCGCAGCCCAGCACGGGGCAGGTCAGGAGTGGGCACTAACCCAACACTGACTGAATGAACAAATGAATGAATGAGATAAGAGGTTCTCTGAGCTAATCTTACAAATTACAAACTTAAAAAACAAAAAAAACCCACCCTCATTAGGAAGGATAATGAATCATGCCCCCAGAGCAGACCAAACTAGGCTGTGGTCTTGGAGGTTCTGCAGGAGGTCTCTTGCGGGCTCTCTGATGGAGTAACGGAGGAGCCCAAGGTGGGAGCGGTCAGAGGCCCAGGATGGGCCCCAGAGAACCCCAGTGCTTGTCTTAGGGAAGCCAACAGCTCGGTAGAAAACGGGAGAAGCTAGACCTCGGAGTGAGTAGATGTGGGTTCTGGTTTTGGCTGGGGCCTCGATACCCTGCTCATCTTTGAGAAAGGCACACCCCCTTTCTGAGCCTCAGTTTCCCCATCTGTAAAGTGAAGGTGCTGGCCTTAAGTTCCTTTCCGACTTTGTTGTGCGATGGTTCTAACTCACCTAGGCAGACAGAAAGACAGACACTCTCCTCCCCACACACTGATCCCCACCCCATCGGTATTTTAATCAAAGGCAGTGCAAGGCTTAGGAGCCCACCCAGGTTCTGACTGAGGGGTGGGTCTGCTGGGAGAGGATGAGGCAGGGGAGAAAAACACTGTGCAATTTTATTCTAATATTTGTAATTATTCCCAGGCTAAAAATAAGGCACAGAGAAAAGTGTTTTCAAATGTCGGCATTAATGAACACTTTTTATCCAACATAATACAGGCCCCCAAATGCATTTGATGTCAGGCTCCCTGAGATCTTGTGAGCAGCGCCCCACGCCGGGCTGGCTTTCATGGCTTGGAAGCGGTGCAAAAATGAAATGTCCCACAAGTGCAGGTTGGCAGGCTTGCTATTAGCAAGAGTATAATCATCAATTACGTCCAATCACAAACTACTGATTTTATAATTATCAAATGAAGTTCTAACTTCTCACCTCTGCTCAGTGGCAACTAATATAATCTCTCAGTTCAAAAAGGAAGCTTTTTTCTTTTTCCTTTTCCTCTCGTGCTCTCTCTTCTGGGGAAAAGAATTTCCAGGCCTCCACGTAAGACTGCATTTAAATTGCTTGTCACTCAAAACAAAGGCGAACCACTCATTTGTAATTCACCAGCCACCTGAACAGACTGCCTGTTTTCCTTTAAGCATCCATGCACTGAAGCACAAAGATCATTTTTCTATTGTTAAAATTGTATAAGCCAGGGCTTTTTTTAGCAGCGAATACACAATTTCACTTCTCTTCCGAGGGCTCCTGGCATAAAAGGGACAGGAGTCTTTCTTTAGTGCCTTACAAATAAATTTCACTTTGGGGTATTAAAAAAATAAACTATATGCTCATATAATAAGCCACAAAGCCATATATATATATATATATATATATATATATATATATATATATATATATATATATATATTCAGGACAGGAGTTGTGTTTCTTGTCCTGCCCGCCAGGGTGTGGCCAGTGGATGAAGCTGGATGATTGAGATTCATTCTCATGGGTGCTGGAAGCATCTGTGTCCAATTTCCTCTTTTTGGGAGCTGCCGATACCGCAAACGTGGCTCCGTGCTGATTGGCATTTGGCCGGCAGGCTATGAAAGCAGAAACAACCCAGGGGTGGGTGCCCCCAGCTCAGCCTTGCTGTTCTAGCCAAAGGCAGGCTCCAGCTGTGTGTCTGACTTCCTGGCTACCTCACCCCAGAGGGACGAGCTATGGATGGCTGTCACGCAGCCCCTGCATGCAACTGACTTCTTGTGGCTCAGCCGTTGAGGGCCAGACTTGCTTCGCTAACAGCTCAGTTTTTCTGCCTAACTGATTATAATCATAATACTTCCAATTTTAATCTAGAGCTTTTTATAATGTACAAAGACCTTTCACAGAAATTAGTGCGTCTGAGGCTCCACACACTCCCAGGGGTGTCCCAGGAAAGGGAGTGTGGTTGTTCGAGAGGCCCAGAGTGGCTCCAAGTCACACAGGAAGGGCTAAACTAGGGTGTGAAAGGGGTCTTTGGACTCAGAGCCAGCTGTGGGGCAGGGAATTAGGGGCTGGAATTTGTGTGACTCCCAACCTTAAGTGGGAACGTAGCTTCCATTTTGGGTAAATTAGAACCGACTCGGGTTCACCTCTAAAATGTCCCCTCATGTGCCTGAATGTGCGACACTTCCTGAGTGGGAGAGTAAAAAATGGGGTTCCTGCCAGCCCACCAGAAGTTATTCATAAGCTACAGCCGGTCTTTCTCTTGATTTAAAATAACAGTGGAACCATTTTGTATGATGGTGGACAGACGTTATGCCATTCCTCAAAACCCACAAAATGTGCAACACAAAGAGTGACCCCTCATGTAAAGGATAGACTTTAGTTGATAACAATGTATCAATGTTGGTTTAGCAATTGTAACAAATATATCTCATTAAGGGAGGATGTTAGGGGAAACAGGGTGGGGGTGAAGGGAAGAGGGAGTGTATGAAAGCTCTATACTGTCTGTTCAAATTCTAACTGCTCTAAAAAAAGTCTATTAACTTAAAAAAAAAGTAGTAGTGAACATGTATAAAGCACGCACTCTGTGCCAGGCACTGCTGAGTGTTTCCCACATTAAGTCATTTAATCCAATAGCTCTATGAGATTAGTATCATTATCTTTCTCATTTTATCCGTGGGGGAAAACAAGCATCAGAGACGTGAAGTAATTTGCCCGAAGTCACACAGCAAGTGGCAAGGCTATTTCACACCCTGGGCTCCAGAGTCTACGCCTTAGCTGTGAGAGTAATGGGGTTATCACTGAGTCCTCACCTAAAGCCTGGCCCCTTCTCCATGGGATATGGTTGTGTAAGCATCCCACCATGCTCATGGGGGTCACAAAATACATTAGACTAGGGGTCATGAACGGTGGGGTCCAGGGCCAGATGCACCCCAAGGGCATATTTTCTTGGACCCTCCAGTGTTTTAAAAATATTTGAGGCATCAAAATTCATCAAGTTACACACTTAAGATTTGCGCATTTTACCGTATGTAAATTACACCTCCATAAAATACTGTGAGCATGAAAATATGTGCATATATATTGAGCCAGCATTTAAAAACCAGAAGAGATCCAAATTGCTGGCTTCTCTTGGAAAATCAGAGGATCTGGCTACCCTAGGCCTACGTTTCCACTGACAACCATCGCCTGGAGCCAACTAGCTGTCTCCTGTTGAGACAAGCTGGGGGGTCTCAATCCCCCCAAGCCTCCCGGCCTCCTGCAGTACAGGTGTGGGTCTATCTGGACCCCCAAAGGCATCAGCATTTTCTCTCTGTCCTAGACAGACACCCCTTTCCCCCTTGCTTTGTCTTCACCACATTCTTCTTGAGTTCTGTCCCCTTCCTACCTCCTTGCCCTCTTCAAATTGTGATTCTGCAGTCTGCTGAAAACCAGGAGTGAGGGGCAGAGTGTCCCATACTGGTCGTACTTCTCGCTTCTATGCAGGCCCATGTGGCAGGCAAACTGCCTTTCCCAAATGCACCAAGATCTTTGTGTGAGCCCTCCATGGAATAAGTACAGAATGGTCAGGTCCTCCCACTCAAGTCCACCCGGGCTCAGAGAAAAGAGGCCATTTAGAGCATCTGGATGATTCTGCTTTCCTGATGGTGAGGGACTCATAGGCAAAGTTGAGAAAGAACTAGCAGGGCTTGGCAATCTGTATGTTCTGGTGGGAGTGGTAAAGCCAAGTTGGGCCTGGAGAGGAAGGGGTGAGTTCACAAGTCGGGGGGAGAGAAGAGCAAAGGGGTGCATGCAGCAGAGGCTTAATAAAGGCCTGGGGCTTCAAGGAAGGACCACAGAGCACAAGGCTGAGTGACCGGGGTCTGAAGCCTGCATCCCTGGCTGTGTGACTCTGAGCCAGTCCCTGAACTCTCAGAGTCTCAGCCTTCATAACTGTAAAATGGGTACAATGATATGAAGAGCTACTGGGGCATCCAATCACTCAAGGCAGTAAAAGAGCTGGCATGGTGCTCACCTAGCTCGCTCTACGTGAACGTGCAAGGGATGGATATGAACATCCTTTCTTGACCTCTGTGTGCCTCCTTTCTCCACTTAAGAGACCAGCTTGGGTATGAAGGCACAGCAGCTAAAAGAAAAGCTTTGTTCACTCTTAATACGGAATGAAGATGGCCAAGTCATAGATGGTTCTGGGGATTTCTGGGCAAAGGGTTCCAACAGTGTTAGAAGTTGATGTTTTCCACAGGGAATGTGGGAGGTGGAAGCTGCTGGAACAACAGGGCCAGAGCCAAACTGTCAGTGTGGGCAGAGGGTCAGGGATGCCAAGAACCACCCCAGGCTGCCCCCCTGAAACAGCCACCAGCACCCTCTGAAATGCAGAGCCGTCCAGGGGTCAGTGCTCCCAGCTCCAATGACAGCTGCTGCCTCCTGAGCCCACTCAATGGCCCTGAGCTGGGCCCTGAGCTCTCTCTGCCCCATGCTCCATCAGCCATGTGCCGTGGCATCCTTGCACCCAGAGGGAGGACTGCAAGGGTCCCAGGTGGCTGCGAGAGGGGAGATTGTGGAAGTTCTCCAAAATGCCAGCTCCGAAGAGCAGAGTTAAAAGAGCATGCATGCCCTTTATGGAGAGGCGGCCACCCAAATGTCACGAAGCACCACCCTGCCCGGGCTTTTAAATATAGCAATGTCCTTTCTGGATGTCTCTGAGGAGTGTGACTCGAGACAGGCCCATGAGGCCTAAGCTGGACACTCAGGGTACTACTCAGCCGGGGCCACTCTGCCTGTAACTTCCAGCCGTGGTTCTCAGGGGCCGCTCAGCTTCCTGAAGGAGGCTGATGTCATTTCCAGTCCCTCTTACTTCTTTGTGGCTCTGGGTGGCTGCTGGCCATCTCCGAGCCTTTGTTTCTATATCTCAGCAATACGGTAAAGATTAAAGGTAATATGCATTAATATTGCTCAGCTCACAGACTGGCAAACAGACGGTGCTTAATAGAGGTTGATTCTACTGCTATGCATTATGATCTTCAGTGTGCCAAGCACTATGAGGGGATGATGAACCCCAAACCCAGCCGACAAGTCCTACAGTAAGAGAGACCATGGAAAAGGGCAGAGAGCAAGAAGCACTTTGGAGAAAGAGTCAAGGAGGGAGTGGCTTATCTTGCAGGGGCACTGCCTAGAGGAGGGCTTCAAGGAGGAGGCACTGGCTCACAAAGGATGAGCAGGTCATTAATGTGCAGAGGAGGGAGAAGGTGGTGAGTGCCAAGGTGGGAGGTGAGAAACAGCCTAGAGTAATCAGACGATACTCATCGCCCCTCCCTCCAAGTCTGAAGTAGCAAACAGGGGGTCCGTCTGTGGTCTAAATCCCCTCATGAACTTGGTTTTGTTCAAGTTTAAAAAAAAGGTTCATTTTAAGCCAAAATTTAAAAATCAAGAGGTTTTTACATAAAAATTGAGATTTCCAGCTTGTCTGGAAAAATTAGAAAACGTGGCCACAGCAGGCTTACATTCCTGCATAACAAGACTATAAAACAACCCCCCAGAAAGAACAGCGAATACTTACTGAGTACTTAAAGTGTGCCAGGCACTGTTCGTGTTTCACACACACACTAAGTCTAAAAATGCTCATCATAAAAGCGCTATAGGGCAGGTGCAGTGATGCACAGTACTAGCAAAGGTTTAACACCTGGTATGTGGTTGGGGAAAAAAGGCCCTGCTTTGTAGTATTTGCCAATTTCTGTGGCATAAATAATCCCACTGTGGCAGATTTCAAGCTACGTCACTGAGCAAAGGAAGGCACTGCATGAGCCCCTCCAGCACATCAGTGGTAGGTGAAGGTATTGTTTCTAGTCCCCATTAGAGGAAACAGAAGCACAGAGAGGTCAAGACACTTGCTCAACGTCACACAGGCAGAAGAGTGGGCAGAGCAGGGATCTGGAGACAGGCAGCCTGGTTTCCAAGTTTGTGCTCTCAGGCTACATTCTGTGCTGCAAGACCAGACTTCTACAGTCGGCTCGAGCTGGGCAGAGGCCACTTCTTAGCGCAGGCTTGCCTCTCTCCACTCCTGCCATCTTAGCTGTGTCTGCATTGCTCATTCAGCTTACCTGCGGCGCCCCTGTATCCCTGCTTTGGGGTATGAAATGGCACCCTGCCCCCAACATTTCCCCCTACTATACTGGGAACGTCATCAGGTACCTGGACACAAACAGAAGGCACCCAAGGTGGGGGACAACCAGCTTCTTTTCCTCTATCCCGACCCCGTCCACTAGCACCTGGCACAGGATGCCAGTGCAAACCTTTAGTTCAAATGCTCTCTTCACACTTTCTCTCATTCTCTCTTTGCCAGGGGCACTAACAGAATCAATTTAATGGAAGCAATTTTTCTTTTCCCCTCTTCGCCTTCCTCCCACCCCATACGACAAAACTTGGGAAAAACCTGATTTATAGGGGGAAAATATAAAAAAAAAAACAGTTCACTTTAGGTTAGACATGCAAAGGTTGCTGCATCCTCTGCACTTTGTTGGGGGAAGGCGCTTCGTTTTTCAGGGGGAGGGGGCTCAGATGGGGAACCCCATCTTCTTTGCTCTTTTCTCAAAGACAGGCAACCCTTGCAAAGCCCCCGATAACTCTCATCCTCCTAACTGAGAGCCCAGGATGGCAGCAAATGAAGGAAAGGCATATGTTTGGTGGGAAACGTGGAAATAATCAAGTGAGAGTAGATTCATGTAAATAATTTAATTACCATGCACAGCTATGAAATCTCTTGGTTTCCGCTTCCATTATTAATGATGAATGTTAACTATCAGAGGACATTGGCTGAGGTTTCTTGACATACTGGGGGAAGGGGCTTAGGTGTCCTCAGGCAGCCATACCTGGCTTGTCACTGATCAAACGGCTCCCTGCCTCCAGCTGACCCCCACCCCCATCCAGGGATTGACTGGAAGGTGTGTTGTGTATCTCGTGATGGAAGCACCCAGCACCAGCTATGGATAGACTTACTGAAAACACAGAACCTGAATGTGATCAAGTCTCCAATCCAACTGCCCGTGCACGGCAAACACAGGGGACAGAGAAGCAAATCAGACCATACCATGGGGACACAGTTAGAGCTGAGGGACGTCCTCCAGGTCCCACAGCTAGTGGTGGAACTGGGACTTGAATCCAAGCCCACGAGCACAGCACTCTCCTGAGACCATACGAGGGGCTAGAGAAAGCGCAGCTGGGCTTGCCAGAGGGTGGAACAGAATACCAGAAGGAATCAGAAGTGAGTTAGGAGCTTTTTCTACAAGGGGCAAGGTCTGTCATCCTGTTCTTTGTCTAGGCCAGTCTCAAATTCAGACTCCTGAGATAATGAGTATCGTTGGCCTTGCTTGAGACCAAGGATGGACAAAGGTTCAATCAGCTGTGATCAGGGGAGAGTCTTGAGGAAAAATGGTCCAGTTACTTCCACACGTAAACTGCCAAAAAAAAAAAAAAAAAAAGAAAAAAAAGCTGGGGCTGGAAAAGGAATTTACAGATGAGAGGAAGTAGTGTGGCCAGCCTGTCCCCGGGGCTTTCCCGGTTTTAGGCCAAAGACTTTTGTACCTCAAGACCTTCCCAGCTTTATAACCGGAAGTTCTGCAGCCCAGTCCAACCAGGACCGCTGGGCCCATCAACCAATCCCAATGGGCCCTGTAGGAATCGTGATATGGACCAAAAAAAGATTTAAAAAACGGACGAGCCAATCAGGGACACTGAAACATCACCTGGATATTAGGGGATACCGAGAAACTACTGTTAGGAAACAAACAAGTAACCACGTGTGGTAGGCATGTTAACTAGACTTAATTGTGGCAAGAGAAAGACACATAGCGCACCTGAAACTAATATAAGCTATATGTAAATTACATCTCAGTTAAAAAAAAACTTAACAAATTTTAAGTATCTGCAGGACTTAGTGACTCTAGTACGGTGAAGGCTGAGGTGAGAGGGAGAGGTGGGCAGTGGGTGTGAGCACAAATGGACCAAACTGCTAAGAGGTCAGAAGAGGCCCGACAGCCAGCTTGCCAGGCTACGATCTTGCTTCTTCCCTTGAGATGGGCCACGATGTTTGTAGTGAGACATCTTCCCGTCTGCAGCTGACTGCATTAGGGGTCGACACTGGTCTCAAGCGAGGCTAATGATCTTCATGATCCCAGGGGTCTGAATGTGAGACGGGTTGCTTTTGATTTGTCTGAGTTGTCGGCATCAGTGGTGGGGTGAACCCAGAGGCCGAGATGGCTGTTATGGGGGCCACCTTCCATCTATCATGTGTGAGAAAGCTGGCCTAGGGAGGCAGGGCGAGGGTCCTTGCCGCTTGTGTAGCAGAAGCGCCCTCCTCGTTTCGTAGCCCTTCTGGTTCCTCGTCCACCCTCTTGGAAGCCCCGCTGAACTTTCTCTGGCCCCTCACGTGGTCTCAGGAGAGTGCTGTGCACACGGGCTTGGGTTCAAATCTGAGCTCCACCGCTAACTAGCTGAGGCCTTTTGGCAAATCCCCTCAACTTGACGAGCTACAGTTTCTTCTGTAAAATGGGAAAGAATACCAGTTCTTCCCTCATAGGACTGCTAGGAGGACTCAGTGGCACAAATGTGCGCCTGGTGTACAACAGATGCCCCATAAATATCATCACAATTAACGTAGTAATAAATTTTCTTTGTGAAGGCTAGCTTCAGTGGATTTTTTTTTTCCCCCCAATCCAAGGTTTTCTCTTAAAACAGGCCTCCCAGCTCCCCTCCACACGGACACCTCCCACTCCAAAATTTGGGTGGAGCTGGGGTTCTCTTCTCCCCTGCTCAGGCCTGGGACAGAACTTAGGCGGAGAGAGAACACAGACGGAGGTGCTGGATGGCTCCTGATGGGCCAGGATCCCCGGTGTTGCTGTTCCCCCACCCTACTCATTACAAAAAGCAACAGGCAAGGCAAACAGATGGCTGAGAGATGGCTTTTTTCCTCTCCTCCTAAATAACAAGGTGAAAAAAAAAAGGGAAAGGAGATGAACAGATTTCTACCATCTAGATCAGAGAGAAATGGCCATTTTCGCTGATAAACTTCACTCAGATGCTGTCCCCGCGCCCAGGCACGTGATCTCCTGGGGCGGGACTGGGAAGGGTCTGGCTTGCTATTGCCTATCGATGTATCATTAATTTCTTTTTGTTTCCCGCTATGGCGTACACCCGACTCAAGGTGAGAGAACGCAACTGGGCTGCGACTTCTCAGATTGATAGATTGCGTTTCTGTGCTGGGTCCGTTTCATGCTTGGTGACTTTGCAGCAAAGCAATTATCACTGTGGAATGCATAATGGCCTAATTAATAACTAATGTCAGGTTGGCCTCTGAGCCATGATTATACCTTGGCAAGCCAACTTTTTTTTTTGTTTAAACATTCCAGGAGAAAAATATTATTATAATTGACTGGTTAAATTGTCAAAGTGTCCCTACCCCGTGGACACAGGGTGTAGTAGGAAGCACGTAAAGCCTGGAATAAAGAGAGGTGTTCTGCTGCCAACTGGCCGTGAGACCTTGCTCAGCATCTCAGCATCTCTGCGCCTGAGTGTCTGTACCTGTAAACAGAGCCACCTTTCTGGAACTGAGAGGGATACCTGTGTATATGTATATTTTATAATATATATGTGGGCTATGTACCTCTTATTTATTGCTATATCCACATGGCATGGCACATAGTAGATGCTTACTAAATAATGGTTAAAGTAAAGGACTCTGGAGCCAGACTGCCTGAGTGCAAATCTTTCTTCTGCTCCCTCTGAGCTGTGTGACCTTGGGCAAGTTACCTAACCTCTCTGTACTTCATTTCTCTCATTTGTAAAATTACGATAATAACATCTACCATAAGGTGGTCATAAGGAATAATGAATTGGTATCTGTAAAGTGCTTAGAATGCTGCCTGGGACAGGGAAACCACCATGGTCATGTTTGCCAATCTCTCTATATGTCAACATTCATGGAATAAATATTCATGTAGCACCCACTGTGTGTCAGGCTCAGTGTGGGACCTGGGAACATAATAGTCTACAATTAGTGCTCCCTCTTTCCTTTGGTTAAGTGGGAGGGACAAGCATTATTTGAATAATTAGAAATATATATATTTATAAACCATGCTAAATATTGTGAAGGATGCTGTGAGTGTAAGGAACAGGGAAGTGTGATTAAATTGGGGAGATCATAGAGCCCCTCCCGAGAAAGTGACATCTGGACAGCAATCTGGAAGACGCGTAGGTATTAGGTCAGTGGTTCTCAGCAATTGTGCTGTCTGCAGGCATTTTGGCTGTCCAGCTGCAGAGGGAGGTCCTTCTGGCATCTAGTGGGTCCAGGCCAGGGATGCTAGTCCGCATCTCATAATGCACAGAATGGCCCTCACAACACAGAATTACCTGGTCCAAAATGCCCAATGTGCCAAGGTCAAGAATCCCTCCATGAAGTGGACAAAATTGGTGGAGTGAGAGCATCAAGTAGAGGGAAGAGCAGGTGCAAAGTCTCTGGGGTGGGGAGGGCAAGTGTTCAAGAACGTGCATAAAGGATGCAAAGAGGGAAGGGGAACGGGGTGAGAGATAAGGCGGAGGCTGGGGGACCGAGCGCCTCATTGGTCAGAGGTCTGGACTTCATTCTGGGCTCCAGTGGAAGTTACTGGAGGGTTACAAGCAGAGAGGCATACCATGTGTTATCTGCCTTCTTAAGAGCTCACGTGGGCTGCTGGCAGAGAGCACTGGATAAATTTATTTGGAAAACAATGGGGCTGGATTCTGTGATAGCAAATTTTCAGAAGAGGCAGAGATGTCAAAACCTCATCCCTGCCCATTAAAAGAACCTCTTCCAGAAGGGACGGCAGAAAGGCCCAGGGGGCACAGGTGAAGATAGGGACCTGGAGGACTAGGACGGCTCAGTCAAGGTCACATTTGGGTGGAGCCTTGAAGGACAAGCAAGGATTTGCTGGGAGCTTATGGAGGAAAAGAATTCTGGGGAAGGGAACAGAATGTGCAAAGGCTCAGAAACCCTGCACAACAGTTCTCTGTCCAGAATAACTCAGAGTCAAGCTATCTGCAGATGGGGAAGAATACAGTGACCTTCCTTTGTTTTGGATGCTGGAAGAGTTTTTGCTGCTTTTAGAAGGCAATGTGTTTTTTGGCAATTATTTGGTATTTATCTTTGTAATTATTATAGAAAAGAAAATTAATGCAGAGAGATTTAAAAAAATCTTTTTATGACTCAAAGATCCTCCACAAGTGACAGATCAGAATTTGAACCCAGGTCCCACACACAAAAAATAAAATGTTCTGGGCTTTTCTCTTGAACCAATGTGAATCAGGCTGTAGCCACCAGTCCTTTGGGTTCTTTGAGACTCTCTCTCCCGTCTCAGGGCATGAGGTTAAGAGCTGCGCCTGGCACTCCTTGGGGCCCAGAGTAGGGCCCATAGTAGACTTATTTACCTCCCAGGCAGAGCTGACCTCCAAACCAGAAGCTCCTGGGCTCTTCACCCAGTCTCCTAGTTGTTTGACCTTCATGCCTCAGTTTGCTCATCTCTATGACAGGCACAGTAACAACCCCTATCCCAGAGGGTTGCAGCGATTCTGTTAAAGGCCAATACTTTTAGAGGTTCTGGAAGAATGCCTCGCATAAACAGAGCACTCAGGAGGGTTTGGCTGCTACTTTTGGTTGCTGATGTTGTTATTAGTAATAGTATCCTCACAGCCTGCAGACTGTCTGAGGAACCCACTGGTTCAGCACCTGCCCTTTCTTAACCTAGTTTTGGTCTGACTCAATAGGAAAAATGAAGGTGAGAACAAGGACCATTTCATGAGCACCTACTATGTGCTAGGCATAATCTTACAAATTCCTTCAATAACAACCCTACTAGGGAGGGATAATATCCTTGTTTTCCAGATGAAGAAGCTAAGGCTCAGGGAGGGCAGATGACTTGCTCAGGGTCACACAGCTGGTGAAAGGCAGAGCCAGGTTGAGTCCAGGAGTCCCTGGCTGGGTGTTCAAACCAACTGGGATTGTTTTCCCCAAACCAGCTCTACCTCTGGCTCTTCTGCTATGCTGTCACGTCCTGTTGTCCTCTGGGGCCTGAGACCCAGGCCCTAGATCTCCATCTGCCACGTTAAGTCTGGGCCCCACCTCCAAGCTCTTTCATACCAGCCTTGTCTTTGCCACTCTTCTGCCCCTTCCTCAGGACAGGACACCACTATTGCTGTAGGTCTCAACTGCTCCAGATTTTGCTTCTTGAGTCAGCCCCCTCCATGCCACACACCTCCAGAGGGATCTTTCTAGAAAAGGCTTCTGGTGCTGCTGTCCTCATACACCAAAAGGAACTCTGCAACCCCTCCTCTGCCCAGGAGGTGAAGTGTGGACTAAGCCCAGCACTCAGGGACCCTCTGTCATACTCGAATGTCTTCTCTAGCCTTGTCTTCTTCCGTGATGCCCATGGATCATAGCTCCAGAGAGGTTCAGTGGCACCGTCACTAAATGACCATCTCATTTCATCCTCATGGCAAACCTCTACGGTGGGCACCAATTTACCGATGAGGAAACTAGAGTTTGGAACGAGAGTAAGTGACTTGCTTGAGATCACCTCTCTAGTGATCCAGCTGGGGCTCGAACCCATGTCTGCTGATGCCAAGGCCTGTGCTCTTCACCGCCACACCTCATTCTCCTCTCTGTGCTCCATCCTATCTGTCTTCCTCACCTGGGCGCAACTTCCCCTCCTCCAGGAAGTCTTCCCTATTGCCTGCCTACAAAGCCATCACTTTCTCCATGGCACACATAGGACGTTTTCCTCCTACTTCCTTTCCTAGTGCACTGTGAATGTGGGCTCCTCAGGAATGGCTTGGCCTTCTTGTTGGACAGAACTCATTTCTTGCCTTTGCCAGTCCAGTGCAGAGCAGGACACACAGTAGGGGCTTTATAACACCTGCCAAATTATTGAACTCATTCCTTGCTCTTGCTTTTATGCCCCCTTACCCCCAGATTTGGAAGACCCTTGAATTCCATTTCCTAATCATCTGTCCCAAATGCATTGATCCTGCTGTGGACAAAACTCTGTGTTCTGGGCCCCATCCTGCTCCCCAGCAGCTAAGGAGGGGGGTACTTTCTCAAGCAGGGAGTCCGTAGGGTAGCAGACAGGGTTATGCGCTCACATAACCCTGAGTTTTTCTACCCTTCTTGGGCATGCCATGTTAGACTATTGTTTCAGCCTCCCTTGAAATTGGACATGGCCTTGTAATTGAGATTTGGACAAAGGAATGTGGGCAAAAATGATGTGGCCACTTCCAGGTCTGGACCTTGAGAACCGCCCAAGAGATCCACCATGTTTTCCTTTTCCCCCCTGTATCAACCAAATGAAGGGGACTCTGGAACACAGTGGAGGACAGAGCTGGAAGATAGGACATGCCTGGGTCCCTGAATGACTACGGTGAGTCACCTTCCCCCTATCAACCAGCACTAGATCGTGATGTGAGAAATAAACTCCAGTCATGTTTGATGTTTCCATAGGAATGAGCCTACTAGGACTCATGCTGACACACATGGGTTCAAATCCCAGCTCTTCTCGATGGCTAGATGATCTTGAAGTCTCAACCTCTCTGAGACTGTTTCTTCCTTATAAAGAAAAGCAATAATCTCTATTTTAGAATTTCCTAGACTATTCCACAACATCCCAGATATCAGACAACCAGCATGGAATGTGGTACCCAGAAGAAATGGAAATACCCTCCTGCCCCTTGGCCCCACCTCTGTGTCTCAGGGCAGGGTCTCTGCTTGGTTCTAGGACATAGGATTCGGCTAATCTTAATCTTTGTTGGTCCCCACTAGTATATGGTTTTATTTATTTTAATTGTTATTATTTTGTGCTTGTGTTGGGAATAATTTTATTATAGGGCAGGAGTTTATAAACCTCAGGGAGAAAATAAATATGAGATCTTTGTCTGCGGCAGTGTGGGCTCTAGGGCCAGGAGGGAAGAGAGTGGAGAGGAGAGACTTTAGGGAATGGCCTTTGAGGGTGGAGAGGCAATGAGTACTACCATGCTAAGGTGAGCCTGATTTAAGGTGATGCTGTGCTTGGCAGGGTGGATCTGGGGGTGGACAGATGCCAGGGCACAGGTGAGGGCCTGGGGACTCAGGATACCTCTCCTGGCTTTTAGCACTGAAGGTCTCACTTCCCTCCCACCTCAGGGCATTTGCATATATTGTTCTTTTTACCCAGAATGCCATTCTTCCCTTCCTGGGGTTTTAGCCACACTCTAATGTTCCTACTCTTGCTTTAATTCACAGGTCATTTCCTCCTGGAAGCCCTCCCTGACAACTCAGGAGGCTCTCATAGCCCCATGGAGCTCCCCATCACAGCCCCTGCTGCAGATGTTAATTATACTATATTTACTTGCTTTGTGAGTGTCTGAATTATGACTGTCATCTCCCAGAAGGTCACTTCTGGGAGGGAATGGACTTTGTCTTATTTGAGCCTGTGCCTAGAACAGTGCCTGGCATACAGAAGCATTCTGCAAATATTTGCTGAGTAAACAAATGAATGAATAAGCGATTCAATCTCTTCTACTCCCTATACACCTAAAAGCAGGGGTCAGCAAACTTCTCCAGTAAAGGGTCAGATAATAAATATGTTTGGTTTTGCAGGCCACAAAGGTTTTGTTGCAGCTCCTGAACTCTGCTCTTGTGATATGAAAGCAGCTATAGATGACACATAAATGAATGAGCAGGGATGTGTCCCTATAAAACTTTATTTATACAAGCAGTCTTTGGCCCAAGGGCCATCGTTTGCTGACCTCCGTCCTAAAGCCTGCCCTGTTCTTACTTAGTACAGGGATTACTTTGGGTCCTGTGCTGGGGGCTGCCCTGTAGCAGCGTGCAAAAGCCGAGTGTTAAATTTTCAGGAATTTTGCAAGCTGGTTGTTAAACACAGCCATTATTAAAAATTAAATCAAATGAACCTATAATTATAATAAATAATTTATATTAAAAATAACGATACTACAAATGGATGAATCTTGAGGACATTATGCTGAATGAAATTAGCCAGGCACATAAAGACAACAACTGTGTGATTCCACTTATACGAATTACTTAGAGTTGTCAAAGGGAGATCCAGAAACGAGTGTTGGTTGCCAGCCATGGGGAATGGGGAATTTTTGTTTAATGGGTACAAAGTTTTAGTTTGGGAAGATGAAAAGAGTTCTGGAAATGGATGTGACTATGGTTGCACAACAGTGTGAATGTATTTAACGTCACTGAACTGTACTTTTAAAAGCAGTAATATGGTCAATTATAAGTTATGTGCATTTTGCCATAAAAATTTGGGAAAAAAAGGAAATACATATTCAGTACTCATTACTTCGTAATTATTTGACTGTATTTCACTTGTCTCTGTGCTTTGAGGCTACTCACATCTATTACGTCTGCATGGTGAGCGGTGCAGCTCTTCCCAACTCCACGCTGAGAGGATTTACACCACAGAAAGTGGCAGATGACACAAGTCACTCACCCCGTGCCATTGTTCAGCATTGACAAGCATGCCCTGGTTATTTTCCCAGACAGCCTCCTCCAATAGATGGTGAGCCTCTAGGGCAGAGCTCCTCAAACTTTAGAATCACAAGCAGAAGCTTTTAAAACTCTGATTTTCATAGCAGCAATGTCACAATAGCCAAACTGTGGAAAGAGCCCTGTTATCCTTCAACAAACGAAGGGATAAAGAAGATGTGGTCCATATATACAATGGAACATTACTCAGCCATCAGAAAGGACGAATACCCACCATTTGCATCAACATGGATTGAACTGGAATAGATTACACTGAGTGAAATAAGTCAAGCAGGGAAAGATAACTAACATATGGGTTCACTTATTTGTGGAACATAAGGAATAGCATGGAGGACATTAAGAGAAGGAAGGGGAAAATGAAGGGATGGGAATCACAGGGGGAGATGAACCATGACAGACTGTGGACTCCAAGAAACCGACTGAGGGTCTTAGAGGGGAGGGGTGGAGGATGGGCTGGCCCGGTGATGGGTATTAAGGAGGGCACGTATTGCACGGAGCATTGTGTGTTATATGTAAACAGTGAATCACGGACCCTATATCAACACTGATGATGTACTGTATGGTGACTAACATAACATGATAAAAAAAAATCCTGATGCCCAAGACTCATACCAGACCAAGAATGCCAGCTACTCTGGGATGACTCCCAGATCTCGTTTTTTTTTTTTTTGTTTTTTTTTTTTAAAGCTGTCAGGAGATTCCTCTGGGCAGCCAGGGTTGAAAGCCAGTGGGCTGGTCTAAGGCTGAGCATCTCAAACTCCAGCGTACCTATGAATCACACCAGAGGACTTGATTCAAGGGTAGATTCTGAGTCAGGAGATCTGGGGAAGGTGGGAGGCTGAGACTGCCTTTTCACTGAACTCCCAGGGGATGTGGATGCTGCTGGCCCACGGACCACACTTTGAGTGGCAAAGCCTTAGAAGGAAAGATGCTGCTGGTCAGTCAGAGGGAAAGGTTTCCTTTCTGCCTGGTGACCACGTGGCAATCTGTCTGTCTCTCTCCCACCACCCCTCTAGTAAACACAGTGAATGGAGTTACAAGAACCATTTTACAGAGCAGAAGACTGAGGCTGGTGAAGTGATATGCCCAAGACCACAGAGCCAATGAGCACTGGTGGGACTTGGACTTGGTTTTTTTGGAGACCCCAAGTCCAGTGCCCTTGCCTTCATCAACTGCCTGATTGAGGTCACTCTGGGTATGGGGATTAGATGGACTCGAAGCTGCATCCAGGCCTTTCCTTTCCTTGGCTGTGTGACCCTAAGTGGGTTTCTTAACCTCTCTGGGTCTCATTCCTGGTGCTCAGGGCACAGGGAGGGGCAGACTGTGATACTGGATGCTTGAGGGCCTCTTGCAGGGCTCGCCTCATGGAGGACACCCACATCCAGGAAGGTTCCTTCTCCAGTACCTAAATCTGGGGATGACACTTTAGGGGCTCCACCTTGGCAACAACCCTAGGGGGTCATGCCTCTCTGCAAGATCAAAGGGAAGGCAGGATTGGGGCCATTCTGGATGCAATTGTATTTGCCTTGGCAGCTCATCTGTCATTAGTTAATACACTGCTGGAGGATTTCAGATTCAGAATATTGTCATAGCCATGGTCAGCGCTTAGCCTCTGACACGGCTCTCAGTTTTCTTTGCACCAGTCATTGCTTTAAGCCTTTTATCTATAACCTCCTCTGAGCCTCATGCTTACCTTATAAGGTATGTATGAGTCCCATTTACAGATGAAGAAATCAAGGCACACGGAGAGAAAAATAACTTGCTCCAGGTCATTTGCCATGCAAGTAGCATGGCAGGGATTTGAACCCAGGCGTCCGGCTCCAGAGCTGCTCCTAACTGCTGCACATACTGCCTTTCAAAAAATTTATGTGCAAGATGGAAATGCGCCATGTCCCCCAATGTACTCTGAGTGCCCCAGGGCCAGAGGTCCTGTCTCTCTTGTTCCCTGCCCCACAGTAGGGGCCCTCAATAGGGTCTGCACACAGTGGAGGCTCAAGAAATAGTTTTGGAACGAGGGAATGAGTGGTCTGGTTTAATCTCTCCCATCCCACATCCTGGCCACGTGAAACTCAATCATAGCCATGACTGGCAGTGGTACTGAGGGGCGTGTGTCCATCTGTCTCTCTCATTAGGCTCTGAGTGCCATGAAGATAGGAATAGGATCTGGGGTGCTCATTGCCATATCCCTAGAGCCTGGCACTCACTCTGGTAAACAGTAGGGGCCAAATAAATGTCTGCTGGAGAGTGAAGTTCTCAATGGAACTGAAAAGGGAAGCAGGGGTGTGCATATGTGTTCCGGGGTGCTGGATGGAGAGCAGAGATATCAAATAATCATGATTCTACGGTCCTGCCTCTGGGAGGTTCACACCACATCGAGTTCTTTATCTGCATGGATCCCTAGGAGGATCCCCATTTTATATTTATTACTACCCCTATTTTGTAGCCAGGGAAACTGAGGTTCACTGAAAACCCTGCCAAAGGACAGAGATTTGAACCTAGGTCTGTGCATCTCTCAGCTTATATCCAAGGGCGCCCGATGATTAAGTAATTGGTGTTCACCCTCTCACTGTCAGGACTTGGCACAGTTCCTGGCACACACACAGCAAGTGCTCAACTATCTCTTGAACATGAGTGAATACTAATGCTCACCACCTCATGTTGGGACACATAGTAGGTGCCTGGCACATAGTAGGTGCTCAACAAACATCTACTGGATGGACGCATGAATGACCATGGGAATGGCCACACGTCCCATGATGGCATTGTGGGCCTTCTGTTGCGGCAGCTTCTGCTTTGCTCCCGGCCATTCCCCAACCCCGGGCAGATCTGAGTGCTAAGAGACACTGGCTGACAGTGCCACAAGATGGATGCGTGCCCGGCGGCCTTATCTCCCCACCGACTGGCCCCGCATGGCCTTCCATAATGCAGTCCATTAAAAGGCTTGTAAATTTTCATACACGAAAGCCTACCATGGCGTCAGCATAGACTAATTGTTGTTAAATGTGCGGGAATGTTACCGCCACGCCGCTGGAGCGATCACTCTTCCCAGCCCGGCCCAGACGCCGACCCATTCCTCTGCAGGCGGAAAGCTTACAACGTTTGCACAAGGCCAAAAAGCAATTCGTGTCAAAAAGATCAATAATATAAAAATAAAGCATGAGAATTCTAGTTAAAGGGAATGTCATATAAATATGTGGTTCACGTCCATGATTCCAAGATTAAAAAAAATCAATCAATATCGTTCTTTAGATGATGTTATTTCTAATGAGAAATACCCGGAACAACTGCAAATAACTGCTTAACTGGGGGGAAAAAGCATTAATAATTTACTTTATAAGGCATATGATACCGAGTGAAAGAGGATCGCTGCTGGTTCTTAATTTGGTTGTAATGCAGCGTGACAGGTTCAATGACGCTTTGGCGGGTTCTTAATATTAAATTCAGAAAGATGTTTAGTTCATTCTGAGTTTTACCCCAAGCTGGGCAGGGTAAAGCCAAAGGGGCAAGACTCGTTATGGGAGCCAAGCAGGACTGAACCATCAAGGTTATTAAGTCATCAAAGAGGAGACGGTAGGGAATGTGTGTGCATGTGTGCGAGCCAGGGGGCAGTGAGAGGGATAGAGCCCTCACGGCATCTTGTAAGTGACACCCTGTTTACTGAGCAATTACTATATGCCACACTCTGGGCTGGGTGTGCAGACCTGGGTTTGAATCCCAGCTCCCGTTATGGGTCAGGCTTCCCTAGTGGATTCCAGCTGAAAAAGCTCAGCGAGGTCACATCTGAAAGGCATGCCATCTGGCTGAGCAATGAGGTCCTCCCCGGTCCTAACCACCTGTAAGTGTCCAATTTTAGCCCTCAATCTAGAATTTATATCTTCAGTGCTTCCTGCAGCCCCAGACCTCTGTTCAGCCCTTCAAGCTGAGGTTTGCCTCTCCCATCCTCTGCCCTGCTGGTGAAGAGCTGAGTGAGCTCAGGCCAGCAACCCACGTCTCACCTGGAAGAGAGGCCGAAACCAGCAGCGCCTCTCTCACCTGCTGCCGGCAGGTAGGGACGCATGAGATACTTTGCTAAGGGCTCAGTAAATCTGCTGGCTGCTGAGCCTCAGTGACCTCATGTGAGGAATGGGTGAGACCAGAAGCCTACTCATGAGGCTTGTGGGAAGAATAAACGTGATGACACAAGTCTCAGCTCACCCAGGTGGAATGCCGACCTATGTTCAAGAAGCGCACACTATGTGCTGGGCTTTATTCCCGGGGCTTTTTAAGTATCGGCTCAACCCTCACATCAGTCCCATTAGGGGGGTATTATTATTATTTCCATGAAAAGCAAGAAAACTGAGGTCCAGAGAGACTGAGTGACTTGCCCAGGGACACACAGCCAGGAAGCAGACAGCTAGGAAGTAAGTTATTGCCAACCTGGCTCCAGAGTCCACGCATGCCCCCAGTGCTTGTCTTTCTCAGTGGGTTCCGGTTAGCGAGGCCATTTCTTCCTGATCTTGCTGGTTGGTCAGGACTACATGCATCTAATGTCAGTTGTGACCCTAATAAACCTCACTTACAAACGATGGTCATGCCAGTGCTTGGAGCCCCTTGACAAAGGGTAGTTTGGGGAGCAAGGGAATTAGGACAGCAAAGATAGCTGGAAGAGCAAACAATGTCAAAAGGCCAAAAAAAGGGGCGGCCCTGTAATTAAATTTCAGCTCAAAGGGAAGGGCAGGAGTCTGGCAGGTACATGCAGAACAAGAGGAGAGCATAGGGACCAAGTTACAACATGGCTGGTAGGGCCGGCTGGCGGACTGTGGCCCCGGGCAGGCAGAGACATGTCTGTCTTAGGTGAGCTGAGCCGTGAGGAACC
This sequence comes from Mustela erminea, assembly GCF_009829155.1. Classification (NCBI taxonomy): domain Eukaryota; kingdom Metazoa; phylum Chordata; class Mammalia; order Carnivora; family Mustelidae; genus Mustela; species Mustela erminea. The sequence goes on from NC_045626.1 coordinate 83,998,670, forward strand.
CCTCCATGCCTTCTCAGGCAGCTCGGCTGCAGGAACACGGATTGACCTCCTTGGAACCTTGTCCTGGGTTAGGACCTCCTTCCCTGCCCCTGAGTGCCTGGGAGGGAAAAAAGATACTCAGTGTTTGGGGCCGGAACAGGTGGTGTTCCTTCAAGCCAACAATGATTTCAGGCTTTGGGCACTGGATGGAGGTGGTGAAGAGGGGGTCAGGTAGAGGGTACAAGGGGCACAGCCACCTCCTCTCAGTCATCTCTGAAAGGCCAAGCACACCCTACCTCATGCCACCTGATTAGCAGTTGGGAAGGATCCTATTGAAACCTGAGTCTGACCTGGTCTGCTCTAAAGTCTCCTATGACTCCCACCAATTCTAAGTCAGAGCCAAAGCCCTGGAAGCAGCCCCAAGGCCTGAATGAGCCGGCACCTGGAAATGTCCTGCTGGGTAAGTGTAAGGGCTGTGCTGTGAAAGGTGGCGGGGGTCGGGAGCTGGTTAGGGAGGGCTTCCTTACTCCCGGAGGATCTGACACTTGAAAGGAGTGAATCAGGCAAAGAGAACAGCAAATACAAACACTCTGAGGTAGGAACGAGTCAGGCTGTCTGCTTGCTGAGGGGAGAGGCAGGCAGGGGCCGGTCAGTGGTGGGACCCAATGACCTGGGGTTTCTGCCCTAAGGACTTTCATCATCCTACACCACCCTCCTGGGCCTGAACCCATGCTCCCTCACTTTCCTCCTGCCGCGGGTGCAGACCGAGGCACTGGATGGGTGCTGGCTACCTCCTCTGTGAGCCCTTGGTTTCCTCAAACGTAAAAGGGGATAATCACAGAACCTCTCCCTGACAGACATATTATGGAAAACACATGACATAACCATTAGAAAGTGTGCAGCATATAGTCGATGTGCAAGGACAGTCACGTGGAGAGACTTCTCTAACAAATGCAAGGTTCTCCTTTAGTGCCAAGGCTGGCTGCTTACTAAATGATAACAGTGGACAATGAGGCTTTAGAGTCACCCAGATCAGGAGGTGACACCCTGGGCATCGTGGCCCAGGTCTGATTAATCACAAGATCCTGGCAAGCCGATGTGGGCAAAAGAAGGCATTTCTAGCTGTGTGCCCACCTCAAAATGAGAGGGACTCAGGGGAGACAGTGTTGGCACCTTTGGCCTTGGTGAGGCCTGCAGGGAAGATTCTGGAAAGCTTCGAACTACAGCAGGTCATAATATCTTATATCTCTGACCATTGTGGCACCCCTGATCCCATGTGAATCGGGGGACAAGCGTCCCCATCCCACTTCAGAGATGACATAGTAGAGGATATCTGACCGGACTACAGGTAAACATATTTACTTGCTCCTTGACTGACTAAATTGTCCACTCACCCAACAAACATCCACAGAGGCAGAGCCGTCAAGCTGGAGGTCACAGTGCTCTATTTTGCCACCTACATGAGCTGCAGGGGAGGCAGGGAGACTCCATCTTTTGCTTTCTTGCAAATCTCTATTTCAACACCACCTCTCTGCTCCTCCATACACAAACCTTCCACTGGGTCTGCTCTAGACTCCTTTGGCCATTGGGGTTTGTCTCAGAGTTGTACCTCAATCCCATCAGAAGAAATACAAAGGAGAAGAGACAGAATCTTCCAAACTGTTGACCCTCCCCACCTCGGTGTCTGCAGGGCAACATGAGGCACTTTGCTCTGGGAGCAACCGGCCCTCTCCCTCTGGAATTGGAGGGGCGGGGGGCGGGGAGGCTGTGCTCTCCAGAGATGGACGCCAAAGAACTTGGTGCTGGGGGAAATGTTTTGAGAAGGCTGAAATCTGCTAAAAGGCTGAGGGAGGGGAGGAGAAGGTGGAAAAGAGAGGGGAGAGGAGAGAAGCAGAAGACAGCTGAGCATCAGGGGAAAGAGGGGAAAGAATTTGGCACTCTGCGAATCCTGGCTATCCTGGTGATCTACTGCTGTGTAACCAGCCGCCCCAAAATGGAGTGGCCCAGAGCAATTACTTCTTATTATCTCTCATGCTTTTATGGGTTGATGGGGCTCAGCTGGGCAGTTCTCTTGTCATCTCTCAGGCAGTCACAGCCAGGTGGCTGCTACAGCTGCATTGCCTGATGGCTCCACTGAGCTGGATGGCCAACATGGCTCCTTGACTGGTGCTGGGGCCTTGGTGCTCCCAGCTTTTCTCCTGCATATGGAGTCTCATCCCCCCGGGCCTACATACAGGTGGGGCTGGAAGACGCAAGAGACAGCACTACCAGTCTGCTGAAGGCCTCCACCTGCTACTGGCAGAGGGTCACCTCCATCAGGCCCAGATTCAAAGAATGGAAACCAAGCTCCATCTCATGTGGGGGAATGCCGGACAGAATGCAGTTATGCAGGGCCTGGGAGGTAGTGTGTGAGGTTCAGCAAAGAAGCAGAAGCTCTGGGAGGAAATCAAGAGGCCTCCCATGAGCTCTTGACATGACTGGGCATTATTTCGATCACAGGGACTCAATGAACCCCTAGTGACATTCCTTAAGGGCAGCGATGGTGTCTCACCATCTCTGGACCTTCCACAGCTTTCGCTTGCAGCCTGGCACATAGTAAATGTTCCAGGAGTATCTGTTAAGTGGACCTGTGAGGCGCCCAGTAGAAAGGCGGCCCTTCTGGAACTGACACAAATACTTGCCCTCCCCCACATCAAGAAGCATCTAGTTGACTGCCAGGTCATGACCTTCACTGTGTCCAGCACCTAGAACACCACCTGGTATGCAATAGGGATTACGTGAAGGTTTGTTGAGTGAATAAGTGATTGCAGGGATTCAACAGATGATGAGTATGTCTCTTATAAGTGGTACCTCGGTCTCATCTCTAAGCTCTGAGAGGGTGGTCATGCTGCACAAACTCCTTGGGTCCTGAGAGGACAGAGAGAGCATATCTTGGCTCCGTGCCACCAAACACCCCCCCCCCATGAGAACCAGTGACTCGCCAGCCACCTGACAGAGGATCTCACTGAACTCACGCAATCCTAGGAGCTGTCATGAGGAATCAGTGGCTCAGAGACGTGAAGGCACCTGCCAACGTCACGGGTTTGTCAGTGTTTGATTGGGACTTAGACCCTGGGGGGTCAGAGGAGGCAGCAGCCCCCGTGGGTCCCAAATGGCAGTGTTTCCATCAGGCCCTGGTTAATGTGTCTGCTCTGACTCCGCCAAAGGGTTTTCTATCTCACAGGCCACATCCCCTTCCTGGTGGAAGAAGGAAGCAGAGAGAAAAAAAAAAACCCTTGCAGTGGTCCTGCTGTCTTCCGGGCGGGGCCGGCACACACGCTCCTCAGAAAAGTTTCACCTCTGGTTTAGCGTAACAAAACTTTTAATTTAGATGTTTTCATCTCGCTCTCCAAGTAAAAATAAGTTTAAAATAATGACTGTAATAAATGAAGGTAATTAATTGTAGTTTGTTCCTTTACTGTCTAGTCAGCTTAATTTTACCTTTTCAACTAATAATGAGAAAATAATTTTTGTGCTCGGAGGGTTAATGATATGTAACTGCGAGAGCTGCTAATTGCATGTTGCAATCCATCCATCAACAACCCCATCTGTGCGACTTGATTATGTTTGCTAAATTATTGCTTTGAATTATCTTTCATAAAGCAACTTTTGTAATTAGCGGGGCTTTCGTCTTGCTCTTTTCTCTGCGCGCAAGGATATTCAAACTTTGGCCATTTCAAGCTGTCTCCATTAAGCCACCTTCTCTGGCTGTCTTTGTTTCCCTGAACAGGGGGAATCAAGACTGTCCTTTAAGCAATCAAGGCGGAGAGAAAAACCTTCCTTGATTCACAGCAGGGCAAATTCACTTCCTCTCTCTACCCCTCCCACCAGTGTGAGTGCGCGACGCACACTCGCACATGCACACACATACACACGAGAAAGAAAAAAAAGGCCACACACATACTGAATGAAGAGATAAAGAGGATGCCCAGATTCTTTATACGCCACGGCCGGTGAAGTGAAATTAAGGAATGAACTTGAACATGTTATATTTCAACAAGAGGCTCACACTGGGGAAGAAGGAATGACGGGTACGATATTCAGCCCTGGCGTTTTATGGGCTACTTTATGTGACTTGAGACGGTGTTTGCCTCAGGGAATATTCCTGGGAGGTGATTAATGCCCACTTGGGAATCCTCAGCTCTGAGCCTGGAGCCTGGTGGATCGCGAGAGGGAAGCGGCATAAAGGATGAACCCTCATTAAAAAAATTAAAATGAAAATCAAATTTGGATTATAAACGGCTTGTGCGTGAGCAGTTTGTTCTGGACGAAGAAGATGCTTTTTATTAACACCTTTCTTTGGCGCCGTTTCTCCCCTGAGGCACGGGGAGGGACCTGGCGGCTGCGACGGATTAGTCAATAGATCATCAGGAAAGCAGGGGTTTCAGGAATAAAACTCCAGACAAATGCAGTCTTTTTGGTACATTAAAGGGACGATGGAAAGCCCTCTTAAGAAAATTAACGAAGTTATTTGGAGATCCTCAGCTATTAAAACAGTGAATTCAACATGCTACATAGATTTGGAAATGAGAATTCAGCTTCGTCTTCCCTTTCGGGCCCCCTAAAACTTGCTCTCTCTCAGTGAGTTACTGAATACCAGCTGTGTGCCAGACACGGTGTCAACTGCCTCTACCCTTCGTTCTTTGAATCCTTACTGCTAACTTCATTGGTGAGAGGAGAAAAGCTGAAGCTCAGAGAGGTTAAGGAACCTCTCCCCAGCCACACAGCTAGGGAAGCAGCAGGACTGAGATTCAGGCTGGCCCTGTCTCAGTCTGATTTGCACGTGCTTTCTGCCACATGGCACTGGGGTAATCTCTGGATCATTATCCAAACGTTAACACTGAACTCTTTCTCCTATTGAAAAGGTGATGTAAGTCACGGCTGTTTCCTTCAGGGATAGCAAGCCCCCTCTTTTGGAGAAAAGCCTTGAACAAATACTCAGGAAAGAGGTAGAATCCAGTCCAAGACTAGCAGAGGCACTGGAGGTGATGGATAACAGGAATAATAAAATAATCAGGACCACTAAAATAAAGCAATGTTCTAAGCACTTTGTTCTTCCTCAGTCATGACCCTATGAAGGAGACAGAATGATTACCCAGTTTTACAGATAAGAAGACAAAGTAACAGAGAAGCTAAGGAACTTGTCCAAGGTCAAACAGTGAGGAACCGGCAGAGGCAGGTTTCATCCCAGTTTGGCTCCGAAGTCTGCTCTTTACTGCCCGGCAGCTCTCTGTGTGCCAGGCATTACATTATTTCTCAGTCCTTAAACTACACAAAAAAGATCAGGATTGTCTTTATTCCCATGAACAGATAGGGAAACTGAGGCTTTAAGTGGCTAAGAGAAGCTCTGTCCATACCAGCCAAAGCAAGGGCACAGCTGAGAAAGTGACGCTCAGTGCCTATCTCTGGGCTGCCCTGAGGGATCAGCTGCCTGAGAGGGCTTGTGTACTGAGAGCCCCTCATGGGACTAGGGCCTGGCAGATGGGAACCTCTTTTTTAAAAACACAAAGCCATGACAACAAATTCCCAACAATATTGGTCTTTCTGGTATGTTCCCCCAGCTCCCGCCCCAGCCCGCCGCCGTCCTCTTTCAGATCAGGCACCTCACAACCAAATGAATCAATACTGGATGGCCCTATAAATAAATAAGCACATCAGTCAACTGAGTAATAAAATGAAGGGATGAAAAATATGGAAATCAGCGACATTTGTGTAAATCTAGTTATTGTTTACTTTAATATTGCCTTATGCGCTTACGCGGTTCCAAAGAGACAGATTTAAAGTAATGTGGTGCTTGGCGGACGACAGACTTAAACTGCATCTCCACCGGAGAGCTCGGAGAAGGGCCAATCCTTCCCAGGTCCTGCCTGAATCCAGGGAGACTGAGAAGAGCCCCCCTGAAGATGGAACATTTGACAAATGGCTTCCCCTTGCACTACCCTGCCTCAGTGTAACTCCATTCTCTTCCCCGCCTGCCTCCCTTGCCAGCAGGACAAGCGGACATTTTCAGAATCCTGGTTGCAAAGTCAAGCCAAGAGGAGGGGGGGAGGTTCAGCCCCATGACAGAGGTCTAGGAAGGCCAGAGAAATAACCGGCTGAAGACAGCCCAGCTACTGCCGAAGGAAATAGGGACTGATGCGTTGTCAGGAGAGAACGTCAGTAGGGTTGGTTTTATACTCAGATGGTGGGTCAGTAGAGAGGATTTCAGGGTGGGCTGGTGACTACTTGGACTTCTCTGCAAGACCACTTTAGAGAATCAAAGCCAAGCAGAATGCCAGGGGACAGCAAAAGTCACCGATTTCAAACCTCTTGATTTTAAAAATGGGAAACCAAGCCTGGAAGGTGAGGTGGTTTGTTCAAGGTCACGGAAACTCTATATAGCAGAGCTGCTGTAAGGCTGGACAAAGTCTAGGGAGAGGGAGATTTCTTGGGACCAGACACAGAATCCCATCCAATAGAACAGAGAACCCGTTCTCATCATGTCACCACTGGCTGATCTGGAAAGAATGGGGTGGAGTCTGCAGTGGGGATGGGCAGGTTTCTCCTAAGCTTCCAGAGGCTGCTGGCTTCCTCTGGCAACTCCAGGTGGGACAGGAAAGGGAAGCAGGGAATGTTTCTGTGGCATGCCATGGGCCTTGGGTCTTACCTCAGCTTGGAAGCTTTTTAATACAGGAGCCACCATCTCTCTGATTTCCTGAAAAAGAGATCAGCGAAGAGTTCACCACAGTGCCAGGTGGGATACCCCCGTGGCCCCTGCTTGCAATGCACTGTTGTCCCCCAGGCCAGCATTGCCCAAAGGTATCCCGTGGGACGTGTGCTCCATGGGATTTCCTCAGGGTTTCTCATATATACACCTACACACAGACACACGTACGTGTACACACACATAGGGTGCCAAGCCAAATCAGCCTAGGAAATAAAGTCCAACATCAAGTTTCTTCCCTGCAGGACTTTTTGGAGCCTTTAGTATAATGCACATTGGGAACTTCCGGAAGAGGGGGGGAAGGAAGGAGTGCTTCCTGAACAGATCTGACCAGGGAACGTTTTTAACGCAAAGCACTCATGGGACTAGTGGTGCATTCTACGACTGACACTTGCTGAAGAGGTGGGCTCGACTCTCCACACCCAGCAGCATGTCACCAAAGTCCCTTCATAAAAACCTTCTGTCCTTCAAACACTTGCTCAGGGCTGTCTCCTTCAGGTGGCCATCTCTGTCTGCTTCCCCACCCAACTGCCCTTCTCTGGCAAAGACTCCATTTTACATTTTAGCAACATCACTTCTGTACTTGTCTCTCTTTCTTCTCCAGAACGGGCAGTTTCTGGCACCCCCCTGGTGCCCAGCTCAGAGGAGGGGCTCTGTAAATGTCTGATGAACTCTGTGGTAGTGAGCTGTCTTCAGAAGGGAGTCTCCTGTTTCTGGACCCTAACTTCCTGCCTTTCACAAGTGACCATGAGGTTCTCAGCCCCAAGGGCTCCCTTGGTTGGCTCCTGTGAGTTCTCCCCAGCACGCAAGAGGGAGGCCTTTTAGAACCTAGTGTCACCAAGATTCCAACCCTAAATGCTTCAGTTTCCTGAGACCCACGAGTGACTCCATGACTGCTGTCAGTCACGTCCCACAAGAGACCCCTGCAGAAGGAGTTGAGGGGGGCTTCAGAGCGTGGGGAGAGGGGACAGTAGAGAGAAGCAGGGAAGGAAGACGTAGGCACAAGAATACATATGTTCAGGTAAAGAATAAATCTCTTAATTACAAGATAAGGTTGTGTTTCTGTCCCTGAAAATGATCCCGCCTCTGGGTCCTGGGTACCCCTCCTCACTGATTAGTGTCCCCCAGGGCTCCTTGGAGCTGGTGATATACTGATGGTATGTTTGGGATCTTCAGGGGGGACATAGGGAGAGTGTGCGGATCTAGTGGATTTGATCACAAGGAGCTATGAATGCATGTGCTGAGCCACGGAAAAGGAAATGCATGAAAACCCAGGTCCCAGGTTGTGAACTCAAGTGCCCACAGAGGCCGGGGTGCAGGGAATGGACATGCGGGAGGCAGGCTGGGAGGCAAGGATCGGGAGAGCCCCAAGCACCATGTAATGGAGGTAGCAGCTGCTCAGCTCTAGCTGGTGACCGCCATGTGGGCATTGAGCCCCTGTGTGACCAGATCCACCAAAGAGTCTCAAAAGATACTAGAAATCTGGGGTTTTGGGTGAAATCTACGAGATGCCAAATGTTGGTAACTTATTGTAAAACCCAAATGACTTTACAGACAAAATAAAACGTATCAGCAGGTTAAACCTCTGGTCCACGTTCAGGAAATGTTGCAGTTGGAAGGGGCCTCAGAAATCATCTCTCTTGTCCCCTGATTTTCTGAAAGGGGAGACCAAGGTCCTGAGATAGGCTGGCTTTGGATGCAGGTCAACAGGCAACCCAAATAAGCTATCTGCATAATGCCACACTCAAGGGAATTCAAATCTGAGGGCCTGGGGTGGGGGTGGGGGTGGGTTGGCAGGACTTTGGGCCAATGCTGACCATTTCTAGAAGCCCCCTGTCCTATATGCTTCACCCCTGGGAGGGAAGCTGAGCATAGGCACCAGCAGGAGGTGAGTTGGGCACCAGCCAGATGATGTTCTTAAATAAAGCCTTGGCATGACTCTCCCAATCAGGAGAGACTAGTTCCAAAAAAGAGAATTTTCAGAGGCGCGACTATAATAGGAATGGAAACTTATTCCTCCTAATTACATAATTGCATAATTATGCAGTATTAAAATTATGTAAGCTGAACTCAGAGGCTTAAAACCTGGCCTGGATTTCCCTCATCACCTGGGGGCTCCCATGTGGCCTGGGGGAGGAGGATGAGATGGAGAATCTGTGCTGACCAGAGTGAGGGCACGTAGGTCTGCGAAGATCTAGGGCTGCTTCATCTGTGCATCCCACAGAATGGAGAGTCAGAGGCCAAGCTTCTGGCATCCTCTTTCTGGGCAGAAAATCAGCTTAAATACCAAATTGTTCTCTGTTCCAAGAAGGAAGAAAGGGTGCTCACCATCACCTATGCCTTCTTAGCTCGAGGAGTCAAGCCCAGGACTTGAATTGGCCTTTTTGAAGGCGTGACATGGGAGACACTTGGACCTGAGACTCTCACTCCTTCTCTCACCTCGCAAACCTAAGATTCCTTCCATACTTGCTCCATGGGCAAGTTCTAGCTATAGTCCACTTCCCTCTCTTGCCTTGAAGAACTGAAGGTCCTTATGACTTGTGAGGAGAATTTCACAGCTAGAAGACTTGACCACTCTGTGCTCATGTAGCCCAATACCTGGGTTGGCCTGCCTCTTCTCCATCTTTCCATGGCCTCCTCCTCTATCAGGAAGAGGGCAGCAGGACCCGTGGGTGATTCTAACAGGCAGAGTGGAATCAACATCTGATACTTTCAGAATGCCAAATGCTGCCCCACCCTCCTCCAAGATCCGGGCCTCCCGAGTAGGTTAGGACAGAGAGGTCAACTATTAACCTCTGCTGACCACAGAGAAGCAAAGTTGGTTTTGGGGGCAGTCAGGGTCTCTGTTACCCAGTGGCTCTGATGTGTCACATCTTTGATAACATTACATGGAATCAGAAGGCTTTATTATTCCTCTTTGTGTTTATTTCATCCTTTTTTTTTTTTTTTAAAGATCTGAGCAGCAACAGGGGGCCTGACAGAGAAAGTAAAGGAATTAACACATTCGCTCCTGTAAAGAACAAAAACATGCCCATTCTAGTCTCTTCCATTGGGAGGCCCTTATGCTATGGGGGTAAGGGGACAGGACCGCTCTGTCTGAAACACCCTTAGGGCAGCTGGGAAAGTCAGAGCTGGTGGCTGGAGCTGCAAAGCAAGAAGGGAAGGGGAAGAAGGAGGCCTCTTTATGGCAGCGGGAGGTGTTTTAGAGGAGACTGAGGGAAGGCCCAGAGAGGGTGGAGGAGCCTAGAGCTGTCCTTCCCCGACACCAATGGAAAAGGAAAATAAGATCACGAACCCTAGACAAACTGTCTTTGCTGTCAAGGCCAAGCATTTGACTAGAGATGAATATCGGGGGGTAGTGGATGTTTTAGGAAGCCTGCAGAAACAAAGACTTCAAAGGAGAAGCATCCTGCCCTCACTTTAGATAGCACCACTGAGCGCCACTATACCAAGAAACACCCAAAGGTTGCGGGCTGTAATGTCTCTTTGTGGCTAATTAGCTTCTTTTCTTGTTAGTCACTTATGTCTACAGTTTCCAAAATACAGTTTGAACAGAGAAAAATCTGCATTCCTACTGAGTTAATTCTATAACAGCAAATATACTGTACCTCAGGTACATTTTTCTTAAATTCCCGGCGGAGTTCAATTAAATGTTTATGAGAATGTTCACTCTCCTCCTGCCGTGCAGACAGCTCGGAAGCGACGGAATTAAGCTCCTTCTGAAACAATAAAAAAAAAAAAAAAAAAGGGAGAGAGAGAGAGAGAGAGAGAGAAAAGAGAAAGATTTTTTTCCCCTCCTTTTCCTTTTTCATCATCGTACAAAACAGCATTCTGAACAAGTTTTCTTAACTTACAAAGCTGAGAAAAGACAGGATATTGACTCCTGGCACAAATGAATAATTTACAAAACGGGATGCAACTGAAAAAAATCCAGGACAGCTTTTTTTCCTCATCGGAAGATCAATAATCTCCCATAAAGTTGGGTGGAGTTTTTTTTTTTTTTTCACTCTCTCCCCCACCCCTCTGCCCCACCTCTTAAATTTCCAAAGGAGTGATGGCATAAGCTTGTCAGTAACTGTAGAAAACATCTCCAAACCGTGTCAAAATAGTAAAGTGCGGCATATTGTATGGGCATATTATAGTGTAAGAAAGTGCTGTCGACAGCTTTCATATATCAGAGGTGGGAACTGTTCCAACTATGACTTACTTACACTTAAGGGTTCATAAATACGCCTTTTAAGATATAGATGGCTTTTTAATTTCAGTAGATTTTGGAAAAATGAAGGTGCCAATAAGAAGCAAGCTGACCTTTTGTGTATCCTGCAGTAAATCATTTAAGGTTCACTTCAAGTATAAGAAATATTTCACTGAAGACTCCTGGATTCAGAAGAAAGGATTGGAAGGTGCCTTGCCTGCTTATGTGCAATGAAGGTGCCAGACCAGGTTTTTACAGGACGTACCGTCGAGGGGAAAAAAAAAAGAGTGAGGGATGGAAGGGGGGCCGCTCCAGCTCACACACATCACAGACAGCGTCTGCTGGTTGTACATGTATATTTGATCACCCCTCTCTTGGCTTTCTTCGCTTTAATGGTGGCAGTCTCACAAGGGGAGTACAATTCACCATGAGTTGTCACGGGTTTCATTTGCATAATTCAAGAAATGCTCTGTTTATGTGGTCTGCTGCTTTCTTGCACCATCCCGAGATGGGCTTTTTTTCTGGACCATAACTCGAGGAGCATTTCTGTATATATCACCCGATTATATTTGCAGCAATCAAGCCCCATAATTTCCTAAATCCGGTGATGCAATAAATTTCTGCAATCAGATTTATTAAAAACACACACGCAGATGCAAGAGTGTATTTCTAGGGTGAACTCTTTAATCTAACATATGTATGATGAGGCCCGGCACCGTGTTGAAAGACCCCATTTGTCATCGCTAATACGCATTCATCTTGCACACACAATGAAACACTTTTACCATTAGATAATGAAATAAAAGTACTATTAACCCGCTGCAAATCCTTTTCCCTGTAAGAGACGAAATGCATGGTAATTGTCTTATATCATGTCTGAGTCGGTAAATCTGCTCTATAGCAGTTCACCGTAGCACCATAAACCTCATACCCATCAGAGGCAGGAGAGCCTACCCCAAGCCCAGTAGAAGTGTCTCTGCCTAGGGTGCCTTAGGGAGAAACTGGGAAGGGAATTTCTATTTCTGGAGAAATGTCTAACCTCTTGGAGAACCACGGGACTAGAAGAGAGAAGGCCAAGTCATGAAAGTAGTGAAATAGAGTGGGGTTTCAGAGGTGTGGTGCTCTCCAAGGTGCTGAAGTCAATTCTATGCCACAGCACTAGACACACCGACTTGAAGGTGCAGGCGCTGCTGGTACAAATGCTCAATGGAATTTTAAGCCGGGTAAAGAAGAAGGTATCATTAGAGAGGAGAGACAGAAGCAGTTTCTGACAGTCCACCAGAGTGACAGAAGAAAAAAGGCCACTTTAGATTTATCATTTAAAAATAGTTTCCAATAAAGACACTATAATCGACCACAACCAAAATATTGAGTGACTAGGGAGAAGTCTGCAGCAAAAGGACTGATCAAAGGTAGATAAAATTCAACCAGGTGGTGCAGCCAGGTGGACAGAACCTCACTTGGCAGGAGAGAAGGAACTGGAGTGTCATGGTCAATGCGAGTTCTGATAAAATGCTCACAGATTCCCTTAGTTTTTCTCATCTGTCTTGGAGACAAAGATGTGATTTTATGTTGCTGCAGAATAAGCAGAACAGGGACTTGGGCAGACATGATGTGGTTTTGGATTATCAAGTTTCTGACATTATGTTCTAATCTCTGGGACACTGTCCTTCCCCACACCACAGCAAACAATATACCTGGTTGGTGTTGGACTTGGACTCCTCAGTTAAACAGCAAACCCAGGCCCTGAGAGGAAATTTCACAGCAGCATAAGTCCAATGACTTGAAGTGTTGTACCAGACAATTATGCTGTGTGACTGAATCCCTTCACCAGAACCTCCCAGGATGCTGGTGGGTATAAATCTGTCTGCTGCATCCACACTGAAGTCACAGCAGAGGCAACACCAGGCTGGGGAATGTTGTCAGAACCCCCAGCCCCAAGCCTGCTTAAGCCCAGCTCATGGTGTCTTTCCTGTTGAGCCAGAGAAGAGCAAACAATGTCTATGTTCTTCTCAACTTTGCCTACTTCTAATGCTCATACTTCAACCCTAAGTTCTTGCCACATTTCTATGGTAAGCTCACTAAAAACAAAATCATCAATAACAGTAATAGTAAATAATAATCATAATTATCATTCATTGGGTGCTTATATGTATCGGGTACCATGCTAAGCTCCTTACGTACCTCACCTCATGTAATAAGCACATCAGTGTGTCTGTCTGGGATTCACGAAGCAACTAAGAAATAACTTACAGTCAATTCTAATAATACAGGTGTGGATTATCCCGTTGGTGGATAATAAAGGCAAAATTATAATGCCTGGCTCTTCGTAGGACTTCTGCTCCACTTTTCCACTAGCCGGGGGATATTCAGGGAGCTTGTTTTAAATGGTATAATTGTATAAACCATCAAGCACAGGACCAAGTGTTCAATAAATGTTGGCTGATATTATTCTGTTATTTGGATAAACTGAGAGTTCAGAAAACATCTCAGGTCTCATCACTAGATCAGTGATTCTAAGAGTTCTGGGTTTTACAGGTCCATAAAAATATCACCAAAGAAAGAAAAAGGAAGATCAACAGAGTATAGCCAAGTTTTACTGCATCAAAGAAAAACATTAAAAACCACTCCCACTCATCCTAAAAGATAGGGCATTTGAACACTAACAAAGCAAAGGGCCAACAACAGAATCAATGAGAGTCTTTTAAAATAAATATGCCTGGGGTGCCTGGGTAGCTCAGTCAGTTGGGTGTCTGACTCGATCTCAGCTCAGGTCTTGATCTCAGGGTTGTGAAACTGAACGCTGGTTGAGGAGCTTATTTAAGATAACAAAATATAGGGTGCCTGGGTGGCTTAATTTTTAAGCATCTGCCTTTGGCTCAGGTCATTTCCCCAGGGTCCTGGGATGGAGCCCTGCATCGGGGCTGCTCACCGGGAGGCCCGCTTCTCCCTCTCCCACTCCCCCTGTTTGTGTTCCCTTTCTCATTGTTTCTCTCTCTGTCAAATTAATAAATACAATCTTAAAAAAAATAAGTAAAAACACTTAAAATAAAAAAGATCCCAGCACTGTATTTATTTTAAAGGAATGGAAAAAACTCTCATAAACGTAAACCAGTACGGGTCTGAAGCTGGGTTTTAGAAGCAGAGTTTTAGAAATGAATGTCTGAGCCACTACACACATACACGACTAGCAAGGCCCTCCTTTGATGATCAAGCAGAACTCCATTCCTCTCCCACCCTGGCCCTCAGCCCCCAGCCCTAGGGGAGCCATGATTAACACAGCCCCAGACTTTGGACCAGGCCCAGGCCGGGAGGAGACTCATCTGATTAACCTGCCATCAGCAGCAGACAGACAGCCCGGAGCCCAGCGCAGACCATTCAAATAATGATCATCATAAACAGCCCATTTGCAACTAAAAAGAAATAATTTTAATGAGCTTGAAGCAGATGATGGATGCAGCTGAGGCTCGGGCCAATGCACAGAGAAAAAGGAAGCTGGGATTGAGCTGCACCCAGGACCAGGAGCAGCAGGAAGAAGCTGGGGTGGGATGGAAGGGTTCTTCTGTGGGAAGATGGGCTCTACAGTCCTGCTGCTTCCCCACCGTAAGTGCCCACTGCCCAGCAAGTGCCCCGAGCTCTGAGAGGATCTGCCATCAGTGTGCTGGGCAACCTTGAGACTTAGATCTTCCAAGCACTCAGAGTCTCGGAACGTATGAACCAGAAGGAAACTTGGGTCGCCGGGTCCATCATTGTTCAAACTTCAACCACACACACCCCTCTGGCATGCATTTTGCCATATTAATATACCACATGAATTACTATTTAATATTTATCTTCAAATTGACTCCCATTTCTTTCTTTTTAAGACATGTATAGCTTTAAGCTCAATTTTAAGACTGAATTTCTACACGCTTGCAACCATTGCCCAGATCAAGATATAGAATGTTCGTGTTCGTGTTCTTAGAGGCTCCCTTGTGCCTCCTTGTGAATACATCCTAAAGGTAGCCATTATTCCGACCCTAGCATCATAGATTAAGTTTGCCTGTTCTTGACCTTCATAATAAACCTCCCCTCTTCTTTTTGACCTAAGTAAGTACATTTGAAAAGGATACTTTTTTTTTTTTAATCACTAGAGAATCCCAGGTCATAAACAGATGGCAGCCATTGAAATAAACTACTAATAAAACAAAGCACTGCTATGTGTCTTTGGTATAAAAGGAGGTTAGTTACCAAATGCTAGAGAGATGTTAAAGGTAGTGTAGCACCAGACAGACTTTTCTTCTTGTTAGAAGGAATGGAAGAGCACTGAGAAGGAATACATACTCCTGCTGACATGAGTAGATCCCTCTAAAGCCTGGTCTACTGACTGCTTACAATCATCTCATGTCCAGCAGTCAATCTACGTCCCACACTTCAAAATTACCTGAATCTGATTCTGCCATTTTAAAGATGAAGAAACTGAGAACACAGACAGCCTAGACTACCTGCTCAAGTCACACAGCTGTTTAACAGACTGGATTTGCTCAGGGAGAAGGGTGGGTCTTAGGTGGGGAAGGAGTACTGTGAATTATCTCCAGGGATGCAGGTGGAACATTCTGAGCTAAATTGTGCCTCCCAAGCAGGAGGGAAGGGGAATCTTACAAGAGTTGCTTTTGAAATTCAACATGTGATCCTAAAGTGTCAACTACATACAAAACTTCAGGCTAGATGCTATGTTCTCACAGAAGAAACACATTAAGACGCAACCCAAGTTATGTGTATGTATGTCAGTTCCCCCGTCATATGTCCTGGGGGGACAGCACATACAATGTGTCAGCTTCAAAGACAATCATCTCCAAAGACAACCACACTTTTGGGGGATTCAGACATGTCCTCCCAAAACCAACTCTAAGAAGACACTTTTTAAAAAGAATGCAGTTATTATTGGGGATCGGGCTTTAGGCAGTGAGGACCTCAGGTGTCACTGGGTCCCTGTCAGTTCCTGCCGTCCTCCCCTCTCCTCCTCTCCTTCCCAGCCAGACTGAATTCTTTGCAGGGATCCAAATGCAGCAGGGTCTCCCAGCTGTATGGCTCCACAGACTTCATTCCCTCAGCCTGGATGATTTCATTCTTTCTTTGTGAGTGATCTTATTCATCCTTTTGTCTCCATTTAAATGTCCCCTCTTCCAGGAAGCCTGCATAAACTCTCCCTTCCAAGTCCAGGCATCTCTTTTGTGTTCCTGCTAGTCCTTTCAAATATATATTTGTCCCATTTGGAAATATATGATAAAACATCAGATTTCGTTTTTTAAAGCCCTAGAATCTTGTCTTCAAATGAAATCTTACACAGAAAGAAGTTCCCTATAGAAAATAAGAGCTCATCGCTAACATTTCTGAGTTCCTATTAGTATATTTATGCTAATATTTATGGAGTGTACTAAGTACCTTACCTCCTATAAGGATATGTGGCCAAAGTGATGGTTGAAATTCTAGGTCAGGCCTGGAAAACCAGGATGAGCAGTCACCAACTTCCCCAAACACACACATGGAACTCCGCTTTCTCTTTACTGCAGGGAGATCCGGCCAGAGATGATGGACCCTCTCCATCCATTCACCTGTCCATCCACCCATCCATGGTCTCCAGTGTGCTAGGCATGAGATAAGGGGGAGGGCCATAATGAATCAGATACAGCCTGTATTCTCTAAGAGCTCAGAAACCAAGGTAGACAAGCTAGGGCATAAAATAATTCTGGTAGAAGGGGACAAAGGCCAACATGTGAAGACAAGATCTCCAGAGCATGCTTGGAAGAATGAAACCCTAATATATCTTCTGTCTTGCCTCTGAGGGGTTATGGAAACTGATGGGGCAAGGGAGAGGTAGAGTTTTACCTACCTACCCCTTCTAATGAATCACTACGTGGTGCCCAACTTGGGCAAGGGCTGCCAGTGCCCAGTAAGGTGTTACCTAGGATGGAAGCCCTTTACCCACACCCGTCCAATCACCCATCCACTTATCCACTCATCCATCCATAATCCATCTAATTAATCATCCATCCATCCACCCACCCCCATCCAATCATCCCTCTAACTAATTACTGAGCCACAATTCTGTGCCAGGTACAGGTATGCAGAAACCAGCTAACATGGTCCCTGTCCTTGAAAAGTTCACAGTGCAGTGGAGAAGACAGGTCGATTCCAACACTGTGTGCCTAAATACAGTATAAAAGTGTGAAGAAAGTATAACGGGAAAAGACAGCAAGATGACTTACTGTGACTGGGGGGAAAGGGTCACCAAGATGGGAGTATTTGACCTGGGGCCACAAGGATGTGTGTGTCAGACAGAAGGTAAGCATTCCAGGCAGAGGAATGGATTATTGCAATAACACTTAACTGGTCTCCCTGTTCCCTGTATTTGGTTTTATTCTCCTTAACATGTATCACTATCAAACACACTGTGTATTTCACTTATCTTATTTGAGACAATGAAAACTCCACAAGAACAAGACAGATTTTGGTCCTTTTTACCTTACTATATACTCATTGCCTAGAACAGTTGCCGATACATAGTATGCACTCTAGAAATGATTGTTGGTCCAATGAATGAATGGATGAAAGAATGAATGGATGAATGGATGAATGAATGAATGTTACGTGTCAGAAACTCTGAAAGAGTCTTGTCTGTCTGGGAAACAATGATATAATTTAGAGTCCATAGACCTGTATCCAAATTTTGGCTTTGATACTTCACTAGCAGCGTGACCTTGGACAAAAGACTCAACCTTAGTTTCTGTGTCTGTAAAATGGAGGTAAAAATTTGTGCCCATAGATTTATTTTAAAGATCCCTTGAGAACCAGATTGCAAGTAGGTAAAGTGATGGGCATAATGTCTAGGATCTTCAGTGTTCACACTCTCTAATGGAATTTCAGTCCCTTAGGGTGGGGACTGTACCTCTCTCATTCACAGCTGTAGCCAGGGGTTCTAGCTCAGTGCTGAGTGCATAGTAGGCATTCAATAAACATTTGCGAATGAATGACTCTTAGCAGATATAAGCATGAGAAGTCCTTTGTGGCAGAAGCAAGGTAAGACCCTCTCTGTGCATACCAAATGTCTCATTCTGCATCTTTGGTCCATAGAGCCGTTCAGGGCTTGACCGTCAGAGTCTCAGCCGAACACTGAGTAGAAGGGTTTCAGGGGATGCTGTGGAGCATGGTGGGAGTGACGCCTGCAGGAGGGCCTCCGAGGCCAGCGCCGGGAGGAGGCTGCAGGATGACCCGGGTTGGGGGCACATGCCGGCCTGCCACGAACAAGGAGACAAGACGGATGGCTCCGCAGCCTGCCGAGATGGATAACTGAGCCGCAGCTGAGAGACAGCCCAGTTACCAGAGCCATCCATCACTCCCTGCACCGTATGTAAATTTCAGATGCCAAGATGTATCGGGCCAATTATCCGAGGCTGGGGCAAGGGGTGGTGCCTAAGAGAAGCAGTTCCCTGCCAAGCTAGCTTTACTGCATTCCATCAGCTGGGCTAGGGGTGACAGACAGTTCACATTCGGGTCAAAGAGCCCATTAAGGGGAATGTGGCCAAACCTCGAGGCCTGGATGTGTGGGTGAGACTGCCAACACTTCTTAGCAAACTCCCAGTGCAGTGATAACAATAATACAATAACTGTCCCATAGAGGGCTTACTATGGAGATACTAGGTCCATGCTAACTGGCACACGAAAGTTCATTTAATTCTCCCAACAGTGCCTGGCACACAGTGGATTCTCTAGAAACATCTGTTGGGGGAGCAAACGAATGGTCTGTGATGCAGGTGCCATTTTACACGGAGTACCTGCTCATCCAAGGTCACACGGCTGGGAAGTGGCATCATGGGGACTTGAACTTGTGTCTTTCTGGATTCTTTCCCCCAGATACTGACGAGGTATACTTGCCCTGACCTGTCTGTCCTCCACAAGCACCCACGTGGCCTGAAGACCAGGAGCATGGCTGGGCCTCTGTCCCTCTGTTTGTCTGTTCCTCCATCCATCCATTTATACACATTTACTCACCTTTTAAGGATCTACAATGTTGCCTGGAACAAGCCAGACCCAGGTCCTGCCCTTATGGGGTGATGGGTCACAAAGAGAACACAGATAATTACAACTATAGTCCATCAGGCCCTCCTAGCAGCCCTCAGGGGTCTGGCTTCCAGAAAATCCGGGTGGCAATTTGCTTCTCATTGGAGGCAGCCCAAGAACTGACATTTGGCAGACGGAGTGGGTTTAAATTCAGACATTCTTGCTTACTGGCTCTGTGAGCTCAGGCAGAGCCCCTGGCCACTCTGCCTCTAGGGTTCACCAGTGTTAAATGGACTCACGGCATCCAATCCCTCTTGGTGGCACAGGCAGGGTGAGAGACTTGTGGCTGGCAGGGGGTCCAGGCTGCAGGAAGTGCCTGGAAGTGCTGGGTGCTCAGGGGCCTCAGGTGTTGCTTGGGTTGGAGCCAATGCCAACCTAAAGGCCCCAAGAGAGTAGCAACTTTCTATGTCCTGAGGCCCAGGGCTGTGGTGGGGACACTGTTTTTATCAGCAAATCCTACCAGTCTGATCTAACCACATCTCATCCTGTCTACCTGGCCGCCCTAGGCCAGGCCACTGTCATCGCCTGCCTGGGTAACCCAGGAGCCTCCACACTGGGCTCCCTGCTGCTGCCAGTACCTTCCCCATCCAGCAGCCACAAGGATGCTATTAAACCTAAGCACATCTTGTCCCTCCTCTGCTCAAAACTCTTCCATGGCTTGCACCGACTGGGAGCCAAGACCAAAAGTACTCACCAAAACATCACGGCTCCATGTGATTTCATCTCTAGCCCCACTTCCTGCTACTTCTCCTTTGCTCACACTTCTCCAGCCACATGCTGGCTCTTGAACTCATCAAGCACATTCCCACAACAGGGTCTTTGCACTGACTGTTCCTTCTGCCCCAAATGCTGTTTTCTCAGAATTCCACATTGATCTTTCCTTTGTTTCCTCTGGTCTGGGCTTACATCACCTTTTCACAGAGGCCTGTCTCACCATCCTATTCAAAACAGCAAGCACCTCCTTGCTACTTTACCTGTCTCTCACTCTGCTTACTTTTCTTCATGCCACTTGTTACAGACACATGTATGTAGTTACTTCTCTTGTTTGTTGACTGTTTATTTCCACTGCCTACGCTCCTCCAATGTCAGCTCCAGAAGGACAAGAACATGATCTGTTTGGATCATGTAAGTATCTCCAATGCTCGGCGGCTCATATTTGGTGTTCAATACTTATTGAATAAATGAATGTATGAATAAATGAATGAAAGACAGGCTGGCCAACCCTGGGCCTCAACTCCCTTCCCCCTGTAGTTGCCCCCAACTCAGTGCCTTGCCCCACCTTCAGGGCCCTACCACATCCCTAAACATCAGGTAGGAAAGCACGCCAGCTCTTCCAGCAGGCAGGACCTGGAGGTGGCTGTCCTTAAGAGAGGATGCCAATCAAACACCTAATTATCTCGCCACGAGCCGGGAGCCACATCCGATCACTTCCTCCTGCCCTTGATTGCTGCTTTATATTCTGGAGTTCTCCGAATGTAAAACCTCACAGTGCCAGGAAAATAAAGTAGTCCTCACCCTAGCGGGTGTCAAGTGAGGAGTCAGGGACACCTAGTACCCCTCTCTTAGGGCTAACACATCTGGTCCAGCTGAGCGAGTTGGTCGGGCAGCTGCTCCATTAACAAGGGGGAATCACACTAAGTAATCATTCATTCATTCACACATTCATTAACTCAAGCACTTATTGAGCTCCTACAATGTGCCAGGCACTTGCTGGGGCCACAGTGGTAGTGACTCATCACATCACAGGAACTAAGCGCTTACATACGGTGTCACTTTTCTTGTCTTGGTTCATCTCGTCTGCTGCAGCTGGGAAAAACTAGTCTTAAAGAGATGATGCCTCTCCTCACAGTCAGGCAAAAGCAATGCTGGGCCTTGAACCTGAAATGGTCTTCTCCAAACCAGGGCACCACCTCTAAAGTTCGTGCCGTTTTCAATGTCTTTTCTCAAATTCAAATTTCTGGGCAGCTTCTTTCGAAGTAGGGGTGCACTGGTTGTAAGAAGGTCTGTGGGACACTCAGAAAGCTCTGGAAAAAATTCACTGATGTACAGGGCGAAGATGATGACAGGTATACAGTCCAGGTAGAGAAAAAAGCATTTATGGAGAGCCTACTGTGTGCTTGGAGCCTGGAGTAGCTCAGTGGCAGAAGACGACAGGCACACAAGAACACAGGCGTCCTAAGGGACGTGTGCAGGGAGAAAACCGTGGCTAACAGCTACATGGGTACTGGCATCTGGGGGAAGGCACCTGAGGAGGAAGATGCATGGGCCAGCGTGTGGAGGGTGGAAAACCCAGGCTGTGCTGGGGAGTGGCTGACCCCTTGGAAGCATGTTAGATACTCATGGGGATTAGGGTCAGAAAGCCATGAGATTAAGGTGAAAGCAACTGGGAGCCAGAGAAAACTGCTCAAGCAGAGAAGGGCATTTGCTTCAGGCAACTCTGGAAGCCACACTGGCAGGAGAAAAAGCCTGGAGGCCAGGAGAGTAGCCCACCAACTCCTGCCACCTGCCAGGTTGGTGAGGGTGCGTGGGGGCAGCAGGTAGGAGAAAGAGGGAATGAGTCTTCAGAACTTACTGGAAAGGAACTGATGCCACTTAGCAACGGCGAGGTTGAAGGGAAGACAGAGGGAGAGGGCCCTCAAATGGGGGCAGCGATTCACACTAGGGATACTCAGGCCCTACACTGGCTCGTCCCTTAATTTGCTATTGACTTTGGCAAGTGCCAGACCTCCCACTGCCCCACTGTTTCGTTGGTTAAATAAAGGCAACATATCTCGAGGGCATACTGGGAGGATCTGAAGAAATTTATAGATGCAATTTCTTCCTAAACAAATGGGAGGAATTCGTGTTAATAAGGGTCTGGTGGAGTCTAATTTTGAAAGTGTGAAGATGGAAACATTTTCAAAGAAAAATATTCTGTGGGGATGTTAAGGGGGAAGAGGGAGCCAGAGTTCAAAGTAAATGCTGCCCCCTTCCATTCTGCGGGTGTAACTGACTCCCGGGGACATCCCTGAAGGCCTGCCCTAATTTGGTTACATTCCATATCCCATGGCTATTCTTTTTACGATTGCAAAATATTTATTTATTTGAGATGCCACCTCCAGGAAGGCGTTCCTGATTGAAGGGGGGGCTGCCTAGGCAGGGTCACCTGACGGTCCCTGCACCCTTCTGCTATTCAGATGACCCCGCAACTAAATCTGTCTGAGACTTCCCTGACACCTCAATAAACAATCTAATTGGCTATTTCCTGTTCAGGGTTCCAGTCTTATATCAACACCAAGCCCTATTGGGTACTAATATACAATTCTTCCACTTCCAAAATGGAAAGAACAAAAGGGGTTGGAAGAGAAAAAAAACAACTTTTTTGGGGAATCAACATCATCTCTTTTTACCTACCTATATTTTATGAAAATGTTTATGAACAACATTAGTGTGAAATTCCCATCAAGCTGATTTTAATTACCTGAAACTGACCGGGGGCCCTCGACTGCCTTCCTGGTGCTCTAAGTAGAGTGATGGACAGGGATGTCCACACGAGGCAGGCACTGATCTGATGGGGAACGTTCTAAGACGAAACTCAGACCCTCACTGCAAGATGGGGTGTCTTGCTCTCTCCCTAAACCACAAAAGCCATTTTCCAAAATGATGCTGCTGTTAAGGCCCTTCTCTTCAATGTCCCCTCCTCATACCAGAGAAGACTTTAATCTCCATACTTTGAGGCATAACAGAATATCTCTCTACCAGAAGATACACTGTCTGTACAGAATTGGGTTTTTACTGTATTCACTGACAAAGAGGAAACTCAAGAATGACAGAATGGCCTGACCTAGACTAGGGACTGTGGACATCCTTTCTCTTCTTCCTGCTCATCTTGTCTGTTTTCTTTTTCTAGAGCCTAGAGAGGTCCAGCACACGGGACACACATTTTCGAGCAGTGGGCCTAGATGAAGACTTCGATGTAGGCTGGGTTTGAATTCCTGATTCTGCTGTCTCTAGCTGGGAAAGCCTAATAATGCCTGAGCCTCAACCTCCTGATCTGTAAAATGCGGATGCTGCTGCTTTGTGAGCAACATTTGAGCTGGAGGGATGGGAGATGGACATCAAGCCGAGCTACCTACAAGTAAGTACCAAGGAGCAGGGTGGAGCACGGGGCTTGAGGTATCAGTGCAGCCCTGGGTTTGAATCTTGCCTGCTGCACTTGCTAGCTCTGACCTCGGCAAGTCACTGCCCCTCTCTGAACCTCAGTTTCCCCACCTGTAGCATGAGGATAATAAAAATACTGAATGAATCCCAGCCAAGTATCTTAAATATCTCTAACTTGTCCAGAAATAATAACCGCCCCCCACTGCCGCCTTCGTCCAAGCTGCCACCATCCCTCGCCTGGACTATTTCTGGGGCCTCCTTCCTTCTCTGGCTGCTCTCACCCTTACCTGCTACAGTCCCATTTCCATATAGCAGCTGCACTGAGCTGTTCAAAACGTGAATCAGTTCTTGTCTTTCCCAGGCTTGAAACTGTTCCATAATTTATTTGTGATGGGCTTAGATTAGAATCCAGACTCTCCTCATTGGGGCCAACAGGATCCAGCCAGTGCTCAAGGCTCTGGCTTTATGTGTGTACGTGCGGAGGCATCTCCCCCCAACTCTAGGCACTTTGAGTTTTCCAATGCACCAGCCTCTCCCTCACCTCAAGCATTTGCAAAAGCCTGTTCCCTTTATCTGCAATCCCTTCCCCTTCCCCCAACGTCTGTATCTTGTCAGTGGGATCCTCCCTGTCCCCACTCCCCCCAATCTTAAAGTAGATCCACCCCTTCCTTGCTCCTTTCCCACACGGTATTCATCATTTTTTGCAAGGATAAGCTTATCTGCATATTTCATCCTCAGCCTCCTCTCCCAGACTAAAAGCTTCAGGAGGGCAGGCACTAGGTCTGACTTCTTCTCTGTATTCCTGGCACCTAGGTCTATGACTGGCATACAGCAAAGCTTAATGGACATTTCTCTTTCTTTCTTTTTTAAAAGATTTTATTTTTAAAGTAATCTCTACACCTGATGTGGTGCTCAAATCCACAACCCCAAGACCAAGAGTTGCATACATGCTCCACTGACCGAACCAGCCAGGTGCCCCTAGACCGACCAACCTTCCTTGCTTCCACCCTTGTGCCCCTAGACAGACCTTCCTTCCTCCCTTGTGCCCCTAGACCGACCAACCTTCCTTCCTTCCTT
Organism: Mustela erminea; assembly: GCF_009829155.1. Classification (NCBI taxonomy): domain Eukaryota; kingdom Metazoa; phylum Chordata; class Mammalia; order Carnivora; family Mustelidae; genus Mustela; species Mustela erminea. The sequence continues at coordinate 84,022,903 of NC_045626.1, forward strand.
CCTTCCTTCCTTCCTTCCTTCCTTCCTTCCTCCGTCCTTCCCTGTCTTTTTATTTTTATTTTTTAAAATATTATTTATTTATTTATTTGAGAGAGAGAGTGAGAGAGAGAGAGCATGAGAGGGGAGAAGGTCAGAGGGACAAGCAGACTCCCCATGGAGCTGGGAGCCCGATGTGGGACTCGATCCCGGGACTCCAGGATCATGACCTGAGCCGAAGGCAGTCACTTAACCAACTGAGCCACCCAGGCGCCCCCTTCCCTGTCTTTTTAAAAAAGATTTTATTTATTTTACTTGGCGGCGGGGGGAGAGAGAGAGAGCGAGCGAGCGCGAGCACACCAGCATGAGCAGGGGAGAGGCAGAGCGGGAGGGAGAGGAAGAGGGAAGGAATCCTAAACAGACTGGGCTCTGAGCACAGAGCCCAATGCTGGGCTTGATCTCACCACCCCGAGACCGTGACCTGTGTGGCTTGAGCTGAAACCAAGAGTCTGGATGTTTAACCAACTGAACCACCCAGGTGCCCTTCCCCTAGACATTTCTTGAATGAGCATTTGCATTGCTGAGTTTCCTTGTGCTTCCAATGATTATAACACAGATGAAAAGACTCTGATAACTACAGAATGTTTCACACAAATAAAAATAACAATTCCATAAGAATGAAAAGAACTCTGGGGGCCAACAGGCAGGAAAGGAAGAGCAAGAAGAATTAGGAGGAAGAGGCGAAGAAAAGCAAGGGTGGGAGAAAATTCAGGATCAATGAGATGCGACTAGTGGGCTTCCCCGGACAAACCTGTGGGGCTGGTGGTAGGAGGGGGTGTCCCTGGCTGACAAGCTCTCTGGGGGCATTCCAGACCAGCTTCCGCTGTAGGGCGTTCCTGCTGAATTGAAGCACTTGTTCCAGAATGGGAAAGCCATCTCTGCCCCACACAAAACAGGCCACTGCTGGCACTGAACCTGTTATTGTTGTCAAGCTAAACTTTCTGAAGGGGCGTGCTGTTTTTTCAGGTTCGGGGGAGCAGATTTTGGCACCCCAAGATATGCCTCTTAGGCTTACTGAGTATTTTAGGTTGATTATTTTTAAGAAACTGAAGACACAAGAGAAACTCTGAAAACCAAGTAGAAGTTACCCTGTTGTAAGAGATATTTACACTTTTAAGGAAAATCTCCATTTGTAAAGGTGTGTCCCTTACGGTACCAGGAAGAAGGGGGAAGACTTTCAATCTCCAGAAACTACTAACAGTGGAAAAGGCAGGAACTTCAATCTGTATTAACAAGCTCACTCTCAGGATGCCTGGGTGGCTCAGTGGGTTGGGCATCTGTCTTTGGCTCAGGTCATGATCCCAGGGCCCTGGGATCGAGTCCCGCATCAGGCTAAAAACAAGCTCACTCTCCTTTACTGAGTCACCTCCCATAACTGACCCCCCCCATCCCCACCCCAGACATCTTTTGCCATTAGCTAAAGATGGTTTTTAAGGTGATGGCTTCGGACATTCAGGGAGTTACTCAGTATTCCAGGGTTTTCCATGTATATAGGACACGTACAAGTTATTAAACTTTTGCTTTTCTTCCTGTTAATCTGTCTCATGCCAATTTGATTCTTACAACAGCCAGAAGAATCTTGAAGGGTAAAGAAAATTTTTTTTCTCCTCAACACAAGGAACCCTCATGTTGCTTCCATTTGCAAGCCAAAGACATGCTTTCATTCATTCATTTGTTCACTCATTTATCAAACATGCATTTGAGCACCTACTCTGTGCCAGGTACAAGGTCACTCATGGCCTGTGGTACTCACAGTTTAGCACCTTAGGTTTCATGGGTGAGGATGTGAAGTCAGGACTTACATGACATTTATATAGACCTGGGGACCAAATTGAGTAACAAAACAATAAAGACAACAATAACAGAAACTGATATTTTTCTGCATGTACTAAGTGACAAACACTGTGCTAGGGGATCTATAGTCATTCTTCTTTGAGTCTTAAGTAGCCCTTCAAAAGTGATGTTAATACTTCCTCTTTCAGATGAGGGAACTAAAGTTCAGAAAGGATAGGTCACTTGTCCCAGGTCACAGCTTGGTTTAAAGTGACAGGGCTGGGATTTGGATCTGGGTTCTTCTGGCTCCAGAGACCATCATGTTCTTTTCCTGACCCCACAGTATACCTGGACCTAAATTCCCAGAGCAACTTCTGCTACTTTCCTCCTCATCCTGAGGTACCGCATATTATCTAGACATCACATTGCAGGATACATGCAGACCTACAACCCCTGAGCCCAATCCTTATCCCAGATATCTGTGATTAAAAGATCTGAACTCTGACATTTCTCAGAAAGATTCATCAAAGACCTAAAGCCTACTGAGCAATGATCTTGAACTTCCAGAATTCCACTAACATGGTAGTGATTTGCTTCTTGTGATTATTTAAATTCAGTACATCTAAAGTAATTTATTTATTTTTTAAGATTTTATTTATTTATTTGTCAGAGAGAGAGAGAAGTGAGAGTGAGCACAAGCAGACAGAGTGGCAGGCAGAGGGAGCAGCAGGCTCCCCGCCAAGCAAGCAGCTTGATGTGGGACTTGATCCCAGGACGCTGGGATCATGATCTGAGCTGAAGGCAGCCGCTCAACCAACTGAGCCACCCAGGTGTCCCATCTAAAGTAGTTTAGATGAAATACAATTACGAATTCAATTCCTCAGTTCCACAAACCATATTTCAAGTGCTCAACAACCACCAGTGCTAGTGGCTACCATATTGGACAGTTCAGATATACTTCATTTACATTATTGTAGAAAATTCTGTTGTAAGAGCTGTTTTAGAACATCTAAGACATGTGGTTTTTGTCCCATGCATCCCATAGTCCCTGCCTGCCAGCCATCTCTTCAAATCTCTTCAGGTCACTCAAATCGCTCTCAGAATTTCAAGGTCAAAACCTAACTGAAACCAAGAACCAAAAATACATACTCAAATCTCAAGAAGACACAACTAAGTGCTGGTGAGGATGTGGAGCAACTGGAATGCCCAAATGCTGCTGGTGGGAAAGCATGGTCCAGCCACTTTGGAAGACAGTTTGGCAGTTTCTTAAAGAGTTAAACATAAATTTGTCTTACGATCCAGTAATTCCATTCCTCTACCCAAGAGAATTGAAAATATATGTTCACATAAGACTAGTACATGCAAACTCACAGCACCGCTACTCACAACAGCTAAAAAATGGAAACAAAACAGCTGTGCATCACCTGATGCTGAATGGACAAACAAAATGCAGTCTATCTGTATAATGGAATATTATTTACCAATAAAAAGAACAAAATGATCATAACTGTAAAAACGTGGATGAATACTAGAAACATAATATTAAGTGAAAGAAACTGACACAAAAGATCACATATTATGTAACCTACTTATATGAAATGGCCAGAAAAGGTAAATCTATAGACACGGGAAGTAGACTCATGGTGTCCTGGGGCTAGGAGTGGAATCAAGAAGTAATTGCAAGGGCAAAAATTTTGGGGGGCAATGGAAATGTTCCAACACTGGATTGTGATGATGGTTGCACAACTCTATAAATATTAAAACCACTGAAATGTATACATATAATACGTGAATGTTATTGTGTGTACATCATACCTCAATAAAGGTGTCTTAAAAACTCAAAAGAGGGGCAACTGGGTGGCTCAGTGGGTTAAAGCCTCTGCCTTTGGCTCAGGTCATGATTCCAGGGTCCTGGGATCGAGCCCTGCATCGGGCTCTCTGCTTAGAAGGAAGCCTGCTTCTTCCACCCCCCCCCCCCCACCCCTCTCTGCCTGCCTCTCTGCCTACTTGTGATCTCTGTCTGTCAAATAAATAAAATATTTTTTAAAAAACTCAGAAGAAATCAGAAATAGGTAGGGAAAGCTATGTTCAGCTGCCATTTATAATCATAAATCTCATGGAGCTTCCTTTTTGGAGCCCTCTTTATCTTTGTACTGGACCATCATGACAGACATTTATGGACAAGTCACTTGGTGTGAGGCTTCATGGTCAACATTTTACCTGAAGTGATTAATAGTATCCCCATATCATAGACAGCAAAACTGAGGGCTCAGAGAAGGTACTACCCTGGCTTAAGGGCACAGGATGTGGCACAACCAGTGTTCAGAAACATGTCAGTCCTGCCTCTCACAGTCCACAGGATGCAGCATCCAGTTCTCCCAGCAATGCTGGTGGGAGCTCAGAAGAACAAATTCCATTCTGTGCCCTTGAAACCTTGAGCAGGTGGCTGGTTTCCCTCCCTTGTGTCACCTGACACCTTGCCAGCCAGGACCCATGGGGTCAGTTTCAGATGATTTCCATTCTAAAGCAATGTTTTGTGCATTTCTTTTTTCTTTTTTTTTTCCTTTTTTCCCCCGTAGGGGTTTATAAACTCTGTCTTTTCTGTATCAGGTTGAAACTTAGAATACAGGTTGTCAGCCAACATGCCAGGCATTTTTCTAAAAATAACCCAAATTGGTTAAGCCATTTTTAAGCGATGGAACAGTCAGGAGAGGGGGGAAAAAAAAAGTTGTTGGGCAGGAGGAGGAGGGAGGAATTTTAAAGGTGATTTCAGAGGCTGTTTTGGAATAGCTTCAAATTAAATATAAAAAAAGGTCTTGTCTGAATGAGAGGAATATGGACCAGTGGCCGCAGATGCCCACCACAGGATGGATGGTATGTGGCCTTCTATGGTGTCCTGGCCATCAGCGTGGTTCCTCAGGGTGGGCATTTCAATACCCCTGTTTATGGGTCTCCAGAACATCCCATGTAGAAGGGTGGGGAGGAGAGGTAGAGGTGGAGAGGGGAAAGGGGCAGAAGAGGACTTTCTTCAGGAGTAAGACATGGGAAGTGGGGGTATTCCAAAGGGCAAACATAATCAAGGCTGGAGATCACTGTTCTCTCTCAGGCAAGGCCACCTAGGGGCTGAGGCTGTTGCCCATTGAGTCAAATTCTCATCTGAATGCACATTCATCCAAATGTGCTAGCAATTCCCAGCACAACTCATGGAAGGCAGGGGCCCCGCAGGTGCTATTAAGGAATGAAGGGGTGGGGAGGACATGGCAAACAGGACAAGTGTCCCCGTGAATGAGGGCAGTGATAGCTCTGGCTGGTGCCACATGGATTGTGATTGGCCCAGTAGGGTGAGAGAGTCTGATTTGACAGAAGAACCCGAATCCAGATTTTTAATTTGTAAATTTCCTGATTTTTAATTGTTGGCAACAAATTCAGAAAAAAATTTTTAACAATGCAGTCTGTGCCAAACAGAACAGATTTACTGGGGGATTTGGACCTTGGCCTGCCAGTTTGCAAACTCTGGTCTAGCCTGTTAATTACATGGGATGGAGAGAATAATAACAATGATGACTTACGTTTAGAGTGTGCTTGGGATATTCCTGGTCCTGTGCTAAAACAACCCTGTGGGACAGGCTCTGTTATTTCCCTTTTAAAGAGGAGCACATGGAGGCACAGAAAGGTTAAGTCATTCACTCAAGGTCACTCAACTGAGGTATCAGGGCTGGATTCAAGCCAGGAGTCTGGCTGCAGAGCCCAAGCTACGTGGCCATTGGTGTGACATGGGGGTCCTTAACACTGTCCAGATTCATCACTCTCAGTTTTTATCGCCCAAAGAGGTGGAGAGTAGCATGCAGAATGTGGGTTTATCTCAGTGTCCACTCCATCCTGGATGACGCAGGCCCAGCTGACCCTAGAAGGTCTTCGGGAGGATCTACACGGCTTTTCAGAGGGGCGTCCCTAGTTCATGCATGCGGCCCAGGGGAGTCAGCTTCCTCCCATCCCAACATTCTACAGGAGTCAGGGGCAGAGGCTAAACCACAGGGTATGGCTGACCACTGACTCTGCCCTCCAGCCAGCGTGAGGTCCCCAGGCCCAGCTGGCTCACCACCCCCACACCTCCAGTCCCTTCCTCCCAGGATCCCAAACAAGGAGCGGGTTTACAGCAAAATGCTCATTACCATTCCCATCCCGCCTTTTTCTAGCAGATGTGCGGCCATTACAATAGCAGGGAGAAAATAGAAAGAAATTTCGGAATTTGTTCTCCAAAGATATTCAAATTAGTTAATCAAGGGGCTTATTATTGCTTCTCCCCCCCACACCCAGCTATCCATGAGGATAATTGATCAGCTGCTAATAACTGATTATACTTCACAAGTGTTTTCTTATACCCATTACCAGCGTGTTTTGTAAAGTTCTAATTATTTCAAATTGTTCCACTGTAGAAAACACCTTTGCAACAGTCTGTCATTGGCCTTGTCAGGGATGCCTGTACGGGGTCAAAGCATGTTTGGAGGCAATGACGCGCAGCCTGGAGAATCCCATACCCTTCCTCCTCTCCTGGACTCCTGCGTCCCTCCTCACTCCCTGCAATCCATTCTCCACGGAGCCACCAGGATGCTGGCCCCCAACCACCATCCCTAAAAGACAGGCCAGCTCCATACTCCTTCGCACACACTTCTTTCATTCATTCACGCAATCATGGATTCATTCCCTCACTCTTGTCTTCGCTCACGCGTTCACTTTTTCATTTAACACCTAGTTCTCAAACTTGTTTTGTGTCAGGACCTGGCCCCGAGTGCTGGAGGGTCATGGGGGTGCCTCAAAGGAAGAGGTGGTGTTGGCCCTGGAGTGCGAAGAGGGCGGGGCCCAGGTGGAGAACAGGGGAAGTACATTAAAGGAACAGCAAGTCCAAAGGCCCAGGGGTGAGGACGGGCACAGCAGATTTCAGCAGGTGAGAAGAGAGACATGGCAGTGAGCGTGCCTGAGCATCGTAATACCAACAGCACTAAGAACAGTAGGTAGCTACATCTATCTGTCCACTGTGGACTGGACATCTTCTTAGTGTCCGTGTAGCCTCCCCAATAGCCCCACCAGTGATGCACCACTGTTACCCCTGCTGTGTGGCTGGGGAAACTAGAGCTAAAGGCAAGTCAGCACCTGCCTGGCACTTGCCCAAGGCTAGTGACGTTCAAACCTACACGGGCTGGCTACAGAGGCTGCAGGCCCGGCTTCTCTGCTGTTTGTTTGCCAGCGGTGCTATGCGGCAGGAGAAACAAGGCCCTTGACTCCCAGAAGCGGGATTCCTTCTGGACCTGTGACACCAGACTCTCCCTCCCGGCACTGCAGGGGCAGGGAGTGAAGGCAGTGAGAGGTCTGTGAGAGGAGGTGGTAGGAGATATAAGGAACGCTGCGGTCGTCGCGTGGGGAGAGACCCCAGAGGGCATGGGGTCCGATCACGGGATTCACGCGCATGCTGTACTAAAAACCAAGCACCAGGCTGCCGGGGGGCAGAGCAACGGTGACGGTTCTAAAGCGGATCATGAGTCAAATCGGGCTCATGAGGACATGTGCATGGAGATATACACAGCCTACCCGCCTCTCTTTTGCTTTGACTCCTCCAGACTGTGGGACTGGGATCTACCACCTTCAGAGGTGTATCTTTGTGAAGACAAAGGGTCAGGGCCTGGCTTACAATGCCAGGCAACTCTCTGGATGTTAAAAAACAAAAACAAACAAACAAACAAACAAACAAAAAAACCTGAACTAATCTAGTGGACAAAACACCAGAGGCAGAAAGATATCAGATGCCAAAGTATCAAGGTAAAGTGAACCTTGGTTTGAGCAACTTTGGGGAAGTAGGGGTAGCAGAGGAACATCTACCATGAATGTGGGAAGAGGCCCTCCCTTTGGAAGGCCAGTGACAGGAGTGTGGGTATGTAAATGAGCAGGAAGCTGAAAGAATGATCCTTCAGGGAGCAGGCTCTAACTTGGTTATGTTGGACAAAGTGGGAATCTGTCCCCATTCGCTACAAGTTTTGAGTGGTAACTATTGAATTAAAAACAACAAGGGGGAAAATAGGACTACAAAGGAAAAGCCACAGAGTGGGGGGAAGGTATATGCAATTCATCTAATAAAGGACTATGTCCAGAATTAAAACCTCCTGAAACCTCATTAAGAAAAATAGAGATGGGCGCCTGGGTGGCTCAGTGGGCTAAGCCTCTGCCTTCAGCTCAGGTCATGATCCCAGGGTCCTGGGATCATGCCCCGCATCAGGCTCTCTGCTCGGAGCCTGCTTCCTCCTCTCTCTCTTCCTGCCTTTCTGCCTACTTGTGATCTCTGTCTGTCAAATAAACAAATAAAATCTTAAAAAAAGAAAAAAAAAAGAAAAAGAAAAACAGAGATGATGTAATAGGAAAATGGGCAAGACACTTGAACTAGCACTTCCCCAAAGAGAAGATTCTAACAGCAATAGGCATAGGAGACGTGCTCAGCCTCATTAGTCATCAGGGAAATGCAAATTTAAACCACAACGAGCTACCTCTACCATATATAACAGAATGGCTAAAATGAAAGACAGATAATACCAAGAGTCGATGAAAATGTTGGGCAACTGGGACTCTCAAACATGGTAGAGATATCAACCGATATCTAGAAAAACAACTTGGCAGTGTCTACTAAAGCTAAACATGCTGCCCTATGACCCAGCAGTTCCACTCCTGGGTACATCCTTCAGAGGAATATGTTCACCAAAATACAGCCTTGCTATTTGAAATACGGTCATGGGCCAACAACACGGCTTTCATGAGAACTTGTGACAAAAGCAAAAACTCAGGACCCACTCCAGACAGTGGGGTCTTTATCTCTGCAAGATCACTAGTTGATTCATGAGTACATTAAAGTTTGAGAAGTGCTGGTCTGGAACATTCATAGAAGCACTATTCATAATAGCCCCAAACTGGAAACAATCCAAATGCCTATTAACAATAGAATGGATAAATAAATTTGAAATATATATTTACCCAGTGGAATACTACAGCCATAAGCATCAATGAACTACAAAGACAAACAACAGTATTGATAAATCTTGCAAATGTAAAGCAAAAGAAGCCAGATGCAGAAGATCAGCTACTTATTCCATTCATATAAGGTATGAAAACAGCCACAGTGATATGTGTAGTCAGAAATCAGGAGAGTAGTTATATTGGCAGGGGGGCGGGGGCGGAAGGCAATGACTGGAAGTGGTACAAGGGATGCTTTTTGGTGGCTGGGAATGTTCTGTTTCTTGATCTTGGTGCTGGTTCCGTGGATGTATTCAGCTGGGGCAATTTGTTCACCTGTATGCTTATGATTTGTACATTTCTCTGAATGATTGTTCTGAGGCATGGGGAATGAGTAGAGGGAGAGTCAAGGGCTGATAGGACAGGCTCTTTTTTCTTCTTCCCCCCTGTCCAAAATACTCTAGAATCTGTCCACTCTTGACATCTCCACTTCTACCAAGCCTTAATCATCCTTTGCCTAGACTGGTGCAGTAGCTAGTCAGGGACTTCCCAGTGCCTCTCCCTCTCAACGATCGGTTCTGCCATAGTACCCAAGGGTGCATTCACAAACATGAATCAGACCCCACCACTCTATGACTGAAAACTCTGCAGAGATTTCCCACTGTTTCTGAGGCTGATGCCCTAGATTCTGCCCCGGGCCAGCAACCACAGTGTGGTTGGCCCTGCTACCTCTCTGTCTTTATGCCTCCTGCTCTCTATGATCCAGCCACTTCCTAGGCCAAACACTGGACTATCTCAGGGCCTTTTCACTGCTATCCCTCTTGCCTGGACCTCTCTCCCCCTAGATTTTCCTACAACTGCTCTTTCAGGCCTTCCCTGATGATCAGGACTAAATAAGATTCTGCTCTTATTCTCTCTTGGTCTCTGGTGGCTTCCTTCAAGGCCCTCCTGCTATGCCTCTGTTTCTCCTTCTCAACGTTGATAGCAAGGTCCATGCCTGTCTGATTCAGAGCTGTGTCCTGGCCTGTAATGGCAGCTAGCACACACAATGCTTGCCTCCTTGGGCAGAAGGCAAAGAGCTGGCCCTCCCCCGACTCAGCCCCCATAATCCATACTTTTCCTCTTTCTCCATCACTTCTCACCTGCTCTTTATTTCTGATGTCCTGGATACTTTGTGTTAGTAACTTATTTACAGAGGCAGAACATTCCTTCAGAAAAGTGCATGCAGCAGGTGCTCAATAACTACCTACCAAAGGAACAAGGCAAGAGGGGCTCAAGCACCAAAAGACATATTTATAAAGCATTCCCAAGCACCGCCTGACATGAGTTGTCATTGATTTTAATGGCTGTGCCAGTTTGGTTGGCCTACTGTTAAGGTTTTGAAAATATGTCCTTGAGGGACATAAGAAAATGAGACAGAAAGGCCAAGTTTAAAAACAGAGTGACTCAGTGAAAATATCTGACTGATGGCTTTTAGGTTGTGGGGTGACTGGCAGCTGTGCCTGCCCAGGGCTCTGTGGGACCTGGTGCCCTTAGCTGACCCAAGCCAGGGGCAGTTCTGCTGTGGGAAGAGCGGGACATATGCCCAAGGCAGGGGGGGGCGGGTCTCAGTGAAGGTCCTAGGGGGTCACCTGGGCTTCTAGAGAAGGACTAGAAATGGCTTTCAGGAGCTCTAGCCTGAGGGTTCATCCCTGGGCATGATTAGCTGTCTTAGAGGGTACAATAATAACTTCTATAAATAATTTGTTCTCTTTCTCTGGTTTACAAGTTTCATTAGGAAGTGTGACTTGGGTAAGATCTTTTAATATGTCCTTTGAGAAATCCTGCCCCAATTTTGAGGATGAGAAGGTCCCAGAGACCCCTTGAAACTCTTCATCAAAATCGTAGAAAGGAATACTTCTTTCCTGAGCTCTCCCAGCAAACACGGCACTGTGCATGGTTCAGTGTGTCTTATATATATTGACCACTTACTATGTGCGAAGCCCTGTGGTAAAGGCTTAACATACATGATGCCATTCACTGTTACTAACCTCATTTCAAAGATGCATAAGCAGAGGCTCAGGAAGGCTTGCTGTAGTGCCAGAAATGGGCAGAATCGGAGGTTGAACCCAGACCCGAGTATGCCCGGCTCCACATTGCTAAGGCCTGCCCTGCCTACCTGCCTCATGGGATACTGTGAAAATGGGCTGTGATGTCCTAATGGCAGGCCACTGTCAAGACCACTAGGGCTAATCTGAAGGGGCTCCCATGGGCGAGAGGTAGATTGATTTCAGCATTAAGAAGGAAACTAATTGCAATGGCTCAAATCTATCAAAGAGGTTTAAATCTAGGAATTCATAATAATACAAAATGAAAACCTTCCCTGGTCACTTTGGAGGATGCTGGGGAACCAAATTCATTGCTTTGAGTCTGGGAAATGAAAGGAAAGACTCAACTTTACATCTTGTCTTTACTGCGCAAACTGCACCCTGGGGTGACCAAACAGCAGAGGAAGAGAAGTTTCTCTCGTTAGATACATTCCAGCTAAATAACAGTAAGGAAAAACCGAATTAGACCATTGCCGTCCAGCAGCTCCTGAGGAGCCCTGAGTTACCCCATCGAATCCCACCAATGCTCACTCATTCCATCAAACACACAGCCTATTCGGTGCCAGACACTGTTCCAGGTGCTTTCCACACTGGCTCATTGAATCCTCACAGCTCTGCAAGGTGTTATTATTGTCCATTCACACACAAGTAAGCTAAAGCAAGAGAGGTCAACTTACTTGCCCAAGAGCACTCAGCAAGCGAGTGCCAGCACTGGGATCTGAAACCCAGGTAGCCTGGCTCCAGCTCCCAGGCATTTAGCGACCACCCTCTACTCCCTCTGAACAGACACAAAGATCAGCAACATTGTGGTCGGAAGCTTGGGCACCAGGCAGGTATGTGGCCAAAGCCCTCAGCCAGGTCTGTGGTGGTAGCTAGCAGGAAGGCTTCCAGAAGGCAGGGCCCCTGAACACCTGCAAGGTGGGTGTGACTCTATCCATTTTATAGTTGCAGCCAGAGAAGTTAACAGTGAGGAGTATGACTTACATAAGGTCTTACCACTCTTGCCACTGTTCCTCCCAGCTCCAGGATGCCTGTTTGCAGCTGAGCCCAGTGGTAAAGAAGCAGGCCGATCCTCAGTCACTTGAAGAGGGGGTTATGGAAGACATTTCCAGCCAGAACCCAGTGTTGACAGACATTGTATAGAAGACTTGCTGACTGATGCCTCAGACGACCCACCCAGCCAGTCTCGCACAGACAGAGCCAACTTTGGCTATCACTGACCTGGGGGCTGATCTCCTCTAAGGGCTGGGTGGGGGGCCCAAGGCACCCCAACCCCTACCTAGATTTCTACCTCAAGAGCAATGGGAGCCACTGACATAAAATTTTTTCCCCAAAGATTTATTTCTTTATTTTAGAGAGAGAGAGAGAGAGCACAAGTGGAAGGGGCAGAGGGGGGAAGAAGAGAGACTCTCAAGCAGACTCCATGCTCAGCACGGAGCCTGATGCGGAGCTTGGTCTCATGACCCCGGGATCATGACCTGGGCTGAAACCAGAGGCTGGACGCTTAACTGACTTTGCCCACCCAGATGCCCCTGAAATGCTTTTTAAGTGTGGAGAGGTAGAAAGAGAAAACAAAGCCAGGAAAGGGGCAAAGAAGGGTGAGGGTCAGGGTGAAGTGTGATTTCGCAAAGAACAGCCAGGGGAAGCCTCATGGAAAAGGTGAGTTTTTGGCAAAGACTTAAAGAGGGCGGAGAATCCAACCATGTGGCTGGGGAAGAGCTTTTCACTGAACGGGAACAGCATGTGCAAAGGCCCTGGTCCTGATGCTGGTTTCAGGGAATCCCACTGGCTGTTGCATGATAGAGATTCCGGGCAATGGGCACCACAGAGCAGGAAGCACAGATAATGTTACCAAAAGTATAACACGCATGAATACCTGGATAGCCCGGGCTCTGTGCCTGGTGTGTTTCTAGCATTCGTGCACATTCATGCATGTATAACTCAGTGACCCCCTCAGGTATACGCGAGCATCATCTCCACATTATAGAGGAGGAAACAGGCCCAGAGAGGGCAAGGTCGCCCAGGATCAGAGGTCTGGCAGAAGCTGGACCTGGGAGACAAATCCAGGGACTTTGGTCAAAGTTCCATTCGCCCACCCCTACTCTGCGCAGCCAGGAGGCCCAGTCCATGGAGTCGCCCTCCTCTCTCTGAGGGACCATGTGGGGGTGTGGTTAAAATATGTTCAGTTCACTTTGCACAGGCCCTTCCCTCTGCCTGGAATGCTTCCTTCCCCACTCTCTGCCTCACTAATTCGTGCGTGGGGTCTCAGCCCAAGTGTCACTGCTTCTAGGAAGCGCTGCCCCTGCTCCCGCTTGCTGAAGCTCTGAGACAAGAGCATCTCGTCCTCCCCATCAGGGCCCTCGTGACACTTCCGTTGCATCTGGGTCCCCGACTGGAACGTCCACCCACGGAAGGCAGGGCCTGGGTCTGTCCCCTTCCCGCCTTTTATCCCCAGCAGCTGGCCCAGTGCACACAGTCGGTACCCGAAATTGTCCACCTGCCTTGGCCCTTCGGGGTGACAACCACAGCAACCTTCAGAGAGCTGATGTGGCAAGGGGAAGAGCAAAGAGAGGGTGAGCGATAAAGGACCGAGAGAGACTGAGAAAGCAAAGGAGAGGAGGGCAACACTCACACTAGGGCAGCGGGGGAGAAAAAGAAATTCAGAAAGGGGGAGAGAGAAGGGGGGAACAAGAGAGACCAGGGGGATGGGGAGCGAGACAGGAAAGGGAGAGGGAGAGAAAGAGATATAGGGAGAGCACGAGACGGTGAGAGAGACAGATCCGGAGGGAGGGAGGGGAGAAAGAACCCATGGCCCCTTCATGGCAGGCAGCAGGCACGTGGGCAGCAACCCTGCCCCTGTCAAGCCCCTGCCCGGTCCCTCCTGTCTGGGCAGAGCTGGTGACCAGGCCGCATTACAAGGGCTGTGAGCGTCAGGGGATATCCACGACCAAGCCTTCCAGATGCATGGGTTCAGGGGCTTTGCTCAGTATTGTGTGTAGGGGGTGGGGTCGGGGCATTCCCCGAGGGACTCAGGGAGCCATCTCCATCCTCAGCACCCTCCCCATGAGGCCAGGACTGGTTCTGCCACAGAGGGCTCTGGGCCCAGCACTGCTATCAATGGCACCTCCTTTCAGCGTCAAAGCTGGTAACAGTACCCGCTAATAACTGTGGATGGCACGGACTGGGTTATCGGATTACACGCACAATCTCCCTTAGACCCGTCACCACCCCCATCGTGTCACCATTTTACAGATGAGAAAATGGAGGCATAGAAAGTCACTACTGCCGGCAGCCAGTAAGTAACGGGGCCAGGCCAGTACTTCCTAAGCCTGATTCCAAGAATCCAGGTTCTTCCGTTACACTAATTTCTTTAAATAGTAAAATTTTTCCCCTGCTGAAGTAATACATGCATATGATACAAATGGCAACAGCACGGCAAGGCTTAACACTCAACAGTCTTCTGTCCCCAGAGGGGCCCACCATTATTCTGTGTCCTTTCGAAGATACTCCATTCGTACTCAAGCACGTGGGTAAGCAACGCCTCTCTCTTCTTTTGTCTGACGCAGATACAAACATGCTACGTGCCATTTTCACAAAACTTACCTTGCCTGCCCCTTTTATCAGCACGTGGGGCGCCATCTACCTTTATTTTCACAACCACAGAGTACTCTCCCGCATGGAGAGCAGCTGGGCCCTCACTCATGGACAATTAGGTTATTTCTGGGCTCTGCCATTGCTAACAGATGTCGGACCGCAACAATGTACTGAGACAGTTATCTTGGTGCCCCTGTGTGGTGCGTCAAAGGCTAAGTTCTTAGATAGACAAGGGCCGGGTCACAGGGTAGGCACGTTTGTAAATGTGATCGAGGATGCCAGCTTGCCCTCCAAAGGGACTGGTTCTTGCTCCCACAATTGCATGAGGGTCTGCCTCTCCCCTCGGCTGGCCACACTTTTATCAGAGGGTCGGGACAGCTGACACAGAGAAGGAGGAGGCGCATGCACAATGGGATTTTGTCAGAAGAGGGTGACAATGGGTGACAAGAAGATGTGGAATGTATCAGGGACTAGCTCTGTGATTTCAGAGGTTACTTGACACCTCCGTCCCTGACCTCGAATTCTTCCTGATCCAAAAGAGCTTGTTAGTCACATCCGTCCATGGTGGGTGCCGGGTGTTCCTGAATGTCCTAGACCAGCAGTCATCGCCGCCTACGGCATGTGCCAGGCACAGTGTCTGGGCTGACATGGATCACCTCACTTCATCCTCATAGTCACCTTGACAGGGAGGTCATACTATCAGCCCTATTTGCATATTGGGAAAGTGAGACCCAAAGAGGTTCAACTCCTTGCCTAAGGTCACACAGAGCTGAGAATGGGCTTTGAACCAAGATCTACCTGACTTCAGGGTTCAAGCTCTTAACCACTGTGTTATCCTCATCAGAGGCTGTCAGTCTGTCCCAGCCAGATGACCACTGAGTTCCTACCCGATCCTGACATCCCACTGGTGTTCCTTCCCATTGCTGAACCTCAATCCTGAGATTTCTTTGCATGGAAGCTTCCTGGCGACCTCATACCTATTCTTCTAACTGAAGGGACTGGAACTTGGGCACAGCTCTGTGCCAATGAGGAGGAAGCAGAAGCTGTTCCCAGCAGTCTGGGAAGCCCAAATACCAGGCTAGCCCATGGAGGTCACTGAAATTTCTCTATTTCTGGCTTCTGCTTTTCCCCCCTGAAAAGATAGCCTGCCATCCTTAGCTATCCAGGAGCCCAACTGAGTTCCCAATGGAGGTATATACTCCATTCATTCATTCATTCAACAGATATTCATTGAGTATTCTCCATTGGGGTTGAGAGCCCAGACTCCAGAAACCAACCTGAACTTGACTTTCAGCCTCATCACTTCTTAGCTGTGTAATCTTGGGCAAGCCACTCAAGGCCTGTGAACTTCAGTTTCAGCATCCACCAACAAGTGGTGGTTACCAACTTCCTGAGGGAACTGGGCAGCTTGAAGAAAGGTATATCTGGAAATCCTTGGCACAAATCTGGGGCAGTTGGTGGTGAACAAGGGGCAGGTGTTATTCTGGTTACTACTGAGTAAGAGTAACCTCTTCCCTGCCCTCCGGGAGCTTAGAGTCACCTTTACCACCAGCTCCCTTGAGCATTCTCAAAGGGGCTTTTGAACATCTGCCTCTGGGCAGGCTCAAGGCCTCTCCTTTGCTGACTCTTGCCATGCAGATCAATGCCAGCCTTCTAATTGCTGCAGAAACTCCTCGGCAGACCCTAGAGCTCAAACTGCCACCGCCTCCTTCTCCACCCTCCACTATGAACTTTCTAAAATTAGCTGGCACTTGCCAATTCCAAGCAGAGCTGGCTTCTGGGAGCTGGGAGGCCTTGGCACTGTCACCTGAGCCTTTTCCCCCATCCCACCATGTAATGAATCGTCAGTCTTGGCTACCCCACGACGGTCTCAAGTTTACAGCTGTTTCACCATCAAGGACGCTGGGGCTAATGGCTCTGAGATGAGAGATCAACTGGAGAGCGCCAAGATGATGGATGCAGGTGCCCAACGCCAGGATGCTGGCCGCTGGGCCGCATGTAAAAGGGAATGCCTAATTTGTTCATACCCACAATTACCTGCAGCCTGCTTTTCAGGTATGATTGAGTGCGGAAGGGGTCCCAAGTGCGGTCTCTGTTTGCGGGAATTAATTATTTCAAGTGGCGCCAACCTTTGAGCTCGGTTGCTTGGATAACTTGCCCTCCCTCCCCGCTCATCGATAGGGATGCATCCCTGCTTAGGTCCTGCTTGATGTGGACGGAAACAAGGAGAACTAAAAACACAGGCATTCTAGAGGGCTTTGGAGATTGTTTTTTATACCTCACCCTGCCCTAAAACATTTTTTTTTTTTTTGCATCAAGCCTGCACACTTTTAAACAGATGTAAAACCCCCCCAGTTAACTCCCCTCCCCCCGAGATTATGTGCACCCCATCAGAGATAATCCAGTGAGCCGGCGGGCCATTGCACCCCTGCTGAATTACAAGGATTTCTCCTGCCAACCAAATATTTCATCCAGCTGTAGATATCATGAGGAAACGGCAAACAAAGAGAGAGATTTAATAACTGGAAATAAGACTAAGGATACAGATAGTTTAATTTTTTTTTGTATTGCATCTAATTGCAATCAACAGTAGACATCTGACACAGTGACAGCCTCAGCAAAATTGCTGCTGAGAGAACAGAATCTTTGTCTAAAAATAATCAGACATTCTGTGCACCACTGTTTGTTATAACGGTAATCGATGCTGGAGGCTTTGAATTCCATCAATTTATAGATCTGCGCCAGCCTGCCTGGCGATGGGGCGCGGTGCACTGGGGCCCTCGCCGGCGCGGGCAGTGCTGGGGCCCGGTGTGTGATTAAGATAAGCCCCGATTCCTTTCATACATTCCTTATCAGGGTCTAATTCTCCAGCAGGTAGAGATGTTCACAACAGTTAAAGATTAGTGCAGCTTCTCAGACGCCAAATTTGAGGGTATTGATCAATAAATCAAATCAGGCCAATCAATGGCCCAATCAGGAGAGTCTAGCCAGTGCATTATTACCGGCGCCTCCAAGCCAAGGCTTTTCATGGGTTTCATCAAAACAGCCTCACCTTGGCTTCCCGCCAGCTGCTGGCTTGCCTAATAGACTCCACAGCCGAGAGGGGCTCCTGCCCAGCGGAAGAGCAATAAATTTCTCATCAAACAGCCGATGGAGAAACAAGATGAACATCTGTTTTGCTGCAATGAAACTCCTGTGTTCTTCAGAATGCGCAAACCGCCTCTGACAGACCACCCCAAAGGCGGCTTCCCTGGCACGCGGCGGCCCCACGGAATATTCCGCCGGTTATTTCAATCAGGTAATTTAAGGAGACTTTTGCAGTCTTCTCTCTGCAGCTACCGGAGCTCTGCAAAGGCTGTTCCGGCACAGTCGATAATAAATGCCATCCTGGGACCCTGCAGTATGAAGGCAATTTTATGATGCCCATTATGTGGCAATGTAACTTCATTAAAAGCTGTTTATTCCCCCTAAGCATTTTAAGCACTTTGCCTCACCCATAAAGGAGGAGCCGGGAGGTTACTTTTACAGAAAGGGTTCTAGGCCGTATTTCTTCCAATAACATGGAGGAGCCTCGCCCACTGGCCTTCTTCTTCAAGGAGAAGAGGCAGCCCCAGGGTCTAGGAAGTCTGGGTGACGACTCAGTTTTCCCCAGGACGCTGGGGCTGAGATATTCAGGAGAGGAGAGGCACGGGAGGCCTCAATCCTCAGACCTTTGTTCTGGGTCCTGCAAGAGAGGGATGAAGAAAGTTCTGGAAGATGCCAGCCAAAGGCAGCATTTCCCAAACTGGGGGTCCCCTGGACCATTCCTTTCGCTCTTTCATGTTGACACTAATCCAAAGAAATTATTGCTTGGCCTGTTGGGACGGCCCAAATTCTCTTTTGCGGAGATAGCTGGCGGCTGAGAGATCATTTCATAGCCCAAGATTTGAATGTCACATGTCAAGGCTTTTTTGGCAGAGGTCTGCAGACTCCGGGGATGAGGGAATCAATTCTCAAGGGTCCGCAAGATTTGTTTCTCTCCCTTTAAGGAGATCTGTTCTTGTCGTGAGCCAGAGAAGCAATGTAGCGGAGACTGTATTTTGGCCTCTGTGAAAGCAGAGGGGAGGGGAGGAGAGTGCGTGTTTCTGCAATGGTGAGTAGCCTGCAATTATCAGAAAGATCAAAGGCACGGTTGTTCCATTCTGTGCCTCAGTTTCCCCATCTGCCAAGTGGGGCTGATGATACTCACCTTTGGGCTCTGCTGTGGTGCAGAAAAGGCCCCGGGTCAGTGAGTGATCATGAGGCTCCTTTAGTTTTTTTTTTTTTTTAATTTTTAAAAAATTTTTTATAAACATATAATATATTTTTATCCCCAGGGGTAGAGGTCTGTGAATCGCCAGGTTTACACACTTCACAGCACTCAGCAAAGCACATACCCTCCCCAATGTCCATAACCCCACCCCCTTCTCCTAACCCCCCTCCCCCCAGCAACCAGTCACTTATGGTTTGTCTCCCTCCCAATCCCATCTTGTTTCATTTATTCTTCTCCTACCCCTTAACACCCCATGTTGCATCTTCACTTCCTCATATCAGGGAGATCATATGATAGTTGTCTTTCTCCGCTTGACTTATTTCGCTAAGCATGATACGCTCTAGTTCCATCCACGTTGTCGCAAATGGCAAGATTTCATTTCTTTTGATGGCTGCATAGTATTCCATTGTGTATATATACCACATCTTCTTTATCCATTCATCTGTTGATGGACATCTAGGTTCTTTCCATAGTTTGGCTATTGTGGACATTGCTGCTATAAACATTCGGGTGCACGTGCCCCTTCGGATCACTACGTTTGTATCTTTAGGGTAAATACCCAGTAGTGCAATTGCTGGGTCATAGGGCAGTTCTATTTTCAACATTTTGAGGAACCTCCATGCTGTTTTCCAGAGTGGTTGCACCAGCTTGCATTCCCACCAACAGTGTAGGAGGGTTCCCCTTTCTCTGCATCCTCGCCAGCATCTGTCATTTCCTGACTTGTTAATTTTAGCCATTCTGACTGGTGTGAGGTGATATCTCATTGTGGTTTTGATTTGTATTTCCCTGATGCCGAGTGATATGGAGCACTTTTTCATGTGTCTGTTGGCCATCTGGATGTCTTCTTTGCAGAAATGTCTGTTCATGTCCTCTAACCATTTCTTGATTGGATTATTTGTTCTTTGGGTGTTGAGTTTGCTAAGTTCTTTATAGATTTTGGATCATGAGGCTCCTTTAGAATCCTTAGATGAGCTCAGTGTCTGAGGGGAGGGAGAACACTGACTCAGAAGGTCATGGCCAATGGGTGGCAGGCTGTGGGGCCGGGCTTCTGTGTGGGATGCAGTGGAGCACACACGGTGGAGGGGAACAGCTGGGGAGGCATGTCTAATGTGGTAGATCCTGAATCTGGATGAAAACTATGAGCCCCTTAACATCAACCACATGATACGCGAAGCTATAAGAAACGGAGGATAACAACAACAATAATAGTAACGGCGGTAACAGCCAATGCGATGAGCCCAAGCTCTGCACCAGCCACCGTTCTAACTCATTTATTCCAGTAGTATAATTATTATCCTCATTTTGCGATTAGGAAACGGGCCCAAAGAGATAAACTTGGTCTTCCCAGGTCACAAGACTGGTAAGCGAAAATTAATCATTAACATTTCTCTGGTACTTACTGAGTGTCAGAAACTGCTCCCTGGTCTGTGTACCTGACAGGCATTCTCTTGATTTACCTTTGTAACACCGCTTCTGGGGAGGGGGGGAGGTTATTGCTATTACCACCATTTTACAGGTGAGCAAACTGAGGCTCAGAAAGAGAGAACGTGAATTAAGCAGTTCATCAAGGGTGGCGCTAGGACTGGAACACATTCCACAGGCCTTGAAGTCTTTTGGGGACTGTTTCCTGGCCTCCCAGGGACCTTGTGAGGCAGGAAAGGGACAAGGGGAGTTCACAAGCCTGCATGAGACTTCCGGGTTCCACTATTAAGAGGCAGCCAGAGAACCGTCTTGCCCGTCTCAGTCTCCCTTGGCCCTGGGCTGTCCACTGACCTCCTTGTGTCCTTCCCTGCCTCAGAGCCTGGGCTCTTCCCTGAGCTTGGTAAGTGACCACCATTTTCCAGGGAGCCTCAAGATGCCACTTCTTCAGGAATGTTCACCGAGGGGCTCCACAGCCCCTGCATTTTCCAATCAGAATCCTCAGCACAGACATAAATAATTCAACTTTGTTACAAGTGACCATATCACAAATACCCATCTCTCCCACTGCACCTGACCTTGTTCACCTCTGTCTATCCTGCCACATAGTAGGTGCTTAAGAAATATTTGTTGAATAATCAAAGTGGGGCTCCCTGCCCTTTCAGTGTCTCCCAAGGCAATGTGGTCCACATGTGACAGAATCATAGGGCGCCTCAACTCCCCATGAAAAGAACCCAGGTACACTTTGAGTTTCCAGTGGCCTTCCCCCTTCCCAGATGTGTACTGTTCAAATTCAGACCTGGTTCTAAGCCAGGTCTTAAATGTGGAGAGGAGGGTAGCTATATATGTGGTTTTGTAGAAAAGAAAGAGAGGAAGAGATAGAGGGAAAGAAAAAGGAAGGAAGGAAGGGAGAAAGGGAGAGAGGGAGGGAGAGAAGAAGGAAAAGAAAATGTTAAGGACAGGGGACAGGGTCCTGTGTCCATCCTGAAGCCAGGGAAGTTGTGAAACAATGATGACCCAGTCAGAGGGCTGGACTTGTCAAACCAAGAGCAAATTATAATCCTCCAGACCGTGGGGCTGTCCGCCAAAAATACAGATCTGTGAAGGGGTATCTCATACAGAGAGGCCACAGTATATTAGATTTATCATACACTCCAGCCAAGATGTGCTGCTGAGATTTCGGGGCAAGATTTATTACACTGGCTGGTTTTTAAAATGAAAGTGAAAAGAGGATATTCTGGCAAAACTGCAGGCTGTTAATGGGGTGAGAATCACATAAAATGGATCATCTTCAAATCTCCTCGTATGCACAGACAGAACTTTGCAAAAAACCCTGGAGTTTTTGGAAAAAATACGCTCAAACCAGTGTTTTCATACTGACTTCCTGGTTGATCTTAAGTGAATTATTCTCATTCCTTGGAAGTGTATTTCTTATTTGCAAATAATAGCATAATACCACAAAACAGAAGCCCTAATTTATTGCCTGATTATGCAGGTCACTGTGGGTCACTCTGCTGAACTGGCAACAATGCCTCAAGACAGTGCTATTCTTGTCCCCACTACACAGATAAGAAACTGAGGTTCAGAGGGGTGTAGTCAGTCAGTGGCAAAACCAGATCGCTAACCCAGACCTGGAGCCAGCTGCACTCAGAATCCATCGCTGACCTCCTGTTCTGAAAAGTTAGCTCTGCCCATTCAGATGAAACCTATGGGATAAACTCAGACCTCATCATTCCTGTTCTCAAAATGGAGATTCTAACAAAGAAGGCCCAGATACCTTCTAGTCCTGGTGGTGTCTGCCTTTTGCAGAGAAAGCTGCAGGGGGAAGGAAAAATGGGTGATTTTATTTTGATTTCTCCTGATCTTTGGTTTCTCCTGAGCTCTCTGAACATTGGCAGGTTCAGCTTGTACCAGGTAAAAGTGGGCTCTGCTCCCAGCAGGCACAAAAAACATTTTGGAGCCATAAGCCACAGGAACGTTCACATGCCAGAGGATGTAAAAGCCTCCCAGGTGAGGTGTCATGTCTGGCTAAAGGGGTCCAGGATAGGGAGAAGCAGAAACTCTAGAACAATGGTTATCAACTTGGGGGGGGCAGATTTTGCCCTCCAGGCACATTTAGCAAGGTCTGGAGATACCTTCCAATTGTCAGAACTGGGGGGTACTGCTGACATTTAGTGGGTAGAGGCCAGAGATGTTGCTAACCATTGAAAATGCACAGAGCACCCCTATCACAAAGAATTATATGGTCCAAAATGTCAGTAGTGTGTGGGGTTGAGAAACCTGGATCTACAAAGAGCCGGGGGGGACATCTGGCCCGGAATACAGAAGACTCAGAGACAGGGGGCATCCTTACATATTTGATAGAAAGGAGAGGAACTCAGATCTGTGTGGGCAGAGGAAGTTACACATAAACAGGTTTCAGTTCACCATAAGGAAGACAGCCTTGATAATGATTAAATGAGTTCCTGGTCCTCAAAGGTTTCCCAGCATAAAGTGGTCAACTCCTGGGCCCAGTAGAAAGGAAAGCAAGCCTAGAACAGGGACCTGGAAGAAAGGTCTTTCTTTTTCCATCCAAATCTGACACCAGATAAAGTTCCCAGGAGAATAGCAATGAGATTTGAAGTTCCTTCTGGAACCTTCCATAGATGATCTCATTTAACCCTGACTGAGGCCCAAAGAGGTAAATCACCTGTCGGAGCTTTCTGAGCTCAGGAAAAGCGGGAGTTAGGGTTCAAAACGTGTGTCTGTCTGTCTGTCATTAGGAAGATACTCCTCAAATGCAATAATTGTCCTTGCACTCTCCAAAGCACAGTCCCTACCCCAGGGCCACGAACCCACCCGACCTGTCACTGTCTTGATTTAGCATCAGTCAGAAAATCTGGACCCAACATTTGAGACCTAAGTTCAACAGTTCAGCCCTCTCCTATGTTAAGGACACAAAAACAAGTTCCCTAAATGGCCCAGCCCCCTGCTTATTTTTTTAAACAAAAACACTGCAACCGGCAATGAAAAGATTGTCCCAAGCGCACACTTTAATTGATGTCCCCGACCATTCAGGAATATGGATGAAAGAAAACTTGCTTTATTAATACGCCCTCATGCTATAATTAGCACAACTTATTGTCAGGGAGGCTGCCCCTGCCTTCTGCAAACGTTACAAGTGTGGACAAAAAAACTTTTGTCACGAACTCAACACCATACTGCCGCATGACCAAGACTGCCAAGCCGGCCACAAGGAGAGAGGAAAAGCACAGGGCTTAAAGAGGCCGCTTTGAGGCACTGGATTTTGACCTATACATTTATGACATAACTTGATCATTTCCCACTGATAAGAATGACCCGAATTTAAATGTTGGCCGCTTCTGTACGAATATACATATTTCCTGCCACTTTGAGGAAGTTTCCCTAATAACTGGGAAGCTTTGTGGAAAAGTGGAAAAAGGTGTGGGTGAGGGGGTGGGGGAACCAAGGGGAAAAAAACCCTTAAATGTTTAATATTCAATAAATGTGTCAATTTTACATACAGAGGCAAATGGGTCTTTATTGAGGAATTGGTAAATTTCCTCCGAGAAAAGTAAGTGCATTTTAGCCTTCAAGGAGTCCCAGCTGAATAGAAATGGAATGTGATTTGTGATAAAACTCAGCTGCTCTATAAAAGACGTTAAATAAATGTTGCTGTTTCACCAGGGATATACAAAATTGATTGCATTATAGACTGATTCTAAGATGCTGCATCCCTGTACGGCCCCTCACCAGCTTCCGTGTGTGTGGGAAGCTGCTTTCAGAGACAATTTAGACTACGTTGCAACTCCTATTCCTCATGCTGCGGCAGAATTTTCTAGAAATGCAACATTTCCCCTGCATGCTTTGTTTTAGGTTGAACCATAGGAAACTGCTGATATTGAACCATTTTGTATTTCAGAAAAATGACAATTCCTTCTGTATCTATTTAAGATCTCTGGTGGACTGGCCCTATCATCCTGGGTGAGACCCTTGACCCTACTAAGGGAAATCCGGTCACCATCTAAGGTTCAGGCCAGAGGGCATTCTGGGCCTGGGTGAGACTCTTGCCTTTCTTTCAGGTGGGTGAGCCTGGGAATATCTCCTGCCCTTTCTGAACCTTAACTTGCCCCATCTGCAAAATGGGTTCAATTCTACCTTTTGCTCAGGGTACCTGGAAAATCAAATGAGGTAACAGATATGACCCTAGCTAGTAAACTGTCAATCATTCACGACGTGCTAATTATTTTAAGATTTCTTTATTTATTTGAGAGAGAGTGTGTGTGAGTGCGGGTTGGGGGAGTAGAGGGAGGGGAGATGAAGGATCTCAAGCACTAAGTGTGGAGTCTGACATGGGGCTTGATCTTGCGACCCTAAGATCATGACCTGAGCCAAAATTAAGAGTGGGTTGTTTAACTGACTGAGCCACCCAGATGCCCCCACAACCTGCTAAATATTATAAGGTATTTGTTGTATATCCAACCAATGGGCTGCAGGTGGGCTACAGGAGGCAGATATGACACACACAGTCTCTCCCTTAAGGAACTGATAAGGCCAGTGTCAACATATAACTCCTTCAGGTAAGAAATTAGGTTTCAGGGATTGATGGATGAGTCCAAACTGGTCAGGAAGACTTTCCAGAAAGGGGGTGCCTGGACTCAAACGCTCTCAGACATGTCCATGCTTTCCATGCTCGCCGACAGCAGAGGGTCTAGCCACCTCCGATTCCTGGCTGGATGCCCACAGAGCTTTCTTGTAAGGATCCCTGGATTAATGCCAGCCACTCTTCTACCGTCCCATTCCTGCCTTGGCAGCCAGAGAGAGTATTTCAAGATACAAACTGGATACCGACACTTTTCCTGCTTAAAACCTCTCCAGGTTTCCCATCTAATTTCACATAAAATCCAAACTTTCCAGTCAGCCTGTAGGGCCTCTAGGGGCCCAGGACACTGTGCTCCCCGTGCCGCACCTCCCCCACAGTCCTCCTCACTTTGCTGCTACCATTCTGTCCCTTATTCTGTGACTGGAAACTGCCAAGCCAGCCACAGGGCCTTGTAAGGAACTGTATCCACAATTCCCACTACCCGGCTGCCCCCTCTTTCCAGTCTTTTGCCCAGCTTGGTGGTTCCCAAAGTGTGGTCCCTAGACCAGAAGCGGCAGTGTTACCTGGGAACATATTAGAAATGTAAATTCTTAGACCAGCTCCAGACCTGCAAATCAGAAACCCTGGGGTTGATGCCCAGCAATCTTTTTAACCAGTCCTCCTGGTGATTCTGATGCGCACTCAAGTCTGAGCACCGCTGGCCTAGCTCAGTCCACCCCCTGTGTCAAGTTTCAGCGCAGACATTACTTTTGTAAGAACTGCACCCCAGGAGAAGGTCAGGTTCTGACGGTCATGGGCTCTTACTCCCTGCTCCTCATTTCTATGAAGCACTATTGTGATTGTGATGTAATAGTCAATTGCTTTACGACTGCGTCTCTTCATGGCTAGACTAGGAGCTCCTATGAGGGCAGGTACCAATGCGCCCCAGCACCTCACTGTACCTGGCCCAGAGAAGGTGCCCAGTAACTGTGTGTTGGATGAGCAGATAAGCGAATGCACAAAGGAACAAATGAAGGGAGCCCTGGAAGAATGACAGATGTTCATAAAGAAAACAAGCCTGGGAATCCTATTGTCCATCCACCAAGCCACAGAACACTTCCATTCCCATCTGATTTTCTAAATATCACCCCAGTCAAATCAGGAGCCAATTACAGTAGTGCCTGGAAGTGACCGTCAAATTAGAAAGAAGGAAAAGATGGCAAACCAGCAGAGGGGGGATTCCCATCCTGTGGATGAACAGCACAGTGGCTAAGCTGGGAACCCCCCTTCACCCACCCCCTCAGGGAACCACAGACCTCTCCCTCTTCCCCAACAGTGACGGGCTGTGCAGGAAGCTTCCAAATAAAAACCTGGAGACTGACAACACTGCAAGCGGGAAATCTACCTGTCAGCTCGGAAGATCCAATCCCACAGCTGTCCGAACCTGCCGGCTGAGACAGAGTCCGTCCTAAGCCCTGAGTTTACTGGAAGCTTCTTGATGCTCCATGCCAGTTTGTTCTGCTCTCTTGGAGCTTAAGCTAGAAGGGAAATCACTTCCTTTCCTATAACTCAGAGCAATTATATTCTCTTAACGTGGACAGCTGGCTCGCTGCTGCTCTCCTTACTTATGTTTTCCAAATGCTATCAGTTCTGGGAAGATCAATTATTACTGAAAAGTCGAGAAATGCTCACCGGTTATTTGCATTGATTTGGTTGACAAGACACAGGTTCCTTATGAACTACGGATGTCTGTGGAGGGGACAGGGAGGAGAAAAATGCAAGAATCTGGGACAGCTCTGGCTTCAGTCTCCACCAACTGCAGGCATCCGAGGAGGAAGAATGCCTTGCCCAGGATGGGGACACCAAAACACCCTCCTTGAGCCCCTAAAACAAAGCCATTTCCGTAAAGACAAATGGGTAGCTGGCGTTGGCCTGCGCTGCAAGCAGCCACGATGATATAATTGGCCTGTTACCGCATCATCTTTAATCAATAGGATCCGGAGTTTCCACAGCTTGTACAGCCCAAATCTCCCTGGCAGCCAAGAACCAGCGGGTTGTTAAAAGGCCCGATAGTTCTGCCTCGCTAATGGGTGGCTTGTTCCCTCAACCCTGCTGATTTTTTAAATAAACCTAAATTCCAATAATTGTTTAATGTTTATTTTTATTTAGTTCTGGTTCAGATGCTCTGCGTCTCTCTGACAGAAATTGATATCTGGCTCATGGTGAGCTTTATTAAAACACACACACAGACACAAACACACATATACTCACGCAGATGCCACACACCCACTGGGAAGTGGTTTACTTATTTGGTTATTTATCTAGCTGCGGTCTAGACCCACGTATCTAGAGAAGAAGATGGACAAGAGGACAAATTTGCCAAGCTACACTTTCTCTCTGGCTCCTTCCCTGCTAATCCTTCACCAGGGAGCACTATTCTCTACTCGGGCAACCCACAGAGGTGATGTATGGCCTCTAATTGTGGCCTGCATTTCTGGGCACCATCTCTGACTTCTTCTTAGTGTCACTGCGGCCACATGCTGGAACGACTCACCAGAGAGGGCACCCTGCGCTGTTCCTCTATGTGCTTAAAATAAACAGGACCCACTGCCCCCACCCCCAGCCACCTGTATACAACAGGGACATGGGGACAGAGGCTTCCCTGTACCCCAAGGAAAGCAAGAGGCAAAAGGCTTAAACTGCCTGCCTTGGCTGGAGACAGCCCTCCTCACCCTTATACAAGCCCCTCTTGTCTTTCCATCTGGTGCATCTCAGAAAAGCCGAGGTGAGTCTGAGCTAAGGGCAAGTTTTTCAGTGATTTCTCGTCCTTTTGTGGGTGCTTGCATTGCAAGCTTATGCTGTGCCTTTCATCCCAAGGGGCTCATGCCCTCCTTCCCTGAGCCACTGCAAACCAATGTCCTGAAAATCAGGCTATCAAACTACAGACGCTCCTTCCCTGCACCCCGTATTCTGTCCATCAAACTGGGGACTTTGTTATCTCCTTCACCCCCAAGTCGAACCAGCCACGGAGACCTGTGATGTCCACAATGGATGGGGTGTCAGCAGCATCCGGTCCTTCCTCCTGATGCCAACGCCACCTGCCGGTTCAGACCCATGAGGCTCCACCAGGGGCACTGTGAAACCTCTTGCTGGCCTCTCCCTGCATCTTCCCCTCCTCCACTGGGATTCCCAGATATCCCCTGGCATCACTGATCCCAAACACTAGCTCGATCTCATCACTCCTGACCCCACCCCCTTCCATTCTTGTCCCCCACTCTCCCCGAGCCTTTCCAGCACATCTAGCCATAGGTCAAGGACCCAGACACTAAAGAGGGACAATGTGCAATTTGCAGCTTTCCAACAAATGAAACATAAAAGGAAATAGTGTTAAAGTGCCTCTTTCCATTGGGAAAAGGGAAGATTGGAATGACCAAGAAGTGAGTACAGAGGAATGTTTTAAAGAACCCAGGTCCAGTGACCAGAAGAGGTGGGTCTGCCACAGCTGAAGCCACTTTCCAACTGTGCGTCCTGGGCAAGTCACCCCATCCCTGTGATCCTGGTGGTGGCTGTCATGTGACTAATTAATAATCTCATCTTGGGAGGTTTGGGCCGGAAGCTCAGGTTCAGTCCGTCACCACTGTGGGGGCTGTTACTGTTGGTTACCCCCCCTCAAAATATCCCTTCCATTGACGCATTCAAGTGCCCCCCGTCTGTACCTGGAGTTCACGTGCATCCACAGCAAGCCACCACAAACAGTCTCGAGCAGGCCCTCCATCTTCTTTGGAGGGCCCATGGGTCATCTTGCGGCCACCCTGACCCTTGCCCCCCGGATGATGCAGTCCTGTCACTGGCCACAGCAGCAGAATGACGTTTCTGTGCAGTCCCACAACCTAATAATTGTCCCAATACATACGGCGTGTACTCAGGATCTATTATCAGCTAATGAGTAAATAATATTCTGTTCTAAATCCAAAAGCGCTATTAGATACCAGAGGGGGACTAATGGGTGTTTTAAGACCCCTTTAATCACATATTAACGTGCCGCGAAGCAGGCTGCGGAGCCCATATGCCAGTCGCCCTGTGACTGAGGAATCTTCTTCCCTTTAAAGAAAAGAACGAAGCAGGGGAAGAGAGCAAGCCCTTGTCCTTGGGTCTGGTCAAGCAGCCAGGCCAGCCCTGAGACTGGAGGAACCCCTCAAAGCTGCTTTGCTGTCTCTGAGTTAGAGGGATGTTGCCAAATCTTGGTCTCCTTCTTGGAGGTGTGATGGGTACAGGGGAGAGAGTCAGTGTCCTCAGGCTGTCATAACAAAGTGCCATCAAATGGGGGATTTAAAACAACAGAAATAGGGGTACCTGGGTGGCTCAGTGGGTTAAGCCGCTGCCTTCGGCTCAGGTCATGATCTCAGGGTCCTGGGATCGAGTCCCGCATCGGGCTCTCTGCTCAGCAGGGAGCCTGCTTCCCTCTCTCTCTCTTTCTGCCTGCCTCTCTGCCTACTTGTGATCTCTCTCTGTCAAATAAATAAATAAAATCTTTAAAAAAAAAAAAAAAGAAATATATCCTCTCACAGTTTTGGAGGCTGGAAGTCTGAAATCAAGGTGTTGGTAGGGCTATGTTCCCTCTAGGACGGGGAAGGCCTCTAGGAGAGGAGGCCTCCTTGTTCCTTCCGGTGTCTGGTGGCTGCTTGCTGTCCTTGGCTTTGCTTGGCCTGTGGCTATATCCCTCCCTTCTCTGCCCCCATTGTCACAGAGTCTTCTCCCTGTGTGTCCTCTCCTCATACGCGGGTCATCAGATTCAGGGACCCCTCTAATGCGGTATGATCTCATCTTAATTATATCTGCACAGTCTTTCCAAATAAGGTCATATTCTCGGACTGGGGGACACTATTCAACATAGTAAAGGGGTGAGGGACTGGGTGTCGGAAGGGGGAGGAAGAGGCTCAGATGTGGAACCTTAACTCTGAGTGACTGTAACACAGAGTTCCTGACATTTTGCCCTCCCCGGTCCCTGCCCACCACCGAACATTCCAGAAAAGTTCAAGCACCCGACCCAAATTCCTCCCACCGATCCATCGTGTCATATTAGCAACTTAGTTTCTTATTAGCCACTTCCCATCGAATCACATTAATATTTGTTTTCCCTAATACAATGCAGGAGTCTTCTCAGATTAGCAACTTTCTCATCACATTAGTGGAAACAACTACTAATACAATACAATCCGAACATGACACAGTCTGATGGAGAATTGCTAACACAATCCGACTCCCCTCTGCCTTGGTCCAGGAATGTCGTCCTGTTGTTGAGCAATGCGGGGACATGCTGAGACAATCAGTCCCTGGTGAGCAGAGCCACACAGGCCACCCTGGACAGATGGGATGAGATCCAGGTATAGTAGGAGGTCTCCCCTGGAAGGAACCAATTTAAGGGTCTCTCCTGTTTCCAAACACCCCCCACTCCCATAAGGAACATTCTCGCTCTTCTCCTCAACATCTAAGCAACCTTGGAATCTGCAGGGAAAAAGAGACAGATGGAGAGAGGGGTCCGTTATACTTTCTACAGCCTCGTTCTCTGCAGCACTAACTTTATTGGTGTGACAAGGCAAGGCCAGCATTGCCAAGGTTAATTCATCAAGGATGTGTGGACACAGCAGAGCTAGGGTGAAGTGAGGAGCCAGCAAACCAGACTGTTGTGCTGACAAGGCTGCTGGGGGCGGGGGTAACGACACTGAGCTAGTGATAGGCTCTCACAAAGTGGTTTAAGGAAAGCCCCCCTCAAGCTTGCTCAAGCTCTAGACTGGATTGTTTTTTTGTTTTTTAAAGATTTTATTTATTTATTTGACAGAGAGAGAGAGATCACAAGTAGACAGGAGGAGGGGGAAGCAGGCTCTCCACTGAGCAGAGAGCCTGATGCGGGGCTTGATCCTAGGACCCTGAGACCATGACCTGAGCTGGAGGTAAAGGCTTAACCCACTGAGCCACCCAGGCGCCCCATGGACTGGCTTGGGTTCTTATCTATCACTGCCATGTCCTAGCTAGGTGATCTCAGACATGTAACTTAACATCTCGGTGCCCCAGTTTTCCCCTTTGTAAAATGGGGAAGAAACAAGTTCTACCCATCTAATTGTTAGGAGTCAATGAGATAGGAATAGAAAATAGTTAGAAGCTTGCACAGCATTTGGCATGTGATTAATCAGCCTTAAAGACACAGAAATGGTGATGACTGCAAATCCTAAAGTAAGTCAAGTTCAACCCCATGTTCTGAGTGAGCTCTGGACTAGTCACTGTGGAAAAACAGAAAGTTGAGTCTGTCCTGTGGAGACAGGATGCCGAACCAGGAGACAGGGGTCACAGCCTAAGTTCTCAAGCCAAATCAAGTCGTCTGAACTTCATCTTCAGGGAAACTGGGAGCTATGGAAGCAAAAGGCCCCAAGTTTTAGTAGAGTTGAGGGAAGGCAGGCGTGTGGGGACAGGAGACATTGCTTCTCTTGCTGCCAAACCACCTGTCTTCTTCCTGGCTCCTTAAGTCCTGGCAGAGAGAGAGGCTAAGAGGTGGCAAGAGATGGAGGAGACAGAGGCAGGGAGAACATCAAAGAAGCTGAGTGTAGGCTTCTCTATGGCGGCGCTTGCTTTCTTGGTCTCTCCGCCAGTTTGTCTGAGAGACTGGCAGAGCCCCCAGCCCACTTTAAACTATCCCAGGCAAAGTTGACGAATAATTCTCACTGCCTCCAAACGGCGCTCCACGTGGTGGCCAAGAGCCTGCTGCCAAGAGGCAAGTGGCCAAGATTCTCTTCCAACAGAGACATCCCCTTGCCAATCAGAACCCAGCCTGCACACATCTAGTAAAATCAGACTATTTGCCATGAGCCAAGCAAATGACTAGGTCAGGACTTCTAGACCCTGCCCACGGCCTTCCCCCATCCCTAAAGCCTTCCAACAAGGAGGAAGGTCTACATCCCAAGGACCTAAGCACCTGCCCTCTCCTCGTTTGACCTTCAGGATCCATCCGCTGAAATCACAGCCTCTGGAGTCAAAATGCACAAATTCAAAGACCAGCCCCTCCAACTGAGCTGCTGTGCAATCTGGGTCAAGTGACCTAACCTCTCTGAGTCCCGTAAGAGTTTCATAACAGGTTCATAACAGTTTCTGTCTCATAGAGTTGTTAGGAGAATTAAATGAGATCATATATGAAGAGCACTTTCCTAACTCCGGGCATTTAGTCCATGCTCTATAATAAATGTTCATTTGGGATATCTTTAAGACACTTCATCTATCTGGAACTCAGCTAACTAACAATATCAGCTATCCAGAATGGGGCTAAGGGCCAGATGATTTTCAGAAAAAGCCTCCAAGCAGTTAAAATAAATGTCAGAGCCAACACATGGAATGTGTAATCATGAAAACCATTTTGTATATTACTAGGAACATTATGGTCCTATAATTAATACAATAGTAAGGTAGTACTCAGTAACCACTACTACCAAGCTTTGGGCATGGCAATTAAATACATCTTGTCATTTAACCAGTGGTATGCCAGTAAATGCTTAACGACCAGTTCACTGGAAGGAAAGGGGGAGCTCTGATGTGTACCATTTCTGTGGCGTAGACTTCCCCCACTGTGGTCAACTTCTAGCTCCCACTGTGGTCACTGCACCTGGGAGCGGGAAGGGAAGCTAACAGCAGGTTCTTGTCAGCCAGCTTGGGTTACCGCCGCATTAACCAACCCCAGGTCCCTATGAGGTCAGTGCTATTTTAGGCCCATTTTCTAGACAAGGCAAGCAAGGCTCAGGGACACAAACCTCCTTGCTGGAGATTATACGGCGAGCAAGCTGCGGCAGCACGGGGATTCAAACACAGGTCTGTGTGGATTTTTAAACTCCTGCTCTCCGCATTAGGCCTAGCCCCCAGCCTTGTTAGCACAATAATACTGATTACTTGGTAAAGAGGGATCATAGTGAGTGTCCTCCCTCCCAAACTCATGCCCACCTCTGTTCAATCTGGAGGCCACTTTCCTGGTGAGGTCTCTCTGGTTTGGTTCTGCAGACCCTCCTGCTGTCCCCACCCGCCATGCCACAAACCCCTCCGCAGCCATGACCTTCCCCTGTGCCGGACAGCCAGACACCTTTTTAAGATTTTTTTAAAGTCATCTACATGTTGACTTTCTATAAAGAGCCCCACACTGGGCTCCCTGCTCAGTGGAGAGCCTGATTCTCCCTCTCTCTCTGCCTGCCTCTCTGCCTACTTGTGCGTGTGTGCGCGCACTCTCTGTCAAATAAATAAATAAAATCGTTTAAAAAAAAAAAGTCATCTACATTTCATCAGAATTTCAGTTGATAAAAGAGGATGGGGAAAAAGAAATCATATCATATAGGATATTGCCAGCTACATACCACTGATCTGCTATTAATGTTTGCACAGAGTTAGCAAGCCTATGAAGAAGGGACTGAGGGAGAGAGGGACAGGGAAACGCAAAATATGCCTTATTTTCATTTTAGTTTTACTAAGTGAAGCTGGGCACCCTTCTCATGGTGGCAGTCTTTTCAACCATTGTGTGGCAATGTCAGATTCCACTTACTGGAAAAGTGGTGGGTCTGGGCATGTGTGACCACCCACTGTGCCAAAGGGTGGAGGCCAGCATGCTTCCTAATGACCGAGATGACAGGCCCACGTCTCCTACATCCTCACCTCCACCAACAGTCCCTCAAGACACAGGGGTCATGTCTGCAGCAGTTGCCTGTCGTCTCCACTTCTCAGATTTTCATGGGTACAAGAATCACCCAAGCGGAGATTCTGACTCCAGAGGTCCAGTGTGGGTCTGAGTCCCTGCATTTCTAAATAGGCCTTCGGGTATGGGAATGTCACCAGTCCATGCTGGACAACCCTTCAGGTAGCTAAGGTCTGAATTCCAAACACTCAAACTGCTTAACTGCTTGTGGGCCCCCTGTGTGACTCAAGGTCTTATAAACCCCTGAAGCAATTATAGCTTGACTCCTAATCGCAAACACCTCAGAGTTTGCCCCAATCCACGTGGGTCTCTCATGGGCACTCGGTGACAAGCCCCGTCTTGTACTAACTCCTCTTCAACAAATACCGAGTTCCTACCCAATACTGGGCATGCGCAGGTGCTGGGAATATGGAAAGACCCAACGCCTGCCTGATAGTCTCCTTCACTTGTCAGGAAAATGCCTAAAGGCTATGGGTAGTAAGAACAGCAGACACGTAGGTAGTACTTAGCATGTGCAAGGGACTGTTCCAAGCACTTTATAAATATTAACCCTTTTAACCCACCCTAAGCAGTAGGTCCAGTGATTAACTTCATTTTATAGGGGAGGACCAAGATTCATGGAAATGAAGTCACATATCTGCAAATGAAACGATTTAACACCTCACCCCAGCCCAACCCCAGAAAAGAAAGTTATATACTTGGGACTAAAGGATACTCTTGGGTAGTATCATGAACTTGATACTACCGGCAGGCAAGTTAAGTAGTTATTACCTGACTGGAACAGAGAGGCATGAGCAGGGAGAAGGCTTATATAATTCAGGACTCTTGGTTGTAAACAGCAGAATCTCAACTCAAAGTAGCTTAAACACAAAGGGGAAACTGTTGCTTACATATCTGAACAATGCAAGAGCAGCTTCAGGCATGACTAGATCCAACAGCTCAAACAAGACTGGCAGAGTTTGATTTCTCTCTCTTGGCTCAGCTTCCCTCTGTCCTCCGTTTCCCTTACCATGGCTGGCTTCCCCAGTAATTTGGGGAACATAGCTGCTGGCAGCCCCAGAGTCACATTCTCCCAGAGGAAAGAGGACTTTGCTCCCTGTCATGTTCATATATAAGTCACAGGAAAGTTTTGTTGGAACACATCCACACCCAAGCATGTACATACTGTCCACGGCTGCTTTCCTGTTACAATGGCAGAGAGGAGTAGTTGGAACAGAAACCATGTGGCCCATAAAGCATAAATGTTTACTCTCTGCCCATTTCCAGAAAAACCTGTTTTAGACGGCAATAGTGACAACAATAACACTTAGCTAACACAAACTGAGTACACAGCATATACCAGATACACTTCGAGGCACTTGTTTGTCTCTTAAAACAATGCACTGAGGTGGAGAAACTAAACACCTGAAGAGGGTAAGAGCAGTCAAGCTCAAGGTTAGTCAGCCAGCAAGCAGGAGAGCTGGGTTTTGGATTCAGCAGCATGACTCCAAATCCCATAGTCTTAACAGCTCTGCTAATCAAATAAGGGTCTTCCGGAAGCTTCAGTAGATAGGTTTTTCTAAATCAGGGTGTGATTTTCCAACTACTGGTTCAAGAAACACACACATACGTGAACATGTATTTTCTAAAGTCTAAATGCTAAAGCAAATGGTGAATCCCACACAGAGCGCACACTGTTCGTGAGCCGTTTGGTGCTGCCCCATCAATGCTCCAATGGACACAACTGTCCCAATGAACCACTGGGGTCTTCCAGTGGGCAGAGGGGCCCCAAACCCCATGAGCTGGCTGAGACGTCATGTCCCAGAAGTTGCAGCTTTAGTGCTACTTGAGTCCAACATGAACGCCAGCCCTTGCCCACGGAGGGCCCCAGGCAGGAACTCCAGAAATAAACCTACCTCTTTTGAGATGGGATCACAGCAGGTCCCACCACAGAATTCTGAAGAGCCCACGAACTTTTGCTTTTTCTCATTAATTTGTAAAGCCCTGCTTAGGAAGTTGCCGGGGCAACCCCAAAGATCGAGCCTTGTCTCTTGCCCTCAGTGGGTCATTGGGACACTTTGGGCTGGGGGGATAGGGGGACACTCACTGCCAGTAGAGGGAAGCAGGAGCTGGTGTTCAGAAGCATGTCCCATGTCCAAAAGAAAGTTCACAGCTTCTTAGTCTTGGATTCAAATTCTGATGTTGCCACTTAACAGCTCTGTGACCATGAGCTAGGTGTTTCCTCTCTCTGAGCCTCAGTTACCCCTCTGTAAAATGGGTGTGATGGTCATCCCTGCCCTCTTGAAGGGTACATGTGACTTTAAGAGACATTTTAGAGCAAGCGTTTGGCACAGCATATGAAAGTGAAGAGAACAGGCTTTGCAGCCAGACTGGCTTAGTTTCAAATCCTGTCTATACCACACTGCTGTGCAACCACTGCTTTGCTGAACCTCAGCTTCCTGATCTGTATAATGGGAGTCAGTGCAGAACTTGCCTCTTGCGGTTGTTGTGAGGATTAACTCAGTTTATGGGTGGTTAGGACTGACACAGTAAAATGCTCAGCAGCTTTAGCTTTTTTTTTTTTTTTTTTTAAACTATCAGATGGGTAATTGCTGAGGTTGTAATGACGTCTGAGGGGGGCACATGTCACACAACAGTGTGAACACCCAGTCATCACACTTATGAAAAGGATCAGCTTTAGCTTTTAAAGATTACCTTCAACCAAGGCACCCAAGAGATGATCATCTTAGCAATGCAGTGTATCTTTACTTTCTGAGCTAAAGGTAACACCAACTGGCCTCTAGAAAGACTGTCCCAGCCCCTGGGGGAGCCAGCCCTGCGAATAACCCAGCTTCACACAGCGCCCAGCTACTGAGGTTTGGGACTAGGTCCCCAGAGCAGACATCCTTCTAATGGGTTTCCTGTATCAGTGCCCCCAGGGCTGTGCAGAGATAACGGGCAGGATGCTCTGCACGGCGCCCCAGAGCCAGGGACGGGTGGTCTGCCCTGTCCCTGGACAGAGTCGGGTCCTCTAAGGGCCCCGCCCAGGTTTCTCACCTCATCCCAATGGCACACCCCCTGCAGAGCTCCCCACTCTTTCTTCCAGTGTCTTTCCCATCTCAAGAAAAGGTGGCACATCCATTCCAGATGTTCAGGACAGGAGCCTGGGAAGCATTTCCATTCACTCTATTCTGCCACATTAAATCACCCACACATGAACCCCATTAGCTCCACTTTTCTTGAAGCCCCAACCGTTCTTCACTCCCACCGAGCCTCCTCCTGGACACCTGCTTGCCCCCGTAATGCTGTTTCAGAGGTATCCCCAATAACACTGTCAGATGGCATGACTTCTCTTTGTACCCTTCCGTCAGCTCTGTGGGCACTAAGTCAAAAACCCAGACCTCCTGTGTGGCTAAGGAGGCCTGTACATCTGGGTGTAGCCTAGCTCTCCTCCTGCACCTCCAACCCCAACGGCTCTGGTCACATAAGCCCTCTATCCTGCGGCAGCCTTCCCTGATACAAGCCACACACACGTGCACATGCGCACACATACACACAAACCCAGACACGCAGATATTCACAGAGGTCAAGAAGCACACGCCCAGACACAGAGATAAAAACACACAGGCACCCCGACACATCCCACACTACCCAGGCCCCCATGCTTCTTCCCATGGCAGACGCCTTATATTTCATAATCCAGTTAGGAACCTCCTTGCTGTGCTGCTCTATCACCGC
The DNA here is from genome assembly GCF_009829155.1 of Mustela erminea. Lineage (NCBI taxonomy): Eukaryota > Metazoa > Chordata > Mammalia > Carnivora > Mustelidae > Mustela > Mustela erminea. The sequence goes on from NC_045626.1 coordinate 84,060,114, forward strand.
ACATTCTTGATTTGCTTTGCAGGATCGCAATTTGTGATTCTTTTATCCTGTCTGTTGACATGCTTCTTATTGGTCCCCCAGCCCTCTGCTACACTGTTCATGCCACAACAGACCATTTTTCTTTTGTTCGTTGCTGTATTCTCAGTACCCAGCACACAGTAGGAATTTTTTTTCATCTCTTTTCTATTTTAGTAAGGGGGCTGCACTTGCATGCTTGTCTATGGGTTAAAGTGTCTTGGAAAAAACAAATAAATGTGGAGTAACCAAAAGGGGGTTAGAAGTTCAGGACACTTACCATTCATTCTATGCTTATCTTTAATTTCTCAGTTTAAAAGATTACATGTATGCTGCTTATAGAAAAATGTATCTTTGAAAATTAATCTTTTAAAATAGGATACTCTCTAGTGGTTCTCCAAGCTGGCCCAGCATCCCAGCTGGAAAGGCCAGGCTGGGTTCCCAGGTGGGTGCTGTCGACATCTTTTTGGGCAGGAGTGAGAGGTCCAAACACCAGCTGGGTTTGAGAGCTGGGGGTCTGCAGGGCTCTCCCCAGGCCTGAGGGGAAGCGGCTGGGGTGGAGGCCTCACGTGGGTCCCATTTCCTGTGCCCTCTATCTTCCTGGCCTGTGTGCCAGTGAAGGAAATTAAGTTTGTCTAGGGCTGGATGTTCCCGAAACCACAGGGCCAGCTGTGGGAACCGAGACCACAAGGACAGGGATTGCAGTTTGACAGTTTTTCCTCAACTCCTTGCAGGAATGGATGCCGAAGAGACTGGTGTATAACCACAAAGTCTGTCCTTACACCATTTCTTTTAAATAGGAAGTTACACATTACACGGAGAGCCCTGTTCAATATCGTTATCTCAAGAATCTCCCTTATCCTGAAAGATTTAAAAATATTTTGCAATGAGATTCACGGGTCCCCCAGAACTCAGTCTTGCCACATTCTCATGTGGGTGTCCCAAGCTTTTAAAATGGCTTTTGCCTCCCAAAGTCCAGTTCACTGCCCAATCCCAAGCTAACTTTTTACCCTGCCCAATCACATGACGACTGACTTTCTCCAAGTGTCTCATCTTCTTATAGAAGACAGAGGTTTATAGAAGAAGAAGGAGGAGGTGGGGGAGAAGGGTGAGTAGGGGGAGGGGAAAGGGAGGGAGGGGGAGGAGGAGAAGAAAAAGAAGGAAAAGAAGGAAAAAAAAGGGGGGAGCTTCCAGTTGGTCATTTGCTATTAATCTCCCTGCCCCCGACCAAGACTGCTGAGTCCTTCCTATTCGTAGGAAGGAAAAGCCTCTGATCCTGTTTTCGCCCGAGATAATTAAAAACTGTTTTCCTATTAACCTGTTCCACTGATGTCTGTCTGCTTAGCCTCTTTTCTTTGAACCTTCCTGATTGTGTCTCTGTGGAACCATGTTGGTCCTTTGCACAGGACAGATGGATCTGACTTCTGAAGGTCCCATTTGCTTACCGATCCCTGGACAATCTCAGGCTGAGACAAAGTGGCAGTCCCCCCACCCCAGTGTCTGCATGGACAGCCAATGAATACTCCCCTTCAAATGCACCTCCTGGAACATGTGTTAGTTGTTAGCTGTTACTAAAGCCACAAATTACTATCCCTGAGTGACCCTTTCATCCTCTCCAACTCTCTTGACCAGCTAAAGCTAAAACTGATTTATAGGGTAGAAATGGAAAATACGTAGCATTCAATTGGCCACTGTCACCTCGTAGGCCAGTGGCAGACATTACTAATGGATTGTCCACTCCTACCCTGCCATCCAGCCGCTGATGAATCGGGTCAGATAGATCTCTACAGTAGAGCTCAAGTCAAATCAATTGTTGCCTATGCTCCATCCTCCACCATTCCTTGCTCAGATGCCTAAAAACACCTTGAACCTGGTCTTTCTAGCTTCTCCCTCTGTTCCTGTTCCCAGAGTGACTACAAAAAAAAAGCTTTGATTTTTAAACACAAACCAGATACTGGCACTTCCCTACTGAGAATCCTCCAAAGGCTTCCCATTGCAATTAGAATAGGATGCCAACTCTCTCTTGTGCTCAAGCCCTGCATGACCTGGTCTTATCGGTATCGACGATCAGCTTCTCCTAACTGGAATGTGAATTCATTTGGGGGAGGGATTTTAGCTGTCCAGTTTGAGGCAGTGGCCTTGTGCCTTCAGCAGTGCCTGGCACACATCAAATGTTTACAGACTGAATCCAGAATGTGGTCCAAGAATCCTTCTCACTGTGACATTCTAGAAAGCTACTGCTGAACTGTCAAAAGTTTGCATGCAAGATGCTACCTACATTCAAAGCTTATCTGAGCAAGTCAACCTACCTCCAGTTATTTGGGAATGAGGTAATGTATAAATAAATAAATAAATCATTTTAAATAACACTTTTGACCAGCTTACTTGCTTTCATTATACGTACAGAAAAAATTAATGCTTTATTCTTTGCAGTGGAAAAGGTCTGGTGAGGCTAAGCTTTTGGTCCAACAGGCCTGTTGACGGGATGCCTTAGGTTGGGTGTCTGATGACAGATACCCTGCTGAATCTGTGAGGAACTTCATCATCTTTGTTGGGACCAATGCATTAATGAGGCTGCACTGCAGAGAAAGATGCTCAGGAAAGACCTCCTTAGAACATGACCTTCACAAAAGGTTGAGTCACCATGATGGCTCGAAACAGGTTTTAGAAAATCTAAACTTCTGGAAGGCCCGGGAGTCCCAGAACTAAAGGAACTATGGGAGGCAGAGGAAAAACAATCCAAGAGAGGAAGCCATGATTGGGGTGAGCTCTGGTTTCCCTCTGGTTTTCCAGGGACATTCTGGAACAAAAGGTGAACATTTCTGATGATTCTGCCAGGTTTCTTGGGGAACAGGGATGCTGGCAGGAGGAAAAGTGGATGGAGGAGAGAAGAGTAATTAGTGCTATTAATTACATCTCAACCACAGCCTGTGTTTCTGCCCCGGGATTAAAGAAACATTCATTTGGAACGACTATTAAGGTCTTAAATTCAATGCTTCACAAATCAGGGCGGTGGAATGAAAATTCTTTCTCTGTAGGGACCAGGAGGCAAAGAGTAGAGAATTTCCTATGCAGGTTGCTGCAGCCTGGCTGGAAAAGCCCAGGCTTGTGAGCCAGGGTGGAAGACGGTTTGCTGGTTATTGTTGTTGGCGGTTTTGTTTTTTTTTTTCCCCTAAAGCTGCTTCAGGCGGGGATGTGTTCCAAATGTATAATCTAATATGCTATAAAAGTCACTAATGTGATTATACTTTTATATCATATTAGAGAAAATGAATACTAATTCAATATCAAACGCTAATTCGGTAGAACCCCAAATTGTTGAGAGGCTGCAAAACATTTACTGGGCTGAACTTCCCACGGCTGATGCCTGAGAGTCGTGGTGCTTTTAGGACTTGCTACTTCCAGTTTGTGAGCTGGGCAGTCAGCGATTCCGGGCTCTGCTGGGGTCTGCCATCTCCCCTGCAGCGGAGAGAAGCCAGGGTAGGTTCCCTGGAGAATACATATTCTGCCCCCTTATGGGGCACTTCTCAATGCTCTGAAGAATTTTTCAAATCATAAGGAATGCAAATCCATTTAGATTTTTAAATTAAGCATGTTGTTCGACAGGACAGCATTGGCAGATGGGAGACAGCCTGCCTCTAAATCCGAGTCAAGGTTGGGAACAGCTTCTCAGAAGGAAGACTGCCAAGAACTGTGTCCTAGGAACTTATATTAATGGCCAACATTTCCTGAGCATTTACTGGGAGACAGGCACTGTTAAATGCTTTCCTTCCATTCATTCATTCAAGGCTCAAGAGGACCGTATGAAATGGCATCTTTTTTATGCCCATTTGACAGATGAGGAAAATGGAGGTTCAAAGAGATGAAGTGACTGGTCTAAGGCCTAAGAGCTGGGACGCCAGGCCAGGCTATCTGGCTCCAGAGCTGCGTTCTTAGTCACGCAACTTAACTGCTTCTAGGTAAAGAGTCAGGCCCACTGAAGAGACAGTTACACTGCACATTGATTTATTATTAATCCTTTTGTACAGATGAGCAAACCGAGGTTCAGAAAAGTGACCTAACCTGCACAATGTCACAAATTACAGAGGAAGTTTCAGAGCCAGGACTCAAACTCAAGGCTGGCCTGATCCAAAGCCAGAGTTCATGACCACTTTACTACAAACCTCCCAAGTTCCCAAAACCAAGGCAACAATCCTCGCAAGACCCGCATCCCTTCCCCTGCCCGAAGTACTGTTCAGTAGCCCCTCTCACACCAGCCTCTGTATACCCTGGAAACTTCTCTCCTCCCACTTCTGACCTGGGAGTCCGGGGAAGGGCAGTTTGGGGCAGCTTCTGGGACAACTCTCGTTCCCTGAAATCTCTCCGGTGGGATGTCGCACTCCATGTTCTTCCCACACCTCCATCTCATGGGTACACGGTCCCATTTTATTATCAAACATCACCCACGTTTCCCCATCCTGGCCAGCCACATCCAGAAACGCAGGGCCAGAATTACGACGTGTCGGCTCACCTTCATAAATAATATTTTGCAATTTCCTCGTCTGGGGGCATGGATAAATTATTCTTCTGCGTCAAGGTTACGATGATCAAAAAGGTGGCCCGGCTGGCCTTCCTCGAGAGTGGGGATAAAAAGGAGGCTCTGATTACATCGAGGCGCCAGGCTGAGGGGGGAGCCCCAGGCCCTGGGCTTCTGCTTTGTGGCTGCACAGCAATCAGATATCTGAAAATGCATGAACTCTGATTTTAAGGTCCTGCTGGAGAAGGAATTGACGTGACAAGCAAGTCTGACTTTCACATCATTCATAGGGGTTGACAGAAAGAGCCTTCTGATTAGAGCGCAGTTAGCTCTGTTTCCTTGTTCCCTTCACTGAGAGCCTCCATCCACCCTGCCACAGTCTCTCTCTCTCTCTCTCTCTCACACACACACACACACACACACACACACACACACACACAGGGGTGCTCTCTCTACACAGGGTGTTATGGACTGAATTGTGTCTTCCAAAATTCCCACTTTAGAGTCCTAAGGGTCATTACCTCAGAATGGGACCTTATCTGGATATTTGGAGATAGGGTCTTACAGAGATGAGCACGTTAAAATGAGGTCCCTAGTCCACTATGACGGCTGTCCTCATAAAAAGGGGAAATCTGGACATAGACATGCATAGAGGGAGAACTGCCTGGTGAACATGAAGATGGCCATCCGCAAGCCGAGGAGAGAGCCCTCAGAAGAACCCAATGCTGCTGACACCTTGAGCTCAACCTCCAGAACTGCAAGAAAATAAATTTCTGTTGTTGAAGCCAGCCAGTCTGTGGTACTTTGTTGTGGTCACCTAGGCAAATGGATCCACTGGGACATACTTAAAAAAAAAAAATCCAGAACCAAGGTATCAAGTGGATCCTGTCATCAACACTATCTGAGACTGATTGGTGTTCTTAATTATATACCTGCTTATGGTCCATCCGTCCCTACTAGAATAGAAGCGTCATGAGGGCAGGCATATCTGTCCACCCCTACACCCGCAGAAGCTAGAAGAGTACCTGGCTGAATGAGCTCACTGAATGAATGAGTCAGAGAATAAATGAACAAATTCCAGAAAGAAGGAACTTTGCTTTCACACACTGCAATCTGGAAGACTGCATCCCTCTACCTGGAAGGGCAGCAGGCAGAGTTGCCTCTTAAAACAGAATTCAGGGGCCTACGCCAGCAAGAATATCCCTATACCCTGAGCTGCTTCATGGGCTGCAGAGAATAAAAAGCACAGGTGGGTTTTGCCCCCAGCTCTAAGAGCCACCCGCTGCCCACTCCTCCACTGCATTTCTTTAGGTGCTCAATAAATATTCTATGAAAAACTAAACAGACGGCAACAGAAAGCCCAGTTCTTGATAACCACTTAGAAATGGCCAAGAAGATGGCCAGGCGAAATCCATGAGCATCAGATGGTGGGAGAGGGCCTGGTCAGACTTCTGTGACTTCTCGGCCAGCCAAGAGATCTCCCTGCTCTCCCAGGGAAGGCCTACAGCACCGGGCCCCTCTCGGGCTGGCCGTCAGCACTGAGGGCTGGCGACAGCATGCCCACCCCTCCCCGCGCACACTTATGACAGCCCCCCACACAGTCTCAGCAAGATGGCACCAGGCTACAGCCTCCCCCTCCGCCGCCTGCTCTTCATGCATCCAGTAGGCGCCCAATTCTCACTGCCCTCCCAAATCCGGACGCAACTGCGAATTCTCCCTGTCAGTGCTGTATATCACTTTGAGATATATACCATATTAGCAGAAAGAACTGAATTATATTGCATTCATGATGCAATTAAACACTTCACTAGGAATCAATGTAAAACTGATGAGGCCTGAAAGTAGTGCATATGGCTTAGAACATTATAAAACATTACCTTCACTCAAATCCTTTTCAGTAGCAATTTAAATCTTCTTACAGTTACTGCTGCCAATGGTAAACCATCTACTGATTCATAACAGTGCATGGTAACGAATGAATTTTTTTAAAAATTTATTCAACTACTAAATTACCCATGAAACCGGAATAGCTGACAGGAGTAATCTGAATTATTATTAGCTCTGCAAGTATTCTGCATTAGCCAATTTAAAACCACGGTTCTCAGGCAGGAACCAGTTAGTACAGCCAGAGTGTTAAATGACGGCAATAGTTCTTCATTTTACTGCTGCTTACATTTAAAGGTCAAGAGATAAAAATTACATATGACTCCAAACATGGGAAGGGTGTTTATCTTCTTCTACGAATCGGGTCAGTTGTAAACTTTAAGAAACATCTGAGATGCTATTGGAGAAACTCAAAGGCCTTTGGAATATTCAGAGATCGGGAGGCTGGGGGTGGGGGTGTGTTTCTTCTCCCTCTTGTATCACTGCAAAAAAAATGACATGCCCGTCTCCTTTGTGGTCCTGAAACTTGTTTCCCCCCAAAATCTAGTTCCTGTTTTTCTTCTCCGACTTCCACATGCCCCCAAGCTTCTCCCAGTGCCTGGGCAGCTCTGGAAGGACTCTCACAGGCAAGGAGAGAGGAAGTGACCGGAGTAGAAGCTCCCTCTCTACCAAGGGGTCACCTGGTCCAGCCCTCTACCTCCTGCCTAGGATAGCAGCAAGACTGAACCTTCCAGGGCCCAATCCCCTCTCTGACTGCCTTCCTGTCCATGCCCACTGCCTGTTGGTCTCCCCCACTCCACTTCAAATGCCCAGGGGAAAAACCAAAGCGAGAGAAATAAATATAAAGAAGCAACTTTCTTTGGGAGTCCAATGTTATCAATGCATGACTGAACAAGGACCATAAAGCACAAGCCTTGCTTCTTTCCCCGGCTTAGGCAAGATGGGCGCGTGAGTTCTGAGCTCTGTAGAAGGAAGAGAAGAGCTAAGCAAATTCAAGGCATCTTTTTTTTTTTTTTTTTTAATTTCCTTTCTTTGGGGACTCAGGGGGAAGTTTTTTCCCCCTTTAGCCACAAAATTAATATATGCTCATTATTAAAAAATTCGAATGACTGGGTGCCTGGATGGCTCAGTGGGTTAAGCTGCTGCCTTCAGCTCAGGTCATGATCTCAGGGTCCTGGGATCGAGTCCTGCATGGGGCTCTCTGCTCAGCAGGGAGCCTGCTTCCCTCTCACTCTCTCTGCCTGCCTCTCTGCCTACTTGTGATCTCTCTCTGTCAAGTAAATAAATAAAATCTTTAAAAAAGAATTCAAATGACAGAGAAGCACACAAAGAAGAAAGTTTGACAGCCCAGTCTTTCAAACCCGACTCAGTTATTGAGAATGATTTGGTACCTACCGTATGCCAGGGCACTGGGGATACAGATGTGAACAAAACTACTGGAACATTCTGGCATCTACCCTTCTGGGCTTTTCATTACACATGAACTAACAGATACATTCATAAGTAGAATTTTTCCCCCAAATGGGATCCTATTCTACCACTTTCTTTACTCATCCAGCAGTGTCCCAATATCTTTAATTGAAAGGCTACAATGCCACTATGTGGGTAGACCATCTACATACACATACCTGCATGGACATTTTTTTGCTAACTTGAGCCATTTTACAAATGAGCACTGTTGAAGCTACAAGTAAGGGTGGGCCCAGCTTCATGCCAAAAGGGATGTTCAAGCTGTCTGGACATTTTGAGCATGAGGGGGTCTAGGCAGTGCGGACTCTCCTGTGAAAAAAATATTTTCCATAGGGAAGAAAGCATTTGTGCCCCCTACCCACCCCAGTGACCTTTTGTGAACATGCTGATTTCCATCCATTGATGTGGCTCTAAAATGTGGGTTCTCATGAGCTTGAGAGCAAGCAGTCACTTACAGGCCAGTGAATCTACCTTGGTGACAGCGACAGCAACTGTCTGATATTCTCTGGGCTGCCAGGAGGCCCCTGTTAAGCCAGTGGGTCTAACTGGGGGTGATTTTGCCCCCTTGGGGATATTTGGTAATGTCTAGAGACATTTTCGGCCATCTCACTTTGACCGGTGGGAAGTGTGTGCTATTGGCATCTAGTGGAAGAAGTCCAGGAACGCAGCTACACATGCAACAATGCTTAGGATGCCCCCCACCCACAACACAGGATTATCCAACCCAAAATGTCAATAGTGTCAAGTTCAGCCTTGCTTTAATCAAAATCTGGGGCAGACTAGGGTGGTATGGTTGAAAGACTGCATTTTGCACACACAGACATGTGTCCCAAGCCCAGTTCAGCCATTTGCTAGCGGTGTGACCTTGGACAAATGTATTAACCTCTCTGAACCTCAGTACTGTTCGTGTCCTTAACTACTTATTAATGGTGTCCACTTAGGGTTATTGGGAGGATCCCATGTGATAATTTGTGTCAAGTATGCAGTGCAGCATCATTTATTATCACTGGTATTACCAGTAGTAGCAGCAGTAACGAAAGCAGTATTTCTATTGTGGTAAAATATACATAACATAAAATTCACCATTTTCAACTATTTTTAAGTGTACAGTTGAACAGGATTAGTTGTGGACCCATCACCACCATCTACTTTGATGACTTTTTCATCTTGCAAGTGAAAATCAGTACGCATAAAACACTAACTCCCTAGCCCCTGGCAGCCACCATTCTACTATCTCTATGAACTTGACTCCTCTGGGTGTCAGTCACATAGTATGATACAGCAGAATCATATAGTACCTGTCTTTTTCTGACTGCTTATTCACTTAGCTTAATGTCCTGAAGATTCCTCCATATAACAGCACAGGTCACAACTGCCTTCCTTTTCATAAAACTAATTAATTTATTTTTATGAGAGAGAGAGAGAGAGAGAAGACATGAGAAGGGGTAGGGGACGGGCAAAGGGAGAGACAGACTCCCTGCTGAGCAGAGAGCCCAGTGTGGCTCTCAATCCCAGGACACTGGAATCATGACCAAGCTGAACAACTGCCTTCCTTCTGAAGGCTAAATAATACTCCATTGTATGACTAGACCATATTTGTTTATCCACTCATCTGGCGATGGGCACTTGGCTTGCTTCTATCTTTTGGCTATTATAATTAATGCTGCTGTGAACATGGATATAGAAATATCTGTTCAAGTTCTTGTTTCTAATTCTTTTGGGGATATGCCCAGAAGGGGAATTGCTGGACTACATGGTAATTCTGAGTGTTTTGGGGGGGCTGCCATACTGTTTTCCACCACAGTGGCACCACTGTATTAGAGGAAGTATTTTCAGGGACAGGCCAAGGACCATGGTCCTTGACCATGTGTCTGGGGATCTGGACCACCCAAAAGTTCTCACTTACCGAGCCCTCCTGGATACATCACCTTCCAGGACATGTCTACCTGGGTCTTTTCCACATTTGGCTATACGATCTCAGGGTCTGCTATAGGCCAGCAGCTGTGCCTTCCTCCTCCTCTGCCAGGTGACCCCCAACGACAGCCTTATAGGTGCTCAGCTCCGAGGGGGCACACCATCCACTTTCATATGGTCTCCTCTCAATACCAGAGTCTGTTATCCAACCTGGCTCCATGTGATCTCACCATCGGGGTCCCCAACCTCCAAGAGCTGGATCCTGGAGCTGGGAGAGTGAGAGGGCCCCAGGCTTCTGCTCAGCCCCTCACTCCACATGCAGGGGTTCCAGGGAAGAAGGGGCTTCCCTGGGCGGACAGTGCACAGTGGATGCCCTTTGGGCTGTGGGAACAGAGACAGAATGGATCATGGGGACAGAAATCCCAGCCATTTCTGTGCTGCTCTGACCTGGCTACCCTCCCAGGGGAGCAGAATGCCAGGCCTGGGAATCAGACAGATCTGGGTTCCAATTTCAGCTCTGTGAGCACCTACGAAACAGTGTTACACCCTGGGAACTCTATATAATTTCCCAATAGTCCCTCTCATTTATAACTCTCATATCAGCTCTGGGAGATCAGAGCTACTGTCACCTCCATTTTACAGAGGAGGAAACTGAGGCTCGGGGGAATGAAGCAATTCAATCACAGCTGCACAGAAGTATGAGTGGTGGAGCTGGGATTCAAACCCAGGGGGTCTCTGTCAAAACTCTGACCATTATACTAGACTGCGATTGTAGCACCAGGCTTGTCACTGACCCTGACTCTCTTTACTCTTCTGTAAAACAGGATAACCAGAAAACCCACCTGTGGCAAGGACAATACATTGGCTCCCCAAAAGCTATTCCAATCCCTTTCTCCTTTATCATCTGCATTTGTTTGCTAGGGCTGCCACAACAAAAGTACCACAGACTGGGTAGCTTTAAATAACAGAAAATTCTTTTCTCACAATTCTGGAGGACAGAAGTTTTAGATAGAGGTGTTGGCAGGGTTGGCTTCTTCCGAGGCCTCTCTTCTTGGCTTGTAGATGGTTGTCCTGTGTCTTCACATGGTCTTTCTTCTGTACATGTACATCTCATCCGAACTGCCTCTTCTTATAAGGATACCATTCATACTGGATTAGGGCTCACCCCAATGATCTTATTTTAATTTGACTACCTTTTAAGGTCAAGGTAATTACCTATCTCCAAATAGAGCCACATTCTGAGGTATTGGGGGCTAGGACTTCAAACTGTGAATTTTGAGGAGGACATAATTCAACCATTACACCACCTTCTACCAGAGGATGGAAAGCTACAAGGATTGGTTTCCCAGCCTCCTGTGTAGCTACGAGTGACCAGTGAGAGTCCTGGACAATGAGATGAAGATTAGATGTCCCTGAAGGGGGCTTCACTTCCTGACCTAAAAGGTAAAATCCTCACTGGAAGAAAACCTTTGCCCTCTGTCCCTTTGGCCTTCCCTTCTTTTCCTTCCTGGCCTGCAAACATGAGACCGGAAGGAGAAGCTGCCATCTTGCAGCTATGAAGATGGAGGCCGTTATGGCAGAATGGAAAGACAGAGAGTCACCTACCTGTGAACTTTGTCATTTGAGAAAAACAAACGCTCAAGATGTCCTTTGGTTGGTAAGTGGATAAACTGTGGTGTACCCAGACAATGGAGTATTATTCAGTGCTAAAAAGAAATGAGCCATGAAGCCATGTTAAAAGACATGGAGGAACCTTAATGACGTATTATTAGGTGAAAGAAGCCAATCTGAAAAGGCTACATACTATATGATGTCAACTCTAGGGCTTTCTGGAAAAGGCAAAACCAGGGAGACAGTAAAAACACTAGGGGTTGCTGGGGGTTAGCAGGAGGGAAGGATGAACAGGCAGAGCACAGAAGATTTTTAGGGCAGTGAAAATACTCCATATGATATTCTAACGGTAGATACATGTCGTTGTACATTTCTCCAAATACACAGAACCTACAGCACGAATACTGAACCCTGACGGAAACTATACAGATTTTGGGTGATGACATGCCAGTGTTAGGTTCATCAACTGTAACAAATGTACCCCTCTGGCGAGGAATGCTGATGTGGGGGACTACACATATGTGGGGGCAAAGGTTGTATGGGAACTCTCTGTACTTCCTGCTCAATTTTTCTGTGAACCTAAAACTGCTCCAAAAATAAAGGTCTAACAACAACAAAAAAATACACCCATAAATTTAAGGCATCACTAGCCAAGTTTCCAGTTGTTTGCAGCTGAGTGCATTACTAACAGGAATAGTCCTTCTAGAACCTCGTGATCTGATGACAGGGATAAGGCAGTACAGGTACCAGGCGGTGGCAGGTTCACTGTGGGTCACACAGGCCTGAGAGGCGTGCGCTCAGGGAAGGTGGGCTGGTCCGGGAAGACCTCTCGGGAGCAACAGCGGTGCCAGAGCAGAGCCTTGAATGCCAAGTCAATTTGGACCAACAGCCTCCATTAGGGATGCCAGGCAGGCACCAAGGAAACTCAACAAGGTTTTGAGCAATAACTAGTCAGTCAGTCCTGAGCCGCACTGGATGAAACCCCCAAGAAGAGGAATTGTAAAAAAAAAAAAAAAGAGAGAGAGAGAGAGAGAGAGAAATTATGGGAGGTGCTGACAGAGAGAAACTAAGAGAGTATGTCTGCACACACACCCCACACTACACATGCTGGGACGGCGGGTGCCGGACAGCTGCTTAGCACATGTGTGCACATCGATGGAGAAGGCATTAGGCACTGAGGTTTCTGGAAGAAGAAGTGGGCTCCAACTTGGAAAGGAGGCATTGTCTCTTTAAGTGAGCATAACACTGTATCATCCTTTCTCTTCCTATTTTGGGTTTTATTAGCAAAGCAGTACAATGTTTATACTAGTGGGTATTACATTTGCCAGAACAATTACAGTATGACAAATGGTACATCAATGTAATCCATCAACCTCGCCAAGACAGGAATCCTTTACTCGGGACTGCCATTAATTCTGCGCTCCTGTCTCTGGGGTCCTGGGCCCGTGTAGCCATGACAACGCGGATGACGCCTGGTGTGAATGCTAGGCCTCAGAGAAGGATGGGCACCTTCTTGGTGCACTGGAATTTAACCTCCGACACCCGCATATTAGTCTACTCGGAGCAAGAAATTAGAGTTTGGGCCTGGAACAATGCACAGCACTTGGGGGGGGTGTTTTTCTCTCCATCACAGCACAATATCTCAGAAGTGGAGAGGGACACACATCTATGGGTAGTGTGGCCTGCCTGTCACTGGTTGCTGGACACCAGTTCCAAAGCCAGGAGCGAATTCAAGCAGGGATGTGTCAAGTCTCACTAGCAATGGCAGCTTTTAAGGAAAGGGAACAGGGTCTCATGGTACAAAGACAATGAGCATTTGGAGAGTGGGAGAAGGGAAAGTCATTTTCTGATTTATATTTATATAAATTTATATATTTATATATATATTCTGATTTATATTTATATAAATTTATATAAATATATATTTATATATATATCTGATTTATATTTATATAAATATATATATTTATATTTATATAAATCAGAAAAGGAAAGTCATTTTCTGATTTCTGATTTATATTTTCCAAGATCTGGAAAAGCAAACACCTATCTAGGCCCATGGAGGAAAGAATGATTTGATGCACAAAAGGCCCAGATCTCCTCTGACTGGTCAGCTCTAGTTCCAAATGGTTGATGTATAATTTCTTGTCCCTCTACTTCCCCCAGCTGTGGCTTCTCGGGGCAGCTAAATCCCAATGGTTACACATGCCCTCAGATAAGACTGCAGCCATCAGCTGCAAATTCACCAGGAGTTTCAGAGTTCCCCGATTCATCCCAACCGGCAAATTACAAGCCGGGAGCGGCTTTATAAAATATGAAACGGCTGCTGTCAGTTTTTCCATCAGTTCTACATATTTTGCTGTTAACAAAAGGAACCGATAACCACTTCTCATAAGGAAAAACAAGAATAAAATCAAAGGCCCCTAATGGAGACAATCTCCAAAGTGCAACAACACAAGCCCATTTCTTTTCTTTCTTTTTTTTTTCTTTCTTCCCTGACAAATCAATCTGGCCATGGTCCAAGGATACAGGCAGACAGACGGAGCTACCTCACCTGTTTTATTAAGCCATTACCAGAATCATTTTATTCCCATTTATAATGTTCAATACATGGTCTGAAGACTTTTCTAATATAGTAATTAGATGGAACACTAGATAGATGGATTAAATTGGGACGATATTTTATGCCATTCTACATTGCTTTGCAATATTCTGCCTGGCTTCTGAGATACCAAAGTGTGAGCATGTATATATAAATACATCCCTTTTATTCTAGTTGGGAAGGCCGTACTTTGCATGTGGCTCATCTCAGCATGAGACTTCCCATTTGGAAATCTGATGGAAATTTATGAATCCATGATAGAACTCACCGGGAAACCCATCCTACATTCTGTCCCCTGCCCCCAAGCAAAGGTTGCCCAAGCATTTCCACCGTTGTCATGGTCACCGCAGCCGATATTTAGTGGGTGCTTACTACATACCAGGTACAGAGCTGCGACCTTGACATTTATCAGGAGGTCACATAACTTGGGGCTCAGGAGCCCAGGTTTTGAAACTGCCCACAGCTGAGACTTAAACTCTGCTACTTACCTGCTGTGTGACTTGGGGAAAGTTACTTTACCTCTATGAGCCTCAGTTTTCCCTACCTGAAACATGGGGATAATGTAGGTACCCACCTTATGGGATTGTTCATAGATGCTTTGATACTTAGATGATGCTTAGCACAAGGCTAGACAGAGAACAAGTCCTCAGCAAACACCATTTTTATTATCATCTCACTTAGCCCAAGGAGATGGTACCGTGCCTCTCTTACAGATGGGGAAATTGAGGCATAGAAAAGGAGAACACGTAACCCTAGTTACCAAACAAGTGGCAGGCACAGGTTTCTGTGTCCAGAGCCTGCTCACTTAATAATCGCAAAACACTGTCTCTGTTGTGGGGTGCCTGGCTGGCTCAGCTGGTATAGCACGGGACTCTGATCTCGGGGTCATGAGTTCAAGCCCCACATTGGGTGTGGTGTCAACTTAAGAAAAAAAAAATTGCCTCCTTTGAAGAGAGGAGGGACACTTCTGCCAAGAACCGTGTGTCATAGTGTGCTGGGGAGGGCGGATATTAAACTAGGTCCCTGAATCCCTAATTTGTGCCTAAGCCACAGGTTTAATTATAATTTTAATTCTAAGGGTCTAAGGAATCGAGGCTTGGTGACCAACAAAGAAGATCTCCCTCCATATGCCGTCTCCTCTCATCTCTTGAGATGATTAAAAATAATAATAATAAAATGAAACTGGAGACATGTGTCCCATAGGTGTCACCTGGTCTCCCTTACTTCTCAGGCACTGTACGTAGGTGGGAAAACTGAGCCACAGGAGAGGCCAACTTGGAACATCAGAAAAGATATGATGCCACTTTATAGAGAAGAATACTGACGCTCAGAGAGGTGGTATAACCTACCCAAGGTCACACAGCTTTTGAGGTCACATCAGAGATCTCCACAGCCTTGGAGCCCCAGTCAAGGTATGACAAGGGGTGCAGATCCTTGCAATTCCTATTATGCAAAACAAAACAAAACAAAACAAAACCCTAAACAAACAAACAAAAAAACCCCACCCCACCCCAATCTTTCCCTCCACGTTCCCTAACTTCAGACCACCTCAGCTGCCTACGCAGGGACCGTATTTAGCTGTGGCGTTTTTTCTGGTTTTGTGGGTAAATAGAAAACATCAACTAAATGAAACCGATTAACATGAAAGATGAGGACACACCCAGCCAAAGCTGGTAGCTGATTACTTCTGAAGACCTGCCTTCACCATGGCCAGGAGAATAAAATTACCCTCTGTATACATTTTTCTGTATCAAGAGGGAGTTCTCAATTTGACAGGCTGTATTATAACTCTTTGTTTAAAAAAAGAAAGACCTCAATTAAACGCCAAAAATCTCTTTGCTGCCAGCTCAATCTACAATACTGATGGAAAAGTGAAACTTGCTTCCAGAACAATTGTCCCCCATCAGCAGAATCCTGGACTGGCTGTTCCCACCCCTCTGCTCAGGAAATCTGGCCCCTCTAAAGCCCTACATGGGTGCTTGGAAAGTTGTTAACTGGGTTTCCAGCTCACCCTAACTCTTCTACTGCTTTTGCAAGCATAGTTGACAAAGAACATCTCAACAATGGGAAATTTTCGGCCAGGAGCAAAGTGAAGGAGGGGGAGCTGAACCAGAATAGGATGTAAAGAAGAGAAGTTACCTGGAAATGCCAAATACTGACAGTTATTCTGAACTTGGCCCCATGACCACCTCACTCCTCCCAACTGCTCTGTTCATAGCTCCATTTTACATATAAGAAGATGGAGGCTCAGAGAGGTCAAGTGACAACTAAGGTCACACAGCGAATTCAAGGCAGAGTCCATCCAAGTGTGTCCGATTTTAACACCCAGGACCTGTAACTACGAACAACCCTTCGGCAGATTGAAGGTGGGCCCCACGCTTTTGACACAACAGGCAGTTTCTTAGAGGAAACCTTTCCTTTGAAATCTTATCCTATTTGAAATGACCTTGGGAAGTCGAGCACTGTGCAAGGAACAGATGAGCCTGTGTAATGCATATACAGTCATCCCTTTGTTCATCCACTTTGTATAGTAGATTTTCTTCTATCAGGTTTTCTTTGCCACAATACAAAGCCTCCCAAGGAAGGAGAAGCAATTGGCTGGTCTGACACGTGGTGGGGAAATAGATCAGATAAAGCCAGGAACTCCCACTGCCATAGGACAAGCACCCTCTGAGCATCCAGGAAGCTTTGCCCCAATGCAGAGCTTGAACAGCAACCATTTCGGTAACCATGACCTCAAAAGCCAGTATTTCTGAACATAAGCCTCTTCCTGAACCAGCTGTCCAGGGGCTCCTTCCTGGATCACTGGGTCTCCCACGGAGGGGAATTTAACAACTGCCCAGAGACCCACTACACAGGCTGTTCTTCTGAAGTCTGACTTTGGTGTTTCTTGCTGCCTCACTTCTTTAGAGAAATATCTGTGGTGATGACAATATTACTTTATTGAGCCCACAGTGTAGACCCTTTGACTGTCAGTGGCAGGAGAGATGTTATGATTGTTCAGATGAGCAAACTAAGGACCAGAGTGACTTGCCCAGAATCACACAGCAAGTAAAGGCTATTCTTCTCCCCAACACGAGCACTGACCTCTTCACCGGGAAGGCTCCCAGGGGTATGAGGAGATTCCTGCATCCCAGGAGGGGCTCCATCCCCCACCTAGCCCTCCAACCCTAGACGTCGTCCTTGAGTATCCCTCTCTCCTCTCTGTATCTACTTCTAAAACCCCAACATTCTGTTTCCTAGATGTCTCTTGAATCTACCCCTCTGCCCCCCACCCCCACACCTCTCTCTTTTCTCTCCCCAAACCCTCTCCACTCTCCTTCTACCAAGCACACTTGGACCACTCACACCAACAGAGCCTCTAATTGGCAAGAAGGAAAGTCATACCCACAATTCTCCCCGCTTCTAGCAAACAACCCAAAGAAGTGGGGCCTATCTTATCCCGTGTGCCCCATGCGGCTCAGGGAGGCTGAAAACTGGCAGGAGATCACACAGTACTGAAGACGGGACTTGAGTCTGGATTGGGTTCTGTCCTGGGCTGGATGCTCTCCCAGCAGAACCTGAGGTGGGGATTCTCGTGCAGGTGACTCACGGAGGGAAGGCACTCAGAAGGAACCTGGAGGGAGTGAGGGAGGCAGGTGGGGGCAGGGGCAGAAGTTGGGCAGACAGCTGGGCTCAGCAGGAGTCGAGTCCCAACCTGATCCCAGGGGGAGGCTCTGGAGGGTGAATGGTACCAAAGGGAGGTCCTGCCTTAAAGGAAGGAACCAAGCTGTTGGTCCCCTGAATCAGTCAGGAGTGAGGTGGGATGAGACATCTTCCGGGCAGGCAGGCTGAGAGGTTGAGAGGTTGAGAATTCCCTGGAAAGGGGAACAGTGGGAGCTGCTACTTGCCAGCTCACAACAGCTGGCAGCACTAGCTGGCGAAGGGAGTTGGAGGGGTGGGGCGGGGGCACCACCAGCATCCCCGACGGATCCACGGCCTTCCTGCTTCCAGCCGTGAAGGGTGGCAGGGTTGGGGATTCCTTGCCTAACCCAAAGCCAAATGGTAGCAGTCCGTCTCCTTGGAAGGAGTCCCTGGGGGCTGCTGTGGGGAACCGAGGTTCAGAAAGGTTGAGCAGTCTGATGAAGGCCACACAGTGTTTCATCCCATTTACACTGAGCCATGACCCTCTGTAATAATGAAGGGCGGACAGGCAGCCTCTCTGCTGTTCTCTCCACTCCCCTGCCCCTACCCGTCACTCCCTCCCTATCCCCAAGTAGCTGCACCTCCCCTTGCCCACTCCCCAGTCTCCCCAGCGCCTGCCCGGGTGCTGGATGGGAACAGTGACACCTTGTCAAACAGGCTTTTGATAAATGCAAATCTCTCTTAATTTGAATTTAATTATCAATGAAGTGAGTGACTCCCAGATCGCTTCTCCCCATCAGAAACTGGCAGATACATCTGTGCGCAGAGCGAGACTGGCATCTGCTGGTCCTCATGCCAAGCCCCTCCCGCCGGCCGGCCTGCCTGGCTGTGGCCACTGTTTGGGGGACTGGGTGGGAGGGGGGTGAAGAAGGGTAGGGGTGTGGGAGTCCCGACAGCTGGAGCCCCAACCTCTGCATCTTTCTCGACAGCCCAGGCTAGAGCTGTCTATATGGCTGCCGAGGGAGGTTAAGGCACTTGTCTAAAACCTCACAGCAGGGCTGAACCCATCTGACCTGACTACTGGATTGCATGGTGGCCAAAGCTTGTTCCGCTGGCTGGTGGCTCCACACCTCATTCCTGTCCCAGCCCCATGCCCATCCCCGAAGACCGGAGAGAGGATGCCAACCCAGACGCCAAGCACCGTATTGCACCTTAATTCACACTAGTTCATTCCATTCAGGCAAAGCAGCCCTCTGGGGCAGCCCTATGGCTGCTGTGACAATCTCGACAAACAGATGTGGAAACAGAGAAGTTGGGAGCCAGCACAGGGTCTCCCAGCCAGTGGGAGAATGTAGGCTCTCACCATGTCATGTGTATGTACCTGCCAGGTGGGGGAGGCCGAGAGGGCAAGGAGATGGTGGTTCCGAACAGAGCAGCTCCTGTTCTGGCG
Organism: Mustela erminea; assembly: GCF_009829155.1. Taxonomy (NCBI): domain Eukaryota; kingdom Metazoa; phylum Chordata; class Mammalia; order Carnivora; family Mustelidae; genus Mustela; species Mustela erminea. Next base: position 84,079,200 of record NC_045626.1, read on the forward strand.
AAGAGCCAGAAAACAGAATCTACAACTTAAAAATTATACCTCACTCAAAATAATAGTACAAACAGCAGGCCCTATGCTGTGGCCTGTGTCAGCAGGTTACAGAGATGAGCTCCCTGACTCCGGTGAGCAGCCCCATTTTACAGATGAGGAAACAGAGGTGACCAAAAAGTTCAGCAATTTTTGAAGCCAGACAAAAAATATACATCTCTGTACACAAATTAGGAAATCCAGATGAATCAAAAATAATTATCACTCAAAATCCCACCACCTCCACCTATGAGTGCAACAATCTCTCTGCGGTTTTCAGAATATTCTAGGAAAAAAAAGTGGAGGGGGTCGGTTGGATAAATGAGATCAGAACAGCAGGCTGCTGACAACAGTTGGTGTTGGGTGATCAAGACAAAGGGGTTCATCGTCTTTTCCTGTTACTGTGGATGTCTACAATTTTCCATAATAAAATCTTTTGAAAAATCTCACCACCTTGGAAAAACCTCTAGTAAACTCTTGGTGATTTTCCTTCCAGAAATTTCCCTTCTCCAAAGGGACTGACTTTAATCTAATTTGACAATAACAATAATTATAATATCAGCAGAATAAGAAGGAGGGCGATGAGACTGCCTTGGACCAAAGTCTCTCATCTCTGGCCCCGAGCTGCCCCTACTGCCCTTTCCACGGAGTATTCTTAGACCAAATCCTGACCCCTCCCTACCCACCTGCGACTTTGGACAGCAAGAACCTGCAAATTCCAGCATTGCCTTCAAAGGCACTAGCTCTTGCCCTAAAAAACATTCCCTGAAAAACAAGTGATGGGTCCTGGAGCCACGTTCCCGGAGGTTAAATACTGGCCAGCCGCTTACTTGCTGGGTGACCTCGGGCAAGTCTCCTAACTTCTCTGAGCTTTCCATGCCCACCTATAAAATGGGTTAACAACTGTCCCAACCTCAGTGGGAGCTGTGTCCCTTAAATGAAATGACACAGGCCAAGAGTTCAGTGTCTGGCTCCCAATGAGGGCTTGGTAGAGTCCCCATCACTTTATTTTTGGACACAAAACTCCCTGACCCTGCTACCCTTGCAGCGTTTCCTGAGGCTGCTCAACTGCAGGCCTGACCCCCTCCCCACCAGACCTTGCCTACCATCTGCCCTGGCGAGGTCAGGGCAGAGGCCTACTTGCCCAGAAGTCCACAGCCCCAGAGCTGAGCTGCTGCTCTCCTCCATACAGCCACTCCTCAGTGATGGCAGCGCCATCCTTCACTCGGGTCTGGCTAAAACCTGTTATCCCGGATGCCCCTCACTCTCTCACACCTTACATGTGACCCATCAGCAAGCCCCGCAGGTCTGACTTTTAAATTAGAGCCAGAAATTACATCCCTTCTCACCCCCTCCCCTGCCTTCTCATCCCCCCATCGCGACATGTGTGGATGGCTATGGTGGCCTCCCCATGGGTCTCCTGGCTCCTGGGCACAGTCCCTTGAGTTTAGCCTCCAGTGGCTGCCAGAGCCAGCACCTAAGTCCGTGACCTCACTCTTCTGCTGCAGACCTTCCCTGGCTCCTACCTTATTGGCAGTAAAGACCAAAGTCTCCACCCAGGACCTATGTACATCAGCTTCCTCGCTCTCCCTTCAATCAAGAGGCACTAATTGTGGTAGAGTACATATAACACAAATTTAACATTTGAACCATTTTATGTATGTATGCGTTAGAAAGATAGTGGGAGAGCACAAGGGGAAAGAGAGGGACAAGCAGATTGGGGGCTGAGTGCAATGTGCTGAGTGCAACTCGGGGCTGGATCTCCCCACCCTGAGATCACAGTCTGAGCTGAAATCAAGAATCAGAGGCTTAACGGACCGAGCCACCCAGGTGCCCTGCATTTGAACCATTTTGTGTTTGGTTCTGTGTCATTTAGTACGTTAAGACTGTTTTGCAACAGTCACCTCTATCTAGTTCCAGATCATTTTCATCACCCCCCAAAACCAGTAAGCACTCATTTCCCATTTCCTCTTCCCCCCAGCCCCTGGCAACCCTATGTTCTGTCCCAGTGGATTTGTCTATTCTGGACATTTTGTGGAAATGAAATTATATACTCCGTGGCCTTTTGTGACCGGCTTCTTTCATCTGGCACACTACTTTCAAGGTTTATTCATGTTGTAGCATGTATCGGTGCTTTATTCCCTTTTATGGCTGAATCATATATTCCATTGTATGGACAGACTGTGTTTCGTTTATCTGTTTGTCTGTTAATGGACACTGTTGTTTCCACCTTTCGGCTATTGTGAATAATGCTGCTATGAACATTCATGTGCATGTTTTTGTTTGAACAGCTGTTTCAATTCTTTTGGGAACATTCTTGGGAGTGGAATTGCTGGGCTATATGGTAATTCTATGAGAAACCACCAAACTGTTTCCCATAGTGGCTATGCCATTTTGCACAGTGCCTTGGTGGCTCTCTCAGCTAGGAATGCTTTCTCCAAGCTCTCCTCATGGCTGCTGTATTCATATCCGTCAAGGGCCCCAAAGTCACCTTCTCAGTGAGCCACTATTTAAAACCGCATTAGCTCTACCCTGACTCTGCTCCCCCAACACACACACTTGGCCCCTGCTCTTCCTTCTCATATCACTTATTGCTAAAGAATGACCACACATTTCACTTTTCTATCGCTTATGGTCCTATTCTCCCTGTAGAATGTCAGCTCCAGGAGGGTAGGGACCTCCTCTGTTCTCACCACTGAAACCACAGGACCTGGCACACAGTAGGTGCTCAGTAAACAACCCCCAGAGCAGTTCCTAGTATACACTGCCACTCCCCTGCTTGAAGCGCTGGATAACTCCTATGGCCCTCGGGGTGGCCTGTCTACCTCACTCCCCACTTGTGTCCCTGTCATGTCCCCACACTTACCTTGGTTTAGGTCACACTGAACTAGATATAGGAACCCAAGCACTCATGGTCTTTACGCCAGGAGTTCCCATTCCCACCCAGTTTTCCTGGCAAACCCTTCCTCATCCTTCACAACACAGTTCAAGTGTCACTTCCTCCAAGGAGCCCTTCCTGACCCCTCCGAGCAGATTTCAGTTGCTCTCCCCGGACATTTCCTTCACATCTCTATCAGAGCCTGCATTACTCTGAATGTATTTGGTTCAACTACACATTCAGCTCTCCTGGGTCTCTAGCTTGTGGGACCTCTCAGCCTCTATAATTGCATGAGCCAATTCCTTATAATAAATCTCTTTGTGTGTACACACACACACACACACACACACACACACTTCTTGTTGCTGGATCTATTTCTCTGGAGAACTCAAATGCAGATTTTGGTCCTGAGAATGTTTCTAAAGGAACAGAATTTTAAGGATGCGTTTTCTGAATTGATACAAGGCTTCTTGGAACTGGCTCACTAATCTGATTAGAATAAGGGCTCTAATGAGTCTATTTCCAGAAGTTAAGAGAGCACGGATAGTCCACAGTGCAATATGGCAATACAGAGATGCAAAATATCACCACTGGGTATTCCTCACCAACCACGTTATAAAGAGCAGGGGTCTGAGTGACTGTGTATATGATACTTTCAGTATTTTTGGCAAAATAATGAATTATAATGAGATTAGCTGGTTATTCCAATGTAGCTGGACAAAGTAGGGAAAGAAAAGGATGAGCTCAGGGATTTGAATTCCCAGCTCAAGCACCACATAAATGATCTGAAAGCTTCTCTGTGCCCCCAGAAAGAGACCCTTATAGCCTGTGGCTGCAGGGCTGAGACTGCTGAAAATCAACACCGAAATTTCATCCGGCAACTTGCTGAATTACAATGCAAGATGAAGTCTCAGCCTTGTAGTGTGGCTACTGTTTTCTTTCTGTTTTTAGGAGAAAGGGAATTCAGTTAAAGAATATATTAGGTGGGGGCGCCTGCGTGGCTCAGTGGGTTAAAGCCTCTGCCTTCGGCCCGGGTCATGATCCCAGAGTCCTGGGATTGAGCCCCACATCGGGCTCTCTGCTCAGCGGGGAGCCTGCTTCCCTTCCTCTCTCTCTGCCTGCCTCTCTGCCTACTTGTGATTTCTGTCTGTTAAATAAATTAATTAATTAAAAATTTTTTTTAAAAAAAGATCATAAGATCCCATAAGGATTAGAGAACTTTGTTTATAATGTGTCTGCTGCTGAAGTGAGGGCCTCAATGGGGAATAAATGAGATCATTGAAGTCGGAATGGGGACATACAAGAAGACCCTGATGAAATCCGGGACACTGAACTCCTAAATTCTGATGAGGCTTCTTTACTAGTGAAAGAAGGCCTCCTTGCCCATAGTGGGAATGGCTTCTCCATCCTCTTTATGTGAGGGTATCAACCCTGCATTGCCTAAGAAACCTGTAATGGTCTTCCCTAAAGGAGTTGCCATTTGAGGCAAAGCCAATTCTCCCCAGGACCCACATCCACCAACCCTCTTTGCTCCTAGACTTATAACTAGGCTCAAGTCCCAGAAGGCCACTACAGGTAAGGTACAAAATACAACCCACGAAGAGTGCTACACCCCAAAAGAACTACTTGACTTTTCTAAGTTATGCAGACAGGAATCTTACAAATATATGTGGGAGTGGATATTAAGAATGTGGTATAATGGTGGAAGGAACATAAAGTTGGATTATTGATAGGAGCTCACTAAGCAGATTCTAGATCTCCTGTTGCAGCCTGGGACGTCAGAAAGGGCTCTAACTGGTTAGTTGGTTGGCTGAAAAGTGGACCAAAAAGTGGCCCACAGCGAGTGAACTGGAAATGCCAGGCTTGCCTCAGTGTAATGTAGGTAAAGAGATGCAAGGAGATTGGAATGTTAGAGTGGATTTATCATTTAAAACCTACACAACCGGGGCACCTGGGTGGCTCAGTGGGTTAAAGCCTCTGCCTTCGGCTCAGGTCATGATTCCGGGGTCCTGGGAGAGCCCCACATCAGGCTCTCTGCTCAGCAGGGAGCCTGCTTCCCTTCCTCTCTCTCTCTGCCTGCCTTTCTGCCTACTTGTGATCTCTGTCTGTCAAATAAATGAATAAAATCTTTTAAAAAAATTAAAAAAAAAAAACACCCAAACCTACACAACCATCCTGGGAGGGTTCAGAAGACACACTTTTCACCACACCTATGAGAAATAAATTTGCAAGAGGAGTCTTGGCAATCTTTTTTTTTTTTTTTTTTAATTTTTAAAGATTTTGTTTGTTTGTTTATTTTTTGACAGAGATCACAAGCAGGCAGAGAGGCAGGCAGAAAAAGAGAGGGGGAAGCAGGCTCCCCACTGAGCAGAGAGCCCGATGCAGGACTCAATCCCAGGACCCTGGGATCATGACCCGAGACGAAGGCAGAGGCTTTAACCCACTGAGCCAACCAGGCACCCCTTGGCAATCTTGAAGAGCTCTGTGATTGCTGTTCTCTGTAGGCCAGACCTCACAGTAGTAACTGAAGTCACTGAATTAGGAATCATAAATGCAAGATTATTAATGGATCCCGGTGCAGCAAGGGCCAAATGATGGCACTCAACTGCCAAAGCAAAGATGAGCATGGTTACTGTAATGGACAGCAGAGTCAAAGCCACAATTAGAAGTCTCACCCAGACCTATGGTGTTGGTTAGTTGGTGAAGATGTTCCTAGAAGTGAAATAGATAAGACACTTAACTAAATTCTAACTTGATCTGTGTAAGCAGAAAGTTCTAGGTCAAGTAAACATAAGTCTAAATCATAAAAACAGAGAAAGTTATAGCATCCCCTGAATGAAAGGGAGGCCGAGTCTCCTTGAGAAAGGACTCTGGTATACTATGGAAAATGTATACTGTGAAATCTTTCTTTGGCCTTTTGACCAGCGTGACTATACACTAGGGAAAAGCAAATAATCAGACCTTTTAGGAACTACCGGTTACTGGCTCTGAACTGACACTGAACTGAAATGTCACTATGGTTCGCCCAGAGCAGGGGCTTCTGGAGGTCTGGTGACCGATGGAATTTTAGCTCACGCCTGTCTCACAGTGAGCCCAGTTGTGGTTATTTCCCCAGTCTTGGAACAAAGAGTTGGAACAGATATACTCAGCAGCTGTCAGAATCCCCACCCTGGCTCCCTGACCTATGGACTGAGGGCAATGATGGTGGTGAAGGCCAAGTGGAAGCCACAAGAACTGTTCCTACCTAGGAAAATCTCAAATCCAAAGCAATACAGCTTTCCTGGCGGGACTGCCAAGATTAGTGCCATCATCCAGGACTTGAAAGATGCAAGGTGATGATTCCCACCACATTCCGGTTCAATTTGCCTATCTGGCCTGTGCAGAAGGCAGATGGATCTTGGAGAAGGATGGTGGATTATTGTAAGCTTAATCAAGCAGTGACTCCCAATTGTAGCTGCTGTACCAGATGTGGTTTCATTGTTTGAGCAAATTAACACATCCCCTGGTACCTGGTATGCAACTATTGATCTGGGAAACGCTTTTTTCTCCATACCTATTAATAAGGTCCACCAGAAGCAGTTAGCTTTCAGCCGGAAAGGCAAGCAATACAACTTCACTGTCCTACCTCAGGGGCATATCAACTCTCCAGGCCTATGTCATAATTTAGTTTGCAGAAGATGTCACTCTGGTCCATTACATTGATGGCATTACGCTGACCGGACCTAGTGAGCAAGAAGGAGCAATACTCAGATTTATTGGCAAGACTTCTATGTCAGAGGGTAGAAAATAAATCTGACAAAAATCCAGGGTCTTCTTACTCAGTGAAATTTCTAGAAGTCTGGAAATGTGGGGCATGTTGACATATCTTTTCTAAGATGGAGGATAATTATTGCATTTGGCCCCTTTTTTATGGTTAAGTAAAAAGGGACAACGTCTAGTGGACCTCTTTAGATTCTGGAGGCAACATATTCCTCATTTGGGCATGTTACTCAGGCCAATTTACCAAGTGACCTGAAAAGCTGCTGGTTTTGAGTGGGGCCCATTCCTCGCCCAGAGAGGAGTGAATCTTATCTAGGACATTATCTCCTCTTTTGGGGAAGGGATTAATGCATTTTTGGTTGTACATAGGATAGCTGTGTCTTGTTATGTGGGAGTATGACCTTGTTATTGTCTCTATTTGGAGATTAAATGTGGCTTAAGGAGATGTATATGGTGCCAAGTTGACAAGAGGTAGACTTATGATGGTTAATTTTATGTGTCAGTTTGACCAGATATTCAGTAAAACACTATTCTAGGTATGTTTGTGAGGGTGTTTCTAGATAAGATCAACATTTGAATTGGTAGACCTTTGAATTGAGAGAGGCAGGCTGCCTTCCCAGGATGGGTGGGCCCTGTCTAACCAGTAGAAAGGCTGAATAGAACCAAAGGCTGAACTTCTGGCTAGTAAGGGGGAATTCCCCCTGCCTGACCTTTGAACTAGAACACTAGCTTTTTTCCTCTTGCCTTCAGATTCAGCCTGAAACACCGGCTCTTCTTGGATCTTGAGCCTGCTGGCTTACAGACTAAAACTTAAACCACTCGCTCTTCTGGTTCTCAGGCCTTTGGATTTCAACTGGAATTAAACCAGTGGATCTCCCAGGTCTCCTGTTTGCCATCTGCTGATCTTGGACTTCTCAGCCTTCATCTTGGTATGAGCCAATTCTTTATAATAAAGGTCTTTATACACACACACACACACACACACACACACACACACACACACACATTCTGTTTCTTTGGAGAACCCTGACTAATACAGTTTATAACCTGGTGGCCCATTTGGCCTTTGTAAATGTGTTTTGTTTAGTTTCTGCTGTATCTTAAATGTCAAGGATTTTATACAAAGATCCAGATTTCCAGTTCCTTTTTAAAAAATGGGGTGATCTGACCATACTGTGCTTGCATTCCCACCTGACAATCATTAGTTAGAGCCACTGGCCTGGGCACCCACTCTCTAATTAATTAGCTACAGTCTCTACGACTCCTTATAATCTCACATCTGCTCCTCCTCCCTCATTAAGCCTACCTACTGGACACCTGCAGGAGTTTGAACTTGCAGTTTCTGCCTCACATGTCCCCTACATCTCTAGACTATGAGGCTTAAAATGCAGGGGCCATGAGTGTGTTCATCAATGTGCTTCCTGTGTCTGCCATAAAGCTCATTCTCAAAATATATTTGCTGAATGAATGAATGAATTTGTTGAAGTAATGAATGGATGGATGGGTGTCTCCTACATCCAGGACTAAAAGCTAGAAGTGCTCCAACACACGGCAACACAGCTCCCGTCCAAAACAACTGGAAGTAGGGGCTACTGGAGTGTGAGGCTGTGAGGCTGTGATGGCTGTGAGGTTTCCTTTTGTGGGGGATAAAAAGGTTTTGGAACTAGATGGAAATGGTGGCTGTACATTATGAAAGTACTAAATGCCACTGAACTGTTCACCTCAAAATCATTAATTTTTATGTTATATGAATGTCGCCTCAATTAAAAAGTGTCAACAGGAGCCAGACTGCCAAGGTTCAAATCCCAGTTCTGAATTTGCTGGCTGTGAGCTTCACCCCCCTGAGCCTCAGTTTCCTTATGTATAAAATGGGACCAAAAATAGCACCACCCTCCTCCATAGGTTTTAGAAGTTAAGGGAGTTAATGTATACATAGCGCATGAGATCTGGCACATTCTATGTGGTGAATGAACATTAATTCTTCCCATTGTTGCTCTGAGGTTAACTTTTCCTCAGTTCCTCCAGGACTGGGTCAGCCAGAGACACAGAAGGTTCCTGGGAGCCCAGGAGGGACCATCAGGACTCCCAGACCCCTTGGCTGCGTCTGACATCTAAGGAAGGGATCAAACATTTCCTGCCCATTAAATTAAAGCAAAGGCCATCCATCTAGGAAGAAATAAAAACTGTAAATATCAAAGCCGATGCCTAACATTCCCGGGCTTCTGTTGCAACTTCCTTTCTTTAATAATTATTGTTTTAGAGGAGTCTGGGACAGAAGGGGGTGGGGGTGGGTAGATGGGTCCTCAACTCCATTTAAAGTTTACTGCTTGCACGACTTGGGTCTCCCTATCAAATATCTGCAGTCACAAGGAACTAGCCAGTGGCTGTTTGCTCTTCGGACATTATTTATGGCTGGTGTAAATTGGCAAGAGCTCCCCCGGTACATAACTTTTTTTTTTTCGCAGACTTGTTTCTTTCCAGAAGATCCCAGACTGGGGGGCCAGCCTCACAGACGCCAACAGAACAATCTTCTTTCAACAGCATTAATTATCTGTATGGCTTTCCATAACAACAAAAGAAAAAATCTTGACCCTACTGCCTGCCAATATTTAAGGCACTTGGAGAGGGAAATCCATTTTATCTTTGCATCTCCCAGAGCAGTTCATTTTGATGAAACATCCTTCCTACCATCCCACCCCCCTCCTTTTTTATATTCTGAACTTTCTGGCCTGATTAATTCTCCCCATCTCTGCAAAGGGCTGTGTGTACTCTTGAGTGTTGACTTGATTTTCTTCTATAAAAACATCCTTGCAAGAAATTAAAACAGTTTAGCCCACCCTTGCTCCAGAAGCTACTATATTCGTAGAGTCTCATTCCTCACTAACGGGGGGGGGGGCAAAGAAATGAACAGATCTGTAGGGGAGGAAAAGGGTGGGGGCGGCGAGAGAATGTGGTAAATGGAATATGAGTTGAGATTTCTTTAAATTAAAGTTAAGGATTAAAGGCATCAGGCTTTCAAGAGTTATCGTGAAAGGCTTTTTAGCAGTCCCAAGTGGACGGGCCATAATCTTCTTTTTAAATGGCTATATTTAGAGCACAGAGCACTCGGGCGGTCCAACCAGAAACTTCCAGCAGGAGACTGCATGCAGGATGGAGGGCAGTGTTTTGATAGTAGCTGCAGAAATGTGATTTACTCACCCAGGAGTGATTTGTTTTCGAGGAACATATAGCACCTGGAAAGAGCACATATATTTTAAAGATCGGTGGAAGGGGTTCACTGCCAGAGCCATGTAAAGAGTAAACCTAAGAATTTGGGAAGGCAAGGCCTCGCCTCAAATGCTCCACCATTCAAGGGGTGTCTGATTCATACCTGTAACGATAACCTCTCATTAAAGCAACCATGGGTTATAACTTGCACAGGCGTTTTTCAATTGGAAAAGTTTTCTTAAATCCATGCCTCTCTTAACAGACCAATTAGTTGATAAGGAAAATAAGATGAAATTATATATAGGAAATATATTTATTTCATTCTTTGCTTTCCATTTCAAGCTCCCTGATCATGTTTACTAAATCTGAAATCTGACCAAGTTCATGGCTACCCTGGTTGAGAACTACTGGGGGATTTACAGTGGTTACTTGAGCACAGCCTGTAGTCCACATTAAATCAATATGGTAAAGAACAATTCACCCCAAAACACAAGGTACTAAGTTAGGGATTTAAAATTTTTTTTAAATTATTTACTTATATATTTTTAAAGCTATTATTCATTTGAAAGAGACTGAGAGAGAGAGAGCACGAGGGGGGAGTGGGGTAAAGGGGCAGAGGGAGAAGCAGACTCCCCACTGAGCAAGGAGCCTGATGTGGGGCTCCATCCCAGGACCCTGAGATCATGACCTGAGCTGAAGTCAGACGCTTAACCAACTTAACACTTAACCAGGTGCCCCCCCCCTTTTAAAAGATTTTATTCATTTATTTGACAGACGGAGATCACAAGTAGGCAGAGAGGCAGGCAGAGAGAGAGGAGGAAGCAGGCTCCCTGCTGAGCAGAGAGCCTGATGCGGGGCTCGATCTCAGGACCCCAAGTTCATGACCTGAGCCGAAGGCAGAGGCTTTAACCCACGGAGCCACCCAGGCGCTCCCCCCTCCCCGCTTTTTAAAACAATTTTAACAGGGTTTGTTTATGTCTAAAATAAACCATCAGTGTTGATGCAACCCAAAGCGGAGCTCTTAAAAGTCTGGTGGGCAACAGGCGGGAACCCAGACATAGGAGTTCAGTGGAAACAAGAATACTTTGGGCTTCTGAGACAGCAGTACCTCCTGGGCTGGTCTCAGTGGGGTTTGGTCTTTGCTCATTACTGGAAGCACGAGAAAGTGTTCTAAAATCAAAAGTGACAAAGACCCAACTTGCAAAGCAACATAATCCTCTCCTAGGAAGCAAGAACACGTTTCCCACATTTATCTCAAATTGCAAATCAAAGTGGACCACTGACATACTTTCTTCAAGCTAATCTCCAGAAGCCGGGTAACTTTTAAAGGGGTTTAAATTAGATGCGATTTTTTTTGTGGTCACTCCCTTCCTCACAAGAACATGAGAGATAAAGCGTCAAAGAAGCACTGGGCAGTGCTGGGGTGGGAGGAAGCTAGATTCTTCTTCACGTGACAGATGCCACCAGGCTTCCCCCATATACCCGTCTCATTAACAACCCAACACCTAGCAGTGGAGCCAGAGAACCAACAGGGTTAAAAAGATCTCCAGGGATTTTGGTATCCCCTGCAGATGCTGAACCATGACAACTTGTGGTTTTAAGTGGAAAGAATCATGATTTAACCCACAATATTATCAAGTCTATGTAATTGCTAGTGAACCTGCTAGAAGTCTATAAATCACATCTAAATGCACGAGCTGGTCATTCATTCTTTCATTTATCCAACAATGTTCACTGAGAGCACCTACTACATACCAAGCCCTGCTCAAGCACCAGGGAAACCCTGTACAGGCTAATGGAGATGGTCCCAGTCCTTATGGAGTTTAGAGAAACACAACCAAGCAACTTCATTGCAGTGTTGGACCTGAGAGGTATAGAATGGAGATTTTCCATACTATTTTCTCTTTTTGTTGACATTTGAAATTTTCTATAAGGTTTTTATTAAAAAAAAATAGTAAACATTATTTCTTGGACCAATGTGTTCATCCAACAAGAATTTGTTAAATGGGGTCCAAGGGTCAAGCACTAGGCCAGGAGAACAGGACAGAGGGATCCTCACCTTAAAAGAACTGTCTGGCAATGGTAGATTTTTGCATATTAGACAAGTGAAAACAGCCAAAACTGTTTAAAGTATTTTTAGGGAACTGGAGGAGTATTCAACCTGTCAACTTAATGGGATGAACATTCAAGGTGATTTTATGTATAGATTTTAAGAACACTTTGCACAGGCATAGCCACCATTCAAAGTAACACCATAGATAGTGGCTGGCAAACTATGGACCATGGGCCAAATCTGGCTAACCTCATTTGTAAATAAAGTTTTACTGGCACACAGTCATGTTCATTCTTTAACATCTTATCTACGGCTGCTTTCACACTACTGAAGAGTTGAATTCTGTGACACAGCCCATATAGCCCACAAAGTGAAAAATATTTACTATCTGGCTTTCTAAAGACAAAAGTTTGCCATCTCCTGTCCTGTAGTGTTCTTTACAGAATATTGTTGGGAAAATCAAGAAAGCTTTCTAGAATTAAATCATCAACCCCCCAGGTTTTTCTGTGGTGGCCCAGGTTTTTCACACATTGGGTTTGCTTAGAGCTATAAATCTCTGGCTGTAGCTGGAAAGCTTTTAAAAATCCTTATGCCCAGGCCACACACCAGCCTAATTAAATCAGATGACCTGGTGGTGTGTCTTGTAGAAAATCTATGTTTTCTGTTTGTTTGTTTGTTTTTAAGAATTTTATTTATTTTTTTATTTAATTATTTGAGAGAGAAAGAGAGGGAGTGTATGAGCTGGGGGAGAGAGAGGGTCAAGCAGACACTGCACCAAGCACAGAGCCAGATGCAGGGCCCGATCCCAGGTCCCTGAGATCATGACCTGAGCTGAAACCAAGAGTCAGATGCTTAACTGACTGAGCACCCAGATGCCCCCCAAATCTGTATTTTTTAAAGTTCTCTTAGGTAATTCCAATGGAGAGCCAAAGTTGAAAACCAGCAACCTGAACAGAGAGGCATCAGCCTTGTATTAAATTTTCAAGGGTAAGTGCAGACTGTTAGTCCAATGCAGTGGCCTTGTGGAAGCTGGCCCGACCCCGGACCCAGGGCCACTAGGAGGGCGAGCAGGTCCTAGACTGACACTGATGGTATTGCCCACTGGTAAAAGCAGGCAGGCTGCAGGCAGTGGTATGCTAGCAACTGTTTAACAACTGGAGAGAAAAAAAAAAGAGAAGCCCTGATTGCTAGTGCCTGCTCATTTCTGTGGTATAAATACTCCCACTACAGCCAACTTCAATCTACCAACTGGACATCAGTGACTGCAGGGCAAGGCAGAGATGTACAGTAGCATATCATTATATAGTATCTCCTTTATACTGATGTGATAGGTGTAATTAAACTTAAGAGCATATAATAGTAAAGTAATTAGCCAGTGAGGAGTTTTGATATTTATCATCTTGGTTTGAAATAAATATAATTCATTAAACTGTAGTAAGTTCGTGTAACTTTCCTTTTAATATGTCTTGCAAAAGTCCTGGAAATTTAACATTTGGCTCTTGTGGGCTAGCACAATACTCACTTCAGGGACTCACAAGGTCAAGAGAGAGTTTGGAGTTGTCCATACAGGAAAGCAATGAGGGGAGAGATAGCAGGTAGTTACTAAAAGAATTTACATGGCAAACAGAGTAAAGTAAAGGAACTGGGGTTGCTTCCTGGTAGGATGCCCTTGGCAGGTTGGTTCATTTCCTGAACCTCAGATTTCTCACATTTTAAATGGGGTTATGATAATATGGGCTCTGCACCCAAGACAGCTTGGGTTCAAATACTGGCTCCACCACTTCCTACTGTGTGACCCTGAACAAGTAACTCACCTCTATGAACTTCTGTTTCCTCATCTGTAAAATGGAGATAATTATAGTGTCTACCTGAAGCAGGGGCTAAATATTCTTATCTAGATAAACAGTATCTGGTACATGGTAAATAATCAATAAACTTTAGCTCCAATGGTTATCTTATATGTTTGTGTAGGATTAAATGAACTACTTCTTCACTGAGTGCTATGGCAGTCATTAATGCTATTTGCCAGATACTTCTGTGCACAAGGTAGTATTGCACTTCTTGACTACGTGTGACTGAGTGAGGTCATGTGACTAGTTTTGGCAGTGTGTTGAAAGTAGAGGTGATGGATGTGTCACTTCCAGGATGGATTTTATTTTTGCCACAGGAAGCTCTATAGCAGTCCATTAGCCTGAGTCCTTGAATAATTGTGATGAGTAGAGCCCCCTGCCCTACCCACAATGGGTATGAAACCACTGGACATGTCAGGTAAGCAAGAAATATACCTTTGCTGTGTTACGTCATGGAAATTTGTGAGTCTTTTGTTACTGCAATATAATATAGCCTATACTGACTGATAGACAGCTAAATAAATAGCATTCATTACTATTAGAACACCTCCAGAGTCTCCAAAACCACAAATGTCACCCCAAAACTCTTACCCTATCCTCAGCATGGATCAAATGCCTTTAACAGGAAACTTTAACTAGCACTGGATCACTGGCAAGATACGGAGAATAAGGTCTGGTATTAACTGTCCAAAACCTACATCTGAATCTGTCACTTGCTAGATCTGTAATCTCAAACCAATCACATCAGTTCTCTGAAACTCAGTTTGCTCATCTGTGATATGGGAATAATAACAATGATCATGTTTACTGTTATGTTTCCATATGTACAACTAAAATGAGAGAGAGTGCTTTATCTAAAACACAAGCTATTACCACTGGAGGAAATTATGATCTCTGATTATGATAAAGTTGGATTATTTCCACTGCACTTCATCATCAAGCCCCCCAAAAATTCCAATCAAGTTTTGTTTTGTTTGAATTAATTATCACTAGATCTAATTCAGAGTAAACTGTATCTCTGATCTCTTGCTGCAGAGAAATCTACATTCTTGTATCTCTCTCTCTCTCTCTCTCATCTTGCTCTAAATCACTGACATTCTACAATATGCCTTGGCCACTTGTCTGAACAATTTCCCTCCTTCTCAGAAAGTTCTTCCTAAAGTCTTCCTTAGAAATGCTTACCCTGGGGATTTAATTAACATCAGGGCCTACATATTGACTTACAATCAAAATGCAGAATGAAATCTATATATCCAAGTGATGTCCATAAACCAATTAGTTAACAACACAATGCCCCTCAGCTGCCAACTTCTTAAACATTACAAAAAAAAAAAAAAAGCTTCTTAATTTCATCACTTTGTTCTCACCACTTCTCAACATTGTGCAGGCCTTGGCATTTCCTAATTATGAGCACAGCCTAATTCAATCAAGATTCTGCCACCGGTTTTTCAAATGCTCCAACTAATGCAGTGAAAGCAACACCTTTTTTCCCCCAAACAAATTAATCCTCTGTATAATAATCATGATCTGAAATTTTCATTTTTAAAAAAATCATAACTACACACATCTACCTGTCAAGTTCTCAACATACACTGCATGTCAACAGGAACTAAAAGTTAGGCAGAAGGTCTAGAAAGGGTTTGGAGGGTTAGACCTTGGTTTCTTCATTAGCAAGCAGAGACTAAGGTGTGCTCAGATTGTGAATGACAACAGTCAGTGACCTGTAGATGTGTGTCCTATCAGCAGGAAGGCATTTGTTCCTTTGTAAACCTTTATTGAAAACTTACTGTGCGCCAGTCTGTGAACAAGACAGACCTGATCCCTGCCCTTATGGAGCTTATCATCTAGAGAAGGGAGACAGACATAAAACAGATAATCATGCAGATCATTATTACCATTGTGATCAGTGCCAAGGAGAAAGAGAGGAGGCACCAGAGTGTACAACAGGAGCTATATCATCTAATCGGGGGCAACAATGACCTCCTTCAGGAGATGGCACCTGAAAAAGGAATAGAAGTAAGCCAGAGGAAGAGCAGGAGAAAGAAAATGGAGACATACCATGTTCATGGATTGGAAGACTCAACAGTGTTTAGAAATCTTATTCTCTCTAAATTGAGCTACAGATTCAATGCTGTCCCAACCCAAATCCTAAGATATTTTTGTGTCTGTTTTTGTAAACACTGACAAGACAATGTATATGAAAATTCAAAGGACAAAGAATATCCAAAGAAATCTTGAAACAGGAAAACAAGGGTGGAGGACAAGCTATCTGACTTCAAAACTTACTGTAAAGATATAATCAATTAAGTATAGTATTGCTGTACTATACTAAATCAATAAAGTATAGTATTGCTGTACTATACTATAGTATTGCTAGACATATTGATCAATTTAACAGAATAAAGAACCCAGAAACAGACCCACACATATACGCTCATTTGATTTTTGAAAAAAGGCACCAAAGCAATCTAAAGGGAAAGGAAATTCTTTTAAACAAGTGGTGTTAGAACAACAGGTATTCACATGGGGGAAAAATGACCCTCAAATCTCTACCTCACACCATACAAAAAAATTAATTAGAGATGAATCAGAGACCAACGTGAATACTAAAACAACAAAGATTTTAAAAGAAAATATACACGAACAGATTCACGATTTCGTAGGACACAGGGGAAGGAATATTCCAGAGAGAACACAGAGCAGGGGCAAAGACACTGGAGAAGAAAGAGTCTGAGTATCTTGGGGGTAGAGGGGATCAAAAGAAGGCCAGCCAGGCTGGCATGTGGTAAGTGAGGAAGAGGGGCAGAGTTAGAAACACCACTTGCTATAGTGATCTTTATAAAAAACCTACACTTCTACAGATGAAAAGACAAGGTGCAGGCTGGGAGGAAATACCAGAAAATCATGTATCTGACAAAGGACTTACCTCCAGAAAATATAAAGAACTCTCAAAACTCAACCATAAGAAAACAACTCAAGAAATGGGCAAAATATCTGACTGGACATGTGACCAAAACAGATGCACATATAGCAAATTAGACATGAAAAGATGCTCAACACCATTAGCCATCAGAGAAATGCAAATTAAAACCACAATGAAATACCATGACACACCTAATTGAATGGCTAAAATTGGAAAACAACAATGACAAAAACCTGATATACCCAATGTTGGTGAGCATGTGGAAAAACTGGAACTCCTACCCATTACTGGTAGGAATACAAAGTGGTACAGCCACTTAAGAAAAAATGTTGGCAGTTTCTTAAAAAGTTAAATATAGACTTATCAAATTAGCCGGCAATCCCCACCCCCCACGTATTTACCCTGGAGAGATATAAACTATATTCACACAAAAAGCTGTAAGCAAATGTTTATAGCAGCTTTACTCATAACTGCCAGAAACAACAAACAACTCAAACATTCTCCAACAGGTGAATGAATAAAAACTCTGATAGAACCATACAATGGGGTACGACTCAGCAATGGAAAGGAACAAAGTTCCGAGGCACACAACTACATGGAGAAATCTCAAATACAATGCACTAAACGAAAGAATTAAAAGATTTAAAAGAATGTGTGTGGTTTTATGTCTGTATCTGTATCTATATCTATGTGTCCTGCATCATTCCATTTATACGACATTCTGAAAAGGGCAAAGCTATAGAGACAGAGAACAGAACAGTGCTGCCAAGTGTAGGGGGTTGGTTAAGAGTTTGAATATAAGGGAGCGGCATAAGGGAATTGTGGGGAGTGATGAAACAGTTCCATATTCTGACTATGGTCAGAGCTCAGAGGACTATATACTACAACAACAAAAAAATACTGTTTGTAAATTAAAAATAAAACTGCACTGGTCATCTCATCTCCTACTTAAGCATTTTGCCATCTTCTCCATTACTACTAGAGGGAATTAAAAGTTCTTAGCCAGATGTTCAAGGCCTCAAAATACCTTCCCAGGCACCCTCCCAGCCCTTCTCTACCCATCCATGCTCCCTGGCTTCTTCCTCCACTCCAGCTAGCAGGAGCTTCAGGGCTCTAGCCCAGGACCTTTGTGCATGCTGTTCCCCCTGCCTGGACTGTCCTTACATCTGTCCCTCCCCACCCTCCCTGACAACCTACTATTTGTTCCTTCCAAATATGGCTCAGATGCCACCTCCTTGGGTAGTCTGCCCAAAGCAGTGCCCAAACTACATCTTGAGTCAAGGTGTGCACATTCCAAAAGGGTTAATATATGGGAAAAGCAAGAGAGCCAAGGGACATTTGTCCAGCTGAAAAACACACACTTTCTTAATAAACCTTATTTAACCTAAAGAAAATGACGAGCTGGAAACTCTCAGGAGACGGAAGGCTGGACAGGGTCCAGCTATTCAAGAGGGAAGTGATCCTTAAGTTCTGCCCTTTTGGAGCCTCCAAAGCACACAGCTTGTCCTGTTTCCCATGTCCCTACATCTTCCTGTGTTACGATCCACAGTGAAGCAGCAGTTCCTTCCCCATGCCCAGACGGATAAAGGCAACAGCACAGCCCCAGAACACCACTTAAGAGAGATTTCTTAGGCCGCGGCTCTGCGAGTCAGAAATAAAAAGTGGGGTTTCAGCATCGTGCAATTAATGCAGCAAACATTGATTTCTGCACTGTAAGAGGCTGGTTCATTAATTCCAGATGCTCCCACCAGTCAAACCGAGGCTCGGCTTCTTTGCAAGATGAGGCAAATGAGAATACTGAATTTTAAAATTCCTTTCTGCAGCAACCTTTATTACCAAACAGAGCATAAAACCCACCCACCCAGACTGCTTAATTCTTCCTAAATAATTAACAGCACCTGCTCACCTCCCCATTTACATGGGCAAAAACTCATCGTGCTGCTTGATGCCCAAGCGGACACTTTCCGATGAGAGGAGAGATCAATTGGCCACTGACCTCGGCTACCCCCACCCAATCCTCAACGATCACTGTATTGCCCAGTGCAATATTCTTCCATGCTTCCCAGCACAAGGACCTCTTTGCTGGTTTTAGATTTTTCTCTGAATCACCTTGGGAAGGTAAACGCCCAAAAGGGACTTCCTAGGAAAGATGTCTGAGGGTCCTTCGAGGGGGAAAAAGAAAAAAGGAAGCCCCCTTGGGAGAGCCATTTTCCTTTGGAAGAAGCTTCAGCAAGTTGAAAAATTTTTTTTTTTTTTTTTTTTTTTTTTTTTTTTTAAGGGAAATTCTCTTTTAAAATCCTTGGCAGGGCTACCTGAGTGACTCAGTCGGTTGGGCATCTGACTCTTGGTTTCAGCTGGGGTCATGATCTTCTTGGGATCATGGGATCGAGCCCCCTGGGACTTGGTGCTCTGCACTTGTCGCTCAGCTGGGAGTCTGCTTGTGCTTCTTACCCTCCCTCCGCAACTCCCTGCCCCCCCACCTGTCTGTGTGCCCCACGAACCTGCTCTCTCTCTCAAATAGATAAAAATCTTAAATAAAAATATATAAAAATTAAAATCCTTGGCAGATTTAACAAGGCTCAGACTCTGTAATTCAAGTCCAAGAAGGCACAGGAACTGGCCAACCATATCACTGCGTTTGCTTGCTATTCAATGGAGCCTTGATCTCCAAAGTGTGGTCCAGGAAGGTAGCTCACTATCACCCGGGAGTCTGCTGGAAATGCAGACTCTCAGACCCCACCCAGTCCTGGTGAATTAGAATCTGTATTTACACAAGATCTGGAGGTGATCCATGTTCATATTAAAGTTTGAGAAGCACTGGCGCAAGTTGTCTGTTTCAGAGAAGTAATTCAGGAAAGACCACTGTCATCTCTGTTGGGAGAGTAAGAATGCCTTTTGCTTGGCTCCTGTAAGCTAAGACATCCAGCTCTGGCATTCCAAGAGTTGCCATAGACCTCAGACAAAACCTTCCTATGAGGCGACCAGCTAAGGTCATCAGGTCACTGGCCCCATGATGATATCTTAGCATGGTTCAGAAAACCCCAAAAGATGAAGCCCTCAGTGCTATTCAAAGGGTGGTCCCCAGACCAATGGCATCCGCATCACCAGGGAACTTTGTAGACCTGCTAAATCCCAGGGCACTCCAGGCCTATGATTCCCCAGGAATCAGAGAAGCTCTCCAGGACAGTCTTGTGCACACCAAAGTTTGAGGACTCCTGACTGAGATCTCTTGCCAAAAGGATTCCAGTGAAGTGGACATCTGAAGTCCATACTGACATCCGAAGGCTGTATTGTTTCAATGGACTCCCTCAACTGGACTGCAACTCATTGTGGGCCTTGGAGTTGTGGGGAGACCCACCCTTGTTCTCTTTCAAATGAAGAAGAAGTTGGGAGAGCAGAGTCAAAGTGAATAAACGGTTCCCACGAGGTCATTAACCTGGGACAGGGCTGGGAAAGTGATGAGGTGTCTGGGATCCACGTTCAAAGCCACTGCCCTGGACCAACGATGAGTTCCTTGGTGAGGGGCATCAACAGGCCCAAACCCTCTCCTCGCCTGTAGCCCTCCCCAGTCACATGAACAGTTTCTTCATCCAAGAGGAACTCACGGATGAAACACTCAGTCTTTTGAATGTGTGGGTTCCCCCCTTTGCACCTCCCCAGCCTTCTCAGTCATCCTGGGGAACGCAACGAAGATTTCATGCACCAAATACCATCCAGCTCCAATTGTCATTTCAGGATTCGCACCGTTTTAATGAATGCCAAAACTGTTTTTTCACTTGATAGAGCCTGACAAGACCAACAATCACAGATTAGAGAGAAACTTCTTGCTTTTCAACAAAGGTTAATAAATAGTGACAGCATTAAGTCTATTCTGATTAACTATGCTGAAAGATATTATTGCTGTTTGTAACATGAAATCATTATTGGATTAAGCACAGCATATAAAAATGAAATGTGAGTTTTAATCTCAAACACAGACATTCAGGCTGCTCAGATAAAGGCGGGGATAACACTCAGAGGCCCATATTAATTTTTAAGTTGTTCTGGTGAAGGGATATTATCTGTCGTTTGTCTGGTCTGTATTTGATGGTCCCTCAGTGAACTCTTCTTGCCCGCCCACCCCCCGCCCCCCGCAAAGATGCAAAGAGCAGTGACAATCCTCCTCTGCTAAATCATATCACATTGAGTGTTAAACAAAGCATGGCAGGATGCAAACAGGCATCCGGGGACTAGTGGCCTCAGCCTTCTAAGGGTTCTCTGACTTCAAAGACCTTCCCCAAGAAAAATCCAATCCCAAGGAGGGGATGCATTACAGGCTGGCGAGACCCACCCACATTTTCTTTTTTTTTTTTTTTTTTTTTTTTAAAGATTTTATTTATTTATTTGAGAGAGAGACAGTGAGAGAGAACATGAGCGAGGAGAAGGTCAGAGGGAGAAGCAGACTCCCCATGGAGCTGGGAGCCCGATGTGGGACTCGATCCTGGGACTCCAGGATCATGAGCTGAGCCGAAGGCAGTCGTCCAACCAACTGAGCCACCCAGGCGTCCCATCCACCCACATTTTCTAAATGAAGACATTGGGGGAAAGGAGTAAAAGTAAGGGGCTCCTAGTGAGTCATTAACCTGGGATAGGGCTGAGAAAGGGATGACCATCCCATCTACTGTGGATGAAAAGGCCCCTCATTCATTCATGCAGCACCTAGAATGTAATCTCTAAATACCATTTCCTAGTGCAAGGATCCAGGGCTCCTATAGCTGAGTCCACAGCTGAAGTGGGAAATATCCAAGGAAATGTTTCCTTCCTGGAAAGCAAGGAGGCTGTCCAAGACCACTAGAGGAGTCCAAAGGATTCAGAAGCTGACTTGCAGAGGCCCCATGCACCCGCATCCCATCAGAGAGCATGAATAAGGCTAAGAACTTAGATGAAGACCCTTCAATTATGCTTGCACCCATGGGCTTATATTTTAAAAATAAATGAAAAAACCCTTCTAACTGGTCCCTTTTGGAGGATGCCAGGGAGCCAACTCTTTATTTTGAAAACTGGCAAATAAAGGGAAAGAATTAAACATTTATTTTCCCTTTCCTGGGCACACTTTCATTCAGCAAATAATTGATGAGGGGTGGTTTCTCTGCAGAGACATCTTCCAGCTAAGAAAGAAGGAAAGAGTCAGTGTATGAACATTTTACAACCTTTAATGAATTAACGGACCTAGGCAATGATTATTGGTGGGCATGAAACCCAGTGGGTGAAGAGCTGATAGGGAACTTGACAATGGATGGATTAGGCTGACAGCTCCTGAACCCACGGATCAATCTCATTGTCAAAGAAAGGGAGACAGCCAGACCTCGTGTGCCTCCTGACGACAGGGCACACTGCCACCTGTGATGTGGTCTTGCCAAAAACATTGAACCGGTATCTGATCAAGCCTCGGGGCTACTGCCAGTTCACAGGAGACCCAGGCAATGGAGGAGAGCGTTAAATGACACCATAGGTACATGTTCGGCCAGAGCCAGTGGAAGGAAACTGTGAGACAAACAGCCTGACTTCTTTAATAGGAAAAAAAGGGGAAAACAAAGCGGGAGAGCAGGAAGCTGGGACAGAAAGCCTGGAGAGATGCAGGGGAGGAGAGAGAGGGGACAGAGTGGGAGGAGGACACAGAATAAACTATGAATCCAGGAGTCCCTAGTGACATAAATAAATAATTGGATAAACAAAGGAGAGAGAAGGTAAAGCTCTTCAACTAATAAATGCAGAAGTAATGATGGAAAGAGAAAAATCACCATTTGGCAAACACCACAGCAGTAATTGTTTCAGGCGAGAAGCATCAACATATGCTAAAATTAGTGGGCAAAAGAACGATGAGTAACCGAGTATTTACATTGCCTCAAAGTGTTTCCCCACAAGATACTTATTAATAATGAAAAGGTAATAATAACTTCACAGTGGAGATTCCCAGCCCACCTCACCTTAATTAAGTAAGCGACCAAGTTAACCTCACTGGTAACGGGACAAATGGACATCATGTGCCTCCTGATCTGAAGCACTGAGAAGGACACAGTAACACTTTGGAGGCATTTCTGCCAAAAATGCAGAACCTGAGGCAAACATGAGTAACCATCCTACATTTATAAATTAAAGGACATTCTACAAATGTTAAAAATGGCCAGTCCTCATCAAAAAGTGTCAAGGTCATGCAACCACAAGAGTGCTGCCCTTTTGAGAGTGGCCTCAGATTTGCCCTCACTGGGACACAGTCCCTGAAGAGTCCATTTGAGATTCACATATCAAACAGTTCTCCTTTTCACGTGGCCCCACAAGGCATCTACCTGCATCCCAGCACTGAGTGTAGAGATAGTCACTGAATAAATAATTCAATGAATAATAACAATTGAAACAAAAAAAGGATTTTTACTGGCTCACATGACCTGAAAGTTCCAGATCAGATAGCTTCAGGTATGGCTTTATCCAGCTGCACAAATGATGTTGTCTCACCCTGCTCATCTCCTGGCTTAGCTTTCCTGTGTGTGGGTGGCTTTGTTCTCAGCCAGGGTTTTCCTCTGGCAGCTCTGTTTCACCAGCTTGAGAACTGCCAGGGAAAGAAAGTACCTCTTTCCCAGTAGTTTTAAGCAAAAGTTACAGGATTCACTCAGATTGGATCGATTTAGATACATACGCTTTAACCTGTTCTAGATTATAGGAGGCTAAAGGGACATGATAACTAATGCAATGCATGATCCAGAACTGGACCCTGGACCACAAAATGACATCAGTGGGTAACTGACAAAATTTGGGTAAAATCAATATACAAGATTATAGTATTGTGTCAGTGTGAATTTCCTGATTTCATAATTGTTCTGTGGTCATGCTGAATATTAACATTCAGAGAATCTGGGTAAAGAGAATATGGGGAATTCTTTGTACTATTTTTGGAACTTTTTGTAAATACTTTTGAAACTATTTCAAAATGCAAAGTTAAAAAATAAAATGTTTGAATAAATTAGGTATGAAGCCTTCCCTAACTGCCTTACCTCAAGAGGTTTCCTCAAGACATTTCACAACACTCTTATCTTGCAACACTCAGAATTATAAATTCACTCTGGCTTCTTTGCTGAATGTAGTCTCTCTCCCTGGCCTGTGGGCCCTCTGCACCCAGGGCACTTTCTTATCAGAGGAGATCACTGTATTTCCTTCACCACCCCCTTCTTTTCCCATGCAGCTTGTATCACATGTTCCTCTTCTGAATCACATGTTCCTCTGCATTTGGCTCAGTCATTCATTTGTCCAGTCGATAAATATCTGAGGGCACAGGTGTGCTAGGTAAACAATAAATGTTGAGAACCCAGTAGTGATCCAAACACACACCGTTGTTCTATGTCTATCAGACTGTAATCTCCACGGGGTACAGCCCACGTCTGCTTTGTTTCCTGCTCTGCCTCTGGTGCCTGTCACCCAGCTGGCTTTCAGAAAGCGCCTACTGAATGAATAAATGGCTGCATGGTGTTCGCGCCACCGCTACCTCCAGCACCCGCAGCAAGCATACCGAGTGATCCCAGAACTCTTTCCCTTTGAGCCTGGCCAAACAGGCATGCAATGCCTTTGCCCAAATGCACAGAAAAAGCCTTGGTAATCATCCATTTTAGAGAAGGAATGAGAGTCAAAAGGTAGGAGAAAGAGACTGGCCTTCGAGCACTGACAGACCCCCGGCCCCTGATATCCAGCCCTGTGCAAGTCCTGCTGTCCCATGAGGTAGGAGACAGTTCTACAACAGCTGCCAAGTTAGAGATAATTGCTGGGCCTCCTCCCACCTCACACCAACCTCCTTCCCGGCCCCTCCAGTACACTGCCCTCCCCTGGTTTACTCCAGCTCAGGGGAGCAGGCAAGGAAACATTTCCCCACAAAAAGTGTTACTGTGTTCATGTTTCAAAGAGCAAAGAAACTGACATGAATATGACGTCATAAGCTGAGGACTGCCAGCTCCTGATGCTCAAACATGTCCTGAAATGGGGACCAAGAACAGCTTGCCCATTGGCTGTGCCACTGCATGGCACTTAACCACACTTTATTTTCTATTTGCCTCCATTTGTTTCCTGGGTTTACAACCAGGAACCCTCTCCCTCCCCAAGCCATGAGGTAACCCATGGTTGCAGGTATGGATTAAGTTCTACCTCTGAAAAGCAAGCAAGTCCCTGTCCTTTTCTGGGCCTGTTTCCCCGTTTGTCAATGAAAGAGGGTGGTTTGAAGTGAGAGAGCCCTGGGTTCAGGTCCCAGCTTGGCCACTTCCTCAGAGACTACGTGGGCAAGTACAGAACTGAACCCTGCCTCAGTTTCCCCATATGTGAAATGGGTCTATGCTGTGAGGCTCACGGGTGATGGTGGCTGGAAAGTGTCAAGCTCACAGAGCAGGTGTGTGACAGATGGGAGATGCTCCTTCCATCTAAATTCTCATTTCCCACCTTGTGGGGCCCTCTGGAATCACTGGCTTCTCCATTACCCTGAGTCATCTGGCAGGAGGGGGTTATCTGACAAAGATCCTTGGAGTTGAATTTAGCCTTGAAGTGGGTGGACCATGTGATGCCCAGATGACCTCCCCAAGGATGGAGACGTCCCTGCACCGTCACTGTCTTGGGCACTGCTTGGCACAAAGGGATTTGGGGCACAATATCATTTGTTTGCTTTCCATCGCTGTGTATATTTTTAATTTCAGGCATCACAGGCTCCCTCCCTGACCTTTCTGCTCCCTGCACCCTCCGGCCCCACCTAGACAGTGAGCATTCCACTTGCCAGGGCAGATGCCGCCATCCTCCCAAGTGCCTAAGCCAGGTCACATCTAGTAAATACGGTGGCAGCTGCATCATGAGGCTCTGCCCAGGTGAAGCACGTGGCTCCCCCAGAACTCCCGGAGGCAACAGAAGAACTCAGCGGGGAACACAGAGAGAAGAATTGTAAGTGACGTCTACATGACATCTTTGCCTGACTGAATTAGGCAGGGAATCTGGAGGAAGGATGTATGTGCCCCAGTCAAATGTCAAAAAAAAATTCCCACAGAGAAGAAACTTGGGTGGCCCAAGGACTCAACAACCCACATCTGGTGGGTGGGCTGTGTGAAGGGTCTGCAGGCTGGCCATGGAGCTGGAACACTGCCTGGTCGCACCAGGCCAGAAGCTATACGTTTCAATGCACCAGTAGATGTTACGAAGGGCCTCAGTTTCCTGCTCTGTAAAATGAAGATACGGTGCAGAGTCAATGAGATGCTGGAAGTCAACCCTTAGCACAACGCCTGGCATGTAATTAGTGCTTAGCCAAAGGACGGGGAGTCACATGTTATCGCTGCTTCTGAATTTCAAAAGGAACAAAAGTGATACGTTGAGCTCATCCATCACCCATTTCATCTCACCTGCTGGAACAACTTTGCTACCACATCCCTGCCCTTCCCTGTCCGCCTCCCCTCTCTGGGACACACTGGACAACAGCTAGTCCCCATCTCACCAGATGCTCCACACCTCCCCCATCTTTGGGCCTAAAAATTCCTGATACAGAAGAGTTGTTCACCCCCTCCCCTTTCTCTTGCATCAGAAGTGTCGTCATTCAAGGCCCTTCTCTTGGAAGGCTTCCAGGGTTCGCTCCATCAAAATCCATCACCCCCTCCCTGGTGCCTCTCAGTCTTCTGAACAACTCCCCACAGCAGGGACTGTTCTCTCCACTTTACAGACAAGAAAACTGAGTCAACAAAGAGGGGAAGCCATTTGTGCAAGGTCCCCTAGCCAGGAGGCAACAGAGGCAGACTTCAGCCTCAGGGCTGTCTACATGGCTCCAAAGCCCGTCCTTTCTTCCATGCAGGTGAGAGGCTGCATGCCCCATTTCTTGGAGGTCCTGAGTAACAGGCCACAGAGGGAGAAACAGAGCCGCACACAAGAGAGCGTACACACATAGACACACAGCTTTCTGGCTTCCCACAGCAGCTCTCCCCTGAATTTCAAAACATCTCCCCTTTACTGAGTCACCTTCCTGGGAAGAGGGGGAGAGAAATCAATACTGGTTGCCTATCAATTCAGTTATCAAATCAACCAACATCGGCCCCCAAGGCCACAGCCGATTATTCCAAAACCCCCAAACCCCATTTCATTATAGTTAAAAGAACATTTCCTTTTAATCACCCCCAAATATTTCTGAGGCAGCGGAAAGAAATAAGAGTGCCGGGGGAGAAGAGCAGACGATGCATCTTTACACAGACGGGCACGGCGCCACGTGGGGGGCAGCAGGCCCTTCTCCGTGCAGGGACCGCTCAGTCCTCGGTCTGTTTCCCTGGTCTGTTCTGGGGCAGTGATGAGATGCTGACAGGGCTGATTGGTCAAAGGCAGCTGCTTAGAGGACAGTTGGCCACAAGACATGGCAGTGGAAACCTGGCCAGGAGAAACAGTGTTTCAAGAGAAGCCACCAAGGCTGAGGTCCCATTCACCCTCTGCATGAGCCACAAGGCCCCCACACTCCAGTTCTTCCTTGTGAAGAAGCACTGACATGCTCTGAGGGCCACGGTGGCTCCCAAAAAGACGGTCTGGGTAAAGAGCAAGGGCTGAAGCAGAAGTTAGGGTCGTAAGTGGGGTAGGGGCCCACTTGGTGCTCTGTAGTCTTGTGGTGTCTCTGAAGCTCGCTGGGCAGCTGTTTCCTCCTGTTAAATCTATCTATTGAGTTCATAATCCCCCTTTCTATTGTGACTCTGAAAACAGTACAGCAGTAACAGTACGGATAACGCTGGAATCAACAAGCACCAGCATGCACTGTGAGCTGGGTCCTTCCCTTACATGCGCTGTGTGAATTATCTTATTTTACAAAGGAGGAACTGGTAGCAAAGAGAGGTGAAGCAACTTACCCCACAACACACAGCCAGAGGGCACAAAGCCAGGATTTGAACCTGGGAGAGCCTGGCCTCTGAATCGGACACCTTCCCCCTTTCCCACCTCCCCAACTGGCCTGGGTGAGGTCAAGGCTTTGGGACTCAACCAAAAATGGCTGGGTTCAGCTAGACAATTCCTGGGGTTCCCTTTGGACCCTGCTGACCCACGCCCCATGAGTCATCCTGGGATTTGGCTTCTAAATTCAATACCCCAGGTCCATCAATAGGCATTATGAGGCACCCTTCCTATCTTTTATATTGGGCATGGGGTTGGGGAGAGGAAAGAAAGGCAAGAAATGAAACTCTGGTCTGCTAGGGACCCTGGCCTGATATGAACACAGTGCGGGTAGAACATAGCTGAATTAGATACAAAGCAAAAAAAAAAAAAAAGGTGTCCTAAGAGAGAGAAAAAATACAAAAGACAATAAAGGCAAAAAGAAAAGGTGGCAGCTATGGACCTCAAGCAGGATTTCAAGGGCGCGCAGGTTTGAGATAGGTGGAAGAGAGGAGGAGGACACTCCTGGTGGTCAGAATAGCATGGGCAAGTGCATGGTCTCTAAGGTGGTCCAAATACAATGGATCGTGGGGCTTTTGCTAGACAGAACTACTGGGAAGGAGGTACTTTCTTTCCCTGGCAGTTGCTACGCTGGTGCAACACAGCTGCTAGGAGAAAACCCTGGCCGAGAACAAACTGCACCTACACAGAGGAAAGCCGAACCAGGAGACGAACAGGATGAGAGAACATTGTTTGAGCAGCTGGATACAGCCATGCCTGAAGTTAGTGACTTGAAACTTTCACGTCATGTGAGGCAATAAAAATCCTTTTCTGTTTAAGCTGTTTCCAGGTGAGTTTCTCTCACACACAACCACAAGAATCCTACCCATGATAGTAGAGAGTGCCCCTGATTCTCCCTCACTGTGACACTGTCCCTGAAAAGTCTATTTGAGATTCATGCATCAGTTCTTCCCTTTCACTTGGTCCCACAAAGTGTCTCCAGGCATCCCAGCCCTGAGCACAGAAATATTCATTGGAAGAATGAATGACGTTCCTCCTCCCCCACAGTCACTGCACCGACTGTCTGTTGAGGTCATGTTCATTGCCTCAAACCCACCCCCTGGTCTTGGAGTTATGTGTTAATGTCTCAATTTTCTGCCAGCTCCTCTACCTCTGGCCATCACAATCATAGTTAGGTGATTAACTCTAGGAGATGTTCCAGGCACCCACAGCTCTGCAAAGTGTTCATTGCTGGAGGACAGATGTCCAGATCAGGCCCCCACCTTCTGTGGGAAGCTACCAGATTGTGCCTGAATCCAATCTTCCCTTTCGCCGCAGTAAGCTCAGGAACACAATCCATCCACTCATCTAACAAGCATGTACTCAACAACTACTACACAGCAGACCTTTTGATCCAAGTGTCTGAATGAGTCTGGTTATAGGACTGGGCACAGGGGCAAAAACCCGGCAGAGCTTCTTCTCAATGAGATAGAAGAGGTTCGATCCCCACAAGCCAATCAAACCTTTATGATAGGAATATTATCTCCTCTAGGCAGGAAACTCACAAACTTATCTAGTGATATAATAAAATGTTTTGAACTAAAACAAAAATAATCCCCCCCCCATCCAGTCCCATAGACATCAAGGCATCAGAGTTGAATCTTGTCAATATTTCTATTATACTGGCAAGGACTGCCTTGCAAAAAGGTAAAACAGTAATAATTATAATAGTCTTTTAAAAGAAATCATTACCATGCCAGATGCCAGGCTAAATGTTTTATCTATACTGTTTCATTGAATCCTTGCTGCAACCCTAAGCAATGGGAACTGGAGGCTCAGAGAGGTTAAGGAAGTGGCCCAAAGTCACCCAGAAACTGGAGGAAGCAGATTTCTACCCAGATCTGAAAGATTCCAAAACATCTCCAAACCTCAGCTTTCTCCTTTGTTAATGCAGAGAGAAGCAGGACGGACTTCAAGGGGTCTTCTACAAATGCTAGATGAGCTAACTCGTACAAAGTGTTGTAGCACATGGCCTTGTCCATGTGAAGGGCTCCGCCCCTCTAGACCAGGTAATTCATCCTCAGCGTGTCTGACATGATATAAGGCAGGTGGGCTCCGGGCACCATGTGGGGCCCGGCTCAGTGGAAATTCCCTTCCATACGCGGCTCTCCCTCTGCTGTCTGACACGGATGCTCAAATGCCAGTCGCCTTTTGACAAGTGCACAAAACAGTTTTGGGTGCCTACAGCCTGCTGGATTCACCCTGGCAGGGAGAACTGCCAGGTGGCTCTCTTGCCGGCTGGCTCCTGCCCCTGGCTACTACCCAGAGTGGGTTCACCCAAGACTGTACCTGCTTGCCAAATCATTGGAGGAAAGATGAGCAGTAGCATGTGGCCCAGCTCCCCTCCCCCACAGGACAAGCACCCTAGAAGCCATGCCACGTGCCCCCTGGCACTCCTAGCCCGGTGCCTGGCACATAGCAGCCGCCTGACAACACAGAGGGGGCAAGACTACAGAAAGAGCAGGTTACAAGTTGGGTTAAAAAAAAATGATGATGATATCGTGTGCCGATGGAATGTTTTAATCTGGATTCAGGCATTCCAGAAATAACAACAGCTCTAGCTCTACAGCACTCATGCTAACCTTTTATGTAAGGTAAGGACTTTAACCCTCACAACATCCCATGCAGTAGGCACTATTATTAGCCCAATTTTACAGATAAGCAAACTGAGGCACAGAAAAAATGACCTGTCTACGATCACACACAGGTAAGATACACCAAACTGAAGCTGTTCAGCCCACACAAATCAGCCATGTTCACGAAAGCACCTGAGGTAACCAGTCAGAGACAGCCTTGAGGCTGCCACTATCATGCTTCCTGTTTCACAGACAAGAAAACTGAAGCTCAGAGAAGCTGAGCAACATGCTCAAGGCCACACAGCCTTTGAAGCCAGGCTTCAGATCTGCATTCAAAACTCGTTTCCGATTGCATTAAATTTTGCCCAGCACCTGGTTTCTACTCCATAAAATCTGACTCCTCCACACCAGCCACTTCACCTTGCAGAGGTGTTACCACAAAAGACAAATCCCAGTGATGAGGAGGTGAACCAGATGGGGACAGGGACTGAAAAGAGGTTCCTCTGGCCCCATGGAAAAGCCCCACAGCCACCAGGTTCCCTGCAGGGCATGGGTTTTCTGCCCTAGAGAAATGACTGTGGCTGGCTGCGCCATGTTGGGGGGAAGGTTCAGGGCTCCTCTTGGGGAGCCCTGGCCATCTCTAGGGCTGTGGCCAGAGCCCCCACCACCCGGCACAGAGAAACCAGCCCAAGGCACCAGCCTGCCCCGGGCCAGACCAGCAACCGTCTAGCAGGGGCTCCCATTGTTGGGTGCAGGTATGCCTTGAAAAGCACATTCTGTACCATAACTTTATATTGAGAAAGCAGCATCCCTTCCACAAACAAAACACCCATTGCTGTATGGCCCAGAGGTAAAGCTTGTCAAACATTTCCGCTGGAGCAGGGTGGGTTAAAAATGCTACAAACCCCAGAGGCATCTGGAGGTTCCCTGAGTCTCTGACCCAAACCGGAGCCAGCGGGGAGGCTGGTTGCCTGTTGCCAGTGCTGCAGTGCTGTGTTCCCAAACCGGGGAGGATCCCGCCAGGCTCTGACCCAAGGATGGCTTTTCTGGGGGCTCCATAGGCCAGAGGACAGGACAGCGCCATCCTCGCTCTCACGTGCAAGTGGTCACCACACACACGCTCGTACATTCTCTCACACGTGTGCACACACGGCAACACAGTTCAGGCTCACACAGTGTGCGCTCACACATGACACACTCCCACATGCAACATGGTCACGACACATGCTGTCATGTATTCTCTCCCAGTGTATACCCACGCATAGCCTGGCTCACACTCTCACATGCCATGTATGCTCACACATGACATGCTCTCACATGCAGTGTGCCTGTGCACACCACACGCTCCCCATGTGATGCACTCTCCCACGCATGCCCACATGTTCAAATGCATTCTCACATTCTCACATGTACACACACCTTCCCTCACACTCATGTGCACACCCATACACACACACATGGACATATAGACCCATGGTCACACACGCATGTGCTTCCCCAAGATGCCCACACACATTCACACACAGAAAAAGCCATGTAGAGTCCCGAGAAACACGCCCAGACCCATACCCAGCCACACCCAGTCACACCCATGGCCACCTCCCAAACACACACACACAACTCAAGAACATAGACCCACAAAGATCCACACTTGGTCTTGCGCGTGGACAACCCCCCAGAGACACGATGCACACAGAGAAAAACGCCCAGGGAGCCACCCGTGTCCACACA
Organism: Mustela erminea; assembly: GCF_009829155.1. NCBI lineage: Eukaryota > Metazoa > Chordata > Mammalia > Carnivora > Mustelidae > Mustela > Mustela erminea. Next base: position 84,111,151 of record NC_045626.1, read on the forward strand.
CCGGGCTGGACGCACACACAGACACATGGACACACACACACAAAGTCACAGCCTCCTGCTCTCACACCCCCAAGATCTCCCAACCGAAGGCAGGCCCTGGCACTCACCCCGGGCAGGACGGTCCAGACACAGGCGGCGGTGCTGTCCTCCCAGCCCCGGCCTGGCAGCCAAGCCCACTCTAAGGGCCTGTCAAGCAGCACCACCAGCAAATAAAAAGCGAATGTGCAAAAATAAAACCGAAAGGCTGCGATAAAGCAGTCCCCTTCCCACAGGACTCCGCGCTGACGCAGGTTCTGCTCTCTGCAATAAACATTTTCATTCTAATTTTAAAAGACATTAGCATTACCTCTTTGGCTCTCCATCCAGCCAGACGGTACCTCGCCTGCTGGGCCACTCGCAGGCCAGCCTGGGTGGTGAGGGGATGCAGGGTCCCAGGCCTTACACCCCAAGCCTGCAGCTCACCCTGCGTGAGGGGTGACGACCTAGGGACCTGCCAGCCAGCTGGGTTTTATTTATGCCAGGGATGACATATTGGATCAAGCAAAGCGATAGCCCCCAACCTCCCCTGAAGAGCGCTCTCCCACTCCAGTCAGGAGCCAACCCTGACCTCCGATATGAGCACCCCACACAAGAACAGCAGCTTTCCAATGGCGGGCCTACCCCCCAACGAACAAGGGGCTGGGAGTGAACTGGGGCGCTGTTCCCCCCACCCACCCACCCCACAGCTGGCCCTGCCTGCAAACTCGCCTGTAAACTCGAATCTCAGCTCACACCCCCTGGTAGTGACCCAATCTGATTTCTAGGCTTGGTGAGGACTTAAGGGAGAAGGGAAACCACATGCTAGTCTGGAGAGGGAAATGAGCTATTTTTATGAGCTTAGAGGGCCAGACCCCAAAATGTATAATCTAGCCTCCCGCCTCAGCTCTTCCCTCACCATGCTCACCCCAGAGGCCCGAGGCACTCTAAACAGGTGACTTCTGCAGAGCCCACCTCTGAGCCTTTGCCCTCGCTGTTCCCTCCTCCCACAACCCATGTTCCCATCTCTCCCTCAAAGCTGTTCCTGATTTCTCCTTCAGGTCTCAACTTCCAGTTGCTTCATCCCAGATTGTTGGGGTCTGGGGATCCCATACTGAAGGGGGCAGCCCAGTTCCTGCTTTCATGGAGCTATAATGCAGGCAGCCTCCTCCGGAAGCATCCTCAGCCTCCCAGATTTTGTTGAGCACCACTCCTCAGCACCCACAGGCCCCTGGGCTCCCTGTTTAGGGGACAGCTCTGCACCAGCTGCTTCCACCTGCCTGTCTGCAGTCTGGCTCTGGCAGCTATGACTGGGGGCTCCCCAAGGGCAGGGAGTAGGACGCCGTGCTCACCAGGTCTCCCTGTGCTGGGCACAGCATAATAAGCCCGAGAGGTGGATGCTGAGAACATAAATGAACAAACAGCTTCTGCTGGCGAGGGCACGGCTCACCGTCTTCCTTCTTTGCAGTCAGTCGCACAGAGAAACCAGGAAAGGAACCTAAGTCCTTGCTAGGGAGAGGACAAAACATTGGCTCCCAGCTCTTCTAAACCCTGCCCTGGGGCTGGGGCTGCAACCCCCTCCAGCCATTTCCAACTGTTTACACATCACTCTCTTACCAACTGAGGCTCCATAGATCCCAAGCGTAAAACTGTGGGGTGGGAAAGAGAAATGTCAGCAGATGGCTCAGAACAGCCTCCCTCCAGGGCTTCCTGAATCTCCCTCTGAAACGTCCCTACACTGGCCTTCTCCTGGGAGGCCTAGTGCCACCACCCGGCCCAGGCCCCCTTGACGCAGACCTAGATGGCAGCAGGAGCCCCTCCCCAGCTTCCTGATGGTTTTTATCTGAGGATCCCTCCTCCCCACAGCAGCCTGACGTCTCTGCAAAAGTTAATGGGTCTTGTTACGCCACTCCCGGCTCAAACCCCTACACGGCTTCTGTAGCTCTTAGAACTGACATCCACCTCTGCTGCCCCCGACGCCCCGCCCCGCAGTCCTCACCCTGAGCCATCAGGAAAAGCCCAAACCTGCCTGAGTGGCCTGAGAGGCCTGATCTGAAACCCACCACCTGCTCCAAGCTTATCTTGATCCCCAATTAAATGATCCACCAGTCCTCAATGCCCCTGGTTCTCAACCTCTTTGCCAGTGCCCAGGCTGTTCCCTATGTCTGATACTGTTCCTTCGTGTAGAATGGCCACCCTAATTCCCTGCCTGGCAAACTCATTTTTCCAGCCCTGCTGCAAACAGTTCCTTTGCCGCTCCTTCCCAGCTCCTGGTTCTCCATGAACCCATACAGTATGTAACTTATGCCACAGAAAACCTCCATCTTGTGCTGTGGGGGGGGGTCTTTGTGGGGGGGGTCTTTTCTCCCTGGTGACCCTCTTGAGAGTAGGAGTCCCATCTTATTTAACTAGGGGTTCTGCAGCTCTGGCCCAGAGTAGACACATTAATATGTATTAGTGATTACTGCTGTGATGAATATAATTTTTAAGCTCCCCTTGCGGCCTGGTGTCTTGCTATAAGCGCTCATATTAGTTTGTTTCTCATAAATCAAGCCAAAACGAAAGATCCAGATGCCTCTGCTTCATCCCCAACTCTTCGTGCTCCAGTCTGGAAGTAGAGGGCTTAGGGATCAGCATGTGAGCGGTGGGGGGAAGGGTCCCTCAGAGGACACAGAGATGGGGGAGGGATGTGGGGTGGGTGGGGAGATGATGGGGCTCATCCCCACGACACATGTGAGTATCTGAGCTGCTCACACTCAGCCCGGAACAACACGGGTCCGAGTTACATGCTGCATGCCCCCGTGACCCCCACTACTATCCTGCTCTGTCAGCAGTAGTCAGGACAGGGTTAGCATGAGGCTAACCTCATGTGTAGGTTTGGGTTTTTTTTGTTTGTTTTTTTAAAAGATTTTATTTATTTTATTTGACAGAGAGAGATCACAAGTAGGCAGAGAGGCAGGCAGAGACAGAGGGGGAAGCAGGCTCCCTGCTGAGCAGAGGGCCCGATGCGGGGCTCGATCCCAGGACACTGAGATCATGACCTGAGCCGAAGGCAGCGGCTTAATCCACTGAGCCACCCAGGCGCCCCTCATGTGTAGGTTTTTAAAGACAGGTGGGACCCTGAAAAGGCGACAGGAAAGATCCTGAGTACAGACACCCAGGGGTACTATGCTCTGTCCACTGGGCTGGCAAAACCCTACTTTCAGGACTTGATACTTTATCTTGAGGAAAGAAACTCACCCTCTGAAGGCAAGACCTTTGCTGCGCTCCCACCCTGCCTCCTCTGGCTGGGTCTTCCGGACAATTCCAGCTCCACTCACAAAACGGAGTGCCTTCCAAAGGGAAGAAGGAAGCTGGAGATGGGCTGAGAAGTGGAGACTTAAGACATCAGAGAAGGACAGACGATTAGAATGCCATGAGGCCTGGGGCAAGGGACTTCACCCCTCTGAGCCTCAGTTCTCTCACCTGGAAAATGGGTGTAAATACTAACTCCTGAGATCCCACACAGAGAACACCCAGCATGGGGCCTGGCATCCTGCTCTGCTCCGCTCTATGTGTGGGGAGCATTACGACAATAATTTAGGTAAACCTAACTAGCTTCTGGAGAGCAGGAAGAAAGGCCAGAGGGGAAGACAGCAGCTCAGGATGGACAAAGAGACTTGGCCTGGGCAGTTAGGGAACTTGAGACCGTGGTCCCAGCCCCCATACCCACCCAGAAAGGCTCCGCTTTGCACCCTCTGAGTAGCCACAGGAGTGCTAACCGGCCTCTGGTGATAATGTTCAGAGTGCCAGGCAGCTCCTGAGTCTCCACACTGGGGAGTTAGGGTGTGGGGTGGAGGGTGGGGGGCACACTGTGGGGAGCATGCCCAGTGGCTAAGCCAGGAGCTGGCACTCATCCATGAGCAGCTCTCATCGTGCCTCCTGCCCCCGGATTTGCTACCAGCTCTATCTTGTTCTGGGGGACATGAAAACTCCCAGCCCCTGTGCCCTTCCTGGAGGAAAGGGTGGGGGTTGGGGGCTCAGGGCCTGAGCTCTGGAGGCAGATCACAACTCCAGCAAAGAGCTTTTTGTGAAGCAGAGAGCTGCCACAGTTTATGGGCCCGGGGTGGGGTGGGTGGGGTGGGTGAGGGTGGGTGGCGGGGGAAGCGGGGGGTTGCGGGGGAGGCGGTGGCTCATTCCAGGGCACTTCCAGGGCCAATCACTTTAGACCAGCGTTTCCTGACTCTGTACAGGTCTCAGCATGCCCCCCATTATGATTTTCAGACCTTGAAAGACAGCAACAGTGCTCAAAGCAGACAAAATAGACAGAGGCTATGAGTGCCCTTGGGTCATGAAGAGCAAAAGTAGTGACGACTATAACAATAGTGATATTAATCAAACACTCATAATAGTGACAGCCATAAATACTGAACACCATCTTTATACTGGACCTTATGCTGGCTCCTCCACCAACATTCTCTCATTTACTCTTCAGTAGAACTTTCAGGAAGTTAGCATTGTTAAACTTATTCTACAAACAGGAAACTGAGATTGAAAAAGGTAAAGTCATCTCCCTCCTTATCCCTTCTTACAGACAGGGAAACAAAGACACAGAGAGGGCAACCACTTGGCTGAAAACACACAGCAGGTAACAGACCAGAATTTGATCCCAAAGTCTGACCTTCATGCTCTTAACCACAATTCTTTCCTCCTCAGCAAAAGCCACGCCAATCATTCAACTCAAGGTAGTGTTTGTTCAGGGCTGGGGACACTGTGGTGAACATGAGGAGTCCCTGCGCTCTTGCAGCTGACCAGCTAAAAACAGAAAACTGAAAAACAGAAACTAAGGCTCCATCACTCCTGAGGGGGTCCTGAGTCCCCAGGTAGGGGACCAGGAGGGGACTTTATAATAAAAAGAGTTCACCACCTCCCAGAGATCAAGAAAGCCCTCCTGGTTAAACAAGATGCATTCCAGGCTGCAACAAAATTTCTGTACAGAGGGGCAAAAGAGGCCCATTGGACAATGAAGTAAATCCCTTCTATTGCTTAAAATGGTGTGTGCCACCAAACAGCTGAGCACTGTTCTAACCGGGGCCCAGTGGGAAGACACACACCTCCATTCCCTGACCCCACAGACCCTTCAACGTGGAGGCGACCGAAGGTACTTACTTGGCAGGAAAGCCAGGCTCTTGGCATGACCCTTGCCTCCCCCTGCTAGCTCCAGGCCCCTGTAAACGTCTCCTGACCTTCCGGCTCCAACGGGATGGCCGGAGCTGCTTACTCGTGGCCCAGCTGCAGCCTCTGCTTCCCCTCTTCCATGAGGCTCTCGGAATTATCGATTCTGCCACTGGAACAGCCAGGATAATTTTGCTTAGCTTCAAATACCTGGTCCTCATGAATTCCTTGGCCAGAAGGTTATAAAGCTTCTTCTAAAACATGGGGGAAAGATTAAGCCTGCTTATGGTTAATAATACGCTGTACCCTGTCCATCAAGCTGCCTGTCTGCTATTGAAAGTTCACTATTAGATACTTATTTAAACAGCCTCGCAAGACCTCCGAGGAAAGTGCAGTTATGCATTTTTCCCTCCTTGCTGGCGCGAACGACTATAGATAAACATCAATTCGCTCCTGCGGATCACAGTCACAGTAAATAAATTTTTCAGGAAGCTCGAGATCCGCACAAAGGCTCCACCAAGCTCCCATTTCACACAACATCAATGTTTGGCCTCCAAGAAATAAAAGCTCTAAGGTGCCCAGCACTAGGGCAAAATTATCAATTGTCAAGTCATTTTTAAAAGAGAAAGATGATGCAGCATCTCAGGGAGACATTTCCCTAATGCTTGGGGGTAAAAAAGGTAGACGGACAGTCATCTCACCTGCAAACTAACCACTGGGACTTCTCCCCCCTAAAACCTCAGGGGGCCGTCCCCAAATTTCTGGGCCCACCTACTGCCCCTCGGCGTGCCCAAGCAGCCACAGCCAGGGCAGCCGGTTCCGGCTGAGTTCAGTGACTTCAGTGACTCAGCCTCCAGGTTATTTTTACTTACTCAAAGTGGGGTTTTTTTTTTTTTTCCACTACTTTTAGAAGTGGCAGACGAGGCTTGTCTATTATAAAATATTTGTTGCAAACACACACACACACACACACACACACACAGGCACACATATACACACTCTTGTTCTCCACACACACTTCCCGTCTGTGTAAAAATCTCAAGTTGCTGTGGTGTGAGGGACAGGAGATGGGGAAGCTGAGACACCTGTCTGGGCAAATGAGGATTTATGTAACCCTTTGGGCCTCAGACTCAGCACAGTTCTGCCAGAGCTGGGGTCCTCTAAGCCGGGAACCTGAAGGAGACACCATTTTGGAGATGGGGAAACTGAGGCATGGAGGAGCTTAAGTCAGGGAAAGGGAAGCATAGAAGTGAACTTGAATGTACCTGTATTTGAATTTCAACTCTACCACCTTCTAGCTGTGCAGCCTTGGGCTGGTAACTTAAATTTGCCCAAGCCTCAGTTTCCTTTCCTGTGAAAGGGGACTTGTGGCAGTCTCTGCCTCACAGGGTCACTGAGAAGATTCGCTTCTAGATTCATACTCGTTAATTCTACTTAAAGGGCTCAGCCCCTCCTTGCCAAGGGCTGGCAGAGACTAGGGCTGGATCTGATAGGAGGGAGCACTGCTCTTAGAGCAGTACAGCCAACCCAGTTCTAGGCACACCACTTCAGGTCACGGCCTTTGCCCCGGTTCCAGATTCTCTTTCCAAACAGTAAGACCTGGGACTCGGCAGTCTCTAGCATTAAAGTCATATGTGATGTCTTCACAACCACCTAGAAGGGAAGGTGCTGTTATTATCCCCAATTCTCAGAGTGGAAAATTGAGGTTCGGGTCAGAACCGAGTTGTCAAAGACCAAGGAAGGACCCCAGGCCTCAGTGCAGCCCCACTGAGAAGCCTCTTCTGCTCCTCTTCCTGACTCTTCCTGACTGACCAGACCAACTGCACTGAAGACTTCAGGTCTCAGCTTTGCTGTCAGCTTCATATTTAGGACTGACACTTCCTGGCTGTGGTGGAGCGGAGGTGGGCACCAACCCCATACCTCTTCCTCACTTCTCCACAGAACTCCATACAAAGCTCAGAGCAAGTAAGATCCTCACAACATTTTCTAAAGAAGTTTGTACTGGGAAGAGTAGCATCCCTCCAGAATTTACATCTACCTGGAACCTCACACTGTGACCTTACTGGGAAAAAGGGTCTTTGCAGACACAATTAGTAAAGATGAGCTCATACTGGATTAGGTTGAGCCCTAAATCCAATGACAAAGAGAACAGACACACAGAGAAGACAGCCACGTGACAATGGAGGCAGAAACTGGAGCGGTGCAGCCACAAGCCAAGGAATGGCCGGCGGCCACCAGGAGCTAGAAGGGGCAAGGAGGGATCCTCCCCTACAGCCTTGAGAAGGATTCCAGACTTCTGACCTCCAGAACTATGACAGAATACATTCCTGTTGTTTTAAGCCCCCCAGTTGATGGTATTTGTCGTGGCAGCCCTCGGAAGCTAATACAGTGCTATTCTATAAAATGTGCACAGAACCATGGTGACAATTGTCTAGACTTCTGGTTCCAGACTAGCTGGGATGAAAATAAAAATGGGCCCTCTTGGCTGGAGAACCAGGACGAGGTTCTGGGGCCGCACAGGCCATCCAGTCTGCCATGACCCCTGCTGTGTCTCCTCCAGGCCTTCCTGGAAAGGGCACGGCTGAGTCAGGATATCCACTATAGCAGCTTTGGGGCTATAAATCTCACTTTCCTCCTCTCAACAGGAACAACAAGGCTAGCCTCACTGGTTATTTATTGTCAGCTGCCTCTTACAGAAGCCATTCTCTGTCCCAGGCACTATGCCCAGTCACCTGGTTCCTGTCAGAAGCAGGAGCACTATCTTCTTCAGCCACCTTCTGAGGTGAGACTAGAGGGACCCCTTACACAGATGGGCAAATTAAGGCTGGGAGTAGCTGGAGTTAGCTAGGGCATGGCACAGATAGACACAAAGCCCGGTCTGCTGGACTCTATCACTTCTTAATCCAGAAGAAAGAGAAGCAGGTATTACAAAGAAAGGCCTTGGCACACAGTAGGTGCTTCATAAATGCTGGTTTGGGGGCACCTGGGTGGCTCAGTGGGTTAAGCCTCTGCCTTCAGCTCGGATCGTGATCTCAGGGTCCTGGGATTGAGCCCCGCATCGGGCTCTCTCCTTGGCAGGAGTCTGCTTCACCCTCTCTTTCTGCCTACTTGTGATCTCTCTCTGTGTCGAATCAATCAATAAATAAAATCTTTAAAAAAAAAAATAAATGCCGGTTTGCACTTGCTGTGGAACCTGCTATTTGATGAGGGTACTATTTCTCAATAAGCAGGAAAAGGGAGGAGAGCCCAAAGCCAGTCTTCACCATTAAAAGAAAGAAAAGAAGCGATAGTTGGTATATCTGTGTTATGCTGGTCAGGTTGCGGCACATTTGGAAAACCACTGGGCAAAATAAGAGAATTGTATCTTCAGCATCAAGGACTTTGTTCCCCTGGGGACAGTCAAGGCCTCTGGGTGGGGTCTGGGATTTGGGGTTTTTGTTGCTCCCTGTGGGGCAACAGCTCCAGGAGCATTTCATTTGACCCTCACAGAGACCAAAGATGCCAAGAGATGGGGAGATGGGAACTACCCCTATTTTACAGATGAGATCATGGAACAGAAAGGTAAGAGGGGCCTCCTGTAAGTCACCTCGCCTAGAATGCAAGTCAAAAATCTGGTTCACCCAAGATGCTCCTTCTTCTGGTCCCTCGCAGAGCTCTGTCAGTTCCACAGACTTTGACCCAAGTCTCCTCCCACAATACTGCTCCAGACCCCTGTGACTGCTTGCCAAGACACGGCAGCAGCCCCCACCCTGGCCTCCTAGCCTCCACTTGGGGCTTGCCTCTGCTCCTCTCCACTCCACAGGACAGCCAGCGTCACTTTTCTCAAGTGTAGGTCTAGCTGTTATCACTCTTCTTTCAAGTCCTCCATGGCCCCCCTTAGCCCTCAAGATGAAGTCTAAATTCCTTACCTGGCCACAAGCACCCTGGGATCCCTCCAGAAGAGACTGAGGGCCAGGGTGACTGAGTTAGGCTTTGGGCCTATTTACTGTTCAAGCATTAATGCCCTGGTGTCAGTTTCCCAAAGCACCTGAAACTTCTGACCTCTGAGCCTTTGTATCTGCTGTTCCCTTTCCCTGGAATTCCTTTCCCTCTCCTTCCTCTCACTCACCTGGCAACACCCAGTCATCTTCCAGCTTGCGGCTTAAATGTTGCCTCCTACAGGAAGCCTCCCAGATTCTCTGGGTGGCCCCTTTGACAGCATGTGCCTCCTACTCAGGAAACCAACAGCTAAGGAGAACCCAGGTGAGGGGAACACGGGCCCCAAGGAGCCATGCCAGGGAAGATTATCCCGGGAAGGAGCAAAGATTATCTGGAGAAGAGCAAAGCTCCTCTCAGCATACTCTGTTCAGAGCTCTGCGCCCCAGGGCAGACAGATCAGAGCTCCCAATTAGACCACAGACACTGCCAGGGACTGCTGTTCCCTACAAAATGTTCTCTGTTTTCTTATTTAATCTTCATTATTACCCCCATTCCCAGATGATAAAAGAGAGCCTTGGAGAAAAAAAGGCACTTGTCCTAGGCTTTGCAAAGTCTGGTGATGTGCAGGACAAACACTTGATCTCAGCAATGCCAAACTTTGCCTGTGGCTCTGGCCACCACACCACGGGGCAGATGTGCTGGAAACAGCAACGGTACAGCACAGATCAAAGGAACTATGATCAGCACCCAAGTGCTAGAGCTGGAGAGGACCACACTTGTTCCACTTGAAACAACCCCCAGTTCCTCTTCTGTCCTGTGCCTTCATCTTCCCAGCTGTAAAATGGGCACAAAACACCAACACTGTACACCTGACATCCTCGCATAAGGCAGGGAAGGTCTGGAAGGGGATCAGGACTCCTGAGTGAGCAGGTCATTTAGGAGCAGTCAGGCTCCTGGGGAAACCCAGGCCGACTCTCAGCTATCTCTTTCCTAGAGAGCTGTCAGTCATTTAAGAGACCAGCTATGGTACCCAGCTCCGTGGTCAGACATCATATGATGATGCACCAAGGAGGTAAGCTTCTTGGCTCTGCTTGGCATCCAAACCACACAGACTCAGAGCTGCAGATCTAGAGGAAAGAACTCAGGGTTTTGGGCCAGACACTCCTAGGTCTGAGTCCCATCTCCACCATTTGCCAGCTGTGTATCTTCAGACAAGTCCCTTAACCTTTCTAAGCCTGTTTCCTTCCCTACCTACTTCGTGCAGCTGCTGGAAAGATCTGAGTTAATGTTAAGGGGTTAAGTCCATTGCATTTCCAATATTTGATGAAATGCTTTTACTCCTTTACTTTTAAAAAAAATTGAACATTTTGGGGCAGCTGGGTGGCTCAACTGGTTGAGCATCTGCCTTCAGCCCAGGTCATGATCTCAGGGTCCTGGGATTGAGCCCCACATCGGGCTCCCTGCTCAGTGAGGAGTCTGCTTCTCCCTCTCCCACTCCCCCTACTTGTGTTCCCTCTCTCTCTGTCACCCTCTGTCAAATAAATATATAAAATATTAAAAAAAAAATTGAACATTTTATTGTGAGATCATTGTCGACTCATACACAGTCCTAGCAACAAATGCAGAGCTCTCCTGTACCTTTTATCCACTTCCGCCCACGGTAATAACTTGCAAAACGGTGGTACACAGTCAGTTACAATCAGGATACTGACATTGATACAGTCGAGATACAGAATATTTCCATCACCACGAGGGTCCCCCACATGTCGTCCTTTTATAACTATACCTGCTTCCCTCCCTGTTCCCATCCCATTCTCTATTTCTATAACCACTAATCTGTTCTCCATTTTTCTGGGTCTTAAGAATGCTATATAACTGGAATCATCCAGTATGTCATCTTTTTGGGGACTGGCTTTTTTTCACACCATAGAATTCCTTCAAGATTCATTCAAGTTGTTAGCTTATCAATAGTTCGTTCCTTTTAATTGCTGAGTAGTGTTCCATGGTATGGATGTACCACAGTGTGTTCAACCACTGACCTGCTGAAGAACATCTGGGCTGCTGTTTTAGGACTATTATGAATAATGCTGCTGTGAACACACATGCGCAGGTGTTGGGGTGAGATTAAGTTTCCACTTCTCTGGAATATTGTCTTTCAGTTTTAAATCCTACAGGCATATGATCTCATTCCTTTGACAAATATTTACTGAGCACTTCCTATGTGTAGGTACTGTTCTGACATTAAGGATAGAACAGTAAATGAAGGAAAGACCCCTGCCCTCCCCAGTAATGCAAAACTGAATAACTGAGCAGATGATTTCTAGCGAAGTCTACTCTCCAGCAATACGCAGAAATGGATAAAGTTCACTGATTAGTGATAAATTTAGTAACTGCTCCTACGAGGAGGGTCAAGTGATAATCATTTGAGTCCATTACCTTCTTGTTAAACCTGTACTGCCTCAAGATGAAGAGCCAGAAAATTCTGTAGCAACTTTTCATTCAGGGCGTCTTCTTTAGGAAGGTCCTTGTTATACTGGAACAAGCCTACAGTGTTCCCATTTCACAGGTTTTGGAAGCGCCAACAGCTTCCAAATAACAGTAACATTTCTTGAGTGTTGACCAGGTTCTGAATTGTTCTGAGATTTGTCATATACAGCACTTTGAATCCTCTTAAGGATTTAACTTTTAACTATAAACTATTCCCTGAGACAACTACACTATTAGTTCATTTTACAGAAGGGAAAACTGAGTCATAAGAGGCTAAACAATTTGACAAAGAGCATATAGCTGGGAAGAGTAGGGACAGGATTTGAACCCTCAAAGACAGAGGGTGGTGATTTCATGGCCTCAACAAGGAGTCATCTTCCTCTTTGGTCTACACACACTTCTGCGATGTTAACAGTCTTCCCCTCCTGTTACCACACACCTCATTAAGGGTCCCGGACAGTGACTGTTTCCAATATAAAGTGGACAGTTCCTCATTAACTATGAAAGACCTAAGTGCTGATCACCTCACTCAATGTTCTAAGCTCTTGTCATTATAAAACGAAATAATCAGGTCAGTCAACCCTATTGCCTGTGATCAAGATGTTTTTCTCTCCTCAATGTGCCTTTGGCCACATGGTCCCAGATGCCAATAGGCTGGGTCCTTTCTCCATCATGAAATAAACTTCCTTTTATGTCTTAAACTCCTGACATCCACTGCTCTCATGACAATGAAGATGCCAGTCATGATGGAATAGGAATATTTAACCTCCAATGTTTCCAAAGTCTTCAACAGGAGCAGAAAGCTTGTTCTTTCTCACTGACAGGGGCTGGCAGCTGGGGGACATGATTATTGTACCCATTATTAGAGAAGTCTCAACTTGCTTCCACATTGCTTCCAGGTTAAGTGTAAGGTACCTAAGAATTATGCAACCAGAATCGGGCTGGACCCTTACTGGAAGGTAAGAAGACAGCAGGGAGCAAGAAAATTTCTCAGAGCTTACACTTCAATAGGGGACACAGACTCTAACTTAATAAATAACCCAATATCCAATTACAAATTGAAACAACTACTAGGAAGGGCACCAGAGGGTGCTGATAAAAGAATAAAGAGGGGAAAATGTGCTTTAGAAAAAAAAAAGAAAGAAAGAAAAAAAAAGATCAGAGAGGGCCTCTCTGGGAGGAGATGGGAATTGAATTAACCAGCAATTGAAGAGCATCCGGGCAGAGAATACCATGTGCAAAGGTCCAGGGCCACAAACAAGCTTTTCAGAAACCAAAAACATTTAAGGAACTCTCTGGCTTTGTCTCCTTTCACATTCCCTATTACTCACTTAGTCCCATTCATGATGTGCCTCAAGTCTTCCAAACACATTCCCCCATAGGGAATGCCTGGAACATCTCCCAGGCTTTCTGCATGACCTGTTCCACATGTGTGCTGGTAAATGCTTCATAAGCAGCTCTCTGGGAAAAAAAAAGTCCTCACTTGTAGCATCTGCCATTTCCATGGTGTAAATACTCCCACCACGGCGGAAGCCAAGCAACCAGCCAGATGTCACTGAACAAGAAGCCGGGAAGAGCTGAGGGTAATTGGCTCTCATGACCCTGCACAAGGCAACTCTAGCACATCACCGGCTTGCTCTCTCGCATCAATTCAAGCCTTTAAATGTCGTCTCTTCCAAATGTCGCCTGGGTGGCTCAGTCATTAAGCATCTGCCCCCAACTCAGGTCATGATCCCAGGGTCCTGGGATCAAGCCCCACAGCAGGTTCCCTGCTCAGCAGGAAGCCTGCTTCTCCCTCTCCCACTCCCCCTGCTTGTGTTTCCTCTCTCGCTGTGTCTCTTTGCCAAATAAATAAATAAAATCTTTAAAAATAACTAACTAACTAAATAAATAAATAAATAAATGTCGCCTCTTAATCCTGTCCTAATACCCTCCCCCCCATCAAACCAGCACCCCTCCCCACCTCTCACACCCAGTGTTCATCTGTTTCCTTGCCACCCCTCTCTCTTGAGCAGCAGGGCAGCTCCGCGAGGACAGGGAATTCTGTGGGCTGGCCCGCTCACTGTTACATCACCGGGGTCCAGAAAAGGATTAGCACATAGGAGAGGCTCCCTAACATTCAGAGCATAAAAGGACGACAAGAAGGCCTGTGTGGCTGGGCTGCAGTGACATGAGGGACAACAGGGCTAGGTCAACAGGGCCAACTGCCCATGGCCTGGAGCCTCTGATGTGAGCCTTGACTTTCCTCTGAAAGTTTCTCAGCAACTGAGTGACAAAACTGCTTTGTGTTTTAAGAAGCCTCCTTTGGATGCTGGGTGGGGAGCGGTCACCCCAAGGGGCAGAGAGGGGGGGCGCTGAGGGACACTCTTGAGATGCATTCTGGGGACAGAGATCCTAAGGACAGAGATCCTAAGGCTTCCACAAATCCCCTGTACCCAGCAGGAGCCTCTCCAGAAGGGGGTCGCCAGGAAGCCTGGATGACGGCGGCGGGCCGTCTGCCAACCCCCCAGCACGTGGCTCCTCATTATACAGTGTAGTTGCTGCTGCCAAGCCTCCACAGCCACTTGCATACCGTTTTGCTTTTAAAATAGAAGTTTCCTGTGAAATTGCAAATAATTCATCGCCAAGAGTCCTTAAAACGTTCACAGGTATTTAAAATGCTATATAATCAAGTTCGCAAAAATATAAAGTGTAAGCGTTAAAATACTTTAATGTTCTAATTAAAACCGACCACTTATGCCCTGGCGCTGACTCCTGTTTACTATTTCTGAAATAGCCGGTGGCCTGCTCTGGGGAAAAAAAATTTTTTTTAAATTGGTCTTATTAAAAAAAAAAAAGCAGGGGGCGGGAGTTAAGTTTTCTCTCTCCAGCAGTACACTAAAGGAACTAAAAACCATGCTCTCTAAAATATCCACAGGTTGCCAACTGCTAAGGTGTAAGGGGGCAGGGGGTCTGTGGGCCCCCCCAACCTGCTCCCTTGAAAACACAGACTGGGTAGAGATGGGAGAAAAGGAGAGGAGAAAATCAGCATTCTGAGAACACCCACCGCCCCAGATACAACCAACCACACCAAACCACCAATTAGGTCCTCACTGTTGGAAGCCTGGAGGGAAATCATATTTATTTATAAGGTTTAAGGAGATGGGTCAAGGCTCTATTTCCTCATAAGCCCTGGTCTCTGCCAAGCACAGCAATGATACCTTTGCATTTGTTGTTCCCTCACACTTACCCCTGCAAACTTCTACTCAGCTTTCTGTTCTCGGCTCCTCGAAGCTGTCCCTGGTTATTCCCAGTACTCATCCTGTTGTCTGCTCGGCTCCCACTGTTCTCCTGTGCCACGGGTGGCTTGTCACTCTGCTCCCACCAAAGCGACCTTGAATGAGCAGGTTCTTGAGCCAAATGTGGGCCACCCCATTAATGGCAGCCCCTGACCAGCTGCTGGGCTGGTCCCGACCTTGGCTCCCATCACATAAGCTCCTTCGTGCTTCCCTTCCTTGGCACTGAGTGCCATCCATTACCACGGATTTATTATAATCTAGGCGTTTGCTTGTTCAGCGCCCCCTCCTCAACTGGGCAATAATTTCAGGAGATCAGAGGCCACACAGGTCCCCAGGGTCCATCTCCGTGCATCCAGTAGGTATGCACTAATGGCATAGAAAACAGTCTTTAAGCTCCCTCCTGGATTTCAGTCCTTTTAATAAAATGCTTCATTCATTCCTTCATTCAACAATACCACCCTCCCCCCTTAGCAAGAATCCACTTTGTATCAAGGCCCAGAGACACCCCAAGATGCATGGGTTCTGGGTTCCCCAAGCCCTCTCCACCCCAAAGGTTCTTCTTCCTTTTCCATTTACCCCTAGCTCCATGGACCCATGGGGCTCTGGACCTTGGATCCTGGACCCTGGAACACCAGACTCCAACATTCTTCTTCTCCATGGTCTCCCTGACCTTTTCATCCCCGGCCCTCTAGTCCTGTTCTCACAGGCCTTGAGCACCTGCGTCCTCCCTCTCCATTCCTGCCGTACTTCTGGGCTCCATCACCGTTCACCAGCATGCTGGCTGCTCCCTGGCTGGACTCCCTGCTCCCCCTCAATCTGACACAGTGGTTCTCAGGTGGGGGGTACTGTGCCCGCCAAGGGACACTTGGCAATATCTGGAGATATTTTTGGTTGTCTCATTTAGGAGGAAGACAGTAGGTAGAAATCAGGGATGCTGCTAAACATCCTACAATGCACAGGACATCCCCCACAACCAAATGGTCCAAAATGTCGCCAAGAGTGTGGAGGTTGAGAAATTTTGTGATCAAAAGAACCTTTTAAGCAAAGCTCCAAACATTTTACTTTATTGTTCAAACACCTTCTAGGGCTACCTATGGCCCACAAAGCTACTTAGCATCTCCTCTTGACATTCAGGACCCTCCCTTCCCGCAGCCTAACCCCCATCTCCCTTACATGCATGAGCCAAGCTGGCCTGTTTAGCGCTTCCCAAGCTTGGTCCTGACCTTCCTACCTCCAGGCCCTCACCCATGCTGTACACTCCTCCGTCTGTCAGCCTATCAAGCCTTCCAGCTTTCAAGGTTTGTATGAGGGCCCTATCCTTTCTCCCAGGCCCCCCAGCTGATCTAATCTGTCTTTCCTCTGCTCCTGTGCCCTTGGCTTCAATTTCCCCTAGACCACATGCCCTGTCCACTCTGCTCACTGCTGCTTATGGGTTCTCTCAGACTCTGGAAAACCTGGCTGGTCTCGGTCATCTCTCCCCGCAAAATACCCAGCACAATATTTGTCATACAGTAGATGTCCAAGAGATAATGAACTAATTCAAACACCTTTTTTCACTGAAGTTTCGAATCCAGAAAATCCCCTAAAGGCAAACCCAAGTCAGGCCATCAGTCTTTTGTTGGACTGATTCCAATCCTTTAGTTTTGCCTTAAATGATCCGTTGCGATTTCCACTTTTCCCCTTCTCCTGAACTCAGTGCAGAAGCCTGAACTGCTCTGTGCACAGCGTGAGCAAAAACAGAGATGCTACCAAGCTCACGTTAGCCCCACCGGCAACCGCCCCAGCCTTTCCAGGGATACTGCTGCTCTCTGCAGCAGGTCAGCTTCAACATACAAAAGAACACATTCCCAGGGCTGAAAACCTAAAAACCTCCTTAAGAAAGCCAAACACAAAAATCACTTATAATCTCCACCACCTTAAAAAAAAAAAAAAGCACAAAAGAGACCTAGGAGCTATTCCACTCAGGGGTGAGGGAGCTGGGGTATTTATTCACCAATTCCTGGACTGAGAACTACTCCCAGGGGTTATGTCCCAGCACTTCTGGCCAACCCCACTCTCAGGCAAAGTGGTCTTTGTGGTTTTAGACAAAACCCTCAGGGCACAGAGATGAATCATCAGCAGGTGGAAGCTTGACAGAAGACACTGAAAAGTCCCAGGGGACTGGTGACAGCATCTGCTAATCTGCTTTTACCTCTGCCTCAGGCTACATAGTGGATGACCAATGTCCCAGCACCAATTCTCAATACATCTAGCAACCACCCCTTTTTTTCAGCTGGGGATCCCCAGCCCAGCCCATCCTACTCCCTTCTGACTGTTATGAACATCTGTCATGCTCTTTTGGCTTGCCAGTGTCAGAAGCTTCTTATGGTTGGAGAAGTCCCACCTTATATAAGTCTTGGTGGAAGGCTGTGTCCATTTCTGCTTCTTGCAATTAAGAGTCCTGGATGCTGGTTCCTCCTCCATTCTTGGGGTGAAGCTCAAACCTGGGACCAGGCCAATGAACAAATCTTATTCCCCTGGCCAGAGTGGGCTCTGCTCTTTTGGATTTACAAAACTTACACATTACGTGCTGCTCAGGGCTGGCTTTTATCCACATAGCAATACACAGAAGACGGTTCCTTGGAACCTTAAATAGTAATTGGTCTTTGCCTTCTTAAAAGACAATTTCCACACTTTCAAAAAAAAAAAAAAAAACGAAAACAAAATCCAATGCATTTTGCTTGGAATAATACTCCTTGAGAAAGCTGGAATCAGGGGGTATTTGCAAACACTGAGTGGGCACTAAGTAGACAGCAGCTAAAGGCAAACCAGAGGAGACTCCCTCCCCACCCCCAACACTGTAGTAGCTACTCAGGCCAGCGATGGGGTGGTGAGGGCTGATCTCTGGATCCCAGGCACTGACTGCCCTTCTCGGAAATGCAGCCATAACCAGGAGGCCTTCATTACTCATTTTGTACTTATAACTATAATAGCTTCTATTTATTAAAGAATTACTATGTTGGGAATTCATATTGAGCTTAAACTCAATAACCACATCATTGCAAGTTCACAACAACTCTTCGATAGCTATCATCAACAGCACATCCATTTTATGGGTAGGAAACTGAGGCTCAGGAAAGCTCAGTGGTAAGAGTAGTAATAATAACTCAGATTTATTGAGTCTTACTATATACCAGGTTCTGTTCTAAGTGCCTTCCATTGATTTACTTCGCTCATTTTTTTCAACAGTTATTTGCTGAGCACCTACTATGTACCAAGCCCCATTCTAGATGGAAGTCAGAAGAAAGCAGGACAAACAAAAATTTTTGTCCTGCTGGAGCTGATATTTTAATGGGAGAAATCAGTGAACAAGATAAATGGTTAAAAGATATACAGTGATCAATCACGTTAAGTGGTAAGGAAGAAAAATAGGGAAAAGAATAGAGAGAAGGAATGGTATGTGTTTAAGAGTGTGTGTGTGTGTGTGTGTGTGTGTGTGTGTGTGTGTTGTGAAATTTTGGTTAAGGTGGCATCCCCAAGAAGATAACTTTTTTTTTTTAAGATTTTATTTATTTGACAGAGAGAGATCACAAGTAAGCAGAGAGGCAAGCAGAGAGAGAGAGAGAGAGAGAGAGAGAGGAGGAAGCAGGCTCCCTGCCTAGCAGAGAGCCCGATGCAGGACTTGATCCCAGGATCCTGAGATCATGATCTGAGCTGAAGGCAAAGGCTTAACCCACTGAGGCACCCAGGCAGCCCAAGAAGATAACTTTTGAGTAATGATGAAATAAGTGAAGGAGGAAGCTATGACGATGACAAGTAAGAAAAGAGGGAACAGTACATGCAAAGGTCCTGGGGTGGAGAGTGCCCCACCTGTTCAAAGCAATAAAGAGATGATATTAACATCATTTCCAGATGAGGAACTGAGTTGTTGCTCAAGGTCACAGGCAAGCAAGTAGATGTGTCAGAACTAGACTCCAGGACTTCTGGCACTAGATCAGATGGCTCTTTCTACTAAGATCCCTAGCAAGCAATTACTCTGTGCAATGCCTGGATTAAAATGTTTGTAAAACTCTGCTTGTCACAAAGGCAGCTGGGAAGTGAGGTGTCCTCCCCCAAGTCCCAAAACCACATGGACACTCCCAGTCCTGCAGATACACACATAGGTGTACAAGCAGGCCCTTCTGCCCTACCCCAAAAGACAGATAGTGCAGGTACAAGAACAGCGGCACTGAGGGATGTACAAAGATTAAACTAATAAATAAAGCTGCCTAATCGATGGTTCTTGGAGCAGAGCACTAGGGAATGAGAAATCGCTACTCCTGCTGGGAAAGTCTAGCTCCTCCATGTCCTACCAAATCCACAACCTCAACCAGCAGCAACAAGAAAGACAAGCTGAGCTGGGAAGAGAGAAGGGTCAGGGCCCACCAGGTATAACTGTGTGAATGTAGGCAAGCGACTGCCCCTCTCTGAGCCTCATCTGTAAATCAAGGATGCTAATACCAGTCGTTGGCTCTAAAGACCACTGCAGGCCTATCCTGGTGAATGTTGCAGCATATCTATCACAAATGTTACAGAGAATTTTGACCAGATAATACTTGCCTATGGCAAAAGTTCAGAGGCTACAAGGGGGTATAGAGGAGAAAGTCAATCTCCCACCCACACCAAGTCCCCTTGCCAAGGATGATCACTATTGGCAGTTTCTTATGAGTCCTTCTGGAAAGTTCTATATCAAAAATTATTCTTACTTGCTTATATGTGCAGCCTGTCTGAAGTCACGAGCTTATGAAAGGCAGTGCTGAGACTGTAAGCCCTCATATCTACCTGACTCCATAGTCCGTCTCCAACCTCTGTACCACCCTATTCCTAGCTCTTCTTTTGAAGAAAAGTCTGGAGGACCAGTCCACAGATGGGCCATGTTCTGCCACAAAGGATCCCTCCACTCTCATGGGACCAGGCCACCACAGGCCTAGGGCTATAGGCCTCATCAGGCTGGGCCAGGGCCCCACCCGGCCAAAGCACCATCTCCTGTTCCTGAGCCACCTGGCCACGGACCAGATTTGGAGAACCCATCCCTTCGCCCTACTCCATGCTGTGTCCCTGGTCCACATCCCCATCACTGCTCACTGCATGGCTGCAGTAGGCCCTGCAGTGGTCTGCCAGTCCTACAGCCCCCTTTCCTCAGAGCGACCTTTTCTAAGGCAAAACTTGAACAAATCACACCTTTGCTCAAAACCTCCCCAGGGCTCCCCATGGCACTACAGATAAAACCTAAAGTCCTTCCCTACCTCACCCAGCCCCTGTTCACCTTTCCAGCCTCCCTTCCATCTCTCTCTCTCTCCCTTTGTCACCCACTCACCTGCCCCCTGGCCTCCCTTGCCACACCCCACCCCCCCAGCATGCCCACCTCTAGGCCTTCACCCCTGCTCTCCTGCTGGCCTGATGCTCGCTTTTCATTTCTCTTTACTCACAGAGACCTTTCTGGACCACAGTGGAAACTATGTATTCTTGTTATTTTTCCTCAGAGCTTCCTCACAGTACTTCGTCACTTTGTAGTTATACGCCTTGTTTCTCCTCCACCCCCTGCCTCAGCCGCTCTCCAGAACATACGCTCTGGGTGGGCAGCAACAGTGTCTTTCTCAATGACGTCTTCAGCCCTGACGCCAAACACAGAGCTCGGTACTCACTGTGGGCTCGACTGTCTGTTGAATGGATAAATAAAATGATCAGAAGAACTCCCTTCCACCACGAACCTGTACGCATCCAGTTTACTCATCTGCCCGCTTCCACAGATTTTCAGTTCTGAAAATTTGAGTGCGGGTCTGGAAACCCAGCTACCTCCGGAGCTAAAACGCTGTTGCCACCTTTGGCTGTTGCCCAGACTTCCTTTGTCTCCTCCCTTGCTGTTACATTAAGCAAAACTTCTCCATTGGCAAATAAATGCTTTTTCCATCAATAACCACGGATGACTAAATCAAACCTTTAGCTGCTGTTCTTATCTCTTAAACAGACCCATGGATTTCCCAACTAATCAGAAGGTGAATCAAATGCTGCCATTTGAGGTGGGAGATAATCCGGTCAGTTTCTTCCAGGAGGAGGGATCTGGGTGGGAATTTGCGTATGGCCCCCAAAAAACAAACACTCTTGTAAATAAAGCCGCCCTCCATCCTGTCTCCACAATGCAACTCTTATTGAGTGAGTCAGGTGTTTGGCTGATTAAAAATTGATCCATTTCAAAATCTAATCAACAGAATAGGATTCTTTCATACGTTATCAAGAGAGCTGCTGACATCGAAAACCAAACCTGTTATTAACCCATGAACTCCAGTGACCCGCCGCTCGCCGCTCTGCGGGACCGTAAATTATTCAGTGGTCCAAGACTGGGGCTAGCAAGCCTGATGGATTTAGACAGGGGCACAGTCCAGGGAGTTCAGGTCGATGGCGTGGCCCCACTGGTCCCCAGAGGCTAGGGTTCCAGACACTTGGGGTCTTCGTATCATGACTGCGAATACATTAGCCCCATCCGGCTGGGTCTTACCACGGCTGTGCCTTTGACGGAAAAGCCTCTCTCAACTCTCCATGCAGAGTAGGCAGGTTGGCCGGGGCCTCGGGTGGCTGTGGGGCTGGGGTACGATATTATCCCTAATTCCCAAGTTAATAAATTATTTTCCTTGAACTACAGAAAGGGAAAAAATAAACAAAGATGAGGGGTGCTGGTTGCATTTGCAAACAGTTAGGAACAGGCAATACAGTCAGTTTAAATATTTTACCTCCTCGTGCAAGGAAGAGCTCTGTTGCAATGGGACTGTTTAAAAGAGGAGATGACAAAAGCCAGCCATTGGCTGTTTATGTGTCTGGTAGGGCCCAGAGGGGCGACGGGCTTTCTTGCCAACTTCTAGACTCTTTGACCTTGAATTAAAGCCTCGTTAAGAGTCATATCTTAGAAAAACAAGAGCAGAGTAAATAAAGGGTTTTTTAAAGAACACATACATACCCACGCCAAAGTTTCCATCCTGCTAAGCAAGCAGGAAATCCAGCGGTTGCACTGGCATTATTATTTTGGGGCCCATATTCCACAGCTGACCTGATTAGAGAGGATGATTTAAGAGGGGAAAATATTAAGTCTCAGGCAGGGCTGGAAGGAGACTGGAAAGTGGAAGGAACTGGACCACCAGCAAGGGCTCTACAGAGCCACCTGTGGCAGAGCCAGGAAGGTTCTGGGAGCTGGGCAGGCAAGCTACAGTCGAATCCCAGCTCTAACACTTCATGGCTGTGATCACGAGCATGTGAATCCGTCCCTCTCAGCCTCAGCTTTCTCATCTGTTAAATGGGAATAATAAAGACACTATGTATTTTAATTTCTGCAGGTTCTCCCTGTACCTGTATGAGAGGTACACTGGAATTACTCAACAGATGGGATCTGTTGTTATTGTTAATATTATGGCTATTATGATGCCAAATGTTTTGCATTCCTTAGGGGAATATATGATAAAGTCAGCAGTGGATTAACATCCTTCTCAACTGCGTATTTCCCAACCAAATGCTTGACCTTCCAACCTGCCTCTTTAGTGCATGAGGCTTTAGCAGGAACCCAGAAAGAACCTATATAATATGTGCTTGAGCCTGAAAGCCAAAGTCTTGGGTTCAAATCCAGTCCTGCCAATTGATAGCTGTGTGATTTTGGGAAAGTGAATTCATTTTTCTGAACCTTAGCTTTCACAACTTTAAAAAAAATGGGGTGATTATACCAACTTCCTGGAACTCACTTAGCATGGTGCCTGGCACATAGTAAGTCCTCAATTAATACTAGCTGTTATCACTGTCATTATTATTCAGACTCAGTTTCCCATTTGGTCAAATGGAGACTCTTTTTTCCACTTGCTAGCCACAGCTGAACCTGGCCAGAGCCTCCTACTGAGTGACCTGGGCAAGTTACTCCATCTATCTGATCCCTGGGTTCCTCTCCAATAGGGGTAAATAATGAAGACTACAAACTCTGAAGGGCAAGCCCCCAACTGGCGTGGCCACAACACTACTCCCTCACTCGACAACCATGCCGAGCCTACAACAAACAAAAGGAAAAAGAAAGATAGCACTATAATTAAAATATTTGCTTGACGAGTTCTTCCCCCCAAAACGTCTGGGCCCAGCACAAGCTCTCAGCCACAAATAAATGTAGAAAGAAGGCGAATATTTCCTCCTTACACCCAAACCCTGAGAAGCCCTCACTGCAGGGGCAGAAAGCACCCAACCCACTCCAGCCTAAACTGCTTTCACATGTTGGCTCTGCCCCAGAGAGTATCCAAGAGGCTAGACAGAGGCTAACTCCCCAGCTAACAGACTCGTATAGATCACCAGGAATCCTCTCTTAAATAATAATATATTTATAAGTCTGAGGCCCCTATGACCTCTCCTCAAAGCAAAATCATCCTCTGAAGGCTCCTCGACCTGATCATATTGATCCCGTCTGAGCTATGTAATTTTGTGGCTTTGAGTTGAGGAGACAAGGACGGCCTGCCCAGCTGGCTGTGGCCTGGCGGCTCCAGGGGTGCCTGGCAATGGCTGAGATGAAGAAGAAATCAGATCTGTCCTCCAAAGTCAGAGGAGCGACTGCTCCTGCAGGCAGGTCTCAGGGAGGGGATAGGAGCTCGCAGTGAGCATCGCCTCTGTCGACCACTGTCCTCAGGCCCAGCCTGCCCCAATCCAGACCACAGAAGACCCATGGGGACTGAATGAATGGACCATAAGTCCCTGAGGCTCCGGCCAGGCAGAGACAGGGTAAAGGCAGTGATTCCGCCCAGGCCCTGCCCCACGGCCAGGCCCAACCTTACCTGGCCAGACAGCGGAATCTCCAGAGGCCTCAGGTTTGGGCCCAAGGGGCACCATGCCACCCACAGTAGCCACCAGAACCTGGTGGGCACCTTGAGCTGACAGGCTCCCAGGACCACCAAGTCCTCCCTGCTGCTGATGCCGCCTTTCCTGTTTATCCACTGTCTGTTTTCCTCATGACAGGCCTTCCAAGAACTGCAGACAGAAATCAATGCAGCTGGTCCTAGTGCCCACACTCCCGCCCCTATCTAACCCTCCTGCTGCCAAAGTTCAGTGTCACTTCCTACAGAGCTGGGGCAGGCTCTGAGCTGAGCTTGAGGGGCAGCCCGAGGTAGGGATACCCCCTCAACCCCTGAGCCAGACTGGAGGCCTTGAGCAGAGGAGTCCCAGGAAAGCCGAGGCCAGGCCAGGCCCTTTATCTTCACCCAGTGGGGAGAGCTAACCGGGGAGGGAGCAGCAAGGAAGAGTTTCTCCTGCCCAACTGTCCACTTAGCACATCAGAAACATGGGTAACAGGAGTTTACCCTAAAGTTTTGGTTCTTAGTTACCCGGAGCCTCTCATCCCAGCCTTGGAAATTCAATTTCAAGAGATCTGGGGTAGGGCTGGGATTCCGCACTTTAACAAGCCTCCTAGGTGATTCAAATGGGAAAGTTAGGTTGGGAAACACAATGTGTGTGCCGCTTCCAGGATGCTAATCACTGCAATGCTCAGCAGAGAAAGAAACTGTAATTAAGAGGATAACTAGATAATGGGGCGCCTGGGTGGCTCAGCTGGTTAAGCGTAGGACTCTTGATTTCTGCTCAGGTCGTGATCTCGGGTTTGTGAGATGGAGCCCCGAGTCAGGTTCCACGATGGGCACCTGCTTGAGATTCTCTCTCTCCCTCTCCCTCTGTCCCTTCCCACCACACTCTTACACTTCCCACTTACACCACATGTAAGCGTGTGCACACGCTCTCTCTCAAATTAAGAAAAAAAGAAAAAGGACAGTTCGATAAAATAAAGGACTCCTGGATAAATGTGAATTCAGATAAACAATGTATATTATTTAGTATAAATACATCCCACATATCATATAGGCTATACTTAGATTATTATTTGTTGTTTATCTGAAATTCAAATTTAGGCATCTGATATTATTTTTATTTTTTGCAAAATCTGGCAACCCCTGCACATGCTGGCTCTGCCCCAGAAGAGCATCCAAGAGGCCAGAGAGAGGCTGATTCCCCAGCTAACAAACTCTTAAAAACACTTACCATCCCACACCCAAGGCTTACTGACATAAACTGAGAGAATGTCATAGAGCCTCTAAAATGGACAGGAGCAGTCCACACAGCATTCGCCATGCCAAGCCCTGTTCCACACACCTCACACATACTACTCAAATCGTGTAAAAATCCAAGTATTTATCATCCAAATATTACCCTTCAAATAACAAGAGGCAGGCATTATTGTCCTTTTTGACAGAAGAGGAAACTGAGGCACAGAGTGACAAAGTGACTTGGCTAAAGACACACAGCTGGAAAGGCAGACCTGGATAACAAACGAAAGGAAGTCAGACTGCAGAGTTAAGGCCCACCACTTTACTCTCTCGAATGGGAGAATAAATGATAAAAGACATAAAAGACAAGATCGCGGGATCTAGCATGGGGTAGAACAATAGTTACAGCATGGTCTCATTCCATAAAATGTGTATATGAATTACATATAAAGGCATTAGAGGAGTTGTCAGAAGGTCACCCACGGCTGGCAGAAGGGTAAACTGGTACAAGCACGTTGGAAAACCATCAAAGTTATGCCCATCCCTTCCTGTAACCCAGCCATTCCATTCCTTGACACACAGCTTTGAGTCTCAACCAGAGTGGATGTCTGCCCACCTCCTCTGGGACACTAGCAATTCTTGGAGACACTTTTGACTGTCACGAGCTGCGCGACGCTACTGTCTTTCAGTGGGTAGAGGGCAGGGATGTTGCTGAACACCCTACAATACCCAGGGCAGTTACCACAACAAAGAATCATCCAACCCCAAATGTCAACAGTGGCAAGAGAGAGAAACCCTGATATGTTCCCAAGAAAAATGTCTGCACCTCTACCCTGAGGGATAATCGTGCATCAATATTCCTAACAGTGCTCTCATAGGAGCCCCGAACTGGAAGACACCCAAATGCCCATCAACAGGAGAACGGAGGAATAAATTGGGGCTACTCACACAAAAGAATGCTAGATGGCAATGAGAATGAATGAACCACAACTGCACACGACAACCTGGGTGGTAATCTTGAGAACACAATGTTGGTGGAAGAAGCCAGACACAGAACAGCACGTGCTGGCTGATTCCCTTTACATAAAATTCACAAACAGGCAAAACTGATGTGTGCTGTTAGAAGTCAGAATGGGTCACATCAGGGCACCTGGGTGTCTCAATGGGTTAAAGCCTCTGCTTGCGGCTCAAGTCATGATTCCAGGGTCCTGGGACTTTTTGCTCAGCGGGAAGCCTGCTTCCCCCACTCTCTCTGCCTGTCTCTCTGCCTACTTGTGATTTCTCTCTCTCTCTGTGTGTCAAATAAATAAATAAATAAATAAATAAATAAAATCTTGAAAAAAAAAAAAAGAATGGGTCACATTTGGGGGGCAGGTTGACAGGGACAGGAGGGAGCATGATATGGCTTCTGCAGTGGGAGCAGGGACGTTCTATTTGTTAATCTGAGTGGTTTTTTAAAAGATGTTATTACTTTATTTATTTGAGAGTGTGTGTGTGCACGCACGAGAGAGGGAAGGGGGGAGAACACGCATGCGTGCACGAGCTGGGCGAGGGGAGGAGGGAGAAAGAGGATCCCAAGCAGACTCCCTACTGAGTGCAGAGCCTGACTCGGGGCTTGATCTCACAACCCTGAGATTACGACGTAAACTGAAACCAAGAGTCGCACACTTAACCAACTGAGCCACCCAGGTGCCCCTGATCTATGTTCTTTTCTGTGTATTTGTTACATTTGGATAAAATGTCTAATGAAACAGTGATAAAGATTTATCTCAGAAGCAGGTGATTTTTATTTTCTTATTTTTGCTTATTTGTTTTTCCCAGAATTGCCACATTGAACATGTCTTACTTTTTTAATGACTGAGTAGGCCCACAGCAAGTGCATTCATTCATTCATCAAAAATGTGCTGACCCCTACAATGTGTCACTGGCCCCCAGCACAGGGCACCGGAGGTGGTAAGGGAAGAGCTCATGGTCTTGGTGGGGGCGAGGAGAGGACGGAACTACAACCTGGGTCTGAGCCAGAGGCAGCCAGCAGCCAGGGATTTCGGCCGCCCAGCCCAGTGTTTAAATCAATTAATTTCCTCAGGGTAGGGTCACGTCTCCCCAGCCGTCTGGCACCCCCACTTCCCCACCAAACTTCCTCTTGCTTACCAGGGCTGAATCCATCATTAATGTTACTGCCTGCCCCTCCACCCATCGGAGTTAGCCGTTCCCTGAATTAGACATTACAGTCAGCACTGCACTCTGACAGAGAGAAGGAGAAGGGACGACAGAAACAGAGGAAGCAAAAAATGTATGGGGGTGAGGAAGCCCAAGGGTCAGGTAATTTGTTCTTGATGGGAACACAAACACATGGACAAAATACCACTATATAATTAAAGCAGGGCTTTATTTGTGGTCAACCCTGGGGCAGAGGTGTTGCCAAGAGTGAACACTTAAAAGAGAGGCAGGTGTTGACAGACGAATAAGAATCCACTGCGTAGACCAGGTATGGAAAACTACTATGACAGGGAAACAGCATGGAAGGGAAATAATGTTGCTCTCATTTTATTTTTTTTAAATTTTATTTATTTATTTGAGAGAGAAAGAGCGCACAAGCAGGGGGAGGGGCAAAGGGAGAAGCAGACTCCCCGCTCCCTGGGATCGAGACCTGAGCCAAAGGCAGATGCTAAATGACTGAGCCATCCAGGCGCCCCCACACTCACTTTTTTTTTTTAAGATTTTTATTTATTTATTTGACAGACAGAGATCACAACTAGGCAGAGAGGCAGGCAGAGAGGCAGGCAGAGAGAGAGGGGTTAGCAGGCTCCCCGCTGAGCAGAGAGCCCGATGTGGGGCTCGATCCCAGGACCCTGGGATCACGACCTGAGCCGAAGGCAGAGGCTTAACCCACTGAGCCACCCAGGCGCCCCTCACACTCACTTTAATATGGGCCATAACGGAGGGTCAGCCAGGGTGTCCAGGAAGCGAGCATCAGCTATAACTTAGTAAGCACTATATGCCAGGCACTATGCTAAGTGAGTTTTGCCTTATTATCTTCACTAAACCAAATGACCCTATTCTACAGATGGGAAAACTGAGGCTCAGAGAAACAACAGGACTGGCTCAGTGAGGATGGCAGACCTGGGATCCAGAACGATCCACATTCATAACCCCGAGATCGTCCCCCACCCCTCACATAGGAGAGCCATAGGGGCACTGTCAGCACCCCTTCTCCTCTTCTCTCAGGGGTCTGCCTGGAGCTACTAGACCCCCTGAGGCAGCACACAAGTCAGCAAAGAAGGGAACAGAGTCGAACCGGGAAAGGCAGAGCAGGTGAGCTACAAAGCACTGCTGCAGGGCCCTGCTGGGAACATAGTAGAAAATACCAGCTGCTCCAACCAGCATCGCCTTTAATCTCTTCAGAAAATGGATGCTGCTCCTGGGTCCCCGGAGAGCCTAAAGTTTGGGCTGAAGGCTTTCTGGAAAAAAAGCTCACTGTTGCCAGCGTCTCCACAGTCACCCCGGGTGACGTCTGACACTCCGGCACCGACTCGCTGACAAGCATCTTCAAAGGACAGAAATCGGCCAGCTTTGCCATCTTTTCATACAGATGTCATTCACCCACAGGAAGCGCCATGCATTGTGAGAGTTATTTTGGTTGGAGGAAACCAACCCCAGAGCAAATCCAAGAAAGAAATAAAAGGAAGGGGAGGGGGGAGAACAACTCGGGCAAAAATGTGAAAAAGTGGCATTTGGCTAAACTGCACACAAAATAATCTTTTTCAAGATGATCTTTTTTGAGATCAAAGATGAGCGGGGAGAACTGTGCTGAACGTCAGCAGGTGCGCCGGGCTGAGAAGACGTTGTGGGACTTTGCAGGTATCTACGGGCTGTACTTAAACAGGCAAAATACAGGCCCAATGAGTCACCTGCTTGGCTCCAATGTGACCAGGGAGGAGCTACAGGACTCCAGCTAGGGGATCCCAACAAGCTCCTCTGAAATGAATTGGGAGACCCGAGGACAGGAACAGCCCACATCTGCTGACACTCTTGCGGGACCTTATTTCTCTGGGATATTTACTGATATGACTATGGCCAAGTCACTGCCCAGCCCCTCTCCAAAAATTCTTGTGGAGAAAGAGTGTTCAAAATCCCACAGACTGTGGAGTGCTGCCCAGGGCTGTGTCCTGGCACATCGTGTAGCCTCCCTCTGTCCCCTTGTCCTCCACATGATGTTCTTCAAACAACAGGGCACATCCTGTACCACGTGGCAGGTCAATACCAGGCCATTGGCAGACACGACGTGTGTCTGCTTCACCTTTGTAGAAATTTGGTCTTGCAGAATGAAATGGACAAAAGTTTCCAGAACCTTCCATAGGTAGATGTTTTAGGGGGTATTTCTCATTGCAGGTGGTGGGAAGTTAATCTAAGTGAGCCTAAATAAAACAACAAAAAACAACAGGGTGGGCACCCATGATCAAAAGATAGAGAGGAGAAGGCAGCCTCCACAATGATTCAGCCAGGGTTCTGTCTTTCTTCTTATCTTGACTCAGCATCTCTGCAGGCTGCTTGCACTCTGTCCCCGTGTGGCTGTCTACAACCGTAGCTACAGGCAACTCTAGGCTTCTATCCTTTCAGCATCTCAGCTAGAGACCAAACAGACTCCTCTCTCTCTTCTAATTGAAAAATCCCGGAGAAGCTCTCTGACTGGCGCAGACTGAGCCATGCAACTTCCCTCTGGACTAATCACCATAGACAGGGGTGGGAGTACTATGAGTGACCGCACCCCCTCTTCCTGGGTTGGGTGAGGTGATTGAGGGGAAGAGGTAGAAAGCATGAGGAAGGCCACTCCAGGAATGATAAGGAAGAGAGTGCTACAATACCGTGACCAACGGTCTCTGTCCCACTGCCTGATTTTACTATTCCATGTGCACTTGAGGACTTTGCCACCTCCCCAGCCCAATTTCTCCAAGTCCATTATCATGAGAAGCAGACTCATAATGACCATGTGGGTCACAGAAAGGAATATTCATTGAGCATTCCCCAGGTCCCAGGCATTCTGCCAAATGCCTTCCACGAATGATCTCACTGGATCCTTTTGGCAGCCCTTCGTCATCCCATCTTATAGTTGGAAAAGTTGATGTTCAGAAAAGGTCAGGGGCTCACCCAAGATCACACAGCTTGTAAGAGGCAAAGCTGGGACTTGAGCCTGATTTTAGTGGACTCATAGCCAGTGCTCTTAATTGTGACCCCATTCTGACACCTAGAATAAAACACTTTAAGGAATTAAGCTCCCCTAGAGTGGCACAAAGGGAATTGCATGCTGGGATAGAGGAAGGTCCCCAAGTATGACCATGGGTGGCATTCCTTAACACGGATGTTTGTCACCTGTACACAGCTGAATCCCCTTCATCCCACATCCAGGGCCTAGCACCAGTAGACGCAACAAATGTTGGCCAAACTGGATGCAAGCCCTGGACACAGGCTAAGATGGAGAGATTCCCCAGGAGATACCTAGTCTCTGGTCCCTGGGAGTGACAATGTGGGCCTTGGCCTCAAGGGCAAGTGACAGGTATCAGTTCACCTGAAAAGCATGGTGCAACCAGACATTCTAAAGAAGATTCTAGTGAAGAAACTCAACTTTTCATTGCACTGAAAGAACTTCTGTGTCTAATAATATAGGAGACAAGACAACCTAAAAATGTTCCCCACCACGAAGCACCCAGAAATGCTGGATAAAATATACCAGCATCCCTTTAAATATATAGGTCAGTTCAGTAAGAAAGTAAGAAAAATTCCCAAGGGCCAAAACTGAAAAGGAAACTCAAAATCAAACTGCTAAGTATGTGAACTGATACTTCAGTGCCCTTGGCAATAAGGGGGTGGGGACAGGTGCCCACGGTGGTAGTCCAGAGACCTTCACCCTCAGTCAGAGTGGATTAGAACACTTCTGTCCACTAATACAGGAAGAAGAGGAGACAATTTGATCTGTTTTAGCCTTGCCTCTAGACTGGAAAATCAGAAAGTAGCCTCCCTTGAGAATTTGTAACCATAGGTCTGTCTTCACATGAGTTTGAAGTCCGATATTACATTACCCTTGGAATTCTCAGATTTATGTGCATCAGAATCACCTGGCTGGCTTGTTATAACACAGATTGATGGGTTTCACCCCCCAAGATTCCTGATTCAGAAGATCTGGGATGAGGCCCAAGAATTTTTCATGTCTAAGTTCCCAGACGCTGTTGGTCTAGGGAGCACACTTGGAGAACTAATACTCTCAGTCAAGCAGTTAACATTTAAAAAAAACAAAAACCATTCTTCTCTGGTAATATCCCTGGGCATTATGCAAAAGCAAATACAAAATCTCTCTAGAGCATGAGTGAGTGAACTGTGACCTGTGGGCCAAATCCTACCTGCCCACAGGCCAAATTGAGCCAAACCCACTCGTCAATGTATTTATGGATGCTTTCGTTGCACAACAGCAGAGCTGAGCAGATGTATTAGGAACTATAAACTGCAGAGCCAAAAATATTTATTATGAGGTCCTTCACAGAAAAAGTTGGCCAAATTCTACTATGGGAGTAACTCAGGCCACTCCAAATCTCCAAAGATTTAATCCTACCGAAGATGAGCTCTCAATCTAAAATTACAAAATACACAGGGAAACATTGTACTGTGTGTGTGTGAGAATTAACAGACGGGACAACTAGCAGGATCAGATTCAAGAACTTCAGGTAGTGGAATTATATACAGATCTATAAACATAATAGAAGGGAAGAGCCTACATCTAGCAGCTCTCAGATCCTCAATCAAGGGGAACATTGATATTGAAGATGAGGATATTTACTGAAGGGCTACTATGTGCCAGGCTTTGGATCAAGGGCCTTTATATGGTCCAAATCCTTTTCAGGTAAAGAATTCCACATCGTGTATGAGACCAAAGCTCAGAGATGTTTCTTCACTTGCCTAACTTTACATAGCAAATATGAAGCAGAGCCAAGATGGAAACCCAAGTCTTGGCTAAAACTGAGTTCTAGAAGATTTTGAAGCCTATAACTCACTTCCACTCCACAAGGTGGTACATGACAGAGATCAAGAGTGCTTAACTTGGAGTAAATGGCCCCAAGTTTGGAGGACTCAATAACTCCCTGAAACTATATGCAAAATGTTGTGTGTCTCTATCAGATTCGGGAAGAGAAGATCCACAGCTTTCACCAGATTCTCAAAGTCAAAGAATCCCTGAGACAGTCCTATCCAAATGGATATCTTTTCTCCACACCACACCAGAATCATATTACTAGCAAACATTTCTTACACACAATGCCAGATACCATTTGAACCTTATAAGTATATGCTTGTATAAATCCCACACAACCCTATAGGAAGTACTTTTATCATCCCCATTTTACAAATGAGAAAACTGAGGCCACAGAGGAGTCAAGTAACTTGCCTGGGGTCCCATAATTAGCAAGTGGCAGAACAGGGACCCCAGAATGGAACACACTCACCTGCACATTTAATCTCTACCAAACTGCCTCCTGATGCCCACAGTAGCCAGCTCTCCAGTTCTGAATTCAATCATTTGTCTATACATGCATGGAGGGCTCAGGGTCTTCCTTGTCTACCCTGGAACCACTTCCACATGCACAAGAAACATGAGTGTCCTACCTGCACTTCAGGGCAATGCCCCATGCCTAATCCTAATCTCTAGGTCCAGAGCAACGTTTCCAAGGCCAGCCAGACATGAACTGGATATTTCTTGGGAGTGTAAGTATGCCCCCGTCCCCCACCACCCCGCCTGGCACCAACCCAGACACCAACTACCTCCTTGGCTGGTGCCTTGCTCATCGCCAGCATAAACACACATTTACCCAATTTCTCAGAATGAGCAATATTTACTCAACAGCCCAGAATGGCTCATATGGAACTATTAAACCCCATTGCCTCAGTCTGCAGCTCAGAGCATGATAATGAATCAGTATTTTGGAGTGATTACGATGCTAATAAGAATGTGTGAGGCACAGAATATCACTATGTAGGGGCAGCCGCCAAATCCCCCGGACTCCCTGCCTCATTCGGGAATTCCGCCATTCCAGAAACCAGCCTGCCTGAGAAACTCCAGCCCCCAAGGCAGGCCACGCTTGAGTTACTGGAACACAAAGCAGATGAGAAATAGAGCCCACCATTTTGCAGAGGGCGGGTCCCACTATGCTAGCCCTCCCTGGGGATGTGGAGAGAGACAGTGCCCCCTCTTGACAGCTCTGAAAGGCCTCGGAGCCCCCTATGCTGGTGGGGCTTAGAGTTTTAGCATGGCATTTCACACACTCAGACATGTACAAACATTGGAGGAAAAAAAGACTTATTCCCTCAGGCTGCGTGCCTGGAGCAATGTTAGATTTGGTGGGGTTTTTTTTTGGTGTTTTTGTTTTTTTCTTGGATCTTTCTTTCACTTGCCCCTAGGTAAATAATAAATGGCAGAAAGGAAGCATATATTTGAGGTCTTTCCTACCCCCTCCCCATTTGCCTAGGGAAACTGTCCCTTGCTTGACCTGCTCCATCTTGTACAATGCTGAATTTTATGAATGCCTGGAGAGGCCCGGCGTACAGTCTTTGGTTAGGAGACGGGGTGATGGGAGCAGCTGGGCCTCCTTATCTCGCCACTTCTCCCCCACCAGTCTCTACACCCTAAGACCCCTCCAATTCTCCTCCTCTTTCATCCCTCCAATCCCCCCTCCCCAGGCACTGTTTCCCTCTGTTCAGGATAAAAGCCTCAGTAGGACCGTAAGCCCTATTTAAGCCAACCCTGTCTATCCTCCCCAGCCACACCCCACTTCTCTGCCCCTCACCTCCTGCTCCAGCAACACTGACCATCTTTCACTTCCTAGAGCCAAAAATGTGTCCTTCCACCCCAGGACATTTGCATGCGCCACTCCTATCCTCTACCTGGACAACCACAGTCCCTCTTCTCCTAGCCAGCTCAGGAGTCCTTCCCTAACTTCCTAACTAAATCTGTTATACAATCTCATCATTCCTGACTCATTTCCTCCACAGCCCACAGCAAGGTTTGCAATTTCAAATATGTGTGATTATTTGATTAATGTCAGTCTCTTAAGGGATTTTACTTCCATATACCATGGAGACCAACAGTGCCACGAGGGCAGAGAATACATTCGTGTTGATCACCAGGGCGTCTCCAGCACATGGCCCGGGACCTGGCACATAGCAGGTGCCAAAGAAATATGCATGAGTGACTGACTGACTGGATGAATCAATGAATCCCTGAGCCCCAGCCCCCTCCCCACTCTGCTCTCTCAACTGGTTGCCCCTTCACTGAGTTGAGCCCCATAGCTTTTCATGGCTTTGCTACATGGCTCTGTCTTATCTACTGCAAGGACCAGGTTCACATTACAAGCACCTGAGAAATATCTGATCACAATAAAATGTTCACGGACCCCCCAGTCAGAATAGCCCTTTGCCTTCCCCCTGGTGAGGAGGGAGAGGGCGCTCTGTGTGTTTATGTGTGTCCATGTGTATGTGCACACATCTGTCTATTTCCACGCGAGATTCCCCAACAGACATGTACACAGGCAGAAAAGCACCTATGTGTGAACATACCTGCTATATTCATTCGACAGGGGCTAAGTGAGCACCCACTCCATGCCAAGCACGACTGCTGGAGAAGAATAGCAAATAAGACAGACCCATTTCTGGCTACAAAAGAGGTGTAATCCTTACCAGGTATTACTATATGCCAGTCCCCAGTTAAACACTTCAGGTAAGCTTACTCATCTAATACTAGTAATATTCTTGTGAGACAGCGTACCCATTTCACAGACATGGAAACTGAGGCACAGATGGAATAGCACTGGCCAGACGTCTCACTGAACCCCACCTCTCCAACTCTGGAGACAGTTTCTTGGCCACAAGGTCCTCTCTCCCTCATTGCCAACCAAGAACAGGGCCAAGAACATAAACCCAGAAACACAAATTTTTTTCATCACTGGTGTCTTTTCGAAGCAAGAAGAACCAAAAACCAACCTGGAGATGCCCAGGGACAAGGTCTGGCTGAGCGGAGAGTGATCTATTTGCTTCCTAACATACCAGGCTGGAAAAATACTTGTTCTACAGACAGCAAAATGCTGTGCAAAAGTCTCCTGCCAACGTTCAGTGAAGAGACCAGGAAACAGGCTCAGACATCCCTGATGGGAAACCAGGGAGACAGAGGAGCTAGAAGCACACCGGAGTGTTAACAGGGGCTGCATTCTCGCCATCTTCCCCACCCCCAGCTTCTTTTCTGTATTTTTAAAGCCCTCCAATAATGTGGCAACACGGCTTTCATTAGACAAAATTAATTTTTTAAATCCCTTCTTTCCCTTCCAGTCATGGGATTCCATGCCTGTGCCTCCCTGCCCACCCTGCAACCCAAAATGCCTTCTTTGGTTCCTCCGGGTCCCCTAACAACTCAGTAAGAAGGCAGAGTAAAGGCAGCCATGGTGCTGTTGTGTGTCAGGATCCTGGGGATGGCAGGACTGGGAAAACCTGCCTCCCCTCCCTCCTCCGTGTGTATGAGTGTGTGTGTATGTGCACGAGGGTGTGAGCGCACGTGTGCATGTGGCTGAGGATGCCCGGAGCCTGTGGCTCACCAAGCAGAGTCTCCCCAAACAGAGCCTGGTGCCCACACGGCCACAGCGGAGAAACTTCCTGGGGCCTCCCTGGGGAGGGGGCAGCAGGGCAGGCCGAAGGCCCCTGTATCCCAGTGCCAAGAAGTGGCAGGTGT
The DNA here is from genome assembly GCF_009829155.1 of Mustela erminea. Classification (NCBI taxonomy): domain Eukaryota; kingdom Metazoa; phylum Chordata; class Mammalia; order Carnivora; family Mustelidae; genus Mustela; species Mustela erminea. The sequence goes on from NC_045626.1 coordinate 84,146,826, forward strand.
CACCATTCGCTTTCTTTTAAAACATCGAGCGCTTCGTGGAGGAAGATAACTGTGTCATTCCCCTTCATCTTTATCACTGGCACCTGGCCATCCACAGGATTAAGCGGATAATAAGGAGGAAGCGGGGAGGAGGCAGCAAGCCTTCCTTCTCTTTGCTTCTGAGCACCGCAGTCTTTCTTTGGCCCTCAGAGAAGCAGCCTTGTCTCGTCCTCTTCATGGAGGTCACTGGCTCCCAGAGACCTTCCCAGAGCTGGGGGCTGGGATGGGCCGGGCGGGGCTGTGTCTGGGGCAAGTACAATTTGCTCCTCTTAGCCTCTCCAAACCAAATTAAGCTGATGCTTCCCGTTGGGGTCCAGAAAGTTTAGAAGTGAGATCCATGCTCCCAAAACTTTCTGGGAGCAGCAGAACTGTGGTGTCAACACCAAGCCTGTGCTGTGACAAGAGTCAACAACACAGACAAAAATACTGTCCTCAGGGGTCTTGAAACAAAAAAGACAAGCCCAACAACCCAATGAACTATGATGCATTTGTGGGGGAGCCCCCCTAATCCTGCCAGGAGGTTCTGAAAAGCCTCCCAGATTAGAGATGTGAGAGAAGCTTGCCTGGCAGAGCGAGGACCAATGAGTGCCTGGCAGGACGACTAGCAGAATCAAAGGTCTGAGGTAAGAAAGCATAAAGCAGGGGTGCCTGGGTGGCTCAGTGGGTTAAGCCGCTGCCTTCGGCTCAGGTCATGATCTCAGGGTCCTGGGATCGAGCCCCGCATCGGGCTCTCTGCTCAGCAGGGAGCCTGCTTCCCCACCCCCGCCCCCACCTGCCTCTCTGCCTACTTGTGATCTATCTCTGTCAAATAAATAAATAAAATCTTAAAAGAAAAAGAAAACATAAAGCATCTGTGGGTCAAATAGCAATTTAAGTCTGCCTGGGGGAGCTGGGAACAAGGATATCTAGTAAGAGATAAGATGGCGGAGCAGACCAGGGTAGCAGAAGGTGATCACAACAGGCCTTGTAAAAGCCAAGGTAAAAGCTCAGACTTCATCCCACAAGCAATAGGGAGCCACTGAAAGTTTTTAACTGAGGAGTAAGTGTGGTGATCTGATTTTGTTTTTTTATAAAGATCACTCAAGGTGGAGCTCAGGGTTTGTGACTCTGGATTTTAATCTCAGAATCAAGCAAGGGCATTGCCATGTAACCTAACATAAGTCACTGCTACCTCCCTGCGATGGTTTCGTGGGGCTCCTTCTACGCAGAGTCCTATGACCTGCCAAAAAGACCACATGAGTTGGGAATCTGAGGCCTACGGTTCACATCCCAGGCATCGCTCTCTGACCCTCGGTCTTGCCCATCTGAGAAATGGAGATAAGACTCCACCTGCCTCTTCAAGTTGTGAGGATTAAATGAGATCGTACCTGTCAGGAGCTCAGCACGGTGTTGGTGCTAGGAAAACAGTTGCTAAATAATCAATATTGAGATGATTCTTTTCACCAACTTAAAGCCCCCTTAAGCAGATGTGGAGACCCAGAGACCACAGGTCCTGCCTGGCATTTACAAATAAGTTTGATCCATGTGCCCAGAATTTAATTATTTTCCATTTCTTTCCTACATTTACATCTTAAAAGAATGTTCATAAAACCCAGGTTTCTGGCTTCTCTTGAAAATCACAACCATCTGCTTAAACCCACTGCTGTGCTGCCCCTCGAGCACCCCCTGAAGGCGTGAGCCATGTCTTCTCCCCCAGCTCCAACTGTCAGACCAGCTGGGGGTTGACCCCAAAGTAGGGAGCTTCCTAGAGCTCAGGGCTGAAGATGCTAAATCTGGGTAGAGGAGAGTTGAGGGACGGAGGGGCTGCTTGGCAGAACCCACCCTCTGGCACAAATATCCCCTCCTTCTTATCCCCAGCAGCCCCTCCAACCACCTTCTCTTTGGTAACATCCCTTCCAAGTCATCCCTCCTTTACTCCAATATCCGAGGAGGTTTTGCCCTTAAAAAAAAACAAAACAAACAAAAAAACCCAGCTCCATGCTGTGGCCCTCAAGGCCCTGTGTGATCTGCCCTGGCCACCCTCTCCCATCTTTATCTCTTACCTCCCCACCTCTAGATACAGAAAGTTAAGGTTAGGGGGTGAGGGGAACCAGGAAAGTAAGAAGAGGTTGGAAGTAAGTTGCCATTTTGCAGATGGGGAAAGAGGAGGCATAAATGAGGCCCTTCCTGGAAACAAAAAGGTCCAGGAATCAGCCTGGGGTCATACTCCCCTCACTGGGAGATGCTAGCTCTCTCTAACTAGAACCCCCCTGACAGGGATCTCTATCCTAATCAGGACGTTTGGGGGGCATGGTCCTCTCTACCCACCACCCAATATGCTCAGTGTGGCTCTGCACATTTTTTCAGAGACCAAGCCCAATTCCAGAAATGGAAAAGTAACCCTCCGGACCCAGAAACCCTGCAAAGAGGGGCCTCCTCAGTTTATGAGCCAGCTCTCCAGTCAGCCCAGCACGGCAGGTGCCATGATCTGCGAGGACGCAGTGACACATCCCCTTGGGCCTCACCCTCTCGGGAGCTCTCCTCCTTCTCTCGTACCTCCTGCTTGAGAATTGCTCTGTCCCTGTCTCTGTGTCTCTGTTCCTCTCCTATGTTCTCCCTTCCTCCCCAGCCAGGGAAATGAGGGTGGGGGGAACCTCCCAAGATCCCCAATTTAAAATAAAGTCAGATCTTTTTCTCTCCCCTTCCTCACTACCTAATAACCACACTTGTGTGAAGTTGATGCTCTACATAACGAAAAGAGAGGCCTCCTTGGAGAGGGTACAATCAGACAATTTTTAAGATCATGGAGCATTAGACCATTCCCAACTGGGTTTACTAATCAAACAGCCAAATCCTTCATAACCAGCCAATCCCTACAGGGCAATTAAATCCTTCCCCTTTAAAACACTTGCCACACTGTCTGGGGACAGAAAGAAAAATTTGCAAAATTCATTTGATAAATTAGCCAGGGAAAAGAAAGGAGTGAATCAAGCTTTGTTCTTTTCATTTTTTTTAATTATGGAATTCACAATGCCTGAATAATGTTTAATAAGAACTATGAAAATTCCTAACAGTATTACAACACAACACAAAAGAATTAACCTGGTTACCGTGAAAAATTGCATATTTAATTAAGAACAGAGAGTTCAAAACTATCCAGAGATTTCAAAAGTGCTGTTGCCTGAGGGGCCAAATTACATGCTTCCAGGGCTGCTAACGGAGTTAGCGCGTTCAGTCATTACCCAGGCGTTCCCATTAAGTGACTCTGGGCAGATGACATCAAATTCATTTCAAAAGCACCAGGAACTGAAGCATTCACTTGGGTAGTTTAAGGGAAAGCAACTATCCTGCTGGTACAAATCAGACCCCTTGTTGATAAAGGCAATAATTAAAGAATAATGTTAATTAGCTGCTTTTATTTGAAGAAAAGTACGGTAGTTGGAGCGCTTCCAGGCTGCTGAGGTGGGAGCCGCTCTTTCTGGAAGAATGGGAGTCTGCTGGTTGGAGTGGGGAGCTTGGGGGTCTACAGGAAGAGAGGTTGATAGTGGAGGCTGAGGCAGGGAGCAAGAAAGATCCAGTTAAAGAGGACACTGGCCTGGCCTGCCTGATGCCTGAGTCCCCATCTTAGAATCAGCCTGGTCAGTCCAAGGTCTTCAAGGGGACAACCTGGCAAGTGAGAAAAGATGGTGCAGTCGCTATCAGGCCCACTTCCATCCTGGTAGACTTGGGCCAACCCAGATCGCCCTGTTCGGCTCTTCCTGTCATGCCCAGTCCCCTCATATGGCCCTATTTGTCACACCTACCCCCCCTCACACAACCTCCTGTCACACCTACTCCCTATTTGGCCATTTCCTGTCTCACCCACTCTTGTCATACAATCTCCCGTCTCTTCACGGTCTGTCACACTTGGCCCTGAATCACCATTACTGCTCTTACTGTAGCAGTTTCCCCCAAAGATGGCCACCACAATCTCTCTCATCACACATGCTCTTCTTGCCCTGTGACCTTGACATGTTTTCCATTGAGTGCCAGTGTCAACAGCCTTTCCCTCTGGACCCAGGTGGTCCTTTTTAACTGCCTTGACCAGCAGAAAAAACGGAAGTGATGCTGTGCGACTTCCAAGGCTAGATCAGGAAAACACCTTTCCTCCCCTGCCTTGCTCCCTTGGAACACTCACCCTTAGAGCCCAACCATCTTATTATGAGGAAACCCAAAGCGATGTGGAAAGGCCACACGCCGGTGTCCTGGCTGGGAGCTGAAGGCCCCAGCTGACAGCCAGCATCAACCACTAGATGTGTGACTTCTCAAGTTTCCCCCAAACTGAATCTTCCCAGCTGAAGCCCCAGATGCCACAGAGTACAGACAAGCTGATGCAGTCGGGCTCCATCTTCATTCCTGACTTGCAGATTCTGTGAGGAGAAACAGCTGTTTACCCCCACTAAGTTCTGGAGTGGTTTGTTACGTAGCAATCAATGCCTGATACGTTACCATAGACCTAAACAGTCACACATTTGAACAACTGTCTTCATCCTCAACATCTCCCCTTCCTTGCAGACTCACCGAAGAGACCCAGCATAAGAAACGGGTCGATGGATATGACGACCAGTGACAAAAACTTCAAAAGGAAACCATAATTAGCTTCTGCCTTCTGCCTCTTTAGTCAGCTCTCGACAGCCCCTGTGCTCTCCAAGCGCGTGCTGTGTGGGGCAGGAAGGACGCAGCAGGCAGCAGGGTCTCGTGTGGAGGACGAACGGAGGAAGCCCCACACGGCGGAGGACAAACTGAGGCCCCCGTGCCGCTGCATGGTCTGCGCAGGACCCATGGCTGGTTCACCGCAGAGCCAAGCTCAAGCTCAGATCCACCTAACTCCCAGTGAAGTGGTTTGATTCTCATTAGCAAAGTGCTTAATTAGGGCAGCTCATCAATACGTCCCAGAGAAACAAATTACATTCTGGCCCCAGCCCACTCACTGTTGGCTGCCGGTCCAGCCCCAACCCACTAAAGGGGCCATCCCAGGCAGGCACAAGGTAATGGGCACCGAAGGGGCTGCCGAGGCATCTAGGCAGCTCTGGGGGTTAGGGGGCTGAGGAGTGCCTCCCCCAGAGTGCCCCACAGTGGCAGCCAAGTGGGAAGCCCGAGCTGGGCCTGGGTTTCTCTCCTCCCACTCTGGGGATGCAGAAGGCCTCAGAAGACCTCATCTACCACAAGATGCCAAGATGCTCTGCTCTCCTCAGAAATAATTTCTTCCGGAGATGAATTTCACAAAGTAGGCCATGGGCCGTGGGACCAACCCTCTCATTCACAGAGGCTGAGGAGGATGCCCTCTGAGGGATGGCACTGTCTCCGAGAGGCTTCCGGGCTGCTGGCCCGAGAGGCCCAGGGTCTAGCTACTCCTGGAAGTGAAGGGCAGGAAGTAGGCCTGGCTCCTTCCAGAGTCCCTGGCATGGTCACCAGCTCTGACCTTGGCCCTTGGGACCCTGCATCCCAGCTGCCTGTCAGTGCCCACTCCCAAGAATTCAGGCCCAGGCTCCTCCTGCCAGCCAGTGCTGCCCATCGCGAACAAAATGCTGTCACATACGGAGGCAAACCTGCACATACCCAACTATGCATAGTATCTGCTCTGAGTCTTCTCAGAAGTAACAAGAGGCAGGACAGCCTATGAACTCAGGCGCTGGAGTCAGAATGCCTGACTCTGCTGAGTGACTGGGCACATTGCTTAACCTTTCTATGCCTTAGCTTCCTCCTGCAAAATGGGAACCTTAATAGTATCTACATCATAGGGTTGTTATGGTAATTAAGTCATTTAAATGAGGAAGTACTAAGAGTTGTGCCTGGCACATAGCCACCCATGATAAGTGTCCATTAAGTTAAAAATAAATAAAATAAAAATTAATAATAATTTAAAAAACCTCACAGCTCCTCTCATTCCTGAATGGTCATGTAAACTCTGCCTATTCTCTGGAATGGCTACAGTGAGGCCAGAAAAGCAGAATCACCTCCACACCATTCACAAAGATGGCCTGGCTGGTCCTGACAAGCCTACAGGGGCCACCCATGGAGCATCGATGGAATAATTGGGCTCAACCCCCCGCTCACCTCACTACCTTTATCCAGCTCAACTAACTGCTGCCGTGCAGGAAATGCAGGCCCAGGGATGCCAGCTCTTCTGCTGAACAGAGGCCAGGAATGTGAGGTTTTAATAGGTGGCCTCTATTACGGCACGAGGCACAGCTGCTGCAGCTGTGATGCAGAGAAATGAGTTCACCATCTGATGGGGGAGACCAACAAGGAAGCAGGGAATCACGTGGCAGCCCAGCAGGGGAGAGAGGATGTGTTCCACCTAGCAGAAGAGTGGGAACAGCAAAGGGGAACAGTGTTCCAAGCAGAGGGAACAGCAAATGCAGAGGCTGGGAAGTATGAGGAACACAGCAGTTTGGGGATAGGGAGGATGAAAGTGTGTAGGACGCAAGACAGAGAGCTGAGGTTCGAGACTAATGGAAAAAGCTGGGAGATTTCTAGAAGCCAGAAACTCCTGGGGCAAAACCCCATCTCTACTGGGGAAAAGCAGATGTCTAGAAGCCTCTGAACCCTGAGCACCTGTGGATTAGCATGTTGTTCTCACTGAAGAGGGTTATGTAGCCCTTGGATAGCTCCAGAGAAGTCACTTGGAAGGGGACCAGACCCTGGAAGAGAGTTTCTTCGTTATTTGCCTTTATGCCACAGCCTGAAATCATCTCTCTCACTGCCAAGGCAAGAGCAGACAGGGAGCAAGCAGGACCCCAGATGACAGAACATTTACGGAGGGCCTCAAACATACCAGACTCCATGCTGGGCCTTTCCTTTGTGTTATCTCACTTCCTCACACTATGACCCCAGGAGGGGTCACACTGTTATTGCTGCCACCATTTCACAGATAAGGAAACTGAGGCATGGAAAGGGGCAATCCTCTGGCTGTATCACACGGTGCTGAGAGGTGAGCCAGTCTGTCTGGCAGGGGCTCCACTCTGCCCCTGCACCAACCTGCCAACCAGGGTTTTTTCCCTGTAAGGGATCGAGTTGGGGCTGGGAGGGGCATGGCAGGAGTGGCAGCCAGTTCTGAGGAGGCAGCACCCACCAGCTGGCCCCACATTACCCCGAGTAACCTCCACTGCAGGAGGATCGATACCTGGGGGGCCGTGCTTAGCTTTGGGGAAATCATTAAATGTTACATCAAACTAGTCAAAAAATAGTTGCGTGGCAAGGAGATGCTGAAAGGAGCTTTTGCCCAAGAGCATGAGCACACAAATGTATGCACATACACAATAAGGTGTATTTGTGGACATAGATACACACTCATACACCCATGAGCACACTCACAGAGACACCTACATGCGGATGCAGACACATAGACACACACACTAAAAGACACACACTCACATGCACACATACAGAAACATGCTAAGATACATACACAAGGACACAGACACATACAAATGTGCAAAGACCCACACATGTACTCAAAGATATGCACATGTAAAGATGCAGTTGTACATGTCAATGCAGAAATATCAGTGCGCTCTACTCACATCCGTCTCTATTCATCTGACTGATACTTTTTGTGAGTCTACTATGTGCTCGCCCCTCTGCTGCCCAGTTCTGGAGACAAGCTGCTCCATACCTTCATAGAGCCTAGAGTTCACACAAGGAGGAAGGCATAACTAATAATCCACAGGGCTATGTCTGATACCTGCCATGGTTAAGTACAATAGAAGGCTGAACTACCATCTCAGGGGGTGGAGTGTGGGAGGAGGGAAGTGCCCCAGGGAAATGACATTGAGTAGGTTCCCAGGGTGGAGAAGGAGTTAATGGGGAAAGGGGAGAGAGGGAAGACAGACAGGTATGTGGGAAGAGTGTCCCAAGCAGAGGGGACCAAGTCATATACAAGGGGATGTGACGCACAGGAAACTGAAAGAAGACATGTTCTGGAACATGGAAAGCACTGGGAATGTGACTCAAGATCAAGTTCAAGAACAGAGGACATACTAAATAAAAATTAAAACTTAAGAAAAAGAACACACTAGAATTAAGCTAGTATAAATCTGAAGCTGATTCTGATGCGATGTACATGGTAAACCCTTGAGCAACTGCTAAAAAAAAAAATCTCAAGAGAATAGTTAAAAAATAATTTAAAAATAATTAACAAAATTAAAGGTGCTACAAGAGAAAAAAATCACTCAAAGCAAGAAAAGGTAGAAAGGATGAATAGAAGAACCAAAAAGACACGAGACATATAAAAAACAAAAAGCAAAATGGTAGACATGTCTAATTCTATCAATAATAATATTAAATGTGAGTGGATTAAAAATCCAATCAAAAAACAGATTTTTCAGACTGGAATAAAAAAAGAAAAAGAAAAACAAGATCCAACTATTTGCTGCCTACAGAAGACACTTTAAATTCAGAGACACATTGAAAATTAAAGGATGAAAAATGGTGCATTGTGCAAACAGCATCATTAGAAAGTAGGAGTGGCTATACAGATATTAGACAAAATAGACTTTAAAACAACAAAAAATGTTACAAGAGATGAAGAGAGATTTATAAGGACAAAAGGGGTCAATTTGTCAGGAAGATATAATAATTTAAAACATACATACACTAATTAAAACACCAAAACACATGAAGCAAAATTGATGGAAATGAAGGGGAAAATAAATAATTCAACAATAATAGAAACTTCAATATCTCACTTTCAACAGCAGTTAGAACAACTAGCCAAAAGATCAACAATCAACAAGAAGGGAGAAGACTTGTAATACTATAAGCCAAAAATGGTGGGCAGGGTCAGCAGGGCTAAGCCTGTAAGGTTACATTGGGGCCTTTGCCCCAAAGGCAATGGGGAGCCGCTGTACGGTCTTAACAGGTTTTTAGTAATTTCACTAAGCTGCCATGTGCCAAAAAAGAATGGGAGAGGCCGGAGTGGGTACCGGGAAGCAAACTGGAGACCAAAGTCCAGGGGAGAAGTGATTGGGGCATGATGGGTAGCTGGGTGGTTGAGTGGATGAATGCATAGATGGGTGCATGGGTTGATGTGGACAAATGGATGGATGGAAAGATGGAAGGATGGATGGATGGATGGATGGATGGGGTCAGTAGGAAGAAAAAGTAGACAGGTGGATAGGTGGATGAACTGCTGAGTGGATGGATAAAAATGGGTGAGCGGGTTTATGAAGAGATGCAAGAATGTTGGATGGATGGTAGACGGGTAATCACTCAGTCCCTGCTAGACTTAAGAGTACGTGGGTGCTCACAGATTGGACAAAACTAGAGTGAGAAAAGTCCTCTTTATTCTGTATTCCAGACCATATCGTCTATAATCCCCCATGAAGACATCTAACCCCTCTTCCGCTCAATAGCATCTCCATATAGGAAGCCTAAGACATAGATAGAGCACCCTCATATGGTCTAGGTCACCTCACCTGTTCATTGTCCTTCCTCATGAGCAACACTTGGGAAACACTAGGAACCAGATCCACAAGGCCAGGGTGCAAAGAGCCCTTCTCAGACCGTAACTCAAGCCCTGGCCCCCCTGCACCAACTCTATTTCTGAGGAGGGGGACACAACACCCCTGGTCCATTGCATAGCTGCCACTTAGAGGTCTCCAAAACCCACACCAGCTGGCCACTTGCACAGGGGAAAGAGCACCTGCCACCTTGCTGGGAGGCATCAGGCATGTCCCATGCAACCCTCTCCCCTCTGCCACCACTGAATGGTGTTGATCTTCTAAACACTTGTGTGCCCAAAGCATCCCCATAGCTAAGACCCTCTCTGGGCAGAGATAAAGCATCAGTTTGTCACAGACACTCCTCTATCTGTTTCCCAAACAGCCCTTCCCGAAGCCCTAGTGATCCTTATCAGGCTAAACCCAGTAGGAACCAAATATACCTTGGATCCAGGGAATGGACCCTCAGCCTGCACTGGGCGGCAAACGGAAAAGTGAGGGCAGATCTGTCCCCCAGGGGCCATTCCAGACCCAGCCATGGCCTTGAGTCTTAGCTTCCAAAAACCACAGTGACAGAGGAAAGCTCCACCAGGAAAAGAGAGAGCTTACGGAGCCAAATACAAAATGTAGAATATGGCTGGTATAGCCACAGAAATGCGGGCTGGACTTAGCTTCTAAAAGAAAAAAAAAAAAAAATCTAAAAAACTTTTTTAATAAAGCCTACAAGTCTATACCCTTCCTTCTTTATCAACGACACAATTTATTGACCAGGGAGGCCATATTGACTAAATAAATCTTGATAATGACCAAGGCAGCAATCAATACCTGCTTATTATCAGCCCAGGCCGAGAATTCCATCTTGCGGAACGCAGGCCCGACGACAGGGCGCGCCACGCGGCTCTGCACTCCAGCGCGCAGGCTGGGGATGGATGGCCAAGTGGCCCTCATTTTCCAGGCCAGGAGAAGGGAATCCTTCTTGTGTTATTAATAAATCCCACACCCCAACCCCACCCATGCCTCTCAGGCTCGTGAACCTGGATTCATTGCCATGAATTGACAGTGGTAAGGTGTTTTAAGAGGTTTAAAAAAAAAATAAAGGAAAAAAGACAAGCATAGTGACTATAGATGGGGAATGCCAGGTTGGGGGTGGGGGGCAAGACTGAGGGGATGGGCTCTGGGAGAGGTACGCCGGGTCAGGGGCAGATCAAGAGCTGGGACATGTGTGGCCAAAGACCTGGGAGCTGGATTTGAGTCCAGGCTCTGCTACTTCCTGGCAATGAGGCCTTGGACTGAGCCCTCTGTGCCTCAGTCTGCCCAGCTGTAAGATGGGACAGTAGTAGTTTTCCCTCCCTGGATTATTGTGAAAATTAAATGAGATATTGTTCGTTAAGGGCTCTGACTACTGTCTAGCATGCAAAAAAGGGTTCAACAGATACCTGTTAAAGAACTGCCAGGCTTCCCTTCTTATGCTCCAAAGCTTGCAAAAGCCAAGCCTGGCCTCGCTAAGGCTAGCCGGGGAGTGTCTGGAGGGGTCTGACCTCCTATTCAGTGCTTCTCTGCAAGGAGCTACTCCACCTAGCTGCTGGCCAGTGAGGCCCACCAGGAGGTCCCACTGCCCCATACCCATGCTCAAACCCTTTCAGGGGTTGCTCTCAAGGCACCTGCATAATTATTATGCACCTGCATAATTATTGTTGCTGTTAATAAATATACTAATTAATAACAGTCACTACTTCAGAAAGGCTTACAGCATGCTCAGCCCTAAGCTAAGTGTCTGTATTGGGTTGTTTCTCTTTACTTCTTAGGCCCTTAAAGAATTTCTCTCTCCAAACAATTATAAAGTAGGAACTTTAGGATGCCACACCCCCAGCACCTCGTACTGCTCCTAACACAGCGTGCAATTAATGAATAAATGAACAAATGACCTGTCTCAACAACCCAGGGAAGCTCCATTCTAGACAGAGAAACTGAGGCCCAGACATGGTCCTTTGGTCATGGAAGGGAAGCGGAGACTTCAATCCTGGGCCGATAAGGGAAACATGAATCAGGCACTGGGAGAGTAACATCTTCTAGGTTAAAACATTAACTGGCTGTTCTGTGTCCCCCATAACAGTTGTCCCATAGGCCACAAGGACCTGCTTTGAGTTGTCTGTGACTGAGGCCACCAAACCACTGCTAATGGTCCACAGCCTGCTGGCAATTAATTAATGGATTTATTAATTAGGATGGGAGCCGCCTCCCAGGCTGGAATTGGGGTCACCAGTTTCTAAAGCGAGACTGACGGAGCTAAAGATAAACCCTCATTCACTGCCGGCCTGAGGCCTGTGCTCAATTCCCAGGCGAGGAGTGGGCGACTTTCAAGAGCCAGTGATGGGTGAAGCAGCTGGGGTTCTAGGAGGGGCTGGTGCCCCCAGGGCCACTCCCCAAGGTAGAGTCAAGGCAGCTGCCCCACATCACCCTTCCTGTGGCATTCATCCACTCGCTCATTCAAACACTGACTGAGACCTTATTATGTCCCTACCCTCCCCAGGGAGGAAGGCAGACAGTAAAGGAACAAATAAATACACACTATCACATTAGATAAAGCAAGTGGGGTTAAGGAGATGGGAGAAGGCTATTTTGGAAAGAGCCGTTAGGGAGGACCCCTCTGAAAAGGTGATATTTAAGCTGAGGGCTCAGCTTAAAAGAGCTAGAACTACAGAAAACCTGGGAAGAGGGAAGAACAAGTGCAAAGGCTCTGCGGCTGGAATGGGCTTGACATGTTCACGGAACAGGGAGAGGTCAGAGGGGCTTGAACAGTGGGAGAGTAGCAGGAGATGAGAGGGACAGACAATGGCAGGACAACAGCGGGTCAAGGGGGACCGAATCACGCAGGGCCCGTGGACCAAGCCAGAACAAGCAACCAGGAAGAGGCAATGCTCAGAGTGACAGCTCCCCAGGCTCCCAAGACACAGCGGGTACCTCGAGTGCGCACCTCTTGTGCACTGGGTGCCTTAGGTAGACGTCCGAATCTCACTTCCTGCCTGCTGGAGACTGTGGTCCTCCAGGAAGCAGATGTAAAGCCAGGGCTAACAGGTAAGGAGATTTATCAGATCAGTGCCTATGCCTGTGGGAAGGAGCCAGAAGGAAGAAGAGCCAGAAGCAAGACAGGAAGGAAGGGAGGGAGGAAGGAAGGTTGGTCGGTTGGTGGTTGGTTGGTGGAAGTGTCCTAGATTGCTGAGGAGTCTGGAGCCAGCAGAGGAATCCTTGTGTCCCCGGAACAGATCTGCGTGAGACCTGCACTCACTCCCTGGCTGGGGTGGATCTCTAAGAACAGCATCTGGGGCACCAACCGATCATGTTTCCTATGGTCAGGGATCTGCACGGTGCACTCTCACGGCGCTGCTGGAAAGTCACCGTTACCACACACATCTTATAGAGGGAAGCAAGTCTCAGGGGAAGTAACTTGCTCCGGGACACACAGCTAGGAAGGACCAGAGCTGGGATTTGAACCCTGGCTGCCCTGTGAATAATCCCAAGATAGAAACAAGAGATGGGGGTCGGGAGGAGGCATTCTGCAACAGAGCAAAGAATTGGGCTGAATATCTAGTTAAAAAAATAAAAGCATTACCCAAAGCTTTTACAGTGTTTGCTTACATGGTGTCCAGTGACAGAGCATTCACTCTGAGCCACATGTGTGCTCAGCAACATCTTATTTCATTCTCCATCCTTACCCTCCAGTTGACCTATGACAAGAGTAAGGATGGGGCTGGGTCCACCGGCCTGCTCAGGACTTGCATGCAGCCTGGCCTCGAGGCCTTCCCACAGCTCCTCACACGCACTCATCTTCCGCCTACCTCATGGTCTTAGCACATGTTATTCCCTCTACTGAGATGCTTTTCCCTGACCTCATCCTTGAGATCTCAGCTGAAGGGTCACTTCTCCCAGCAAGAATCTCAGGACCTCAGAATTTAATCCTAGTGCATGACTACATACCCGTCTGTCCTATGCATCCATCTTCCCCACTGTCTACGGGCTCAGTGAGAGCTGTCACTTTGCCTTCTTTGTTCCGTGACATCTCCAGTATATAATTGTTGGTTATAATATTCATGCTATTTATTGTTAATTATTGTTATTTATATAATTATTAGTTTTAATTCTTAATTATGCCACAAAGTGTAGGGTAGAGCATGACAGCAATGATTAACATTATATGGAACGTCTACATGCTGGGCACAGATATCACAGCATCTGCCATGTATCTACCCACTTAATCCTCACAACAATCCTTACGGAAGTGATGCTACTACTATCCCCATTTGACATATGAGAGAACCAAGGCTCAGAGAAGTTAAGTGACTTGCCCAATGTTACACAGCTGGTAAGTGGGAGAGCTGAGACTTGAACCCAGGCCACCCGGTTCCAGAGCACTCACTATGTCTTTGGGAGGCGGAGGGTACCAGGCTGGATTCTGCAGCCCATGCCACACCCCCTCAGATACCTGGACCCACAGGCGTTCATAACAGACAACAGGTACCCCAAATATGTGCTCTCAGCAGAGTGGCCTCTGAGTGGCTGCCCTGCCCGGGGAAATCTGCTCCCGACCGAGCCACCTTGGCGACCCCTGTGGTCTCCCTGCCCGCAGCACCCACGCTCCAAACAGGTGGCTGAACAAGTCAATCGACCCTAATGGTTCCCGGGGAGCCATTCACCCTATCCAGTTTGAGCGACGGCGGCTCGGAGAGTCTTAAGCACTGCTCGGCTCCGGGCGTCTCGGGCAGACGACCAGCTCAGGCCAAAGAGGCCAAAGGATTGATTTTCTCTTTCTTTCTTTCTCTTTAATGACAAACGCACATCCTGGAATTGCTGTTTCATTTGGCTGAACTGGAGGATGGCAGAGGCGGGGGTGGGGGGGTTAGTAAAGGAACTGGAAAGGAAGGAGGGGCAGCCACAGGCCCCCTCTGGGGGGTGTCTGAGCTGCTAAGAAGCAGAGACAGCAGGCTCTGTGCTCTCCTAATCCTGTATCTTCATGGAGCTGGTCAAGGGCCTTTCATTTTTTCTGGAGGTACAGACTCTTCTGACACTAGGCACTTAGGAAAAGGCAGCCAGTGGCCCTGACATCTCACCTTCCTTGTGACCTGCCTCATGACCCCTACAGCTGGCCTGATCTATTGGAGACCTTCAACCCAGGCCCTTGGCACTGGCTGTTCCCTCTGCTTGGCATGCCCTCCCCAGGTCTTCACTCCCTGCCCAGTGTGGCCAGAGCTCTTCATTCGTAAGGGACCCTGGACATCCGGATTTCATAGATAACATCTCCTGGGTTGTAAATGCTGACAACTTACACAACTTGTTTTTAAATATTGCACTAATTTAAACAGACACATCTGTGGACCATAAACAGCTCCTAGTCTGCAACCTCTGTGATCACAGCTCCCAAAATATAAGACATTACATACAATATTAGTAATGTATTAATCTAGTGAGTCCCCAATGGAGAAAGAAAGAAAACTTACCCAGAAATCTCTGAAAGAGCTTGCAAGTCCAGCAAGTTCTAGGAACTGCTGTTTATTTGGTTTTTCACCCTGTCTTACAAGCAAAATAACCACCAAAAATAAGCCGTTAGGCACTTGCAGAACGGTAGGTAACTGTGTGCCCAGTATGTGTTTAACACCTTCGTGTTCAAAGTGCTTTAATCTTCAACAACAACCTAGAAGGTGGAGACTATTAGTAGTCCCATTTAAAAACAAGGACAGCAAAGCTCAGAGAGGTTAACTGACCCATCCAATGTCACACAGCTAGTAGATGACACAGTGCCAGGATTAGAAGCCAGGCAGGGGCCCCTCACCATCCTGGCTCCTTGTACTTTCCTCTTGAGGTAAAGACTAAAGAACAAATTCCTGTAATTAGCTTTGATCCACCTTAATACTCTTAACTGGCAAGTGAAAAACTTCAGCCATGCCACAGCCTGTATGACAGCCATCCCATAAAACCAGAGGACCAGGATCAGCAAACTCTGGCCCACGGGGCAGATCTAGGCCTCTGCGTGTTTTTTGTGAAGTCTAATGGGAAGACAGCCATGCCTGTTCATTCTCACTGTGTATGACTATTTTCATGTTACAGTGGCAGAATGGAGAACTTACAGAAAGCAAACGGCCCACAAAGCCTAAAGTATGTCATTATCTGTCTTTTCATAGAACATTTGCTACCTCTGAGGGCCATCTAGATGGTTTCCTAGAGTGTCTAGAGATGCCACACCAGGAGAAGGTTCCTAGGTCAAAACCCTTGGGGAAACATTTTCCTTAGAGACACAGAAGCACATTTGCATATTAAAGAATACAAAAGGTTGTAGAAGCTTCTTTAGCTCTCTTTAGGCTGAGTGGTCTTAATATTTGGGCTGAGATTAAATGAAATGAAGGAGCCAGCCAGAGAAGGATCTGGGGGAAAAGAGCCTCACTTGGGTGGAGGGAATTGTAAGTCCAAAGGCCCTGAGGTAGGAAAGTGCTCAATGCCAATGAGGGACAAAAAGAAGGCCATTGTGACTGGAGCAGAGTGAGGAGGGGGAGAGAGGCTGGAGATGAAGCCAGAGAGATAATAGGGGGGCAGGTGATGTGGAGACTTGCAATCAGGGGAGAAGACTTGGGATGATCTTCGTATAATGGGAATATTGTCCTGGTCCTACAAAACACTACAAGCCATTTCTGGGAATGGTTCATCAAGGCTTAGAAACCAAGAACTCCATACTGAACATAATTTCTTGTCTCCTAAACTGCTTAGAAAGTCAAACCCTCCCACCCATCACCACACAGTGGGCCCCAAGGTCATTAGAAGACAATGCGTTTAACCGTCACACAAAGTGTGTCCGCTTCCTTCACCTTTACAATAACCTGATATGGCAGACCAGATGGGTACAACCGGCCTATGTGATGGGTTAAGAAACAGGACATTTGGGATATTGGATGATTCATCCAGGAGTGCCAGAGGCTGCACAGACAAGAGCTCTTGGGGCATTTCCCCTCTGCCAACTACCTCCACCTTCCCTGACACCCGCAATATAAACCACGGTCATAAGTAAAGAGCACACCCCAGTGAGAAAAATCAAACAGGAGAGTGTATCCTGAATTCCCAAACCAGGAACAAAGGCAAGCTACCACCTGAGTCCCTTTCCCACACTCCACCTCTGCCAGACTTGGCCTGTGAATTAGATAACTGGAAGCCACCAGAAATCGAGCCCTTTCAGGAACCAGTAGAGAAAACCAGTCTCTAGACAGCCATGTCCACCAATATAATATCCAGGACCAAAATCAGCACCAGGCAAGGTGTTCATGCTTACTATCCCATTCACCAGAAGAAAGGTTATTATGACACAAGTCCAAAGACAGAATCCTCTTTTTAACAGGAGAGAAGAAGGGGGAGGAGAAGAGGAAGGAAGGAGAAACCACCAGCAGCAGCACAACTAGAAAAGCTAAATAGCACCATGTTCATCTGAAATAACCCACCGAGAAGCTTATTTACTTCTTTAGGCTTGTCTGTGGTTTTGCAATTTTCTACAGTGAACCCAGGTATTTACAAAAGAAACTTCAAGATCTCCAATAGCAAAGGTGGTCAGAGATGAGACAGTGCTTGTTTTTCTTCTAGCAAAGACAGAGCCCATCTTGGGGAAGCAATTTCTGTCGAGATGAGAAATCAGAATTTTGGGATGCCCAGAAAAGACTGCTGGGTTCTTTAAATAAATTCTCTAACACCTGTTTCTAGCTCCTTCTGCAAAAAAAGGCCCACAGGGTATGGGTTCCAACGAATGGGAGAGGAAGAGAGAATGGGCTCCCCCACTGGTTGGATTTGTAAGGGTCCAGGGGGCCATCCAATTGTTTGGTCTTATTCACAGAGCTGCTATTAGAAATCTCCCCTCACCCCCTGTGCCCCCCACCTCTCCTCGTCCTCCTCCCTCGGACCCACCCACAGCCCTTGCCTAATGCCAACCTATCTCATGGCCCCCGGCTATGGCAAGCCCAGTCTGCTCACGCTCCCCACCCCGGCAGCAATTCTATTACTGCGAAGTTTCCAAAGTTAGGATTCCGCCAACAGGGCTGATAGCTTATTTACTGCTGTCATCTATAGAAAGAGGAATTTTGACACATTGTTAAATGATAGCACATTTAGATAAGTCAAGCTGTCAGAGGCTCTAATGGATGTCTAAACTCTCTGTGGCTGATATGTAAAATTTATGCACTTCAGAATATCATAAGGTTATAATATTTTAATCACATCCACGCTCTTTCTAAACTTTGAGCAGGCAAAAACATTCCATCAAGCACCATCTCCCATGTGCACCTTCCCAAACGTTCCTCTAAACTCCTTTTAATACCTAGCCTCTCTTGCTTTCCCTGTGGCTCTTCCTCCCTGAACACCCAAACCCTAAGCAGAATTTGCCTCTTCCTCCAAAACTTGTCCTATCTGGTCCTTCCAGCCAAACTCTTTCCTCCTAAGAAACACAGATGTGAATTGGGAGTGGGAGCCCTCATTTCGCCTGGACACCGTCAACTCTCATCAGCTTGATTAGCTCTCTTAAAGGAAAAAAAAACAAAACAAAAAGATAGCACAGGAGACTGGACCTGGATCATCATAAAAAAAAGTGGCAAAGTAAAGCAGAAAAAGAAAATCATAAAGGTATGAATCCGGTTACAATGATTATACACAGAAAAGCCATAAAAAAATACTGCATTAGTAATGTTCACCATAAAGCAATCTTATAACCAAATGAAATATGCCTAGCATTATCTTTGGGATGGAATTTTATTTCTTGTCTCTGGGACTGCTAGCAGCAGAGGGAAAAAAAGGAGAAAAGAGAGGGGGAAGCAGTTTCGGGGGTCCCGGAATAGGGTACCACATGTCAGAGCATCTTTACCATCAGCCGTAAGTCGTTAAGACTCGCTGACTGACTTCCATCCTAGGAAAACGGCCCTGCTGTGTTCAGAGACGGCGCTGGAAGGAATAACTGGACTGCTTCCATATTTGAAAAAATATATACTTCCGGAGGGCTGTATGCTGGGCTGGTACAAGGTCACCTTTCTTGCCAGGATTGGGGTGGCGTCAGCAGCATGGTCTGGCCTGGAGACACAGGCCGCCTTTGCTGCCTCGGCCACTTTAACTCTCCGCAAGCAGGCTTCGAGAAACCACTGAACCTGAACAACCAAGAATTGAAGCCACACACCTCCTCACACTCACAGGCAGCTGGGCCGCGTGACGAGTGGGCTCAAAGCTGTCGGCCTGCACAGGGCCTGGGGTGGGGGCCCGCCTCTCCTACCGGGATCTCAGAACAAGCCAGCAGAAGTTTTCCTTTCTGGTTATCTCCCCTATAAGAGGAAAGTGGGAAGGGAAAAAAATGAAAATAAAAGTGTGGCGTAGGAGTCATTAGCATTATGCACAAGAGATGATCCCGGGCAAAAGTGCTTAGGCTCATAATCCGTTTCCAACAAAAATGCCATCAGTGAGAATGCAGGTTGAAGCCGCAGGCCTGTCGGGCAGGGGAGCCACTGAACACTTCAGGCCGAGGGTGGGGACCGTGGCAGATGTGAAGGTCTCAATGTTTGCATGCAGCTAAGGCTGCCACGTTTATTTCTCTGCTCTCTAGAAGTGTGCAGCCTTTCAGACTCCCTCAGGGACACCCCCCCCCACTTAATATCCATGTAAATGAGCTTACCCCCTTCCCTGAGAGCCTGCTCCTTTTGTGCCAGACACACCAGCCATTTTCTTAATAAACACCACCACCGTCCTCCTGTGGGGGTGGGGGTGTTGGTCCCATTTCCCCTTCACCTGAACAAGACTCTCCACCCCTCCACCTTCATCATTTCCAGTTCAAATTTGCTTTTCTACCTCAGCATCTTCTAAAACCCTAACAAAGGGTTCCTAGATCAGTGGGAGTCCAAACGGAGTCCAAATGGAATCAAGATTTGGGTGACCTCAACAGCTCCACAAAAGACCCAGGAGCTGGAGAAGGAAGCGAGTGAGGTTCAAACCCCCTCCCCCCAGCTCAGAAATCGGCCCCCTGGGAGCCGCACCCACCCCTCAGCACCCAGCCCCAGCTCTAGCCACCCCTCCCGGCTGCAGCCGGAGCTCCCTGGATTGAAAACGAGTTATCTAATGAAAATTGTGTTAACTGACATTCTGGCCAACCGGGAGCAAATACCAGCGCTGTAAATCTCGACGCGGAAATTTTCTCCAGCCCAGAATAACAATAGGACCCTGCAAAGGGCTTTCGCCAGCCCTTCTGGTTCCTCTCCTCTTGTCTGCCACGTTCTTGTCATTCCTTATGTTACAGAACATCAATCATAAATAAAGACGCTGTCCCCCAGCCGTGCCCCGGTCTCATTTACAAACATTAGCAGGGAATACGATTACCATTGGCCTTCGTGCCAAGCCCAATGTGGCTGCCCAACTCCCTCTCTCCCTCTTTCTCTATTTCTCTCTCTCTCTCCCCTCCCTCCCTCCCACACACACCCCCCACTCTTCCAGAAAGGCCACTTTAGCATCATTTAAACGGGCAAGCACAGCTCACAGCCTGGCCCGCCTCAGCTGGTCACCAAACTGTAGCCCCAACTCGAGAGAGGACCTGGAATTGCAAGGCACTTGCAGTTATTAACTGCATGCCTGAGTGCCCCGATTTTCTCTCAGCTCAATGGCTGGGGGAGGGGACGAGTGGGGGGTTAGAAAGGAGGGGGCTGGGAAGTGGCTAGGAGGAGGAGGGTATAGGAACCACTTATCAGAAGAAACTTAAGAAGATCTGCAGGCGGATTTTCAAAAAAGAAATAAGTGTGTCCCTTTTTATCTCCAGACTGATGCTCTCACTTCTTCTGCGAATGTCAAGGCCAAGGCAGGATGTTCTAATCGCCTGGTTCTCAGCAACACTTCCCCGCCCCTTGTTCCCACTGCATGCCGAGACTTTGCAAGACTCCAGGGTTTGGGAGGACTTGGCAGGAGCGTCCTGGGGCACCCCAGAAAGTACAGAGCCTAGAGCAGTACCTTCCGCGGGTGTTCTCTGAGATTCCACCCCCAGTCCCACCTCCTAGGGGATTAGCACAGAACACCCCCAAATCTAGGAGAGACATACAGACTTCCAGAGAAAGGTGGAGTGGAGAATAAAGCGCTGGTGTTTGGGAGGGAGTAGCCCTGGGGAAAGAGAGGGAAAGAGAAGAGAAAAAGAAGAAAAGAGGGGAGTGGCGGGAGGGAAAGCAGGAGGAAGAAGACTGCAGGGGAATCTCCCATTTAAAAGTTCCCATGGGCCCGAGAGCCGGGAGTCACCTGCTCTGCGCAGCTCCAGGCTCTCCACGGCCCCGGAGGCGGCAGCGCAAACTTGCGCGCGCCCCGGGCCCATCTCCACCGCCCGCCCCATTTGGACTTAAAAAGAGGGTGGAATGGGGGTAAAGGCAAGAAGCAAAGACGAACCCCGAGAACCCGGCCCGAGGAGAGGTCTGCCGGCGCAGGCGGCCAGTCCGGTGATGGTGGCAGCTGCGGCTGGGGCGGCAGCAGCGACGGCCCTTGGGTGGCGGCGCGTCCGGGCTGCGCAGCCAGGCAGGCGGCGGCGGCCGAGGTGCCGGCGGCCGGCGGGGCGCGGAGCCGCCTCCACGCCAACCCCAGCAGCCTCCTCCTCCTCCCTTCTCCTTCTCCTCCTCCTCCTCCACCTCCCTACCCACCAGCTCCCTCCCTCCCTCGCCTAAGCCCCAGCCGGCCGCGGACAGGCACGCGGCGCGCTCCGCGGCCTCCCCGGGCGCCGCGAAGTTGGGAGGCGCGCAAAGTGCAGCGCAAGGGGGGCTGCCGGGGGTCCCGCCGGCAGCCCCCTGCCCGGGACCGCAGCCTCTGCTTTCCCCGTGCCTCGCTCGGCCGTTCTCCCGCCGGCTTGCTCCCCGGGCCGAGGGCTCACTAGCGCTTCTCCATGGTCGCGGCGGCTAATCGATGATTGAACCGAACAAAGAGCAGCGGCGAGATCAATTCCTAATACCTATCGATGGGCAGCGGGCAGCCGAGCCCCAGCGAGCCCCAGCAGCCGCCGCCCGCCGCCCCGGGGCGCCCGCCCACCCTCCCGGGGACCTCCCCAATGCGCCCAGGGCGCGCCCTAGGGCTCCCCACGGCCGCGCGGCCGGCGCTGCCCGCACTAACCTGGAGTCGCCGTAGATCAAATCGCTTCCAATATTGAAACATCGATCCCACATTGGCGGCCATCTTGGGGGCTATTCGAGACGCACACACACAAGAGTTTGGCTTTTCTCAATGGCTGCACTCAATATCCGGGCTGGACTCCCCCCAGCCCCGGGGCCGCCGCCGGCCGCCCGGGCCCTGAGCGCCGCCGCCCGGGGCCCCTTGGGCGTCCCCCGGCCTCCTTCCACCCGCTGCCCCTCGGCGCCGCCGCGCCGCCGCCGCCGCCGGGCCCGGGAGTCGTGCGCCCCCCCGACCCCCGGAGGGCGCGGGCGGAGCGCGCCGGGCGGGGAGCTCGGCGCCCGCCCGGGGGAGGCGGCCGAGGATGGGGCGGGAGGGGAGGGTGGGGGGGAGGCAGCCTCTTCGAGAGGCGACGGCGCCGCCGCTGCCCTGCCTGCAGCCGGCTCCCGGGCCCGCGGAGCGCTCGCTGCATCTCCCCCCCAAGTCCGGGGTCGGTGTGCCGCGCGATTGCACTTGACTTTGGCTTTTTGCAAACTTATCAATACTGACGTAACGTGCTGATCAATGCAAAGGGAAGTTTGGGAGGGGGGGCTGCGGGAGGCCGGCAAGCGGAACGCCAACACCCCCCACTTCGCACCTGTCTACCCCCCCACCCCCTGCATTGCATACTTAAAAAAAAGTTAATAGTTTGCGATGATTTTTTTTTTTCTTTTGCAATCAGAGGACACACAACACGTGCCTCGGGCTGCTACCGCTCCTCCGCCAGCTAAGCTTCGGATCGGAGGGTTGCAGCTCGCAGGTAGGGCCGCGTAGACTCGCGGGCCGGCGGGCGTGTGGGAGCCTGCCAGCGGGCCGGTGGAAGCCGCCCGGGGGCGCCACTGAGTCGTGGGAAATATCACCACTGCCGCGCGCAGTTTCCAAGCCATTATATTGTTTTGATGATTATTGGGGAGCGGCGCCTTAGCCAGAGATCAGGGTTCCTTGCAGGGCGAGGGGATGGGGGCGGGCTTCAGATCCTTCGCAATAGGAGTTCTTATAACTGTTATTACTTGGGGGTCTAGAGATAAAGGCTCCTCATAACTTTAGAATGGGAGGCCCTTTTACTGTTTCGATGATTATTGGAAGGGATCCTTAGCCAAATCTCTGGAGCACTTTAACCCCCTCAGTGAGTTGGCTTTTATAATTTGCGTAGAATGGGTTAGCTTTTATTGTTATGATCTGTTGAGGGGGCCGTAGCCCTGCTATGGGGTCTTTAGGATTCTCAACAACTACAGAAATTTCTGCTATTGTTATCATCATTATTATCCGAGGGGCCTTCTAGCTGGGGACCTCAGGTCCTTTGCAGTATGAGGCTCCTTTATTACGACTGTCTTTTGGGAGAAAGTCTTTAGCCCAGCTCGAGGGAAGTTACCTCTTCTGCAATTTCGACCTTGGACAATAGGGATGAGGGATAAGTTTCTTCCTTTACATTTTTCCCTCTTTTTGCCTCTGTGCAAGCCAGAGGTTCCCAGTCCCCTCCCAACATCCCACCCCCAGGAGGATCTCAGACCCCCTAAATCCCTCCATCACTAACCCACTTATCCCACCCGCACTCTTGACCCTGGGGTCACCCTCCCTCTCTGGCAAGTCCCCTGCCAAATCCCACCCCACCCTCCTCCCTACTCCCCCAAAAAGAACGCTTCCTCCCTCTTTCTCTGGTCAAAAGATTTGCTTTTATAGACAGCAAATGGAAATTATATTCTCTTTTTATGACCCAGCTTGGACTTCTGACATCACTCTTGGTCTGGGACAATAGATCAATACAGAAGGTTGTAAAAAAGATAAAGTTTAGAAGAGTTGTAAAGGAGAGAGAATCGTGATGGATATTTTTGATGATTTTCCAATATTTGTGTCTTGGAGCACGTGCTTCAAGGCAATTAAAGTTTTTAATGTAATGTAAATAATTGTTTCATAAATGCTTCAGAAGAAGGTGTGATCTTTCTGAGCAATCACTTGAGCTGTTTAAAAAATGTAATGTGATTTAAACAAGGATACAGTATTTCTGTTACCATCCCCATACATTTTCCATGAGGCCTGGGTAAATATATTAATGCACAATTTGAAAGACTCGTAAGACCAAAAGTACAGCATTCACCAAGATGTAATGAATTAGGCCTAGTTAGCAATTCCGAGTGGCCTGTTTCCTTGCCAGATTAAATTGCACGTGATGTGTGGTTTATCTCAGCTCTCGATAACTTCACGTTTAAATTACAGCTCTCATTCTGCAAAATGAATTTAGAGAAATTTCATAACTATCACATTGCAATTTTTTTTAAATGGCTACATTTTCTCCTGAGCATCTGTAAAGCTTGCAGTTTCCTTGTCTTTGAGTCTGTTTTTTAAAGACCTGTAATAGAAAATCTGGAGTGAGTGTGAAACCCTTCAAAGCAATTTTTAACAAACCAAGGTTTTGATGAAAGATAATTTTAAATTTATGTCTGACTTTGCAGTCATGGAATAAACTGACATTGTGTACCTCCTGATATGATGTACTGAGAAGGACACAGCATCATTTCTGTGATATTCCTGCCAAAAGTACATAACCTGAATCTAATTGTGAAGAAATATTAGACAAACCCAAGTGAAGGGGGAATTCTACAAAATAGTCTGTTTTCTTTAAAAATGTTGATGTCACATGAAACACATAGAAAGATGAAGGAACTATTCCAGATTAAAGAAGCAAAAGAGACTTGACAACCAATTAAAACATATGACCCAGGATTTTCTTTTACTGTATAGTGCATTAATTAGAGCCAATGAGAAATTTAGGATAAAGTCAATAGATTGCTTAATGGCATTGTATCAATGTTAATTTCCTGGTTTTGATTATTGTATTGTGGCTATATAACAAAAGAGGCTTGTTTTTAGAGAACAGAGTGAGATATTTAGGGGTAAAGGAACAGACCTCATCATGTCTGCAACTAACTCTCAAATAGTTCAGGCAAAAATAATATGCATGTATTTGTTTATATCTATCTACTAGAATGATACAGCAAATGTTGCAGAATGGTACACCTGAGGACTCTAGATGATGTGTACACAGCAATTTGTACTTTCCGTGCAGCATTTCTGGGAATTTAATATTATGTCAAAAGAAAAAGTTAAAAGAAAAAAATAAATTTATGTCTGACTTTTTTTCAGTTGTTAGGACTATTGGGCTTCAGAATAAAAATTCTGCATGGAACTTTTCTACTTTCCTGACTGACATAGGCTGCACCTTTGACCGAGCAGGAAATTGCCACAGCAAACATGCTTACTGAAGAGCAGCAAGAAAATCCAATAATTCAGATTGTTTTAAGTCTGTGATATTTTTAAATGACTTAATGCAGTGGGTCTCTGAAGAATTCTGACAATTTTAATGGTAGAAACTTGCAGTCCCACTGAGGAACGGGTTGCTACATAAATACTGAATGATCGTGTCTTTCTGCCTGGGCCGAAACATATTAGCTTTGCTTAGTGGCTTATTGCTTTATTCACAAAATAAATTTCAGCCGTCTCTCCCCACCATATTCCAAGCGCATCGTGAGCCAGTGCCTTATTAGATGTGAGGGCTTATATTCCAAAGGCATCTGTTACCGTCTCAAGCTCAGCAATAATGAATTAAGCAGTTAAGTGTTTACCCCCAAACAGAGTTAGCTGGGGAAATGATATTATTATGGGTGGTCCTTAATGAAAGACGGTAAACCAGGAAGCACTCTTTTAGTAATCAGCCTCAGATTTGAAAACTAAAGTACTAAAATATTAAATATTTTTGCGAAAAGCTGTTTTTCATGTTCTTCATGCACACTCCCTGCCCAAACACACACACACGTGCAGATATAAAAATACTTAAGCAGGTTCCTTGTTGATTCCTGATTCTCAAAGACCAACTTATCAAGGTAAGTATTTTAAAAATTACAATGGAAAAGATGACACCCTCTCCCTGCCCCAGAGGAAGAAGAGTGTGGCTTGGGATAGACTATCCTGAAAGCAGAAGCAGACAGAGAGCTGAATCCTTTAGGAAATTCATAAACTGTGTAAGAATCCCAGGGAAGATAATGGCAGGTCCTTAGCCATGAACATAATGATATGCGAAATCCCCAGCATCGAAGCTGAAACAAAAGAAAATGTCCTTCGGTAGCTCTGTACTGCCCACCGCAGCTGCCAGGCAAGGAGAAAGACAGCTAGAGACTCCAAATTTATCTGGAAGCATTAGACAGCCCTCGGAGTGGAGCAGGGGATATGGTACTGCCTGGCTGACACCTGCAGGGGTGTGGAGTCCTGGACGTGGGCCCATGGTTAGGTCCCAGATCCAGAGGTCGGAGTGACCAACTCCGAAGACCAAACCACCAACTCCTTATGTGCAAACACAATGCTGTCAACCTCTACTATTACTAAGCACCTACTGGTTTTTGGATGCTTATAAGTAAATCTTTAGCATAATATATTGTTAGAAGCAAGACTCTGGAGTCAGACTGTCTGGATATGAATTCCAGCTCTGCCACTTACAAGCTCTGTGGCCTCGAGCAAGTGACTTTACCTCTTTGAGCCTCATTTTGCCAGGTGTACAATGGTGCTAATAATCGTACAAAAATGTTGAGGATTAAAAGAGTTAATTTCTGTGAAGCACTATGTAAATGTGCCATATCTAGTAGCTATCATTGTTCGTGGTCTCACGATGCATGGAACAGCGATCTGCATTCCCAAACTGCAGGTGAAAAGAATAAGGTCCTGAGAGAGAAATGGTCAAATGATTGTGAAAGAGCAGAGCCAGGCCTGACACCTAGTTCACTCACATTAGGCCTGGGGCGCTTGAGCTTGCCCTGTCTCTTATGGGGAGGAAAAATGGGTGAAAAAGCGGATGGCCAGAAAGCAGAGCTGCAGTGTTACCCAAGTCCAACTCTCATTGACCAATCAGACTGGAGAGGACAACACAAGAGGGTCAGTCTCCCTTTGCCTGACTCCTGTTGGAGACTAGTTAAACAAGTGTATTTGTAATGTGCTGATTATTCTCCTTTTGTCCCTCCTTCCCCATTCACTCTACCCCTGCCCAGGGCCCCAGGAAGCCAGCCTCTGTGGACTCTATCTCCCAGGCTCCCTTGTTCTCTGACATCCAGATGGATTTGGCCAATGGGGGACCTGTTTGGTAGTAAGAAGGTGGGAAGAGGGAAAGGTTAGGGTATTTATTTCCCAGCTCCTTCCCTACCTCACTGCAGTTCTGACAGTGATGGGGTTCTCTTACAGACACAGTCCGGGTCAAGTTGTCTTTCTGCTCTCACTAGGCTCTCTCCCTCCCCACACCCTTTGAGATCTGAGGTGGAAATGTCTTCCTCCTCTTGTAAGCATCTGGGTGCTTCCACATTCTCCTGCCCACAATTCTGTAAATGGTCTCATTTACAAATCTTGGCTGGGTGTACCTTCTGGGACCCTGACCTACCACACAACACTATTCAGTTATTAAGAAATGTTAATGTTATTTATATGTGTTGAAGTGATATCTAGGATATAAGACAAAATAAACATATCTAGGCTATAGGATATTAAGAAATATCCCATCTCTGCTTAAAATGTGGTACTTAGGAAAAAGTTAAAGAAAACTCGATATCATATAGTTAACAGAATTAGTTCTAGAAAATGGGTTTAGAGGCCACTTATAATTTTCACATTATTACCTAAAATTTCTTACGATCACAAATACTTTATCATCAGAAATCTTTATTCTTGGGGCGCCTGGGTGGCTCAGTGGGTTAAGCCGCTGCCTTCGGCTCGGGTCATGGTCTCAGGATCCTGGGATCGAGTCCCGCATCGGGATCTCTGCTCAGCAGGGAGCCTGCTTCCCTCTCTCTCTCTCTGCCTGCCTGTCTGTCTGCTGTGAACTCTCTCTGTCAAATAAATAAATAAAAATCTTATAAAAAAAGAAAAAGAAATCTTTATTCTTTTGGGGTGGGAGGGAATCTGTTTTCTCCTGAGACCCTGACAGATAAACATACCACAGAATGCCATATCCATCTGAGATGTCCATGAGAGAAGAATGGACTAAATAGAGAGGCAGTCCATGAACATGAACTGTTCATGGGCTGAAAGACTTAATACGGTGAAGATGTCATTTCTGTCCGAATTAATCAATAAACTTAAGACCATTCCAATAAAAATCCCAATAAAGTGTTTCACAGAATAGGCCAAGCCCATCTTGAAATTCTTATGGAGATGCAAGGGCCAAGGTCAGGGCATTTAAAGAATAATAAAGTATAGGAACTTTTCCTATCAGATATTAAGACTAATTATAAAGCTATAATAATAAAAACAGTGAGGCAGAAGGACAAATAGACTCAGGGAACAAAATTAAAAGCCTAGGATAGGGGCGCCTGGGTGGCTCAGTGGGTTAAAGCCTCTGCCTTCGGCTTGGGTCATGATCCCAGGGTCCTGGGATCGAGCCCAACGTTGGGCTCTCTGCTCAGTGGGGAGCCTGCTTCTTCCTCTCTCTCTGCCTGCCTCTCTGCCTACTTGTGAACTCTCTCTGTCAAATAAATAAATAAAATATTTTTTAAAAAAATAAAAAATAAAAGCCTAGGATAGATTCATACAAATACAGAATGGACTTACATCACAGAGCTTGCCTTATAAACTAGTGGGGAAAAGACAACTTCATTTTCAATATGGTGCTGAGCCAACTGACTACCCATATGGGAAAAAGAAAATAGAATCAGATCCCTACCTCACACCCTACACAAAAATCAAGCCCCAGGTAGAGGTGTCTGCATGCTACAGATTTAAGGAAACAAACCAAAAAAAATGTTCCTTTTTTTACCAACAGCACAAAACATTTTAACTGAAAACTATATCCTTATTAAAATGACTTGACTATGCCACGTCTGGTTGCTTGTTTAAGCATCCTAACAGCTCTGCTCATGTAATAGCCCAGGGTCCCTTTCAGAGCTGTAGCTATAGCAGAACCAAGACTGAATTTTCTTTGAGCATCCCCGGAATGAAACACCACTTGGCACTTGGCAGCTTCCAGGAGATTTAGAAACATTAGCTAATTAGAGTTTCTAGGACTCTGCTCTTCACTGGCACAGGCTCCTCTTCATGCACACAGCTTTGCTGAGCCCCTGAGAAGCTGGTCCCTGGGCAGGAACCTGCCTTCCAATTCTGCATCCCATTTTAGCAGTGGAGTGTGCAAACCAGACAGTGACCTAAGACCTCCCAAACAACCACCACGGAACTGAGGGAACCCATTTGGCTCTCCATCTCTCCTAGGTCCCACATCTCTGGCACGAGTGTCTCCATTTGGCTTCATGCCCACTAGGGCACTGATTCCTCCATCGGCTCCCAAGACTGTGAGCTCCCAAGGACAGCCATAGGTCTTTCCTGTGCCCTGAGAAGAACTGAGCACCCCCACCAGCACTCCCACCCACCCACTTAAATAAAACTCCACAAATTGTACCCCTAAAACCTGATGAAGAGTGTAGACTGTTATTGCAGCTTTTCTTAAGGGGCAAGGTATGAAGCACTTAACATCTTAACAATCCTTTTTGCTTCTTCCCTGAAGTTCCCTTCATTAAAACAGCCACTCTAGTCTCTATTTGTAATTCCTCTCCCCTCAAATGTCTCGTCCATCTTCTCCCACTCATCACTCACTCTTATTTGCTCAGTCTTCCCTGGTGCCTCCTCCCTTGTCCTCCATGTCTGCCCCTTCCCTCTCTCATTGCTCCTTCTTCACATCTGAGGTTCTCACATTTCATTTAGTCAGCAAAATAGGAAGCCAAACCAAAAAAAAGAAAGAAAGAAAGAAAGAAAGTGAGATAGCAAGATGTGAATCGTTACAATTTTCATTTTGTCCCTGTGTTACTGCTGCACTGTCATCATCACGGTCATATTGATGCCTACTATGCACCAGGGACCTTTCTAAAGTTCTCCCCAAATCTCACATCTATCATGGCTGTATCCATTCTGCCAGTGAGAACACTGAGCGTCAGGAAGACAGAATATCTTGTCCAAGTTCACTCAACAGGACAGTGGCTGAGCATGGTTTAGAAGCGCAGTGAGAAACTATGCACTTTTACAGTCCTGCTACAGAAGCCCTGACCCTAGCTTTAGCTTTTTCTGCTGGCCCTGCTCAGGGCAGGAGGGAGAGCAATGTAGGTACTTCTGGAAGATACCATTCAGACAAAGCGTAGCTAATAGGGGTTGTTTCTGTCACCCCAGGAGCCAGTCCCTAAATTACCACTCTCTCAGCCTCCTTAAACCTTCTGATTTCTTGGCTCTTAGGTTCCCCAAAACAAAAGATGATCCACTTGTCCCCAAAGGACAGGAAAATAATAATGCTGCCATTTATGGCCTGCTTTCCCCAAGCTGGGCTTGCTCTGCCCATTATCTAATTTCCTCTTTGTAACAGCACTTGGAGATAAGTATTGTCATTTCCTCCCCTTAATAGCTGAGGAAACAAAGGTTCAGAGATGGTAAGTGACTTGCCCAAGGTCATCCAGCCTGTAAGCAACTGAGCTGGGGGTCAAATCCTGTTCTGTTTGATGTCAAGGTTGAGGTTCTCAACCCTGAATACCACCCCCTTCCCTTTCTCAGCTGCCTGTAAATCTCTGTGGGGCTTTGAACTCACTTTGAATTTTTTAATTCAATTCCAGCTGGTGAGGGGCTCAGCCTGGGTTGAAATTCAGAGCCTTCCCTTAAACTCACAGTCTCCAGCCTCTCTCCAGAGCTCAGGGGGCCCAGGATGAAGATTCTGAAAGCTCTCCTTTGAGGTTGGGTCCCCATCCCTTCAACCCCAGAAACCTCTGTGAACCCCTCAGTGCCTGGGGGAGCAAAGCCTCCCCTCCACTTCAAATGCTCCATGACCCAGGAAGCAAATCTAACCCTTCTGCATGAGCCCTTCTGCTCCAAACCCTTGGGGTCCATCAGGATCTTTGGCAAATGTGCCAGGCATCGGGGGCCCGTCCCAGACCCTGCCTGTGAAAACAGCATACGAAAGAGACTTTTAAATGATCCTCAGTACCTCAGGCCAGGGTCTAACCTGCCACCCATGTACCATCCCCCCTTTTGTGCACACATATATACACACCTGCTCTCACAGACATAGTTTGTATACACCCCTATGCACACTCTCATGCATACACCTTTACATACGCATGCACACACACACCTGCATGCACACCACACATTCATTCGTGCACATTTGAACACAAGCCAGAAACATATTCTCTGGGACACACCTGTGTGCTCACACACAGACTTACACAGCCTGTGTGTGCATGTGAATGAGCATACAGCGGTGATACATGCGCTTGTGTGTGCCCAGTGGTACCTTCCAGGGTGGGGCAGCAACGCCTCTGCTGGGGCCTCCTGGAGCCCGGCCTTTGGCAAAAGCCCCACCTGGTGGACACTTGGTGTATACGCCAACCCCACCTCCAAGCCAAGTGCCCTGGGACCACTGAGGCTCTGGTGAGTACCCAGGCTGGCTAGCAGGAAGAGATTGAACCCAAAGTTAGACTTCGGAGCACCCCTATTCCTTTAGAGTTGTCTCTCTCTCCTCCTATTCCCTTCCCTGGGCAACAATTTCCCTGGCCAAAGTCAGGGAAAAGAACACTGGGTCCAGGAGAAGGAGCTTAAATCACTGCTCTGCCATGTGCTAGTTTCTCTCCCATGCCTCAGTATGCTCAATTATAAAATGAGGGTCCTCAAACAGGCATTTGGAAGAACTAAATGACATCATGGACACAAAATCAACTGCCGTGTATCTAAGCATTGGACAGCCTAGAATGAGTCTGAAGTCAGACCTGGTTTTTTTTTTTTTTTTTTTTAAGATTTTATTTCTTTATTTGAGAGAGAGTGAGCTAGAGAGAACAAGTGGGGGAAGGAGCAGAGGGAAAGGGACAAGCAGACACCCCACCGAGCAGAGAACCTAAAACGAGGATCGATCCCAGGAGCCTGGGATCATGACCTGAGCCCAAAGCAGCCGCTTACCCGACTAAATCATCCAGGAGTCCCTTGTTGTTGTTGGTTTTTTTTTAAGATTTTATTTATTTACCTGAGACAGGAAGAGAGAGAGAGTGAGCATGCACACAAGCACAGAAGCAGGGAAAGAAGGAGAGGGAGAAGCAGACTCTCCACTGAGCTGGGAGCCCCATGTGCGTCTTTATCCCAGCACCCCAGGACCATGACCCAAACGAAGGCAGATGGTTAACCAACTGAGCCACCCAGATGCCCCGGACCTGTGTTTAAATGGAGACCAGGGCTTAAACGTTCCTGGGTGTGGGCCCTTGGGCAAGTCACTCCATCCCTTGAGTGGGCTTCATTAACTGTGAGGTGGGGGAAAGTCCCCAACAAGTGGTTAAAAGAAGGAAACAACGTCATGGACGCAAAATCCATTACTCTCTCCATTTCTCTCAGACCAAAGACAGGAATAGTTCAGGGGTAATAGAAGCAAGGCTGGAATCTGAAGGACCCCGGTCCAAATTCTTTTTTTTTTTTTTTTTAAGGTTTTTAATTTTTATTTATTTGACAGAGAGAGATCACAAGTAGGCAGAGAGGAAGGCAGAGAGAGAAGAGGAAGCAGGCTCCCCACTGAGCAGAGAGCCTGACACGGGGCTCCATCCCAGGACAGTGAGACCATGACCTGAGCTGAAGGCAGAGGCTCAACCCACTGAGCCACCCAGGCGCCCCTTGGTTCAAATTCTTAATCAAATCCTGATTCTGCCACTTTTGAGATGTGACCTTGAGTAAGTCACTCCCCTTGTCCAACCTGTTTCCCCATATGCACAGTGGTACCTCTTAATGTTGTGAGAATTAACCAGATAATGCATGCAAAGAGCCTGACATCAGTAAGCATTCCATAAATGCAGACTGCCACTGTCCGCAGTGAGGTTTGGGGGAAACAAGTGATATCTGGAGGGTGACAGATGACCCTCAGGAGCTCCATATAATATCTGTATGTTTAGAACTAACTATAATTTAATCACCATGTGCCAGGTGCTGTACTAAGCCTTCTCTAGGAATTAAATGATTTAATGTCACAACAACTCCATTAAGTAGGCATTATTATTCTTCTCATTTTACAGATGAGGACAGTGAGGCACAAAACTTGCCCAGGGCCACAGAGCCAGAGAGTGGGTTAAGATCCAAGCAGAGTCCTCTGGATTTCTCCCGTTCCCTAATCCTACAGAGCTGTCCTATCAGCTCTGACTTCCCAGCCTCTCCTAAGAGAGGGAAACTTCCCCAGAGGCTGAAGTCTGCTTTTCGAGGGCAGGTGCTCCCCAGCAAGTCCCCCAGAGTCCCCCTCTTCCTCCTAATCCCAAGGGAGGAAAATGTCCATGTTCGAGATGTGTATCCTGGAGGGCTATGGAATTACGATAATCTTGGGGAGGCGATAAATGTAATGGAAATAAAGCTAACTAAAGAGAATCTGCTAATCATGGGAGCCTGTGTCAGAAAACTTGCATCTGCTGGAGGTTGCTAAGTGGCATGAAGGTGGAAGGAACCTGGCTGGCGAGGCTTCGCCCCACTGCTGAAGCATCACCACAGAGTGGAGGGACAGATGGTGGCTCAGACAAGAGACGAATGTAGAAGAGAGATTAGGTACAGGAAACTGGGTGCTCCACATTTTATTTAAAAGTCAGTTGCTGGGCACTGGCTGCCTGATGATGCCAGCTCAAGGGAGACACTTTCGGATGTGGCATGGCGTTCGGCAGAAGCCTTGACTCAAGGCTTTTTTGTCTGAACCCTGAACCTCTGGCTCCCTGGCTGTGTGGCTTACATCCAGGAGCTTTGCCTCTCAGGAGCTTGAGTCCGGCCACATGACCTGCTTCGGCTAACAGAACGAGGTGAAGCGTTGCTGTGCCAGTTTAAGCCTCCATCTCAAGATATGTTGTATGTTTATACCTGCCCTCTTGCATGGTTGCCTTTTACCATGGAAAGAATATGCCTGGGCTGGCCCAGGAGGATGCAAGAGTCAAGGGTAGGGAGGACCCTGATTTCCTGGATGACACATGGAGGACAGAACCCCTCACTCAGGAAAACCTGCTAAGGATTATCCCATGACTTCGAAACACACCTCTCATGCTGGACCACTGGGGCCTACTTATCACTGCAGCAAGTGGTCCTAGTGCTGTCCCACTGACAGGCCAGACCCTGCACCCCTTCCTGAGCCAGTTCTGTGGTTTCACCCAACCTGGATGCCATGTGGCTTTGTGCTCTCAGCCTGACCTAAGACTCTGAGCTCCCTGAAATCTGATGAGCCCCGCTATTAGGCCATCCAACTGCCCTGACAGGATCCACCTTGGCCCGCAAGTGAGGTTCCCTGGTGCTCTCTTCAGTGTTCTTGGTGGTCTCCACCCCTGGTTCTGGGTTCTGGGATCCTAGCAGGTTTTATACCTGAGCCACTCAGTCCCCATGCCATGTGGCCTTGGGCAACCCACCTAGATCCTCCCAAACCTCATTTTTCACACGTGAGAAAGGGGAGTGCTGCTTCCTTCCTGACTCCAGAGTGGGAGCATGAAGATCCCAACCGAAACGTGTGAATCCTGTAAAAATAGCTAGAATGAGGTCCATCATTCAATGCTGACTCTTAAGGGACATCACTGAGAGAAACAGAGAAGAATCCCACTTCTTTTGCCTCAACTTCCCCTTAGCCCTCACCCTATTTCTCTTCTTTGTTAAGGTTTTTTTTTTTTTTAAAGATTTTATTTATTTATCAGAGAGAGAGGGGGGCAGAGAGCAAGCACAGGCAGACAGAATGGCAGGCAGAGGCAGAGGGAGAAGCAGGCTCCCTGCCGAGCAAGGAGCCCGATGTGGGACTCGATCCCAGGACGCTGGGATCATAACCTGAGCCGAAGGCAGGTGCTTAACCAACTGAGCCACCCAGGCGTCCCTTGTTAAGGTTTTAAATGTCAACTGTTTTTGGCAAGTTGGTGCTTCAAAAGAAACAAAGACTTACATATCCCAAGATGACCTCGTGTAAAGAGATTTCTTTCTAGAGCTCCATGTGACAGCCCCAGACATGTATTTCACAGAAGAGGACACTCAAATTGCCAACAAATACCCAAAAAGCTCAGCCTCCCTAGTTGTTAGGAAAAACTCAGATTAATACCAAAATGTGATACCATTTTGCACTCATCAGATTGACCAAAATTTTAAAGCCAGATAATACTAAGTTATATCAAAAATGTTTGGGGCACCTGGGTGGCTCAGTGAGTTAAAGCCTCTGCCTTCGACTCAGGTCATGATCCCAGGGTCCTGGGATCAAACCCCACATCGGGCTCTCTGCTCAGCGGGGAGCCTGCTTCGCCCTCTCCCTCTGCCTGCCTCTCTGCCTGCTTGTGATCTCTGTCTGTCAAATAAATAAATAAAATCTTAAAAAAAATGTAGAGCAACTGGAACCCTCATGTACTGCTGGTGGGGGTGTAACTGGTACAACTACTTAGAAAAGAATCAGGCAGGCAGAATCTAGCGAAGTAGAAACCATGCATGCCGATTGCCCCAGCAATCGATTTCTAAGGATAAATTCACTAGGAATTCTTGTCCAAGTGTATCCAGCAGGATATAAATGATTTGTATCTTTCCATAAGATTGTTTACAAAAGATTGCCCATAATAGCAAAAGAACAAAACAAATAAACAAAAACAAAGGGGGAAAAAAGTAACAACCCAAATGCCCATCAATAGCAGGCTGGATAGAATAAATCGTACTGTATTCACACAATGAAAATCTATAAACGGAGGGAATAATGATTCAAAACCACACTATTCAACATGGACAATTCTCACAAATAGTGTGCTTAGCAAAGAAAACGGGTTGCAGATTACAAACAGTACAATATTATTTATGTAAAATTTAAAAGCAGGTGACCCTATACTGTATATTGTTTAAGGATGCATTGTTTGACTTCATGAAAAAAACCAGGGCTAAACCTGTTGTGTGCCACTTAGCATGTGGCCCTGGGAACATTTCATTTTTCTGAACTTGGGTTTCTTTGCAGGGCCACTGTGAGGGTCTTGAAATCATGTCGTGAATATACCTGGTGCACAGTGAGTACACAGTAACTGTTGAAGATGACGGTTTGATTATTTGGGTAGGTTCCAATTTCCAAATGTCAGTTTTCTTAAGGCAAGGTACCTTGGGGTCCCCAAAAATATGAGCATTGGGGAGGGCAAGAAAGAAGTGGCTACTGTCTTGGTGAGTGCTCCATTTTGTAGTCAGCCCACACGCAAGAGGTAGTACCTGTGCTGAAAAAAGGTTCAGTCCCTGCCCACAGCACGCTCTAGACTAAGGCCTTTGATAACCCTCTACAGTCTCCCCCTCTCCCTTCTTCTTCCACAATGGACTAGGATGGTCAAATCCACTGAAATTAGTTGTTTTTCCTTGAGGGCAGGAAAGGCTTAACTATTAAACCCTGCTAGTGTGGTAAAGAATGAATGAAATATAAAACAGTTACATTTATTTATTAAAATGGTCTAAACATGCATAGTCTTCCATGTAAGTTCTCCTTTGCTACTGTATCAGGCACGGCTCTCCAGAGACTGAACCAGTAGGAGATACACATAGTAAGAGATTTATTGCAAGGAACTGATTTATGCAGTTGTGGGGCTCAATAGCCAAGTCTGAAATCCTTGGGATTTCCATGACGAAGAACAGACTGGAAGTCTATGGTGAAGCTGCTGTCCACAGGAGGAAGTTTCTTTTCTTCAGGGAAGTTTCAGTTCTGCTCCTAGGACCGCTTCAACTAATTGAATCGACAGAGAAAAATCTCCCTTAAAGTCAACTGATTATAAACTTCAATCACATCTAGGACATACCCTTACAGCAACACCCAGACTAGTGGTGTGAGTAATGGGCACCCTCATTCAGCCGGGCTGACCCATCAAACTGACCTCACCTGAAAGCTTCTCAGCAGCGCTCTCAAGTTTGGTGCAGCTTAATGATCAGCTCATGTCAATGCGTCAGGGCTTTTTCAGCTGAGCTGCCTCCCGTCTGCTTTTGTCTAGATGTCAGCTTGATCTTGCTCTTTCTACTCTGTCCATGAGTCTGATATCAAGGCCTCTAGAAGCTCTGGATCCACATCCTTACAGGGTCATGGCCAAAAATGAAAGGGAAGGGGCTGATCAGTCAAGGTTGGATCGTGGACGATAGGGTCTGTCGTCCAAGGGCAGTAGGTGGACAGCAAATGCACAGACACCATGCGGTGGCTGCGAGCTGGCAGCTGCTCAAGTGTGCAGAGCTCTGTATTTCCCGAAGTGTGGTCTATGACCTTCAGATATTTCTAGAGCATGCACAGGACATTCTATAACCTCAAATCCCACGGGGAGGAAGATGGCTATCTTTCAAGTGTCTCTCAGCCTTTCTGATCACTCCGAAGCCCACAGTTCACTGAGGGGCTAGAATGTCTATAATACCTCTGTCTCTGGAAAAAGAATCTCCCTTTTAAACAGAGAACATGTCTCTGGTTCAGCTCTTCTGGCAGCCAAGGCTTTAATTCATTACTTTACTCTCAATGTATTTATTTACATGTAGCTATTTTCTATTTATGGCAGGAGATGCCAGATTTCCATTTAGAATGGTGATAGGAAGTTTCCTTTTACAAAGACATTTATTTAAGCAAAAAGTGAGCCAGGTTAGAGAAAAATATTAAGTAAATAATAATATAAGGCACATAGGTCCTGGAAAAATGGTGCATGTGGATGTGAAAGATTAAAGCGTTGCATTGGGTGATGGTCTTGGCTTTGACATTAGACATCCCAAATTTAAATCTAGGCCATACTCACTATGTAAACTTGGGCAAGATGCTGAACTTAGCTGCGTCTCAGTTCTTCATCTGTAAAATGGGAATGATGATACTCATTGTCAAACTTCATAACCAGCTTTATCCAAACCCCGCGGGACCAGATGTATTTTGGAATTCAAATTCCCTCAGGTTTTCAGAATACCATATACTGTATATTATATGCAAGGTCTGGGAAGCCCTATGTGGCCCAGTACATCAATATTTCTGCAGCAAAATGTATGATTGTCCACATTAAGTGGGTTGTTGCTGTTGTTGTTGTTTTTTAACTCTACACATTGTACCAGTCCTGGGCAGATTTTTGTCGCCAAATGCTTGCCACAAACTTGAAAATAAAAACTGTCCATATTCCAGAGTTTGGGGGCTTATTGATTATACATAAGGGCTATAAGCACGGACCAGCTTCATATAAAGTGGGCAGGGAGTCGACAAGACTAGTGAAACTTGAAATTGCCTTAGTCAAGCCCATGCAGGGAGGTGGCAGAAGGATCAGGGAGCAGCCAGGGGCCAGGAGGGAGCATTTAGGAAGAGAAGAGAGGCAATCAGCAAAATGTGCACCCATCTCAGGAGAGATTATAAAGAGAAAATTACACAAGCTCTCCAAGACCTCTCTGATTTCTCCTTCCCCGTGGCCCAAATTCCTCCATTCCTTCTCCTCTTCCTCCTCCTCCTCTGCCTGGTGTTGCTCCGCTCATTTCCCTTGCTGGCGTCTGGCCTCAGAGTGGATATGTAACGAAGTTATAGTCAAGAGATGTGAGGTAAGAGCTGCTGAAGTGCTTCTAGGAAAGGTTCTTATGGACATTTCTGTCCCTAGATGTGATGTCTGGCGCAGGGGTAGCCATATTGGGGCCGTGATGGAAAGCAGGCTGAGGGTAGAGGCCACACAGAGGATGGCAGGGTAGAAAATTGATATCATGTAGCCACTGATCACACCAAAATTGGACCCAGCTACCTCTGTACTTCTTGTATGATATAAAGAATGCCTATTATAATTTTAAACAGAGTTGCAGTTATCTGTTATTTATAGTGGAAGGGTATTATTTTGGTTATTAAAAGAAAGTATAAATCTGGAAGATGAGAAAATGTGGGGAGTCTTAAGTTATAAGATTGTAATATAAACAAGATTGAATTTTTTTTTTAAAGATTTTATTTATTTATTTGACAGAGAGAGATCACAAGTAGGCAGAGGCAGGCAGAGAAAGAGAGAGGAGGAAGCAGGCTCCCTGCTGAGCAGAGAGCCCGATGCGGGACTCGATCCCAGGACTCCAAGATCATGACCTGAGCCGAAGGCAGTGGCTCAACCCACTGAGCCACCCAGGCGCCCCAACAAGATCGAATTTTAAAGACTTTAATACCAAATAGCATGATAGATAGACAGGCAGGCAGGCAGGCAGACAGGGGGTGTTCAGAAAGCTGGTGTGGGCTGGACTGGTAAGAAAATGGCTTTCATTAAGGAGGCTGGAAACTTCCTCAAACTTCACTAAAAATCTTCCTGGTTCCATTTCTGTATTCTCAGTGGGGGGGGGGGGGGGCAAATGATTCAGCTCAAGTCTAAGAGCACTTAAATTCCTTCCCGGGATCATAGATGTTCCTCTACCAGGAAAGAAAGCAAGGCTGTGTGGTTTGGGAAGATTCTGGGTAGACGCACAGCCTTAGCAGTGTTCTGAGCTTGTCTGGCCTTCAACGTGTGATTTTGAGAGTTGGAAACGAGAAGATTATAACTCAGAATGGCACGCGGGTGTGAAGCCGACTGCCTTGCCAGCTATTTGCCTGTATTTAAAACACATATGGGTGATATTTTTAAATATCTTTGCTGTGTGATTGAAAAACATTGCAGTTGCTACTTCGTGGACGTGGGTTTTTATGCAAACCCAGGGATGGAATGATGAGTGTATGTTGTACCTACGTGGGCTTTGCTGGAGAGAATGTAAGGACAGAATGGCACAGCCTGCATAAATGTCGGGCCGAGAATTGCGGCTGGGCCATTCAACATTTAACTTGGGTGTAGGGGCTCCTGGCAAAGCTCCTTGGTTTTCTTTGAGATCCTTCCCTCTGCACTCTTTCCAAGGGGTCTCAGTGGAAGTATTCACCCCAGCTCTGGGAATACACATATAACCCAGAGCTGGCCAGTGGAGTACTCCAGGCCCAGTGGTTGGGTGGGGGGCAAGCTCATGTCCCAAGGCAAGCCAATGAGACCAGTGGGAAAGAAGCACTTCCCTCCTTCTTATGTTGCTAAGCTGAGAGGAAGTATATTGGGAACTTCCCAAGGCCATCTCTGTCATCATCTGAGGAGAGCCTCCTGGGAATAAAATCAAGGCAGTGGAAAAGAAAGCCTGAGAGATGGAGAGAATCCTGGATCCAGCCATGCCTGAAATCTATGCCTGGGTCCTTTTTTTTTATTTTTATTTTTTCACTTAAAAAAAAAAAATTGTAGTGATTGTCAGAGGGGGAAGGAAGAGCGGAGAGGAGAAAAAGGTGAAGAAGATTAAGAGAAACAAACTTTCGATTATAAAATAAGTCATGGGGATGAAAATACAGCATAGGCAGGGCGCCTGGGTGGCTCAGTGGGTTAAAGCATCTGCCCTCGGCTCAGGTCATGATCCCAGGGTCCTGGGATTGAGCCCCGCACTGGGCTCTCTGCTCTGCAGGGAGCCTGCTTCCTCCCCTCTCTCTCTTCCTGCCTCTCTGCCTACTTGTGATCTCTGTCAAATAAATAAATAAAATCTTTAAAAAGAAAAAAAAAAGTACAGCATAGGCAATACAGTCAATAACAACTCTGTGTGGTGAGAGATGGTAACTACACTTGCCGTGGTGAGCATTTTGTAACGTATATAAATTGTGAAATCACTTTTTGCATACCTGAAACTAATATAATATTATGTCAACTATACAGAAAAAAATTGTGGTAAAATATATTTAACATGGGGCACCTGGGTGGCTCAGTGGGTTAAAGCCTCTGCCTTCAGCTCGGGTCGTGATCCCGGGGTCCTGGGATCGAGCACCGCATTGGGCTCTCTGTTCGGCAGGGAGCCTGCTTCCTCCTCTCTCTCTCTATTTGTGGTCTCTGTCTGTCAAACAAAATAAATAAAATCTTTAAAAAAATATATATATATATATATTTAACATAAAATGCCATTTTATTTTTTAAAGGTTTTTATTTATTTGTCATAGAGAGAGAGCACAAGCCACAAGCAGGCAGAGGCAGAGAGAGAAGCAGACGCCTGCCGAGTGGAGGGCCCGATGCAGGACTCAATCCCAGGACACTGGGATCATGACCCGAGCCGAAGGCAGTGGCCCAACCAACTGAGCCACCCAGGCGTCCCATAAAATGCCATTTTAGGGGAGCCTGCGTGTCTCAGTCAATTTAGCGTCTGCCTTCAGGTCAGATATGATCCAGGGTCCTGGGAGCAAATCCCAGTAGGGGCTCCCTCCTCAGCAGGGAAGTCTGCTTCTCCCTCTCCCTTCCTCTGCTTGTGATCTCTCACTCTCTCAAATAAATAAATATCTTTTAAAAAAAAGAATAACAACAAACCATAAAAAAGCCATTTTAACTATTTCTAAGCATACAATTCAGTGGCATTAATTACATTCACAATGTTATGCAACTATCATCACTATCTATTTCCAAAAACTGTCACCCCCCCCCAAACAGAAACTCTGTACCCATTAAGTAGGTACTCTCCATCTGACCCCAGGACTTTTAATTTAATGTTTTTAGAGTATAATATGCATACAGCAAAATTCTCACTTTTCACTGTGGTTCTATGAGTACTGACAAACAAATACATTTAACCAGCACCATAATGGAGATGTAGTACAGTTCTAACCTCAACTCCCAAATCCCACATTCTCCTGGTCATCTGCTCTCTGCTCTCCCCCCAACTCAACCACCTGGCAACCACCGAAGTGCTTTCTGTGCCTAAAGTTTTGTCTTTTCCAGAATGGCATATAAATGAAATCACACAGTCTGTGGCCTTGTGAGTTTGACTTCCTTCACTTAGCATAACGCATTTGAAGTTCATCCATGTCATTGGTGTATCAGTAATCTGTTCCTTTACATTGCTAAGCAATAATAAAACACTGCATGACTGTACCTCAGTTTACCCTTTCACCAGTTGCAGGACGTTGGTTTACTCTTCACTTTCTCTTAAGCAGCTGGAGTTGGGTTTCTGTCACCTGCACCCAGCCAAAATGATCTAGACAATAAAAGGGGAGAAAGCAACTTCCCCTCTCAGAAATTACCTCTGTCATCTATAAAATGGGAGTGCGTTGCTCACAATGGTTCTGAGTGTAACAGAAATCTTGACTCCAAATTGGTTGAAAGAGATGACTGTTATCTCCCATTCTGGGGAGTCTTGACATAGAACATATCACAAGGTGGCTAATTTAACGGGTCAACCCCAGAGGTTGGCGCTTTCCAACTTTTTGTTCTGCAGTGCCTCAGGATTTCCTTCTCACCACGAAGCAAGTTCACGGGAAGTTTTCTTCGAGGACCCCAGAGGTGGCGCTCGGGAGCCCCACCCAGCAGGTTTCTCCTCACGTCTGAGTGGTCAGGACTGGGTCACGTGCCTGCCCTGATTCAGTACTTTAGGAAGGGGTGGGACCACCTGACTTGCAGATGTGGGGGGGGGCACCCATAGTGCCTACCATCCCCAATACAGTGGCTCTGCTATCTTACCGGGTGTTGTGAGGGTCAAGGAGGGTATTAGTTCCTGACACCTATGAGATTTTGGACACATTACAATTCTCTTCTGCACTGAAAGGCAGGTGGCGCTTCCAAACCTGAGACAATAAGGTGACATGGGCACAGGTGAGAAACACCAAAAATAATTTATTAGTTTGTTTAACTGGAAAGTTTAACAGTGCAGTGGGCTCCTGGCACAGCCTAGAGGTTCAGTTTCAGACACTGTCATTCTCCTTCTCTGGGCTCTGATTTCTTCTGTGTTGGCCTCATCCTCAGGCAGACTATTCCCTCGGGTGGCAAAGATAGCTGCCCAGGGGTCCAACCTCCCAGGTTCTTGTCCCCAGGGGAAAGAGAAAGCCTCCTCCCAAAGGTTCTGATGGAACCCAAAGTTTCCATCAGATATCCTGGGGAAGACTGTCATTAGTCTAGGTGAGATCACATGCTTATGTCTGAGCCAATCACCCCACTCTCCTAGATTGGGCCCAGATGACACACCCCATTCCCAAGCTGGGGCAGGGTGGTGGTGGAGGGTAAAGCCACAAGGACATAAGCTGATCAAAGGAAAACCAAAAGACTGCTTGCACAAGAAAGGGGAATGGCTTGTGGGCATAAGCAGCACTATTTTCTACAGTCGGAATTTTACTGATAGAGAAACTTACACCCAGAGAAGGTAAGACACTCAGTGTCACAACAGTGAATCCTAGCCATGAATTCTAGCTCCTGAAGGTCTAGCCATTACACCAACGGTCAGGGCATGCAACGAGGGTAGGTGGGCCTGTGGTTTCCTAATAGTGCCCACTCCAAGCTCTTTCACTCCCCATCCTCCTTCTCCAGTGAGTCTCAACCACTTTTCTCACTTTGAGATTTGGTCTACTTTGCACCTGAACTGCAAATTGATTGCTGTGGGCTGAATTCTGTCCTCCCCCATTCAATGTGGAAGCCTTAACTCCTAATATCATGGTATTTGAAATGGTGTCTTTGGGAGATAATTAGGTTTAAATGAAGTCATGAGGGTAGGGCCCCCATGATGGAATTAATGCCCCCAATAAGAAGAGAAACCAGTGCTCTCTTTCTTTCTCTTTCCCTCTCTGCCATGTGAGGACATAGCAAGAAG
The DNA here is from genome assembly GCF_009829155.1 of Mustela erminea. Lineage (NCBI taxonomy): Eukaryota > Metazoa > Chordata > Mammalia > Carnivora > Mustelidae > Mustela > Mustela erminea. The sequence goes on from NC_045626.1 coordinate 84,190,052, forward strand.
GCAGCTGTCTTTAAGTCAGGAAGAGGGCTTTCACCAGTTGACCATGCTAGCTAGCACCCTGATCTTGGGACATCCAGCCTCTGAACTGTGAGAAAATAAATGCCTGGTCTTAATGTACGGTATTTTATTATGGCAGCCCAAGCTAACCAAAACAGGGATGAATTTAGAGCAATAAGCACTGATTCAGTGCCTGCTGAGTGACAGACCCTGTGTGGGATACTAAGGTTCATTAGCTGGGTCTTCACCAACAAAGAATTTGGAATCTAAAAACAATGTTAAAATATTAATAATAGATCTCCTCTATCTTTTCTGTAAACTTTGAGATCACTTTTATTTAAGAAAAGAAATTTCCAACACAACCAATAACCTCCTTGCACTTTCTTCCTCTCCATCTGTCTCTAGAGACAGAATAGCACGTAGACCACAAAACTTTGCATCCTTCTCTACATACTTATTTCCGTGCATGCCAAGAGGGGAAAAAAAAAAAATGACAGCTATAAAGAGATGGCAGATGCTCTTAAGTGCCCTGTGTTCAGAGTTTTCCATGTATAACCTCATTTAATCTTCAAGTTAGTTGATGAGGCAGCCATTATTTCCCAGATGAGGAAGCGGAGAGGCTCAGAGAGGCAAGTGTCTTGTCCAAGATCACACAGCTGGGAAGCAGAGGTAGGATTTGAACCTAGATCTGATTTTAATGTCCAAACGTTTAACTCCCATTGAATCTCCTTAGCTAATCAGTGCTGTGGATGGATTCACAAAAGAGATACTCATCTAAAGCTGAGAGATTATGATGACCTAGATTTCTCCATGGTAAGGGCAGCTACCACCGAGGAAGCTAGCTAGCTGTGATATGAATGGATATATTAAGACTTTTTATTGACTCTCAAAGAGTTAGTAATGATATCACTTTTGTTATTCATATGAGCTTACAGTTATTGAGTTTCACTCTGTGCCAGTCATTCCACATGTTTTAACTTTCTTCCCCTCACAATCCTGTGAGCTAAGTCTTACCATCATCCCCTGCCTTTTCCAGGTGAGAGATTTGAGGCTCAGCGGAGCTAAAGCAATGAATGAGTGAATGAAATTAGAGAATCTCACAAATCTTTGCGGAATTAGTAAATTTTCCAAAGTGGAAGGTTTTCTCCAAAACCCTTGAGGTGCTAGAATCTTCTGAGTCTGTATTCAGAGAGAAAGGGGCTAGAGGGAAATTTAGAACAAAATTCTCCTCTCATAGAAGGAAAATGCTGAGTGTCAGCTGAGAGTTCTTGGGAAATGTCATTCCCCACCAACCTCTGCCATACCCACAGGGACTGTGGTTGGACCTGAAAATTCTGGAAGTTTCTCTGAACTGAGAGCTGGTGGAGGTGGAAGAGAGTTGGCTTTTAATGGAGTCTCACAGAAAATGCAACAATAGCAGTGCTATGCCCTGTGAGAGCTGCAAATGGGGTCCTCAGCAAGAGGGAATACAGAAATGCACATGCTTGAGCTGTTCTGCCATCTAAATGTGCATAATGAAAAAAACTTGTATAAAATGTAATAAAACAGGTCTGTGAATGCAGCCTTTAAAAAATCATGTGCATCTGGGTTTTGTCCTGAAGAAGACCAAAAAAAAAAAAAAAAAAAAAATTCCAAAATTCCACCAGTTTGGTGAAGTTGGATGAGAGGAGTGATTAAACAGTTATTATTTGATTTTGTGTTTTTCACAAAGATAATACATATTTGTTATTATAAATTCAAGTAATGTATAAGTAATGGTGTATCATTTAGGACAAGTAACAGTAAACTTAGTAAGCTTGGCCCAAAAGATGAAAGTATATGGTTAATTAGCAGGAAGCCTGAAGGTAGATGATTCTGGACTTGGTTTAGGGAGTCAACAATATTAACAAGAAACTAGATTCCTTTGTTCTCTCTGCACTGCCGTATTCAGTGTGATGAAATGTGGTGATGTCTCCCTTCATGGTCACAAGATGGCTGCCATAGCTCGAGACATCAGGTTCTCATGTCACAGTCTCAAGCAGTAAGGGAAGGGGTATGATGGGGCTAAAAAAAAAAATCTTGTCTTCTTTTATTAAATTTCATTTTCTTTCCCAGAAACTGCATTCACAAAGTTGTGTGGACTTCAGTTCAAACCCTAGCTCTCCCACTCAATCTCTGAGCTTCAATTTCTCCATCCTGGAAAAGGGAGTAATCGTAGTTTCCTTATAGGGTGTTGTGAGAATTAAACGAGAAAGCAAGTCGTGTATAATAAACACTCAGTAGCTCTATGGGTACCTTCTTTTTGTCTGTCCAGATTCACCCTCCTTTACCTTTCTCCTTATTCTGTGCTGCCGTGGGACTGCAACAACAGTCTCCCTTATCTTCTGGCTTCCGGTGGATTTGGTCAATGGAAAGTATCAACAGGAGACAAGGGGGAAGTAGATAGGTCAGCTATTTATTTTTATAGCTTCCTCTCTGTGGGATGCCAAAGGAGGCTGAGTTTCTCTACTGAAAGCTATAGCTTCTCTCTCTCTCTCTCTCTTTCTCTGCCAGCTGCTCCCTCCAGATCCCAGTAATGCCCAGATGATAACAGCTCCCCAGGTTACTAGTCCCAGGGGGTTGTACCATTACTTTTCTTAAACCTGCTCTCACCTTACTTAATAGTCTCTTTATTAAACTTTTCTCAAAAATACCAGTTTGAGTGTATCATATTTGCCTGCTAGTACCCAGACTGATTCAAAATATTCGCTTTTCTTCCAAAGTAAACTGTTTGCAAACTTCAGGATTTTATTAGTAGTGACAAGTAGTGACTTAGGTCACACCTCATGATTGAGAATCACCAGTTCACTTGGTCAAAGGGTCGGTCAAGTGGGATGTTCAATTGAGATGGTGGTTAGAATTGTGAATTAATTCTAAATCCGTGGGTCTCTGGCCATATCCAAGGCACAATATCTTTTAAGTGATAATGATTTTGAAAAAAAAAGAAAGGAAAAGACATAATTTCACATTCACATGCCCTGAACTCAAGGCTACATATTCTTGACATCTTTCAGTTAAATGGAAAACACCAGGTTTTGAAACTGTATTGATTTCAGTGGGCATATATTATTTTACTGTAAGTACCAATGTCTGTTGTACTTAATATACAATGGATTAATTTAAAATGCATTAGTTTAATAAAAATGCATAAAATAGAATAGAATTGCATTAGCTTCAATAAAAAATTCAATTTCATAAATATTATCTCGTGTTAAAATGCATTGATTTCCAGGAAAATATATTGGTCAAAGGTAATTTACATTGGTTTGAATGGAAATGCACCAGTCTCCATACATATGTATTAGTTTAGTCAAACGTATCCAATTGTGTAAAATATCGGTTAGGCTGAAATGGATTCTGACCCTGTTGTTGTCGTAGTTGTTGTTGTTTTATTCTCTTTCACTGCATATCTATCTCCCACGCTGGCTTTACTGTGGTTCAGTTCACTTGAAGGAATGCAGGTGGCTGAGCCTGAGGAACATTCTGGTAACTCATGGGTTTGCAAATGGATGTGCTGACTTCCACAGCTGTTAAAACTCCCTTGGTGGCAGGTGAGGTGCACTCATCATCCCCACTGAGGCTGGGTGTGGGAAATGAGCTGGAGATCCAAGCAAAGGCCCAGGAGTAATATGTCCTGTCCTCATAAGGACTGACTGGAGCCACCCTAGGCCAGGAAAATGGTTGTTGGCCTTGACTAGGGCAAGAGGAGCTGGAAAGGAGACTGTGACCTGGGAGCAAATGGAAGCCAGAACCAGAAGGTGAGCTAGCTCAGGGTCAACAGGACACAGGATCATAGTCTCTTTGTTAAACTTTTTTCAAAAATACCAGTTTGAGGGTGGCTGGGTGGCTCAGTGGGTTAAGCCTCTGCCTTCAGCTCAGGTCATGATCTCGGGGTTCTGAGATCAAGTCCCGCATCAGGCTCTCTGCCTGGCAGGGAGCCTCCTTCCTCCTTTCTCTCTCTCTCTCTGCTTGCCTCTCTGCCTACTTGTGATCTCTGTCAAATAAATAGAATCTTTTTTTTTTTAAAGATTTTATTATTTATTTGACAGAGAGAGATCACAAATAGGCAGAGAGGCAGGCAGAGAGAGAGAGAGAGGAGGAAGCAGGCTCCCTGCTGAGCAGAGAGCCCGAAGCGGGACTTGATCCCAGGACCTCGAGATCATGACCTGAGCTGAAGGCAGCGGCTTAACCCACTGAGTCACCCAGGTGCCCCAATAAATAGAATCTTTAAAAAAAAAAAAAAAAAGGAGGGGAGGAGAAACCAAGAACTTCCAATGTCTAATGTCAGTACTTTGGGAAAATAATTTAACTTTTTTCTAAATATTCATAAAAAAAAAAAAAAAAAAACAGTTTGAGTGTATCATATTTGCCTGCTAGGACCCAGACCAGGGTCTACCAGGCCTGGGTTTAAACCCTGAGCCTGATACTTCCTCTGTTGCTTTGGCCAAGTGACTTAACCTTTCTCCATTGCTCCCAGGCCTTGTGTCAGCCACTGCTGTAGGTAAGGTCTGTCTAGGTACTGATTCTCACCATAGCCCTATGGTACAGATAAGTAACTTGTTCCAGATTATGCAACTAGCAAGTAGCAGAGATTTGACTCCAGAGTCCCTGTTCTCAGCCACTAGATTTTCTCCACTGTTTTGTGACTCCCAAAGCAGGCGTATCATGGCAATTAAGGAAGGTATCCCAAACCCTGCTCTGTAGCTTCCTAGGAACCTTTGGATAAGTGACTTTGCCTCTTTGAGCCTAAGTTCCTTCATCTGTAAAATGGGTAGAACGAACACCATCCATCTCCTAGGGCTACCAGGTATACAAGGGACATAGTAAGGCTCAAGGAACAGTAGTCCTTCACCCCAATGAAAGCATTCCACAAAAAAAAAAAAAAGCATTCCACACATTTTTGTGGCTGCAGGACTCATCAGAGCCTTTGAGATGCTAACATAGGCACTAAATCTCTCTGAGGAGAATGAAGAGGCAGAACCTACTAGGAAGAAGGTAAGAACTACAAAAGGCAAAAGAGAATTAGAGATGGAGAAACCGCACACCAACTGAGTAATGTTTCCTAAAGTATGGAAACCTCCTCCCTTGTGATGTGTGAGCTCCTTTTGCTCTCCTCAAGCAGACATCTTTCACAACTTTTATTTGGAAAAAAAATTATAATGGAAGAGTTGCAAGAAAAATAAAATGAACTCTTTTTGAACTTTTCCAGATTTACCAAATGCTGACATTTTGCCACATTTGCTATATTTCTGTGTGTGTGTGTGTGTGTGTGTGTGTGTGTGTACACTTTCTCCCCTGAACCATTTGTGAGTTAATGTAATCACTACCCAATCCTTTACACACACAGTTCAGTATGTATCTCCTAAGAACAAGGTCATCCTCTTATATAATTACTATATAAGTATCACATTCAAGGAACTTAACATTAATATGGTTCTAGAACCTGAATTTTAGGTTCCATGTTCAAATTTCATCAACTGACCTAAAACTGAACTGTATTTTGTAGCAATTATTTTTCTAGTCTAGGATCTAATCCTAGATGATTTGTCATGTTTCTTTAATCTCTTTTAATCTAGAACAGTGCCTCAGCCTTCCCCTTTGTCTTTCTTGACCTTGACATTTTTGAAGAGTCCGTTTTGGAACCTGCCCCTCAGTTCAGGTTTGTCTGATGCTTCCTTGTAATTAGATTCAAGTTGTGCACTTTGGGCAAGAATGCCATCAAAGTGATGCCAGGTTCCACGGGTGCATTGTTTCAGGAGGTAGCTCATGGGAATTTGTCCCATTTCTAGTGTTGCAATCTCTAACCTCTTGGAGTGGGGGGGGGGGGGCGTCTGCCAGGTTTCTCCACTATAATGTTTTTCCCTTTGTAATTAGTAAGAAATCTGTGGGGGAGAAACTATAGATAAGACTGTGCCAAGTTGGACATTAAAACATTTTAAAATTTAATATTTATATATTTATTTTCATGTTACCTTCTGTTCCTGCAAAGGAAAATTACTGCTTTATTTACAGTAGTGACATAATTTCCCTCTTCAAAACACAAACTGAAAGTGGGGGGGGGGGTAGGGAAGAAAAAGTGAGTCAATCTGAAGAAAAGTATAGGTGGTTCGTGGATATGGCAAAATACAGCGAAGTATGGTACCCAAATAGCTATTGTAGTGACGCCGGACCAGTGTGGAGACTGCCACTGTAGGGTGCTGGAGCTAAGCTGCAGGGGCAGAGAGGGTTCGTTCCCAGGGTCTTGAGAGCCTCGGGGTGTTTTCTGTGGTGTGTAATGTTCCCCCAGGCCCACGGACCCTGTGCCTGGCCTCTGTTTGGCCCTGAAGGCCTGGTGGGCATGGTTATTTCAGTCCCCAGCGGGCAATGCCAGGGAAGCCACCAGCAAGTCTGGAAGCTTTCAGAAATTCAGTGTGAATCCTGGTTCATGGAAACCCACCCAGCAGTCTATATAAACTGGGGCCCTGCAGAAATAGTCCCTCCCAACCCCTTCTAGAACCGGATGCATGGGCAACAGGGAAGGCAGACCAGTTTGGGCGTTGCTCTTCTGAGCACAAACTGGAAGGTGGAGTCTGGCAGAGAAGGAGGAATGCACGAAGAGGCAGGGCCACCGAGAAGGTGGCTGGTGGCTGGTGAGGGTCTGGGGGACTGAGGAGGGAAAGTCCTGCAGCCCGAGAGGAAGAATCAAATGCAATTTAGCACCTCTTCTTTGGGTATTTGAGGCCCAGACTCTTCCTGAATTCAGGTCTAATAAGTGGCCCCTTGAACTCAACGAAGACTGAGCTTCAGAGCCTGGCCCTGGCTTGACAATGGTGCCAGAAGTTGCCCACGGGATGCCTCTGTCACGCTGAAATCTACAGCTAGAATCCATGTGTGTCTACGCAAAGCCCCAAATTCAGTTAATCTCACGATCTGGGAAGAATCAAGAGTAAACAGACCCACTCTTCATTTCCAGAGAGGGCAGCTGGTGAGGCACTGACCTCCTGTCAAACCCCAGCTCCATGCCAGCCGTGAGGCTCGGGCACACTCACCCCACTGGAGGCTCAGTCTTCTGATCTGTAAAAGGGACTGATAATATTGCCTACACCCAGGGTTGTTGTGAGGGCCACATCAGGGGAATGAATAAAGAAACCGGCACAATGCTAGACATGTTATAAGCAGGCATTAGATCTGTAGCTATTATTATTATTATTATTATTCTCATCATTGTTGTTTTTGTTCATCAAACCAGTTTCTTGGAATAGCCCAAAGAGAAGTCATTCAGGTGAATGGGAGCTCCTTGAGAGGAACAATTTTGTCCTCATCTTGGTTCCCCCAGCGCCTGCCAGGGCCTGGCCTGGAGTGGGGCACAGTAATAACTGTTCACAAGAATAATCACAATTGCTCATACTTTTGGAGTGCTTCCTGTGTTTCAAGTCCTCGCTAGGCCCTCCACATGTATTACTGCATCGAAACCTAAGAGCCACCCCAGGCCTCCTACACGGCTGGTAAAATGGTGCATTTTACATTTCCAGTGTGGAAACCAGTGGCGGTTCTCAAATTTAAACATAAGGTCACCTGTATGACCAGCCACTCCATTCCTACCTACCTCCCCCAGAGAACTGGAAAACAGATATCCAAACAAATACATGTATGTAAATATTCACAGTAGCCCTATTCACAATAGCAAAAAGGTGGGAACAGTTTAAATGTCCATCATTTGATGAATGAGTAAATAAAATGTGGCCTGTCCGTACAACGGACTAGTACTATTCAGCTGTAAAAAAGATCTAAGTACTGATTCATACTACAACATTGGATCAACCTTGAACACATTACACTCAGTCAAAGAATCCAGACATGAAAGATCACATGTTGTGATTCTATTTATATGAAATGTCCAGAACATGCAAATCCATAGACAGAAAGTAGATTAGTGGTCATCAGGGTAGGAGGTGGGGGGAAGGAGAGTGACTGCTCAGTGGATATAGACTTTCCTTTTGGGGTGATGGAAATGGAGAAAATGTGTTAAAATAGTAAATTTTAGATATATTTCGCCACAGTAAAAACAAAATTTTCCTAAGCTGAGAGTTTTGCACGCACAGGCGTGCGCATGCGCGCGCGCGCACACACACACACACACACACAATTAACCACTTAAAAATGAGCATCAGTCTCATTTAGTAGTTTCACAATGTTGTGTGACCACTTCTATCCAGTTCCAGAACATTTTCACCACCTCAGATGGAAACCCCACACCCATTAGTCACTCCCCATTTCTTCTTCTCCCCAAGTCTCTGGCACCCAACAATCTAATTTCTGCCTCTGTGCGTTCATCTATTCCAGATATCTCGTACACAGGGAACCATACAATATGGGACCTTTTGTGTCTGGCTTCTGTCACTCAACATCATGCCAACATTCATCCATTGTGTTGCCTCTCTCGCTCTTTCTTATGGCTGAATTGTGTTCTGTGGTGTGGATAGACTACAACTGGTGTCTTCAGTCAAGTGTTGATGGGCATTTGGGTTGTTTCCACCTTTTGGCTAGTGCTCATAGTGTGCAAATACTGGTTTGAGTCCCTGTTCTGTTTTTCAGTTCTCTTGGGTCTATGTGGTACCAATGGGTTTTAAGCAGAGCTCAGGGTGGCTGCCAGGGGAGAAAGGACTCTGTGTCCACAGGGTGGGGGAAGGAGGCATCACGGCAGGATGCCTGAGAGGTGCCACCCAGGACTGTGCTCGTGTCAGCAAAATGAAAAGCAGAGGATGGAAAGGGACATGTTTTGGAAGGGTAGACAGGGTCAAGGAGCTTTCTTCTCCCAGGCCTGCCAGCTGCAGCCACCAGATGTGGAGCCCTGAACCTGACTAGGGTCCCGGAGGCTTTGCTGGCAGCCACAGCCACACCTTGCCGCACGGAAGTGCATTCAGTGCGGGCCGTGCACGGGGAATCAGCTTCCCATGAATGGACAATGGCCTTGAGACCAAAGGGGTGGGCACCAGCAAACAGATGATTTGCAGTAGCTGTAGTGTTGGAAGTGCATTTGGGGTTGGAGAACACAGCACATGGCTGGTGGGGCCAGGGGGAGGCGAGTGGAGAGGAGGGACAGAGAGGCTCTGGACCTAGCTGAGTCCAGTGAAGCTCTCTGGGAAAACCGGGGGCTGGGGTCTGTAGTTTGTCCAGGTCCGGAGGCTGCTGGTCTGACTAAATGCAACTGAGGTGTGCTAGAAGGAGGGCACTGCAGCCAACCAGCTGTGAGGCCTTGGGCAAATTAATTAGCCTCTCGGCCTCAGTTTCCTTGTCTTTAAAATGACACTGACAACCCACCAGCTATTTCATAAGGCTGTGGTGAGAACAGAAGAAGGAGTGTGTGAGAGCCAGCTGTGCATTCCAGCACAATCATTTATCAACTGCTTCATGGCTTGTGTGTGCCCAGATCATGAAGTGGCCACACAGAGCTGGAGCCGAATCCCAGCAGGGCCGCTTGCTAGTTATGCAGTTCAGGCAAGTCTCATAGTCACTCTGACCCTCAGTTTTTTCATCTGTAAAATGAAGTAAATATTCTGATCTACCCCATGGGGTTGCATGAGGGCTGAGGGAGGAGGTGATGCATGGAAAGTTCCATCACCAGCCCAGTTCCCAGCACGAGGTAATTGCTCCATCCGTCCACTGGAGCCACAAGGGTTATGAATTTCCTCGCTGTTTGATTTTACTAAACCCTGAGCTGGCAATAAAGAAGAGAGGTTCAGAATCCAGAGTCAGACCTGGATTCAAATTCTGGCTTTGGTTTTAATTTCTGTGTGGTCTTAGAAAGTTATAGTTGGGACACCTGGGTGGCTCAGTCAGTTAAGTGTGGACTCTTGGTTTCAGCTCAGGTCATGATGCCAGGTTCGTGGGACTGAGTCCTGTGTTGGGGTTGGGCTCTGTGTGGAGTCTGCGTGTCCCTCTCCCCACTTGCCCCTGCCTCAAATAAATAAATAAAATCTTAAAAAAAGAAAGTTACTATATTTCTCTAAGTCCCAATTTCATTCTTTGATGTCTCCATTCATTCATTCAACACTTACTGAACAATGACTACATGAGGCAGTGTTTTAAGCTCTTCGCTTGTAGCAATTGATAGGACTCTGACAACAATCCTAAACAAGGAAGGTGCTGTTATTATCTCTCCATTGTACATATGGGGAACCCCAGGCCCAGGAGAAGTCGCTGTCCCTAGTGACACAGCTGGTAAGTGTCAGGGTCAGTATTCAGATCTGGGCCACTTGGCTTCGGTGTCCATGTCCTGTACTCCTTGGGACCAGACTTCCTCTCTGCAAGTTGGAGGTTATAATAGCTCTTTCCTCCTATGATTATGTGAAGGATTAAATGAGATCTGGCCTTTATATACCTAGCACAGTGTCTAGCCCCCAGGAAGGGCACAAGAAAAGGGAGCTATTATTTTAATGTGTTATTTCTTTTAGCTTTTTTTTTTTTTTTTTTTGGAAGTAAGCTCTAAAATCAGTGTAGGGCTTGAACTTGTAACTGTGAGTTCAAGAGTCTCATGCTCTACCAACTGAGCCAGACAGGCACTCCTAATTTGTTATTTCTTATTTTTCTTCTTGATACACCTTTTGCCTTTGCACTTGACTCCACTCCCTGCCTGGCTCACTTCAGATTGTTTTTCAAGCCTCTAATTCAAGGGTCACCTGTTCCAGTAAGCCTTCCCTGACCTTGCAAATGGGCTAAATGGCCCTCTATGGAGTTCTCATAGCCATGGGTCCACCAAACCGCAGCAGTCTTGACCACACCACTCTACAGTTTCTCACTTCCATCGACAAGAGGGCAGAGACTGTGCTGTCTCCTTTGTACTCCTGGCTTCTAGCATGGTCCTGAACTAGCATGGATGCTCCTTTAGGGAATGGGTACTCATTCATTCAGCATAATGTTTGAGGAAGGATGTATATCAGGCTCTAGGGCAATAGCACATGAGTTTGTTGAATGACTAAAGGGACCCTCCCTACGTTCTGTGCTCACTTGGCCATCTCGTTGTTACTCCCTGTGTATACCTTTTAAGGTGGTACTTTCTGGAGGACCTCCATACCCTCCTGGGAGTGGACCAGGGAAAGTTCCAGGCCCAGGCCCATTTAGTGTGAAGTTCCCAGTTCCAGATGCCCAGCAGCCTGGCTTCTCTCCTTGTGTCTCCCTGAAGCTGCCAGGCCTCCCCTGAAATAGAGTTTCTTATGATTTCACATTTCATCTCCCCAGACCACAGTCTCGTTTCTCTAGTCCGCCACTGGACTTACCAACTCTAGGGGCTAAAAATACCCCTGACATTTTTGAAGGCCTGTTAAGGCTGGAGCTGCTCTCCTAAAGAGAATGGGTTTCTCTAAAAATCGAAATAGGGAGTGCAGCAGTCACAAGCTACCACAATCACACTTGGTCACATCAATGGGCCAGGCTGCCAGCTTTCCTGATGTTCCTCCTGGACACTGAGATCCTGGAGACTAGCGATCAGGGCTGAATCATCTCCATGCCTCCACACAGCCTGGCACATAGTACATGTCTGTGGAGTGTTGCTTAGTAGTTAAGAACACACACCTGGGCCCAGATTACTTGGGTTCAAATTCTGGCTCTACCACTTTCTGAGTGACCTGACCTGTGAAATGGAAGTGATAAAAGTGCCTATCTCCTAGAGTTGTTAGAAGGACCAAATGGATTACAACAGGTGCAGTTTCTAGAGAAGAGCTCCACGATGGTAAGCGCAATGCTGAAGTCAGCCGTTACTATCAGTAGGATTACGTCATCATCTTTATCATCACTAGGAATCTGGCTTTCCACCACTCCGCTCTGTTTTCCTCTCTGGTCTTTATTCTCAGGCAGGTTCTCCCACGTGGTGGCAAAACGGCTGCCAGGCTCTCAAGGTTATATCCAGCCCCCAAGAGTCCCAGCCTAAGGAGAGTTTGTTTTTTTCTTCCCTAATAATCCGGCAGAAATTCTGGAGTGGCTTTGTTCAACCTGGCTTTAAACTCTGCCCTCTCTTGTGCCAAACTCTGGGGCTAGGTACCTGAGCTGTTCTTATTAGCCAGTCCTGGGTCATGTATCTCTCCTGGAAGCAACTGCAATAGCCAGAAGGAATGCACACTCTGGTTGGTCAGGTCTAAGTCACAAGCCCATCCTTGGCACCAAAGGTTGAGGTGGGCTTTAACCAAGTGCTGGGACTGCATGAGGGAGGGGTGAGGGGTGCTGTTCTCAGATACAGGAATGTACGGAAGACAGGCAGAAACAGCTGCAGCAGACTACAGCAACCCCAAAGTGGAACAAAGCTGTTTGTCCCTTTCCCCCAAAATATCACCCACTGGAGATTGTCCTGGATGCTGGCTTTTACTGGACATGACAGCTGCAATGATGTGTGTGTGTGCATGTGTGTGTGTACATCATCTATTCTTAAAAACCCTTGAGTCTTTCTCTCCTAGTGTTAGAGAACAGCCCCCTGTTCCTCTCTTTCTCTGATTTGTCCTTAGGGGCAGGCGGTTTGCATTTTTTCCTGAGTCCATACCCATACTCACCTAAATCTGGCCACAAGAGATGGATTTACTGGACAAACTGGCTATCCATATTATCCCACTTCGGGTCTCCTCTCTCCCTATGGTTTCTCCTTCTGTGCGTTAAGCAACTATTTACTGGCAGGATTTATAAGTCAAACCTCTTTTCTCTATGAAGGTCTCCCCAGCATGAAAAAGTCACATCACATCTTGGCGGGGGGGAGGAGGGAGTCATGAGATTTGGAATAAGAAAGTTCCAAGAGAAATACTCCCATAGACCCTGGGCATGGCCTCTCAGCTTCTCAAATCAGGCAAACAGTTGTCTTATTTGATTAGGATTAACAGATTTTCCAAAGATAACCTATTTTGGTTTTATGATTTTATCTCTCCAGGCAGTGTTTACAATATGTATTTGCAGAAACAGAGAATGTATGCCAGGAACGAGGAAAGGGCCCTTGCCGGAGCTCACACAGTCTGTCATAAATATAATATTAGTATGACGCCTGAAATTAATGTGAATCATTTCCCAATAAATATAGTCAGTTAGTGAGGTGTTCCAGGACTGCTGATGGGAGATATATTTTGGTAAAATATGGTTTTTTTATCGGTTGGGAACTGGGGGTGGGGGTGCGTGGAGGGCATAAATCTCCATGGAAGAAGTATCTTTTATGATTATTCAATTCCACAGTAGCTCTAAAAGCCCAAAGTAGATTCATATTTACAGTTCCTGGAAGCACCTGGTTTTATATATTGGGGGAAGAATCAGCATCAGGGCCTCCTCGCGGAAATCACTGACTTCCGTCCTTGGACGGGCGGAGGGGAGAGCACCTCCAGCTGGGCTACTCCGTGGGGCTGAATTAATTTCATCTGCATTCGGGTGTGGAGCTAAGGAGACTGCCTGCAGCAGTCACACAAAAGAAGGGGCTGCTGGGAAGGTGGGCCCAGCTGGGCTGGGCACAGGAGGCAGACCTGAGGGATATGGGATGCGCGGTGGGCTTAGGGCCACTAAGCTGGAAAAAGAAAGTGCAAGGGAGAAGGCAGAGGCCAGCTAGAAAAAGTTGCCAGTGACAGGGACATATAGGGGCTCCTGCCCCTATGACCTCAGGTTAAGTGTAAACATCCGCGCCTCGACCCACCTGCCCAGATCCTCTCAAAGCCTGCAGATGGGAGAAAGAAATCCGATCTTGTCCCTTGCCATGAATTTCCCTGCATGAGCCTTTATTTATTTAATTTAAAAGTAATCTTTACTATTTTTTCCTGCCAAAAGGAAAAAAAAAAAAAGTGATAGAAACAGGTCCACAGTCTGTTAGCCAAAATTCTAAAGTCCAAAAAACTCTGAAAACTGTGAGTTTTTATTGCTAACACATTTGGTGGCAAAACCTGAATTGAAAGGATGTGAGGCTATTTATATTCCTTATTCATCCCACTTTGTGGGAATGTTTATACTTTTCACTGCAGAAATATTAATGTGTTTCAGTAGAAGAGGGCTGCCCCAGACTTCCTGGGAGTGTTAGATAAGCCACATGGAGCCCGATGCCTTTCCAAGAGCCAAACAGATTCTGAATTCTGAAACACATCTTCTCCAAGGGTTTTAGATAAGGGATTGTAGATTTGAACTAGCTAGTTGTAATAAAAAAAATCAAATGACATCATGTAGAAAGGGAAAGCCTTAAGGAAACAGAAGAGCCTCCCCCTTAAACAAAAAATAGGCAAAACATAGAAATAGTCTCAGAAGAAAAACCACTGGTCAGTAAACTTAAAAAGAATTCGACTGCTCTTACAATGGAAAATGGCAGACTGAAACTGTAATAAGCTTCATTTTTATGAAATTAAAAATTGGGAGATTATCTGGCGTTGGTTGAGAATGCGTGGAAAGTTATTTCCCATCCACGCTGATGATGGGGGTAAATCAGAATAAACTCTTTTGGAAGACAAGTGAGCAATACCTATCCAGATTTTGAGAGTGTATGCCCTTTGGAGCAACAATTCTGCTTCTGGGCGCTTGTCTTGCAACACTTATACACCCCTGTGCAAAGATAACTGTTCAAGGATATTCACGACAGCATGGCTTATAACACCAAAAAACTGGGAACAACCTAAATGTTAACTTTACACAATAAAGGACTGATTAAATATACTTGAAGCATGTAAGTAATAGACTATTAAGAAGCAGTTGAACAGAATGAAGTAAATCCACATGAACTGACTTGGAAAGATGCCCACGATACGATGTCCATGGACAGACTGAGTAATTTTACAGTTGGGCTTTCCCTTTCTGAAAGTATTTATATGCATATTATTATGTTCACATGTGCAAAGAAAAACACGTGAAAGCATATCTCCCAAACTGAGGCTATACTTCTATAAGATGTTTGTGGGGGTCAGGGCTGTCTCTAGATTTTAGATGTTTTTGTACATTTGGTAATTAAATTATTTGCAGTGAGGGAAAGGAAGTAAAATTTCCTCATAATTCTATCCTCCTACCTAAGGATTAGTTTTTGTTAAAATTTGGTGTTCTCCCGTTTCGACAGCTAAAATGCAGAAGTGACGTGGATGCCATTAGCAGCTGAAAGAATAAGAAAATGGAGCAAGTCCATATAATGGAACATTATTCAGCCTTTAAAAAGGAAGAAAACTCTGACACTTGCCATAACATGTGATGAGCCTTGATGACATTACACCAAATTAACTAAGCCAGACACAAAAATATATACTGTATCATTCTACTTAGACGAGGTGCTCGAGTAGTCACTATCATAGAGACAGAAAATAGAACGGTGGATGGCAGGCGGTAGGGGAGGTAATGGGGTGTTAGTGTATAAAATGGACAGGATTTCAGTTCTACAGATGAAAAGAGTTTGAGGACGGATAGTGGTGATGGTTGTGCAACATTGTGAATGTATTTAATACCACTGAGTTGCATACTTAAAAATGGTCAAAATGGCAACTGTATATGTATTTTACTACAATTAAAATATGGTGTTCTTGGGGCGCCTAGGTAGCTCAGTTGGTCGAGCATCCGACTCTTGGTTTCAGCTTAGATCGTGATCTTGGCGTCATGAGATCAAGACCCACATCGGGCTCTGTGCTTGTCGGGGAGTCGGCTTGAGATTTTCTCTCTCCCTCTGCCCCTTTCCCTACTCACACACATGTGCTCTCTCTGTCTCAGATGAATAAATGTTTTTTTAAAAAATGGTGTTCTTTTAGAATTGTTTCCGTGAACACATCTATATCTACATTCTCACACGTTTATTTCTCTTCTATGAGAATGAGTTTGTTCTGTCCAAATTCTTCTGCAATTTTCTTTTCCAACACCACATCCTGGCCATGTTTCCCTGTCCGTGCCCGTCGGTCTCCCTCCCTGGCATGCTACCAGGCCATCACCTACTTCACCAGCCACCCGCTGATGGACATCTGGGCTGGCTCCAAGTTGGGGGCCTTATGTTTTGAAAGATTTTTGTCAACCAAACTGAATTTATTAAGCAATAATTAATTCGTGTCTCCATTTTTTATTCATCAAAGACACACAAACTGCAGACCAGGGCTTCCGATGAGCAGGAGGCTCCTGTCAGCCAAAAGCAGAGAAGCTGGGGTCCAAAGGAGCCTGGGTAGCCTTATAAGAAGATGAATGTGAGAATTTTCTTTGTGAGTTGGGTTTCTGCTTTTTAAATTTATTTTTATTTTTTAAAAGATTTTATTTATTTATTTGAGAGACAGAGATCACAAGTAGGCAGAAAGGCAGGCGGTGGGGTGGGGGAAGCAGGCTCCCTGTTGAGCAGAGAGCCCGATGCAGGACTTGATCCCAGGACCCTGGGATCACGACCTGAGCCGAAGGCAGAGGCTTTAACCCAAACAAACAGGGAAGAGATGGCAAGAACACTGGGAGCAGAAAATTCTGGGGGAAGGGTTTTCAAGGCAAGGGAAACAACAGTTACAAAGGCACAGAAGAAAGATAAAAAATGGTTTTAACTTTCTGAGCCTTTGTTTCTTCATCTGTATGACGGGGTAATCTTTCCCGTGTCTTCATACAGGTATTCTGAGTTTTTACTCAGTGGCACATAGTAGGACCTTGATAAATTCAATTGGTGGCAAAGAACAACTGGAAAGGGGTGAGACTCCCAGCTTGTGTTGTCTCAACAAGCATTGTGCTCAGGGCTGAGCACTCGGGATACAGGAGTAAGCAATACCCGGCCACTGTCCCACAGGAACCCAGGTCCTGGCTGTTTTGTGTGTGAACAAAGAATGATTTCCCTACAGGGAAGTGAGGCATTGACCCATAGAGGGGAACTGGAGGCTTAACAGGACAGGCAAAATAACTAGGAAAATGCAGGCAGGTGGATGCCAGGGGCAGGGGGAGGGTAGGGCGGGGAGTGACTGGGTACAGGTTACAGGGGTTCCTTTTGGGGTCCTGAGAACGTCCTGGAACTAGACAGAGGTGGTGGCTGCATGACACTGTGAATGTGTTCATGGCCACTGAATCATGCATTTCATATGGTTGATTTTATGCTGTTTGAATTTCACCTCAATAAAAACAAAAATCAACTGGGAACATGTAGGAGCAAATGTAGGGAATCTGGACCCCAACTTCCTGGGTTCAAATCCCAGTTCTACTCCTGCCAAGCTGTGTGAAGAGGGGCGTGTTATGTAGCTCTTGATGCCACAGTTTCCCCAGTTTCCAATTTGAGGTCCTAAAGTTCCATTAAATCAGGTGACATTTGTAGAGCTCTTGGCAGAGGCTGGCCAACAGTAGGCGATAAACGTATGGTGGTAGTTTTTATTGCTGGTGAGGGGAAAGGTGTTCAAGGCAAGGGGAAGAGTCATGGCAAGGGCAGAGAGTTAGGTGGAGATACAGCATAGGCTGGGAACTGAAAAGTGCTTGGTTGGGCTGTAGATGCCTGTGAGTGTGTGGAGGGGGAAGAGGGAGAAATGAGCCTCTCTCCTGATCTAGCTTAACATGCTAGGGGGGAATTCTGGGAGTCCTCAGATCTCACTTGACCATAATATTTACATTTTTTAAAAGATTTTATTTATTTATTTGAAAAAAAGAGAGAGAGAGAGAGAAAATCAGTAGGCGGGAGGGCAGAGGGAGAGAGAGAGAAGCAGGCTCCCTGTTGAGCAGGGCATCTGATGTGCGGCTTGATCCCAGGACCCAGGGATCATGACATGAGCAGAAGGCAGAGGCTCAACCCACTGAGCCACCCAGGCACCCCTTGACCATAATATTTATTGCAAAGAATAACTATGTAGTTTCCATGTCATATTTCTTACCAGACAAGGAAAACAGCCATTCTGCCAGGAACTTGAATGTGTGTGACATTTTTAAAGGGACCTTGACAAGAGCAAGTTTTCAGGTCACTTGCAAACGTCCCACTGTTCCAAGTGACCTCTGTAAGTACCCATGAACTATCTCCATTCTGTCTTTATAGAAAACTAATTATGCCTTGTGGTCTGTATAATAGATGGAGGATTTTTAAAAAAAATACACATTGGTGACTACTCTATTTTTAAAACAGAAGTCACAGAGCCTTTGGTTTTCCCATAGATTCCTGGCTTCATGAGAGATGCTGGCAGAGCTTTTTGTAGTAGTGCTCCATGAATGATGTATCAAATGTGAACTTAGCCCCTAAAAATATTCCTAAAGGCAATCAGATTGGTGCTATAATCCTCCAGGGTGGTAGCTAAAGGATGGGACTCAGGAATGGTGTGCATCAGGGGCTTGGCTGAAAATAGATGCTTTGTGAGGAAAGAGTTTCTCAGTCAATTAAGTTTAGGTGACAGGAGGATCAACAAAGTTCCACAGTTTTCTTTTATGCAGGAATTGTCAGAGCCTTTAAAATCCTAAGGTTCGTTTGACTTTTCCAGAAAGAGACAGATGGGTCAGTGTTTCCCAGATTGAGTTGTACAAGGAATCGTTTTCTCCCAGAGCAATCTACAGAACTGGGGCTTCAAGGATCTCACTTTGGGAACTGCTAAGTTACAACTTCCTTTTCAAGTTTACTTTCTTACAATTGAGAGTACAGTCTGATAACCTTGATTGGACTTAAATATGCCAATTAAAACATTGGTTGAACTGTTTATCAGTGACTTACTTTGTTGGTGCTGGGGAGGCAGCCCAGAAAAGACATAGTCCCTGATCTTCAAGAGAACACAGTCTAGGGCTCAGTGGGTTAAGCCTCTGCCTGTGGCTTGAGCTCAGGGTCCTGGGATCAGCCCTGCACGGGCTCTCTGCTCAGCAGGGGGCCTGCTTCTCCGCCCACTACTCCCCCCGCAACCGCCCCCGCCTGCCTCTCTGCCTACTTGTGATCTTTGTCAAATAAATAAATAAAATCTTTTTAAAAAAAGAGAACACAGTCTAACAGGGGGAACACTTGCAACAATAACAATACCCATAATAGTAGATATTATTTATTGAGCCCCAACTGTATGCCAGACACTGTGCTAAATGGCTTATTTAAATGAGCTAATTTAAACATCTCAGTAGGGACACGAGTGTTATTATTCGCATCTTACAAGTGAAGATAGGAGGTTCAGAGACAGCAAGCAACATGGCTAAGGGCACACAGCAAAGAGGTGGTACAGCAGTGCTTTGAGTCAGATTCTCTGGATTGAAGCCACAGACTTCATGTTGTGCATGCTAAAGACTCCCTGGTCAAAGCAGAAAAGCAAAGGAGTTAAGCCACCAAGTTGGGAGGGGATAGCAGAGATTTATGGACACCCTCTCTAACAGTAGAACAAGATGTTTATGGCCTGGAAGGTGCTCTAGGGTAAGGAAGACCAGGGACTGGATGAGAGCTGGGGAGAGCACGATCTCCACACAGAAATATCTCTGAGGAAGGGAGCAGTGGCTATGGTTATCCTGGCAGCAGGAAAGCTGGGGGGAAAACTTGGGAAAGGAGGAGCCCGGGAGGCACAGTGGCAGGAACGTGCACTAGAGAACCAGGAGAACCAGCCTCTTCTCTGGATCTTGCTCTGATTTACTGTGCAGCCTTGCAGAGGTCACCAAACCTCTCTGGTTTATACAGGTCTCACACACCACTCTGGGACTAATGCTCCAGTTGTGAATCTGTTCCCTCCAAAAGACAGTCCCTTTCAAGAGTAAGGTGAAGCTGCAATTCACCTTCTATTCCCAGTGCATGGCATAGTACCCCCACACATTTTAGGTCTTCTATGAACGTTTGTTGATCGAATGAGTGAGTGAGTAGAAAAAGTAGGTGGAACTGTAAAAGGAAGAGGTTTGGTGTCATTGATTTAAATTGGCACCAGAGTAGCAGCCCCTGAGACATATTTTCCCAGCTTTCTACTAAAATACCTAAGAAGACAGCAAGAATTGAAAGCTCACAGTGCTGACACCCAAGACTGACAGGCGCCTGTTGCCAGAATCTGGGAGGAATTTCCATAAATATAAGGCAGATGGAGCTGGGTTGAGATAAACAATCGGGAACCTATTCAAGTTTTATCGTCTGAAACAGGGCACCCCTCCAGGACAAAAGGAGGGAGGAAAACACTCAACTCCTTTCCCACTTGCAACCCCAGACTCTGAGAGCCAAAGTCTGTGCCAACCAGAAAATCAGGGTAGCGAGGAGGAGAGGGAGTTTTCTCCACTGTATGAGGGACAATTCTGTATGGAAAGTACTCTCCCTTCTTGCTGACCTGTGCTGCCACCATTTAGAGACTGTAATTTCCAGAAGACAAAAATTCAGGGGGTACGGGTGGGAATGGAGGGAAGAATGTCAAAAGCATTCTATTTCCTGAGAGGAACGGCCTCCAGGAATGTTACAGGTGAGGGAGGCACAGAGACAGAGTGTCTGGGGGTTGCCATTTTTAATGTTCTCCCGTAGTTCTTTATGGCACGGAATGGATTTGATCCATTGCTGGACTTCTCACATAGTTGCTGGCTTCTTCCAGAGGGAACATTATAAAAGGATCCAACTAAGCTTCAGGACTTCTTATGACCTAACCTCAAATGTCACCACTTTGTTCTATTGGCCATATCAAAGGAGAGGAGGAAGAAAGATTCCACTTCTTAATCTGTAATCTTTTTGAGAAAGCTACTTGAAGATATTCTCCAGTCAACCACGAAGTGAATCCCAATCAAAGGTGCCTGAACTGGAATTGTTCTCTGTTTTGAGGCAATATCTCCAAGTAACAGATAAAGAGCTGCTTAATATTTGCTGTTGATCTAATAAAAGGGGACTAAGAAATTTCTAAAGGATCTGCAGGACTGCTCCTACTATTTGCATGCATCTCAAGATACCATCTGGATGCATTTGCATGCATCTCATGATACCATAGAGATATGGGACTCAGATATAATACCTGACACTCAGGAGAGAATGAAAACACTACGAAGCCTCTGGATCAGGGGTCCCAGACCAGAATGCTTTAGGGGCCAACAGAATTAATACAGGATAAAGTGGGTCAAGTGCAAGATAGGGAGTTGAGGAGAATTGGGGGACTGGGCCCTTCAATGTCCATTTTACAGAGGAGGAAACAAAGGATTAGAGAGGAGACTGACCTGTCCCAGGTCTCAAAGTAGTTTGGATCAGGGAAGCTTCTTCATTCTGGAAGCTTCCTCAAAGGAAACTGACAGAGTTGCCAGCCCTGTCAGAAGGCAGGAGAGGTCTATGGTTCTGAGAAGTAGAGGTGGGAGCAGCCATTGGCCTGGGGCTCACAACTCTGTCGCTGGGCTCACTGATCTGCTGTCATTCACCCAGGCAAGGAGAGATCCCTGTTCCTCTTGGAGCCAAGCAACCTTCTCTGCCTCACTTCTTCCTCGTTGTCTGTCCTTCCATACTCTCTCCCTCTCTCATTTCCATGTCTCTCTCTCCCCAACCTGGTCTTTGAAATTTTGTCCTGCCTCAGAAATTTCTATTCTGAAATACTGTCATTTACACTTGAGAAAGAGCTGGTTAGCAAGAGTCACAGCCTTTCAATGAGCCTGCAAGTAGGTGGCCTCAGAGGAGGCAGGGCTGGGCGTTGCTTTGCAAGGCTTGCTCATTTTGGCCCCGGTGCTAACAGGGATCACACCTTTGATGTTTCTTTCTTCCACTGATGCTCACAAGCTGGGGGCTTAGGTAAAGGAAGAGTTCCATTCCAGGACCTTGAGTCAGGCTCAAATTTATGCCTTACATAAGACTACAAACTCCTCTGTGATGGTTAATTTTATGTGTCAACCGAACTGGGCTGAGGGCCTCTCTGAGAGCTGGGGAAGCAGCTTCAGACTTTGAGGTGAATCTGTAAGGATGTTTCCTGATGAGATTATCACCTGACTCGGTGAGCTCAGTAAAAGCAGATGGTCCTCCCCCAAGTGGGTGAACGCCATTCCATCCACTGAGGGCCCAAACCGAGCAAAAGGCAGAGGGAGGAGGAATTCACTCCCTTTTTTTGCTTCCTGCATGGCTCTAAGAGTTGGGACATCTCGTCTATCTTCTCAGGCATTCCAGCTGGGATTTAAATCATCAGCTTCCTGGGTTCTCAGGCCTTGGGACTTGGGCCGAGTGATACCACCAGTCTTCCTGGGGTTTGCAGATGGCGGATGGTGGGACATCTCAGCCTCCATTATTTTGTGAGCCAATGTGTCATGACATATCTCCTGTTATGTATCTACCAGTTCGGTTGCTCTGCAGAACCCTGACTAATCCACCCCTCTTCCTCTACCTCCTTTCTTCCTTCTACCCTGTTCCCATCCTTAGCCCCCTCTGGCAAGGTCTTGATGTGTTATTTGCTCTGGGATTAAATTAGGTGCACACTTCTGGTTCCCTCCATCACTGCATCCAAATGATGCACTACGGAGAAGGCACCAAGTGTCCCAGCTTGTTTCAGTTATTGCTTGGCAGAGGGGACTTGCGGATTACAGGCCTCCCTTTCCAGTCCATGCCTCCTGTCCACCTCCTTCACTGGGCCCAGCTGGGGCTGCCACTCCCGCAAATTGCCAGTTCAGTGTACGGCATGAAGAGTAGCCGCTGTCGGGTACTGACCTTCAACTGCATGACAGGACCTTGGCTAAATGCATTAGTAGCAGGTTCTCTTGTGAGCCACAAGGCAAACACGTGAGGCAGGTGCTGGTGTGTTCCCATTTTCCTGACGGAGCAGATGCCATCAGGGCTCCAGCTGTCTACCTTCATAGCCCTTCTCCATTCTAATGCATAGTCTCACCGTGTGCTTTACTCCTGTCAGTCTGCGTCTGTTCTCCTGGTCCAAGCACTGCCCTCAGGCTTCCAGAAATCTCTCAGCTTGAGTACCTGAAGAGCCTCAAGTGCTTGGGAATTTATTACATGGCCTCTCCTCTCTCCTCCATGTCCCATCCCAAATCCAGCTCTTAACAGATTGCTGATGACATGGGTACAAATACTCGGGCTCCTCCCTCTGGGGCCATGTGCTAGGGAGGGTGCTGTGAAAGTGGGGGAGATTTTCCACATCCCCAGGAAGCTTGTTGGCCCCTTCTCCTGCCCATCTCCCCTGGCTGTCCAGGATGGTGGCAGTGGTCAGGAGGCCAATCCTAGATCTCTCCGACACCCTGGCAACTTGACTTATCCAAGTGTTGACCCCCTAGAGCCAGGGAGAAAAGTCAGAGGTCTATAGTGTTTAAAAGACCCCAAACATGCATATTTTACTCAAAACTACAAACCTCTCCTTCTTCTGTCCCCTTTCTTCCTTCCACCCAGTTCCCACCCTTAACCTCTTGAGAAGTTTTAATGTGGGAATGTGCACTTTGCTCTCGGGTTAAATTAGTACCAAACTTCTGGTTCCTTCCATCATTGCATCATCTTGCTACAGAGGTGGGATTCATTGTCCTAAACTGGTTTGGGTTCTCCATGTCCTTTCTTGGTGAAAACCATTATTTTAATGTTAACTTTTTCTCTTAAGTTTGTGCAAATCACTTTATGCTTTATGCAGTAATCAAAACCATGAGAGACAGAAATTATGTTGAGTGAAAGAAGCCAGACACTGTATGAATTCATTTATGCAAAGGATAAGAACAGGCAAAATGAATCAAGGTTAAAATAATGATTCCCTCTAGTGAGGTAGGGATGGGTATTAACGGGCAAGTGAGGTGAGGGAAACTTATGAGATGCTGGCACATTCTATACCTTGAGCTGAGTGGTGGTTATAGAGGGTACAGATTTGCCAACATTCATTGAACTAGGCACTCAAGATATGTACTCTTTATACGATTATACCCTAATTTTAAAAATATATGATGGCTAGTCTCTTTCTAATGCAAGTTAGTATAAAACTTCTCTATTTTCTGCTGTCTTTTGTCCTATTGGCTTTGCTTTATTGGCAGAGAAGTGTTGTTTTTTACTTCTGTCAACTTATTTTTATGGAACACGATGTTAAGTTACTTTTATAGCTTGCCCTCCCCCAGCATGACATGATTCCCCATAGAGTTCACAATCCAGAAGGGAAGCTGAGATTCGCATTCAAGTAATAGTAATAGAAAATTTCAGTGGGAATTAGGGAGTGGTGGTGGTGAGAATCTCTAAGAATGAATGTAAGAGTGCAAATAATGTTCTCAGCACAATTAATCCAATCTAGCTGGAACAGAAGAAGAAGAAACTGGGATTCCACAAGGCTGAAGTCAGACATGGAGGGCTTGGATGCCAAGCTATAGCTTATTTTAGCAGACAGTGGGGAGCCACTAGGATTTTTGAGCAGGAGAGGAGCATTACCAAACCCACGCTTCCCTAAGAGAAATATGGTAGTGTGACCAAGATGAGGCAAAGCCTTAAGGCTGAGAAAGCAGTTTAGAAGACACTGCAATAGTCTGGGCAACAAGTACCAGGGCGTGCAACAGTAAAGAAATTAGGTGATAGAGGCCTTAAATAATATGACCAATGTGTGTAGAGGTCAAGGAGGAGAGAGGAGTTGAAAGGAGGAAGCAAAGGCAAGGCGGCTGGAAACACGGCTCTGGAGTGAGATCGCCGGGGCTTGAATCCACTCTCCTGACATACTAGCTGTTGATTTTATTTTTTTATTTTATTGTATTTATTTATTTGAGAGGGAGAGAGCATGAGTGGGGGGAGGGGCAGAGGAAGAGGGAGAAGCAGACTCCCTGCTGAGTGCAGAGCCTGCCAGCAGGGCTCAGTCGCAGGACCCTGAAATCCATGATTTGAGTAGAAATCAAGAGTCAGCTGCTTAACCAACTGAGCCACCCAGGCGCCCCTCTAGCTGTTGATTTTAGAAAGTCTCTCAGCTTCACAAAGCTTTCTGTCTTCTGTCTTTGAATTGCTGATAATAAGAGCACCTGTTGCACAGGCCCAGAAGGCACTATCACAATGTCTGGGACTCATTAGGTCCTCAGTAAATGAGACTTAGTCTAATTATTTTCATTATCATTATAATTATTCAGGATAATATTAACAATGGCTAAAAGACAGCCAATGGAGGGAGGAGCGTGAAAGGATGGGGTGATGATGAGTTCACGTTTCTTTTCAACAGAAGCTTTAAGAGCAAACAGGGCTTGCCATGTTATTTTCTTCTTCTGCCACGAGCCCAGTGATGCCCCAGAGAGAGGCCACTCCATCGGCCTGGATCCCAACAAGGAGACAAGGAACAGAGACACAACTTGCCCGTGACCAACATATAACATGAGCTAGAAATAAACCTGTGTTGCCGTAAGCTGTGAAGGCAGGAGATGTTTGTTACCGCAGCATACCCAGTCTCTCCTGCTACAGGGGGCCTATGAATCACCAGTGACCCCAGGCTGAGATATCAACAAAGTTACAGCAGGAAATTCCCACAAGTTCCTCCGGAAAGGCTTACAAATAAGACAGGGCTCCAATCTCTTCCATCGTAACAACTATCATAGCATCAGACTGTTAGCACACGCCAAGGGGGATAATTTGGGTGGAGTGGGAAGATGCTCTGTACCCAGTATTTTACTGTTAAGGGCAAATTTGCAGAGATTTGGAAAATTGGGTGGTGTGTGGAGTAAACATACCGAACAAGTTTTCAGCTACAACACAGCTGAGCTCAAGGGAATGGGGTTTGATAGTTAGTGTCAGCATAATGAATTAAAAAAAAGAAAAAAACCCTTTCCAGAATGTCTATGAAACACTGTCAAGTTAAAATTGTGCCTGCAGGGTTTTTTTTTTTTTTTTTTAAAGCAATTTCTCTAACCACTACGGCTAATAATATCTCATTTTGTTAACTTTGAAAGAAGATCTTTTTAAAAACACTGTGCCGTGTCATTTCCCAGCTTAACCTCAGTGACTTCCCATGGCCCTGAAGATCAAGTTGAAATACTTCAAATGACCTGCAAGAAACCTTCAGGCCTGGGCCCTATCTTCCTGTCCAGTTCCACACTTGGCTGCTTTCCTCTCCCATGCTGTGATCCCACCACTCAAGGACTAAAAATTCCCAGGAAAAGCCTGCCCATTCTGCCTCTGAGCTTTTGCACTTACTCTTCCCTCTGTCTGGAATATTTTTCTGATTGTCGTGAAAAGATTCAGTTCATGCATAGGACACCAGCAAAGCAGATGTTCCGAGTGTTTGAAATAATTTAAATGTTTATCTTTCTCTGGAAAAGCATAGAACACAGAGGAAATAACATTTTTTAGTGTTCCCTTGTACCGTGCTCGCTTCGGCAGCACATATACTAAAATAGTGTTCCCTTGTACCTATTTTGCTGTTTAGTATTATTTTTCTTTTGAGCCCTACATACAGCCCTCTCATAATCTCTTCCATGCTCAGGTCTGAGGTAAAGTTCTTAACCTGACCTGGTTTCTGGCTCTGGTTAGTTTTCTTTATTTTTCAGGTTTTAGAGTAAATGCAACTTTCCACAGGAAACCTCCTGGGACTACATCCTGTATCCATCAAGGTTAGTAACTTTTTTCTAGGTTACCAGAGCTCTTGATACTTCCTCTAAGCCCAAAGTGATAATGCAGTAATTTTTTAAAAGATTTTATTTATTTATTTGAGAGAAAGAGAGACAGAGACAGAGCACAAACAGGGGGAGGGGCAGAGAGAGAGAGAAAGAGAGAGAAGCAGGCTCTCCACTAAGCAGGGAGTCCAAAGCAAGACTCAATCCTAGGACTCCAGGATCATGACCTGAACCAAAGGCAGACACTTAACTGACTAAGCCACCCAGGCACCCCTATGCGGTAGTTTTTACCTAGTACATAAATTCCAGGAGGGCAGAAATGGTGTGAGTCACTGTATTTCCACCAACTGGCTCAGAGCTTGGCATATAGTAGAGGTTCAACAAACACTACCCTGAATAGAGAGACTGAAACATGCATTTCTACCCCATTCCAACCCTGGACAGGGCCCTAGGGCCCAATTTGGAGGTAAATTAATGTGGCTGATTGCATTTGGCAATCCGTGTTTATATGGTCACCAAATGGGATGTTGAATTCGAAGAGAAGAGGTAAGTTGTTTGAAGCAGGCATTCAGCAATCAGAACTCACCCTCACCCCATGTTTTTTGAAAAAATATTTTATTGTGAGAGTGCCTGCATGACTCAGTCGGTCGGGTGTCCGACTCTTGATTTCCGTTCAGGTTGTGATCTCAGGGTTGCGAGATCAAGCCCCATATGGGGCTCCCTGCTCAGCGGGGAGTCTGCTGGAGATACTCTCCCTCTCCCTCTGCACCCCCCCCACTCTTTCTCTATTTATTAAAATAAATAACTAAATCTTAAAAAAAAGAAAAAGAAAGGAATATGCTTTATTGCAGTAAATATATATAACATGAAATTTGCTATTTTAACCTTTTTTTTTAAGATTTTATTTATTTATTTGACAGACAGAGATCACAAGTAGGCAGAGAGGCAGGCAGAGAGAGAGAGGAAGGGAAGCAGGCTCCCTGCCGAGCAGAGAGCCCGATGCGGGGCTCAATCCCAGGACCCTTAGACCATGACCTGAGCCGAAGGCAGAGGCTTAACCCACTGAGCCACCCAGGTGCCCCATGCTATTTTAGCCATTTTTTAAAAAGATTTTTTTATTTATGTATTTGACAGAGATCACAAATAGGCAGAGAGCAGGAGCAGAGAGAGAGGGGGAAGCAGGCTCCCTGCTGAGGAGAGAGCCTGATGTGGGGCTCGATCCCAGGACCCTAAGATCATGACCTGAGCCGAAGGCAGAGGCTTAACCCACTAAGCCACCCAGGTGCCCCTGTTTTAGCCATTTTTAAGGAACATACTTCAAGGGCAGTAAGTATATTCACAATGTGATACAACTATCGTCATTATCAATTTCCAAAACTTTTTCATCACCCATGAAGCCATAATTCCTCCCTCCCGCTCCCCACAACCCTTGATCACCTCTAACCTGCTTTCTGTTTCTACGGATTTACCTGTTTTGGACATTTCATGGAAGTGGAATCCCACAGCATGGCGCCTTTCATGTCTGGCTTCTTTCATGGAGCATCACGTTTTCAGGGTTTAGCCCCATTGTAGCAAGAATCGGTGCTTTCATTCCTTATTATGAATGAAGAGTATTCCATCGTATGGCTATGCCACGTTTTATGTATCAGTTCATAAGCTTATGGCCATCTGAGTTGTTTCCGCCCTTTGGCTACAGTGAATAATGAATGCTGCAGTGAACACCGACATACAAATATTTTTTGTCCATTTTCAATTCTTTTGGGGTCTCTATCTCGGGATTGCCGATCACCTGGGAATTCTCGTTTCCATCTCCCGACTGTCAGGTGAGAGTAGTATTGGTCATGAAGCCCTGGCTCGGGGCTGGGACATTTATCTGCATCACCTCCTCAGAGCCTTTGGCAACCTTCTGCTATATATGTATTGTACCCATTTTCCACATGGGGAAACTGAGGTCTAGGTAGGTTCTGCAACTTGCCCCAAATTACAAACCCATGGGATAGTGGAGCAAGGGTTTGAACTCCAGAGTCTCTGCTCCTGACCACCACCAGAGGCAGCCTTCCTCCCAAATCTCAGTGTGGTGGCGGGAAGGGGACACAGGAAGGAGGCAGCTGGGCGAGACCCTCTTTCTCATGGTGCTGTTCACCCAGTTATTATCGAGAGCAGGTACGAATCCTTGGTTGGTAGTCCAGAACTTAAATTCATTTGAAGGCTTACTACTGTTTTGATAGAAATTTTACCATTTGAATATTTTATATAAGAGAGGAGAAGGCTCGTACTATCATGCAGTGAGACCAACACTTGTTATCAAAAATCAACATGAAAATGAAGCAAACAACCAAGAATACATTGGAACCAATGTAAACAAAAACTACTTGGGGCGTCTGGGTGGCTCAGTGGGTTAAAGCCTCTGCCTTCAGCTCAGGTCGTGGTCCTAAGGTCCTGGAATGGAGCCCAGCATCAGGCTCTCTGCTCAGCAGGGAGCCTGCTTCCCCCCTCTCTCTGCCTGCTTCTCTGCCTCCTTGTGATCTCTGTCGAATAAATAAATAAAATCTTAAAAAAAAAAAAAAAACTACTGTTGCACCTACTCAGAAGCTATCACTATTCACACCTTGGTGCCAACGATTCTTCCAAACATTCTTCTGTGCGTATGCAAACATATGGTGATTTTCTTTTTTAATGAGATCATACAGAATATATGTAACATTTCCTAACCTTTTTCATTTACTATATCACAACTATATTCCACATTAAGCAGCCTCTCTCTCCAACAGAAATTTATGGTTACCTAGTATTTCTTTTTCTGTGTGTGTGTGTGTGTTTACCTAGTATTTCATTTGTTCCCTCGGCGAGTATTTATTGAGTGCCTAAAATTTTGTCTCAGAAAGCATTTAGCTGAGCCTCTGTTATTGTAAATAGGTTCTTCCCAGCTTCTTGCTAGGGTGAAGAGCACTGCCCTCAATATCCTCGTAGCTAAATCTTTGGACATATACTTTGGCTCCTTCTGGAAATAAATTCCTAGAAGTGGAATTGCTTGGTCCAAAAATAACACCTTTCAAGTTTTTATATTCTCTTAGCCAGGCATATTTGGTTGTTGGGAACAGACACCTTCTTTAACTACCTCAAGTTCAAGGTGGGTTACGAAAGGGCACATGTGCCTCAGGCACAGGGGAGAACAGAGTTTCCAAAGGCTTCCAGCAGCCAAAGTGTGAAGTATGTGGTCATTCAGTCTAGTACTCCCACTGACATGGCCCCACCACCAACTCAGTCAGTCTTGATTTCAACCTTATCCAAATTCTTAAGAAAGAGGGAAATCCGGTTGGTGTTGCCTCAGGCTAAGGCACTGGCTTCCCTGGGTCAGGGAGTTTCATGATGGAACTAGGGCCCACCTGAAACCAGGGAGGTGCAGGGAGACCCATCTGATGAAAAGGATCTTAAAAATAGCTTGAGACTAGAAATGTGTCAGTAGAGGAAAAAAAATAACCTCCTTTTCCTTTGTAAACGGATCTGCATTCTCAGAGCATTGATTAGCCAGAATTCTTTCGGTTGTGAGTGACAGAAACCCGGTTTAAACAGGCTGAAGCACCAGGATGTGGAAGAGGATTTGGGAGAATCGGTAGCCCCAAGGTATTAATGGTGACAGCTTCATCAGAGCTAGATCTGCTACCAAATACAGCTGGATCTAAAGGTGTCACCAAGACTCTTTCCCTGTCTTTCTCTGCTCTGTCTTCTTCTGCAGAGAAGTCCCTTGTGGGCTGACTTTCCAGGATAAGCTATGACGGCCACCTGTATTTCCTGGCTTATATCCCACCACTTTGGCAATCCCAACAGAAAGAGCGTACCCTTGCCCACTGATTCCTGCCAAAGTCCCAGAGTTGACGCCTAACTGGCCAATAGGATTCAACTGATGACCAAGGACAAGGGAAAGGAATATTTCAGTTGTTCAGGCTTATGTCCTTCCACTGAAGCTAGGCAGGGAGGTCAGCCCCACCTGAGCCACACAAGAGTGGGTGAGTAGCAGGTAGGAGAGGGGTGTCTCCCAGAAAAAAAATCAGGATGCTTTTACCAAAAGAAGGGGGATAGTGCTGGGCAGGAAACACCAACAAGTGTCACTGCAGAAATATAGTAGGGTCCTGTCTTTTTTCAGGAGAGATGGCTCATATTAAGCCATCCTGACATCCTTTTCTTATTGCTCCCAAATGACAAACAGGAGGTTCTGTGAGCTCATTGAAAGAAATGGTGCTGTCCAATAGAGCTTTCTGTAAAGATGGGAATATTCGCCATCTGTGCTGTCCAGTACAGGAGCCACCAGCCACAATGTGGCTACTGAGCACTTGAAATGAGAGCAGATTTTAAATTTTAATTAATTTAAATTTAAAGAGCCACACGAGGCTAGTGGCTACCGTAAAAGCCTGCTACTTTTTCCTGTTAGCACTGTATAGAAATGCTTCCTGACTTCAGGAACAGAAACTCTTGCCCTTGGCTGCTGGCAGGGAAACTTTCTGAGTCTCAGGGAGTGTTTCCAGGAGAGCCATGGGAGGCCCGCGCCGTGTCCGTGGGGCCGGCGGTGAATGAGGCATCTTGTAATGAAATAACTAAAACGTCATTGTGACTGTAGAATCAAGGGTCTTCCCTCCTTATCTCCAAAGTGCCCGTGTTTTACATGAAAAAGCGTTTCTAATTAATAGGCCAGCCCCTCTTGAGTTTGATAAAAACAGAGGAGAAAAGGATTTGATTAACCCACAATCTTTTCAATTTGGCGTGTTCTGCATGAGTGAAGTGTGTTTTCTGCAACGGAGCCAAGCCGGGCCCATCCTGGTTTACCGTGATAACATTCTTCCCTT
This sequence comes from Mustela erminea, assembly GCF_009829155.1. Taxonomy (NCBI): domain Eukaryota; kingdom Metazoa; phylum Chordata; class Mammalia; order Carnivora; family Mustelidae; genus Mustela; species Mustela erminea. Next base: position 84,221,227 of record NC_045626.1, read on the forward strand.
TGTGCAGCCCTGATTTACCCCCAGCCTGCCAGGAGAGGTTGGTATGAAGAGATTCTCAGAGGTAATCGCCAGCGCGGGCTGCAAGGGTAATCTGGATTCTCATACAGATGGTGGCCCACCCGAGGAAGGGAAGGATGACGTAGGCTTCCATTGTTCCCAAGTAAGAGAGTCTATTCGGGCTGGAGACTGAGGGCAGGAGGTTTGCAGGAAGCAGGGAGGGAAGGAACCAAACAGAAGGATGGGTGGCGCACTCAAAGTCAACATGTCAGGGACTGAGATGGGGCAGAAGGGGGGAAATCAGCTGTTGCCATGTCCAGTGCTGTGATCGGGTGTCCGCTGGCTCTCCCAGCAGCAGCATGGCCAAAAGAAGCCCTCACCGCCCGAGTAAAAGCAGGTCACAGCAATGTGTTTACTGAGTAACGGCCCAATTTCATTTTTCTCTTTGCAGAGATGAGAAGCTTCTTTCTCCTCTCTCCTTCTCCTGAGGAAAATGGGCTAGATAATGTCTCTCTGGATGGGTGGTGGTTTAAAAATGTGACCTCGGATTCTTAGATGGTTCTCCCATTGAGATGTGGTGTTCTTCTGTCCTCTCCACTGAAATCTGGATGGGCTTGTGACAGCTTTGCCCAGTGGAGTCTGGAGAAAGTGATGTGTCTGTGACTTCTGAGGCTAGCTCATGAAGGTTCATCACCTTATTCCCTGGGATCCTCATGCTTGGAGGCCTGAGCTACCTCGTACGAGCACCCCCAGTTTGCGATATTTTGTCATGGCAGCCCTAACAAACTGAGCACCCTTCTTCAATCTTATTTTTTGGTGTGTCACATGTTTTTTTGGTCTTTTTCCCTCCAATATTTTATTATGAAAAACTCTAAACATACAGAAAAGTAGAAGGCGTTGTGAACACCCAGGTACCCACCTCCCACATTCTACAATTAACATAAGGTTATGTTTGTCGCATTACATGACTATCAACTTCTCCATCCTTCTATCCACCTAGCCATTCATCTTTTTTTCTCCTTCCCTTTGAAATAAGTTGCAAGCAGCATACACATCCTTTTTCAACATTTCAACCTGTGCATCAGGTTGTAGAGTTCAATATTTGTTTTCCATTTTTTTAATTGAAATACAGAGAAAGGTACAAATCTTTTGTATGTCATTTTTCATGAGTCTTGGTAAACGTCTAAACCACATAACCTTAACCCCTACAAGATACAGACCATCACCACGACCAGAAAGTTCCCTCCTGTTCTTCCCAGTCAATACTGGCTCCTACTTGCCCAAGAGGACACTACTTTTCTGGCTTTTCTCAATACGGTTAGTTTAGCCTGTTCTAGAACTTCAGATATATGGAATCATATGATATATACTTCTTTTGTATAAGCCTTCCTTCACTTGATACAATATTTTTGATTGATTTTTATTTTAAGAAAGCCATAAGACTTGGTTCAAAGTGTTTTAGCACCCTGCTGAGAACGAGGAATAATAAATAAAAAATACATGAAACAATGACTAGGAATATGTGTTCCACCTGCTCCATGCCAGGCAATGGGCTAGGTGCTTGGGATATAATGCTGAATAAAACCCAGCCCTGCCCTCAAGGAGACCACAAGTACCAGAGCCAGAAGGAAAGGAAAGAGGCTAACCAAGGTGTAATTCTGAGTAATAAAGATAAGTACAGAGGAATGGGGCAAAGGGACTGGATGTTTCTTAAACTTGGTTCCAGCAGTATTCTTGCCTATTTAATATTGGTCTTTAAATCTACTCCTTTTATTTCACTAAGTTATTTCTGAAGTCTAACCAATTTTGTCAGGCAAGCAGTATGCCTGGTTAAAAATGCCTTGCCAGACTCCCTTGTAGCTAGGAGTGGTCAGAGAACTTAATTCTAGCCAATAAAATGTAGGCAGAAGTCCACTGGGTGGAGCTCCTAGAAAACTCTTTGCTTTCCTAATTAAAAAAACTGATGAAAGGGGTGCCTGGGTGACTCAGTAGGTTAAGCATCTGCCTTCGGCTCAGATCGTGATCCCAGGTCCTGGGATGCAGCCCCACATTGTGCTCCCTGTTCAGCAGGGAGCTTACTTCTCCCTCTTCCTTCTGCTCATGCTCCCTCTCTCTCTGTCTCAAATAAATAAATAAAATCGTTTTTAAAAACCTGATGATGATGATGATAATGGTGGTGGTGGTTATGGTAGACACACTCAGCAGGTACAGCCTTTTCCCTTCCCCCTCTTTCTCTTCTTCCTGCCTGGAATGAGGGTGCAATGCTTGGAGGAGAGCAACCAACTTGAGGCCATGAGGATAAAAGCCTCATGCCAAGAATGAAAGCAGGAAATTAGAAAGAGCCTGGATCTTTCACAACATATTTGGATAGCTGCACCTGCCTTGGACTGTTGATGTCCAAAAATCCTGGTAACTGAAAAAAATTTAACTCCTTACTTTTTTACACCACTGTTGGTTGAGTTTTCAGTTATTTGAAACCAAATGCATCCCCAATTAACACATTTAAGTTTGATGGGCTACTTTTTTTTCTAACTTAATTCAAACGAATATGCAATTGTTCAAATAAAAATGCTTTTGAGTACCATCTGAAACTGACCCTATAAACCAGAGGAGGGTCACACTTTTAGAAATTGCAACCTGGTAGGTCATAGCTTTGATTATTTCAGAATTCACTATAATTTCTCCATGATCCTTTATTTTGATCTTCACTACAACTCCATGAAGTAGATGAGACAGATACTGTCCACTTGTTACAAATGAGGGAATGGATGGGGCTGAGAGGTGTTAGGTGATTTGCTAAGGATCTCATAGCTGGTGAGCAGGGAAGCCAGGAGAAGTTCACAGTGTTACTGTCACAAAGGTTCATTAAGCACCTACTAAGTGCCAGGCACTGTGGATACAATGGAGAATAAGATACAGAACCAGTCTCTGCTCCCCTGGCATAAGAGGGAGGATGGACATTTAACCAAGTGTTGGCAACCAAATATGAACAAGAGTATGACAGAGGAAATCTAGAAGTCTGAGGAAACACGAAAGAGGGTTGCCGTCTTAATTTCTGTTCCCCAAAAGCAGACCCTGAGGCGAGAATTTGAGACCCGATAGATTGGAGGGAGATGATTCCAGGAAGTGCAGGTAGAGAAGAGAAGATAAAGCAGATATGTGCTAACAAAGTTATGGTAATAAGCAAGTTCTGCCCAGAGGGCAGCCAGGGCTCACCTCCCCCCTCCACTGGGACGCAGGGCCCTCTGCAGAACTGTGTGGAACACAGCTCAGAGCTGCCTTCGGCGGGTGAAAAGCTGGACTATTTATTCAGCACCACTCCTCCCTGGTCGGTTGTGAGCAGCTCCTGGGGGCGTTACCTCCCGGGCGCTCTGGCCTGTCCTACCCAAGGGCCAAGCATCCGGCGTCCAAAATAAAGTCCCCAGACAGGAAACCCCTATCCTGCGCCAAATCTGGGTGCAGGGGACCCCAGGGTGGGGTGGAGGAGTCAGGCACCAGCAAAGACTGCCACAGGGACCTCCTCTAGCGAAGAAGGGCTCAAGAGGCTTGGGAAGGAAGTGACGCGCCATCAGTCCTCCTTTCGCCACGCAACGCTGCAATCTGACAACACGAAGCAGCGTCTCTAAGAAGGGCTGCCTGGAGGGAATTAAATGCCTCCATATCGTGACATTTGACCCTCTGGCTCGCCCACAAGGCCAAGCCAGGTGGAACCCAAACCCCACAGCGAGGCTCCAGGATAGAGACAAGATCAAAACGTACCTCCTTCCAGAAATCTCCTCAGGAGCCTGGCCTCCCGTGGGGGACGAGGGAACCGGCAGCCGGTTTCCAACTTCGCCTGGGCTTCCTGCGGTGCGTGCTTCTGTCCTCGCTGACACGCCGAATGTTCTCCCCCAAATTATTTCTGAGTTCTCCTGGCAGCGGCTCTGCCTCCCCCGCCTCCCCTCCCCACTCCCTTTGGCAGATCTGTGTTATAAAATAAGAGGCTCGGGATTATGTCTGTCTGACAACTGAAGAATGAGCAACGGAGCAGATGCAGAGTCTTACAAATCCCGTGAATTATACATGGCCATCTGCAGCCTCGAGCCGTCCAGGATTTCCACCCCACACCACGGCGTTCCATATGGAGTCATATGTTTTTAGTATCCGAGCCATGCTGTCAACGTCCAGCAATCCGTCATGTGGCACATGTGTGATGCAAGCGCCCAAATAAATGTTATCTCAGGCCCAGGAGCGCTGCGCAGAGGAGCGCGGTGGCTCCGGCAGCCTGGTCTTCGCGGAAGGGCGGTTGCCGGTAGAGGGTTTTGGGGGGGAAATTTGGACGATGTTCTTAAATCTCTTTTCTATGACCAGCAAGGCAAACCGCACACCCTCCACCTCACGAATACCCTCAGGAAGGCTTGCTTTTCAAATAAAACGTAAAAAGTCACCAGCTTTAAGTCTCAAGCTGGCGGATTTTAATGGATACTCCGGGGACGGCTTCCTGGTTGCCGCCACTTTGTTTTAAGAGTCCGGGTGGTCTCTTTCGTGCCGGGGCCTGAGATCACATGACCTGACCCTTCCGGAGCTGATTGGCTCAGGCTGGGGCTTCCTGGCCGTGGCTGGGCCAATCAGATTCTCTCGTCCAAAAATCAGAGGTAGGGGAGCTACTCAGGCTGTGCTAAGACGTAAATAGAGGAAACAGGGCAGTGGGGAACCCTGGTAGGGCCATGTGCGTGGGGAGAGAGAATCGGGTGCAAAGGATAGTGAGAGAAATGGAGATGGAGAATAGGAAGGAGGAGGGGGAAGGAGGATCACCATTTCTTTGACAATCCCTTCTGCTTAGTCTCATTCTGACCTCAGCTACCCTCTGGCCTCCGTCTAAATTCTTCTTGCCCAAAGGCTGTTTATTGGCTAAAGGTTTGTGGTGAGAGAGAAGCAACCTGTTCAAGATGTCTGGGTTAATCAATTAAAAGGCGGTGTATCTAGGGGCGCCTGGGTGGCTCAGAGGGTTAAGCCTCTGCCTTGGGCTTGGGTCATGATCTCGGGGTCCTGGGATCGAATCCCACATCAGGATCTATGCTCAGCGGGGAGCCTGCTTCCCCCCCCTCTCTCTGCCTGCCTCTCTGCCTACTTGTGATCTCTGTCTGTCAAATAAACAAATAAATAAATAAAATCTTAAAAAAAAAAAAAAAGGCGGCGTATCTAGACAGAACATCCCCGCCTCCCAGTTGGGAGAGGCAAGGGTTGGAGAGGATAGAGGTCAACGTTTTCAAGCAACAGGGAAGAGGGGCTGATTTCACAGTTACTGGGCCCTGGTAACCTCCCCTCAGAAACACTATGGGAGTCTGACGAACTGAGGTGATCCAGCTCTTTGTTGCTCCAATAATAGGAATATCTGGGTCTTGCTGCTGTTTTGCAAATACCAGTTTTATGTCCAGAGGGGATATCTGTTGTCTAGCCTCCTGGACATCTCCTTGCCCTTCTCTGGTAAAAGTGATGAAGTTCTAGAATATAGGTGAGGTGAGGTCGGGCGAGGTCTGGAGCCAACAGCTAAGAAAGAATTCTTAAGACGTCTCTGGTGCAAAAAGGTCATTTATTAAAGCACGGGGACAGGACCCGTGGGCAGGAAGAGATGCTGTCCTGGGGTTGTGAGGGGTGGCAGTTTATGTACCAAGGGGTTGGGGGAAGGTAGGGGAAAGGGAGGATTCAACAGAACTTTGATATGCTAAAGAGGATCTACAAGGTACCAGGATACAGGAGGTCTTGCTGGTGTCAAGGTTGTTTTTCCCTTTTAGCAAGCCATCAACATTAAGATAGTTGGGAGATTCTTAAAGAATGTCACTTATGTCCCACCCAGGAGTGGGGGTGAGGGGGAGATTGCAAGGTGTCTAATGGGTCACTGAGATTTGGCCTGGGACTTTTCCCAGAGCTATTAGGAAAAAAGTGTTCTCTTTCTATAGGAGTGATTGAGCTGATTAAGTTGTAGGCATGGAGCTGTTGATGGCCACTTTTGCCATTGCAAGAGAATAAGTCAATACAGAAGAGAGGAAGGAGGAGATCTGGGAAGCAGGTGGAGAGAAGAGTGAATGACAGCAGGAGAGAGAGAGTCCAGATGACATAGTGTAATGCCTGGATCCAGCTATGCCTGAAGTCCTTTACACCAGGACCTCTCAGTTACATGAGTCAATAAATCCTCTTATGCATGTAAGCCATTGCATGTCACTTGGAATAATAGAGTCACGAATGATGCAGCATTTTATACACCCCAAACCAGTGCCACCTTCTTGAAGCTAAAGAAGAAAAAGGCTTTTGGAATAATCAGAGGATAGAGGATTCTCTGGAGAGACCAGTGCAGTTGGTGGTTGGGGGTAGGGGGGTGGATGGGTGGAGAACCAGGCTGGATCATGTGATGTGAAAAACTGAATCTTAGGGCTCTCCCACATCATCAGGAAGCTCTCTCAGTGATCTCTGCCTCTTACATGTGTGGATAAATGCCTGAAGGGTGTAAAAGTAGATTTCATGGTTCTGAAGTTCAGTTCCTATGACAGTGACAGCCAAGAAAACAGAAATAGACTCAAGTAGGCATCTCAAGAACCAGGACTGGGCCTTGGACCCCAAGCCTTATGATTAAGACCTGGATTTGAATTTCAGTCCTATGACTTCCCAGCCCTCTTTCCTAGGCAAGTCCTTTACTCTGTGAGCCTCAATTTCACCTCTCTAGAATGGGGATGATGATGGAACCCACCCTGTGGGGGCATGGTGAGGTATAAAGGAGATAAAATCCTACCCTGGCTAGGTACATGATTGGCAGGCATTAGAGGTAATTATGAGTTGGACAGACATTGACAGTTCTTATTTTATGTTTTAAAGATATATTTTTATTTTAGAGAAAGAGAGTGAGCCTGAGTGGGAGGGGCAGAGGGAGAGAGAATCTCAAGGAGACTGGGCTGAGTATGGAGCCTGATGCGGGTCTCAATCTTGGGACCTGGAGATTGTGACCTGAGCTGAAACCAAGGGTCAGATGTTCAATCAAAGGTATCACCCAAGCACCCCAACAGTTTTTTTTCATCGTTGTTTTTATTTTTAAGGTTACTGTCTGCTTTTAGCAACTGATACTGGTTTTTCAGTGATGGCAACAGTGTAAAGTTCCTTCTCAAATATAATTTATTGAAATAAAAAGGAGGTCAGTTAGGGGGAACCTGGGTGGCACAGTGGGTTAAAGCCTCTGCCTTCAGCTCAGGTCATGATCCCAGGGTCCTGGGATCAAGCCCCGCATCAGGATCTCTGCTCAGCGGGGAGCCTGCTTCCCTTCCCCTCTCCCTGCCTGCCTCTCTGCCTACTTGTGATCTCTGTCAAATAAATAAATAATTTTTTAAAAGGGGGGGGTCAATTTAAAGAAAATACTAAGTCAAAAATAGTACAGCTAGAACTTACAGAAACTCTGAAGGGGAATTTCAATGACTGCAGTTGGCTAAACACCACAATAATGCCTGATGCCTGGCACATAGTAGGTGCTCACTAAAGGTGGATAGATTGAGATGAGATGGCATTTGGCCCTGGCCACAGGAGCAGGAACTTAACTGGATGGAAACCCATGAGAGGGAAGATTACAGAGGCACATGACCTTAAGGGGTAGATGCTTTGATGTCGGACAAAGTGCCAGATTCACAGTAGGTGACCCAAGTGGTTCTTAAAGGGAATCATGAATCTCAAAGTAAATGATTACAAGAGAAATCAGCCCCAAGGCCAGCCCTGAAACTTGCAGCCAGCAAGTACTAATCCCCTCTTTGGGTCTGGAAAACTTCCCACTTCGAATGCCTGACCCCTCTTGACAGCTGTCATCACATCCAGCATACAGGAGGGGAAAGAAGCCGAGGGCAGAGTCCTACAAGATGAGCGAGTGTGTTAGCAGCTGCAGGAGGCCACACGTCATCTCTCCCTTGGAACATGGAGACAGAGTCTTACCTAGAGTTGGGAGTCTATGGGGTGCCAAATTTAGAGGACTTTTAGGAGGCCAGACAGGGAAGTAAATGAATAAAGTTACCAAATGTGAAATAAGAATCCTGGGGGTAATGCCTCACTGGAGGGGACATGTGCCCCACCCAAGGTAACAACTTCACTGACTTGCTTTCCAGATCACATTAGATCCTGTATGTAAATGCTTGGCACAGTGCCTGGTTCCCAGACCTTGCTCAACAAATGGAAGCTATGATTATTGTTGTTGTTCCTCAGTCTAAAGGAGAGTTCTGGGGGCACCCGGCTGGCTCAGTCCATAGAGCATGGGACTCTTAATCTCGGGGTTTTGAGTTCAAGCTTCATGTTGGGTATAATGATTACTTAAAAAATAAATAAACATTAAAAAAAAAAAAAAGACGAGTCCTGAACCAAAGACTGCCAAGTCCCAAGGAAGCCCAATGCACCATCAATTTCCCAACTTCAGCCACAAAGGAACCTACAGAGAAGAGCCAGGTGTTGGAAAGAAAGGACTGTCCAGCAGCAGATACAGGGGAATCCAATTTCTTTTCCCTCTCTAATGAATTCTATGAGTCATTCTTCAGCAGTAAAATAGAGATTAAAAAAATAAAAAACCTCCTATCTTCTGACAAAGGGAGAATTAAAAGGACAATCCAGTAGTGCTTGGAGCTGAAAAATAACCAATGAATTACTTGAAGTGCTTGATTGTATTGAGAGATTTGTACTAATAGTAGAGTCTGTGGTAAGTTATTGATAAAAACAGAAAAAGACCCCCTCCCAAGAAAAAAGAGAAAAAGAAAAAAAAAAGAGAGGCAGGGAAAACAAAATGTTGTAGTCTTAGTACATAAGGACTTGTTGTGAACAATACAAACAATCATCATAATATAAACATTGAATATTAATTCAATATTTTAATAGAATTTCTTCTTAGAAAAATCTTAGATTTACAGGAAAATTGATAGTATAGAGAGTTTAGAGAACTCCCATATACCTTATACCCAGTTTCCCCTATCACTAGCATCTTCTATTAGGCTGGTAAATTTGTTGCAATTAATTGACCAATATTGATACATTGTTATTAACTAAAGCCTATAGTTTATTCAGATTTCCTTGTTTTTACCTAATGTCTTTTTCTGTTCTAGGAAATCAACATTGCTTTAGGTAGTTTTATCTCCTTAAGCTCCTCCTGGCTGTGAAAATTTCTCAGACTGTCCTTGTTCTTAGTAACTTTGACTGTTTCGAGCAGTCCTGATCAAGTATCTTGTAGAATGTCCCCCAGCTGGGGTTTCTCTGATACTTCCTTCATGAGTAGCCTGAGTTGTAGACGTTGAGAGGGAGACCTACAGGGGTGAAGTGCTATTTTCATCATATCATGTCAAGCGTACATACTACCACCGTGATTTTTCACTGCTCATATTGACCTTGATCATATGATAAAAATAACATCTGTTGATTATTTTTAAATGTTAAATTTAATATAAAAATAAAATATCATTTGAAAAATAAAGTAGTACCATAACTATACTCAGAATATGACGTGGGGGGGTGTGCGCCTGGTTGGCTGAGTGGGTTAAAGCCTCTGCCTTCGGCTCAGGTCGTGATCCTAGGGTCCTGGGATCAAGCCCCGCATCAGGCTCTCTGCTCAGCGAGGAGCCTGCTTCCCTTCCTCTCTCTCTGCCTGCCTCTCTGCCTACTCATGATCTCTCTCTGTCAAATAAATAAATAAAATCTTTAAAAAAAATATTAAGTGGGGAAGTGTGTGTGTGTCTGTGGCATGTGGAGTAGTGGGGGAGGGCTGAAGACAAAGAAATCTTTACCTTCTATAGTTGAGAGTCAGTAGAGGTCTGTCTGGAAAAAGAATCAAGAAATCATAGAGTAAACATTGCATTTAGGAAAATGCAGATAAAACACAGAGGAAGAAGAGACCATTAAAAGAGTTGAAAATAGTTGCTTCAGAGAGCTGAGAGTTCAGGGTGAGAAGATATGGGACAGGGATGATAGCAGAAGACACTGAGGGTTGACCTGCCTGACACCCATCCCAACCTCCTTCTCTTGGCCTTTCTTCTGTAGAGGCAAAAAAACTAAAAAAGAAAAACTCTCATCTCCTAGACTCCTTTGCAGCTAGGAGGGATCAAAATGCACAGTTTTGACTGATGACATAATCTGAAACCTGTGGGGGATCTCTGGGAAAGACTTCTGCCACCTTCCTTCTGCCTGGAACACAGATGTGATTGATGACTTGAGGAGCTCCCACAACCATTTTGTGGTCATGAGGAAAGACCAAGAAAGGAAGGAAACATCTGACCTAATGCCATTGAATACCTTAACCAACTGCTCACCTCTGGACATCTATTTGTGAACAACTGAAATATTTAAATCAACTCTTCCAGTTTATGTTACCAGCATTTGGGCTTTCTGTTATTTGCATGGAATGTGCAAACCATGGCAGGTATAGGGGCTATTTATCAACATGTTTGCAATATTTTGATAAACATTAAAATTAAATTTAAAAATAGGTAGCGTGTTTGGATCTGGCTGCAGAGATTGCCTGGCACACACATGGTTCCTGTCACTTTTTCATCCCCTTATAGTTCCCCACAGCTCCTGGGCCAAGTCCTTCCGGAGTCTTTAGTCAAACATGTCTCTGATGGGTGGTGGAGAATACTGCAGATGTAGTAGCCCCTTGACAATCCCCACTAGGTTCCTGTGCTGCACATCTTGACATGTATAGATTTTACCTAATGCTGTAAATTAAGATAATTGTGCTGAAGTCCAATTAATTCAGTTAACTTCCCAGGACACACACAAGCCAAGGCTTGATTATAGAGCAGAATCCTGAGTTCTTCTCCATTGCTTGCTTCTTTCTTTCTGATAAAGTCATTGCATAAAGTCTCCAAAACACTTTCCTGAATTCCCCTCTGCCCTAGCACTACTTCTTGGAGGTGAGACCGAATAGTCAAGAATCAGAGGCCGGCCTGTCATTTTTGACACCTCCCTCATCTACTCTCTAAAGTCTCATCTCCTCGGATCTCTCAGCACCATCTCCTTTCCACCTCCCCTGCTAGCTCTCTGGTGTAGCCTGCCATCAATAAGTTGATGTCCTTCTGTATTCAAAAGCCTGCAGGAGCTCCATCACACTCAGCATGAAAGCTGGTAGGCCTGCAGACCCATGTGATCCGGCCCCCCATAACCCCTCTAGGCTCTTCTCCTTTACTCTCCCCATTCCAACCATGTGTTGCCAGGCCTCCTCCTACCCTAGGACTTCGCCTGGAATGTTCTTCTACCTACCCAACGCTGCATGCTCTCTTTGCCTTTCACCTTTTCAATTCCTACTCATTCCTTGGAGCTAATTTAACACCCCCGCCCCAGGAAGCCTTTCTGGACTCCCTTTGTTATAGAATGAGAGCTCCCCAAGGGCAGGATCCAGCATTGCCTATTGTGGCCCTAGCATTTGAACAGTTTTTGATACATAGCAAGTGCTTAACAGATGTTTAAGGAAGGAAGGAATATTGGTAGAAGAAAATGATATACATAAGTTTATTAGAAACTTGTAAGTGCTAATAGCAATGAGGGCTTGTGAACAAAGCTGCATTTAGAATGAGAGACTGCCCTCCAAGGCAGCCCATATATACTGTTAGAAATAAATGCTTTGGGTTCGGGGCGCCTGGGTGGCTCAGTGGGTTAAGCCTCTGCCTTCAGCTCAGTTCATGATCTCAGGGTCCTGGGATCAGGCCCCACATCAGGCTCTCTGCTCAGCAGGAAGCCTGCTTCCCCCTCTCTCTCTCTGCTTTCCTCTCTGCCTACATGTGACCTCTCTCTCTAATAAAAATAAATTTAAAAAGAAAAAGAAAAAATATTAAAAAAAAAAAAAAAGAAATGCTTTGGGTTCAAGGAACAGTAAATTCAGGAAATATGGCCAAAAATAAGGGTTGGCCCACAGGGCAAATTTGTGGCACCCATGAAATTTCGAAAACAAAGTTTTATTGGCACACAACAACATCCCTTTGTTAACATATTGCCTATGGCTGATTTCATGATTCAACAGACTTGAATCATTGCAATGGAGACCATAGGGCCCACAAACTCATACCTGAAATATCTACTATGTTTGGGGTGCCTGGGTGGCTCAGTTGATTAAATGTCTGACTATTGATCTCAGCTCAGGTCTTGATCTCACGGTCAGGAGTTTGAGCCCTGTGTTGGGCTCCACACTGGGCACGGAGCCCACTTAAAAAATGAAAACAAAAAACAAAAACAAAACTACTATGTGGTTCTTTATAGAAAAAGATTTGCCAGACCTTGGCCTAAATGAACAGGGGTTGATTTTTCTCATATAACAAGAAATCCGGGGAAGAAGGCTCCCAGGGTTGGTTTGAAGAATGGCAAATACTCAGGGCCCTGGGCTAGTGTCTGTGTCATTTTCTTGGTCTTTCCCTTATGGTCACAAAATAGCTGCCACAGCTCCAGGCATCACATCTTCACACAACTACATTCAGAGGAGGAAATAACCAAAGTCTTAGAACAGAGAGATTCTTCTATAACTTACTTTCCCCTTATTAAGAAAGATAAACTTCCCAGAATCCCCCCAAGGTTGCCTCTTGCAAGGAAGAAAAGAGGGGTGTGCTGTCAGTGGGCAACTGCCGTACTTGCCATAACTCTCCTTCCCACTACATTTCTCTTATTAGTGGCACCTGATACTGCCACCACCACCACCCACTGGCATTCGGACCAAATGTGGAATCCATGGTAAACTGAGGCACCTTTCTTCTCCTCCTCAGCACCAAGACCCCATCCTTTATTAATAAATAGTAACTATCAGTTGTTGAATGCATACTATGCATCTGTCGTCATTTCAAGCACTTATAGGAAGGTACTATTATTACCATTTCACAGGGGAGGCTATGGAGGCACAGAGAGGTCAACTCACTCACTTGAGGTCACACAGCAGGTACCAACAACAATCAAGATTGGAACCAACAGTGTGGCTCCAGAGCAGCCCACCATGACCACTCTGCATGGCCAAGGCTGCTCCCTGGAATCTCGGGGGGGAGTTCTTTCGATTATAAGCCAGGATGGGGCACATTCCACTTTGCCTAGGAGGCCGCATTTGCTTGTCGGGAGGCGATGGACCGAGGTGCTATTCTCTTTAGGCAACCTGAACTGCCACCAGAAATGTGACCCATAAATTCAAGACGGAGCGCTGGCTTCCTCTGTGGATTCCGTCCTACTTTACAACCCTCCCTTAATTAATTAATAAAGCCCCGCGCCTCTCTCTGCCTCGCCGCTTCCAGCCCTCCCCACCTCCGCCGAGACTCGCCTTTCCTCCCTGTGGCCCAGCCCTGCTGTTCTCTGCCTCTGTTGTCGCTCCTTGCGTGGAAGCAGTTGGAGGCAGGGACAGTGGACAGAAGGGCCCAGCTGGATTTGTGCAGCCCTTCAAATGCCGTATCTGTATTGCTGAATCTCAATTTGGGGAAGTCCTGTGCTAAGCCTGGCCTCTGCTCCAGATTTAACCCAATAAGCAGACTTACCAAAAAGAAGAACGGTCCCCAAACAGGGTCAGGTTGAAATGGGGTTCTGAGTTCTCTCAGAGGATCCATTACCTTCAGCTTCCTACATGGGAGGTGTATCATTTTTGGATAGCCTGAATCCCGGGTTGAGAATGTAGTTACAGAGCCCAGGCCCTTCATACAGACAGATCCATGGTTCCAGTCCCAGCCCACCAATTCCTGGTCAAGTGGCCTTAATCTCTGTGTCTCGGTTTCCTCCCTTATGAAATGGGGATGAGAGCGGAAATCAGATGATGTTTGGGAATTAACACGCCAAGATGTGGAAATCACTTAGCACAGAGCCTGGTACAAAGTAAGTATTTGATTTTGCAGAAGTCCCCTGTTGTTATTGGAATCATTACAATTTTTTAACGACTCTCCAGGACACGTAGCACCCTGCCCCTGGGGAGGAAGCAAAGAGGTAAAACTAAGAACACGGGCTCTGGATCCGGTCTCCACGGCTTTAAGTCCTGGCTCTGTCATTTCTCAGCTGTGTGACCTTGGGCAAATCACTCTACTTCTCTCTGCCTTAGTTGTTTGATCTTGAAAATGGTATCCATCTAACGGGGGTTTGTGAGAAAGAAATGAAAGAAGGTACATGAAGGACTGAGACTAGCACCTGCATGGAGCTAGCATCCGAAGAGCATTAGCTATTACTCTTTCTGACCCCCACTAACTTCCCCGTTACTTACTCTTCCGGTGTTGGGATTTGATCAGTGGTAGATGGTAACAACTGGTTCTCCTCAAAAAATGTAGGCAGGCATGTACAGTTACATGCATTTTTAAAAACATATTTTACTTATTTATTTGACAGACAGAGATCACAAGTAGGCAGAGAGGCAGGCAGAGAGAGAGGAAAGGAAGCAAGCTCCCTGCTGAGCAGAGAGCCCGATGCGGGGCTCGATCCCAGGACCCTGGGATTAGGACCTGAGCGGAAGGCAGAGACTTTAACCCACTGAGCCACCCAGGCGCCCCCGTACATGCATTTTTTAATCATAAACTTAAAGAATAAAAGGATGTATAACACAAAAGTTACTGATAACATTCATAATACATATTAAATGTTGTCATAAATGATAACATTTCATCTATTTTTGCCAAACTCTGTTTCCATTGTCCACCTGCGGCTGCAAGTCCATTGTGATCTGACCATCGGGGTGGGAGGTACTCCAGCCAGGAGCGGAGTTCTGAGATGAACGTTCCTTGATTTTCCACTTATGTAATGGAGAAGATGACAGTGGAACACAGGAACACGAATAGAACTTCACTCATCCATCGATGACTTGAGCGACTACAGTAGATAATAGTTTTTGAATACCGGGAGACTATTTTTGGTGGGATGCCTGGGTGGCTCAGTCGGTTAAGCAACTGCCTTCAGCTCAGGTCATGATCCCAGCGTCCTGGAATCGAGTCCCATATCGGGCTCCTTGCCGTGCGGGGAGCATGCTTCTCCCTTGCTTCTGCCTGCTACTCTGCCTGCCTGTACTCTCTCAATCTCTCTGACGAGTAAATCAATAAAATCTTTAAAAAAAAAAAAGAATATTTTTGGTGTGTACAACACCTGCATTGTTAACACCTTCTCTGGGTCTTTTCTTAGCGCTAGGCAAGCAAACGCACGAAATCCTGATTTGCAGCAAGTACCAGTTTCTGTGGTGGGAATGTTCCCACTGTGGCCAGAGGCAAACTACCAGAGCAGAGTCATTGAATGTGGACTTGGGAAGGGGCACACAGGGATGTACCATTGAACAGAGGTTCCACCACATAGACACAACAAACTACTTAACCTCAAGAGCCTCGGTAAGAGCAAAATTTATAAAATAATTATAAAGTAATGAGTGTTGCATATTTTTTACCTGTTTTTAATTTAATCTATTCCAGTGTGAGATTATATAATGTAATTTAAAATAATTGCGGTGTTTAACAACAGCATGCAGAATTCCTGAAAATTTTACAATCAGCTTTCAGGAGCCGGTGTGAGCTACTTCCAACATCCCACTGGTTTTGATACCTAAATCCCAAGAGGAAGTTGCAAGAAAGACAAAAGGAGGAAAGGCACAAAATAATTATCAAATATGGTAGGGTTTTTTCCTTTAATTTTCGTAAGTGAGGAATTTTCATCAGTGAGGTGTTTCCTTACTATGTCAGATTGTATTTTGCAGAGACGGCCACAAAAATATCTCTTGTTGCCGATGCTTTCCTAGAAGCTTGCCGCTGCCCCACCTAAACATGGAGTCAATGTCCTCTTGCCTTGAATTTGGGTGAGTTTGTGATTGTTTGGATCCATATAGCATGCTGGAAGTAGCTTCTATCCACACATCATTTCCAAGGTCATAAAGAAGGTGCAGTCCCTTCCTTGTGAGCTGGAACCCTCACACTTGAACATTCAGCTCCCGGCCAGGCTGTCTGGCTGCTCTGAGACAGCCATGAGGGGAGGAAGTCCCAACTAGCCTATGTGGGGAGCCCCCACGGAGAGGTCCTGGGACTCTGTGATGAGGGAGAGAGATGTCCCCTGCCGGTCCATCTCTAGCTCCATCTGTCTTCAACTGCACAAGAGACCCTGAGCCCAAACAAACATCTGAGATCTTTCCAGGGCCTTGGAGATACTAAAAGTCTATGAAGCTTTGTGGAGGACATCAGTGAGGACCTAAGGAAAATGCTGTTTGAAACTGAAAGAAGGGGAAACCTTCTGGTTAGCAGCAAGATTGTCACCGGCAGTAATGTGGAAAAGAGAAAACCTATGTAATGAATTCCATGATAGAGCAGAATACTGAAAATGTCGTCAGGCTCTTTCTTGCTACCTATGATAAATGCTAAAGGGGAAAGATGTCCAAAGAACAATATATTAAATATAAAGGAGCCAGGGCCTGCTGGCCCCCAAACAAAAGCGTTTCTCATTCCCAGCCTCTCCAGATGCCCCTCACCCCCCAAAAAAATTCTCCAACTGAGAAAAGACCTCAGGCTTTTATTACTTGATTTTAAGACTTACTATAAAGCTATAGTAATCAAGACAGTGTGGTACTGGTGAAAGGCCAGACACATAGATCAATGGAGCAGAATAGAGAGCCAGGAAAAATAGACCCACTCATATGCGGTCAATTGATTTTCAACCGATGTGCAAAGGCAATTCAATAGAGAAAGTGTAGTTTTTCCAACAAATAGTGCTAGAACAACTGGATGTCCATCCGCAAAGGAAAAAATAAAAGCACATCTCTAGACAAAAATTAACTTGAAACAGATCATAGACCTAAATGTAAAATCTCAAGGTATAGAACTTCAAGGGGAGGACATCAGAGAAAATCTTTGTGGCTGAAGACTTCTTGTATAGGACACAAATCATAAAGAGAAAACTGGTAAAGTGGACTTCATCAAAATTTCAAACTTTCTGCTCTTTCAAAGTCACCGTCAGGAAAATGAAAAGCCAAGGAGCTACACACGGGAGAAAGTACTTGCAAAACACATTTTTTTAAAAAAAAGATTTTATTTATTTACTTATTTGACACAGAGAGAGAGATCACAAGTAGACAGAGAGACAGGCAGAGAGAGACGGGGAAGCAGGCTCCCCACCCAGCAGAGAGCCCGATGCCGGGCTCGATCCTAGGACCCTGAGATCATGACTTGAGCTGAAGGTAGAGGCTTAACCCACTGAGCCACCCAGGACCCCCTCAAAACACATATCTTAAGAAGGATTGGTAACTAGGATAAATAGATTAAAAAAATTCTCAAAACTCAATTTTTAAAAAATTGTTTTATTATGAAACAAACAAAGTGATTTAGAATGGGCAAAAGACTATCTGTTCTCTATTGAATTGCTTTTGCACTTTTATTAAAAATCATCTGTCCATTTATATGGGGGTCTATTTCTGACTCTATCCTGTTTCATTGACCTATGTGTCTATCTTTGCACCAATATGACACTGTCTTCAATACTGTAGTTTTATAAGTCTTGAAATCAGTAATGTTAGTTCTCCAACTTTGTTATTACTTTTCAACCTTATTTTGACTATACTAGGCCCTTTGCATTTCCATATGAATTTTAGAATCAGCTTGTCAGTTTCTACAAAAAGCCTGCTAGGATTTTTTTTAAGCCTGCTAGGATTTTGATCAGGATTGTATTAAATTTATAGTTCGATTTGAGAATTGACATCTCAACAAAATTGAGTCTTCTGACCCATGAACAAGGCTGTATCTCTCCATTTATTTAGGTCTCTTAAAATTTTTCTTGATAATATTTTGCAGTTTCAGTCTGAGTCTTATGCATCTTTTGTCAGATTTATCCCTAAATATTTCTTACTTTTGATGTTATTGTAAATGGTATTGTTTTTTAAAACTCCAATTTCCAACTGTTTATTTCCTGTATAAATAAATGCAATTGAGTTTTGTATAATGATCTTGTATCCTGCAACCTTGCTAAACTTACTAGTTTTGGTAGCTTTTTTGGTAGCTTCCATCAGGCCTTTCTTTGTGGGTTGATGTCATCTGCAAATTTTACTTCTTCACCAATATAATGTCTTTTATTTCTCATGTTTGCCTTATCAAAGTATGACCTCCAGTACAAAGTTGAATAGAAATGGTGAGGTGATAGAAGACATTCTACAACTAATCCATATCTGTTTATCATATATATATGTGTATATAGTGTGTATATATACACACACATAAAATGGTTCCTAGGCCTAAATATAAAACTACAAAACTTTCTGAAGAAAGAAATACTTTTGAGACCTTGGATTATTAAGCAAAGATTCCTTAAATATAACACCAAAATCATGAACCATTAAAAACCTGGTAAATTAGATTTTATGAAATTTTTATATTTCTTCTCTTTAAATAACACTATTGAAAAAATGAAAACAGGGGCGCCTGGGTGGCTCAATCATTAAATGTCTGCCTTCAGCTCATGTCATGATCCCAGGGTCCTGGGATGGTGCCCCACATTGGGCTCCCTGCTTGGCAGGAAGCCTGCTTCCCCCCTCCCACTCCCCCTGCTTGTATTCCTCTCTCAATGTGTCTCTCTGTCCAATAAATAAATTTTTTAAATCTTAAAAAAACACACTCCAAGTCATAGACTAGGAGAAAATATTTGGAAGTCACATATCTGAAAAATAACTTGTATACACAATATATAAAGAACTTTCAAAATTAAATAATAAGAAAATAAGCCACGCAATTTTTTAACTGGGCAAAAGATTTGAACAGACATTTCACCAAAGATATGTAAAGATGGCAAATAAACACACGGACAGACGCTTAGTATCATTAGTTTCCTGGGGGAAATGCAGATTACAAATGCAGTGAGATGGGGCACCTGGGTGGCTCAGTGGGTTAAAGCCTCTGTCCTAATCCCAGGGTCCTGGGATCGAGCCCCACATTGGGCTCTCTGCTCAGCAGGGAGCCTGCTTCCCCCTCTGTCTCTGCCTGCCTCTCTGCCTACTTGTGATCTCTGTCTGTCAAATAAATAAATAAATGAAATCCTTAAAAAACAAACAATCAAATGCAGTGAGAAACTACCACCCACCTACTAGAATGGCTAAATTCAAAAGACTAGTGGGTTGAGTAGTGTCCCTCTAAAATGCATGTCCACTGAAACCTCAGAATGTGACCTTATTTGGGAATAGAGTCTTTGCAGATATAATTAGTTAGAGCAAGGTCCTACTGGATTAGGGTAGTCCCTAATCCAAGGAGTGGTGTCCTTAAGAAATGCAAAGACACCTTGATTCCAGACTTCTAGCTTCCAGGTCTGTGAGAGAACACATTTCTGTTGTTTTAAGCTCCCCAGTTTGTGGCAGCCTGTTACAGAGACCCTTGGAATCTAATTTATAGACCAGTCCACATGTTGGCAAGGATGTGGAGGGAACTGAAACTCTCACACGGTGCTGATGGGAATGGACGATAGTACAACCACTTGGGAAAACAGTTGGGCAAGTTTCTTAAAAAGTTAAATATATGCCTGCCATATAATCTAGCCATTCTGCTCCTACGTATTTACCCGAGAGAGAGACAGAGAGAGAGAAAAGTTGTGGGAGGCAAAATAATGCTCTTCCCAAAGATGCCCATGTCCAAAGCCTCAGAATCTATAAATATGTTATGTTGCATATCGAAAGGGACTTTGCAGGTCTGATCAAGTTAAGGACCTTGAGACAGGGAGATGGGCGTGGGTTATTCAGGTGGGTCC
Source organism: Mustela erminea (assembly GCF_009829155.1). NCBI lineage: Eukaryota > Metazoa > Chordata > Mammalia > Carnivora > Mustelidae > Mustela > Mustela erminea. The sequence continues at coordinate 84,240,895 of NC_045626.1, forward strand.
AGTGTAATCACAAGGGTCACTGTAAGTGAAAGGGCAGAGCAGAAGAGTAAGTATCAGAGGGAGGCCTGGTGAGAAGCCTTGACTGCCCATGACTACCTTTGAAGATGGAGGAATGACCAATAAGTTTTATTATTTTTTTTAATTTTATTTATTTGTCAGAGAGAGAGAGAGAAGAGAGAGCGAGCACAGGCAGACAGAGTGGCAGGCAGAGGCAGAGGGAGAAGCAGGCTCCCTGCCGAGCAAGGAGCCCGATGTGGGACTCGATCCCAGGATGCTGGGATCATGACCTGAGCCGAAGGCAGTCGATTAACCAACTGAGCCACCCAGGTGTCCCTGGACCAGTAAGTTTTTTTTTTTTTTTAAGATTTTATTTATTTATTTGACAGAGAGAGATCACAAGTAGGCAGAGAGGCAGGCAGAGAGAGAGAGAGGAGGAAGCAGGCTCCCTGCTGAGCAGAGAGCCAGGTGCGGGACTCGATCCCAGGACCCTGAGATCATGACCTGAGCCAAAGGCAGCGGCTTAACCTACTGAGCCACCCAGGTGCCCCTGGACCAGTAAGTTTTAAAAAGAAATTTCTGGTGGCTTCTAGAAGCTAGAAAAAGCAAGGGAACAGATTCTCCCCCAGAGCCTCTAGAAGGAATGCACATTTGCTGACACCTTGATTTTCACCTAGTGAAACCCATTTCGGACCTCTGACCCCCCAGAAATATAAAATAATAAATATGTGTTGTTTTAAGTCACTGCATTTGTGGTACTTCGTCATGGCAACTATAGGAAACCAACATGAAGACATGTATCCATACAAAGCCTTGTGTACCAATACCATACAGCTTTATTTGTAATAGCCAATTACCCATCAACAGGTGAATGAATAAAAGAATCATGGAATATCCATGCAATAGAATTAGCCATATACCATATGATTCTTTCTGTATGGCATTCTGGAAAAGGCAGAACTAGAAGGACAGAAAACAAAAGAGGGATGGGGTGTCTGGCTGACTTGGTTGGTAGAGCATGTGACCCTTGATCTCGAGGTCATGAGAGCCCTAGTTTGGATGTAGAGATTACCTAAAAATAAAAACCTTAAAAGAAATACAAAGAAAAGAGGGCTTCCAGGGCTGGGGTGGGTAATGGAAGTGATTCCAGAGGTGTAACAGAACAATTTAGGGTGATAGAAATGCCCTATACTTAAATTGTAATGGTAGTTATACACTTTTATGCATTTGTTAGAATTTACACAACTGTACCCCCAAAAAAGGTGGGTTTTACTGTATGTAAAGTATGCAATAAATCTGACTTAGTAAAAGGAGAGGGAAGAGATGTAGTAAAGGTGGGGGGGGGGACGACTGAAGAAAAGAATGGAAGGAAGGAGAGGAGATAAAAAGAAGAAGAGTCTTGGGCCAAATATCAAATCCAGGTTGGAACTATGAGTTCCTTGGTTAAGGCACCAGAAATATACAACGCAGTGCCTTATTGAACCTTTTAAGTAGGATCCCCCTTTAGGGATAAAGGCCATGCCTCACAGATACTCTCCTCTGTACAAACAGGCTTCTAAGAATCTTAAAGGTAGTTGCCTCAATGAGAGCCCGAGGTAGAGAAGGGTTTATCTTAAGGTGTTGTTATTTTGGCTTTTCTTGCATGGTATGAGCCTCAGTAAGATTTATAGAAAACTCACAATGTTTTTAATAGAATTGCATTAGTGGAAGCAGCTCCAGCTGGGACTAAAAGGAACAGAAATACTGCAAAATGAAATGAGGTCTTTGGATTCCAAACCTTCTATGGGTAGGAAGTAAGCTGAGAAAACCACTCAGCTGCAAACAAAGGCTATATTTTATGGAAAAAGAAGGACGGCTCAGAGTCCTACCCAGGAAGCAATACAGGATCCTAACCCAGGAATGGGCAACATCTGCCCAGCTGGATTCAGAAGTGCTATGGACCAATGACTGCTGTATACCTCCCATTTCCTCCCTCTTTGAATAGATATGTCCATATCAATTATCCTATGCAAGTCCCCCCATTGTATGTTGGGTGCGGGAGGCAGATGACGTGCTCTTTAGTTCACATATCTTCAGGTCAAAAGGAGCTTTCTAGGAGCCATACCCAAGGCATTATGTTTGGAAATTTTCATCTGTACTTGGACTTGAGATCCTGCGTCTTGGCTCTGAGCCTGAATCCTAACGGGTTAAAACATCAGGGAAATCTTGGAGGGATGTATTTTGCATTTGAGAGGGGTGTGAATTATTTGAACCAGAGAGCAAACTTGGAAGATTATGTTTTCCAAAAATGGCTGCAATAATATTTCCCATTCCATGTGCTCTTCTAGCATGTTGCCACTCCCCCATCAACAGGTGGAATCTATGCCCTATCCCCTTGAACTTGGGTTGGCCTTTATGACTGCTCGGACAAATGAAGTACAGCAAAAGTGACTGTGTGACTTCTGAAGCTAAGTCCCAGAAATACCATACCCTTTCACTTTTATCTTTTGGGATACTCCCTCTTGAAACCCATCTGCCATGATGGGAGGAAGTCTAAGTGGCCCTTGCAGAGGTTCCCATGGAGAGGACCTGACATCCTCGGTGTAGCGCCCTGGCCGAGTGGCTAGCTAACAGCACCAAGATGCCAGCCACATGCGTGAGCTGTCTTAGAAGGATTCTAACACTGAGCTACCTCACCTGAAGTCCCTTGGAGCAAACATAAGCCAACCCCACTGGTTCCTGTCCAAATTGCTGATTCATGAGTGATAGAAATGAGGACTGTTTTGTTCAAGCCCTGAAAGTATGGGGTGGTTTGTTACACAGTAATAAATAAATAGAGTCCTTACCTAGAGGTATTGAAAACAGTATAGAGCCAATGCAATAAGAAAAGATTAATAGATGAATACTTCAAAATGTAAAACGTCTGCATATGAAAGAAGAAGTCATAAAGTTAAGAGGCAAAGTTAAAAGTTAAGGACATTCACTTCGGGGCACATACCCCAAAGAACTGAAAGCAGGGATGCAGACACAGGTTTCTACGTCATGTTCATATTAGCATTATAGACAACAGCCGAAGTTCACTGAGGCCTGAATAGATAAACTAAATCTGGTCCAGCCATACAGGGGAATATCATCTAGCCTTTAAAAAGAAGGAGATTGGGGCACCTGGCTGGCTCAGTGAATTAAAGCCTCTGCCTTTGGCTCAGGTCATGATCTCAGGGTCCTGGGATCGAGCCACACATCGGGCTCTCTGCTCAGCGGGGAGCCTGCTTCCCCCCCCCCACTCCTCTCTCTGTCTGCTGCCTGCCTGCCTGTGATCTCTGTCAAACAAATAGATGAAATCTTAAAATGAAGAAATAAATAAAATTATTTAAAAAGAAAAAAAGGAAGGAAACTCTAACCTATGCTACAGCATCTATAAGCCATGAAGTCATTATGCTAAGTGAAAGAACCCAGTCACCAAGGGACAATTATGGTATGACTCCTACCTACTTGAGGTTTCTGGAATAGTCAAAGTCAAAGAGGCAGAAAGAAGAGTAGAAGTTACCAGGGGCCGAGGGAAGGGAAGATTGGGAAGTCGGTGTTTAGTGGGTACAAAGTTTAGTTTGGGAGGATTAAAAATTTCTGGAGACAGATGGGTGTGGTGGCCACTGAGCCCTCTGCATGAGCCTAAGGCCCCTGAACGGTACACTAAAAATGGTTACAACGATATATTTAATACACAAATGTTTTACCGCAATAAAAATGAAATAAAGACACGGAAAACTGGAAAAATACTTGCAATGTTTTTGCAAAAAGAAAAAAATAACTGTAATACAGTACCTTTTTTTTTTTTTTAAATGTGAGATGTGACAGAATGCTGCAATGCAATACAAGAAGAATGAGGACGTAGAGGAGGGGAAATCAAGATGGCTAAAAAGCACTTTGGAAATATATTCAAGCTCTCAAGTAAGCGGTTTTAGTGAGGGTGTGGGAGAATGTAGAGCTGGTGTGTAAATGAGCATCTTTTCTGGAAGGCAGTTTGGTTCCATGCATCAGATCTCTTTAGAAAGTGCCATTACCCTCACAATTGCACTACTAGGAATTAATCCCAAAGAAGTAGTCAGATAAGATACAAGGGTAGCGATGGAGAGTGGCTTATAATCGGGCAAAAATTTGACTCAGCCTAGAGGTCCAGGCAGAGGGGGCTTGCGAAGAAATGCCGGCACATCGGATCACAGTGCAACCTTTCGAAAGGATACATTTAAAAAGGATACATTCTGCTCTATTTATTGACATGCAGAGGTGTTCATGACATATTTTAAGTGTAAAAAAATGCAGAATAAGAAGCAATATGTACAGTACGGGGGCGGGGGAGGGCATGAGTCTGAATACATTAGAAGTCTAGAAGAAATGTTACCCCTGCTCTTTTCTGGGTGGGGGAGCTCGAGACAGTTTTTTTTTTCTTCTTCTTCTTTAGACTCATCTGCATTTTCTAACCTTTATTTGGCTATGAGCATATATTACTTCTATCAGAAAATTTTAGGCAGACCTTTTTTCTTTCTTTTTCTTTTTTTTTTTTTTTTTACAACTAAAGAAAAGCACAGATGTGGTTCTGGCTGGAAACTGAAAACACTCCTATGAATCCCACGGCTGTTCTCATCTGTGGATCTCAAAACACGTCCTGAAACATCTGCTGAAGTCTTGGCAGACCCTAAAGTTGTCTTGGGCAAAGTCGTCTTGCCTGGGAGTGTCCTTGAAGGAGAGCCCCTGATCTCAGGTCTGTCCCCACAGCTCACTTACGGACCTTCCTGGAGTCTTCCAGCGTCCGGGGCCGGTGCAGTCAGGTTCCTGAGGATCCACGGTCTCATTCACTGCCCCTTCCCAGTGCTGTGCTCACTGCTTGCTGTTGCTTCTTCGTGCCTCAAGTTGGTGGCACATAGCTGCCCTGAGCAGAGACGGTCAAACCACACCTCCAGATGCCAACCTTCTCCGAGCAGCCCATTTCTTTGTTCTCTGGATACCGGATGCTGGCTCCCTGGGAATGCTGGGAGTTCCCATCCTGGACATCTGGGGGAGCTCATCAAGGCAGGGAAGGATGCCGTGGGAGAAGCTGAAGGAGTCTGGGAATGTGGTGCATCTCTGAATGAGTTCTTCTTTGCCACGTGTGTGTTCTGGGTTATGTGACCCTGCTGGTGGCCTTTTCCTTTAACCTCTTTATCTGTAGAATGTGCATACTGGACTTCTCTCTAGCTGCTCATCGAGGTAGAATAGCAACGCTGCTAGAAATACCACCAGCACGAATATTAACTCCTACTTCCTGAAAACCTGCTATGTGCCCAGCCCTGGACCATACACTTGCAGAAACTGCTCACTTAATCTTCATGATGCCGTGACGTGGGGACTGTGATTGCACCTGTCTGACAGATGGGGAAACTAAGGCTCCAAGAGGCTAGGTGTGCTGCCCAGAGTCTCACATGTAGGAGGGAGTACAGAGTGGGCTCAAGCCCCGTTGCCTGTCTCCCACCCCCACGCTGGGACCATGTTCTGTTCTCTCCTTCCTCCCCCCCCACCAACCCCCCTCACCCGGCTCCCATCTCTTGCCTTCCTCTGGTTTGTTTCTTCCTTTTGCCCCTCCTTCCTGAACAAGCTCGAAAGTGACGCCCTCTGCTAGGAGTGCGGAGCCCACTGAGAAGGGAGCTGCTGAAGCCTGTCTCCCTGCCCAGCCCCGCTCAGTCTGATCCTGCCCTCGACGAAATGCTCCATGCAGCGTTGTTTATAGTGGCCGAACCCCCGGCTGTCCATCCGCAAGGGATCGAATAAATAACTCGAGACTTCTGCACCATGGAAATCTCTGCAGCCATTACAAAGACCAAAGTAGCCCCTTAGAGAACAATATCGAAGATATATTAAGTGAAGAAAGCAAGAACAGAAGACACGTTTTAAACAAGCCCTTTTGATTTTTTTTAAATGTGTAACATGATCTTAATTTGATTGATTGATTGATTATTGTTATGACAGTATTCTTTTTTTTAATGAGGTAAAATTCACATAATATAAAATTAACCCGTCTTAAAGTAGAAAACTCGGTAGCATTTAGTACATTCATGATGTTGTACCACCACTGCCTCTAATTCCAAAACATTTTCATCATCCCAAAGGAAACCCCATACCCATTATATAGTCCCCTCCCCCAGCCCCTGGCAACCACCAATCTGCTTTCTGTCCCTATGGCTTTTCCCAGTCTGGGTATTTCATATAAAGAGAATTATATAGCATGTGACCTCTTGGGTCTGGCTTCTTTCACGAAGCATCCTGTTTTCAAGGTTCACCCACGTTGTAGCAGGCGTCAGTGCTTCATTCTTCTTGAAAGCTGACTAATATGCCATTGTCTGGGTAGAGCACATTTCGTTTGTCCATTTCTCAGTCGCTGGACCTTGGGTTGTTTCCACCTTTTGGCTATTGCAAATAGTGCTCCTATGAACGTTTGTGAACAAGATTTTAATCAAGGACCTGCTTTCAATTCTTTTGGGTCTACGTCTAGGAGTGGGACTGCTGGGCCATATAGTAATTCTGTTTAACTTTTTGAGGAAATGCCAAACTGTCTTCTGCAGCAATTGTGCCATTTTACATTCCCACTAGCAATTTGCAAGGGTTTCAAGTTCTCCACATCCTCATCAACACTTTCTTTTCTGGGTTCTTTTTTTTTTTTTTTTTTTTTTTAACAGCCATCCTGATGGGTGTAACGTGACATTTCATTATGGTTTTGATTGCATTTCCCTAATAGCTAATGATGTTGGTATCTTTTCATGTGCTTCTTGGCCATGTCTATTCAAGTCTTTGGCCCATTTTTAAAATTGGGTTATTTATCACTTTGTTGTCGATTTGTGAGAGTTCTTCATTTAGTCTTCAACCATATGCATGTTTATGTATGTCCATTTAGGGAACAGCACTCATAAATGTTTAATGAGCACCTTCTATGTGCTAGCCCCCGGACAGTGGTAGACAAGACAGACAAAAATCCTTGCCTATAAGGAACTTCAAGTCTAATAGGGGAGACCAAAAATAAGGAAGCAAATAAGTAAGACAAGACCTGTTCGGATTGCCCTATGTGCTAAGAAGGAAGTAAGCAAGACAACGTGATTGAGTCAGAGGAGGACTTCTTTACTCTGGGGGTCGGAGGGAGGGGCTCTCTCTCAGGAGGGGTCCTTTGGGCTCAGACACAAAGAGGACAAAGAACCAACTGAGTGAAGATCTGAGAGAAGGGCTCCAGGCCCCAAGGACAGCTGGTGCAAAGGCACTGAGGCCAAATGAGCCTGGTGTTCTTGAGGACAAGCAAGAAGGCCAGTGTAACTAGAGCAGAGTGAGCACAGGGGAGAGAGATGTGTCCCTAAAAGTAGAAATGTGGACAGGAGCTGGACCATGTCTAAAACCTGGACCCACATAATCGATTATGGCAACTTCTGCAGAGATAGGACCCTTCCTTTTCTACTTTCCACACTTCTCTTGTGTTTGGTTTTTATAAGAAGCAAATATTGCTTTGGTGAGAAAAATTAATATAAAAAGCAATCCATGCCCAATATAGAAAAATTAATATAGAAATGTGTAAAGAAGAAAATTAAAATAAAAATTATCCATATGGCCAGCCCCTGGAGACAAACCCTCCTACAGGATATTTATTTTTCTTCAGAAAAGGCAATTTCACACGAAGGATCACATCTTCAGGTCACCATTGGGTCCCCCTGAAGCCGGCCCAAATCTCTTCGTGACAAACATAGATCTCACATATAAAAGCCTTCAAAGGGTGCACGAACTTCGGGCCAGCATTTTGTAAAAGTGCTTCCTAAGGAAATAATCAGATACTTGGACAATGAAAAAATGTTACAGGAATGGTGGCTGCATCACCATTTTATAAAGAAAGATGGAAAACAGTCAAAATGCTATTACAGGGGAAAAAAAAATGCTATTACAGGGGAAAATGAATGAGTAAAATATGGGGTATCCATAAATGGGACATTTTAAAGCTGATATGTGGATCAATATTTATTGACACAGAACAAACTTCTGGTTACATAAGTAAACAGACAAGTGGCTGTGAAACGAACTGTATGAGTGAAATGCGCCCCCCGTTTCGTTAAAAAAAAAAAAAGAACATATATGGACATCTGTATAACCGTGTGCTTAAAAATAGACCACAAAAATATACACCAACAAGTTATTTCTGAGAAGAGAGATTACAGATGATAATTTTCTTCTTCAACATCTGATTTTCCCACAGTAGGTAAATATCACTTTTTGCACTTCTTGAAACTGTAAACTAGATTATGCCAGCATGACCTTGGTCCTCGCCGTTAGGTCCCTCTGCCTAGAATGTTCTCCGTCAGCTGTTCTCCACTTCCTCCAAGTCTTAGCTCAAATGTCATTTTCTCCAGGACCCTTCCTGACCACTTTATTTAAAATCATGCACACGCACCTCTCTCTCACTTCCCTCTTGCTATATAGTATTTCCTTCTTTTATTCCACAGAAGAACAGAAACATTTCTAACCTAATATGCAATTCGCTTATTATGTTCAGCACCTCTGATCTCCTCCCCACTTCTTCCTACCTAGATCAGGTCCAGAGGGGTAGGTATCTTTGTCTATTTTGCTTCCTCTTGATTCAGAGAGCCTAAAGCAGGGCTTGGAGCATAGTAGGAGCTCAATAAATACTGGAGGGATGAGTGAATGAATGAATGAATGAAAGACAGAGAGACAAACAAGCAAATGGTTTTTCTTTACAAGAACTTTCATCCTCGCCCTTCTGATTTTCAAAAGTGGTGGAATGAGACGGATCTGGCTGGCCTGCGAGGGACAAGGGGAGAAAAGATGTCCCTCTCATCTTTCCATATTCCTTCTCCCTGAATTTGCCTGGGAGCAGACCCAGCTGGGCTGAGCCCTAAAGTTGCACCGCCCCCTGCTGGGAAATGTGAAGAACTGCAGTGCTCAGCTGATGGCCCAGATGCATTTCAAATAATTAAGCCTGAGAATTTGGAAAGGAACCAGGTGGAGGAGGCTCCTGGGTTCTCCTCTGGACCATTAGATAAGTCTGTGGGGGCCTTTGCAGGCTGGAAGAGGGGCTAAGAAGGAATTGGGGCCCACTTGCATGGCTCTGAGTCCTAATTCAGGCCAAGTCCATCCCTCACAATGGATGGATTTTCCTGTTGAAAAATTTGGTCTGGCCTGACCTTGATGGAAATCAGCCGTAATTCTCAATCAAGCCTCCAGTGATCTTTTCTTAAACTTCTGGTTTCTCTAGAGTCAGTTCAAGTCCAGAGTTTTTCCCCAGTTTTGCGTTTAGCATGTATTCTTCTATCCAACCCACGCCACAAAACAGTAATTTTAAACTCAATTTTTACCCAGACTTGTAAATGGATGTGCAAGTCCAGTTACAGAAGAGGAAGTGGATTGGCCAGATTTGTTCACTGACTTGGCATTTGTACGGGGCAGTCACTGTGGGCGAGACATGGTGCTCCGAGCTGGGAACACAGCGAGAAAAAGACAAAAATCTCAGCCTCCATGAAGTTGATATTCTAGTGGGGAGACAGAGGCTTCTTCCATAAATAAATTCCAATAGCTAATTTAACTCTGTAATAAGGAGTCTGAAAGGGAAGATCAGGATGTTGTGAAAAAGAGAAACAGAGGTAGACTTTGATTTGGGTGGGGTCCACATGAGGACATGATATTTAAATCTGAATTCTTTTCCTAGTAGCCAGAAGCAGTCTTGGTGGAGGAAATTTCCAGGATTTCAGCCTCAGCAAAGCATCCCCTCAGAGAGGAATAATTTGTCCATTTTAGTAAATGTTTGCTCTGTGGGATACGGTTTAGCAGAGTGGTCTAGAATCGGGATCTTGGGTTCATGTTCTGGCTTTGCCGGCTTCTTTAATTTCCACATCCTTTGTCCCATAGACTTATGAAGGATTTAATGAGATAATAGAAATAAGGCAACTAATACAGTGCCTGACAAGTAGTCAGTACTCGGTACATATTAATTGTTATTCTAAAAAGGCTCTGAGAACTTTTTTTTAAAGATTTTATTTATTTATTTGACACAGAGAGAGAGATCACAAGTAGGCAGAGAGGCAGGCAGAGGGAGATGGGGAAGCAGGCTCCCCGCTGAGCAGAGAGTCCCATTCGGGCCTCGATCCCAGGACCCTGAGATCATGACCTGAGCCGAAGGCAGAGGCTTTAACCCACTGAGCCACCCAGGCACCCCTGAGAACTTCTATAATGGAGGAACTTATTTAACTACACTCTTTGGCTAGAGAAACTTCTGGTTACAGAACATCTTATATTCCACCATATATTTCTGGGAAAAATTACTTCGGCTGTTTTGTAGGGGATGGGGTGAGCTGTGCCTACCCCAAATCCATTTGCCACCCTTTTTCTTGCTAACAGAACTCTGTCTCCATTCAGGATTTGGCCAAAGAGCCTTTGATCTCAAGGAAAGTAGGCCAGGCTTGGTCTAGACAGGGGCACCTCACCTTGTTTTGGTGGATGAAATGTATGGAGACTCTCCTGGAGGGCTTCTAAAAAAGATATTTCCCTCGGGCGCCTGGGTGGCTCAGTGGGTTAAGCCGCTGCCTTCGGCTCAGGTCATGATCTCAGGGTCCTGGGATTGAGTGCCGCATAGGGCTCTCTGCTCAGCAGGGAGTCTGCTTCCTCCTCTCTCTTTCTCTGCCTGCCTCTCTGCCTACTTGTGATCTCTCTTTGTCAAATAAATAAATAAAATCTTTAAAAAAAAAAAAAGATATTTCCCTCCTTGACCGGAAGTAGACAAGCTACTTGGATCCGTGGCCACTGTCTTGGTAGCGTTAAGGGAAAGCCAATAGAATCACAGAAACACCACCAGGATCTCTGATCCCATCCAGGTACCAAATGGCCATGGAACTCCCTATTCCCAAACTCCTTGTTATAAGTGAAAAATAACTGTCTGTTGGTTTAAGCTGATGTTAATGGTCTTCTGTCCCCTGTAGCCCAAAGCATCCCTTACTCATCCAGGGGTTCCAGCTCTATGTTCAGAATTAAGTTCAGCCTGTTCTCTCCATTTGTATTAACACTCACTCACTCACCCTGAGGACAGTCTCTGGGCATTGTACCAGGCAGAACCTTTGCCTTCCCTGGGGCCTGTTCCCCTGGTACGACCAGGATTCACCTCAGAGGCCCTAATTGGCCTCACACCTTCATTCCACAGCAGATTCTGTGATCTGTCCCTCTTTGTCTTTCTTGTCTCTCCTGTCTATTTTTGTCTTTTGTAAAAGGCCCTGGACCCTGGCTGGGATACAGGAATATTAGCATGTACTCCTCCTTAATCCCTCAGGCTCCTGTTTGCTTGTCCAAAGTCACCTAATAGAACAGGGCAAACTTAGCTTTTCTGTCCGGCTTTTCCTGGGGAAATAACATGGCTCCATTATGTGTCCCAACCCCTAAATTCTCTCCTGTTCTCCTCAACACGCATAGCCCTAGAATTTCTCTTTCTGTCTCAGGTCTCAGAGGATACCTACAAAGGAGGAATAGCAAATACAGGAGCATGTGGCATGTGCCACCACTTTCTCATCCAGTGCCCACGGCAGACATTGCTAATCAATCACAGCACTCTCTCTTCCTGAGCCAGGATGGCCATGCTAAGTTGGAGTTGAGCTGGGAAGATAAGCTGACATCTTTGGTGGTCTAGTTAATTTATTCATTCTTACCCAGTTCCCCAGATAAAGGTCTCCAGCACCAGGCCCCTCTTTCAGTGCACAAGTCAGCTCCTCACATCAAAAGTGCACAAGTCAGCTCCCCACAACAAAAAATTAGCTAGTCCCAAATGTCAATAGTGCTGATGACCTCACTCTATCCCCCACGTCCAACCATGTTGGAGAGATCAAGGATGTCAGCTCATCTCCCCTGCCAACTCCAATTTAGCATGGTCATCCTGGCTCAATTAGAGAGGGTGCTGTGATTGGCTAGTGATGTCTGCCATGGGCACTGAATGAGGTAGGGGTGGTGCATTTGCTATTCCTCCTTTGTCGGTACCCTCAGAGACCTGAAAGAAAGTTTTGGGCCATGCATGGTGACACTGAGAAACCTTGATCTAGATAGAGAGAGAAGGGAAGAAAGGTCTAGATGAATGGAAGAGTCTTTATCTTAAGAGCGTTGGCAGTCATTTAAAAGTATGGGTGGTGACAACCAGCTTTGATTAGGTCCCTCTGGCTGCCATGTGGCAATAGTCTGCAGAGGGCCAAAGGCTAAAAGCAAGGAGACACTTGGGAAAGTTTTTGGAGTCACCCAGGTCGTGGTGGCAGAGATTTGATCGGGATAGCTGTGCAGTCTCTGCAGGCCTGAGCTGAGGGACATGAAATCAAGGGAGAAGTTTTGAGCTGGGATCCCATTTGGGGCTGAACATTCTAAGTACTGAAGTAAGACTGCTGGGGATTAAATGACCATAGGGCCGTCCTTTACCTAAGAGTGAGCAGAAACGCCATGAGCAGAAAAGTCTTGCCTTTTCATCTAAGGGCAGGCTAGAATACCACGGGAAATAGGAAGGCAAAAACAAAGTAGCCTTTTGTTCAACATGATCTCAATGCAGCCTCACAGCATTGACCCCATGGGGTCAGTAATCTTACCAACCCATTTTACAGATGAGAAAAGAGAGGTTGTACAAGGAATACTTGCCATCCCTCATCCAGCTAGCAACTGGCAGAGGGAGCATTCTACCCCAGATCTCACTCCAAGTTTCCCTTCTTCTTTAGCGCTAGATGACAAGACACCAGGAAGAAGGGCCAAGTGGGGGGGGGGGGGTTGGTGGACTTCAGTACCCCAAACCACCCTCAAACTCTCTACTGTCAGGGAATCCTCTCTCTCATAGTAATAATTCTCTAGGTGGTTCTCGACCACCAATTCTCAGTGGTTCTCAACCCAGATCATTTCCCCTCTAAGGGGTACAGCTGGCAGTGTCTGGAGACATTGTGGGTTGTCCCAAGGCAGGGCAAGGGGCGGGGGTGTTGTTACATGCTAGCCTCTACTGGGTGCAGGTCGGGGATGCTGTTTCGTGTCCTGCAATGCCCAGGACAGCCTCCCTGCCCTTATTAAAGAATGACCTGACCCCAAATATCAGTAGAGCTGAGGCAGAGGCTCCTTCACCAGAATCAAAGCCCCATGAACACCTATGTCCGTGCAGGGAAGGGACAGGGGCCCCAGGCCTGCAAAGCTGTGTGTTAGCTGAAGGTCCTTCACCTGAGAACCTCAGGTCGGATGACGAATGAGCCGGGAGTGCGACCTTTATATAGCTCCAGAGTGGGGCCATGGTGACAGGTTTGGCTGTCACGATGCCATGGCCTCAGCAAAGGGGCTCTGACAGGCGGGTCGTGGACGGTGCAGAAAAGCTGGTGGGGGGAGGCTGGGGCAGCAGCTGCTGCTGGAATCTGGGCCTCACCGAGAGGAACAATGCCCCCGGAATGCCAGGCACGCCACTAAGACAGCTGAGCCCGTGGGGCGGGCGGGTGTGGGGAGGCGGGCATCTGAAGGGCACCAGTAAAAATGGAATTGTCTGGGTGCTTCTGTCCCCCACACAGGCAAGGCAGGTGACCTAGAGCTAAAAATACCAGGAGAGAAAAAGCCACCAAAGGGTTGTCTGGCTGCCTGGGGCCAGATCTGACCTCTGGGTTGAGTGGTGAGAGCTGGGGCCCAGATCCCCAAGCCCAAAAATCAGAATATCAGGGTGGGGAAAGGCGCAGGGGTAGGGTCTGACATTCTCTTTTGAAACCTGGCAGGCACTTGAAGTGGGCCCTGAAGACTGACCGCTCCTATCTGAGCCTCTGTTTCCTCATCTGGAAAATGGGTCGAATATTAGTACCTTCCTCAAACCTTATTTGAAGATGAACTAAGATGATGGGTAGAGCACTGAGCACAATTCCTGTCACACAGAAAACTCTAGATAAGGGAGAGTCTGGATTCGTTGCGGACCTCAGATTGGCAAGCTCAAGGGGCAGTGACTGGGGACCTGCTCAGACCTCCTATCCCCAGTCTTTACTGCCTATCCCTAAGGACCCACCACCAGATTTTACAGCCCCTCCAGGAGCCAACACATGCCTTCTGTACTCAGCCGGTTCAAGGGTGTCCTTTTTCCATCATGAAGCTGTCACGGAAGGAGGAACAACTCAAAAAACAAGCACATTTTCCAGGCACCACAGAGCATCTTCCTGCGAGAGCTCTGTGTGAGGAGCCTAGCAGGTGTGTGTGTGGGATGGGGGGTGCTGGAACAGTAAATGAGCCTGGAAAGGTAAACCATAATAACCACACACACACATGCACGTGCGCAGGCATACAGGACACACACTCACTGTGTGTGTACTCGATGCCCAGAGTTATGTAAAGCCCCTCACACATACAGCAGGAGTTGCCATGTGGACGGCACTTGGAACAGTGCCCAGCACAGAGTCAACACATAATAAATGTTAGCTGCTATCATTAGTATCACAATTTTCTAGTTTTACTTTAAAAACCATCTTCCGAGGTCAGCATCACTGTTTCTCCTGTTTATCAAGTAAGGAATCTGAGGTTTAGGGTGGTTAAGTCATTGGTTCAGGGCCCTCACAGTTAAGGAAGTAAAGGAGCTGACCTGGAACCCAGCTTTCAATCATTACACCATTCTGGTAGAGCAGGGTCAAGTGGTAAAAGATCTCCACTGTTGAGCCAAGGAGGGGAGATTTCTTCCCGATGTGATGGGGAGCCATTGAGGGTTCTGGAACATGTATGGGTCATCATCAGAGTGAGGCATGGAGGAAAGTATTGAGACTGGGGGTGTGTGAAAGATAGGGGTAGAAAGTCATAAGAGGACAGGCCTCAAACCAAAAGAGATCTATTAACATAGTCCAGACCTGGGATAGGACTGGGGAAGTGAATTTGCAAGACATTTTACATGCAGGGCACCTGAGTGGCTCAGGAGGGAGTCTGCTTCTCTCCCTCTGCACAGCCCCACCACTCATGCGCACTCTCTCAAAAATAAATAAATCTTAAAAAAAAAAAAAAAAAAAAAGACATTCTAGAGACAAAATAGATAGACTTTGTCACCGGTGGGGCAGAATGAAATTGGCTGAGGATTTTGGTCTGGGTGCCTAAAAGAGCAGTAGTCGTTAATAGAAAAAGGGTTTAGGAGAGGAAGGGGAGAAAAAATGAACTCGTATTTGATCATGTTATCTCTTTGACTCCCATCTCCCCGGATCCAGGTGACAGCCTAGAGTAAGAGCTGACAGTTTCTTGAACACTCCCTGTATGCCCAGCACTGTCCTAGCACTTTCCAAATACCAGCTAACGATACTCATACTCATTCAAACCTCCTCAGAACGTTGAAGGTAAGGACCACTATTTTCCCCATTTCACAGATGAGGAAACTGAGGCAGGCTGAACTGATGTCGCTTGCCCAAACTGCACTCTGCACACAGCGAGTGTCCCGGTTAATGTGGCTGACCCGTCTCTACTGGGCACGAGGCCTGGTCCCCCCACGTCCGACTTGCTGGAGAAGCTGCCTTCCCCACTTGGTGGCTCCCGCTGACGCCTGCGGGCCCTGACACAGGGAGATAGGTGCTATCACTTGATGACAGAGTCTATCAGCCACCAGGCTTGGGGCTGGCAGGGCCTGGTATGCCTTTGTTCTATCTGGAGATGGTTGACTTCACCGCCCCCCTTAAAGGCACATGACGCCCCAAGGCATGTTGACCCGCTAAGCCAGTTACTTCCAGTGGTAACATAGTGAGCGTGTATCTGGCACTTTTCTGAGCTAGGCTCTGTCCTAAATTTTAATGTGTTACTAGATTAACTCTTTAACTCACTGATATTAATATATGAACTCATTTGGTTAGTCAAAGAATTTTACAAAACAACCATATGGAGAAGGCTTTCCTGTTTACCTTACAAGGTGGGGCATAATGGCTTGGATCTGAAATCCAGGAGCTAGAGAGGAGAAAGCGCCCTACAAAAGAAATTAATTTTAAAATACCCCCAGCTGGGGCTGGATTAAAACTTCTGAAAAACCTAAAAACAGAAAAGACGCTGACTCCCACGGCCTCATATAAAATGAAAGATAAAAACAGTGCGTAATGGTCAAACTAGCGTAAGAACATCCCACGATGTTCTGATTTTCCCCCACAATGACTGTTTTAAACCTTTTTAAAAATACAGCTAATCCTTTCCCAAAAAAGTTTGTGGAGTTTTTGTTTTGTTCTTGGCGCCCCGCTCAGCTGGCGTTCTAAAGAGCACGTACTAAGTGGGCTGGCTGCGCGACCGGCCCTGTCGCCAGCCCCTCAGTGGGGCACAGAGGGGAAGACGTGCATCCCATCTCATTAGTGAGGTGAGGGCCAGGATTCCTCTCAAGGTCTCCAAGGTTTGTCCTGGAGAGGAAAGGCCCCAGTGGCGTGTGCGTGCGTGTGTGTTTTACCATTTGTGTGGAAAAGTGTATTTGTATGTTACGCATGTGTGTGGCATGATATCAGTGTGAACAAATGTCTGTTTGCATGTACAAATGAGAGAGAGAAAGAGAAAGAGTCAGGAAATGCAAGGTGGTATCCTGATACAAAAACAAGGAGAGCAGTGGAAAAATCAGAGAAATCCAGAGAAACTCTGGAGTGTGGTTAATAGTCATGTACCAATGTCCCACATTAGGAGAAACTGAGGGGATGTATATGGGAACACGGCAACTTTTCTGTGAATTCTAAAATGGAAATTTTATTTCAAGCAAGTCTAGAAGGAATGTTATGAAGTTCTACAATGCTGAATGAATCTATAGTGCTAGAGTTAAAAAAAAAAAAAAGGTTACAGTCGTGGGGGATGTTGATGGGCACTAGGGAAAGCTCTGGGAGCTGGAATGTTCTGGGTTGACTTGGGTGGTGACACAGCATGGACATAGGCAAAAAAAAGCTCATTGCCCTAGACACTTAAGAGACACGCAGTTTCCCACAGGGGCAACTCAGGTTAAAAAAGCAAATGATTAAAAATATATCTGGAAAACATAAGTAATGGTGAAGATGTGGAGAAAAAGGACCCCTCATGCCTTGTTGGTGGAAATGCAAACTGGTGTGGCCACTGCAGGAGACAGTATGGAGGTTCCTCAAAAAATTAAAAATAGAACTCTCCTATGATCTAGCGATCAATTACACTACTGGGTATTTCCCTAAAGAATACAAAAACTTTAATTTGAAGGGATACACGCACCCCTAAGCTTTGTTGCAGCATTATTCACAAGAGCCAAATTATGGAAGCAACCTAAGTGACAACTGACAAATGAATGGATAAGAAAGATGTGGTTTACATATGTGCGTATATACCTCTCTACACTGGAATATTATGCAGCCATAAAAAAGAATGAAATCTTGCCCTTTGTAAAAGCACAGATGGACCTAGAGAGTATAGCAAAATAGACCAGAGAAAGGCAAATACCATGTGATTTCACTCACATGTAGAATTTAAGAAACAAACAAAAAAAGTGAACAAAGGAGAAAAAAGAGACAAAACAAAAGACAGACTCTTAACTATGTATAGAGAGCAAACTGGTGGCTGCTGGGGAGGGGTGGAGAGGAGAAGGGGCTTGAGAGCACACCTATCACAATGGGCACTGAGTAATACACAGAATTGTTAGATCACTATATTGTACTCCTGAAATTAACAGAACACTGTATGTTCACTACACTGGAATTAAAATAAAATAAAAAATTATAAAAACACAAAAACAAAAACATATAGTCTGGAAGATTTTATACCAAACAAAGACATTCATTCCCTCCAGGGAGGATTTGGCCACAGTGATAGAAAGGAAGCTTTGTAGTCGATATATTTCTGTGGTACTTCAAATTGTTTTATATTAAGAATGCAGTCATTCAGGGGCACCTGGGTGGCTCAGTGGGTTAAAGCCTCTGCCTACGGCTCGGGTCATGGTCTCAGGGTCCTGGGATGGAGCCCCACATCGGGCTCTCTGCTCAGCAGGAGCCCGCTTCCTCCTCTCTCTCTGCCTGCCTCTCTGACTACTTGTGATCTCTGTCTGTCAAATAAATAAATAAAATCTTGAGAAAAAAAGAATACACTCATTCACATAGCACTGATTTAACTTTTTGTGGACATGAATCATGGACACAGAGAAGGGCACTGACAGCGAAGCCCAACTCCACAAATCCTCCCAAACACAGTACATCTGTGGAACCAGCACCCAGATCAAGATACAGAACATCCCCAGCACCTCCCAAACCCCTCAATTACTCATTGCTTATCTCAAATTCTGATTTAACTGGACTTTCTATATATATATATATATTTTTTTTTTTTTTTTGCTAAATACAGAAACTCCGTAGATTCATTTTGCCTATTTGACCGTGCATCGTTTTGAAATTTAAATTTTTTTAAGATTTATTTTTAAGATTTTATTTATTTATTTATTTATTTATTTGAGAGAGAGAGAACACAAGCAGGGAGGAGGGGCAAAGGGAGAGAGAGAGAAGCAGACTCCCTGCAGAGCAGGGGTCTGGACGCAGGACTCCATCCTAGGGCCCCAAGAACATGACCTGAGCTGAATGAAATCAGATGATGCTTAACCGACTGAGCCACCCAGGTGGCCCTGACACTTAAAATGTTAATGTTTACTTTAGGAGAACATCAGGAAAGCCCTGCTTCAACTCCCTGTTCAGCAGCTCTCCCTCTGCCCCTCTGCCTTCCCCTCTGACCCTCCCCCTGCTCATTCTCTCGCTCTCAAATAAATAAAAAATAAAACCCTTAGCCTCCCTTCTACCCACTGAAAACACAGTCAACAAGGGAAAGGCATTAAATCCAAGTAAATTAAATCCAAGTTCACATGGAGACATGGACCCTGAGACACTCCATGGTGCTCCATGGCGAGGCTCCAAATGGTCAATGGAGAAAAGACTGTCTCCCTTTCAAAGATTCCTGCCCCTAGGCCTGGGAAAAGGCTGGAAACTTCCTGGACCCAAGTGGTGGTCTAAAAACCAGTCGAACAGCTAGCATTTATGGAGTGCTCACAATGGCCCATTGATCCAAACCTCATGAAAACCCTACGAGGTGAGTGCTGTTATCATACCCATTTTACAGATGGGGAAACTGAGACTCGGGAGAAACCGCAGAAGATCACACAGGCAAGCTGGCCTGAACTCAAACCTCATATTTGGATCAAAGTAGGGACCACCCAATTTTTGCAATTCATCCACTTAAATTTTAGCTTAGAAATCAGGTCTTAAAGCTCTAGGAAGTCACTTGATAGAGTTTCACTTGAATTTCCCTTGGTGTTTTGTTTTATTTTGTTTTAGTTTTAGGGAGTAAACCACATACTCGATTTAAAAAAAATAATCAAATGAATACACTGCTACATTTTTAAAAGAGAATATTGTGCCATATTATAGTTGAAGATAACTACCCACTCTTCTCAGACTTATTATATATGTGTCTCTGCTTACCTGAATGAACTTTTACTGATATCAGGCCCTGGAAACAGGACCCGGCACATAGTAAGGCTTCAGTAAATATTTAAGTAATTAATATCCTTCAAATTGGGGATTTGCTTTAAAACAGAGTCCATCTACAAGCACTACTTACATTTTTTTCCCCTCTCCTCTACCTCTTCTCTTGAAATTGTCAATGGGTAATTTTTTTAAATTACCATTCAATAAAATTGATCTTTTTCTGGTGTATAGTTGCATGAATTTTAACTTAACTTTTATCGTTGTAATTAATATTACTCAGCGGTTGATCTGTTTTTCTCCAGCTGCTCGGTTTCTCCAGATGCGGTATGTGGGTGGCATCAAAGTTTCCCAAAGGCATCCACATCCTAATCCTTGGAACCTGTGACTATGTTAGCCTACATGACTTCTGCCGATGTGGTTACTGAGGGCGCAATCGGGGAAGTGTCTTGGATTATCCAAGTGGACCCAGTAGAATCACAGGGGATCCTTAGAAGACAAGGACAGAGGCAGGAGGATCAGAGAGTTTGGAGTCAGACACTGGAGGGATGCGGCCCCCAAATGAGCCAAGGGATGTGGGCAGCCTCTGGAAAAGGGAAAGAAAGGATTCTCCACCCCTGCCAACCCAGTTTCCATTTCTGACCTCAAGAATGGTGAGATAGTAAACTGGTGCTGTTTGAAGCCACCAAATTTATGATAATATTTTTATAGCAGCAATAGGAAACCAACACACTGGGTTTGTTTTCTGATTGTTTTAAAAGTTGCTATTCTTTTTTTTTTTTTTAAAGATTACATTGTGAAATGAAATCTTTTTTTTTTTTTTAAGATTTTATTTGCTTATTTGACAGAGATCACAAGTAGGCAGAGAGGTGGGGGAGGGAGCAGACTCCCCGCTGAGCAGAGAGCCCAATGTGGGGCTCGATTCCAGGACCCTGAGATCATGACCTGAGCCAAAGGCAAAAGCCCAACCCACTGAGCCACCCAGGTGCTCCTAGAAGTTGCTATTCTGATTCACCTGCCCGGCCTTCTTCTCTGGCTTCTGGGTACCTCAGGTGGGCTAGTTATTTTTCTCTTTGGCTCCATGGGATTTGCGTGATGGGGGAACACTTCTCAGCTGTAGGAATCCCACAGGCAGTAGAAAGGTAGAGGGTCTCCAGGGGGTCTTGGGTCTTGTGAGCCTATGGCTCATAGGTAAGATACAGCCCTCTCAGCCTTGAGGACAGAAAGGTTCCAGCCCACCCACTCTCTCCAATGCACTCTCTCTTTTTTTAATATATAAAATGTTATTTATTTATTAAAGATTTAATTTATTTATTTGTCAGAGAGCAAGCACAGCATGGGGAGCATCAGGGAGAGGAAGAAGCAGGCTCTCCGATGAGCAAGGATCCTGATGGGGGACTCCATCCCAGGGTTCTGGGACTGTGACCTAAGCCGAAGGGAGACACCTAACCGACAGAGCCCCCCAAGTATCCCTCTCCAATGCACTCTTGAGGTTGATGCTGAAACGCCTGAGAGTCTACATAGACCCAAACCCCAAGTCTTCCCAGATTCTCCACTCCTAGGACTTTGTCTCAGGGCTCCGGGGGGGCGGGGTCTCCTCAGTGGTGACCAACCCACGGGCAGGAGGGGCACCTCTGGGTCTCCAGTTCTCTCAACAGATCCCAAGGCCTGACACACGACCTATGGGCTGTAAGTCCCAGCAGCCCCCGGGGCTCTGTGCTATTCAGGCCGCCATGTTCCCAGAATCCACCTGACATACATAATCTCACTCACCCCCCAGTAGCCTCATGGGGTGTGTACTATTATGGTCTCCATTTCCTGAGGAGGAATCTGAGGTCCCAGGAAGTTTACAGCCCTGTTTGAGACCCTGCATCTCTAGCTACTGAACCAGAACTTTCCCCCAGCAACGCCTCCCAAAGATCCAGCTGAATACAACATGTCCACTGAGGACTAGCCGTGTGGGTGCCCTTCAGAGGCACACTGACATACCCATCTACCTCTGGAGGGCCTGAGCCCATCCGAACCCCTGAACCAGGGGGCCCCCACTCCCCGCCACATTCTGCACAGCCACAGAGGCTGCAACAACCATGTTGCTTGGCCGTTTATCGCCCCTGACTGCTCACACAAGGGTTTTAACGAAAATCCATGGTATGCCTATTAGCTAAGGAAACATTTATTCTGGGGTTGTCAGAGAATCTTGGACAGAAAAGCTCTTCTTGACTGAGCTGTGTACACAGGCATGGGTGTGGGAGCATGTGTGGGGGTGTGTGTGCACCCGTGTGTGCATGAGTGTGCGTGTGTATTATGTGCTGCGTGTGTATGCACACGGATACGTGTACACACACCTGCACACGCACAGAAAAACATACCTTCTGTTATCAAAGATTCTGTTGGAAGATGCTCCTGGATAATTCTGACACACATGTGACTGGAAAGAGGGAAAAGAAAATTTACATCTTTTTTTGTCACGGCAATAAACGGTTCCTGGGTTCGTGCCCTCAAAACCGAATTTTGTTTTCAGCTGAGAGGGGTGGTGAGTGATGCCTGCCTGGGCCTCATCTCTTTCTACCCTGCCCGAAGCCTCATAAGGGAGGTCTTTTTACCATTCCCACTTTATGCACTGAGAGAGGTGAAGTCACTTGTCCAAGGTCACACAGAGCTCAGGTTCAAATGCAATTGTGTCTGCTTTCCCAGCCTGCGGGATACATCACTCCACTCTTCCTGCTTCAAACCTTCTCAGGTTAGAGACATTCTAACAGCCCCCCCCCCCCAGGGCAGAATTTGCCTTACTCCTTTATTAACTAGTTTGTTCATTCCTGGGAGCCAAGGGTCTTTTGTCAGTTTTCTCCCTTCATCACCCATGGAAGGTTCCAGAACATCAGAGCAGCTGAGAAGGTATCTGTAGATTCATTTGCTTGATAGGGTCTCTCCTTCCACGGTGGTGCTTGTTGGCCTTGTTCCCAAATCAGTATGTCCCAGGGCACTGGCAGCCCCCAGGACAGGTTAGACAAAGGGTCTCCTGCTCTGAACTCCCTTAGGGCTCTCCTTGCATCTGGAATGAAATCCCAAGCCTGTGATCAGCCTGCCTGCCTCGCTGGCTTCACCTGGTCCCCCGGACTCCCTCACTCCCTCAGCTCCGGCCACACAGGTCCTTCTGCTCCTCAAAGAAGCCAATCAATTCACCTTCTGCTCCGAGGCTTTTGCTGTCCCCAATTCTAGGAGCTTCCTCTTCCAGTCTCTGCTCAGAGAGGACCCTTGAGCCAATGAGAGGCAGCTCCTGCATGTTCCTTTCACATCTATCTCATTCCTATGTAGGATGAGTTACTACCTGAAACTACCTGGGTTATGCATGTCTTAGTATCTCTGTCCATCTACTCCTTACTCACAGTGTCACCACGGCAGGGAGTTGGTCACTGGGCAGCAGTCTCCCCCTCACTAGCACGGTGCCTGGCACACAGTGGGGGGGTGGATGAAAGATGGGGACACAGAGAATAAGGTGGTCTCTACCCACAGCGTGTCTGGAAAATGAACTATGAGCATGAGACGTGTGTGCATGGTTCCTGGCACAGAGCAAGCACTCGGTAAGTGAAAGATGTTATTTCCTCAATCAACAAGTATTCATTGAGCAGCTGCTGTGCACCTATCATGAGCTAGGAGCCAGGGAGGGAGTAGTTGGGAAAGCTGAAAAGGACCCTGCTCTCCTGACCTGACTGTTCACTGACACTGAACAAAATAAATAAGTGAATTCCATAGTATGTCAGGAAGGGATAAGTGTTCTGCAGAAAAACAAAGCAGAGAAGGGGTTCAGGAAGGCAGAGGGTGAGTGGCTATTTTAAACAGGGTGATGGGGGAGCTCTCACTGAGGAGGGAATACCTGAGCGAAGATCTGAGGGAGGTGAGGGACAGAGCCTCTCAGAGGTCTGATGGGAAAACACTCTAGGCGGAGGGAAGTGCAGGTGCAAAGGCCCTGGGGTGGGACCCTGATCACATCAGAGAATTGTAGCAGTCTCCTCTCTGCAGTTTTCTTTCTCAAAATTGACAAGCACAAGTGCCTGCCGCCCAAGTGTTGCCGAGAGCGTGCTGCATCTTTCCCTGTGACCCAGCCGCCTGTCTCTTTAACCTTGAGTGCCTTTTTGGGTCTCATGTGTCACTGGGTGGCGAATGAGCTCCCCTTACTTCAGAAGAACGGCATGGGCTGGGGGGGCCTTAGGTGGTGTCCGCCTCACCTATTACTGCCAAAAGTGGTCATGGGGTTATTTTTAAACATGGAGAGGAAGTATTTATTGTTCCCCAGCTGAGGAGAGCTAGGCAGCCCGAGGGATTCTTCTTGGGAAGCAGTGCAGTGTCCTTTCCAACATGGTGAGTAGTGAGGGCTCTGAGGTGTGATGCCGCGGGGTGGGGGGGGGGTGAGGTGGGGGGGGGTAAGGGGGGTTAGGAAACAGCACCTGTGAGTAGAGGACAAGAGGGGAGGAGGCGAAAGGTGGCTTTTGAGGGCTCCAGACCCTGGGGAAAAAAGCAGTGCTTGGTATGTGTGCACAGAGGAACCCCAATCAATGCCCCGATAAGTCACAAATAACAGCAGCTCCCAGGGACTCGCAAAAACAAAATAAGAGAGTTGGCTTTTTTATGGCTTGTCTACTGACCTCTCGAGGAATCAATAACTCCCAGGGCTTGCAAAATGGGATTGAACGCTTTTAAGGATCAAATTGTAATTCTTTTCTCTTGTTCAGGCAGCTGGGGAAAAGAATCTTTTTGTTTTCACCTTTTGAACTTGCAAATTTAAAACCTGTCTCCCTGGGTTGTTTGGTTAGGTGTCCCCCCCCTCCCAAAGCAAGGAGCTGCCAAATCAGGGCCAGCCTGGGGGAATGGTTAGGAGCACAGACTCCAGAGTGCAATTCCGCTCTGCCTTTCTGTGACTGTGTGACCTTGGGCAAGTGACCCAACTTCTCTGAGCCCAGGCTGACTCTCCAGTAAAATGGCTATGGTAGTAGTAGCAGGGCGCCTGGGTGGCTCAGTCAGTTAAGCATCTGCCTTTGGCTCAGGTCATGATGCCAGGGGTCCAGGGATCAAGGTCCGAGTAGGACTCCCTGCTCAGTGGGGAACCTGTTTCTCCCTCTCTTCCCCTCTCAGTCTCTCTCTCTCAAATAAATAAATAAAATCTTTACCAAAAAACCGCATCTAGTTGACTGGGGGATTAAATTAAATCACGTATGGATGGTGTTCAAGCATTTGCTCTATTTCACATGGGGCAGCGTGGGGACAAAGGTTCCCTCCGCTCTTCTCTGCTCTGTTTGCCTATGCAAGGACAGACCATTTAGAGCAGAGATTTGGAGATTTCGCTGCCGCCCGGATCAAAGGAGAATGGGGGAGGGGGAAGCAGTGGGTTTTAACACCCTGAAAAAGTGTCATTTCATAAGGGTGTCCCTCATGGTTTAGCGAGCATGATGTTCCCCGCCCTCCCCCAATCAATCCTCCTTCTGTGCATTACGGAAATTGTGTGACATGCACGGAAACAAAGGCGGCTGGATCTTGCTGGGGCTGGTCCGAAAGTGTTGCCTCCTTCCCCAGAGACGGAGAGACGCTTCCCCACCTCCCCTAGTTTGCAAAGGAGGTTCTGCAAGGCTTACAGCTCCAGCAGAACCAGCGTGCTTAGGGACACATTATTCCGTGTCCTCTGATCCCTCCAATATCGCCGTTTGGAGATGAGTGTGGGCCTCATACCCCCATTTCACAGATGAGCAGCTGAGGCCCGCTCAGAGATAAGACCACCTGACCTAGTTCTCTAACTCCCCAGCTTCTGACTCCTTTCACTGATGATCCCTTGCAACCCCCTCCAGGCACCAAAGAAAGCCAAGAAGAGAGCAGAAGGCGCCAATTCCAACGTGTTCTCCATGTTCGAACAGACCCAGATCCAGGAATTTAAGGAGGTGGGTGCAGCTGTTGAAAACTCCGCCCAGAGGGAGATTCCCACCTGTTAGAGAGAACGCTCCCGGCAGGAACCTCTGGGCTAGATGTTTTTAATCCTCCAAACAACGCCAGACCCACCTCAACATGTGCGTGGACTATTTAAAGAAATTATTTTTAATATTTTTTTCGATCATCAAAGCAAAGCACGTTTCTTGTTGAAAATATTGGCGGGGGGCGGGGGGGTGTGGGGGATTCAGAAAAGCACAAAGAACAACATAAAAACGACCTACAATTCCACCACCCAGACATGATCAGTTAACATTCTGATATTGTCATTTTTGTATTGCGCGTATATACTTTCAAACTATTTTGCTATTTTTCTTTGGGCAATTCCTCATCAACATTTTCTATCATTTATTGAAACCACTCCCTACGGTTGCAGGTTACCTTTGTTTAGACTGTTTTACGATTATGAATAACACATCTTTGCTTGTTTTCTTGGGGTAAATTCCTAAAAGCAGAACTGCTGGGTCAAGGAGCTAAAAACCAGACCCAACAGCCCTCTAGAAATGCTGTACTAATCCCTGCCCCCATCAGCCTTTTCAAAAGGAAAAAGTGCCATTTGCCCCCATACCTCCATCAACATTGGATATTAATAGCCTAAAATATGATTTCTGCCAAACTGAGAGATGATAAAGAGTATCTCTTGGATTTTAAATTATATAGTCCCCCATTGTTGAACACTAGCCAGGTGGAAACGCCATCGCATTCTATGGGAGTGAGCCTTATTAAGTAAACCTAAGTACCAATTAGGCCAAATTAAGCCACTGCCCGCAGGCTTAGAAGGATAGACTCTGAATTAATTTTCCTGCAGTCGTGATGGCTCACACTGAGTCATCCACACTCCCACCTGGGCCTTTAGAGGAAAATACACCGCAGAGCCAGGTGGGTTCTGTATCAAAAGGGAAACAATTTGGGGCTCCAAGTGGGACGTGAACACTTGTACCCTTTTGTCCTCACTAATGTTCAGATCACAGGAATGTTGTGTCCCATAGGCCACCAGGGAAAGAATCCCCAGGACGAAATATTCATATCTGAACTTGAAATTGTCATCTTGCAGGGAGAAGACGCCACGCCCCTTCCCCCTCACCCTGTCTCAATATCTGAATGAGATCAGCTGCTGGGGGGCGTGGGGAGGGGGTGCAAATATTTTCAGAAACAGCTGCAAAGAACTCAAAAAACCATGCAAAGGATAAGTCGTTTGTAAATTGACCTGGGCATTTAAAAGGCTCTTGGGAGTGTTCCTGGGTGCTCTGGTGGTAGGGGTCGGGGTGGGGGAGAGGACCCGGATATTAACTTGATTTTTTTAAATAACAATTTCGTGGAGATGTAATTCACACAATCCCAAATTCACCTTTGTATGCTACGAGCACAATTCGGTGGTTATTTACAGAAGTCGCAGAGCTGTGACTTCCAAACATTTTCCTCACCCCAGAAAGAAACCACATACCCATTAGCAGTCACTCCCCATGCCCCCCTCCCCCAGCCTCTGGCCACAGCCCATCTGTTTTCTGTCCCCATGAATTTGCCTGTTCTGGGCATTTCGTGGAAATGCATCGTACAGCACGTGGCCTTTTGCCGTGGCTTCTCTCACTCAGTGTCCTGAGCCAGGCCTCCTCCGTGTCCTGTGTCCCAGCAGGTGTCAGGCTCTCCTTCCTTCTTCTCGCTCAGGAGGAGTCCATCACGGGGCCGGACCACGGTGGATCCATCCATCAGTTGATGGTCACGTGGGCGGTTTCCAGGTTGGGGCTATTGTAAATAAAGCTGCTAGGACGTTCAGACACAGGTTTCCATGGGGACAGATGTTTTCAGTTCTCTTGGGTAAACGCCTAGCCCTGGAGTTACTGAATCCTATGGTAACTCTATGCCTAACATTTTAAGGAACGGCCAGGCAGTTTCCAATTTTTGACTCTCGATCTCATGGCCTTCATGCTCCCTGAATCCCAGAATCTCCTTTCCCCCAGTCTATAGCTCAATCTCTTGGGCTCCTCCATTCAACTTCTCCTGGGCTGACCAACCAACCTCCCCCCTTCCACAGGCCTTCACCATCATGGACCAGAACAGGGATGGCTTCATCGACAAGAATGATTTGAGGGACACCTTTGCTGCTCTCGGTATGTCCCCCTGCCAGGCCTGCAGGAGGGTCTCCTTATCCCACCCTCCCGAGGGGTGGAAGGGAGGACCACAGTAAAGGTCAAGAGCTTATCATTTTTCAAAGAAACAGCTCAATCATGGCTGGCCTTTAAGACAAGCTTCGGAAGACAGCAAAGTGTTGAGGCTTTAAGTGTCTTGACATATTTTTCATTTTTCTTTTAAAAATTTTTGTGTGTGTGTGTGATTTTGAATGCAATGCCAGCTCGCTGTAGAAAATTTGCAAAATTCAGAAAAGTATAAAGAAGAAAACTTAACCATTAGGTCACATTCCACTGTCACATTTCAGCCTCTAAGTCTTTTCTAGGTACATCTGGTTTTTTGTTGTGGTTGTTTTAAGATTAGAATCATTCTATTTTGGATTCACCTCTTTAACATCTCAACAGTGTGAGCATGAGTATATGGAGCTTTTTCAAAATATATGTGTCCAACCTGCAACCACTCACCTCTCTCCACTCCCACTCCCAGAACTCAGCGCCACCATGAACAGCTGTGCAGGTTGTGCACTACACCATTCTACAGATTACTATTCATGTCTGAAGCCACTGCAGATTTTTATATTTAAAACATAAATTATCTTAAGAAGGAGTGGCTTTTAAAAATTTGCACAAAGGCACTATATGGGCTTGTGGCCAATGCTAATATCAGAATCTCTTAGGCTGTGTGGGTTACAGCAGTTATAATCAGAAAAAGTTCCCTCAGGTGATTCTGATCTGTCTCTCTCACCTCCAACTGAGAGGGATAATTTATAATATGAGCATTTCCCATTTAAGTAAAAAGTTAAAATAACTGTTTAAAATGTTCTGGGTTCTGAAGACACTATTATAAAAATAGCTAGCCCCTCCCCTCATTTGGATGTTTGGGTTGTTTCCAGGGGTCTGGCTATTATAAATGACATTGTGGAGAACATCTTTTCCAGTGAATCTGATCATGCCCACTCCATCTCTGATTGTCCCTATTCGAGATTCCCTCCAGTGTAATTATGAGGGCAGATGCCAGGGTCCTCAGAGCTATTTCTAACCCAGCCTGGGGGGCTCTGACTGTGTGTTTCCTGATGTAGGGCGTATGAACGTGAAAAATGAGGAAATTGATGAAATGCTCAAGGAAGCTCCAGGTCCAATTAACTTTACTGTGTTCCTAACAATGTTTGGGGAGAAACTTAAGGGTAAGTTCATGTGTAAGTCCATATATGTATATTCGTGTGTGTCTGCATTTGTGCATCTATGTGTGTGTGTGTGTGTGTGTGTGTGTGTGTGTGTGTGTGTGTGTATTTTCATCTTTGGGCATGAAGGGCACCAGGAGGACAGACAAGGGTTGGCAGGAGATGAAGACAGAGTAACCCTGAGGGGAGAAAAAATAAAAGCAGCAGTTCCCATTGCTCCAAGGCTTACCCTGAGCCAGACCTCATGCCTCACACGTTGGATGCATTCCCTTGTTTAGCCTCTAGGAGGGAGGTTCTCTTCTTACCTCTGGTCTAAGGCTCAGAGATGGAAAGCCACTTGCCTACAGCCACACAGCTAGCAAGCGCTGGAGTTATGATTCAAATCCCAGTCTTTCTAAATCTAGATTCACGTTTCAGCACGAGTTTGCTCAGAAGTGACTGGATTCCCAGCCCACTCTTTCTCATTACCAAGGTTCAGCGCTCAGAGGAAGGCAGGGCCTTTCCTCCAAGCAAAACAGCCTGGGTTTGGCCCCTCCAACTTTGGAAGGAGCTGGGCCCTGCCTCCTGGGGTACCGTGGGTCCCCAGCCACCCACGACATGTTCAACCCTGTTCTCTCTTTCAGGGGCAGACCCCGAAGAGACCATTCTCAACGCATTCAAAGTGTTTGACCCTGAAGGCAAAGGAGTGCTCAAGGCTGATTAGTGAGTAGGATGTGTAGGGGAAAACATGGGGGTTCCCTGCTTTCCACAGACACAGCTGGTGCCAACAACTGCTGTTTTCTCTTGGCAGCATTCGGGAGATGCTGACCACACAGGCAGAGAGATTTTCCAAAGAGGAGGTAATGGCATCTTGGACACACAATCACCTTAGCTCCTGTGTGACCCTCTTTCTTAAAACACCCCTGACCCCACACTGACAGAGACCCTGCTTCTGGGCCCCTTACCTCATATCATTCTCTCAACCACCCTATGAAGTAGGGACTACTAGTATTGTCCCTTTATAGATGGGGAAACTGAGGCCCAGGGAAGTTAGTCACTTGCCTGAAAGGACATCACCAGTGCTACATGCGGGGGCCTAGATTCAAACCTAGGTCTGTCGGACTTCAGGTCCACCTTCTTCACAGTGCTCGGAGCCCTGGTTTGAGCACCAATTTCCTGATGGAGTGAGGGTCATTTGCAGGGGGCCACATACTGTCATGTAGGTTCCGCACTGTGCAATTCTTCTGGCTGTTATGCTCGTAAAATACACTGCTGAGTTATCTACTGATTTCAATTGTGTTCCAGCAGATGGCAGTAAAGTGTCCCGTTGTTATACACACACACACACACACACACACACACACACACACACACACACACATTTAAGCCCTATATATGACTTTTTCTGGTAGGAGGCAGTAATATGCCTGGAAGAAGGGGCACTTTTACTAATTCGCCCAAAGTCCTGTTAATAATATCAATGGCCCTGTTGATATTATTAGTGACGTATTTAAAATAACCCCTTCTCAGGCTTGAAGCCATCAGTTTCCACATTTCACTAAACACTGTATTTAGGTTTCCCCCGGAAACTCAAGCACTTGAAAGAGCCTGCCTTCACCTCCTACCAGCCTGGTGACTTGGGTCAAGCTCTTTAACCTCCCTGTGCCTCAGTTCCCTCATCTATAAAGCGGGGAGGGTAATAAGACTTTCCTGGTAGTACGCTGTGAGGATTAAACCAGTTAAGATGTATAAAGTGTTGAAGTATATGACAAGGACAGTGTTAAGTGTTAGCTAGTATTGGCTGAGAGGTTTTTTTTTTTAAGATTTTATTTATCTATTTTATTTATCTATTTATCTATTTGACAGAGAGAGTGAGATCACAAGTAGGCAGAGAGGCAGGCAGAGAGAGAGGGGGGAAGCAGGCCTCCTGCCGAGCAGAGAGCCTGATGCGATGTGGGCTCGATCCCAGGACCCTGAGACCATGACCTGAGCCAAAGGCAGAGGCTTAACCCACTGAGCCACCCAGGCACCCCGACTGAGAGATCTTTTAAAAAATAACTAGTCCATACTTTTTAAATGTGGAAACTGCATGTTGAAAAAAAAAAATCTAGATTTCTCTTTTCCCTCCAAGAGTCAGATTCCCTCAAAAAGTCTGACCTCCTAGCGCATTTGGCTGCATTTGGCTGGCTCTGTCTGGATGGGTTGTACGACTGTTTTTAGCCAGAGTCCCCAGCAGGCCCCCTTGCTCCCTTACACAACCTGCTCAGCCCCTTTGTGCACACGCATTTGTCATCCTCGCTTTACCTGCTATGGGCTGGGTTCCCAAGAACATCCCCGCAGGACAGCCCGCGGGGTCAGCACCTGCAGACAAGCAAGGGCGGGCAAGGAAGGAGGGAGGCACGGAGGGAGCTGCTGACCCCCAGCTCAGGCCCAAAGAGTGTCTTGGCTGCACCCCACCTCCCAGGGAGCCACGGAGCGAGGCCCCCAGGTTGGATCCCACCCTGATCAGTTGGCTGTGGGCTGCCCCGCCCAGGAAGGCCATGACCTTGGGGCTGACAGCTCTCTGCAGCAGTAGGGTAACAAGGCCTTGTTGGAGGGGGAACGGAGCGTCGTGTCCCCACACCCACCCCACCCTGCTGCCTCTGGCTCGGCACGGGGACCCGCACACGGTGGTCCCTCTTGCTTTCCCTCCCGTCACACTGAGCACGTGCTGCTGCCTCATTACAGATTGACCAGATGTTCGCCGCCTTCCCCCCAGATGTGACTGGCAACTTGGACTATAAGAACCTGGTGCACATCATCACCCATGGGGAAGAGAAGGACTGAGAGGGGCTCGCCAGCCAACCCTGGGCTTGTCTTCGGTGGGGAGGTGGTCCCTGCTGTCTCTCACTCTGCCCAGTGATGCTGCCGTCCCTACTACTGGCCTGTCAGCTGTGTGGCTGCCTTGTTACCCATTTCCATCTTCTTTGCAGCCTCAGTGGCCTATCGATACCACGCGGCCACACATCCCGCAGCTAGAAATCCATCCCGAAGCTGTGTTCAAATAAACAGGATGTTGTGTATTTGTTCCTGGTGTTTCTCTGACAGAAGTGCCTTGAATAAAGAGGATCCTTTGCTACTTCCCATGAAGGCAGAGTATGAGCGAGTGATGCCCCTGCTGTCATTATTATTGAATCCTTGTAACTCTTTATTTGAAATGGATCTTCCACAGCCACTCAGGACTATTTCTATCAAGGGCCACGATTTATTGGAGTGTTAACTAGAGGACCACAGCCCTTTTCTGCAGAGCCTAGCTTCCATGCCATCCTCTCCTTTAGGATGCCATTGGAATGTTTCTCCCATAGATGTGCTTAGACAGGCCCTGTGAGAAATGAAGAGGAAGAGGCCTCACATTCATTCTAAGAATATGGCTCATTTGGCAAAAAAATCACATCCGTTAACTATCAGAGGTTAATTTCTAATTTCAGAAGTACTAGCTGTTTCTTCTGGTCCCAATCTCAGGGCGTTTCAGGAGTCATGGTGACCTCATACAACTCTTGCTTTCTGTCTCAGCTCTTCTGTCCTAATTCCTCTACCCCATCCCAGGGTGGCTCCCAGAAGCCTAGTCCAGTCTCTTTGTAATGAGTGTGAGGAGGCACAAGGATTATGGAAGAAAACATTTATTCTCTCTGGTTAAGGTACAAATGTAGCCCCGTCTGTCTCAACCCGTTAACTTCTTCCTGAGCCTTGGATCATCCCCCTTCTCGGGTGTGCTCTCTGAATGTAAGTCCCTGCTTCGAAACTCTCTTGCGATGTAGTTGCTGAACACGAGCTGCTGAAGGCTGCTGTGGTCCAGGGGCTGCTCGACTGCATCAAAGACAGGACTTGTGTGAGGAGTTTGGAAATGAGTCCCAGCGTGGGGTGGGTGTAGATAGCTTCCCTCCCAGAAACGGTGCTTCTCTGCCCCATTCATGGACGCCCAAGGCAAGGATGTCCAGGTGTGGTTTGGGGACTGTCCACACTGCTGGGAGTGGAGTGTGTGCATTCTTGAGGTTCAGGGAGAAAAAGCATCAGTAAAGATGTACTGCACAGGGATGCACAAGACAGTGATTGTTTTTTTTCCCAGAAGAGAATGTGAGTTTAGTTTAAAGTCAAAGAGACAGGGCCACCATGTGCAGTTGTTCAGGATGTAGACTGCACAGACATCTGGTGGAGACAAGTGAATGGATGGGCTGAATCCAACCCCACTCAATTGCCAAACCATGTCCACACAGAAGGGGCCCCTTTTCACAATCTGTTCAGAGGGGATATCCCTTTGAATTCACACGTATGGGCCATAGAGACTAGTGTTAAGAGAACCCAATGATTATCAACATTCCTTGAGCAGAAGTGAAGGCATCATCTGCAAGTTCCTGACCTTGTGAGGGCAGCATTACGAGCAGCTGGGTCCTGCCACCCTCCTCTTAAGAACTCAAAGGCCCAAAGGAAGCGGTGTTAGGGTGGCTAATGCCAGACCCAGCTTTTACTCCTGCTAAGTTTCGGTTGCCTCGACTAAATCAAACAGGAGGGTGTGTGTGTGTGTGTGTGTGTGTGCACGTGCGCACACACATCTGTGTGTTGGCACTCTTCCCCTACTCCCCCACCCCATCATTGACACACCCGCACACCTGAAGGGCTACTTAGAGAAGTGGGACAACTTTTTTTTTTTTTTAATCCAGTTTCCTCTGATTACTAAAGATGTTCAAGATCATTGTAAAAAAAATTTTTTTTTTTAAACTAATACAGAATTGTTTAACTTAGAAACAAGTTCTCTGTAAATCACAAGAACCCACTGTACGTCAGCCTATAAATCCTTTGTTTTTACATGTGTTATCAGATATGATAACTCCCCCCCCCCTCCTCCTCCCTCTCTCTCTCTCTCTCTCTCTCTAGGGCCCCACTGCATTCTTTTCTGCGTCAGCACAGCATTCCCACGCATGGATCGGTGAACAGTAGTTCCAGGAACATTTACTCAAGTAGGACGATGGGCTGCAGTGAACATCGTCCTACTTGAGTAAATGTTTCTTGAAGGACCAGTCTGCATGGGTGAGATTAAGGGCCTAATGGGTGTATCCAGGTCTCAGGCTTGTCACCCCTGGGGCCACACTGCCCTCCCAAACCCAGATGGGGCTGGTTTTCTCTCCACCTCCAGAAAGAAGGGCTGCCTCCGGCAGTGAGGGAAGCGTCATGAACTTCTGCCTGGGAAGAAGCCTGGCCTTGGGGGCCACTTAGGCATCTGGGTCCAGTCACTAGCCAAGTCACAGCTGCTTCAGCTAGGAGGTTGGGGGACACGGTGGGGGCGGCCCAAGGGTGGTCACAGGAGGAGTAAGACTCAGGGGCATGGGTGAAAGGCGGGATCAGGGATTTTCGTGTGCTGCCAGTTTGTAGACTGTGGACATTTAAGGTTCATTTTAAATGGTCACAAAGTAGTGATTTAAAATATGTATATATCCAGGATCTCTAAAGTCCGGGGTCTTCATTGGGCTGTAGGGAGAAGCATCTCCCCGGCGAAACAGGTCCAGGGCCACCGCCACAGTGGAACCCAATGAGGCTCATAAAGGGAAACTGAGGCTCTACACTGCAGACTCTCCCCAGCACAGGTCTCCTAGCAACCTGCGCAGGTCGCGGGAGGACAAGGACTCACCTTCATCCAACCTTTCGCCCAAGGGGTCAGCCCCGAACACTGGGGGGATGACCTTGATGGGTTCCGCAGGCTTAAGGAGGGCAGAGCCGCCCCAGAAGGGGTTGACGAAGGGCGGCTGGGTCTCGGTTTCTGCCCCTTCCATTTCCAGGATCCGCTTGTAGGACTCCAGCAGCAGCAGGTCATTGGTCTTCTTTTCAATGATGGCTGGAAAAAAAAAACTGATCAGAACCAAGATGGCAGCCCAGAGACCTGGGTCGGGGGTGGGGGTGGTGGGATTGGGGGTGACGCCCCCTGCTGGAGAGGAAGGGAAGGGACAGGACGAGGCGTCTCTCACGGGCTACACCATGCATTCTCCAGGGGGGGCAATCTCATCCCAAGAGGAAAACTTGGTTGTTGCGAGACAAACAAAACAAAACAAAACAAAAAACCCCACCTGACTTTATAACATAAAACAGATATACATACAGAACATAAACGACTATATAGTGTACCAAGAGTGTTAAAATTGCCTGAGGACCACAACTGGGGAAAGCATGTCTAAAAAGACTCCTAAAGAGGCAATAGTGAGGGAGGTTGAGCAGCACTGGGCTACACCGAAAACTAGGAGCCCCGGGAAGCCCCTTAAATGCCTGATTTTTCTCTCTCTTTTTAAAAAGATTTTATTTATTTATTTGACAGAGATCACAAGTAGGCAGAGAGGCAGGCAGAGAGAGAGGGGGAAGCAAGCTCCCCGCCCAGCAGAAAGCCTGATGCAGGGCTCAATCCCAGGACTCTGAGATCATGCCTGAGCCGGAGACAGAGGCTTAACTCACTGAGCCACCCAGGTGCCCCTACAACTGATTTTTCTCCTGTACACACTCTGCCTCAGGCTTCCCCACCTTTGCGCAAGCTGTTCCTTCTGCCCAGAAGGCCTTTCCCTACACCCCTCCCCCAATAATGCCTGCTGGTGTATTAAGACTTGGATCAGGGCTCTGCCCCCTGAAGGAACGTTTCTCTGAGCAGCCTACTCCGGGGACCTGCCCCTCCTCTGTGTTTCACTCACCAGAGTGGTGCGCTCATTCACCCACTCAACAAATGATTATCAGACACCTGCCCTGCCAAGCGCAGTGCTGGAAGTTCCCCAGGCATGAGGAGAACCAAAAGGACAAGAACAGTAACTGGGAAGATGCAGGTCCTGACCTGATGAAGCCCATAAGCTTCAGTGTGTGTGAAGAAGATGGAGAGAAAGACAAATTTACCAAGGAAACTTGTTATCCCGATGATCATTATCTACATTGTGTAACCACTGGATTTGGATACAATGTGGTTTTTTAAAAAAATATTTTATTTATTTGACAGAGAGAGACACAGCAAGAGAGGAACACAAGCAGAGGGAGTGGGAGAGGGAGAAACAAGCTCCCCACTGAGCAAGGAGCCTAATGTGGGACTTGATCCCAGGAATCGGGGATCATGACCTGAGCTGAAGGCAGCAGCTTAACCAACTGAGCCACCCAGGCATCTCTGGAGAAAGGACATTTAAACTGAGACCTGAGAATTCTAAGACAAGGATACCAGGAACAGCTTGTGCAAAGGCCCTGAGGTGGGAATGCGTTGAGCGGAGGGTTGCAAGAATACGCAGGAGAGTGTGACATGAGGTGGTAAGCTAGGACGGAAGTAGGATGAGGGAGGTAAGAAATGGAAGCAAGGGCCAGGCTGTGCAGACCCGGATAGGCAGTGGGCAGGAAAGAGTTAACACAGCAATCCTGACTGCTGTCCTTTGAAGGGCCTGCTTCCCAGGTTGGCCCCAGGCTAGCATCAGGGAACTTGGGTTTCAGGAAGGTTCCTATCATCATTAACTG
This sequence comes from Mustela erminea, assembly GCF_009829155.1. NCBI lineage: Eukaryota > Metazoa > Chordata > Mammalia > Carnivora > Mustelidae > Mustela > Mustela erminea. The sequence goes on from NC_045626.1 coordinate 84,277,081, forward strand.
ATAATAGCAGCTCAATGTGCCTAAACTGTGTATACAAAACATGTTTCTGCTAAACACCTGTTGTTGTTGTTGTTGTTGTTTCCCCCACACCGTGAGCTTCTCTAGTGAGCTTCCCTGGTGGACAACATTTCACCCACATTGTCACAACACAGTGCTGGGGGGATTAGCACATCCTGTGTGACCCCGCTGGGAGAGGACCCTCGGAAGCTTGCCCTGGCTTCCTCCAGACTTCACCCCGGGCCCCTCTTTCCTTTTGCTGATGTTGCTTTTTATCCTTTTGCTCTAACAAATCATAGCCATGAGTACCACTATATGCTAAGTTTATAAGGCTCCTAGCAAATCACTGAACCTGGCAGGAGGTTCATGGGGGAGGGGGCATGATGGGAAACTCCCAAACACAGACTGTATTAAGCAGCGTAGGTTTTATTCGAAGAGCAGGGTAAGCCATTCATTTCAAATTGTCACGATCTGTGGGCGGTGCCTCCCTCCTCCCCCATCCTGAGCTCAGGCCTATGGCTAGAAATGTGTGTTCTAGTTCATAGGTATTTGCTACATCCCAGGCACTGCTCTGAGCACTTTATTCCTTCCTTTCCAACCTGTATGCTTTCCATTTCTTTTTCTTGCCTTATTGCATGGCTTAGGACCACCACTGTGATACTGAGTAGGAGCAGCGAGAGCAGACATTCTCGCCTTGTTCCTGATCTTAGAGGGAAAACACTCAAATTATCACCCTTAAGGGTGAGGTTAGCTGTAGGTTTTTTTGTTGTCGTTGTTGTGTTTTCTTAAGAGAAAGAGAGAGCACAAATGGGTAGGAAGGGCAGAGGGAGAGGAGATAGCTGACACCCCGCTGAGCAGGGAGCCCCATGTGGGGCTTGATCCCAGGACCCTGGGATCACGACCTGAGCTGAAGGCAGACACTTAACTACCTGAGCCCTCCAGGTGCCCCCAACTATTGGTGTTTTGTAGACGCCCTTCAAGGTTAAGACAGTTTCCTTCTAGTTTCAGTTTGTCGAGAATCTTGACCATGAACGGATGTTGAATTTGTCAAATGCTTCTTCTGTCTCTACTGACATGATCATATAGTTTTTCTACAATTAAATTTTATTTAATCTTCCCAACAAACATTGAGGTGTATACTGGGCTTACTCCTCATTAATTTTTTTTTTTTAGAAAAAAAAATTAGGGACGCCTGGGTGGTTCAGTTGGTTAAGCAGCTGCCTTCGGCTCAGGTCATGATCCCAGCGTCCTGGGATCGAGTCCCACATCGGGCTCCTTGCTCCGCAGGGAGCCTGCTTCTCCCTCTGACTCTGCCTTCCACTCTGTCTGCCTGTGCTCGCTCTCACTCTCTCTCTCTCTTACAAATAAATAAATAAAATCTTTAAAAAAAAAAATTAAAACGCAGACTCAGATTCAAAAAGTTGCCCAGTGGCACAGAACTAGTAAGAGTAGAACCAGGATTTGAACCCAAGCGGGCTGGCATTATGGCCCACGTGCTTCGCGCCAGGCTCACCGCCACCCAAGAATAAGCCCTCATGCCTGCTCATAGAAAGCTCTGGAAATGGATCCTAACGGTCCAGTGGGCCCCAGCTTGACTCACCAAAGTACTGTGGAAGGTTGTTGTCGGTGATTTTCCCTGTCTCCCCTAAGTGCCCCAGGATGGTAGTGGCATCACAATTAATCTTTTTAAACAGATTCTCCACCGAGGTCTTGAGATACTCCAAGGTCTTGCTGATTTCTTTGTAGCTGTTTTCATACACGTCTGCCTCCTCCGTGGTCTTCTTCAGTTTCTCCTGGTGACAGACCCCCAATTCCCAGTCCACATTAGCCAGACTGCTGCCCTGGAATCAGTGGCCCCATGAGGACTTTCAGTGCAGATGGGAGTTTGGGGTCCTCTGGAAATGGGGTCTCTGAACTACAGGATTTCAAACCACTCAGGAGGTACAAAATCAATCTACTAAGCATTTTAATTAATAAATGCTCAATTAGCATTTAAAGAAAGTAAATAGAACAGAAGAGAAAGGAAGAGAAAATACTAGTATGCATTTTAGGTAAAGAGGAGAAATACTGTTAAATGCACATTTTGTTTCACTTACATGTACCTGTGTCAACATGTGTACCAGATTACTATGCCTTCTCATTTTTTTTTTTAATAGGCTACACACCCAGCATGGAGGCCAAAGTGGGGCTTGAATTCACAACCCTGAGATTAAGACCTGAGCTGAGACCAAGAGTCAGATGCTCAACTGATTAGCCACCCAGGTGCCCCAGGATTACAGTATCTTCTAGAATCTGGTGATTCACTTTTTTAACATTGTGACCCCCAGGAAGGAATAACATTTTACATCACAGCCCAATGCATGCAACATACATACATATGTCCATACACGTGCGTATGGGTGTGTGTTTATATGTATTATCTAATCAAATGAAGTAAAAGTTTCACTAATCAATGCTCTATGGCGTGTTTTAATATTTTCTGTTCTGTTTCATTACTTTTGAATGATTTTGTTTAAAAAACTGATTTTACCACTTGCAGTTTAAAACATTATCACTCTAGCCCAGTGGTTCTCAAAGTGGGATCCCGGGACCAGGAGCATTCGCTTTACCAGGGAACTAGTTAGAAATGCAAATTCTTGGGCTCCAGCCCAGACCCTGACCCAGAGGGTCTGGGGATGGGCCTGGCAACGTGTGTTTTAAAGAACGTCCAGGTGACTCTCATGCACGATGAAGTTTGAGAAACCCTGCAAGTCCATTGGCTCACAATCTTGGCTTCTCACTGGTATCACCTGGGAGCTTCAAAACACCTGCTGCCCTGACCAACACCACCCCCCACCCCCCGCCCCAGAGATTCCGATGGTTTGTTCTGGGGCACAGCCTGGGCCTTAGGAATTTTAAAGCCTCCGAAGTGAACCTGATTGGCAGCCCCGGGCTGAGAATCTCTGCTCTGGGGTGAGAGCTTCTGGTGCCTTCCTGTCTCTCCCTCTGAGTTCCTGGCTTGCTGAGGTGAACTAGGCCGTGTGAGGAACCATTCCCCGTGACTCCGTATGCCTCACCCCAAATAACAGTCCTAAGGGGCAGCCCTAGCCACACACTGCATTTTCCAGGTGCAGAAACGAAGTTTCCAACCCACACGGCCAGGAGAGGGAGGCCAAGCTCTGAACTGTCACTCCACCACCATCACACCAGGCAGCTTCCTGTCCCCAGTTCCCAGGGCTGTGGGTCCTCCGGGGACAGCAAGAGCTGCCCTCTCCTTCTTAAAGGTGGGTTAAGGAATCCCATGGTTAACAGCCTGATGTGATGGTGACGGCACCTCACAGTCACGGTCACGGTCACACACGTCACCTCAACACCTCCTTACGACTGCATCAGTGTCCAGATGAGGAAAATTGAAGTTGGAGAAGAAAAGCGACCTTGTGTTTAGCTTCCTTCTACTGAGTGGCCTAAGTATCTGACCTTTAGTCAGGTGACTAAAAATACCTAAAATGACCTTCAGGTTTTATCTCTTGAGCAGTCATTTTGAACCAAGGCGATGGGGACTTGGGGTTTTCGCTCACAGGACTACCATAATGAAAGCCACGTTTAGGATTCTCTACCCTATAGCGTGCCTAGCGTGTGCACTCGTGACTTGATGTTACCTTTGTGGCCCACTGCAGCGAGGATGGTCATTATTTCCATTTTACAGGTGAGCAAACAGAGGCTCAGAGAGGTGAAGTCACTTTCTCAAAGTCACGCAGCTAGGAAGTGACTTTTGGAGAGTCATACCCAAGCATTTGTTCCCAGCGCCTGGTTGCAGAACAGGACCAGTTCCAACCCCAAGGAAGCATCTGGACGCTGGGTGGCCCTGAGCCAAGGACATGGGACCCCCAAGCACGTGCTCAGCTTGAGGAGGGTCTCCTTGGACTTGGGCCCTGACTGGAAGGTTTTTTGTTTGTTAGTTTTAAAAAAAAAATTTTTCTGCTTAGAAGTTTAAATCCTCTTATCTAGGTTCCTGCGAGAGACCGCTCGCAATATAGGTGCCTTATGCTTTGCTGCCCCCCGGTGGCCAACTAGAGAATGGCACTGCCATCCCTGTAATCAGGGGCGTATCAACAAAGAACAAAATAGGTCACAGAGAAGGAAAGAAAAATGAACCTAGACCTCAGTTCCTGGGTCAGGAACTGTTGCATTAGAGCAGGGCTATGCGGCCACACACTCTGGGTTCATATCTTTGCCAGACGTTTGCTATCCATTCTCCCCTTACACCTTAGTAACAAACTCCTGATTGTATCGGGGGTGGCAATGTGCCCAGCTCAAGCTCTACTTCCAATCCTCCTCTGCAATAGAGACGGTCAGTGAGATGTAAACACAGAAGGCGTTGGCTGACTCTTCACAGAAAGAAACATTTAAGCTGCCTAACCTTCAGCAAAGTTGTTTGTTTTTGCCTTCCTGACTTTCTTCCTGCCTGGAACATATATGTGATGGCTGGATCTTTGGCAGCTACATTACAACCATGAGGCATCCTTGGGAATGTAAGCCACATACTAAAGATGGCAAACAGGAGCAGCCTGGGTCACTGATGACATCATGATGCTCCCTGAAGGACCTATCTCCAAACTTATTTCTTAACAAAGTAAATAATGCTACCTTGCTTAGGCCATTGTTACTTTGGTTTCTTGTGATTAGCAACTAAATACAATGCAAAGCTCTTATACAGCATCCCAGCTCCATAATGTTGGTCAAGTGACTTTACCTCTCTGAACCTGTTTCTTCATCTGTACAATGTAGAGATCATAGCAACTACCTCATGGGACTGTTGTGAAGATTAAAGGAGATAGTACAAGCAATGCACTTAGCCCAGTGTTTGGTATGAAGTAATTGCTCAAAAAATGTTCCTAATAATTGTTATTGATTGAAAATAGGCCACAGCCAAGACAAAGGGGAGAGAAAAAAAATTACTGAGTCAGAGCTCTGTCTGGGATTTGCCAGTCTGGGATGAAATTAGAGACACAAGTGCCTGGGCTAGGCTCCCTGAAGTCAGGGAGTCTTTAAAATGGACAAAGAGGCTTTAGGGACAAAATTCTGCAGCAATATCTATAGCAGAGGTGGCTCGAGACAAAGGCTCAGGACATGTCCAGACATGAGCCAGGCCGATAGTCTCATGGGGAGATAAGGTACTCCTCCCGAGAACCACCGGACAGACCGCCTGACAGACAGACAACAGAGACTCCCACGTCCCTCCCTCCCCACCCTTGTCTTACCTCCAACTCTCTCAGGATGGAGCGGTTGTCATCATGGGATGATTTCTGCTTGGATCTCAAGAAGATGATCTCATCCTGCTCACAAGAGAACCAGACCATAAGGAGGAGTGGGTGCCCCCCTCCCCACCACACCTGCAGCTAAGCCTGTGCCTTGAGGAGATGAGGGGGATTTAAATTATGTTTCCAGGAGCCCCCAAACCCCTGAGCCCCTCTTATGCCCATGGGGGTTCTTTCTCATGTTTCTTTTTAAGATTTATTTTTATTTTAGAAAGAGAGAGAGAATCTCAAGCAGACCACACTGAGCGCAGAGTCCAACACGATGCGGGGCTCAATCCCTGGCCTCTGAGATCATGACCTGAGCCAAAATCAAGAGTCTAGCATAAATCAGAATCATCTGGAGGTCTGTGAAAACACAGACTGCTGGGCCCCTCTCCCAGAGGTTCTAGGCCAGTAGGTCTGAGTGGGGTCCAAGAATGTGTGTTTCTCAAAAGTTTTCAGGAGCTGCTGCTACTGTTGATCCAGGGACCAGATTCGAGAACCCCTAGGGCTAGAACAGTGTGTCCAAATGCAAAAGGCTACCTTTTGCGTTAATTTCATCTCTAGGACTCCGTCCCATGGAAATAGTAGGACATGTGGGCTAAATGGCTGCTCAGGGCTGTCATGTTATTACTTATTATGGCCCCCAGTTAGAGACGATCTTAATGTGTACGGATAGTGGATCAGTTAAATCAATGATGGTACATTCATGTCATGAGGGGAATGGGTCTTAAATAAAAATATGGTTCGAAATGCAGATTCCTAGACAATTCTTAGGGAATTTGGGTTTGTAGGTATGGGATAGAACTTGGGGAATCTGCATTTTTAAGATGTAGCTTATGATTCTACTACAGAGCATTCAGGGTCTCCAGAAGCCACTAAAAAGAACATAGGAGGGCGCCTGGGTGGCTCAGTGGGTTAAGCCGCTGCCTTTGACTCAGGTCATGATCTCAGGGTCCTGGGATCGAGTCCCGCATTGGGCTCTCTGCTTGGTGGGGAGCCTGCTTCCCCTTCTCTCTCTCTGTCTGCTTGTGATCTCTCTCTCTGTCAAATAAATAAATAAAATCTTGGGGAAAAAAAGAACATAGAAGATGTTGGGATATATCTATGATGAATTTCAGGGGGAAAAATTTCAAAACAGCATGAATGGTCTAGAATGATCCAGCACTATAAACAGGCACCTTTTCTGCCTCAGGGCCTTTGCACTTGCTGTTTCTTCTCCCTGGAACATTCATTCCCCAGGGATCTGCATAGCTTATTCCCTCACCTACAAGTCTGCTCAAATCTTAGCTTCTCAACTTCCCATGCCCTCACTTGGCTCCAGAACCCCTCTTTACCTGTTACACTTTATCTCTTTTTTCCACATCATTTCCAATTTCTAATGCACTCTATAATTTATGTATTTATTAGGCTTGCCACTTATTGTCTGTTTCTCTCTGTCAGAACAGAAACTGCTGGAGGGCAGACCTTTCTGTCATTTTGCTCACTGTGCCATAATAAGTGTCTAGAATTGTGCCTGGCACACAGTGGGTGCTCAGTAAATACTTGCTAGATAAACAAAACCAAAAGAATATTTTTTGCAATCAGAATATATAAATCTCAGAGCACCTGGGTGGTTCGGTCAGACCTGCCTTTGGCTCAGGTCATAACCCAAGGGCCTTGAGATTGAGCCCCACATTGGGCTCCTTGCTCAGTGGGGAGCCTGCTTCTCCCTCTCCCTCTCTCTCCCCCCTGGTTTGTGCTCTCTCTCTCTCTCACTCAGTCTCTCTCTCAAATAAAACAAAATCTTTTTAAAAAGAATATATAATTCTCTTTATACTAATCACTATGTTAAGTTTTAAAAGCATCACCCCCACAACAAAAAGAAGTAAGAAGGAAATAGATCAAAGTGTCAACAATGATTGTCTCTAGGGAATGGGATAATGGATGATTTAAAAAATACAATCCTTAGGTATTTTCCAAATTTTCTATAATGAACATATCCATCTAAGATTTTTAAAACATAAAGCATTTTCATTAGAAACAAGCATTTTCAGGGATTGTTCAGCAGGTAGTCCATTAAGTCCCAAAAGCTACCATTCTATAACTTCAAAGAAAAGCTCAGAAGCTACTGTTCTGGTCCAAACATCATTCTAAAAATGAGAAGCCTGAAGCCCAGGGAGATCACGGGCTTGTCTGTCCTTCATCAGACACACCCGTGTTAAGGCCAGACACAGGCTGTGTAGCTTAGAGAGGGCGTACTATCATGGTGAATGGGAAAGATCAAGGTCAATTTTGTTTAGTAACCATTTCTTGATCGAATCAGTTTCTGACTAGCGTTCTCACATCCCTCTCCTATGGTCTGTCCTTGTCATCCCATTGGGACTAGTAAGGCGCTGTCTCCCAGAAAATGAGATTCAGTGTCCTGCCCACTTCCCAGGTCCCAAATGGACCCATCATCCATCCTTTCATCCTTGAAATCTCTGTGCCCGAAGACTTTCCATGCAATACTGCGCGTGGCCACCTGAGGGCAGTGGCGAAGCGTCTACCCCGGAGGCAGAAGGTTCAAAGGCCCTCAGGGCAGCGGGCCTGAGACTCGAGAGCAGATGGGATCCAGCTGGTGTGGGTGGATGAGCGCCAGCTGCCTTCAGCTCCCGGGGGGGGGGGGGGGGGGGGCGCTGCGGAGCTGGAGCTGTCAGATCCGATTTTCCAAGAGAAACCAGAAATCCAGGTTTTCATGTGGAATACCCAGATTTTTAAATGTTGGCAACTACTAATTTTTAAATTTGGGGGGTAGGGGAGACCAAGCAAAAGAAGAATGAGAGTGGGGTTCAACCAGTTACAACCTCTGACCCTGGTGCTCTCTCCAGAAGGGGTGAAGTCGGTTGGTAGAATCCTAGTTGTTTGGGGTTTATATATTTTTCCTATCTGAGCCCTAGTTTGAGCAGAGGTGCCACAAGAAGACAGGAAGGTAAGGGTCCAGGCAACCCCTCCAGCCACCCCTCCCGCACCCCAACCCCTTCATCCCAAACTGCTCCATTTTACCTGTTTTCTATACCATGTTTCCTCACAGCCTGTGTTTAAATGAAAATGTTCTGAAGCTTTATTTATTTATCTATTTATTATAAAAGTTTGGAAAGTACTGCTCTAGTCCAAAGAGATCATTCTATAGATGTGGAGACTGAGGCCGGGACAGGGCAGGAGTGGCCACCTGTCATCAGACACACTGGTCCTGACAGAGTCTGAGTGGCTGAAGGAGAAAAGGGTACTATCCTCATGGTGAGTGGCAAGGTCAAGGTCAGTTACTGTTTTGGAGCTACTTCCTGGTGCCTCCCCCTGTGTGCAGGGCTATCCTGGGCATTGGGAAAGCAGAGGGAATACACGTTTGTGCCTAGAAGACACAACTAGGGGATGTTTGTCCTCTAGAAGATCACCTTCCAGAAGCGACACATAGGGCTCTTCAAGCTCATCTCCCCCAGCCCTGCCCCCTCTACACACACTGAGCTGAACATTCTCCTTTTCCCCCCAAATCCATCTGCCTTGCTTCCTCACCCTCTGCTGCAGACCCAAAGGCTATGGCTCTGGACTCCCTTGTCCCCTGCCTTGGGTTGCACCCAGCCCCTGGGAGGCGCAAGCTGGAGATTAGTGGGTGGAAAGAGGTTGGGGGTACTTGCCCCCTCCCCACTGCCCTCCGACCTTTGCAGATCACTAGTTTGGCCACAATCCCTCTAGGATAGACAAAGAAACACCCTCCTCCACACACCTCATTCCTGATTCCAGAAACAGCTCCTTCCTCTCACCTATTCTAGAGCCCTTTCTCGCCGGTCCTGCACTTTCCATTTGTGATTTCCTTAAACCTTTGAAACAGTCCCTCTTTAAAAAATCCTGCCTCCATGTACCCATTTGGGGCATGCCCTCTGTTTCACATGACCACACACACTGGTACCACCACCTTCCATCTCATCATGTTCGCATGCCACCTGTACGATTATTACCTATCCCAATCTATTATTGTCTATTAATAGTTTTCTTTCAATCAGTCAAATTGTGTTCATTTTATTATGTTCATCATTATTTTTACTGTTATTACTACTTCTCATCCTAAATAATAATACCCATTAAATCACAAGGTTGCAAGCTATGTTTGTCCTAATCCTCATAAAAATTAATTCACACTAGTAAATTAAAATATCTTCACCTATATTTGGGCTACTAGCTATCTGTGCATGACCAGTGCACCTGCACCATATTCAGGAGACAGTGACATTGCAAAAGGCTCCCTTCACCATACAAACAGCACGGGGACCCCCAATGGGAGGAGTTCTGAATTCCCAGTGGTGGTGACATTTGTGCGGGTCAGGACTAATGAGCAGTATTTGGTCAGAAGAAAAGCAGGAGTGGGGGAGGAAATGGCATGAAGAAAGCCTCAGAAGAGGGAAGTGCACAGGACAGCGGAGAATGGCAGCCATGGAGGGTACCTTTGGGGTCGTGAGAGGAGGTGAAACTGCCAAGGCAGTTTAAAGCCCAATTTTGAAGGGCCCGAGTGTCACACTAAGGAGTTTAGATTCTATGCTATACAGACAGTTCCAAAGGCTGTTTATGTGTGTTCTGGAGAGTAAGCAGCCCAAGGAGCCAGTAAAGTTTGGGAAACTCTGGTCTCAACAAAGGTAAATAGGTTTCTTTACTACAGGACTTGTCAGAGCCTTTACTATGCTCAAGTACATCAGTTCTCTTCAAGATGGATTGACCATCTTTCCTCAATTCTGTGAAGCTGTTGATTAATAGGGTTCAGCAAACTCTTAAGGCAAAGGGCCAGATAGTAGACATTTTAGGCATTTCAGGCCACATATGATCTCTCCTGTGTATATCCTCTTTTTATTTCTCCTTTTAACTCTGTAAAAATGTAAAAGCCATTCTTAGCTCATGGCCTGTACAAAAACCGACCACAGGCTGTATCCAGCCATGGCTCTAGTTTGGGGAACCCTGGATTATAGAACATGCCACGGATTATAAGTGTCACTATTGGGGGTGTGGGGGCAGGACCACATTGTGTGTTTGCGTCAACTGGAAGACAAAAACCAATTTCAGAAAGGTTAAAATGTAGGGAGGGTCCCTGGAGGAATATAGTGTTTCCCAAACCGACTAGACCTCACGGCCCTCTTTATAGGGCATCTCGAGGAGTGTTTCGAGGAAGCTGCTTTGAGAAAGGCTGTGGTGAGGATGTGCAGGTCCCAGGCCTAGGAAAGAAGAGCCACCTGACCTGGATTCTCTGGGTCTTCTTGTGCATCATCTCCATGTCATTGTTGAGCTCTGTGACGTATGTGAACCTGGCGAAGTTCTTCTCCTCCTTGGCCAGAAAGTCCTCGACAAGCTGATTCAGGTTCCCGTCCTCGGTCAGCTTGAGCAGCCTGAGGTGGGCTACCTCATAGCTCTCGAAACTCTCACCCTTGGTCTTCTTCCTGTGCTTCTTTCTCTTGAGAGCTAGAAAGGAGAAGCCGGCAACCGTGAATCTGAAGGGAAGTCTTTCAGAGCAGTGCTGGGCAGGGAGACATGCTCCGTAATATTGTCACTGTGCCCTGGGGAGGAGACTAGACTTCTCCAGGAGAGGGGGCAAGCGCTTTACTCCTTAGTCATGTCACAGATGTTTAACTGAGCATCTACTATGTGCAGACATTGTGCTGGACTCTGCAGACACAAAATCCCTGTCCCATGGAGCATGCAGTGGAGGAATCAGACAAAACGAGGAAAGAAAAGGAGATACCCATGTAAACAGAAGAAACACATCACCATGCTGTGGCTCCGGTCACAGAAGAGCAGTATCAGGGGCTGTGATGGGGGAGCTGTGTGGCGCGGCAAGGCCTCTCAAAGGAGGTGGCATCTGAGCAGGGTGAAGGTCAAGGAAATCTTGTTGGCAGGCTCAGACCTTGGCAAATTTAAGGAACTAAAGCCAAGAAAGTATTCCAAGCTCTGCTCTCTCCCACCTAATGCCTGTCACAGCCCCACCTTTCCTGAACTCAGTCTTGTCTCTGATTTAGCCTCCAAAGGGCCATCACAAAGATCTTTCTAGATCTTCCTAGGCACATCTGGCCCTGCGACTCCTTTACCTGTTGTTATTTAGAGAGTGAGAGGTGGGGTTTCTCAGAAACACACTTTTTGCAACGCCACAGTCCCAAATGAAAAGGCAGGAGGAGACAGGAGATGCTAAAAGAACAAAACACAAATACAGCTTCCACGGGGTGTGGTGGGGGGCTCTCTGAAGAGCTGACTTTTCAGTCTGTTCAGGAGAAAGTAAAAACAACAGCTGTGAGACTGCTGGCCTCAGAAAGGGCTCTTCTTGCAAGGTGGGCCCCTGGCCGTATCTGGGCACTTAAATGGTAAATGGTTCCGTGGATTGTTATCAGACATTCCCTCAATGCTAGGAGTGCCTCACTGTGGTTACACCGTGCAGATGGTGTGTATGGTTTATGCTGAACACGTGCTTTCCTTCCAGGAGGCTGAACTGGGGCACACAAGGGAGAGGACCCCTACATGGCCAGCCCCCAGTGAGATCTTAGGGATGGAGGCTCTAGTGAGCTCCCCTAGTAGATACCTCTTCATAAATGTCACAGGGGGATGCTGGAGCAATTAAACATGTCCTATGTGACTGCCCTGGGAGAAGATTCTGGAAGCTTGTGCCTGATTTTCTCCAGACTTTGCCCCATGTGGCTTTCCTCTTTGCTTGCGTGCGCTTTGGGTCCCTACCGCGTAGCCATGCATGTCACTGCATCCTGACTCTTGTGAATCTTCCTAGCCAATCACCAAAGCTGGGGACCCAACACCCAAGTCTGCTCCCCCAGACAATGGAAGGGGAGCCTCAGAGTAAGGACACAGCCTGTGGGTTAGGACACCCAGTTAAATTTGAATTTCAGACAAACCGTACATTTTGATCAAGTATAATTATGGCTTAATTGTAGATATGCAACAAATAACTTTTTACTTAATTTTAAAAATGTATTCACTGTTTATCTAAAATTTAAATTTAACTAGACATAGTTATTCGCTAAATTTGACAACCCTACTCAGAAGGACTTGGGCCCCCTCAGTTGAGAGAGAGTGACAAAGAATGCCTGGAGAGTGTACCTTCTTCCTTTTTGGCCTGCTCCTCGAACTCCAGACGGTCATTCAGCTTGATAAGCAAGAAAGACTTGAGCTTGGTCTCATGGGCATAGATGCGCTCCAGCTCTCGGATCTCCAGATTGTACTGAGAAATGTCCTTCTGCTGGCGGTCCTTCATGGCGGCCATCCGAGCCATGGCTTCCAGCCTGTGAGAGGTGGGGCCCAGTCTGGGTGTCCAGAGGCTCCCTTTCCCCTCCCTTCTCCCTACCAGAGTGGAGGGAATTGCTGCCGATGACCATCACTTCTTTTACTCATGGAGGCTCTGGGGATAGAGGCTCCTTACCTGAGTCACTGGAGCTGCCAGCTCTAGACCATAACCAGGAAATGATCTATCATCATCATCATCACCACCACCACTATGACCACCACCGCCACCATGACCATTATCACCACCACCACCACCATCACCACCACTGTCACCATCATCACCACCACCACGACCATCACTACCACCACCATCACCATTATCACCACCGCAACAACAATCACCGCCACCATCATCGCCACCAACATCACCATCACCACCACGACAACCATCATCACCACCACCACCACCGCCACCACAACCATCGCTACCACAACCATAACCTCCACCAATACCACCATGATCATCACAACCACCACCACCACCACTACCACCACAACCATCACCACCTCATCATTATCAGCACTTGTCAATTACTGTGGCCCAGCCAACCCTTATATACATATATTATTTAATCCTCACTAACCCCCAAAGCGTCCTACAATAATATAGTAGCGACAGAACCAGAATTCAAATCCCGATCTCTCCAACTCCAAAACCTATGCTCTTCATAGCCCAACTAATATTCCTCTTACCCCTACAAGTATGAAGCCAGGAGATAACCCAGGACTTAAAGCAGGGGCATCTGGAGGAGAGGACCCAGAAGAAAGGTTTGAATCTCAACCCTCTACTGTTTACCTAGCTCTCAGGTTCAGTATTTTGGCAGCTCAAAGCCTTCATATCCTGGTCTATAATAAAAGATGGCTATAACCACCCAGGCAGCTGTGAGGGTTGAATGATCCCCAGAGCATCAAGCACTGTGCCTGGCACACAGTCAGCCCTCAGAGTTATGATGAAGAGGTAAGATCCCTCAAGACACAAGCCCCACAGGCAGAGGTGCTCAGCAGGGGGCTAAGAGGCATCTCTGCCCCTACGGTCTCCCCCCAGCCTACCTCTGCTCATAGGCCTGGGCAGACTGCTCAATAGCCATATTCATGGTTTTCTTCTGCATCAGCAAGCGTCGCTGGAGGTGCTGGTACACGTTGTCATAAGCAGCCTTCTCGTACCGCAGGTCCTCGATCTCCTTCCGGAGCTTGGCATTGGTGGTCAGCATCTTGTCAAAGTGCACGGTGACCTGTGGGCAGGGCTGTGCTTCAAAACAGAGCTCCCTCCTGGGGCACGAGACAGGCTTCCAGAAGGCAGCCAAAGGGTGGGAAGGTCTCCCTGCCACCTCCCGCCAGAGGTCCAGAGCACAGAGGCTGGAGTGCTAGGTGAGAGGCTGAAGTTGGCCCCCAAATGGCTAAGTGGTCTTTTTTTTTTTTTTTTTTAAAGATTTTATTTATTTATTTGACAGACAGAGATCACAAGCAGGCAGAGAGGCAGGTAGAGAGAGAGAAGGGGAAGCAGGTTCCCCACTGAGCAGAGAGCCCGATGCGGGGCTTAATCCCAAGACCTTGAGATCATGACCTGAGCCGAAGGCAGAGGCTTAACCTACACTGAGCCACCCAGGCGCCATGGCTAAGTGGTCTTAGGCAAGTTTCTTGCTCCCCCCTCCCCAACTCCCTAAATTTTAAATTTCTTGATGACATTTATACTTAACTTCCAGTTTTTAGCAATGGCAGGGGAGAGGGGAAAAGGTAAATGACACCACAAGGAAACAATCAGCCGAATCCAGAACTTTCTATATCACAGCTGACCCAGACTCTTCAACTGGTTGATGGCTGGAAAAAGCTGTAGAGCACTGTTGGGGGCCGGATGGTTCTTTGTGGTGGGGAGTTATCCTGTGCTTGAAGTGTTAAAGAAGCAATCTCTATGTTCTACCCACTGAATGCCAGCAGCACAGCCCCCAACCCAGCTGTGACAAGCAAAAATGTCTCTTTGGATACAATGTCCCTTTAGGGGCAAAATCATCTCTGCTTGGGAACCACTGCTGTCAACCAGATAAATTTAGGAGACCTAATGATCACGTGAAACTTGATTGGCTCCGACTTTAAAAGACATTTTGGGGCCAGCCAGAGAAATTTTAAGGTGGGCAATATTAAGGAAATAGCATTAATTTTGTAAGGTGTGATATGGTTTCATGGCTATGAAAGAAAATGCTTGATCTTTAGAGATGCAAACAGAAGTATTTAGGGGTGCAATAGCACGATGTCTGTAATTTACCTTAAAATACTTCAGGGGAAAGAACAGTGAAACAAATATAGTAAAATGTTACCGATTATTAAATCTAAGTGATAGGCATGTGGGTGTTCATTATTTTATTCCCTCCACTTTTCTGTACATCTTATTAAATTTATCTTAAAAAAAGTTTTTTATGCAAAGTGCTCACGTAGACACGGAAAAGAAACAATGGCAGAAAATATTCCTAATGGATATAAAGTAGCTTCGATCAGAGTTTTCCAACGCATGTTCTGAGAAACTTTGGGTTTCTGCAAGAAGGGGGAAGGCGAGGTACGCCACCAGAATGCAAAATTTGAGAAGGTACTCGCTCTCCCAGTGTCAGCCCTGCATTTCCATGAGCCTAAGAAGGAGTGCCTCAAATTTTGCATCCTGGGCTCTTTACTTGCCTAGCCCTAGTCCTGGGCCTGTGTTTCTCTGTAGGATGTTTCTGTGGCCACCACACAATGGAAGGGAATCCAGGAACAGAATCATTCTTACTCTTTCTCTGTCTTCTACTTATCATTAAGAAGATATTGGTCATTAGTCCTTCACACTTTAGTGTGAATTTTACTCTAGGACTGTTGACATGCTACCTATCCTCCGATTGTGGGATAAAAATGGGAGGGCTCTCAGACCCCACTGAGTAAGTGGAGGAGGCTTTAAGTCCTGTGGTATTCTGGGACCCTGAAATAACCTTTAGAGATGGCTACCTAATCTACCAAAAGGCACAGCCAGACCTGGTCAGGGAAGGGGGTAAAGTGGACCCGTCTGAAAAGTAAAATAGCAGCACTCCTCTCAGAAATGAAAGAAGGGACATTACTATAGACCTTACAGAAATAAAAAGAATTACAAGACAATGTACTAAGAACAACTGTAAAACAACAAATTAGGATAACTGAGATGAAATGGACAAATTTCTAGAAAGAAACAAACTACTTAATTGACTCAGGAAGAAACAGAAACTCTAAATAGATCTATTACAAAAAAGCACAGCTCTGTAGACAAATCATCATTAAATCATGAATGCAAAAAAGAAAATCATGCATGCATTTGTTCCTTCATTCATTTGTTCATTCCATCAATAGATGTTTGCTAAGTACCTACTCTAAGCTGCACACTGTACTGGGCATTAATGATTCTTAACCAAGGGGACCTTCAGTTTCACCGAGGTTGTTTAATAGTACAGAAACCTGGGTCTAAGCCTTACAGGTTCTGATTCAAAACCAGTGAATCTAGAGAATTACTGACTCAAAACCAGGAATCTACTTTTTAACACACATCCTAGGCCCTCTGAGACATGGGTGCAAATCACTGGGCATGGATATTAAAAAGACACTGCCTTGCATTCAGTCCGCTTCCAGGTAACTGGGAGACAGAAATCAGATCCAATTAACTTCAGCCATCCCTGGTTAAAGCCTAGTGGTCAGAGTTTGGGGGAAGGTAAGTGCTTTGTATAGTGAGGCACTGACCGGCTTCCCTCCAAATCAATTCACTTGTCCTCTCTCCTGGATTGTGTTGTGGGAACTGTTATTTCACTAGTCAGACTGGAATGGGTTTGTATGTGCTCAGCATTCTTTCTTCCCTTCTTTTTGCTTTTTTACCACTTCTTCTCAGCTCTCAGTCCACATTGTTGGATAGAGCTGTCCTCTCTTGACTTGGGGGAGGGGGGAGTAATCCAAAGGTAATCATGTGACTCAGGTCCATGTATTCTTCTGAGCACAGTGATTGACTGAGGGATGAACACTTGATCCAAGATGGCTCAATGGGAACCCTCCCTGGAACTTGTGATTGAACTCTTAGGAAAGAGATGGTCCTTTTCTGCTGGTGTTTGTTCACATTGGGGGCTGCCCAAGAATTAAGTCATCTCCATCCAAAGAAGAGATGGACAGAAAAAGTATCCTGAAGACACGTTTGGAGCACCTGGATCCAGCTATGCCTGAAGGCCCCCCTTTTGCCCCTAAATTTTTCTGCTCTGTGGGCAATTCATTTTTTATGTGTGTGTGTGTGTGTGTGTGTGTAAGCCAGTTCATAATTCAGAGACCCCTGCTTAATGCACAAAGTCACTATAAATTGAAGTGATCAGGAAACATCACTTTTCTCTTTACCAAGTTATGCATGTCTATGCTGAATATTTCCTAGAGACAATATCAACAACAACCAAAAAGCACTAGGTCTAATAGAGGCATGAGCAGATTGCAATGGGGGAAGAAAGTCTTACTAATTCTCTTGCTGAAGGGTAATATTTGAGTTGCTTTTTTAAAATGAGCAAGTTTTTAAGTCAAGGCACTAAAAATAGTCATCCCGGGAGAGGTGGGGGATTAGAATAGAGGACGTGGGGGCAACAGCATGGTGCATAAAGTGCGGAGAGCAAGAAGGAGAAAGGCACCTTGGGTAACAATGGGCCGAGTGGGTGGAACAGAGTGGGTGGAACAGAGTGGGTGGCACAGAGTGGGTGATGAGTCTAAAAGGCTGCCTGTCTTGTATGAACGCCATTAGTTCACCTTCTCCTGACTCAACCAACAGGATGGGTAGGTTCTGCTAATGGCTCCACAGACATCATTCTCTACTCTGAGCAAGAGAAGGCAGAGCTGTTTGCAAAGCTGCAGAGAACACCTTACGTACAAGATTCAAACGGGTTTCCAGAGCGTGGATCTGCTTCTGCAGTTTCCGGGGGTCATTGGCTTCCTGTATCTTTGCGAAGATCTGTTTTTGGTTTGTAATTTTTTTTTCCATCTGAACAATCTGGAAAAAAAAAAATGAAGAGAGAGAAAGAAAACCTCCAGCTGTGTTAAATTAACATCTGTATGGGTACAAATTATACAGTTCACTAATGTAAGCATGCTAAAATAAAAACTGCAATGTTCCTTCTTTTCCTACAAATAGAATTTTAATTTCTTTCTTGAATGCATGTTCAACTCAACTACACTTAGCCAGTTTGGGTAAAATGAGGCAATTTAGAGGTTTTGCTTTTACCTGCGCACATGAATTTCACTCACCTTTTGGTCCAAGCTTCTTTTGGTTGGGTTTCATATCACCTGTGGCCAAAAGGATTCCTCACACACCAGGCCCTTAGGATCATTGATTCTGACTTCAAGTAAGTGACATACACTCTTGCCATAGCTGGCAGGAAAGAATTTGGGTCTACCCCAAACCAATGATAAGAATTTCATTTCCCTTTGCCAGTGATTGATCTAGAAGTAGATATATACTCTAGCCCTGGCCAATGAAGGAAAATCAGCTGGAAAGATTTTGTGAAATATTCTTTTCCTCATTAGAGTGTAAGAACCTGCCCCTCAGCCCTTCTTCACATCACTGAATGTGATGATATGAGAAGCCACACCAGCTACGCTTTGGCAGCCATCTTGAGACCAAGAGGATCAGAGAGAAAAAGACCAACCATCCTTACAGAGCTACTAAAAAAAATTCCTGGAATGACCTTTGTCCAGACAGACTTATGATGTGAGAAAAACAAACTTCTATTCTTCCAGCCACTTCCAGTCAAGAACTACATTGCTTGTAGCCCAATCTGTTCTCACCAGTACATCAAACAAGATGGCCGCTCAGATGATCAGGCATCAAGGGAACCACTGGGACTCATAATCTCATAAGGCATGTAAAGGCTGTTTAGGAGTGATACTAGCAGCCAGGCTTTGGTTCAAGTCAGTCAGAAGTCTGTTCTGTTTGGTGCTCCTCTCCTGGGCTCTGCACAGGCAGCACCCAGCACCTTCAACACAACGTTGGCTCAGTAGATGGGGGGGCAGCCTCCCGGGCCTCCAGCGTTGCCTGTCCTGAAGGCATACCCGCCCCTGCCTGAGCTGACCCAGAGACCTCAGGCTCCAGCTCCTCTTCAAAGGAAGGTGTAGGTCAGCGCGTCCCAGTGGCTCCTGTGATTACATTCAGCCTCCTATTCCCTTCGGTGCCTTTATATCAGATGTTGCTTTGGTGATGCTGAGAGTAATTAGGCCTTTAATTTGTCTTTGGGAAGACAAAGACAAGGCCACCAACAGGAATATGTTGCCTATGTGAGGTGCCCTCTTCAGCATAAAGGCACAGGCTTATTTGCTTTTTGAGGCCAGGCAGGGACCCGGGAGGTCCCTGCCTCCAGTGACCTCTAGCAAGGAAGCAGCTCTGGAAATTGTGAGGTGGGCACAGCAGCAGGGGGTTCTGGGACCTGCCCACCCTGAGATGGAACTCAGCAGAGAGGGTTTTTGTACAGGTCAGTGAGAACCATATTCTCTTGAGGATCCCAACATAGTTGGGATGCCTGGGTGGCTCAGTCAGTTAAGCATCAGTCTTCAGCTCAGGTCGTGATCCCAGGGTCCTAGGATCGAGTCCTGCCTCGGGCTCCTTGCTCAGTAGGGGGCCTGCTTCTCCCTCTGCCTGCTGCTCTCCCTGCTTGTGCTCACTCTCTCTGACAAATAATAATCTTTTTAAAAAGTAGCTTGCCTACTGTTTCTGAGGACCCACATCCCCATCTTTTCTTCAATTTTCCACTTTCTTCACTGTTATTGCCTTTCTCTTTCATTCATATAATCATTCATTCATTCATTCATTCACTCATCATCGATTATTAAACACCTGCTCTGTGCCAGACAACAAAGGGTATGATGGCAATCAGGACAGTATGATGGTTTCTGCCCTCACAGAAACTTACAACCTAGGGCTGGAAACAAGCTATAAAGCAAAGTTCGTCCTGGGAAAAGGGAGATAAATAAAGTATTTTGGACACGGACAGCAGGGGCATCTGGAGAGGAAATGAAGAGACAACCCTCTGGCAGAAAGAGCATTTGGGCTGAGACCTGAAGGATGAAGAGGACCTCCCCAAGCAGAGAAGATAGGGAAGGGCAATCCAGGCAGAAGGAACAGCAGGTGCAAAGGCCTGCAACTGAGAGAAAGCACTATGGGCTCATGAAAGTGGCCAGTGTGGAAAGAACACGGGGGCAGGGGTGGGGAGGGCAGGAGTGAAGGTGGGAGGGGCAGGAGGGACCCAAGGCAGCCGAGCCAACAAACCAAACCATTAGAGTTTGGCTCTGAGCTCAAGAACAATAGGAAATTACTAAAGGGTTGGAAGCAGAGGAAATATGGGATGATAGTTCCAGATTCTCTGTCAGTAAATACTTATTGAGGACCTACTACGTGCCAGGCAATGGGATAGGCGCAGGATGGGTAGAGAGAGGAACAAAACAGACATGGTCCTTGCCATTCCTGGAGGTGACAGGTTAGAGACAGATGACTCCTGTGTTAAAGTCTAATTACCACTGGGAGAAGGGCTATGAGGGACATGACATGGGATGTCATGAGCGGAGGTAAGGGAGTTTGGGGAGATCTTCTGTTTGCCCCCACAAGGTTCATTCTCCACTCTATCCCACCCACCTGGTTCTGGGCCCCAGGAGGCTGATCCAGAAGGAGCCCATGATGACTCCCTTGCACTGGGCGAGAAGAAAGAGGCTGGGGTATTTATTGCCCCGGCTTGCTCTCTGTCTTCAGGTTCCAGAGTGTTTGCCTTGCCCACTGCGGCTAACCCTACAGGGTTTTCAGTGTCCCTACTCTGGGCTCACACCCTTGTAAATAGAGCCTTATAAAACTCTTCTCAAAGTACTATTGAGCATACTTTATTTATTTGTTTGTTTGTTTGTTTGTTTATTTTGGCCAGGAACCTAACTAATGCAAGGGGGATACACTTTAATCAGGAGAAAGGGTACAGAAAAGGCGTTCCTGAGAAAGTCACATTTAGGCTGAGCCATAAAGGACAAGAAGCAGGGATCAGGGTAACATGTGCAAAGGCCCCGAGATATGAACAGTTTTTGCATATTTGGAAAAAGACAAGTGTTCTGCAGCTGAGGGAGATGAGTTGAGAAAGGAATGACATGGGATGAGGACAGAGGGGCAGGCTGGGGCTAGACCACACAGGAGCTTTCAAGCCATAGTAAGGGATAGGACCATTAACACGGCGCAGCAAATGTCTCCAGCTCTTTGCCTTCTGGATACACACACTTCCATTTGTGGATGGGTGGAGTTGACCATTTAGGGGATGGGCCGTTGGAGTATATATGGATTTGGTAGACAATTTTGAGCCTCTGGGTCATGGGCAGAAGTGACGTGCCACTCCCAGGATGCCGTATTCAATTGCCAGTATGAGACTCTCCAGAACTCTCTTTGTCACGACATCTAGCGATATTCAAGATGGTGGATACCCCATCCGCCTGGTCCCAGATGAGAAGATACAAGAGCCCATAGCCAATCCATGAGAGACACAGCATGAACAGGGAAGAACCCTCTATTGTTTTAAACCACTGAGTTGAGGGTGGGGGTATTAATTGCTGCATAACTTAACCTCTCCTGATCGGCACAGTAGGGTTGGGAATTTACTCTGAGTGGAGAGGGAAGGTGCTGGAAAACATAGTGGAGGAATGGACTGGAGAGTAGAGGTCACAAGGCTGGGGAGGAAGCTCGGTCACTTTTAGAACATGGGGCATGAAATCTGGCCAAAGGCATCATGGGTACCCCCCCCCCCCCCACATTCCAGCCCCCTCCTCCCCACACTCCAGTTAACCCTCCAAGGGAAAGACCACACCTTCTCATCCAGTTCTGCCAACAACACTTTCATTGATTTAATCAGGGTCTCATAGTCGTCCTTGGTCTGCAGCAGGAAACACAGCTCCATGTAGTTTTTCTCATTCAGATCCAAGTTCTTTGAGGACTTGATGAGACCCAAAAGCAGAGTGATCTCATCCTGCTCTTCCTGCAGGGCCTTGATTTCCTTGCTGTTGGGAAAGCAGCACGTCATTAACCCTGCAGCCGGGAGTTCACACCCTGCGCCCCGGAGTTCACCTCACTCTGCGGCTCCAGGCTCTTTAGCGCTGCAAGCACAGGCAGACAAATCACCTCCCTCCCTGGAGGGTGGCAGGGGGCTTTCTGCAGGTCTCAGGTCCGGGTCCAGAGCAACCCCAAAGCTCTGCCCCCTCGCTAGGGGGCCTTTTCTTCCTAGGGAACAATTTGCAGCTGTGCCTGTCAAAACCCATTACCTACGGGGGTGGGGGGGGTGTTCTTTCTTTTGCCAGCAGCTCACAGGCATCTGTCTGATTTTGCTGACTTTCTTTCTAGACTTCACAGCCAATTATCTCTGGTAATGAGAGGCAAGCCCATCAGGCAGGCATTTTCAATTTCGCATCAACACAGAGGTGCGCAGTAACCTCCAACCTCCCCCAGTTTCTCTACGCAGGGTGCTAATGATTTATGAAATCGGCTGACATGAGTCTCCTCCTCTCTCTCCCTCTCCCTCCTCTGGAGAGGACAGTGGTAGGACTGTGGACAAACAGGGATTTTTGAATGAAAAAAGGCTCAGGCAATGGCAAATGAACAATGGGAAATGGCGCTGAGGCCGAGTTTCTGGCAAAGTTTGAGCACCTGACACAGCAGACAGCGTGGTCCACAGCCTAGCTGCCTCGATGTCCTTTGGAAGCTTGGAAAAGTGCAGACGTTCAGGCCCAACCCAGGACCTATTGAATCAGAATCTGCTTTTTAACAAGATCCTCAATCAGGCATATGCACATTTTAAAAAAGATTTTATGTATTGGAGAGAGAGCAAGAGCAAGGAAGAGGGAGAGAGAGAGAGCGAGCCCAGAAGGAGAACCAGGCTCCCCGCTGAACAGGGAGACCCATTCTGGGCTGGATCCCAGGACCCTGAAATCATGACCTGAGCCGAAGGCAGACGCTTAACTGCCACCCAGGTGCCGATGTTCAGTAGAATTTCTATAATGACAGGAATGTTCTCTATCTACTGTCCAACAGCATCCACCAGGCACCATCAAGTGTTGTTGGGCACTTGAAATGTGGCTAGTGAACTTGCAATGTGGCTAGTGAACTTGAAATGTGG
The DNA here is from genome assembly GCF_009829155.1 of Mustela erminea. Classification (NCBI taxonomy): domain Eukaryota; kingdom Metazoa; phylum Chordata; class Mammalia; order Carnivora; family Mustelidae; genus Mustela; species Mustela erminea. The sequence goes on from NC_045626.1 coordinate 84,299,768, forward strand.
CTAGTGCAAGTGAAGAACTGAATTTTTAATCTTCTTTCATCAACTACAAATGTACATAGCCACACGTGGGAGCGTACCCCTAATTCTAGAGCTGCTTGTCTTCTAAACCAGCTGGGACCTTTCTCCCCCTCTTAAACCCTTCTTGGGAGGGGGGTCTTTGTTAAGATGAAGAGAAAAAAAGAGCAGGAGAGTCCACCAGAGTTGGGAGTTCGGAGGGCACAGTAAAAGCAAAAGGAAGGTTTGTCTGTCTCATCAGCAGGGCTGGGACTGGGGGTGAGGTGCCCCTAAGTTTAAGGAAGCCTTCACTCTTGGGGGGTACAGGTGCAGGACGAGCACTGAGGAAAAAGCACCTCCTTAAATACTGCAACCTCACTGAGCTCTTCTGAGTCCTGGCCCCTTTACAGGTGTTGCACTAGAAGAATCTAAGATCTCTACTTTTCCACCCACTTCCTTTCAGGTCCATCACAGTGAAACCAGATCAAATGGACTGGGTAAAAGTAGAACTAAGGGTAAGATTTAAGAAAACTGTCAGAGACCCACCAGGGAGGAGGCTTTTCCTGATGCTCACCAGGGGTAGGCTGTGAATCAGGCCTACCAGGCACAGAAGTGCAGGTTGTGGACTGCACCATCCAAAGGGAGTTCTATCTGCTTGAAAAACAATCATTGATTCCTTGACTTATTATACTTTACTGGGGGATGCTTCATCTTGTTCGAAAAAAATCCCTACGTAATGACAGTGTTTCCAACAGATGGCAGTAAAGTGTCTTAAGAAAGGGTGCGTTTTTATAATTTACATGAATCTCCCCTATGGACTAGCTCTGTGTGAATTAAATCTACTGAAAATCTGAACCACCCCACTTCCCCTACCCTCTGAACTTCACACAACATCCAAGATTTGTTTTTAATAATTTTCTTTCTAATAATGGGAAGTTTCTGTCTGTATAAATGTTACGGCTGTAACTAAGGAATTACATTCCTTTGAAGGGAATCTGAAGATATTTGTTTATTCAACCCCAGGGAACACTTTTCTATTGTCTAAAAAAGCTATCCACATCATAATTTCTAGGACAACCCAATTTCAAATATTTGTTCTTGCAGATTCCATAACGACGCACAGCAGGAAACATCTTTTGGGATAGCCGCAGCCTGGCGATTTCCTCCTCTCTGGTAACCCCTCACTCCAGTTGCTAGAACCATGGTAGCAAACCTCAAGAGCCATTTTTGTATGCTAAGGCCCAGTTCCCGCCCCCTGGCCACAGCTGATTGGGCCAGGCGTAGACACCTGACCAAAGCTAAGCCAATCAGATTCCCCCCTTCCTGGGAGCATGGGATTCTAATTGAGTCACCGCAGCCGTGGCCTCTGGGTGTTGTCCTGGGTAGCTCAGGAGTTGGGGCAGCCATCCTCCACCAGCCAACGCTGAGATGAAGACGCGGAACAACAAAATCCACGTGTAGAAAGAAACAGGAACCGGAAGTTTCCATTTGGGTCCTTCCCTGAGACATGGGCGTCCTGCTCCCCCTTGGGGCCCAGCTGACAGGCTGGCTTCTGAGAATAAATCCCCCCTGCCACTGAAGCTGTCCCACCTAGGTACCCAGGAGGGCTTCAGAATCAGATCCCCGCCCGGAGGCGACATGAGAAGGCAAACTGCATGAAACCAAATCCAAAGTTTTCTCCAAGTTCACTCAGTATGAAACTCTGAACATCACTTACCGCTGGTTCGAGATCTTCTGCTGGGAACGGAAGTTAAAGGACTTCCGACTTTCCACCATCTTCCTGAACTGCTGCTTCAGCTTCCGAAGCTCAGCCTCAGCCAGCTGCTCTTTGACCTTCTCCGAAGGTTCCGGGATGGTTTCGGAGCTTTTTCTCCTGTGCTTCTTTGGCTGGGTGAGATGAGGAGAGGCATTGAGCAACTGGTTAAGTGATCAGAGAAGCCTACATGTCAGCTCAAGGGCAGAGGGCAGGAGGGCATCTGGGGGCAGGACTAGAGGTGGAAGATCACCCTTGGGTGATGTCAACTGCTTATCTGTTACACGGAAAACCTGCTCTGGGTTGCCAGGGTAGAGAGGAGGCTGGGCCTCATTATTGCATACTGAAGAGGCGGCCTTGCTGTGTGACCTTGGGTCAATCACTTAACGTCTCTGAGCCTTCAGTCTCTCATCTATAAAATGGGTGCATATAGATTTGTTTTCAGGATTAGATGAGCTAATATGTGTATTTAGCGGCTATCACAGTGCCTGACCCACAGGAAGCGCTCCATACACAAGAGCTGATACCTACCATCGGCATCTTGAAGGACTTGTGCTTTCGCTATGCTTAGACACCGGGTAGGTCAAAGCCAGTGAGTGCTCCTCTCTCTCTGTCTCTGCAATGTCCTGTCCACATCGGCAAAAGGAAGACAATGTGTGAGCTACCCGGCTGGCAGTGTGGGACCCAGTGGCCCCTTTTCCCGTCGCCACCCCCTGCAGTCCTTTCCTCCTCCCACTACTTTGGCACATGTGGAGGACACGGCAGATGGCGGCCCGGGTGTGAGAAGAGCCTTCTTCTTCTTCTTCTTCTCTCTTTTTTTTAATAAGCAATGCAAGCCTGAAACCCGTTCCTCTCACAATTTATTATTAGGAGCCAGGCAGATGGTTCTGGCATATTGGTTACCCTCCTGCTCCCTGTGTTCCAGAAGAAGAGGGGGCAAATGGCATCAGGGCAATGTGACCTCTGATGGGTTAGTCCATGCAATTAGTCCAGCATCAGCTTCAGCTAAGGATAGAATGCACACTTATATACACCTGCCTTTTAAAGCAGGATCCAGAGGTACCAAGAGGCACTTTTATCAAGTCATAACTTGAACTTCATCTGGGCCATGAATTCAGAGGAGGGGAAGACAATGTTAACCCTACAAGACCCGGAGGGCTGTGAGATCCACGGCACCCCGACTCCCAGACTTGAAGGGCTAGATTTCTAAAGCAGAAACTTCTAGCTTTGCCACCCACTGAGGGTGGGTGGGCAGTCCAGTGGGTTAAAGTATTAGTTGTGTCAATCATCAGATCTCGGCAAAAATTCCTCCTCCTCCACTTACTAACCTTGGGCAAGTCATTTCCGTCCTCTGGGCCTCATTTCCTCCTCTGGAAAATAAGAGAAGTTCTAGAAGGCACCTCATAGGTTGGGAAGCCTTAAGGCACCTCACTGAGCCTGGCACATAGTAAGTGCTCAGCAAACAGGCTGGAATGATAATGGTATTGTATGGAGTGTTTCATCTGGTGAAGGTCCAGTGTAGTAACTGTTTATGAGGGCTGAGGAGAGTGCGGTATTCCTCTAGCTTCTGGTGACAACACCTGGATTTGTTCTGGGAAACCACCCTCACCTTCACTTGCAGTCATTTTTTGACCCTGGGACTGACCCCACCCCTTCCTATCAGCTTGGAATATGTGACTCTGGAAGGGCCAATCAGAATGCCAGATCCCTAGCTTATCTGCATAATCCCCACCCCCCCAACCCCGTCAGGGTGATCATTATAGGGTTGGGAACTTGACACAGACTCATCCCAGCAGAACGAATAGTGGGGTTTAAACTTGGAACACTCAGAAGAGAAGGATTTTGTTTCCTGCTGCTCTTGAACCTATTGAATGAGGTAGAGAGTGGCTGGCAACGTTCTTGCCTCTGCAGGGAGCCTGAAAATAAAGCTAACATGGAGAAGACAAAAATGGTAAGAGATTGAAACTTGGGGACATCATCCAAACCCCTGGACTTAACCAAGCCTGAAAGATGCCTCTGGGTCATATCTAGTTACACAAATAACATACTCTCTTAAAACAATCTGAGAGGAGTTTTCTATTGCTTGTAACCAAATGAGTTCTCCTGCCCAAAGTGCTTAATTCCATTAGCACACAGACTAAACCCCTACCGTGTGCTAAACATTTTAGGGAATCCAGTGGTAAGTCGGCCTTCAAGGTGATATGAATTTTGTCTAGGGTAATACAGTGGAAAGGGCTCTACAAAGGAAATAAATTTTAATTTGGGTTTTGAAGGATGAATAGGAGTTCAACAAGAGGAGAAGAAAAGTGGGGAAGGAATTCTGGGTAGAAATTACTAGCTGGCCCAAGGTTGAGAGGCAAGTGGATGAAAGGAATATTCAGAGTGGTGTGTGATCTAATATAAGTGGTGACATCCAGGGAGAAGTGATTGGCAAAGAAGTCTGGAAAAGTCTGGAGGTTCCTTAAAAGCAAGAATATAATAAGATCAGTGTGTAGGAGAGCTCAGGGTGGGGGTAGAGGACGTAGCAGGATTTACTCGACTGATATGGCTTAGGCAAAAGATACTCGCTTTCGGACCTCTTTCTATTTATGAGTTTTACGCAGCTCTAATTTCATATTGCCCAGGAGCTTTTCTATGTTCAAGGGCTCTTCTGGACCTAAGTGAATCTGTGATACACCTTTCTAAAAGCAGGACTCAAGTAAACATGACAATCAATGACAGTATGATTCTACCTCTCCGAGCCTCAGTCTCCTCATCTTTTGAATGGGGATACTCATACCGAACTCTCGGCATAAACTAATGTGTATAAAGCTCTTAGCACAGTGCCTAGCACATAACAGGTGTTTGATGAATGTACCTTGTTTGTGAATCAGGACTGTCAAGTATCAGTTTATCTTGCCCTTGAGTTATTTGGTTGTGTTGTGTGTTTTTCCCGGGGAACTGGAGGCACCATCCACTTCCCACCTTTTTGCTGATACCCACTCCACACACCCGAGCCAGGCTCCCCTAGAGAGCTAGGCTCTCCCTAGCTTCCAGACACCAACATAGGTCTTTCTCTGTCTGTGCCCCCTGGGCTGGGCCCACTGTGTTCCCTACAGAGAATCATCCCCATTCTCACAGCTGAGCCTTCAGAGCCCCACCAGTATTCCAGCCCCTGGCTCACCTCTCTCTCATTCCAGGGTCTCAAACTTGAGGCCTATGGGTGGGTTCAACCTTCTTTCCATCCTGTTTAGCAAGCAGTGTTTTTTTTTTAATTTTTTAAAAGATTTTATTTATTTATTTGACAGAGAGAGATCACAAGTAGGCAGAGAGTTAGGCAGAGAGAGAAGGGGAAGCAGGCTCCCCGCTGAGCAGAGAGCCCGATGCAGGACTCAATCCCAGGACACTGGGATCATGACCCCAGCCGAAGGCAGCGGCCCAATCCACTGAGCCACCCAGGCGCCCCTTAGCAAGCAGTGTTTTAAAATACGAATGTGGGTATTGTACTCACTCTCCTGGCTGCAGACTTCACTGCTCCCTAGTGCCTACCTAACTCCTCTCTCCAATTCCCACATTCTCTGCAACTGCCCAGAGCTAGCAGGAATTTGACTTTGCGATTCCAGAGAGGAAGCTCAAAGCCTGCCCTCAAGCACATGCCCTCCGCTTCCCTGGGCTTCAGTCCAGCCACTACAGCATCTATAGTCTGGGGCACAGGATAAGCTCTTAGCAAATAAGTGTTTGAATGAATGAAGAGATCACCTTTCCCAACTAACATTTAATTAGCAGGGGCAGGGAAGGCAGGCTCCTCCTCTGCTGCTGAATTTTTACAACTGTCATTAAAGGAAAAGCCAGACCCATGACTGCATGGGTTATAAAATGCCAGGTCTGAGAGAGGAGCCTATAAAACCTGAACAAAGGCTGCCCAACCTGGTGGTAAGTTAAAGATGTACTTGGGGCATTAGCCAAGTACGGGTACAGAAAAACAGTTTTTTTTTAATGGGATATTTATAGGGTGAAATGGGAGTTTGTTGAACTTTCTTGAAGTTATTTTACGCATTGTAGTTTATGTTTAATTGAGGGAGCTTATGATATTTTCCAGCTTTAGGGCAGCTTAAAGGAAATGGGCTGGGGGCCGCCACCAGCAGGGGGAGCTGTGGAGCAGCAAGTGGTGAAACTTACCCGGGGCCGCCAGCCCCAGCTGCGTGTCAGATGGCGGGGGCAGTTCCGAGGGCACCGAGACCAATGCTCGCTGCGCGGCCCCGCTGCACCCACCCCCAGCCCCGCGTCTGGAAGTTCTCGGAGCCCTGGAACTGGCGCCTTTGTGACCCGCACAGACAGGCGTTCTTCCCTGGAAGGCTCTGGAAGAGAACCCAAGCGAATGGCGAGAAGGTCGACGGTGGAGGACTGACACACCTCTCAGCGACCCCTTTCCAGAGTAGCTACCTTCACGTTAGTCAGTAACAGCCACTCCCACCGCCACTCAGTCGCCATCTCAGGGGCTCCCTCATCGCTGGCACCTGCATTCACACTCTCCCCACAGCCTTACCGCAGCTGCGATGGGTACACCCTCCACACGCACCAAAACGGACCCATTTCTTCCTGCTCTGCAAAACAAGAGAGAAACAATTAATTAAAGACAACACGAACTTCACCAGCAGCGGGGACATTGCCCGTCATTTTCTTCAGGAGGACCCACACCCACCCTCTGTGAGCATGACACAGGGAACCCTAGTCTGACCCAGGTCACCCATGACTCCTGGCAGGAGCATTTTTCACAGGCCAAATGGAGTAGTTTAAAGATAAACATTTTCCATACAAATGGCCCCCAAACACCAACTGACCACTTCTTTCTGGACTAAATTCAAGAAGCAGCCACATTGCTCAAGGCAAATGATGGGGGTATTGGTTTTCTAGGGTGATCATGATTCAATGTGATTTTTACCTTACCAACTAGGCCCTGGAATAACTGTATGTAGCTCAGTCACACTAAGATCTCCATTGTCTTATCCCTAAACTCTCGGGACAAGATGTGTTTTAGAACTTACTGTATTTTTGGCTTCAGAAAGTTAATGTGGTGCACAAGGAAACATGTTGTCCCTGATGTTGCTGGCAGCCACGTTGTAACCATGAGGAAAGTTAGTGTAATGGTATATCATGTATGGGGTTTGGGCAACATGTCATAACCAGGCACATTAATGTTTCTTCAAGGAAACATGTGAATATTCATGCCAAGTAGAATGAAGATTTTGGGAAGCCTCCTGTCAGGCCTTGATGACTCACATGAAATGTTTTGGGGCAAGTGTTCCCACCCTTATTTTACAGATGAGGAAACAGGCTTGAAGAAATAGCGACTGCTGCAGCAAGTGGATAAGCCAGGACTGGAATGCAGGGCTGTCTGTCTCAGGGGCAACCCTGAGTGAAGCCATAGCCCCAGACCCTAGCAGCTCTTCTGGAAGCTGATAGCTACCATCTCTTTGCTATTTAAAGGGCCACCATAGCCCTCAGCTCCATACATAGCCTAGTGACTCACACATTTCAAGTGTCAGCGACTGAAAAACGATTAAGTTCAATTAGGTCCAGGACTTGTTAAAAATAGGTTCTCCTCTGAAGAATTTACTCTCCCTGCCTTTATGGATGCAGATCTCAGCAGCCCCCATGCAGAGAAGTGTGAGGCTTTTTAAATTAGAACCTGCCAGAACTGATTCTGCTAAAGGGATCTTCAGCTCCATCAGCGGGGCTTGGAGCAGAGTGAGATACCAGCTTGCCAAAGCAATGAGCCAGCGGTGAGAAATGTTGGCGATAACAGAGTCCACAGAATGGAGGAGGAAATTAGAATCAGGCTACAGAGGAGCTGGGCAAAGGCAATTGGCCAGAGACCAGGAAGCTGATTGTCCAAATGACTCTTTGGCTACAAGGATCAGACATCCACTCAAAATAGTTCAAAATGATTTTTTTTTTCCTTCTCCAGCATCTGTTCCCCCTTCTTCCTTCCTGGCAGATCCCAATTTGTTCAGGTAACCAGCCCTCTCCCATTCAGCCGATGGAAATTGATTTGTACGTGTATCTCCAGGGTAGATCTCAATTAATTACCCTTAGCCAATCCTTTCCATCCTCCTCGCCAATGATTGGACCAGGAACACAAATGCAAGCCAATCATGGCATAGCATTCTCCTGGAGACTGCAAAGCGTCAAGAATAGGTACATAACTGACAGTGACCTAATCAGACAGAAAGGAAGTATTTATAGTCTGGGGTTGGAGGGGAAATGCGTTTTCTAGCTGCATGGATGGGAACAGGAGGCGTGTTGCCCCTGTTGTTGATGGTCCCTCTTGTAACCATGAGATAAGCCAGTGTGAGATCAAAGCCAACACTTGATGGAGAAAAAGGGCCTAGAAAGAGTTTCAGAGCAATATAGCAGGAACTCTGATTATACCATGCCTGAAATCCATGTTGGCTCTGTACTTCCTGTTACAAGAATCTGTAACAATCTGTTACAAAATCATGCTAAATTATATGAATACCAAGGTTATCGTGTGTAAACTGGAGACACATTCCTATGAAGAACAAGAACTAAGAACTAGAAAGCTATCAGAAACCAAATCAGCTCTTCTCTCCAACTCTCCAACTCTGTCTTTCAAACTACCTGGTCTCTCAACCTGACCTCTTGTTTTTATTTTTATTTTTTTAAAGTAAACGTTACCTCCGATGTGGTACTTGAACTTACAACCCTGAGGATCAAGGGTTCCATGCTCTGCTGACTGAGCCAGTCAGCTGTCCCTGACCTCTTATTTTTGAAGACTATTTTCTTTCTCTTCTCCTGCCAGCTTGCTTCTTTTGAGTTCCCACTTTGGAACCCAGTTTAAAAACAAAATAAAACAGAGGCACCTGGATGGCTAAGAGGGTTAAGCCTCTGCCTTCGGCTCAGGTCATGATCTCAGGGTCCTGGGATCGAGCCCCGCATTGGGCTCTCTGCTCAGCGGGGAGACTGCTTCTCCCTCTCTCTCTGCCTGCCTCTCTGCCTACTTGTGATCTCTGTCAAACAAAATAAAAATTTTAAAAAACAAAACAAAAATAACAACAAAAACACATTGATGTTTTAATTTCAACTGAGGAAAGAGAATCCAGTTGGCCCAGTCTAGATTTAATGTCCACTGTCGGCCCAATCACATGGGGTCTGGGAAAGATGATGAGAGAACACAATCACCTCTTTCGAAGAACCGTGAAAGTAATCTCATAAATGGGAGGACAGGCAGGGAGGGCATAGTGTCATAGGGGAGAGAACATTGGACAAATTGTTCAGAAATCCTCGTTCTAGTCCTGGCTCTGCTACTGATTTGCTGTGTGCCCTTAGGAGAGTCAGTTGACTTTTCTGAGCCTTAATTTCTTGAGACTGCCAGGGTCGAACTGCAAACTTGAAAACCTAAATGGATTGCTAAATATTTCACTCCATCTATGGGTTCAAAATAAAAACAGTAGTAATCCATAAGATAAGGGTCAGGCAGTCTGATGGGATTCTGACTTCTGCCAGAATGTTTTTTGTTTTTTAAAGATTTCATTTATTTATTTATTTGACAGAGAGAGATCACAAGTAGGCAGAGAGGCAGGCAGTGAGAAAGGAGGAAACAGGCTCCCTGCTGAGCAGAGAGCCCAATACGAGGCTCGATCCCAGGACCCCGGGACCATGACCTGAGCCAAAGGCAGAGGCTTAACCCACTGAGCCACTCAGGTGCCCCAGAATTTTTTTTTTAACAAAATAACAAATAATTTTGGAAAAAGTACATATGGCTTGGGTGTCCCTAATTCATATTTACAGCTTCAGAATCCTCCCCAGCAGGATTCAAAACTGACTCCCTCTTGCCCTTCCTTTCAGCCCAAAACATTGACTGTAATCTCAGTGGTAGGCTTCTAACATAGGGAGTGATGAGAACCGCACATCCTTCAGAAAGTAATGTGGCCTCCCACAGCACGAGCTCTAAAAATGTTTATACCCGTCAACCCAGGAAACCTAAATCTGGGGGTTCTTCCTAAGAAAATAAATCAAAGGGGTCCCTCGGTGACTCAGTTGTTTGAGTATCTGGCTCTTAATTTTGGCTCAGGGCCTGATCTCAAGGTCCCAGGACTGACCCCAGCAATAGGCACGCCGCTCAGCCGGAAGTCTTCATTTCTCCCTCCCTCTGGCCCTCCCCCTGCTTGTGTTCTCTCTCTCTCTTTCCCAAATAAATAAATCTTAAAAAAAAAAAAGAAGAAAAGAAAAGTCACAGACAAAAACAAAAACAAACAAACAAACAAACCACAGACACAAAGATGCCCCTTGTAATAATATCTCTGCAGGGACAAGTGGAAATAAGTTAAAAGCAACAACAAAAAAATATGTAGAGTGAAAGAAGCCAGACTCCAAGAAGCTCATGCTGAAGGATGCCCTTTATATAAAATACAAAATTGGGGCGTGCACCTGTACAATTAGAAGTCAGAATACAGGTTATCTGCTCGGAGGGAGTTAAAGCAGACATACTGACAGGCAGTCGAGGGACTTCAAATGTTCTATTTCTTTTTTTTTTCTTCTAAGATTTTATTTGTCAGATAGAGAGCACAAGCTGGCAAAGTGGCAGGCAGAGGCAGAGAGAGAAGCAGGTTCCCTGCTGAGCAAGGAACCCGATGTGGGACTCAATCCCAGGACTCTGGGATCATGACCTGAGCCCAAGGCAGTGGCTTAACCCACTGAGCCACCCAGGTATCCCCGAATGTTCTATTTCTTGACCTGATTACAGGGATAAGCTCACTGGTGACAACTCATCAAACTGCATTTCTGATAGGTATCTCCTCTATACATATATTGTGCTTCAGTCAAAAACTTTTCTTTCTACAGAGATGAACGAGAGAGGGATTTTTTTTTTAATTTTAATTTTTCATATTGTGGCATATCTATTAATGGGACATTCTGAAATATTGAAAAATAATTACAAATAGAACCACCTCTCTTGGGCATGCGCATAACACCCCTGTATCGTTTGCCCACCCTACCCATTCTTTCTCTACCCTTCTCCGCCTGCCCTGAGTCCACATCGCCCAGGGGCTCCCTTGTCTTCCGGCTTCCGGGTGGGTGTAGCCAATGGGAGGGACCCGCAGGAGATCAGCAGGCTGCGGGAGACGGAGGTGGGGCATTTCTTTCAGACTCCTTTGTTGGAGGACGGTGTCTCTGCAGCTGTCTGGATGCCTATCCCCGCAGCCCCAGCCCTCTCTGGGCTTCCGTCACTCTGGTCCCTTCCTATCTTCCTGTCAACTGTTGAGTTGATAAACCAAAGCTGGGGCTTCCACCTCAAGACTTCTGTTAGGTCAGACTGAATTAAGCATCAATCATATTTCTTAAGGCTTTATTAAGGGTAGCAATGACTTCCCTGTGTCGCCACTCTCTGTGCATCCACCTCCCTTCCCTCGCCCCTAACCCTGTCCACACTCTGGAAGAAGTCTCTTCTTTAAAGTCCCTTGACCCACTTGAGCGGGAGTCAGTTCTCTACTGGGGCTCTGATGTCATGGCCCCTCCCCCACCTCCTCCTGTGACAAGCAAGTGACCTTCCCAGACTTGGTTGCTGCAGAGAGTCTGCCCTCTGGAGGGGATGGGAACCAGCCTGGGAGTGAAGCCAGCATTGATTTCAATTTGGCACCAGGAGCGGTGCCAAATCCTTCCATCTTTTTTAAATAACTGAGCCCTCCCCCATCCCCATATGTCTAACCAGCCTCTTCCCCCTCAGGGTCCTGCTCCCCCACCCACGGGAGGTTATGGACAGGTACAGCACGCTGAGCTAGGGGGAGAGAGAGGGAAAGAGAAGACTCTGGGTGCCTTATGTTAGCCTGGTGCTCCCAGAAGTATGAATACCCACCATGCCACCCCGTTGCTCTAACAAAAGACCAGCTCTGTCTGGCCGCCTCTTCATGGGACACCGAAGCTTGCGTGAGGCCAATACCACCAGTTGTCTCACCACCTCCCCTCTCTACTTTCCCTTCCTTCTTTTTCCTGCTTTTACTGAGAGTGACAGGTGACTAACTCCAAAAACTCCCCTGGAATTGGAGCTGGCCTTGTGACTGGCTTTGACCTAAAGAATGCACTAGAAGTGAGGCCTTAAGAAAGCCCTGGCACACACAAACCCCCCACCCCCACCCTTTTACCCTGGATGCCCTGGGAGGGGCATCTGATCACTCCAAGACCACCATGTGATGCGGAAGCCCAAGCTAGCCATGGGATGCGAGACCACCCAGAGGAGCATCCAAGCCCTAGACACGTGAACACAGCCTCCTTGGCCCTTCCAGCCTAGCCCAGCTGCCAGCTGAAGACAGTTCAGTGGATGGCCCCACTGCCATCCTGTCCCTACACCACGTGGGACAGAAACACCGTCCCGCTGTAGTCACCTCCACCCGCTGAGAGCAAGAAATAATTGCATTGTTTTCCACTGCGAAGTTCTGGCATGGTTCCATGGCAACCGTCCCTGAAACCTCTTTCCTTCTTGGGACCACAGGGAGAGAGACATCACCAACATGCTGGGCAGGAAAAAAGGCAAAGGAGAGAAACGGTGTGTGTCCTGGATGATACTGTTGACTTGACAAGCTAAAGCTGGAAGCTTCCACCTCAAGCCCTCTTGGTATGTCACATTGAATTAAGCATCTTATTTCTTAAGCCTCTCTCAATCAGTTCTTCTGGTACTAATGGCCGAAGTCACTCCAACCGGTCCAGCAGATCGGTTACAGAGTCAGAGTGAACTGATGCTTGTAGGCGCTGCAAGAGGAAAGGACTGCCTCTCCCAAGGTTAGCTCCTTCCAGGGAGAACCAACAACCCACCCGCCAGCGCACCTTTCACATGCAAACCAGCCAGTCACAACACCTACCTTATCAAGCTCTTAGCTCCCAGCTGTTATCCCCCTGCCCTAATCACCCCAGGCGACAACTGGGGACAGAGCCTGCACCCCTGGGCCTGCTGTAATTATTCAACTGAGCCAATCTTCATCCTTCCCAGCTTGCTGACCCTGGCTTGCCCGTTCCTTCCTGCAGAAATTACAATAATGTCTCTTGCCCGTGTTTTCCCTGCACTCTCTCTACCTCCTGCCTGAGCCTGGTGGCTTCCCCATGTGGCCCCCTGTGAAATCATAGAAAATATACACAACACACAGTGGACCCTTGGACCACACGAGTTCGAGCTGCATGGGTCCACATATATGTGATTTTTTTCAATAAATCACAGTACAGTGCTATAAATTTACTTATGATTTTTAACATTTTTCCCTCTAGCTTACTTTATTGTAAGACTATAGTATATAATATATATAATATATGAAATTGTATTAATCAACTATATTATCAGCAAGGCTTCTGCCCTACAGTAGACAATTAGGAGTTAAGTTTTGTGGAAGTTAAAAGTTATACGGGGATTTTTGACTGTGGGGGGGGGGCAGTGCCCCAACCCCTACATTGTGCAGGGGGCAGTCAACGGTATTGGTCTCTGGCCCCAATTTGTGACACAGAACTCCTAAAACCCCTGGAATTTCCTAAGTGACAAGAGCACCAGAAGCATCTTTTGGTCTTTGAAATCCTGGTTCCTAACACAGTTCCTAAAGCCTTTGGAACTGACATATTTGCATTGATATGTAATGCTTTTCACTACAAGGCTGACACTGTGCTGGGCATTTGCAAACATTCATTTAAACATCTCTATGAGGTGGGTACCATTATTATTCAATTTTACAGATGAGGAAACTGGGGTCCAGGGAGGGGAAGTGACCTGCCCAAGGTCACACAGCAAAGAAGAAGTGGAGGCAGGACCCAAATCCAGCCTGTCTGGCTCTATTCAGTGACAATCAGCTAGCATTAGTCATAACTGACCCCTTGAGAAATGCATCAACTCCCAGCTCACTCCAGCGGCAGCCCCCCAGCAATTTTCTATTTCTGTTCCTCTCAGACTCCTCTGAGCTTTTTTCCTGCCCCCCCCCCCACACACCCTGAGGTGTCTCAACCACAATGGCAGTTTTCCTAAATGACCCCCGTAAGCAAGCCTCAGGCCACTATGTCCAACTTCCGTTTTCTGGGTCCCAGGGTTTCTCGAAAATCGTCCTCTGCTCTGAGAGGTTTAGATTAATCCCCTTATTCAGTGGCTCAGGATCAGGCCGACAGTCAGGTCACCTGCTTCAGCCTAGCCAGACTGGATTACCTGCCATGACCCCAAAATTCACTCAGGCACACCTGCTACTGAGCTGTTGGCTGATTAATAACAGCAGGGAGTTTGGGGAGGATGTGTTTTTTGCCTTCTGGGAACGTCTATGGCTTGAACACAGAGGCCACCCGATGTAGGGCTGTAGTTAAACATGCATCTCTTCACCCCTCATCCCCAGCCCCTCAGCTGCCCACCCTGAATTGGCATCACTTGGAAATGCCACCAAATTCACATCATTTAAAGACCCAGAAAATAAAAGCTGGTTGAGTCAATAGTTGTCAAACTAAAAAATTTGAGAGTGACCAGAATGTTTTCAAATCATGCATGTGATGAACATATTTGAGCCTTCCCTACCTTCTTCTGGTAAGAGCACCCCAAGTTCCCTTTTCCCACCCTGAGCCTGCCAGCTTTTTTGGGGGGGGGGTGCCCCATGCTGTCTGAATGTAGGTGGTTTGGTTCAGGAGGCTGAGTTCCTCCACCTTCAGCTCAGCTCCTGTCCCCTGTGATATCCTAACTCCTACACCAGTGGCCCTTTTGAAATCTGCTCTCATCCTCAAATCTTTTTTTTTTTTTTTTGGCTTCCTTTACCTCTTTGCCTCAAGCCCAAGGACTTATCTGCTCCCCTTTCATTGAAAATGCTGCTCTAACCCTCTTCCTTTCCAGTTGCCCTCGGACACTTAGCTGCAAGGGGGGATTCAATTTCCCAGCAGTCCTCTTGTTCACCACTCTGAGTTACTTTTCCTTCCTTCCTTTCTTTTTTTTAAGTAGGCTCCACGTCCAATGCAGGACTTGAACTCATGACCCTGAGATCAAGACCTGAGATCAAGAGTTGGACACTCCACCGACTGAGCCACCCAGGCACCTCACTATGAGTTACTTTCCACTGCATACCAGGCACTGTGCTCGGGATTTCTGCAGGCATGAGCTCATTTGTTATGTGAGAAAATCACGTGGGGAAGGTACACAGCTCATGCAATCTCCCGAAGTTCCAATGGTCATGGACACTGAACTGCTTCCCCGATTTGACAAACCAGTGGGGGGCAGGAGGGGATGGTGCTTATAGGCTTGGGCTATGGAATCAGACTTGAGCCCAAATCCTACCACCGCCAGGTGCTAGCTGTGCGACTTGGGCGAGTGACAGAACCTCTCCGGGCCTCTCGGCCATGTCGCCTAACTCCAGGAGCTATCATTCACATTGGTGCACCAGGGGGCGCTATTTACACGGACAACAGTGAATGACACCCCTGGAGTCCTGCAGAGAGTGGCGCCCACCCCACCCCCCACCACTCTGATCATTGTTGTCCAGGTTCGCCCAGCAAGAATGAGCACTCAGCAATCATCCCAATCACCTACTCCCCCACCCCCAATTTACAGAACAAGAAACTGAGGTTCAGAGAGGTTAAATGATACGTCGCAGGTTAAACAAGGGACTGAGGCAGGATTTGAATTCAATTTCTTTTCCCAGAGCCTGTGAGCTCTCTAGGCTGCTGTCCTGTCTCTGTGAATATCTCCAGTTTGGAAAGCTGCTACACCGCGTTTCTTCAGAGCCACGTCCATGTCTTTCCCCTCACCTGTCATCATCTCCAGAGGTTTTGGGTTGTTTTTTTTTAATAGTTTTCCCTGAAGTGCAAACTCCCTCCTCCCCTCCCACCTCTGTAGAGCTCCATACAGACCCTCACTTGCTTTTGAGCGATCTCATTCCAAACTCTACCTGGGCTGTCTCTAACTCCAGACAAGGCTGGTACTTGGTCCCTGAATGCCGCTCCATGGCAGACATTACTAATCAATCCCGGCACCTTTCTCTACAGATCCGCCATGCAGTAGTCCAGGTGGGCAGGCATTACTGATTCAGGCAATAGGTCAAGGAAAAAACAAAACAAAACACACTTGCCATTATTTCTTCTCAAGACTGTAATCTCATTGAGAGCAGAAGTGGAGTTTTAATCAGCTCTGCCTACTCTCTGCCCCAAAAATAGTAGTAAGTTTCCATAGATCAGCAATTTTTGGTGGATGGAGAAATCTGGCTTTCCTTCTTACTAGCAAGTGACTCTGAATGAATCCCTTTTTCTTGCTAATGTCAAACAGAATTGGAAGCTCAGAAAATGAAGGGACTTGCCCAAGGTCACATAGCTGGTAAGAAAGGGAACAAAATTATGTCAAATAGAAACAGTAAGTTCTCCTTCACTATATGCTATTGGAGGTGGGGATCCATGTGAAATTCTTAGTACAAGGCTTGACACATGGTCCAAACTCAGTAACATCAGACTTCTTTTGTATAAACAGGGACTGGCTCTGTTCCCTGGCCCCAGCCTTATATAAAACTGTTCTCTGTCTCTCTGGCCAGAATCCTTCCTTAATATAAGACCATAGAAGGCCCCCAGAAAACCCAGGTTATTGGCTCGTAGATATTGAGAATTTGCCCTCTAGAAAACTGGGGCAGAGTAACTGAGTACTTTCCAGAATCCTGGGCCAGATTCAGGAGCTGTGAGATTGTACTCCTGACATCCTAGTTTGCCCAGCTAAGCAGAGGTTGGAATGCAGATCCCAAAAGGTTCCTCTGACATTCAAAACTGTCTTCTCTCGCTCCCTCCCCATGGCCCAAAGCATGCTGGTGGGTGGCATGTTATGTAAGGAGCTTCCCAGCCTGTTGTGCAACCCTGGGCTGCCACACAGCTGCTGGGAAAGCTGCGACCCAGGAGGCTGGGCCTGGCTCTGAAACAGATCACTTCCTGCAGGGTCTGGCTGGCCACGGAATGCACAACCACGGATGAGGGATTTCTTCCTTCCCATCTGCCCACCTCTTTCCTCCCTCCGCATCGCCCATCCCTCCCTCCCTCCCTTTTCTCTCCCTCCTTTTCTCTCCCTTCCTTCCTTCCTTCCTAGTCCTCTTTCTCTCTTTCTTTATTTCTCATAGCCTACTGATAGAAAACCTGGATCATGGAGCCGTGGGTTCAAATCCCAGCTCCACCACTTATCAGCTGTGGGACTTTGGGCACGATGCTTAAGCTCTCTGTGCCTTACGTTCCTCAACTATTAAATGGGGATAATAATAATACTGACCCTTACAATACAGCCTCACAGTCCCTGGCCTCACAGAACCTAGAGCCTAGGAAGGGAGAACCAGCATTGAATAAATAATTCTGCAATTAACTGATAATTAATGATTATTGTCATGGGTCTGGGGAGTCAGGGAATGTCTCCCATGCAATTGTGACTTGTCCATTAATTGTCCCTTCTACGAGTTTATAAGCTTTGAGAGGACTGGGATCGTGTATGTTTTATTCGCTAATGTTTGCCTGGCATCAGGAGGCACTCAGTAATTATGTTTGGATCAATGGATGAATGAATGCTGTTCCACTGGAGACCAGACGGGTGGGTAGGAGTAAACCAAGGGACAAGAGTAGATGGAAGAACATCCCAGGTACAAAGAACAGCAAGTGCAAAGGCCCTGTGGCTGGACGGGGGTTGGAGTGTTGGAGGAAATGAAGCAAGGATGATATGTTCCCAACAAGCAGAGGGACAGGGAGAGTAGAGCAGGCCACATGGGTTCTTGGAAGACACACAGTGGATTTTCTCCAGCAAGTTCCCAGCTAGGGCTGTAACTGGGGCCAAGCTGGGTGTCAGTGAGGCCTGGGTGCAGATCACAGCTTCCCCGCTGTCTGGCTGCATGACAAGTCGATTAGCCTCTGTGGGCCCCAGATCCTCCTTTGCAAAGAGGTCATAAGAATAGTAATCTACTGCTTGGTACCGGGGGAGGCCTGTGGATAGTGCCTGCCACAAAGGTAGTGCTCAAGAAATGGAGTCGTGTTTATAATAATCTTGCTACAATTGACTCAAGTATCCTGCTTCTCTCTCACTGCTCCCTGCAGCTGGGTCTTCCCCTTAAGGAGTGTCTCCTCCTCTAGGTCCTCCCAGGGACATAGCTGTCCTTGTCCTCCCCACTCCTTCCTGGGTCCCTCAGGCCCCCCCTGTTCTCCCTGAAGTTCCCACAGCCAAGAATGAGGAGATGGTTCCCTTGGCTCAGGGCAGAATCTGTATCCATGTTGCTAAGCAACCAACCCTCATCCAGATGCCAGCTGCAGCATGGGCAGAGGAAGGAGGAGAAAAGAGAATCGTCAGCACTCCGGGGGAGCCTCCTGGGGTGCCCCCAAGACCTCAGCCTCCAACCAAGGCTGTGACATGAGAGAGACAATGCAGATGACCCACGTGCCACCCCCTGGATCACTGCCCTCCCTGAGAGTCAGCACACAACAGTGGAAAGCCCCTGGGGTCAAGAGCAAATCCAAATGCATCCAGACCCCAGCTCTACAATTTACCAGCTGTGCAGTCTCAGTCAAGCCAGTGAGCCTCTCCTAGCCTCAGCCTGCTCATCTCTACAATGGGAGCAGACCTAACTACACACTCATCATAAAGATTACAGGGGGTGATGTACATGAAAATGCCCCACAGAGTAGATACTCAAAGAATTCTAAAATACGGATGTATAGTCGGGGATGAGTCCACTAATCTTGTCACCCATCAGGACAATAAAGTTCGAACTCCTTAGCCTGCCTTTCAGGGTCCCCTCATTGATCTCCAACTTTCTTCTGTCAGCCTGATTACCTATAAGTATAGGGTCTGTCAATCTCATCTACTGATCTAAAAAAAAAAAAATCTCTATTGGTATATAATTCTCATATCTTCCATTCACCCATTTAAATGCAGAAGCCAGTGCTAATTGGTATATGCGGAGTTGTGTAACTATGATCACAATTTTAGAACATTTTCATCACCCAAAAAGAAACCCCACATCCCTTAGCAGTCACTTCCCATCCCCCTGGGGTTGCTGCTGGCAACCACTATCTACTTTCTGTCCCTGTGGGCCTGCCTATTCTGGGTACATCACATCAATGGAATCATATAGCATGTGGTTTTTGTATCTGGTTTCTTTCACTTAACATAATGTTTTCAAGGTTCATTCATTTGGTAGCATGGGTCAATACCTCATTCTTTCTGATGGCTGAACCACAGTCTACGGTAGAGATAGAGCACATTTTCTTTGTCCATTCATCGCTTGAGGGACATTTGGGTTGTTTCTATGTTTTGAATCATGAATAATGCTGCCATGAACATTCACAAGTTTTTGTGGGGGCGAAAGACATTTTGAACCCGATAAGTCTTTCTTTGTCTGGCAGGGAAAGGGTGGGGGGTTGTCCTGTGGGTGGAAGGATGTTTAACAGCATCCCTGCTCACCCCCACTCCTCCTGCAGTAATGATGACCCAGAATGTCTCCAGACATTGCCCACTGTCCCACAGGGGGCACCATCACGTGGCGGGGAACCACTACACTCATCGGCTCTTAGCAGTTCCCAAAGTCTGTTCCCTGAGCAGAAGTACCAGAAGATGCTCTGAGGAAAATAACCTTCTGTGGACAAGTCAGTTTAGGGAAGACATCCAGCCTGATTACTTCACTCCTGTCCCTGAAAATTAGTGGTAGCCTATTTGCATTTTTGAGGTTCCCAGAAGGCCTGCGACAGTGACAGTAACACAAACTGTGGGTTGGGCAGCTCAGCCCCTTTCTTAAACTCTCCTGACCAAAGAACCCTGTTTTTAATCATCCTCGGACACCCATGACAGTGACCCTGGGAAACGTTTTCTAGGCCCTGCTTCTCCTCTCTCACTGGTCTGCTTGCCACTTTCTTGGATACGTGTTGTACATTTCAGCCACGGAAACCCTGTTCATATCATGTCCCCAGTGTGGCAGGAACTGTCCACAATAGCCACTCCCCACAAGTCGCTTGCTAGAGGAAACTTGGTTTTATTTAGGCAGCAGTACACCCAACCTCAGGGGACAAATCACGATTAGTCAAAGCCGAATGTGCCAATCTTACTTCTCTTTGCCGATGATTGGTCTAGGGGCAGACACATGTCTTAGCCAATGAACTAAAGATGGAAACTTCTAGAAAAAATTTTTATACCTGATAAAGAGCTGTACAAAATGAAGGCTCTCACCTGCTGAGTCACAACTTCATGCTTGGGATGCTGCCTTGTGAGGACATCATGTGTGGAGCAAAGGGCAGCCACCTCGACAACAGGAGGGGACAAGGGTAGGGAATAAAGCAATACACTGAAGATGGCGGGCCAGACAGAGAAAACCTGGGCCCTTTATGGCATCACTGAACGGCAGTATCAGCGCTGCCCAGCCCACCTCCAACTCCTTGATCTGTGAGATGAGGAATGCTATCATAACTTGTAGCCAGAGCGTATGCCCACGGATACCCCTTGAGCCAGTCAATTTTTGCTCAATAACAAAACACCAAAAGACTTAGTGGCTTAAACAACAAACATTTACTATTTCTCATGACTCTGGGTCATTGCGTCCTGGAGTGGCTTATATGGGACTGAAAGATCTAGAAGTTCTTCACTCACATGCTCAGTGGGCTCAATGAGCACCGCATCCCTCATCCAGCAGACTGGCCGTAGCTCAGCTCCCTCAGACGGTGATTACAGGGTTCACAGCAGGAACAGACACTCCCCAATGCACAATGGCTTCCAGGCCTTTGCATGCATCATGTTTGTTATGCCCTAATGGGCCAAAGCAACCCACATGGCCAAGTCCAGAGTGCAGGGCTGGAGAAACGGACTCCACTTCTTGATGGGAGGGACAGCAATGCCACAATGCCAAGGATAAAGGAATGGGAAGGCCTGGGGGCCCCACTGCAATTCCCCAAGGCCCTTACCCGGAAGGCCCAGCAATGAACACAGGGCTGGCCCACACTGTGCTCGTAAACATCTGTGGAATAAAGGAATGGATTCCCTCAGCCTCCACTGCCTGTGGCCTCAGATCGTCCCCCAGATTCCACATCGGATGGGTCAGGCTGAGGACCTCTAAGGCATGACATGGAATTTGGCTCCCGAGTTCCCCATACCAAGGTGGTACCTCTTCCACAGGGTTATGGGATATAACCCCACAACTGCAGTTAGGTTAGCCAGACCAGTACAGATAGAGGCTCAAATCCCAGCTCTGTCACTGTGTTTGATACTGAGGTTGGCTCGATTAAAAAAAAAAAAAAAAAAAAAAAAAAGTTTAAAGAAGAAAGGAGCTTATTTCTCTCTGATGAAAAAGTCCAGGCCAGGCCCGATGATAGTGTTGGGCAGGGTGAGCAGCGCAGGTTTGTCCCAACCAGACGCACTTTCACTTGGGGCCCTACCTCACGGTCCAAGATGGCAGCACTTGGGTTCCAGACAGCAGGTAAAAGAAGGGACAGCAAAGGGAGCACATCCATTTCTCTCAGAGTTCTCTAGAACCCTTACTTCCTTTAGCCATAATTCAGTCGCACGGCCCCACCTACCCATAAAGGAGGCTGGAAAATTCCAGGCGGCCATGTTCCCTGCTAACAGTTGGATTTCTTTTGCTTTGAAAAAGGACGTGGGGAGACACATAGCACTCGGGCCTCAACTTGTTCTTCTGTGAATTGGGGGTGACCACAGTTCTGCCCCAAAGGTCCTTGTAAGAATTAATTAGGTTAATTGGGATAAAGAGCTCAGTAAATTGGCAATTGTGATAATGAGTAAAATATCATGGTAGCAAATAAGCGGCAAGAAAAAGAAGTCAGTGTCTTCTGTGCCAAGTAGGGGTGCGCCCAGATCCAGCAAGGTTCACCGACTGGGTAAATGACAGGCAGCTGCCCCAAGAGAACACTGGGACTTTTTTTGAACACCCAAAGAGCAGTCAGAGGTAAATTAGTGTCTCCTTTTGTCTCCAGGAAGTGAGCCAAACTCCTCAAGAACACTTTGTACTCCTAAGAGGTCAACAGTCAAGGTGGCCCTTGAATTAATTTGCACAATCCATGACTTCTCCAGCCTGTTGTTGGGAGCGTGGATGAGGCAGGACTTGGCCTCTTTGAAAAAGGGAAGAGCTTGAAGATGGTAAATCAAGGTGGGGGGCGAGTGGGCACTGCCAACTGAGGAGACCCCCAGGGCAGGATTGGATTCCCAAGCCTTTTCAAGGGTGCAGGGAGTGACATGTCAGTGTTTGGGCCCTGAACTTGGATAGGAAATCCTCTCTCTTCTCAGGAACACGGCACGTTTTTCTCGGAGGGGGCAATGGTTATTCTTTTCTGATCTCAAAATGACCCAATTGTCTTAGATGCCCACAAACTAGCAAGTATCCAACAGGACCCAGGAGCAACCTGGAATTCTGCTGGGGGGCTCTCATATTTAGAATCCCCCAGGGACTTGTTAAAAATGCAGGTGGCAGAGCCCTGACCCAGGAAATTCTGAATCCGTAGGTCCAAGTACAAATTTTTTTTAGTGTCCACTTTTGTTTCTATACCTTCAGAGAGAAAATGCTTATATGGGATTTATTACATGCTAGACTTAATGTGAGCGCTTAATAAACAGTAGCTGATGTCATCTCTTCCTTGAGATTATTACCCCTACTTTACAGATGAGGGAACCGAGGCCCAGAGAGGTGAGTAATTTGCACCCAGCCCTGTAGCTAGCAAGTAACAACACTAGGATTTGAACCCAAGCAGCCAGGCTCAGAAACCAGGCCCCACTTCCTACCTCCTCTGCTTCTTATGGTTCTAGAAGCAACTTCTGTTGGCATTTCTGTTCTGCTCCTTTCAGATCGCTAGAAACTATCCAGCTTTCAGATTCACCTTATCAGCATGCGGATGTTGAGGAGGACAGATAGACATTCAGAAAGGGTTACCTGGGTTGGGAAGTAGGGCAAAAGGATGGAAATTGGGAAGCTGGGAGGGAAATTTTCCACAACACCTTTTCAAAGAGTTTGGTTTTTTTTTAATCATGTGAATGTATTTCCTACTCAAAAAAATAAATACACTGATTTTTGCTTGAATGGGATAATAGCACTTAAAGAGTATATTTTTAACCCTATATGG
The DNA here is from genome assembly GCF_009829155.1 of Mustela erminea. NCBI lineage: Eukaryota > Metazoa > Chordata > Mammalia > Carnivora > Mustelidae > Mustela > Mustela erminea. Next base: position 84,322,575 of record NC_045626.1, read on the forward strand.
GGTAAAACATATGCTTCTATGTTTCACACATATCTAGGCAGTCTGCATAGTGTATCTGGAATCAGATACATCTGGGTTCAAACCCGTTTTGCCACTAACCAGCAACAGGCCGTGGGCTAGGGACGTTGCCTGTCCGAGCCTCATTTTCGCACCTGAAGATGAGGATTATAACAGCTCCTACTTCCTAGGTGAGCTATTGCCTAGAAAGCCTAGCAAAGGACTGGCCTATGTGAAGTTCAATCAAAATGTGCCACACACATGTATATAAACAGACGGACACTTGATTCTCCACTTGATGGTAGGTCTTGAGCCACTTCTCATGTCAATGTCAACAGCTCAGGCTTGGGCTGCTATCTCTCCACATCACATCCTCTAGCATGCTTATTTATTTATTTATTTTAAAAGATTTTATTTATTTATTTATTTGACACAGAGAGAGAGATCACAAGTAGGCAGAGAGGCAGGCAGAGAGAGGAGGAAGCAGGCTCCCCGCTGAGCAAAGAGCCTGATGCAGGGCTCCATCGAGGACCCTGAGATCATGACCTGAGCTGAAGGCAAAGGCTTTAACCCACTGAGCCATCCAGGCACCCCATAGCATGCTCATTTAAAATGCAGGTTCCTAGGCTCCACCCAAAACTACTGCATCAGACCTGGGTGGGAGGAGGGAGAAGCAATCTGCATTTTACAAGTATCTGCAGGTAAAGCTTGTATATGCTAAAATTTCAGAATTGTGGGAATACGTCTACTTTGGTGTTTTGGTGGGGCAGAAACACCCTTATTAACCAGGTCTTATTGATGGAGAGCTGTTTCCACTTGTTCATAAAGAGTGCCGCAGTGATCATCTTTTTTTTTTTCCCCCGCAGTGACCACCTTTATGCACATGTCTCTATCTCCTCGTGTGAGTGTTTCTAGAGGGGTGGGTACAGAGTATAGTTGCCTCCTCATCCTTATGCATGTTGCCATTTCATTTCCAGCTGAGATCCTACTGTCTTTGATCAGGGCCCTGGCACCTTTCAATAAAAAGATAAAAGAAAGATGAGCGGGCACAAGAATGGGCAGACATCTCCCAGCAGCCAAGGCAAAAAGGGAAACAGGATGAATCACATGATACCTATGGTATGCTCAGGTGCTTTCCTCTGCCCAACAGACACTGATACGTCTCCTGGATCCATACTCAGCACCTAGCATCCATAGCTTTATTATCATACTTACCAGATGGTACACGAACTATTCTCTTATCTCCCCCCACCTCCCCCGTTTGCTGGTGATTGCTTGATGGCTCCTTGATTCCCCTTTATAGCTCCAGTCATTCATTCAGAAACATTTATAAGGCTCCTACTAAAAGTCAGGCACTGTTTTAGGTGCTGGGGAAATACCTGCAAATAAGACAGACCAGCTCCCTGTCCTCAGAGGGTTTATACTTTAATGGGAAGTCAGACATTCATAAAATAAGCATACAGATAAATAATTACCAACTGTGGTGAGCTCTATGTAGGAAAATCCTAGGAGGTGGTGGCAGTTCATAACTGGGGGGGAGGAGGGGGTCGGATGTAGTTATGGAAGGCTTCCTGGAGGAAGAGACATTTGAGATAGAGAAATGAGTGTTACAAAGGCAAACGGAGGAAAGGGTATTCAGGCAGGTAGCAGTCAGACAGCCCAAATCACTGGGCCCCACCGTGGGAGAGGACATGATCAAAGCTGAAGTTGGAGGTAGAAAAGACTAGACAAGGCAAGTCTGATGGGCTGGGCTGAAGTGGGGATTTGAGTCCTCCTAGCCACACTAAGAAGCAAGCGGGTGATGTGGTCAAATTTGGAAAGAGCACATTGGCTGTATTGTGGAGGATGGATGGGAGGGGCAAGAGTCACTGGCAGGAGACGCCTTAGGAATGATGGCAGTGTCCACAACAAATTCCCAGGGGAACTTGGAATTTGCAGGTGTCCCAGAATATCCTCCAGGGCATCCTGGGAAGGACCCTTCCCTGAGCCTAAAATACTCATAAGCCACTTCTCCCGCCCCCTCTCAACCAATTTCTAGTGCCTTGCTCGATTTTGCTTTTGTTTTAATTTTCACTGCCATTATTTATTTCTCTCTATTATATATTTCTCATTTACTTCCCTGCTGTCATCCCCTCCAGCATGTCAGCTTCCCAAGAATGGGAACCTTGTCATTTTCCTTGCTATAGTCCTGCCCCTGAACCTTTCAAAGTACTGCACACACAGTAGGTGCTCAGTAAAGGCACTGCATGAATGTGCAAGGGAAGAAATTGGGATGTTAGGACTGCTTATGGCAGTGAGCTGGATCCTCTGCCCTCCTGGCGATGATGGTGATTAATAATAACTCTCACTTCATGGAGCACCTGGGTGGCTCAGTGGCTTAAGCTGCTGCCTTTGTCTCAGGTCATGATCCCAGGGTTCTGGGATGGAGCCCCGCATCGGGCTTTCTGCTCAGCGGGGAGCCTGTTTCCCTCTTTCTTTCTCTCTCTGCCTACTTGTGATATCTCTCTGTCAAATAAATAAATAAAATCTTTAAAAAAAAAAAAAAAAGACCTCTTGCTTCAATCCTGAAACACAAGAACTCAGAATTCTCAAGGCTAGTTAGGGTTAACCTCCTTCTGAGAAGGTCTGATAGCCAGAGAGTTGGGGAAAGGTATCCATTTGGCAGAGGAAGCCGGGCAAGTAAAATGACTTGGCAGAGAATAGCTCAGACCCAAGGAGCAGGGGGAGGAGTAAATTTGCCAAAAGTGCTCAATTCTTTCAGCTCTACACACCCACGGGTTTGCCATAGATAATGAGATGGTGATGGTAACGATGTTGACGGTGATAGCAAACATGGCGTAATTCACACGGTTTACCAGATGCTGTTCTGGGTGCTTTTGCTACATTAGCACATTTAATCTTTACAATAATCCTACGAGATAGGTAATGTGTTTATCCCCATTTTACAGGAGGGAAAATCAAGGCCCAGAGAGGTTAGGCAATGTGCCAAGGTCATAAGGCTCAGAAGTGCTTGAGCAAAGGTTGGAACAGGTGATCCTGGACACTGTGTCAGGTCAAAACATCTTGTTATCATCCTACCACCCAGCCAGCCAAAGTTCCCCAAAGGCTTCTCGTCAGATCAGGATTGGGTGGACCCACTCCTGTCCGCCTATTTCATAAATTCCTATTCAGACTACAAATTTGTCTTCATGTCCCAGAGACAGGATAGTGGCTATGGCCTGGGTGCCAGTGTCATTGTCTCTCCAGCTATGTAACATGTTGCTTGAGCTCTCTGTACCTCAGTTTCCTCATTTGTAGAATGGGGGTGAATGTATCAGCCTCATAAGAGTGTTAGGAGTAGATGACACATGCAAAGGTTGAGCTCATAGTAAGCACTCAATGAAAGTAGACTGTAGAATGAGAGCGGCTTTGCACATGCTGTTCCCTCTCCCTAGAATGCCTTTCCCCCTTCTTTGCCAGTCTTAAGCCTGCTCATCTTTCCAGGATCTGGTCAGAAGCACCTCCTCAGGGAAGTCCTTCCCTGCCTCCCTCCTCTTCCTCCTAGAGGAATTAGTGAAATGGAAGAGTTTAATAAGTGGTCTGTTGGCACAGGTGTGGACAGCTTTGGGACGCCTATAAGAGCAGCGCAGGGGCGTCTGGGTGGCTCAGTCTGTCTTCGGCTTGGGTCATGATCTCAAGGTCCTGGGATCAAGCCCTGCATCCGGCTCTCTGCTCAGCCAGGAGCCTGCTTCCCCCTCCTTCTCTGCCCACCTCTCTGTCTACTTGTGATCTGTCTGTCAAATAAATAAATAAAATCTTAAAAAAAAAAAAAGAGCAGTGCAATAACCCAGGGATATAGCAAGAGCAAGGAGCCGTCCCACACTAGCCCTGAGCCAAGAGGGGAGGGGAGGCTAGCAGAACAAGGATGTGGCAGCTACCCTGGTGGTGAAAGAGGCCTGGCTGAAACAGGGGCCTTTAGTAGAAGAATGCAAGGGGTCCCCTGGAAGGAACAGAGAAAATAAATACCATCTCCTCCCAGGCTCCCATTGGCCAAACAACAAGAAGCAGAGGGCAAGGGAGCCTGCTGCCTCCTGGGTGCAGAAAGCCGGTGAGGGGAGGGAGAAATGGGTCCAGATGGGGCGACCAAGAGAAAATCATCACTGCCCGAGGGCGCACTACAGGGTAACCGCATTCAGAACGGGGACTCAGGCTTTCTGGCCCCCGGCATGCATCCAGACATTTGCTGATGGTGAGGTCGAAAGACCACCCAACAAACACGGAACAGACCCAGCATGGACCCGGCATAGCCTCCGTTATGCCAGCGGCTGGGTCAAATCGCACCCTCCTCAGTGTTAGACGAGGCTTTTTCTGGAGCTCTCCTGATCTTATTTGCAGTTCCCTGGGAGCCTTATTGGCTAAGCACCCAGTACACACCGGTCAGATTTGGGTTCAAATCCCAGCTCAGCCACTCCCTAAGAATCCAGGGATAAGTGAAGTCGTGCATCTGCAAAATGGAGCAAATGGAGTTTCACCCAAGGTGGGTTGGGAGGACGGGTTGAGGAAACCCTGCCAAGGGAGCGCCTGCAGGTTGCGGCACGTCCACGCGCAGCGCCAAGGGGTGTGGTTTTTCTTCCCTTCAATCTTGACCCGTCTGTCTTCTTGCTACTTCCTACCAGCCTACCTCCACCCCAAACCTGCAGCCTGCTTGCTGACCTTGCCAGAACCCTCCTGCCTTCTAGCGGATCAAAGTCGAAGAAATTAAAGGCCCAGCGGGATCGCTCCAGACTCCCCCAGCTTAGCAATGCAGGCAATTAAAGAAATCTCTCGGATTTGAGTTCTGAGCAAATCGGATTTAAAAAAAAAAAAAAAAAAAAAAAAAAAAGTCCCAAACTCAAAACCCCACGGAGATAAATCTGGTGTCCCATAAAGCTATTGTTTCAAAATCCTCTGGACATCAGCATTATTGGGAGGTAAGAGTTTTGAGCATCTGAGTCCCAGACGGGGCTGCCCAATCTTTTTCAAAGGGCTCAAGGTCAATGGAGGTGTTAGCAATACAGCTAACCAGACAAATGCAAAACAAGAGACCTTCTACCGAACAACTGGTGTAGATGCTTGGAAAATGTCAAGGTCATGAATGACCCCAAAAAAGAAGGGGGGCTGAGAAACTCTCAGATTAAAAGAGGCACCTGGGTGGCTCAGTAGTTTAAAGCCTCTGCCTTCGACTGAGGTCATGATCTCAGGGTCCTGGAATCGAGGTGGGGGGAGGGGTGGCGGTCCGCTGCTCAGCGGGGAGCCTGCTTCCTCCTCTCTCTCTGCCTGCCTCTCTGCCTGCTTGTGATCTCTGTCCGTCAAATAAAAATTCTTTAAAAAATTAAATAAAAGGGACAAAAATAAATAACAACTAAAAGCACTTTGTGATTCTCAATTATTTAAAAAGGGGGGACAAGTCAAGAAATTTGCTGTTTACTGTAGATTAGAGTATTGTACGTAGATTTCTGAGTCATCTCCTCCTGGAGAGCCCAACTCTTGGATCTTCAGAAGGGCCCAGAATCTGCATTTTTCGCAGCCTTCACCCCCACCCCCACCCCAACCCCTGGGATTCTGGCACACAGAAAGCCTGACTGTAATTCCAGCTCTGCAGAAAGCTGGAGGCTTCTTTGCCAACCAGAGGGCAGAAGCACAGCCCCGTATGGTTTTTGCCCTCCTTTTTCCCGTTTCCAGCAACAACCAGAGCCGATAATGGAGGGGTTTGCAAACCAACAGCATGAGAGGTTCCTCCAGACTTTTGCCAAGAGCAGCGCTCACTCGGAGCTCTAACCCACTTATAATTACACGACTTAAAATACAATTTGCTAAAGACAATCTGCTGGAAAAGGGAGATAGAAATGAACTAAGGGGAAAGGAGCCTGCCTAGACAGGATAAAGGGCGTGGAGGGGGCGGGGGGGGGGCCTGGAGGCTGGAGGAGCAGAGGTCTCCTGTGTATGCGCGCTTCATCGGGGATAATGACATTGCTTGGCTTTAATCCTCCTTAGTCGTTTTCATTTGGGGACATTGGCAGCAGCTGCCATTCCTTGATGCATGGGGGGGCCCAGCAGCTTGGCTCGGCTTTGGTGTTCAAATGGGCCAGGCGGCTGTCTCACCAAGACAGGGCTGCCTCTCACAGACCAAGCCTTGGGAAAAGTGACTACACCCCAAAAGGTAATTAGGAGAAAAACAACTCAGGTGGATGTGCAACCCAGCCCAGCCAGAGGCCTCCAAACCACTCTAACTAGGACCCACGGTAAGGAATGCATTTGTAAGACAGCCTGATTTAGCTTACACACACACACACACACACACACACACACGCACACACACACAAATGATGGACGGGAAATGGTCCAGTCTCCTCCAAGGAGGGCTTTGTTAACTTCTGGGAATGCTGTTTGCAGAAAGCCCCCAGCTGTCAGGCCCTTGGGCTGAGTCCCTGCTCACCTGACGGGACCCACCTTGCCCAAGGTCACACCCTTTTCTAGGCAGTGCTCAGGTCCAGTGATTTTCTGGGGGGGTGGGGAGGGATAAAGGCCTGGCTGTCTTGGCCCAACGCAGCACAATTCTGAAGAGCCATTTTAACTCCCACGTTCCCTGTGGGGTTAGTCAAGGTCATTGCAGGGCCTCTGTCCCAGCTTGACCTCTCCCCACTGCCCACTCCTGCTTCCTTCCTCTCCCTTCCACAGGCGTTGATCTCAACAATACTCCCTAATAAACCTCCTAAACACTAAATCCTGTCTCAGGACCTGCTTCCTTGAAGAACCTGACCTGGCACGCACATAATTAAAAGCGAGAGTTCTACGAAAACAATATTTATCCTGTGTGCCGTGCATTCTCATATTATCTATTCTGTTTCATTTTTTAAAATGTTGGTCATGACCCACTAAATGGATTTCATGAGTCAGCCATGAAAATTCTAGCCTGGACTACACCCAGTTTGCTAACACTAGCCTGAACGACGCCCATGAAGCATGGACATGGTCAGTGTGTCCTTTGAGCTGTCTTTGGCTGAAAGTAAAAGAATGCCTGAGTAAACATGAATAAAATAATAGATGTTTTCTTTTTTACATAAAAGACATGGCAGCGAGTTTGTTCATAACTCAACAACCTTATAAAAACACAGATTCCTTCTATTTTTTTTTTTTTTGTCCCACCATCCTTAACATGTTGGCCATATCTCCTCATAGTCACAAGGTGGTTGCCACTGCTCCAGGCATCATGTCCTCATACAACCACCTCCAAGGGAAGTTGGGGTGGGAAGTATCTCTTCATACATTTCTTTTTAATTCAGGAAGAAAAAAAAATCTACCGAGGTCCAAGGATCAGATGTCCCCTTGTTTCTCACCAGCCAGATCTAGGTCATTGTTTATGTTTTAATTGGTCTCTGCCATCCAATACCTAATTTTCTATTAAAAAGACAAAAAGGTGGATGAAGGTTGGTAAGTAACCAACAAAGTCTACTACAAGTCACATCAGGTATCCCATTTAGCCCTTACTTTTTTTTAGGGTCCAATGTCAAAGACCCTGGAATGAGGGCAGAGTCATTGATCTTAGGCAGATCCACACCAATCATACCACCACTTAGCATCCCATACCAGTGATAGACGACAGTAGCCAACCACTGAAGTAGGAATGAAGTAGGAATGTGATATCACAATGTGTTGCCACAAAGTACTCCGTGCACCTGTTACCAATTTATTAGAATTTAGCTGAGATAAAATCTGGTTCCTACTTAGGCCTCTAGACCAGAGGATAACAGTGGAAGCTGATATGAGGAAGATTAACCAGTTTTTGCTTTACATTTTCAGAACACCCTCTGGCTCATGCTATCCACCCTTCCATCCTCACTCAGAATATTTCCAACTTCTGCTGACCTGTCTAAATCTCACTCGTCCTTCAAAGGTGTCCAACTCAAGCCTGACTCCTCGAGGAAGTCTCCCAGGGTATCTCAACCTTGCCTAAAATTATTCATTGAACCCACTGATCGATCTTAACATTACTCAAAGCGGGATGACCAGACAGTGTGTGTCCACTGGTATAATGCAATGGCCATATCCCTAGGAAGTATTCTTACCCAAAACCAACCTGAATTACATCCATCCTCAAGATTAACTGCCCGTTTCCAAGAAGTATAGAGACTAACATTAAATGACACATGGGATGCAATTAGAAGAAGGCTTAGAATGACAAAAACCAAAGAACCAAAGACCTCGCGTCTTAAGCAAGTAAATGACATTTTTTTAAAGGAGGAGAAATTTGGTAGATTTGGATCAGTTGTTTGCCACAATCATGCTAAATAATACACCACGCTAGAATATATCGTTTAAAATAACAACGGATTCTTTCTCATGAGCCTGTGGTCAGCTGGGTAGCTCTTGGGGTCGGGGCCAGGCTGCGCAGCTCTAGGCCGGGCTTGTGCGTGTATCGAAGGTCGGCGGGCAGGTCAGATGAGGACCAGCTGGTCTGGAACGGCCTCATCCGGGAAAGTCCTTCTGCACAAGTTCTCTTACCTCACGGCAAGCTGCCTGAGCTGGTTCTTCCGCGGAGGCTGGGGTCCAAAAGAAGAAGCGGCCTTTTGCGGGATAACTCACCGCCTGGGCCCGGAAATCACGCAGCCTCACTTCTGCATCCCATTGGCCAAAGCAAGTCCCGTGATCAAGCCCAGGCTCCAAGGGCGGGAAATAGACTCCCCGTCTGGATAGGAGAAGCCCGGAAATCGCATCGCTAAGGCGGTGGCTGTGGAGTGAGGACATTCAGCGCGATCAGTCCAACAGTGGGGTTCATAAGACTACGTGCCTGTCAGCCAAATGCAGTGTGTGCTGGGTTCGGATCCAGTTTTTGGCCCATCATGTGTAAGTAAACCTCACTTTGGTGGTCATTAGGGAAAATGGAACACAGACTGAGTTTTAAGTACAACGTGGTATTTGCTTTTTAAATACATTTTTTTTAATGTCCTTATTGTTAGAACTATGTACTAAAATAAAGTATTTGTGGTTTTTTTGTTGTGGTTTTTTTTTTTTAAGATTTTATTTATTTGACAGAGAGAGATCACAAGTAGGCAGAGAGGCAGGCAGAGAGAGAGGAGGAAGCAGGCTCCCTGCCGAGCAGAGAGCCCAATGCGGGGCTCGATCCCAGGACCCTGAGATCATGACCTGAGCCGAAGGCAGAGGCTTAACCCACTGAGCCACCCAGGCGCCCCTGTACTAAAGTATTTGTAAATGAAATTATATGGTGTTTGGGTTTTATTTTTAAATATATCAGGGAGGGGCGCCTGGGTGGCTCAGTGGGTTAAAGCCTCTGCCTTCGGTTCAGGTCATGATCTCAGGGTCCTGGGATCGAGCCCCGCATTGGGCTCTCTGCTCGGCAGGGAGCCTGCTTCCTCCTTCTCTCTCTCTGCCTGCCTCTCAGCCTACTTGTGATCTCTGCCTGTCAAATAAATAAATAAATCTTTAAATAAATAAATAAATCAGGGAAAAAGAAATAAACGCGTGTATGGGAAGGCGGTTAGTGGATGTATAAGGATGGCCAAAGGTTGTAGCTGTTGAAGTTGAGAAATCCACACGCAGGGGTTATATTATTATTCTCATTGCATTTATGTGTGTGTGTGTTTGCAGTTTTCCATAATAAGAAATGTTTTTAAATTGTTCAGCTCTCTTTTGTTCGGGTAGTTTCATAGTGTGTGATGTGATTATCCCTGGTGTTTCCGGAACATCGAAGAGCAAGTCTGAGTTTGGTACTAGCCTGTCTTTAGCATCTATCAAACCCACGTTAATCTCTCCTTATGACAGAGTGAGAGCTGGTCTCAGGTTCCAGAGCCCTCGGTGGGAACAGGATCCAGCAAAAATTTCATATCATTGGTTGATTTTCAGTGCATTTATTTTTTACCATTACCTTCTCTCTACCACGAGTGATGCTGCTTTTGTGTTCACAGATACTCTTTTTAAATACATTTTTAAATACATTTAAGGCTATAGGGATGCCTGGGTGGCTCAGTTGGTTGAGCAGCTGCCTTCGGCTCGGGTCATGATCCCAGCATCCTGGGATCGAGTCCCACATCGGGCTCCTTGCTCGGGCTCCTTGCTCCTTGCTCGGAGCCTGATTCTCCCTCTGCCTCTGCTGCCACTCTGCCTGCCTGTGCTCTCTCTCTCTCTGGCAAACAAATGGATAAAATCTTAAATAAATAAATAAATAAATAAATAAATAAATTTAAGGCTCTAAAGAGCGAATTGGATTTCTTTTAAGTAGTTAAAGCCACAGTGGTACAGATGGTAAAGGTTATGGCTAGGTTGATGAAGGTGATTGCTTTTGTTAAGGTCGGATACCGGCTTCAGCGAACGATTCCAAGTCTTACCCAGCTTTACCCCGCAGAGTTCTATTTCTTAAATCACAGCCCGATGCAGGGCAGTTTGGGGGCAGAGGGAATCTCTGCTTCATGGAATCATTCAAGAACCCGTGCTCCCTACGGCTCTGAAACCCTCCAGGCCTTGGAGTCCACTTGGACTTCTGTATTCAGCTTGCAGGCTAGAGAAGTGAGAACAAATCCAGTGTCACGTGGAAGGATTTGGGGACCAGGCCTGAACATGCACACTTCACTTCAGCCCACATTCTATCAGCTAGAACATCATCACATGGCCACATGGGCTGCAAAGGAGGCTAGAGATGTAGCCACATTCTCGGGAAGAAGGGAGTTTGGGTAGCAGCACTACCTGTGTCACAGTGGCCCTCAAATGTAATTTGAGAAGAAGGAAAAAAAAAAGAAACAGGCTAAAAGTTGGAGCCCAAACTCCTCAGCGTGGCTCACAATGGTCTATATGATCCTGGCTGTATTAGTTACCAGAGAATCACTATGAATGACACAGAAAAAAGGATTACAAGGATGAGACTGCACACAATTATGGAAGCTGGTAGAGGCACCTAGGCAATGACCTTGTCTCTGCATCACTTAGATCAGCTGTCAAGGAGGAAGGCTGGGCATGAATGGGACCAAAGCCAAAATGGAGCCTGGGCGGATGAACTTGGAGCCATGAGAACAACTGAGAGAACCAACTGGAATCTGTGTCCACAGTCCCTGGGGTCCTGCACCGACCTTCTGAGCGTAAAAAATCATGGCTTCATTTCCACCTTCCACATCTCACACAGATCTCTCTTGTGGCCAGCCCAGAACCATATAGGGAAGGTAATCCTGGAAAATGACTTCTAGCCTAGCTGAACACAGTAGAAGCTGTACTGTTCACGGACCTGTGGAACACTCTGGCTTCATCCTACACAACTCCTTGCACTCCAGACCATACCTTCCGTGTTAGCCATGCCAGCTACTTCCATTTTTTCAACTCTACCAGGTGTTTCCTCACTTTATCTAATCTGTTCCCTCTCCCTGGAATGTTCTTTCCTGTCCTTGTCTTGTGCCTAAATCCTTCCCAACCTTTAAGATCAGGTCCAACATCACCTCCTCCAGGAAGTCTTCCTTGTACTCCCAGGTAGAGATGGGAGAGTTGTACAGCCATGAATACAGAGAATTTTGTGCATTGTGCCATGTGATCCTTCTCCATAAGCCTTAAAATCTGCAGCAAAGTTCTGAAAAGCACTAAATGTGACCATGATTGGGTTTCTTCTCAAAATTAGCGACGAGGCTTGACTTCTCACCTCTGTTTGGCTCAGGATGGAGGCAAGAGAGCTCAGACAGGCTCAAGAGCTCTGAGACAGGGAGACACATGGGGAAAGAGAGAAGCAGGAATAAATAAAATATAGGAACAGATAGAAATTGTAGGGAGTCCTTCCCAGACCTGGAAGTTGGGTCTATAACATATTTAACGAAATCTCTAAAGGGGCAAGAGCAGCCCATTACACACGTGGTAGATTGGATTATCCCTCTCAATTCTCCACTCTCTTCCCCCATATGGACTTGAAGTACACAAGAGTGAGGCGAATATATTTCCCTGTCCTGTTGATGTTGGACTTGGACACATGATTTTTTTTTCCAGGCAATGGAATGTGGGTACAAGCGACTAGTTCGAGTGCTAGTTCTGAGCCAAAGTGTTAAGAAACTTGACATGCATCTACTCGCCCCCTTGCACTTCTCCTGTTCCCCATGAAAGGAACATGCCTAAGCAGTTGCTGATCCAGACAAGATGAAAACATGTAGCTAAAACATGTGAACTCGGCTGCAGCCAGGAGCCAAGCCCAGGTGATTCTGCAGGGCTGCGGTTCACCTCTAGACCAAATGAGCAAGAAAATCAATGCGCGTGGTGTTGTTGAACAGCTGAATTGAGACATAATTAACATTCAAGATAATTCACCCATTTAAATAGAATAGTGTTTTTTCTTTTTTTTAGTATATGCACAGTTGTGCAACCATCTCTGTGATCAGTCTTAGAACATTTTCATCCTCCCAAAAAGGAAACTCCCATCCATAGCATTAGTGGTGTTTTCCCATTTCCCTGTTTACTGTTACACAGTGTTATCGGGGCAATAGCGGACACATACACGGGTATCAGAAATGCGTCCAGTGCAAACAAGTCCACATTTTTTTAATTAAAAAAAATTTTTTTAAGTAGCTTCTGTGTTCAATGTGGGGCTCGAACTCATCACCCAGAGATCAAGAGTCGCATGCTCGATTGACTGAGCCAGCTGGGCACCCTAAGAAGCCCACAATTTTGTATTCTTGTAGGAGTTCAGGGTAGGAAAGCTTTACATGCACACATCCATGCAGACCTCCGGACACATGTCCATACAACATAGGCTCAGACACACTTCTGCTTTCACACATTTAAATGTATCACACTCCTATACTCAAAGACTCACACTCATCTTCACTGATGCAAAGATTCATATACAAGACTCATTTGTACACACTCACAATTACACACTTGTAGACACACACACCTGGACTGCACTTACCTGAGCTCCAGTTACTTAGACAATTTTTTCCATATCCACATGTAACACATTTTTTTCCTTAATTGTTTTCTTTAAATGACTAACATTTTTATTTAAGTAAATTTGTTTTTAAAGGAAAGTGCTGTAAATAGACGGTCTTCATCTTTCCCATTGGCTCTTGCCTCTGCTTTTGGCCACACCCAATCCTACCCATTATATGTGGGGGTGGGGGGATCCTGGGCCACCATCTCCAGGAAGCTGCCTGACCAGTGACTTGCAACAGGCAGCTGCACAGGACCCAGCACTTAGATGGACCTCTTGCTTACATTAACGCTCTACTGTAAGCATTTGGAAACTCTTAATAATTTATTAATTAGAATGACAATGTATTTTCATTTTGGAGGGGGCCCCATAAATTCTGTAGTCTCTCCTGCCCACGACCACTGAATATTCCAGCTTCTGGGGGGCTTCCTGAGGTAGCAGCTCCTCCCGTGCACTGAGTCAGGGAAGGTCACAAGCTTACACAGCCCAGGCCTCGGAGTCTAGGCAGATAGGAGTTTGAATCTTGGCTCCATTTACTGGCTGAGGAAGCTTGGGACAGCCTGACCTGACAAGGAACCAGGAACCAGGACAAGAGTACCCATGAAGGTCTGCAGGCCATGTGTCTAGAATTCTTCAGGGTATAAATCAAGCTTCCAAACTGTCAAATAAAATATGTTCTAACCTCCTATTTGAACAAATACGCCTTCCTTATAAGAAAGGGAAAGATTATGTGTAAACCTATGGCTTATATCCTCAAATTGGCAAAATAACCATGATGAGTGGATTAAATATAAATGATGAGTGGACTGTGCATGCCTGGATATTGTATTGATGTGCCAGTGTTGTCTAAATTAATGATTTTAAAAGACGTACATAACTGGGGCACCTGGGTGGCTCAGTTGGATAAGCGCCTGCCTTCAGCTCAGGTCATGATCCTGGGGTCCAGGGATCGAGCCCCACATCGGGCTCCTTGCTCAGCAGGTAGCCTGCTCCTCCTGCTTGCTGCTTCCCCACTTGTGTGCTCTCTCTCTTTCTCTTTCACACACACACACACACACACACACACACACACACACACGTGCACACACACTGACAAATAAATAAATAAAAATCTTAAAAAAAAAAAAATAGGCAAACAAGTGTGGGTCAAGGGTGGAATCTCACCAGACATTCAGCTAGGGAACGACCTGTTTCCAGGTGGTAAGCTAGGATTCAATTCTTCATGGGCTGGCCGACCCCAGAGCCTCAGTTCCTTGCTGGGTGCTATCTAGAGGTTGCCCTCAGCTTTTTTTTTTTTTTTTTTAAACCATGTGGGTCTCTCCATATTGTGGCTTACTTCATCAAAGCTAGCAAAGGAGAGCATCAATATAGGAGAATCTGCAAGAAAGACAGTGGTTACAGCTGATGCAAGGTAATCACAGATGTGAAATCCCATCACAGGTGCTATATTCTCCTGGTTAAAAAAGCAAGTCACAGGTCCCATCCCCACTCCAGGGGAGAAGACGACACAGGAGTATGAATTCCAGAAGCTGAGAATTATGTGAGACATTTTAGAATCTGCTCCCTACAGAGGCCGTGTGCAGTTTTTACAGAAATGGCTCTCATGTGTATACCTCCAGAACCACATAATGGAACACAAAATGCAGCCTCAGTTCCTTCTGCATTCCTCCTGTTGGAGAGGAGAGATCTTGCAAGTTAATTCATTTGTCTTTGCTCTTATCTAAGTGCTTGCAACTCTCCATTATCCCTGTGCTAGAGGCAAAACTGGAAAGCCCATCTCCAATTTGGCAACCACATAACCCATGACCCCGAATTCGGACATGACTGTTATTTTGAGGTCATGACCTAAGAGATGTGGAAAAGCTTTTCCCCGGGACCCAAAGGGTGTTCATCGGGAGAGTGGATGTTTAGGATCACAAAGTGGTTCTGGAAGAGCTCTGCATGCCAGAGTTTGAGTGACAGAAGCCCCATGGGTTTTTAGTAAATTCTTCCTTTGCACGTGTATGTTTGTAAGACTCACGGTTGCTTAAGCATCCTCACAACATGGCGGCTGTTTCCCCCAGGAGGAATGATCCGAGAGAGAGAGAGAGAGAGAGAGAGAGAGAGCGAGCGTCCAAGAACAGGAAGCCACAATGCCTTTTATGATGAGTCTTGGAGTTCACACACCATCGTGTCTGCAATATCATTCTGGTTCAGACCCAGGTCAATCCTACTCAAGTGGGAGCATCCCACACAAAGGTATTGTAGTAACAGAGTTCTAAAATCGTCCCCATGCTTACTATTCCCTCGTGTACATGCGCTGTGGAATCTCCTCCCCTTGAGTGTGAGTGGGACCTGTGAATACATGGATGTCACTCATGATTATGTCGGGTTGCAGGGTAGAAGAGTTTTCTGCAGATGTAATTAAGGTCCCTAATCAGTGGATTTTGAGTTCCTCAAAGGGGAAATACTCTGCGGGTGGTGCTGACCTGATCAGGTGAGGCCTTCGAAGAGATCAGCCTGATTCTGGAGGAAGCAAATAGCTATGTCTGAACTGCCTGTGAGGGACGCCATGAGGCCAGGCTTCGAGAAGAGCCACCGGGAGCTGAAGGTGTTGCCCTGTGGATAACTAGCAGGAGAACAGAGCCCTCCATCCCATAGCCAGAAGGAAAAGAGCTCTGTCAACCACCCATGTGCTTTGAAGAGATCTCTGAGACTCAGGGGAGATCACAATCCCCACCAACACCTTGATTTCGGCCTTGGGAGACCCTGAGAATAAGCAAGTATTGTTTTAAGTTGCTCAATTTATGTCAATCTGTTACACAGCAGTAGAAAACTAGTATCAGTGTGACTATTAGAAGGCAACAATTATTGGGGGCTGTCCTAAGGACCAACTGCCAAAGCTCGATATTGTCAGACCTTTGAATTTTTGTCTGTCTTGCGGGTGTCCATGCACTTTTCTTCCCTCTCTTTCCTATGCACAACCTTCTTTACACTTCACTCAGTCACTCCTGTCTTGATTCATTCATTCCACAAACAATTCTGGGTCCCCTACTCTGTCCACACCCAGAACAGATTGATGGGGACATAGAAGTGAGTCGTGTGTGTTCCCTGACCTCTAGGACCTCCAGTCTGGAGCAGGAAGCATTCCGTGGTCTTCCTCGGCCCCCTTAGGATTCCTCCCAGCATAACTCACATATGGTTCAGACCCCAGAACCTTCCAGAGACCCATTTCGGTACATTGTTCCACACCCAAACCATAAATTCAGCCCCAAAGCATTAGGTACAACAGATTTTTCTCGAATTCCAAGTTGAGACCAAGGACAGTATTATATTACATATTAGAAGCCAAATGTTACCAAACTTCTATATTAAACTTCTCTCTCCCCAAGCTCTATTATTCAGGAAATCGTCTCCCACCCACCGCAGCTAAACATCTTTCTTATTTGGGCAAGTTCTGTTTTATTTTCATATCCCCCTTGGCAAAACAGAAGTCTTGCAAGAAACCAAACCAATGCGGAGGTGGGTGGATAAGGGGGTTTGCCTCCATAGTTCTGCAGACAGCTCCACCCCTGTGACCTTGAATGAGGTACTCGCTGTCCCAGTTTCCTGGCCTGCATTCTGCCAAAGGCCCTAAGGGAGGAAGAGCAACTCCCTGGGGACCCCAGCTAAGCTTTTGAAGTTCTTGGAAGAAGGCGTTAGGTAAACAGCAAATCCGGGTAATGCTGTCTGAGGGCCTTCAGAGTGAGGACATTGGAGCATAAGGTCTAAGGCTCTGTGGACAGTGTCGAACATCTACTTCCAGAAACCACTGCAGCCACCCGAGCCAGAGCCCCTCAGGGCCCTTCTGGGTTTGAGACGGAGCAGCTTGCTGGGTGTCCCACCACCATTCTAGAAGCCAGTCCCCGCCTCGCCTGGTGACAAGCATCATCACCCTCTTGTCTCTTGAAGAGGGATCTGTCTTCACTCACTCCCACACAATCTCATCCAGTCTTGTGGCTTTTAATACCGTCAACGGGATGATTCATCAGTCTCCTGCCCTGCCTTCTCCCCTGAGTCCCAAGCTCATTATCCAGCCACTAACCAATATGTCCACTGGGATGTCTAATGGGCAGAGCACACTTCCTGGGTCCAAAGTGGAACTGCATTTCCTCCTCCTCTCTCCCCTACCACCCCCACTTGAACCTGTCCCCATCCTCCCATCTCAGTAAATGACTCCATCACCATGCACCCAGCTGCTGGATTCAGAAACCAAGGAGTTGTCCTTGATTCTTCTTTTTCTCCCATCACCCAACCATAATTCATCAGCAAGTTTTATCAGCTCTCCTTTCAAAATGCTTCCCCATTCTGTTTGTTTCCAGGTCACCACCCTCTCAGGCCTCCTCAGTGTGCCACCTTCTTCCTCTCTTGCAACCCCAAGATCTATTCTCCACATACCAACGTGAGAAAATATCATTCCCCTACTTAAACCCTCCAAGACGCTACTCGGCTGGCAGGACCAAGTGTGATCTGGCACCTGTCTTCATCTTGAACTTCATCTCTGACCAATCTCCTTTGTATTCTGCTCTAGCCACACCGCGCTAGCCATTCTCTCTGTTCCCTAAACAAACTTGTCCCAACCTCCGGGCCTTTGCATATACTGTTCCCTCTGCCTGGAATCCTCTCCTCTCTACCATGTGTTTGTGTACCTCACTCCTTGCCATTCATATTTAGTCCAAAGGTCACCTCCTTATAGACCCTGTCTCTGTCTGAAGTTGACCCACCCACCTTCACTCTTCTCCAGCCACTGCCTAGTATCTCATATTTCTTCCACAATTCCTAATACTATCTAATTATATTATCTTTGTTTGCCTACTTATTTGTTTAGACTGTCTTCCTCACTAGAGTTTCAGCTCTGAGAAGGCTGTCTGGTTCACTGTTCAATCCTCAGCCCTCAACCAATGCCTGACATACAGGACCTGCTCAGGAAACAGCTCTCAAGTTCACTCATTCATTCAGTCAGCATATATACATTGAGTGCTTACTGCTTAATGCATAACCACAGATAACCAAGGATAACCAAGATGTCTGGCATCAGTGGTTTCAAAATCAAGCTGTACCATTACCCAGCTCTGGCCTTCCCAATCAGAGACTGTTTCCTCATCCATAAGATGGGAATGACAGTGCCTATTTGGCATGATTGCAATGAGAATTAACTTGTAAAAGGCTACCGGGCAGCCTGACACATAGTAGGGACTCATTAAATAATGAGTACTTTTCATCCATGACCAAGGGTGAACTTGTCTGCTAGAGTACATGGGCACAGGCCTGGAGGCTCTGAGGCCCCCATGGAACAACTGATTGCTCACATGGGAGGGAGATCAATGTGGGTGAGGGGACACTAAGATCTGCCAGTCACCCCCTTGGACACAGGAACAAGGGGGAAAGGACTGTAAGCGATCCAGAGCACCTTCTTGAAATAACAGAGTGGAAACGTCTTCCAGGACACTGAATGTCTCCCAGAGATCCTGGCACCAACCCCCTTGACTCCCCAGGCAAGCCAAGAAATATTTCCCGTTCTTAGAGCCCTCCTTCCCACCCAGCCCACCTAAGGGTGGGCCAGCTGGGGCAGAGAGATGTCTGGAGGGAGTAAAAGATACCAGACTTCTGGGCAAGGTTTGAAAATAGAAGTTGTTCTTCCACTCAGTAGAAAGCTGAGCAACCACCCAAAGCATAAGGATGTGCTTTTTTTTTTTTTTTAAGCTTTTTTTTTTTAAGCTTTTTTTTCTTTTTTTTTTTTTTAAGTAATCTCTACACCCAACCTAGGGCTTGAACTCAGAACCCGAGATCGAGAGTCAGATACTCTACTGACTGAGCCAGCCTGGCACCCTGGGAGGGCACTCTTTATGCACTGATGTGAGTGATCACTCAAAATTTTAAAAGGACTATGAAATATAACATATGTACATGTGCTATATTCTCTGGAAGAACACATAAGAAAGTTAGTGGTGTGGGGCGCCTGGGTGGCTCAGTTGGTTGGGAGGCCACCTTTGGCTCGGGTCACGATCCTGGGGTCATGGGATTGAGCCCCGCATCGGGCTCTCTGCTCAGCGGGAAGCCTGTTTCTCCCTCTCCCGCTCCCCATGCTTGTGTTCCCTCTCTCACTGTGTCTCTCTCTGTCAAATGAATAAATAAAATCTTTAAAAAATAAAATTAAAAAAATTTTAAAAAGTTAGTGGTGGCAGCTCTCTCTTGGAGCAGAAATGAGTGGTTGGGGCATAGGAAGGAAGGTAGCCTTCACACTAAATGCCCCTTCATGGGCATTTTGAGGTCGAATCCCTTGAATGTAATACTTATTCAAAAATACTTAAAATTTGACAAGAAAAATGCAATTGCTACCCATGTTGGGGAATTGCTTTAGCCCTCCTCTCTCACCCAAGGGATTAAAGGAGAGCATACTTCCAGAATGATCTATCTAAAAAGTAAAACTGTTTCTATTCCTCTTTCTGTCACTTCTCTGGTTAAAGTCCTTTAATGACACATCACTGAACATGTTGTATAACCTCAAAAAAAAGTGTTTGTTGGATGAGTGAGTAAATAAGTGAACCAATCACCTTTCATCTCTTAATTTTTATGTACTGATATGGAAAAAATTCATGTTAAGTGAAAAAAGAAAATTGCAAAATATTAAGTCAAGGCTGATGCCATTTTTGAAAAATAAGATAATTACATATACATAAAATTATATTGCATATTAGTATACTCATGTATATATTCACATATTAGCATAAACATGTATATGATTATTGGTGTAGAAAAAGAAAAAAATCTAGAAAGACCCCAAACTTGCTGGTTCTATATATTGATCTTAGTAATAATTATATCAGTATAAATGTAGGTAAAATTCATCCATCTGCACCTAACAATTGGAGATATATATACATATAATTATAGCTCAGTTTTTAAAAGGAAAAAAGATATACCCCAAATATTATTAGACGCCATCTTCTGGGCCAGTTGGGATGATGGGGGCCTTCTGATCTCCAATGTATAGCTGAGTATTTTACAACAAGCACACAAGTATGAATCCTTTTAAAATACATACCTTTTAATTCATATTTTATTTCAGATTCTTTAGCTTAGCATGCAAAGCCTTCTATTTCTTCCACTGCCTTCATGCTTCATTAAAACCACATCAAACTATTCATCTTCCCAATTTCTTACCTGCAGGCCTTTACTTTGCTGTTCTCTTTTCCTGAGATACCTTCTCCCACCTCAATGTCTCCCCCGACCTACTAAACTTTTCTAGCCATTTAAGTCTCAACTGAAATGTCCTCTCCACCAGGAAGCCTCCCTTGACCTCCCTACACTGAGTCAAATGCTCTAGAAACACCTTAGAGTTGATTCTATCACAGCACCTGACTCACTTGTCCATCTCACCATTCACCTGTGAACCTCTGCTGACAGAGTAGAGTAATAGGGCCACCTAAGTCACAGACTGTCTGGAGCCACCAGAAGCGGGAAGAGGTAGGGAAGGATCCTGCAGTCCCCCCTCCCACCTTGGTTTCAGCCACATGACACTGATTTCAGACTTCTGGCTTCCAGAAGAATAAGAGAGTAAATTTCTGTTGTTTTAAGCCACCAAGGCTGTAGAAATTTGTTACAACAG
Organism: Mustela erminea; assembly: GCF_009829155.1. Lineage (NCBI taxonomy): Eukaryota > Metazoa > Chordata > Mammalia > Carnivora > Mustelidae > Mustela > Mustela erminea. The sequence continues at coordinate 84,343,127 of NC_045626.1, forward strand.
CCTGAGGAAACAAACATGATTGATATCTCCTTTCTAGAAAACAGTTTGGCAAAACCAAATTATAAAGTTGGTTATGTGCATAATGATGAGCCAGCAACTTTACTTGGGATAAACCCTGAAGAAACACTTGTTCACATCCACCAGAAGGCATGTGTAAGCAGGTTCCTTGCAGCATTGTTTATACTGACAAAACCTGGGGACAGGTTACATGCTCACACCCAGAAGAATGGATCACCGTGGCATACCCACATCATGGAAGAAAGAGTACACAGCTGGGAAATGAACACACTGCAGATGTTTGTGACAACAAGCAAAAATTTCACATACCTAAAGCTAAGTGAAAGAAGCAAGTCACACACAAAAAATATGAACGGTATGACTTTGTTTACATAAAGCTCAAAAACAGGTTAGAACTAAACAATACATTGTTTTGGTGTTTGAACTATAAAGAAAGGAGAGGACTAATTGAAACAAATTTCCAGGGTCACCTGGGTGGCTCAGTGGGTTAAAGCCTCTGTCTTTGGCTCAGGTCATGTCCCAGGGTCCTGGAATCAAGCCCCGCATCGGGCTCTCTGCTCAGCAGGGAGCCTGCTTCCTCCTCTCTCGCTCTCTCTGCCTGCCTCTCTGCTACTTGTGATCTCTGGTCTGTCAAATAAATAAATAAAATCTTAAAAGCAACAACAACAACAAATTTCCAGACAGTGGTTATTAGAGGGAAGGAAAGGTCTGCGGTGGGGGTGGGGGAACACACCGGAGGCTTCTGGGTAAGTTGACTACCTAGCATACTTTGGGGGATGAAAAGGAGGGTGCTAGTTACAATTATGGCAGAAAACAGGTACAAATCTAAACTGTCCCAAACAAACCAGAACATACGATCACCCTACTTCTGGGACACATAAGATTTTCTTGCATTGCCTGGTTGGTGTGGATATGGGTATTTGTTTTATTAGTGCTTTTCAGCCTACACAAATTCATTATATGACAAATTTCAGAATCTTTTTTTTATAACCAAATGAATGAATAAGGTGGGTTCCAGAATCAGTTCAGTTTTTAGTCACAACTCCAGATACAGAAGCCGACTCTTAAATAAATTCAACAGAAAGGGAATTTATTACAGGGAGAGCGCTGAGCTCACACAATTGCCAGGAAGGCTGGAGAAAGAGGTCAGAAAATAGGCACAAACAGAAGGCAGGCTCACAGCGGGGCCCACGGCCAGAAGCTTGCCCGCACCAGGCTCCAGAGGACACACGGCTCCTCCCACTGCGGCTGGGGCTGCTCACCCAGCCCAGCCAGGCCAAAGGGACACTCCTGCCCGACCTCCTGCTACTGGGGGTCCCTGGAGTCCAGATGGCGTTTCCCCTTCTACATACACTCTAATTTCGCCTTGTCCCTGTTGCTTTGCTGAACTCCACGGTCAAATCCCTCAGTGGGTGCATCAGACTGGTCGAGCCAGCTGCCAGGGATGCTGAGACAGTGAGTACTGGCCAACTTCTTTGGGAGCGGGCTCTGCCTGCCCCCAGGAGAGCCAGTATCTGGGGAAGTCCCCGATTCAGGATGAGAGTGCAGAGAAAGGCTCAGCAGCTGAAAAATGGAAAGCCCACGATGTTTGGGGGGTGCGTCAGAGACTAGGGACAGAAGCCAAGATGGAGCCGAGTGGATCGAGAGGGTCTTAAAGGTGGCCAAATTCTAGAATTTTAGAATTCCTCTCACAAGCAGGGCTCAGGTTAAGACTTAGAGTGAGGTTACTGCAGTTAGCACTTGAGTCGGTGTTAGGGTTACTGTTAAGAGAAGTGGCCAGACATTGAAAACAAACCACTATTAAGCAACCTGCCCCCCTCCCACTTCTCTGGACCCTGTGTCTAGACCAACTGGGTCACTGATTGGATCAGACCTGGTCACATGACCCAAATCTAGTCAAACCCATTGGCTGGCCAGTAACCAATTAGAGACACTGTCCTCCCCCAGGTGCCTCCCTAAGTTCCACAATGGTTGCTAAGCCTGCTGTCTCTGTTTGTTTTGTTTTGTTTTTTATATGACAACCTTAGGTGAAAAGAAATACCGTTCATTAAGTAGCTAGTGCCAGACAACATAGTAAGTCTCCTATGGCCCCAATAACTTAGACTTTGGAAAGATAAATTGAAAGAAAAAAATTTTATTTCCTTCTTAAATAGCCACAATTGCTGTCTACTGGGATGGATGTGCCTGTTGGGGCACTGCACGAATTCTCAAATCTTGTTAGTAGATTGGGCTACACCTTCTTTCCTGTTCCAGGTTGATTTTCAAGTAGTAATTGCTTTTTATTACAACAGTCATAGAAAATCCACCTTGCAAAGATATGACATCATGGAAAGGAATGTCTTGCGATCTAACACCGAAACTCGCTTGAGCTACCTGGAGCTACTAGTTCAAGAGGCATCAGAGAGGTGTCAACTATCCCTGGTTTTGCCTTAAAAATGCAAAATACAACGTGGTGCCCCCGTGAGCTTGCTGCGGAGCCCCTGGGTGTGTTGGCATACAATTTAAAAATTGCTGCTTTAAAGCATAAACTTAAGAAAAGAGCTGGTCAAAATCAGAGTAAGGTCAGATGATTTCATGCTGACAAATAATCAGAGAAGACTTATTTGCAAAGAGAAGAGGAGAATCAAACTACAGACAAGCCAATAGGCCACAGAAGAAGCAAAAAACGAGAGGGCAGTCACCTGAGGGCAGCACTGCCTGCTATTGGATTCCATGATCTCACCCTAGCATCCATGTCTGACCTTGGAGCTCCTCATCTCTGTTGCCCTAAACTAGTGCCTCCCGCCATCTTTCTCAGACTCAGGGAGTGGTGGCAGCTCCATTCTTTCATTGCTCAGGCCAAAATTTTGGCTTATCCTGATTCCTTGTCCTCTTGGGATCATCCTTAACTCGCTTATTCTCTCTCACATCCCACACCCAATCCAATCTTTAGCAAATCCTGTTGTCATTTGCCTTCGACATCTATCCAGAATCTGACCACTTCTATCTCTGTGTGATTGATCTAGCCACCATCACCTCTCATCTGGAAACGCTGTGACTGCCTCACTGCTTCTACCTGGTCTATTCTCAGTGCAACAGCCAGAGGGGTTTTATTTATTTATTTTTTGTATCACACATGATTTTTTTATTTCCTGCTTCATCATAGTCATATAGGTTAATTTTACATTCTATTTTGTAATAATACATATATGCCTTTATTTTACTATTAAAGTAATACTTTTTAAAAAGTTAACAATAGAAAATTTATATGTATAAAGTATATAGATATAATACATATGCATATATATATATATATCAGTAGAAAGTTTATATATATTACCTATAATCAATATTGCTTACTTGATATTTGGGAGGTTTTTTGTTTTCTTAGTTTTTTTTAATTTAAATTCAATTAATCAACATATAATGTATTATTAGTTCAGAGATAGAGTTTAGTGATTCATCAGTCTTATATAACACATATAATTCCAGTGTTCATTACTTTACATGCCTTCCTTAATGCCCATCACCAAGTTACCTCCTCCCCTTCAGAAACCCTCAGTTTGTTTCTTATGACTGAATCTCTTATGGTTTGACTCCCTCTCTGATCTGGTCTTGTTTTATTTTTTCCTCCCTTCCCCTATGATCCTTTGCTTTGTTTCTTCGACACATCAGTGAGATCATATGATAATTGTCTTTCTCTGATTGATTTATCTCAATTTAGCACAATACCCTCTAGTTCCATCCACATCATTGCAAAATGACAAGATATCATTTCTTGATGGCTACATAGTATTCCATTGCTTGCATATATACCATATCTTCTTTATCCATTCATCTGTCAGTGGACATCTGGGCTCTTCTCTAGGTTGGCTATTGTGGACTTGGCTGCTATAAACACCGGGGTGCATGTGCCCTTTTAGATCACTACATTGTATCTTTGGGGTAAATTCCTAGTAGTACAATTGATTGGTTGTCGGGTAGCTCTATTTTCAAATTTTTGAGGAACTTCCATGGTAGTTTCCAGAGTGGCTACACCAGCTTGCATTCCCACCAACAGTGTAGGAGGGTCCCCTTTCTCCAAATCCTCACCAACATCTGTCATTTCCTGACTTGTTAACTTTAGCCATTCTGACTGGTGTGAGGTGGTATATCATTGTGGTTTTGATTTGTATTTCCCTGATGCTGAGTGATGTGGAGCAATTTTTCATGTGTCTATTGGCCATTTGTATGTCTTTGGAGAAATATCCGTTCACATCCTCTAACCATTTCTTGATTGGATTATTTTTTCCTTGGGTGTTGAGTTTGATAAATTCTTTATACATTTTGGATACTAGCCCTTTATCTGATAAGACTTCTTTTTTTTTTGAGATTTTATTTATTTATTTGACAGACAGAGATCACAAGTAGGCAGAGAGGCAGGCAGAGAGAGAGGAAGGGAAGCAGGTTCCCTGCTGAGGCAGAGAGCCCGATGCGGGGCTCGATCCCAGGACCCTGGGATCATGACCCTGAGCTGAAAGCAGAGGCTTTAACCCACTGAGCCACCCAGGCACCCCTATCTGATAAGACTTTTGCAAATGTCTTCTCTCATCCTATTGGTTGTCTTTTGGTTTTGTCGACTGTTTCCTTTGCTTTGTAAAAGCTTTTTATCTTGGAGTTGTAATAGTTCATTTTTTGCCTTTGTTTCCCTTTTCTTTGGAAACATGTCTAGCAAGAAGTTGCTGTGGCCAAGGTCACAGAGGTTGCTCCCTGTGTTCTCTAGAATTTTGATGGATTCCTGTCTCACATTTTGGTCTTTCACCCATTTTGAGTATCTATTGTTGTGTATGGTATTAAAAAATGATACAGTTTCATTCTTCTGCATGTGGCTGTCCAATTTTCCCAACATCATTTTGTTGAAGAGACTGTCATTTTTCCATTGGATATTCTTTACTGCTTTTTCGAAGATTAGTTGACCATTGAGTTGAGGGTCCATTTCTGGGTTCTCTATTCTGTTCCATTGATCTGTGTGTGTTTTTGTGCCAGTACCATGCTGTTTTGATGATTATAGCTTTGTGATTGACCTTGAAGTCCAGAATTGTGATTCCGCCAGCTTTGGTTTTCTTTTACAAGCCTTTGGCTATTCAGGGTCTTTTCTGGTTCCATACAAATTGTAGGATTACTTGTTCCCTCTGTGAAAAAAGCTGCTGGTGTTTTGATAGGGATTGCATTGAATGTATAGATTGCTCTAGGTAGCATCAACATTTTAACAATATTTGTTTTTCCAGTCCATGAGCATGGAATGTTTTTCTTTTCTTTGTGTCTTCCTCAATTTCTTTCATGGAGTGTTCTATAGTTTTCTGAGTAGAGATCCTTTGCCTCTTTGGTTAGGTTTAGTTTTATTCCTAGGTATCTTGTGTTTTTTGGTGCAATTGTAAATAAGGTCAACTTCTTAATTTCTCTTTTTTCTGTCTCATTGTTAGTGTACAGAAATGTAACTGATTTCTGTGTTTTGATTATATCCTCCCACTTAGCTGAATTTCTTTATGAGTTCTAACAATTTTGTTGGTAGAGTCTTTGGATTTTCCACACAGAGTATCATGTCATCTGTGAAGAGTAAGAGTTTGACTTCTTTACCAATTTGGATGCCTTTTATTTCTTTTTGTTGTCTTATTGCTGAGGCTAAGACTTCTAGTACTATGTTGAACAGCAGTGGTGATAGTGGACATCCATGCTGTGTTCCTGAGCTTAGGGGAAAAGCGCTCAGTTCTTCCCCATTGAGAATGATATTCACCATAGGCTTTTTGTATATAGCTTTTATGATATTGATGTATGTTCCCTTTATCCCTACACTGTGAAGAGTTTAACAAAGAAATGGTGTTGCACTTTGTCAAATATTTTTTCTGCATCTATTGAGAGGATCATACCCTTTCTTTTATTAATATAGTATATCATATTGATTGCTTTTCGGATGTTGAACCACACTTGCAGCCCAGGAATAAATCCCACTTGGTTGTGGTAAATAATCCTTTTAAAGTACTGCTAGATCCTGTTGGCTACTATCTTGGTGAGTAGTATTTTGGCATCCATGTTCATCAGGAATATTGGTCTATAATTCTCCTTTTTGGTGGGGTCTTTTCTGGTTTGGGGTTCAAGGTAATTCTGGTCTCATAGAAAGAGTTTCGAAGTTTTCTTTCCATTTCAATTTTTTGAAACAGCTTCAGAAGTATAAGTATTAATTCTTCTTTAAATGTTCGGTACAGGGGCGCCTGGGTGGCTCAGTCATTAAGCATCTGCCTTCAGATCAGGTCCCAGGATCCTGGGAACAAGTGCTGCATCAGGCTCCCTGCTCAGTGGGGAGACTGCTTCTCCCTCTCCTGTTTCCCCTGTTTGTGTTTGTTCTCTTGCTGTCTTTCTCTGTCAAATAAATAAATAAAATCTTAAAATAATAAAAAAAATAATAAAATGTGAAAAAAGTCTTCATTTTTTTAAAGTAAATTTTCAATAGACTTCCCCTGGGAGTCACCTGGCCCTGGATTCTGTTTGTTGGGAGATTTTTGATTACTGCTTCAAATTTCTTGCTGGTTGTGGATCTGTTCTGGTTTTCTATTTCTTCCTGGTTCAGTTTTAGTAGCTTATACATCCCTAGGAATTAATCTGTTTCTTCCAGCTTCCCTAATTTGATGGCATATAGTTGCTCATAGTATGTTCTTATAATTGCTTGTATTTCTTTGGTGTTGGTTGTGATCTTTCCTCTTTCATTCATGATTTTATTTATTTGAGTCCTTCAACTTTTCTTTTTGTTAAGTCTGGCCAGGGAGTTGTTGATCTTATTAATTCTTTCAGAGAACCTACTTTCATTGATCTGTTCTACTGTTCTTTTGGTTTCTATTTCATTGATTTCTGTTCTAATCTTTATTAATTCTCTTCTTATGCAGGGTTTAGGCATTATTTGCTGTTCTTTCTCCAGATCCCTCCAGGTATAGGGTTAGGTTGTGTATTTGAGACCCTTTCTTGTTTCCTGAGAAAGACTTGTTTTACTATATACGTCCCTCTTAGGACCACCTTGCTGTACCTCAAAGGTTTTGAATGGTTGTATTTTCATTTTCATTTGTTTCCATGAATTTTAAAATTCTTCTTTAATTTCCTGGTGGACCCATTCATTCTTTAGTAGGATGCTCTTCAACATCCATGTATTTGAGTTCTTTCCAAATTTCCTCTTGTGATTGAGTTCAAGTTTCAAAACAAAACTGTGGTCTGGAATGTGCAGGGAATGATCCTAATCTTTTGGTATCAGTTGAGACCTGATTTGTGACCCAGCATGTGATCTATTCTGGAGAATGTTCCATGTGCCCTTGAGAAGAATATGTATTCCATTGCTTTAGGATGGAATGCTCTGAATATACCTGTGAAGTCCATTTGGTGTGTCATTCAGAGCCCTTGTTTCCTTGTTGATCTTCTGCTTTGATAATCTGTCCATTGCAGTGAGGGGGGCATTTAAAGTACCCTATGTATTATTATCGATGTATCTCTTTAATTTTGTTATATTTATATTAGGGGCATGTTAGAGGCATAAACATTTACAGTTGTTACATCTTTTTGTTGGATAGACCTTTTAATTATGATCTAGTGTCCTTCCTCATCTCTTATTACAGTCTTTGGCTTAAAAACTAATTTGTTTGATATAAGGGTTGCTACCTCAGCTTTCTTTTGATGTCCATTAGCATAATGAATGGCTTTCTACCCCCTCACTTTCAATCTGGAGGTTTCTTTGAATCTAAAATAAGTTTCTTGCAGACAGCATATGAATGGGTCTTGCCTTTTGACAGAAAGAGAGAGAGAGAGAGAGAGGGAACACAAACAGTAGGCATAAGAGTGGGAGAAACAGGCTCCCCGCTGAGCAGGGAGCCTGATGCAGGACTTGATTCCAGGACCCTGGGATCATGACCTGAGCCAAAGGCAGACGCTTAACGACTGAGCCACCCAGGCACCAGGGTCTTGCTTTTTTTATCCAATATGATATCCTGTGTCTTTTAACTGGGGACATTTAGCCCACTTACATTCAGAGTAACTATTGAAGTTATGAATTTAGTGTCATTGTATTACCTGTAAAGTCACTGTTTCTGCATATTGTCTTTTTTCCTTTCTGGTCTATGTCACTTTTAGGATCTCTCTTCACTTAAAGGATCCCCTTTAATATTTCTTGCAGGGCTAGTTTGGTAATCACAATTTCTTTTAGTTTGTGTTTGTCCTGGAAGCTTTTTAATCTCCCGTTCTATTTTGAATGACAGCCTTGCTGGATAAAGTATTCTTGGCTGTCTATTTCTCTCATTTAAAGCCCTGAATATACCATGTCCATACTTTCTGGTCTGCCAGGTCTCTGTGGATATGTCTGCTGCCAGTCTAATGTTTCTACCCTTGTAGGTTATGGACCTCTTGTCCTGAGGCGTTTTCGGGATTTTTTTTCTTTGTTTCTGAGATTTGGTCAAGGTGTTGATATTTTTTATTGATTTTTATTTATTGATTTATTGATTGATTTATTGATTTTATCTATTTTTATTGATCGGAGGGGTTCCTCTGTGCCTCCTGGACTTGAATGCCTGTTTCCTTCCCCAGATTAGGAAAGTTCTCTGTTATAATTTTCTCCAATATACCTTTTGCCAAAGGGATCCTCTTAAAATATAAGTCAGTTCTGGGCTCTGAACTTTTTGATGGCCCGCATCTCGCTCAGAGTCAAAGCCGAAGCCTTTAACATGCCATGCAAACCTATAGGAGTTAGTCTCAGGCACCTCTCACAATAGCACCTGCTACTCTGGCTCTCACACACTTCATTCCAGCCACCCCCACCTCCTCACTGTTCTTCAAACACATCAGGCACAAACCTGCCTCAGGGCCTTGGCACTGGCTGTTTTCACTGGCCAGATATCCTCATGGTATGCTCCCTCACTTCCCTCAGTCTTGGCTCAAATGTCACTTCGCCAGTGAATCCTTTGCTGACTTTGTGTATAAAACAGAAGCAATTCCCCCCTCCCCACTCACTTTTAGGATGGATCCCTGAGTTATAGGACCTGACAGACTCAAATGAACTCATGTAGAAAAAAGTGTATTTAAATAATTCATTTTTTAAAACAAATACTCAGTGTGCAATCTATGTGCCAGACATTAAGCCAGGCATTGAGGATAAAGTCACTGCTTCAGTTCAAAGGTGACCATCTCAAGTCACCCACAGTCAGTGTCTTGGACCATGTTCCCCAGGTAATTATGCTTCTCTATTCAGGAAATACACTAGGAGGTGCTTAGAACTGTCTGGGAAGCCTGAGTTAGATTGTCTGGGTGAGGCCCCATCCCAATCACCATTGCAGGCCTGGAACCCTGCCCTGCCCTGCCCGTCCAGCTGCCATTCAGGACTGTAGTGGTGAGGCTGGGCCAGGGAAGTGCTCAGCTCCTTTAGTCTATGGGCTGACAGGGAAATCCCAGGGGTGGGCTACCAGGGACATGAGTAGGAACATAGTCCAGGCCATGGGTGCAACTTGATTTTAACTTGTAATATATTTAGACATATGATATGTGGCCTCCATTTGAACTCCTAGTCCAATATTTCACACAGGATCTAGATTCTGGTATAAGAATAGCAAATAATGGCCGCAATGACTGTCCCCTTCCAGACCATGACAGACATCAAAAATGGATCATAACATTCCTTCTCCCTGAGGTGTGGTCTCAGTACTCCTTCGCACACAGTACTCTGGGAAGCCACTACTAATCGCCCATCTGCATGAGAGGGGCAAGGGAAGTTCGTTCCCTGTTCTAGCACTTTCTACATGGCAGTCCACTTTGTGCCTTCCAGTGTTAATCAAGAGGCCTCATTCTTGTCCAGAAACTTTTTTTCTCCTCCAAAAAAGAAGCTGCTGATGCTACATGTTTGTGGAAAGTAGATAAACTCTCGAATGCTGTCTTTGGTAGCTCCTCAGAATGTCCTGATGTTCTATGGAGAAAAGAAAAAAATGAATAAAATAATTTCCCCTTTGGGGAGCCATTACTTACATCAAGGCCATTTTTTAAAGCCCACTCTTTCCTCTGGAGGGACTAATGTTTTGCGTTAAGGCCTAACACAACACATTCTGACTCCCAAGATATTTTGGCAGAACAGAAAATCCTGACGGCTCTTTTTGTTTGAATGGTTTATTTTCCTCTCCTCGTGGATCTGTTTCTTTGCCCTTTTTTTCTCTGTTTGTCTCATTCTCTGTCTCTTTCTAGTCTCTGCTCTGTATGTGTATTTGTCTCTGCCTGTCCCAGTCTCTCTGTCCCTTTCCACCTCTGTCCCTCTCTTCCTCAGTGGATGGGGAGCCCATCTCTCCATGTGAATCTGTCACTTGGAGTATGTCTGAGTGTCTGTGTGTCTGGGTTTCTTTGGTTCCATCTCTGCACGTGGGCCTCTCTGCTCCCAATCTCTGTCTCTTTCTCTCTCTCCACTCTGTCCATTCGTGTCTTACTTTTGCTGCATGAGTTTTTCTATCTCATCTTTCTATCTCTTCCTGTTTATGTCCCTGTCTCTATGTGAATTTCTGTATCTCTGTCAATGTTTATCTCTCTCCATTGCCCTGCTTGGGTCTCCTCCCCCTCACTCTCTTTCTCTCTCCTTCCCCCACCCCCATCCGTTCCCTCCCTTTGTCTTTCGGTCCATCTCTGTATGCTTGTGTCTGTCTCTCTTTGAGTATATCCATCTGTCGGTCTCTCTCTCTGTCTTTCAATCTCTCTCTCGCTGCCTCCCCCTCGCCCCCCTTGCCACCCATCTACCCGTGTTTCTCTTTTTATTTTTCCCTTTCTCCTCCTCTAGAGCACTGAGGTTGAGTCCAAATGACTAAACCGTGACTATAAAGTGAAAAGTCACCCAGAGGTTTCCAGGCCACCAGATGTGCAGCATATTTAGACAGAACAGCTGGGTAATTTAACAACTTCCTTGTTTCCCTTCTCCCTGGAATGCTGGCCACCAGGACATCTCAGACAATGTGTCTATGTGGGGACATACGCGTGTCTGCATCGGAGTATTCCCTCCTGAGATTCTGTGCAAAAGTCACCGTTCTCTCAAAAATCCCATGTGTATCCTTTACTGTGATCTGATTCAGATTTCCTTCCCTACAACTGCCTTCTTTTTCTTTCTCCCGGAGAGTCTGGCTTTAGAAGCCTGGTGCTGTTCCTGTGATCTTCACAATGATCTCACGAGTGAGGTGTTCAGGACAGTAAAATAAAAAGAGGTAGTAAGGGTCTAAAGGAAGCCCTAGAGAAAGCTGGCAAGAAAACCGTTAAAGGCAGGGCACTGTGTTCTTCTTGGCCCTATTTTACTGCTGACGGGACTGACAGGCCAACTCTGGGGTCCAGAATCTCAACAGAACTAGTGCTCAAAGCCAGAACGCTCAGCTCCCAGCATGCAACTCACCTCCCAGCACCATAGAGCAGCAAAGCTGGGCAAGACCCACGGATGCGGCTGTGTGGTACAGTGGACATCGCCTCAGTCCTTTGCATGTGGCAGACGGCTCTGAGCTCAAATCCCAGCTCTGGGACTTAGAAGCTGTGTGGCTTTGGGCAAGCCTCTGTTTCCTCATTTGTAGAAGGGAAGTGATAATAGCATCTGCCTCAGAGGGATATTGTGAAGATCCAGTGAACTAAAACATAGGCAGTTTCAGGATGATGACAAGTACCCAAATATGTATGTTGCTGCTGTTAATATTAGAATTAGTGTTTGTATAAAACTGAGGCCCAAGTTCATACAAACTAGTTACCCGCAGATCCAGACTCCACATTTGGGTTCCCCAGCTCTCACATCAGTGTATCTGCCCCAGGAGTTTCCTGCTACCTTCTCCCAACCAAAAAGCAGAACATTTTTTGAGCACTTTCTCTGTCCCAGGCATGATCACAGCACCTTACACATGTTCACGTCATTTAATCCTCCAAACATCCCAGTGATCTAAGTCCCCTTATCATCCCCACTTTATTAAGAAACTGAAGCTCAGAGAGCCTAAGAAGCTTGTTCCAGGACACACAGCTGGTGGGTGACAGGGCTGACTGGCACCAGAGTCCACCTTGTACTTGCCACACCTGTCCTATTTTCCATTCAAATTCTTACAGATTTACCCCAAATCATGGTTACATTCCTTTACCATTCTCTTTCTCTCTCACGTTTTGCTTATATAAGTAACACGTGAATACATTCTCAATGGAAAAAAATCGGGAGCATAACTATAAATTCTGCGTTGATATTACCCCTAAGTTCCACTCTTAACCATTTGGTAAGAATCCTTCCAGACTTTTTCCTGTATATTTGCATATGCACTTACTGCTGCTTGTCAGATCCTTTTTGCTGAGCCTCTAGAAAACAGTAGCTGAAGCAGGGACCCTGAGACTGAAGGAAGGTGCTGGGGCCTGTAGATGATCTCACTTTCTGTTTTCCAGAAGTCGGTTACTTTCAAATATTCTGAAAGCTTCCGGCAGGTTGACTTGGCAAGATCGCAATGATTTGGATGCATAGTAACATTTCTTTGGTTCTACACAGAGACAGTACCAGAGAAGGATGGGTTTATCTTGTTCATACAGCAGCTACTCCCCACATACAATTCTGAGCCCTTGGATGTGGCTGGTCCAAACTGAGACTTGCAGTCAGTGTAACATACCCACCAGCTTTTGAAGCCTCATGCATTAAAAAAAAAAAGAGGGTAAAATATTTCATGAATACTTTTCTTTATACTGTTTACATGTTGAAATATTTTGGATATATTAGGTTAAATAAAATATATTAAAACTAATTTCACTTGTTCTTGGGCACGTGGCTGGCTCAGTCAGAAGAGCATGAAACTCTTGATCTCAGGGTTGTGAGTTCAAGCCCCATATGGGGTGTAGAGATTACTTAAGTGAATAAATAAATAATTTTAAAATAATTTTAAAAATTAATTTCACTTGCTATTTCCACCTTTTTAGTGTAGCTACTGGAAAAATTTAAATTCCATCTATGGCTCATATTCTATTTCTAATGAGTTGTATTTTTCTAAACAGTTGCTCAAAGAGATGCTCTATTTAAAAAAAAAAAAAAATTATTTGTTTACTCCAGGGTGGGGGGAGAGAGGCAGAGGGAGACGAAGAGAGAGTCTCAGGACCCTGAGATTGCAACCCGAGCTGAAACCAAGAGTCAGATGCTCAATCCACTGCACTGGCCCTGAGATACTCTACTTCTTTTAAATTACTGAAAAAAAGTCATAATAGTTAAATTGTGTTGAGTGCTCAAGACCAAGCAGCAGGCTAATCTGTCATCTCATCCATCCCCTCATGTAGCTGTATAAGATAAGCACTACTGTGACCTTCATTTTACAGAGGAAAGAACTGGCGCTGAAAGAACCCAAGAAATAAGGTGGTATTTTAATTAATGATGGGAGAGAGCTTAGTATTTGTGACCAAGAGGGCAGACATAGTAGATTGTATTATTTCCTCAAATTTTCACTCCTTCCTCCTTCCCCTGTAAAAGGATTGCAAGTCACCACCCCCACTTGGCCATACGACGTGCTTTGGTCAATAGAATTTGAGGGGAAGGGCGCCTGGGTGGCTCAGTGGGTTAAGCCTCTGCCTTCATGAAGCTCAGGTCATGATCTCAGGGTCCTGGGATGGAGCTCCGTTCTGCTCAGCAGGGAACCTGCTTCTCCCCCACCCCCGCCCTCTCTGACTGCCTCTCTGCCTACTTGTGATCTCTCTCTCTGTGTCAAATAAATAAAATCTTTTTTAAAAAAAAGAATTTGAGGGGAAGTGATGCACATCACCTCCAAGAGAGAGTTTTAAGGGGTATTATTAGAGTTTTCTCCTTCTTTCTTGTATGTTCCATCTGCCACAAGAATGGACACAAGAATGAGAAGGTGCTCTGAGCAGAGCCCAGCAGAAGCACAGACATTAACAAGACAAGAAATGTGTGCATGTGGTAAACCACTGAAATCTTAGGGCTATTCATTATGCAGCAAAACTGACTTACACATTCACCCCCAGCTTCTGAGAAGGGTTGAGTCCTTTGGCGGAAGGCAGGCCTTGGTTCAAACTCCAACTCTGCCGAGTATCCAATGTTTGGTGCCATTGAGCAAATAAGTCACTTCACGTCTCGAGGCCCCATTTTCCTCATCCGTGGTATGGAAATAACAAGAGTGCTTCTACTTCATAGGTTATGGTGAGGATTAGATAATGTACACAAGGGGCTTGGTGTTGAGAAAGGGCTCTGGTTCAGAGGAGAGAGAAAAGTCTGAGGCACAGTCTTCTCTCTTAGGTGCAAGGACCAGTTCAGCTGACATTTCAGAACCCAGGCCTGACTGATGCCTGATCCTGAGCTTCAGACTGGGACTGTCACCTCTCTGAATCACACTCTGACTGGAAATAACCTGGGAAAAAATTATGTAAAATTTAGGTTGACAAGAACCCCACAACAGCATCTAGCTTAAGCGACATCAGCTTCCTTCCTCCAACCTCTTCTTCCCAGCCTCGGGTCTCTGAAAGAAGCCCTCCCCCTCAAAACCCACAAAAACAGAAAACCCACAACTGAAGGTGCTCTGGGTTGAACTCTGAAAACTCACAACAAATGGCAAATTCGTTTATGCTGATCTTATCAATAGATGCCCTTCCTGTTAGGCTGTTTGAAAAGAGAAACTGGTCCCTAGTCAAGTCAAGTTTGCCTGCTCTCAGCTGGACTGGATGACCTTGAAGTTTCAGGCAAGTTTTTATGGTGTGGAAATGGCCCATCTAAGAGGTCTGAGAAGACAGAACGTCACACTTGTGTGAACATTCTCACACATATACACATATGCAGGACAACATATACACTTGGACTTGAGAACTTTCCTTGGGAACCGGCAGACAACATAGTTCTTCTCCCACATCAGGCCCAGAGCATAAAAAATAATTTAAAAAATACACAGTAGGTTGTATACCATAGAACTGATTTTGATTTAACCAGTCCAGTGTTTTTTCCTACGTTGCTTGTTTTGTTTGCACTTACAAACGACATTGATATATACAGGCAGAGTGTAGCGGTTAGGACTTTAGATGCTACTTAGTTTGAGTTTCCTCTAAAGAGACTCAGAGACAAGGATTCTACTGCAAGTTATTTAAGAGGTGATTCCAGGAAATATCAGAAGGGGAGTAGGTAAGGAAGCAAGTTAATAAAATGTGCACTTCACCAAGCAAATTACCACTGTGGGCGCTGGGACTCATTCTTGCTGGGAGCGCTGGGAACCATAGAACATGCCTCAGAGCTCTCCCAGAAGTGAGGAGGAGGAGTACACAACCTCCAGAGCAAGGGCTTCTGTCAGTCATTGGCTGAGGGAGGTTCCCATGCTTAACCCCCTGGCACTTCTCATTGGCCCCCACACTTGCTGAGCTGGCCCTGGTGGACAGAGCCAAGTCTGAGGGCTGACAGGAGGTCTGGGACCTGAGGGAGCCAGGTAAGGTGCCTAGGTTGCAAAATCTAAGGAGGTACTCACTTTTGGGGTTGTGCAAGCATGGGGTGGGAGGTTTGAAGCATCAGATGGGCTTGCACAGAAAGGTGATTGCTTGAAAGAGGTCAGGGAGGCGCTGACAGCATCTGCTCCAGGCTCTGCAGCCATGCTGCCTGAGTCTGAATCCTAGCTGAGCCACTCAAGAGCTACATACTTTACTCCCCTGTGACTCAGCTTCCACATCTGTAAACTGGGATAATTATAGTCCTTACCTCATAGGACTCTTTGGGAGGGTTACAATGGAGTCGTTCACATAAAACTCTTAGAACAGAGCTGGACATAAAGTAAGCTCAGAGTGTTAGCTCTGATGACATTACCATGAATATTGCAGCACATATTTCCTGATATAGATCTTGAGAATCAAGGAAGCAAAATCACCTAATGGTCAAGAAAAGGACCTTTCGAATCAATCAAATGAGAGTCCAAGTCTCTGATCCAGCATTTACTGTGTGACATTAGATAAGTCACTTAACATCTCTGGGCCTCAGATCCCTGATGTTTAAAATCATTACTAAGTAATAACATACTTCACCACAACTAAAAACATTTTCCCCTAGTAAATAAAAAGATGAATGCAAGATGCTTCTGTAAGCATTGTGACTGACTTGAAGTAAAATGTGCGATAAGTCTTAGCTATGAGGGGAGCCTGGGTGCCTCAGTGGGCTAAAGACTCTGCATTTGGCTCAGGTCATCATCCCATTGTCCTGGGATTGAGCCCCCGCATTGGGCTCTCTGCTCAGCAGCAAGTCTGCTTCCCCCTCCCGCCACCTACCTCTCTGACAAATAAATAAAACCTTAAAAAAAAAAAAAAGATCTTAGTTATGACTATTGCGTGTTCAATTTTCCATACAAGCAGGAAGCTGCTGCTGTGTTGGAGGAGCCAGGAAAATATAATTCACTCAGCAATATTTACTGCACACCTGCAAGTTGTAAGATGCTAAGATGGCAAGTGAGGGCTATTAGAAAGAAGTGTTAACACTCCATCTTGGCCCTTTTGGAGTACTGGAGTATTTTCGTTCCTACTTTAATAAACTCATACATTCATGCCCTTTGCTTTGTTCCTCACTCCAGTGGGCAGAGTAAACTTACCAGTGGTCCTGAGATCATAAGCCAGTCCAAAAGAGGGCAAAGAGAAAACTAGCAAACCTTGGTTTCTGATGACTTCGTGGATTCCCCTCGAAAGCCCTGAGCTGCCCACCCATGAACCTGTTTTCATATGAAAGAAAGACAGAGTAATATGTGCTTGAGTGTCTGTTACATGCAGCCAAAATTAATCCTATGGTATACAACTCTCTATGTTTTTTATCTTCTTATTTTTAGGCTCTTTTAGGGTATGGCATGGGGGGAACGGTGTTACCTGGAGGTTATCAGGGAAAGTTCTCAAGCCTGGCAAGGAGGAAACCTTTTCCAGGCTGACTCCTGCAGAGTTTCCCTGCCCTGCCTGGCCTCTGCAGTCCAGCCCCTCCTCTTAATCTCTTATCACCGGCAGAGGCCTCCAACCCCTGTTCTGCTACAACCTGGTGCCTCCTGCTTTCTCTAAAGACATGCAGCAGACTCATCCATCTTTTCAGATCACGCCTGAGGCTGGAGAGGGCCAACAGCGGTTCGAGCTACCCCCACACCAGCTCGGCCGTCTTCCCTCTCCTCTTGTTCTGTCCTCACCGGGCATCGGTTCTACTCAGAACACACCTGTCCATCTTCCTGCCAGGCCCATTAGTAGAGCACCTGGGCCTTTAGATCCTGACTGATACTTTTTTTTTTTTTTTTTTTTTGGCAGGAGATGTCAGAACTGCTGGACAATTTTCAGAAATAATTTTCTGGTTCAGCCAAGGACAGCCAGGTTAGAAATTTGGAGAAAGGAAGGCAACCACCATCTTCAAACTCAGCAGCCATTTACTGTTCACCTATTCTGTTTCTCTACCCACTCACGCCTCATCTTTTCACCCTTCTTCAAGGAACAACACCTTGATTGTCTGAGCGGCATTCCCCTCCCCGAAACAATGGTTCTCTTTTCCTGCATGACGGCAATGCCACTTCCTAGGCCCACGAGGGTCATGTGACCCGGTCCTAGCCAATCAAAGCCTCACATGCTCTCAGCACAGTGATTGCCGCCCCAGGTTGGACCACTAAAGAGTCAGACAAGGACTTTTGTTCCATCTATTAGTCAAGAGTTGGCTGCCTTTTCAGCTAGTCTTGGAGTTCTGAGATGGGAGAGCTGCTAGCAGCCATCTTTCCACCCACAGGGCAGCATCTGATGAGGAGAGTGGAGTTAGCACAAAAGGAAGCTAAAACTGAGTGGAGACACAGGAAGCCTGCCCTGTTAGCATCATTTGAGCTCCTGGATCAAGCCACACCTGAATGTTTTCTTAATTATTATGCACTCTTCATTCAGATAAACAATTAACTTCTTTGCTTAAGTCACTTGGATTTCAGTTTTCTAATTCTTGCAAATAAAATTCACAATTTTCTATCCCCTTTCCCTCACTACATCACCCTACAATATTCTATATAGTTTACTTATTTATCCTGTCTATTGTCCCCAACCTTCCCCCAAGTGCTGCATAAAGCCAGTAATATTTATCTTTTAGGAATGAAGGAGTGGGGTTCTGTTTTGCTGACTGACATAGTCTAGATCACAAAATGGTGCTTGGCACATAGCAGATGCTCAATGAATATTTTTCAGTAGAAAAAAATGATGAGTCCTGCATAGTCCTGATAGGAGCTATCTATATATAACCTCATTTGGACCTTGTTCCCATTTTGCAGATAAGGAAAACTGAGGCTGTGAAGTTTAATGTGTACAGAGTGACTGGCCTAATAGTGGGCAATCTAACATTTACACCAAATCTTTCTGGCTCAAAGTCCACTGCTCTTACATTATATTGCACTGAAGTTCCCTTTATCATTCTGAAACAACACAGTCACCATGTCACCATGACAACTACCATTTACTGAACTCTTGCTGCTGCCAAGCAGACTCAGCTCTCTGCATGAATTGTCTTATGGACTTAACTCTCCACTCCCCACCCAAGGAGATGCCACTAATTATCCCAGTTTACAGAGAAAGAAATCGAGTTTCATAAATGGTATCAGTGCCTTTATAAGAGACCCCACAGGGAAAAAAAATAAGAGACCCCACAGAGCTCTGTCAACCCTTCTGCTAGGTGAGGACACAGCAAAGAAATAGCCATCTGTGAACCAGGAAGCAGGCTCCCACCAGACGTCCATTCTGCTGACGCCTTTCTCTTGGACTTCCGGCCTCCAGATCTGTTCGAAATATGTATTTGTTTTCTATAAATCCCTCAGTCTATGATGGCTTTGTTATAGGAGCCCAAAGGGACTAAGACATATATTATATGGTCAGAATATTAAAGCAAAAGACAGAAATTTAAAAGTAAAAAATAAAATAAAAGTACCAGGTATTCCAAAGGCCAGTGTTTTCCAAATTTCCTCATAACATTTGCCATATCTTTATGCCCTCTATATTATTACACACTGAATATATTTAATCAACTTATAATTCTTGTATTTAAAATCTATTTTACAAAGAAAATTTTCATAAGTGAAAATCCAGTGTCACTTACCACAAGTAGAGGATAATTGTGTATATATATATATATATATATATATATACTTTGAAGATAAAACAATGTCCTTAAATTCTAACTGGATGTTTTCTCACCTAACAACTGGACCTGAGGTCTAATTTCTCTTTATTATCAGGGTTAGGACACTGTTAAGGACTTGGCAACACCAACTGAGACTTTCTCTTTAAGTTCGTCCTTCCTAATTAAAATATTAAATTAAAATTTAAAAGTAACCCACCGCTCCAAACGAGGATTGTCGGCATAGGCCCATGGGGCTGGCAAATGTTTTTGTAAATAAAGTTTTATTGGCACACCACCACACTCTTTCATTTACATATTGTCTCTGACTGCTTTCATTACAGTGGCAGGGTTGAGTAGTTGCAACAGAGACTGGCCCGTAAAGTAAAAAATATTTACTATCTAGCCCTTTATAGAGAAAGTTTGCCAATCCCCTACTCTAAATCAGGTCACATTCAAATTCTGTGGTGTGGATTTTTACCACTTTCTAGGAGAAGCACCTCCTTTTAACCAAAAACCCATTGCAATCTGAAAATGTCAAATACCAACATCAGATGCCATCCTGTTTGTGTTGAAAGAAGCTCTTTTTTTTTTAAATTTTTTTTTAAGATTTTACTTATTTATTTGAGAGACTGTGCAAGAGAGAGATAGAGTGAGCACAAGGTGGGGAGAGTCAGAGGGAGAGGGAGAAGCAGGCTCCCCGCTGAGCAAGGAGACCAACATGGGGCTTGATCCAAGGACCCTGGGATCATGACCTGATCTGAAGCAGCAACTTCACTGATTGAGCCACCCAGGTGCTTTATTTATTTATTTATTTATTTTAAGATTTTATTTATTTATTTGACAGAGAGAGACACAGCAAAAGAGGGAACACAAGCAGGGGGAGTGGGAGAAGGAGAAGCAGGCCTCCTGCAGAGCAAGGAGCCCAATGTGGGGCTCGATCACAGGACTCTGGGATCATGACCTGAGCCAAAGGCAGACACTTAACAACTGAGCAACCCACGGCGGCTCTTGAAATGCAAAATCCCTCCCAGCTTTCTGAAGGCAACAGGCCAAAAATGCCTCCCTGATCCTGAGTGGGGAGGTAAGAAGAGCGGTCAGAACCCCTTGTTTCCAGTGAATGGGCTTGTTGGGTGGTAGAATTGGGTGTGACTTTATTCTTTCCACTTCTCTATATTTTCCAAATATTGTACATGTTGAATTACTTGCTTAGGCTGCCATAACAAAGTACCACAGACTGGGTGTCTTAAGCAACAGGTGTTCATTTTCTCACAGTTCAAGGCTAAAAAATTAAGATCAAGGTGTCAGTGGATTGGTTTCTTCTGAGATTTCTCCCCTTGGCTTATACATGGATGTCTTCTCCTCATGTCTTTCAAAGTCTTCCCTCTCTACCCATCTGTGTCCAAATCTCCTCTTTTTTTTTTTTTTTTTCCAAATTTCCTCTTTCTTTAGGACCCCAGTCATGTTAGATTAGGGCTTGCCATAATTACATCATTTTTACCTTAACTACCTCTTTAAAGACCCTATTTCCAAATGCAACCACACTGAGGTAATTGGGGTTAGGATTTCAAAATATGAATTTTACAGAGACACAATTCAGCCCAGAGTGCACATATTATTTGCATTCTTTAAGAATGGACAGTAAGGGAAGCCTGGATGGCTCAGTGGGTTGGGCCTCTGCCTTCAGCTCAGGTCATGATCTCGGGGTCCTAGGATCGAGCCCCACGTTGGGCTCTCTGCTCAGCAAGGGGGCTGCTTCCCCATCCCCCTCTGCCTGCTTCTCTGCCTACTTGTAATCTCTCTCTCTCTCTGGGTCAAATAATAAATAAAAAGCAATTTAAAAATGGACAGTAAATTGCAAAATATTTTTAAAAGGCACACTAACAATTGTAGCAAACATTTTAATCCGAAATTTTTATTATGTAAGTAATGTGGGTCTAACACTTTAAAAACTCAAAATCACGCAGAAAGGTGGCGAAAGGAATATAGACACTCACCCACACTCAATCCCAATCCTCCCAGTTGACAGTTTCCTGATATCTTCCAGAAATTCTCTCTACCTAAACAAGGATATACCATATTTTCATAATTTTATTTTACAAAAATAAGATTATTTTATATATTACTCTACAACTTGCCTTTTTACACCAAACAATAAGTAAATCATTATGTATTTTCAAAAGAGTACACACATCTTGTACCCCAAACTCCACCTCAACACTTGCTTTGGGAAAACCCAGCTTGCGAGGGGGTTCCTTGGAAGCAAATCCCAGACATCATGTCATTTCACCTATAAACATTTCAGTAGCTATCACTAAAAGATCAGTAAAAGGGGGCACCTGGGTGGCTCAGTGGGTTAAGCCGCTGCCTTCGGCTCAGGTCATGATCTCAGGGTCCTGGGATCAAGTCCCATATCGGGCTCTCTGCTCAGCGGGGAGCCTGCTTCCTCCTCTCTCTCTGCCTGCCTCTCCATCTACTTGTGATTTCTCTCTGTCAAATAAATAAATAAAATCTTTAAAAAAAAAAAAAAAGATCAGTAAAAGATTTTATTTTTAAGCATATCTACAAAATAAAACCAGAGGAAGAATATGGGTGATGGTTTGGGGGAAGGAGGGTAATTATTCTTTTAATTTTTATTTCTGTTATTGATATTGCAAGGTTGATTTGGGGACTTTGGAATATAAGATTAGTAAAGAGCCATTTGTTTCCTACTTCCATTCCTACCATCAAAATAGACAAGGTTTGGGGTGCCTGGGTGGCTCAATGGGTTAAAGCCTCTGCCTTCAGCTCAGGTCATGATCCCAGGGTCCTGGGATCAAGCCCTGCATGGGGCTCTCTGCTCAGCAGGGAGCCTGCTTCCCCACCCCCCTCTCTGCCTGCCTCTGTCTGTCTACTTGTGATCTCTGTCAAATAAATAAACAAAATCTTAAAAAAAAAAATAGACAAGGTTTTATAAGCCCCAAATATCACTTTGGTGCTCAAACTTCCTTAACCTGTAAAGGGGCGAGGCCAGAGAGAGTAAAAACTGCTTTCTTATCCTTCAGTGATTGGACACTTCAGGGGCAGGCAGAAGCCTGTTTTGCCCCCCCATGGGATGCACCACAGATGGTCCCTGCTCCCCACTGTCCCCACATGCCGTCCTGCAGGCCTCAGCCAGACCTGTGACAAAAGACAAATAGCAACCTTACAAGGCACACCTCCTTAGTGCCCAGTACTGTGTTAAGCATTTACCGAGATCATTTTATTGACTCCTGTCCCCGACTATTATTGTCCCCATTTTGCACCTATACTATTAATAGCTTCAATTCATTTGTTTATTCAACAAATTTTTAGTGAGACCCTGGTGTGTGCCAGGCACTGGGGAAACAGCAGTGAACCAAGCAGATGAAACACCTGCCCACACTGCGAGAGAAAATGGGCTGACAAAGACCTAATACAATGGCAGATGATGAAGAGTGACATGGTGAACAAGAGAGCAAGGTAAGGGGAGAGAGCATGATGGAAGGGTTGGGGAAGGGGGGCTATTCTAGGCAGAGTGATCGGCGAAGTCCTCTCTGACAGCTGAGGGGGACAGTTGAGTAAAGACTTGAATGGAGCAAGAGAACAATTCTCTGGAGGAAAAAGCATTTCTGTCGAAGGCTAAGCTCTAGGACGGGAGTATGCCCGAGATGTTCAAGGCATAGCAAGGAGACCAGAGTGTCTGCCGGTGGCAAGCAAGGGAGAAGGTGGTGGGGACCCAGGCTAGAGTGGGGAGGCAGAGCCTGCCCAAAGCTGTTCATACCAACTCCGAAGAGCTGGGGGACATTACACTGGTAACTTGAAATTGACCACGGTGAGAGTCTTTACACCAGGAAAATTGGCCAACACTGTAAATCAGGGCTTTTTTGCTTTCTTTCTTTCTTTCTTTCTTTTTTTTTTTTCTTGGAAAGTGGATTACCAGCTCGCCACTGTTTGTAGACCACAATCTGGAGTTTAGATCTTACTCCAAGTTTGAGAAGAATCCATGGGAGTCTCTGGAAGCAGAGAGGCGCATGAGCTTATTTCTGTTTCTAAGACCTGGTTCCTGCCTGCCAGGGGAAGAAGAGAGGGCAGGAAGGCAAGAGTAGAAATAGCTAACTTTGAAGCATATTCCCAGAGCCATAGTGCAGTGGAAAGATCTGTGTGTCACCCTGAAGATGCAGATGGCTAGCTATGTAGTCTTCAACAGTTTGAACAGTTCACATCCACACAACGATGACAGGACCTTCTAAGTACTATAACTGCATAATAGTAAACTTCGGCAAAACATATGGAAGCAACAAGACTTAATATATACAATGATGAAAAGTTAATTTATGTGTTTTGCTGAGATTGGAAGTTTATCCTCCTCTACTTTCCAATGGATCACTTGTGAATGTTAATAAGTAGTTATTTGACTTCTGTTTCTGTCATTCAACCAATAAGGTTCTTACTGAGGACCTCCCTCCCCACCCTAAAAAAAAATAAATAGTTAACTTTGGTCCTGCAGGCAAGGGATGATAGTGGCTTGGACTTGAAGGGGCTGAGTCTGGGATGGGTTTGCATTTGCTGATGGGTGGGAAGTATGAAGTGGGATCAAAAGAGACACATGAATATTGAGATTTACTGTGGCTGTTCGCGTGTTCTGGTTACCTATTACTGCATAACAAAACATCCTGAAACATAGTGGTTTAAAACAATCACGGTCATTGATTCATCTCTGCTCTACTTGGCCTCAGCTGGGCAGGGAGGGCAGCTCAGAGGACTCCTTGGATGCTGGACTCATCTAAAAAGTCTTCACTCCAATGTGTGATGGTTGGTGCTGGCTGTTAACTGGGACCTCGCCCATGACCAGAACATCCTCAGGGGCCTTCTGCCCGCTGCCTGGCTTCCTCACAGCACAGTAGCAGTTTTCTCAGAGTGAACATCCCAAGGGAAAGAGAAAGTCTGGGGAAGCTGTGCTACCTTTCTCTCCCCCAGCTTGACTGAGATATTATTGATGTATAACATACATAAGTTTAACGTGTCAAAGTGATGATTCCATACATGTATATATCACAAAATGATTACAATTAGGTTACCACCTCTGTCATATATATGTGTGTGTGTGTGTGTGTGTGTTGATAATATTTAAGACCCATTCTCACCAGCTTTCAGGGATACAATACAACATCACAAACTGTACTTACCATGCAATGCATTTGATGCCCAGATCGGATTTATCTTAAAGCTGGGAGTTTGTATCTTTTGACCAACATCTCCCCACTTCCCCCACTTCCCCCAACCCCAGGTCATCACCATTTTACTCTCTTTGAGTTCGGCATTTTAAAATTCAGCTTATACATGAGAACATACTGTCTTTGTCTTTCTCTGTCTGACTTATTTCAGGCCAGGAGAGAGTGGGATGGCCTATTGTACCTTCTGAGACGCAGCCTTGGAAGCCGTGTAGTGACTTCTGATGTAGGCATGGTCCCACCCAGTTTCATGGGTCAGGAGCCTGGATTCCATCTCTTGGCAGGGCAGTGGTAAGGTTCTAGAAGAGCAAGTGGGACTGGAAATACTGTCATAGCCAATTTTGGAAAATACAGGCCGTGACATTGTGTTTTAGGTACCATGGGAAGCAGCCCACGTACACGGTCTCGTTCAGTCTTGCACTATTCTCGCTTCACAGATGACACAAATGAGACTCAGAGATGTCACTTGCCTGAGGCCACCCAGCTACTAAGGGGACACAGAGGGGTTTGGGTCCAGGTAATAGGTAAGCACCAGCCAAGCTGACTTGGAAGTGGCAGAGAATGGCGTTCGGAGGGGAAGTCAGAGACAGGGAGGCCAATTTGGGGGAAACTGGCTGCTCTGTGCCCCCTCGCAGCCCCCCTGGCCTCCCCAGGGTCAGCCTGTGTTTCCCAAATGGCTCCAAGGCCTCAATGTTCCACTAACTACCAAGCTGTGAAGAAGAGATAAGCTTTGAACATTCACAGACAGAAAAGACAATTTGCTCTGGGGCAGGACCTGGGAGCCTGCTCTGACTTGGCTCTGGAGGGCCCCGAAATCTGGGAGCTTCCTGGCCAGGCTGGGTGGGGGCCAGTGTGTGGGCAGATGGAAAGGCTAGTGGAAAGCACTTATTCCAGAAAGCATCAGCGTGTGGCTCAGCTTCTCAGCAAAGGAGCTGGAGGGCCAGGCATTCCAGGCCACACAAAATTCAAGATCCACAGAAGGCTTTCTAAGCTAAGCCCGCAGCCCCCTCAGGGCAGTCGCTACTTCCCAGGAGAAGAGGCCAGGCTGGTGCAGAAACCAAGATGATCTCTAGGGAGCCCCGGTTTCTCTGCCCTGTTGTCCCACCATCAGCTTCCAAAGTGGGCAGCCTCCGTGGTTTGCCAGCATGCTGGCAAGGAAACATTGGCCTGCTGCTGGCGAGGAAGCCCTGGCTTGGGGTTTGACACCAGAAAAAACCTGCCAGAATAATATGGGGACGGGGGGGCCTCACAGAGCTTATTATTATTGCTGTTCTTTGCATTTCCTTTTTCTTCTTCTTTTTTTAAGCGATCTCAAATTGTTTAGATTTTTTGTTTTTTGTTTTTTGTTTCTTTAGTAGGCTCTGCATTCAGGTGGAGCCCAACACAGGGCTTGAACTCACAATCCAGAGATTGAAACCTGAGCTGAGATCGAGAATCAGATGCTCAACCAACTAAGCCACCCAGGTGCCCATATGTGTGTGTGTGTGTGTGTGTGTGTGTGTGTATACCTATATATATTTTTAATAAACCATCTCAGGTATTTAAAAAAATGATATTAAGCCCCCAAACTACACAACCCAAGTGCCTCCCAACAGGTGAATGAATAAACATATTCTTCTCTACCCTTCTCTACTATGGATACATCTCAGGAATAAAAAGATGTGTTCTATCGACACGCATGATCTAGATGAATCGTAGGACCACTGTGCTAAGTGAAGGAAACCAGCTGCCAGAAGGGCTCACTCTGTGTGATCCCATGCATCTGAAGCGCTAGAAAAGAGAAATCTAATCTGTCATGATAGAAAGCAAATCAGCCGTTGCCAGGAACTGGGTGGAGGCAGACTGACTACAAAGGGCAAGGAGAAAATTTCATGGGCGACGGAAATATTCTGTATCTTACTGGGTGGTGGTTCCATGGTCGTAGTCACTGGTCAAAATTCATTGAGCTGTCCACTTAAAATGGGTGCATTTTATCATACCTAAGTTATATCCAAATGAACTTGTTCTTTTTCTTAAGATTTTATTTATTTATTTGACAGAGAGTAAGCACAAGCAGGGGGAGCAGCAGGCAGAAGGAAAAGCAGGCTCCCCACTGAGTACACAGCCTGACATGGGGCTCGATCCCAGGACCCCTGGGATCAGGACCTGAGCCAAAGGCAGACGCTTAACCAACTGAGCCACCGAGGTGCCCCAGTAAAATTGATTTTAAACACAGTAATATAATAGGCTCCCACATAACCACCATTCCATTTAGAAAATAAAACATGAGAAAGAAAATTGCACTCAGTGTGTACCCGTCCCCAATTCCTTCCTTTCTCCTTTCCCCCTGAATATGATGTGGCCTTTATATTTTTACTACATGGATACACTTTCCTGAGTATGACATATATTTTTCTCATGTGTCTTTATGCCTTTACTGCATCGTGTATATTACTAAACCAGTATTTTTCAAACCTCAGGTTGCAACCCTTTGGTAGATTTTAAAATCAATTTAAGGGTCACACCAGCATTTTTATTTCATTTGCTAAAGATCCATTTGTTTATTTGAGAGAGAAAGAGAGAGAAATGAGGAGAGGGGCTGAGGGAGAAGGAGAGAGAGAATCCCAAGCAGACTCCCTGCTGAGCATGGAGCCTGACTCGGGGCTGGACCTGGGATTCGATCTCACAGTACTGAGATCATGGTCTGAGATGAAATCAAGAGTCAGAAAAGAAGCTCAACCAACTGAGCCACCCAGGCACCCCGCCCAATCAGCATTTTAAAAATTAGGATGGGGGTGCCTGGGTGGCTCAGTCAGTTAAACATCTGCCTTCAGCTTAGGTCATGATCCCACGGTCTTAGAATCAAGCCTCGAATCAGGCTCCCTGCCCAGCGGGAAGCCTACTTCTCCTTCTCCCTTTCCCTTCTGCTCCCCCTGCTTCTGCTCTCTCTCTCTGTGTCAAATAAATAAATAAAATCTTTTGGGGCGCCTGGATGGCTCAGTGGGTTAAGCCGCTGCCTTTGGCTCAGGTCGTGATCCCAGGATCCTGGGATCGAGTCCCTCACCGGGCTCTCTGCTTTGGCGGGGAGCCTGCTTCCCCTCCCCCGCCCCCGCCTGCCTCTCTACCTACTTGTGCTGTCTGTCCAATGAATAAATAAAATATTTTTAAAAATTTTTAAAAATAAATAAATAAATAAAATCTTTTAAAGAATTAGGATAGACTAGGGTAAGATAGGATTAAAAAAATAATAAGTGTGTTATCACATATAGTAAGGTCAGTATTGTCTTCTGAAACTTTTGCCCTGGTTTTCTTTTTTTTTTTTTTTTTAAAGATTTTATTTATTTATTTGACAGAGAGAGAGAGATCACAAGCAGGAAGAGAGGCAGGCAGGGGGTGGGGGAAGCAGGCTCCCCTGCTGAGCGGAGAGCCAGACGTGGGGCTCCATCCCAGGACCCTGAGATCATGACCTGAGCCGAAGGCAGAGGCTTAACCCGCTGAGCCACCCAGGCGCCCCAATGCCCCCATTTTATATCTGTGTGTATGTGTACTGGACGGGAACATAAGATGCCTTTCTTACAGCACAATGTGGCCCCAAAAAAGTCTGAAAAATACTGTCCTAAATATACGATACTGTTTTGTCATTTTATACTTTTATGTAAATAGTCTCCTATGACACTCATCCTTCCCCAACTGGCTTTTGCTCCCCTGGACATGAGCTTCCAGATAGACCCATATTGCTCCCTGTAGCTTGCTCTCATTCATTTCCAGCATTGCAAAAACATGCCTGAGTTATCTTTCCACCCTCCCATTGGATTTTTTTTTCTTTTGCCAAATGGGACATTCAAAAAATAGCTATCTGTCACTATCGCCACCATTTCATACTGGAAACAACATTTTAATATAAATAAAGCTGGAAAGCCCTACCCTGGGAATCAAAGGCGATCTTTTAAATTGAATAAATCTGGCTTTATGAAAATGCATTCGATTAGCCCCTGGGAGTTAAGATTGTTGTTTTTCTTCCTTGTTGACCATTAGCTTGTTCGCATGTTGTTGTAAACTAGGAAAAAACATAGTCATCCACATACACAACAGTCTTGGGCCAGCTACTTCTGGGGAGGAGGAGAAGAATCGAGTAGAATGGAGCCAGGGTTCCAAAGGAGCCTCAGCTACAATGTCTCATTTCCTTTGTTCCCTAAAAACAAGTCTGAGTCAGACATGACCAAAGGCTAACATTTGTTAATTCTGGAGCATGAACAGGGTCATCCAAGCTTTGCTCTGAATTTTAAATAGTTCACCAAAAAATTTTTAAAGAATAAAAATTTTTTCAAAAAATTATCACCAAATTGTACTTGCTCTAGTTTCAAGTTTTTTTTTTTTTTAAGATTTATTTATTCATTTGACACAGAGAGATCACAAGTAGGCAGAGAGGCAGGCAGAGAGAGAGAGAGGAGGAAGCAGGCTCCCCGCGGAGCAGAGAACCCGATGCGGGACTCGATCCCAGGACCCTGAGATCATGACCTGAGCCGAAGGCAGCGGCTTAACCCACTGAGCCACCCAGGCGCCCCTCTAGTTTCAAGTTTTAGTTTTAAGTCATTCATTGAAAATATTTCGTCATCGGGTTGCCTGGGTGGCTCAGTTGATGAGTGTCTGACTCCTGATTTTGGCTCAGGTCATGATTTCAGGGTCGTGGGGTCGATCCCACAGCAAGCTCCACACTGGGCATGGAGACTACTGTTGGGGGTTCTCTCTCTCCCTCTCCCTCTGTCCCTACTCCCCAGCTCCCTGCTGTCTTTCAAAAAAAAAAAAAAATTTCATCACCAACCAGAGTTAGGAAATGTACCTTACATTTAAAACAGGTAAAAGACAGTTTGGTCTTCATGGTTTAAAATCCAGAACTGTCAGCTTGTTGGTTTACTCTGTGATCTTGGGAAAGTCATTTAACTTTTCTGGGCCCCATGTACCCCCATCTGAAAAAAAAAGCTGGGGGGCTGTGACAACCCAAACACCCATCCACAGATGAGTGGATAAACAAAAGGAGGCGTATCCATATACAAAGGAATATTATTTGATTACGAAAAGGAATGAAGTACTGATACCTGCTAATGTCAGTGAACACCAGAAACATCATGCTCAGTGAAAGAAGCCAGACACAGAAGGTCACACAGTATTGGATTCCACTTAGATGACATGTCCATGATAGGCAAATACAGGGAGACAGGAAACAGAATGGAGGGAGGCAGGAGTTGGGAGGAGTCACTGCTAACAGGTTTGGGGTTTCTTTTGGAGGTGATGAAAATGTTTTGGAACGAGGTAGAGGTGATGTTTGCACAAAAGGCCATTGAATTGTATACTTTATCTTTTTAAGGGGTGCCTGGGTGGGTCAGTGGGTTAAGCCTCTGCCTTTGGCTTGGTTCATGATCCCAGGGTCCTGGGATCGAGCCCCACATCAGGCTCTTTGCTCGGCTGGAAGCCTGCTTCCCCCTCTCTCTGCCTGCCTCTCTGCCGACTTGTGATCCTTCTCTCTCTCTACCAAATAAATAAATATTTTGAGAGAAGAGAAAAACACCTACAAGAGCATGAGGGGATGTGGGGGAGGACAGAGGCAGAGAAAGAGAGGGAGAGAGAGAATCTCCAGCAGACTCTGAGCTGAGTATGAAGCCAGATGTGGGGTTCAATCTCATGACCCTGAGATCATATCCTGAGCCAAAATCAAAAGCTGGATGCTTGACTGACTGATCCACCCCTGAATGGTATACTTTAAAATGGTTCATTTTATGAGAAAATTGAGAATCTCAATTTGTAAAGGGGGAGGTCTGTGCCTCCTAGTGTTACTGAGGATGAAAGTACACATGAACACATAGAAGAGGGTCCCAGCACGGTCTGGCTGGGAAGCACCATCGTTGCTCAAAGGGCCATCACTCCCTCGTGGGGGGAGGCGGGGCGGGGCTTATGTTTCACCCACAAAGTCAAGCTAGCGACTTGCCCAAAGCCACACAGTAAATCACCTGTGTGGACTTTGCACTAGAGCTTGGCTTTTCCAATCTGTGAGTGCAGAACAAGTTCACTCCATTCTGCTTCTCCAGCTTGATAGTAGAATGGCATTTTACTATTTGTAAAATGTTTTTCCCCTGGTGATTTTCTAACAGCTTTTCTTCAGAGGCTCAGCATGGCAAAATGGTTAGAGATTGTGGCCCCTGGACTCGGACAAATCTGGGTTCAAATCCAGGCTCTGTCTCTTCTCAGCTGTGTGCCTTTGGGTGAGTCATCTAACCTCTCTGGCCCTTGATTTCTCCGGGTATAAAATGGAAATAATGAGTTATCCTATGTATTAAGTGAGAATGAATTGAAAAGATAGATATATATGAAGCAAGAGTCAGGTCAATGTCTAACACATAGCAAATTATCAGTAAATGATGGCTGTTGGGGCGCCTGGGTGGCTCAGTGGGTTAAAGCCTTTGCCTTTGGCTCGGGTCATGATCTCAGGGTCCTGGGATCGAGCCCTGCATCGGGCTCTCTGCTCGGCGGGGAGTCTGCTTCCTCCTCCCTCTCTGCCTGCCTCTCTGCCTACTTGTGATCTCTCTCTCTGTCAAATAAATAAATAAAGTCTTTAAAAATAAATGATGGCTGTTAATAGTCAAAGAAGCTACTCAGACAAAGCACTGAACACATAGGGTTAAAGGTGACAGAAGAACAAAACAATTTCAAAGCCACTTTGTCACAGGCCCCAAATGCTTGAAAGCAGTGGTCCCTGACAGAGAGATGAGAGAGGGAGTGATTTTGACTTTGCAGGGGATGTGCGGTGGTATCTGGAGATATTCCTAAATGTCACTCTTGGGGAGGGGTGTGTTTCCGGCGTCTAACAAGTAAACCTCAGGGATGCTGCTAAACATCCTACAATACATAGGGCAGCTCCCCCCCAGCAGACAACGATCTACCCCAAGGTGTCAACAACACCCAGGTTGTGAGACCCTGCTCTAGCCTGAGCCTTTCATTGACAGACTTAGTTCCAAATGATGGGGCAATCCACTCTCCAGGAGAGCTTGCACAGTGAGTCATTTTGTGAAGCTAAGAACTTTAAGCAAGGTGATAATCATCATAATTTTTCTGTTGAGTAAGTCTGGATGGAAGTGCGTTTGAGGCCTTCTCTAAGAGAGACACACACCCAAAATCAACATAAACTCCATGAGGCCAGGTGATGAACATTGGGGAGGGTATGTGCTTTGGTAAGAAAATCAGTTAAAAATAAATAAATAAATAAATAAATAAATAAATAAATAAATAAATACACTCCATGAGGGCCAATGATGGTTCAAGAGATTTTGAAAGACCCACGTAAATCCTTCTTGTCAGAGGCCTATGGGGACATCCCAAAGAATCTGGTCTCCTTAATTGTCCCTGGGAGGCCGTGAAGACAGAGACTGGCACACAGTAAGCCCTCAATAAATGCTATTATTATCATCATCTCCATTGCCACCTTGTTCCTATTATCTCCCCAAGTACATTGGAAGGTGTGTTCTCACAACAACCTTCTGAGATGTGTGATATTGTCCCCATTTTTCAGATGAGGAAATGGAGGCTCATGCCACATTTTTCATCAGTCCCCTCCCTAATCTCCAACTGCCACTCATTATCCCCACAGACACTAAAAGGATCTTTTCCTTTTCCTTTCTTTTTTTTTTTTTAAGATTTTTATTTATTTATTTGACAGAGAGAGAGATCACAAGTAGGCAGAGAGGCAGGCAGAGAGAGGGTGGGGGAAGCAGGCTCCCCCCTGAGCAGAGAGCCCGATGCGGGGCTCAATCCCAGGACCCCGGGATCATGACCCGAGCTGAAGGCAGAGGCTTTAACCCACTGATCCACTCAGGCGCCCTGCTTTTTTCTTTTTTTTAAGATTTATTTAGTTATATGAGAGAGGGAGCATGGAGTGGGGAAGCACAGAGGGAGAGGGAGAGAGAGAATCCCAAGCAGACTCCCCACTGAGCAAGGAGCCTGATGAAGGGCTTGATCTCACAACCCCAAGACAATGACCCGAACTGAAATCAAGAGTCAGATCTCAACAACTGAGCCACCCAGGTGCCCCCAAAGGGATCTTTTTCAAATGAAAAAGATAGATATATATATGATTTCATGTATATATATATACATGTATATATGTATGTATGTGTATATATACATATATGTAGTATATGTAGTATATACATACATACATATATCTTATTTATTTGTCAGAGAAAGAGAGAGACAGCACAAGCACGGGGAGTGGCAGGCAGAGGGAGAAGCAGACCCCTCGCTGAGCACCAGGCCTATGTGGGACTAGATCCAAGGATCCTGAAATCATGACCTGAGCCAAAGGCGGCAGATGCTTAACTGACTGAGCCACCCAGGCATCTCGAAATCAGATCTTATTTAGGAAAAAATGCTCTCTGGGTAACAATGTACCTAATTTTTTTTTTTTTAATTTTCATTTTTAAATAATCTCTACACCCAATGTGAGGCTTGAATTACAACCCCAAGATCACGGGTTACAGGCTCTACCAAACAGAGCCAGGCCAGGTGCCCCTGTTATGTAGTATTTTCTGATCCAGTGTTTATGATTTAGATGTCTTAAAAAATGAAGAGTGATGCCATGGTTGGGTTAGATGTTAACATTAAAGGGAAACTGAGTAAAAGGTATGTGGGATACCATCTTTGCAACTCTCAGTAAACCCCAAATTATTTAAAAATAAAAAGCTTATTTTAAAAAAATGAATCAGGGGTCACCTGGATGGCTCAGTTGGTTAGGCAACTGCCTTCAGCTCAGGTCATGATCCCAGGGTCCTGGGATGAGACCCTCATCCGACTCCCTGCTCAGCAGGGAGCCTCCTTCTCCCTCTCTCCTTGCCTGCCACTTTGCATACTTGTGCTGTCAAAAAAAAAAAACACCACAAAGAAACAAAGAAAACAAAAATACTTTGAAAAACAAATCAGATCATGTTACTCTGACTAAAATCCTGCAGTGATTCCCCACTGGTCTTAGAATAAAATCTGAATGTCTTCCCTTGGCTTCCTAGGCCCTGAGTGGTTGGCCCTTGCCCATTTCTTCAACCTCCCCTCCCAACACTTGCCCCTCACACTATCCTTTGGCTTTTTTTCAGTCTACCAACACTGGAAAATTGTCCCTGCCTCTGGGCCTTTGCACTTGCTGTTCCTTCCATTGAGAAAACTCTTCCCCTATGTAGTTCTTCCCATGACTCTCTTTCTTATCCTTCAGATATTGATTCAAAGGTCAAAGCCTCAGAGTCCTTCTCCCATGTAGTCATGTGACCCCTTCTAATTCTCTCACAAAATTTATCACTCTGAAATTACCTTCTTTGAATGGTTTCTCTGTTCCTGCCTATCTCCTCTAATAGACTGGGAATTTCATGAGGGCAGAGACTATGTTGGTTTGCTTACTGCTATGTCCCCAGATTCTTACATGGGGCCCAACACAGAGTAAGGCCTCAATGAACATTTGCCAAAAAGAATACCAGTGTCTGCTGGTAATACCACAGGACATTGAAACAAAGCTGTGGACCTTGTCGAAGGCTTTCACCCATATTTTTTCCTATGGTTCTCCACTTTGTACAAATCCACCAGAATATACAGGCAGGTCCAGATTTGCTGGCAAACCTCATCATCATTTATTTGTATCATTTAACAAAATCCTGATGCTCATTAAATTGAGATAAGGGAGGGAAAAGAGTTCACCCCCAACTTTCTAGAACAAAGTTCCAAATTTTTGATTAAGGGCCAAATGTAGCCCAGGTATGTTTTGTCAGTCTTATATAGTGTTTTAGAAGCATTTGAGGGGTGCCTGGGTGGCTCAGTGGGTTAAGCCTCTGCCTTCGGCTCAGGTCATGATTCCAGGGTCCTGGGATCAAGCCCCAAATCAGGCTCTCTGCTCAGTGGGGAGCCTGCTTCCCCCTCTCTCTGCCTGCCTCTCTGCTTACTTGTGATCTCCCTCTGTTAAATAAATAAATAAAATCTTAAAAAAAACAAGAAGAAGAAGAAGAAGCACTTGAATTCATGACCAGGCAGTTTAAAAATTGGAACTTTTCACTGAAAAGTGGAATGTCCAAGTTCTCCTGAAAACTCAGAGGATCTGACCACATTAAGCCTGTTTCTCACATGGCCTCAATGGATTCCAACTGAAAGTGGCTGGCTCCTTGGGTGGATGGGTGTGGTCTCTCCAGCTCACCACAGTCTCTACTCTGTCCCCTTGGCTTAATTCTTTTATGGTGCCTGAATCCTCCTCAAAGCTGAAGTATCCCTAGAAATACAACAGTTTCCAAATAATTTGGCCATAGCCCCTCTTACGTGGAAGCTCAATGTATAAAACAGATCACAGTAGTAATAGTTAATATTAAGTGCTTACTGTGTACCATGGTGCTGCTCTGGTTGACACAAGGGATGGGGGACAAGAAACCCATCAGTTCCCCATCATGTCCAGCAGCCCCCTAAGAAAGGTCTGTGAATCCAAGGAAGAGCTTTCAAAAAGCACATTTTAATCCAGTATCTTCATTATCTAGATGGGCAAAGGGAGGCATAGAGAGGGGAGGGGACATACCACCTATTAGACGGTAGGTAGCCTTTCAGGCAAATACTTGCCTGTTGTCCTTAGGGAGGCCATTAGTATTGATAATGGCACATGGGGGAACTGGGGGACCAATTCTTTCTTCCAAGAGCTGTTTGCTGATTTCTGGGAGCCATTCAGGCCTACTCTGTGAGTCCATGCCATTCTCAGGCTCTAAGCCAGCTAATTCCTGTAGACATATGCCACCAAAACCGGACTCAAGGGGGGGTTGTTCAAAGAAGAATGGCACGTGGATAGAGACCCTCCCTATGCCCCGGTCGTCTGAATTCTTCCTCCAGCCTGCTGATGTCAACAGATATTAACAGACCAGCCATTTCCTATGTGGAAAATCATGGCACTCTTTTTGTGTTAGAGACATGTTTAGATCATTCCACTGGGTTCCACATTCATGTGTCAGGGTTGTGCTAGGTATAGGGGATTCACAGTGGTGGTTTGTTACATATGAACAAGGGCTTTGATTTCTAGCTGTCCCAGGTACCAACCTGGCTCTGCAACTTACTAGCTGTGTGACCTTCAGAAGACAACCTAGCTGTGTCTAGACAACACAACCTGTGTCTCACTTTCTTCATCTGTAAAATGGGGATGACAGGAATAGTACATAATTCCTAGGATTGTCTTAGGGATTTGATGAGATAATTTTTGGCACATACCAAGAAAACGAGTGTAGTGTTTGTTTGTTTTCTCCACTGCACTTATCAGCAGCTGATATTTTTATTTGCATCTTTGTTTATTGTCTGGCTTACTAAATGACTCTCCATGAGAAGGGCCTTGTCTGTCTTACTCACCCCTGCTTTCCAGCCTAGAACAATGCCTGGCACAGAGTAGGTGCTCCATAAATATTTGTCTGCTGAATGAATCGCTGTCTTTCATATTACTGCTCTAATTGCCACTGAGATGATGCACCCTGCCCTGGAGGAGCCCAGAGTCTCGTGAAAACCAGCGAGAGCCACCCTGACCTCAACAGCCAGCTGTTCACAAGTGCTGGGCATCAACTCTGAATGTCACCAACTGGGCCCTGTGCCCTAGAGTGACAAACGACACTTGTGTATCTTCTGGTGGACAGAGCTACAGCACGGGAGAATGAATTCAAAGGGGAAAGTGCAGTTAGAAGCTGAGCCAAGGTGTGTGGGGGGGGAGCCCTAACCCTCAATGCTCCACCCCAACCCACCTCCTGCCAGTAGCAGGGAAGTGCAGTCCACTGTGCAAGGAGCCCGCCCAGGGAGGGCACCCCTGTGGAGGACTGGTGCCTGGGCGGCGCAATCACCTTGATGGCTTTTGGGGATGGGATAGGCATCCTGTGTGCCTTGAGAAACAAAATTAATTTCTAGGGGGTTGGGAAAGGGCTTTGCTAAAACGCTGCAGGAGCAAACAGACAAATGTAAAGGTCAGGAAAGAGAGCAGATGTTTTCCTGAATGTGGTCTGCATTTCCAAACCCAGCTAAAGGCAAGGTGCAGCAACCCTCCACCCCCAGTCCCGGAGGTGGCATATTCTGGGGGCTTCTTGGAGAGGGGTGCACTTGGGGAGACCGGGAAGCCGAGGGGGAATGGGTCAAAGTCTCCTAGGATGTCTGCAGAAGCCAGGATTGCCTGCACTACCCGCACTGCCGGCCCCTGCAAACTCGCTCCTCTCTTCCGGCCCCGATCTCCGACGCGCGAAATCTGCAGATTTTCCCTTTATCTGCTTGCACACGCTTGTTCTGTTCACCTTCGTTCTGGCTGGAATCAGGGTAACTGTTCCGAGGATTATATAATTTGCCGAGTTCAAGAAAGATAATCCAAAGATAGGAATGATGAAAAATTTTTGAGAGGATTTAAAAAAAATTTCCCCAAATGTAAAAGTTAGAGGACACACACACACACACACACACACACACACACACACACAAATACCCATAATCCCACCGCGCAGAATGGGGAACTGCTAACCTCTTGACTTATCTGGAAGACGACTTTTTAAATTAGTGACCAAATAAACCTTCCCCTTCCCTCAAATCCCAGCAAATCTGAATCCAAAATAAATCAACCTACTTCTCTTCAATACTGTCGCCACCTCTACCGCATATTTCTATTAGGGGCTAAATTACAGAATCCCCGAATTCTTCCGGTGGGCTTTCACATGGCCAAGCCTGCAAACATCCGGCCTAATGAACTGTATCTGGCGGAGGCTGCAATCCCACGAGCGTACAGCTGCATCTTCCCCTCATCTCTAACTCCCGCGTGCAACTTTGCAGCTCCCGCTCCCGCCAGGGGGCCTATTTGCTCGGCCGGTTTGGCGGAGGGATCCCGCGCGCGATCGCAGTTACGCTCAACCGTCTCTTCTCATTCCCGCGCTCTGGCCCCGCCCCCTCCCCTCGCTCTGGTCCCGCCCCCTCCCGCGCGCCTTTTGGCCCATAAAGAAGTCCCGGCCGGGCCGCTGCACTCCCCCGCGCGCATCCGTGCGCCGACCGAGAGTGGCTAAGGAGTCGGCGGCCATTTTGTTCTTCTCGTGGTTCCAGTGGGGAGAGAAGGAGGAAGCAGGGAGCGGGGCGGCTGGGGGGGACCCGCCGCGGCTGCTGCCACCGCCGCCACCACCGCCTCTGTGCTCGAGGCGTGGGAAAGGAGGTGTGAGTCCCGGGCGCGAGCCGGCGGCGGCGCCGCTGCGGGAGGGCCGGCGGTGGGAAGGCGATGGCGGATATAGATAAACTCAACATCGACAGCATCATCCAACGGCTGCTGGAAGGTGAAGGGGTCGGCTGACGCGCTGTGGGGGGGAGGCGGGCGGTCCCGGGAGCTCGCGGGGAAGGGGGGAGTTGGGAGGCCGGTTGGGCTTGCAGCGCCGACGGGAGTGAGCCCCGCGAGTTGGCTCGTGGAGCCAGGTGCTGCAGCCGGAGGGAGGCCGGCCGGGGTCCCGCACTTGGCCCAGCCCGTGGACCCTGCCGGCTCCGCTCATTCATTGCTCGAAGGTGCAGCCTTCTTCCCGGAGATTTGAAAACTCCGCTCCCCACCCCCACGTTTCCGGTCCGTACTCCCCTTGCGCCCCAGAACCGGGACCAGCCCTTGGAGGAGAGAGGGCTGGGGGCCCCAGTCCGCCCTACAGGACGGCGTGTTCCTTACTTTCTGGTACCCGTCCTCTCGGAAAGCAATGTGATGGGGCTGTGGGTTCCACCGGCTTTGGGGACTTCTTTCCTATCATGCTTATTTTTTGCGTGGGGCTGGGGTCGGATGGCCCATTTCTTGTCACTTGGTGGCGAACGTTCCAATCTGCTGAGGGTGTGGGAACCCATCTCCTCCTGCCTTCCCAAATACTTAATTCTTAAGTTACCCTATCTTGAAGAGGGCTCCGCGCTCTTTTCTGAACGTGCCGCTAACATGAAACCAGCGATGATAACAGTCGGGTTATCTTTCCAGTGTGCCAGGCTCCGTATTAAGCGCTTTGCGTTCACCTCATGATTACATTCATAGCAATACTCAGCGTTTCTAAAGCGCTCACTGTGTGTCAAATTCTTAGAGCCGTTTACACACATTTCATAAATTGTCCCAACAATCTTGAGAGATGGGTGCTATTATTTTTTTCCCGGTTTTCAGAAGAAGCTAAGACCGAGATTAAGTCATTTGACCAAGGTCACACATTAGTGACAGGTTTCAAAGCCAGCCGGGAGCTAGAACTTGCTACATGCCACCCATCTTATGTCTGAAGGAAGGAGGTTAAGCTTAGGTTAAAAGAAAGCTTTAATTTTGGCTGACCTAAGACTCCTGAAGTGCCTGACAGTCGATTCACATTGATGGCGGATACAATTGAAGTTTGGATTTTAAACAAGGTAGTTGAAGTGAGCGTCCCCGACCCGAATTTCCAAGCCTGTGTACTAAATCTCGTTTTCTGAGATTTTGGAAGAATTCGGATCTCTTGATTTGGGCACTGGATAATGAAGATTTGGCTGAGTTTTAACCAGCTTTTGCCTTTATACTGTGCTCCTAAAATGTTGTACTGGAAGTGCTTGAGAGATGGAGTCCAGAGCAAGAACACTTGGGGCAGCTCTGGTACTAGAATTTGTAGATCTTTTAAATTAAGTCATAAAAATGAAATTCTGAAAATATCTTAATCTATCTTGGATTTTTTTTTACTTTTATATTTTCTTAAAAGAAATATGTCTATAAAGTCCCCTGAAATGCTCTTGAGATGTCGGCGGCATTTGTGGGTGAAAACCTGGTCACTCATTCAGGACTTGGCATTTATTTTAAGAACTATATTTTTCATATATTTTCATGATAGTTAATACAGTCCTTTGATTTCTGTGAGGCCACAGACAGCCAGAAACCGATTAAAACAGTTTGCAGTAAGAAAGGATCTTTTCATTAAATATTTTCATTTTAAGCCTTTAACTTTTACATATCTATACAGGGTTATGTATGGGCAAATTAGCTGGCTTTCTTTCACTGAGGAAACAAAAAATTGGAATCCGTGTTGATTAGAATCAGAACTTTAAAAGCATTTAAGTCTTGTTAAGACCTTTGTTGCTTATAACTTTATTCATGTAACAGATTTGTTCATTTAGTCTTGGTTTTTCAATCATGCTAAGAAATGTACCGTGATAAACTTGGATCATCTAAAATGAGATTGTTTCTTAATAGTTCCTCTTTACATGTTATGTTGCACTGAAAACCAGATTTTTTAATTTTACCATTTTTTAATTGAAATTAATAAAGCATTGCATTTTAGTGTCTCTGGAATAGGCTAATTGCACAATACTGTATACTTCAGATTTGCTTTTTTCTTACCAGTGTTAATTGGGCAGAGGAACGGTTGAAGATGATCCATTGAGAATACATATTAAACACAGGCGTGCGCGCGCACACATCCATGTTAGAAAATGTTGATAATAAATTTTCTGATTTTTTTTTTTGTACTGTCCCCAAAACCTTTTTTCCTAAGTTGTTTTTGTTTTGTTTTGTTTTTTAATTTATTTGACCAGTGGTGAGAGAGGGAACACAAGCAGGGAGAGTGGGAGAGGGAGATGCAGGCTTCCCACCGAGCAGGGAGCCTGATGCTTGATGCGGGTGGGGCTGTATCCCAGGACCCTGGGATCATGACCCGAGCTGAAGGTGTCCTTTCCCTTAGAATTTTAATTAAGATGTAAGTATATCTGAATATGGTATATGAGCTTTGTGATCTTTTTTGTATGTTCAGAATTGTCTTTTTAAGACTGAAGTTTAGTTGAGAAATGCTAGGTAATAGTACTAAAAAGGCAAGTCAAAGTGAGGTCTTCTTTAAGAAAACCATCATGTTGATTTGGACTACAGCTTTGCAGTTGTCTAGTCTAAATTTTAAGTAGTTTTTCTGTAAGTGAGGCATCACTTAGGTAACCTACCTTGGAAGCTTTTTCAGGCTCCACCTTGCTAATGATAAAACTTGAAACTCCTTAGTTTAACATTCAATAATTTGAATAACTAACTGTACAGTAAAACTTGGTAGATTTAGAGAAAATAAGCCAGCTGTTGATTTGGTCTGATAGTCCCCATGTTGGAGAAAAGTGAGAGGGCAGAGTTTTACTTTGTAAGTGACTAGTTTGGGGAGCAGAGATGGCCAGTACTTTCCTTACATAGCAGGTGGTATAACTTACTTCACATCCAGATTTGCAAAAAAAGCATCTGTGGTCTGAAGATGATGATTGTCAAACTAAGACCTTGTCAGGCTCTGGATAATTGTCCTATTTAAGTGATTGAAATATGACTTCTTCCTTGGCCCTCAGAACACATCTAGTACTTAAATCCTCTGATGTGTAAGAGTTCATCTGAAAGTAGGGAGTGTTCAGATACTCTGAAACTATAAAATTAAGTGGCCCATGTATTTAGCTTTTTGATGTAATATGAGACGTGTTTATGAAGGCAGTAGAGCCTGGTCTTGAGGATCATACAAAGGACAAAAAAAAGTTCTTTAAATTTTGATCAAAGAAAACAAAGTAATCTTCTAATGAGACCTCTGCAATTACTATTTTTTAATTGGTCTGATAATTTAGCAGTTGGAGGCTTTTCTTGGAAACAATTATGGGGTGTTTTGTTGATAAAGACAGTAATATCAAAAGCTTGTGTTTCTAATTCCCTAATTTACAAGAAGTCTGTTTTGAGAGACCCACTGTCCTTCCCTCCCCTTGCAGCATGTCAGTAGTAGGCCTCATCCTCTCCCGTAAGGTGGGAGAGGAAGGATCTCTTGGAGACATGATCTGCAACCACAGCGTGGAAAGGATTACTCTCCTTGTACCCAGAGTGCCCCCGTGTTTGTCAGTAGCAGGAGGCATCAGTGAAATCTAACAGGATGGCGTTTGTCCCGAACTGCTTGAGGGAATGTGAGCCACCAGAGCAGAGGCCAGCCTTCCCTTCTCCCTCGCCCGTGAAATGGAGGCTGTGCTGGGCCGTGCATTAGTAATCCGTTTTCAAAGGTAGAGGTTGGTTGGTGAGATTGTTTTATGTCTTTGATATTGCGGTCCTGTAATCTTTGACCTGTTCTGCAGATTATGTGCCTGTGCAAGTGAGTTTACTTGAGGTAGGTGAGGATTACTGATCCTGAAGCTGGGCAGTGGTTGATGACGGTTATACCAGCTTGGCGGTTCCACTTCATTTACAGTCACAGCAATTAGAAGACCTTAAAGATGGAAGTGTGAAGGAGACAATATTCTGATGTGAATTGCTTTAAAACTGGAAGTCTTATTCAAGATGAATAAGGAAAATTTTCATGTTTTTGGAGCTTATGGAATTCTGAGATGAATTATTAAAATTTAGGATCAGACCCCTGTTTCCAAGCATGTAAGAACAGATGATTTACCTAACAGGTCTTGATTATGCACCTTAAACTTCCAATGTCTCCACTCCTCTAGGGTTTGCTGGCACCCAGAGTGGGTGTCACTGGTATTAAGCCTTATGAAAAT
The DNA here is from genome assembly GCF_009829155.1 of Mustela erminea. NCBI lineage: Eukaryota > Metazoa > Chordata > Mammalia > Carnivora > Mustelidae > Mustela > Mustela erminea. The sequence goes on from NC_045626.1 coordinate 84,384,947, forward strand.
GTAAAGTACTCATAAAATACAGGGTCAGACTTCAAGTCTAATTAGTGGTATTTTATCAAAATGGGTGGTTAGACTGAAAAGATAAACATCTTTCAATAAACTGGTTTCACATTAGATGTAGAATACTCAAGATACTTTGAGAGCAGTAGTGTTTTCCAGCTATATCCTGAGTATTTGTCTTAAGAAAATTGGTATCACTTCTTAATGTACAAAGTATGTACTGTTGTAGCATTATGTGTCCCCCCGGCAAAAAAATGCACAAAGTATAACAGTAGCAGTTAAGAAAATCAAGATGGAGGGCGTGTGTGGTGCAGAAACAATTCAGGTAGTCTAAAAGTAGCAAGTCTTCCTGCTGGTGACTGCGATGCAACCAAATGATTCTTGATAACATTTTTGTGGTTTCTATTTTGTGTAGTTGTTTGTGGGGAAGTTTTAATGTTGCACATATTTGCTGTTTTCGTCTTGGTTTGAGGTCTTTCTTTCCTAAATCTATCATGTAGTGTGAGGTTACTGATACTCTGTCGCTGAAATGAATATGATGTGCAGTAGTTTTAGGATTACCACCAACTTTAATTAAAGATTATCTTAAAAAGCAAAATCTGCGGCAGTTTATTTTTATGCTGGTTATGCCATTCTTAGGTGCTCTCTTTGTGTATGCTGTTTCTTTTAATTAGACTTACTTCAACAATTAAGGACTCTTAATTAAAGAGCAAGAAGAAAACTTTTTTATTACTCCTAGATAATCCCAAAGTAGTCTTAAATTCCCTTGCATGGTTTTCATTTCTGCTTTGCTTGCAGCCAGGCTGTTAGAAAAGTTAGTGTTGCTTGTGAGAAAAAGCTGTCATTGCAAATAATCACCGATTACATTCTTTTACTCTTTCAAGTTTTTGGCAGTTTGGTTTTGATACAATTGCATGGAAGTTTTTTTGTTGTTGTTGTTGTTGTTGTTGTTTAAGATTTTATTTATTTATTTATTTGACAGAGAGAAATCACAAGTAGGCAGAGAGGCAGGCAGAGGGAGAGAGAGAGAGGAGGAAGCAGGCTCTCTGCTGAGTAGAGAGCCCGATGCGGGACTCGATCCCAGGACCCCGAGATCATGACCTGAGCCGAAGGCAGTGGCTTAACCCACTGAGCCAACCAGGTGCCCCTGCATGGAAGTTTTTATCATACACTCATTTTAGTGATTTTCCAGATACATAGATAGGTTTTTATAGACCATCCTTGCTGTTAACAGCCATAATGCAGTTTTCTGAATCTTTCTAGCCAGATAAAGGTTTTTACTCAAAAGTCATAAGTTTAAGATCTAAATTGGTATGTTAATGTATTGGTCACTAACCCACACATGTTTGCGATGCCTGCTGATTTCCACACAATGCCTAGCATCTGGGTTTGTAAGAAACACTCCCATCTGGAAAATGAAATTCTTATTTGTTGGAATATTTTGGATTCCTTTGGTGGTTGTTGAAATAATTTGCTGTTTACTATTTGAACTCCCATAGCTACTTAGGAAGGTAACATGACAGCTCTTGAATTTCCTACCAAGGGTCTTGTTTTTGTGCATGTTTCTCCCATTGCATACACAGCACAGTAAGGGCTTTAAACCTCAAGGTAAGTATTGGTTGATGTTTATTAAGTAGAGCTGCACTGTTTGTAATTAGAGAGGTTTTTATTTAAAATAGAGAGGTTTTTATTTTTAAAAAACCTTGGTCTTTTTAATGATACTGAAGATAATATCCTTACGGTGAACTTTTAGTTTTATAATCTTTATGAAGGGATACTTCTAGTCATAGCCTTTCTAATGAGCTGCAGTTACAAGTCTTGTTTTCTCTGTCTTCCACAAGAGAAAGGACAAGGTTCTTGTCCATCCTGTTTACCAGGGTATCCCCAGCATCCATCAGAGGGTCTGGCACATAGTAGATACTCTGCAACTATTCTCTTGAGTGTTTGAAGTGTGGTTAGTAGTAAGTATTGATAGTCTTAGCAAACAGATTGCCTAAATTCGTTCTAATACTTCTCAGTTGTAAGGATGCTTAATGATTTTATATCCTGTCTCATAATTTTCTTAGGAAGCAGTGACCACCATATATTAGGGTTTTGGTAGTTTGTCCTGTAAAAACTCCTTGGTTTGGAAGTTAAAGACGAACAAATCCTTCGTTGGGAGGGGAGTAGTATGGTAGCAGCACCACCAGACCTAGAGTGCATAGGGGCCTGGTGTCGTTATAAGCTCTGTGACCTTGGACCAAGTCACTGAACCTCTCCCATCCCAGACTGTAACAGAAGTGACAGAGCATAACTTCGTAGGATTTTTGTGAGGGTTCAGGGGCAATGTAAAGTGTGCGAGTGTGGTGGCCAGCACGTGGTAAGTGCTTGGTAAATGTTAGCTGCAGCTACTAGTGAGTGATTATTTGCTGGACATTGAAAATAGTGAAGTAGATTTATGCACTAGTGGCCAGTACGGCTGTTTTAAAGAAATATCTAGTGTTTATTTGAACTGCTAAAACCCATTTTGAAATCTTTATCTTTTAATTGTTAGATCATCTTCAATATGAAATTTAAGAGTAATCCTAAATTTTTGCAACTAGAAAAATGTTCTGTTAAAGGCTGATAGGAAAATGACACTGTTGCTTTTTTAATTTTAAAGCAGAGACACAGGTTTTTTGCTAATCAAAAGCATGTAGTCTGGAATTCATGTTTAATTCTAATACCACATGTCATCAATACTCAAGAGATTTATCCAGATTTCGTTCATACAGCAGTTTGAGCCCCTGCCACGTCTAGCGATGGGCATGTACACTGCAGAGCCAGTCGTGTGGTCTTGGGGTTTACAGCCTACCAGAGGGTCCAGATGAATAGGTGGAAGCAAGATGGCATTTATGGTACAAAGTATGATGTGTGTTGAGTGGTAGCCAAGTGTTGTGAGAGCATTTCAGAAAGCATAAACTAGGCTTAAGAGAGGAGAGGAGGTGGATGGGAGAGGCTCTCCAGGGGAAGGTACTAATGTATAAGCAGTCTTGAAGGGTGAGCAGGTATTTGCCAGTTGGTAGATGATAGTTTTCGCAGAGTTCTATTTTCATAATCTTACTGATTGAGCTAATTGTAGGGAATTTAAGATGCTTTGGGACCATGTTGTTTTTAATGAGCACTGTTCTCCAGGTAGAAAATCTTGATTTGTTCTGGAAAAACTGCATTTAATCCTTATTGCACATTAAGAATAATTTCTAGGGGCGCCTGCGTGGCTCAGTGGGTTAAGCCACTGCCTTCAGCTTGGGTCATGATCTCAGGGTGCTGGGATTGAGCCCTGCATCAGGCTCTCTGCTCAGCAGGGAGCCTGCTTCCCTTCATCTCTCTCTGCCTGCCTCTCTGCCTACTTGTGAGCTCTGTCTGTCAAATAAATAAAATCTTTTTAAAAAATTTTTTAGATTGTTAGTAGTATTGCTTTTTACTTAATCTGTATACTCCACTCAGAGGACAAACAGGAAAACAGAATAAGGAAGCTATCATAAACTATGTCTAAAGGTGGTAGTGGGAAACCCTTCAAAAGCAGTAAAATTTATATTAGCAACATTAACTTAATCTGGTGGCATTGATTTAATGGTAGCATTTACATTAACAGTACAGCCTGCATTCCGTACAGGTGTAGAATAATTATTACACACTCTTGAAAGACTTAAAGTGGACCATTCATTCACAAGTGTGCAGCTCTGCTGAAAAAGATTGAGGTTGAAAACCAGAACCTTCTAGGAGTCCCTTCCTAGCCAAAAATAAAAGTTTCCTGCTGGGCAGTCTGCCCAAGCTTCTGGCTGACTTGTGGTATAATTGCTAATGATTGGGGTTTTCTGGCCAGTGAAGCAGGAATCCCACCGTCTTTCCATCAGGAGTGTTTCTTGAGTACCCTACTGTGTGTGTCAGGAGAGAAAATTATTGTGGTTCTGGAAAAACCATTTTTCATTGCTCAATTGCTATAGTATTATAGATGTGTCTGTTTCATATCTTCCCTCAAATTATCATTACTGCACTTTCCTCTTCATTACTTCTCATTTCATAATATTTTGATCAGAAGGAGACTGGTATTGGTGTACTTCAGTTACATATTTTGGGGTCCAAAGTAGTAATTTGTTCAAGGCTATAGAACCAGTAAAGAAACTTAAGGCTGTAGTTCACTGCTCTCAGCATTTTCTCTTCATTGTGTGCTTCAAGAGTTTGGCCCTTCTCTCTTGTCATCTTTTCTTATGTACTGTCTTTCATTGAAAAAGCAAAACCCTCTCTACACGGTGTTGGGTTTCTGTTCAGAACTTGTTCTCCAAGAGAACTCAGGGATTCAGTGGCTATTCAGACTGAAGAGTGGCTTTGCCTAGGACAGTATTTGTCAGACAGTATTTCTCAGCCATTTTTTTTTTAAGATTTTACTTATTCATTTGACAGAGATCACAACTAGGCAGAGAGGCAGGCAGAGAGAGAGGAAGGGAAGCAGGCTCCCTGCTGAGCAGAGAGCCCGATGCGGGGCTCAATCCCAGGACCCTGAGACCATGACCTGCGCCGAAGGCAGAGGCTTAACCCACTGAGCCACCCAGGTGCCCCTCTCAGCCATTTTTGATGGAAAAAATTTCTCAACAGGCATCAGGTTTTTTACCTGTAATTTTGGACACTCTAACATTAATTTCTTACAGAACAAAGCTAGATATAAAACCAGTTAAACTTACTGTTTTTATTCACTTATCAGGCTGAATGACTTTGTAAATTGAGTACAAAGTCTCCAAAACTGATAAAATTTAAATTCGCAACAATAATTTAATCTGATGGATATTGTGGTTTTGCTAAAACTAAATCACTTTATATTGGGTTTAATGGTGGAAGGATATAACCAAACAGTCTGTATTTAGTCTGGTCCTGTGATTTTGGTTCAGTTCTAATTCATAGAATGCTTTCATAAATCTTTTGTACAAAACAAGTATTAAGACTGCAAGTTGAGAAGAATCAGTCCCTGTATTTAACCATACCTTACCAGCAAGCAGGCCACTTCATAACTGTAAGGTTAAGGTAAAATTAGCAATTCAGTGCTCTTTAATCTGTACTTAAGGACTGTCTAATCTGCTATAACTGGAATCAAAACAGAAAATTTTATTTCCTGCCTACCTGCTGATAAATGAACTCTTACAGGGCTGGAGTGCTTTACTTTGATAGTGAGTAGAACTCAAGGGTGCTCAGATGTGGGCAACACACAGTGCTGTACCAATACTTCTTTCTCCCTTTTCTTTTTTTGTTTTGTATCAGTTCAGATTACTAGGAAGCCTTCTTTACAGCATCTCTGACATCCGTTGCCCCGTAAGGGCATAATCGTATTCACAGATGCAGTCCCAGAGATTGCGCAGCAAAATATGTACAATGAGCCTAAAGTGTTTCAGTGAAATACAAACAACACTTAAATTTTTTCATAGAACTCTTGAGGAAATACCGGTCATCCTTTGAAAAACACTGATGGAGGGAGAGTTCTGAGCTTTTCCAGTCTCACCTTTGTTTGTTTAAAAATATTTATTTAGAGGGGATCTCAAGCAGACTCCTCACTGAGCCCAGAGCCCAACACAGGGCTCGATCTCACGACCCCAAGATCACAACCTGAGCTGAAATCAAGAGTTGGACACTTAACCGATTGAGCCATCCATGTGTCTCTCCAATCTCACATTTTTAAAGATTGATTGATTGATTGATTGATTGATTGATTTAGACAGAGATCACAAGTAGGCAGAGAGAGAGGAGGAAGCAGGCTCCCCGCTGAGCGGAGAGCCCCATGCAGGGCTTGATCCCAGGACCCTGGGATCATGACCCGAGACGAAGGCAGAGGCTTTAACCCACTGAGCCACCCAGGCGCCCCTAATCTCACATTTTAAAACAAGAATCCTTAGAACCAACTCAGTAATGTGACAGTCTCTGAAATCTGTACAAATACTAGTTCATTTATAAGGTTGGAGAGGAGAAGACAGGAGGCAAAAAGAGATGGCCTGGTGGACAGGTTGTAGGTGAACAAGGCCAGTTTTGTGGCTTGGATACAGAACTGAGGCTGTCGGCTGTGCTACAGCGAGTCTGATTTCAGTAAGTAGCAAACGAATACCTTTCTAACAGTGTTCATACACGGAATGTGGCTCCTTGTTGAAGATACTCTAACAAGTCTTAACTTGGTATAGAAGATACAACTAAATATTTGATGAAAACCTGAGATTTTACAGTTATAATTAGGAATTAAAACCATATTCTTTAGAAGGGTTATTAAAATAAAGTCGACCAGGAAGCCGGTTAAACTATATTTTTGCCTCCTCCTCATTAAACCTTGTGCCTTCTCAGGTATTTTTAATTTGTATGTTAAATTGTATTTTGACTTCATCTGACTAACTGGAGTTTTTCTCCCCCTACAGTGAGAGGGTCCAAGCCTGGTAAGAATGTCCAGCTACAGGAGAATGAAATTCGAGGACTGTGCTTAAAGTCCCGAGAGATCTTTCTCAGTCAGCCTATCCTACTAGAACTTGAAGCACCACTCAAAATATGTGGTAGGTTTTGGCACATGAACAGTTGCCTTTGATTATGCCATTGATTGAGTGACTCGAGAATATACAGGTGCCCTTGTATTAGCCAGCAGAATCGTTTGCTGTTTATGGATAATCGGTAACTACTTAAATAACTTTACTTTTAGAATTAATACCTCTAATGGACTTAGTTTATTTAGATGTGCTTCAGATTTTCTAAAAATTATTTCACTAAAGGAATATAAGCATCGCAGCAGAAAGGAAAGAAATGACACCAAACAGAGCTAAGAAAAGGTCTCTACTATATGAATACATAGGAATTACAATTAAGCTTAAAGCAAGACTGGTTATGCTTAAAACAGACTTTTCCTGGATACCATTTTGTAGTCTGTTTCTACAGGATAGATGCAGATAATCTGTATAAAAACTGAAGATAATCTGAGTAATTCTAAATATTCTAGCGTTTTTTACTACAGTGATAAAGCTTATATGTATGTTTTTAAAGTAAAATGTTCTTTGGCATTATCTAGCAGGAATTGAGAGCTGAATGAATGGGGTGTGTGTGTGTGTGTGTGTGTGTGTGTGTGTGTACCTTTGTTCACACAGGTCTGGGGCTCGCTAGCAACGCAGCCGTTTTGCTGACACAGTAGCCCACAGGCTGAGCTGCCGGAGATCTGATAGTGGTCAGCAGACCTGAAAGGAATGCCATGTTACTTGGCAAGAAGGCCTGCCTGGGCATTAATAATCCTTTCCACAAAATTAATTCTTAATTAGTTGACTTTGTGTGAGATTCTAGACATAAGTATATGCTTAAAATTGTTATTAAGCTCAATTGAACTAACATGATACAAGATTGGAATTTAATGTTAGCCATCAAATTTAACTCTGATTATTAGGGGTCAGTCCCATTATGCAATGCATGTTTAAAGGATGTCTCTCCAAAACTTTGTTAGTGGATTGAACAGTAAGTATGAGGGCACTGTATAACTAAATATTTGCTTCTAGGTGATATCCATGGGCAATACTATGATTTGCTTCGACTTTTCGAGTATGGTGGTTTCCCACCAGAAAGCAACTACCTGTTTCTTGGGGACTATGTGGACAGGGGGAAGCAGTCATTGGAGACTATCTGCCTCTTACTGGCTTACAAAATCAAATATCCCGAGAATTTTTTTCTTCTCAGAGGAAACCATGAATGTGCCAGCATCAATAGAATTTATGGATTTTATGATGAATGTAAGTACTTTCTACATCTAAAAAGACTTACTTAAACTGAGATACTTGATCATAAACTGCATATACTTCTGTTATGATTTGTAAGCATTTAGATGAAGTGTTATAATCTCTCGTTTTCTGTTTCATTAACTTGCTTTTACCTTAGTTTTTTCTTAAGGTAAAAAAAAAAAAATAACACTGCCACTGTAGTATAATAATGTCCTAGATTCTTTTGTGATGTGACTATTAGATTAGATTAAGAAGTAGTGGTCGCAGTGCTGGCTTCTTTAAGATCATTGTTGAACTTAATTCTTAGTACACCTCTGAGGACCTTTCCAAATGGTTTTATTTTTAACAACTTTATTGAGATATAATTTCTTTCCGTAAATCTAAATATACAGTTCAGTGATTTTTAATAAATTTATGGAGTTGTATAACTATCACCACAGCCCCAGGCAGGCACTAATGTGCTTTCCTTCTTCATGTAAATGGTATCTTGAAATATACAAATAATTGCTTTTTTGTGTGTGATTTTTTCCCCCCCTTGTGGCACATGCGCACCCAGGACAAACAGCAGTTATCCTAAAATGTGCTGAAAGAAGAAAGCGAAATTAAAAACAAAAAAATTATTTGTGTAATATTTTATACATGCTGTGACCCCATTTTGGATTGTTTAGTTGAAGGTATACTTTGAGTTGTTAATTGACAAAAAACAAGATTCTTAAAGCCTTAAAAATTGCCAGGTTTGGTGGAATTTTTGTTGTTGTAGTGTTGTTCAGTAAGTATAAAATGGTTAAGGGGGGATTGGGTCCTTATCCTCCTTTTGTGCTTATTAATTTCTGCCAGGAGAGGCTTCAGACAGGGAGGAGAGAGGTCGTTAAGGAATTTGAATCACTACATTTGCCAGTGATGATAACAAGGCCAGTAAAGAATTGTCACTGTGTTCCTCCCCTAAACTGTAGTCATAACTGATAGTGTGGTGTTTCTCCATCTCAGTTCCACACAGATGTGTGCAGCTAGCTCATTTGTTAGAAGTGCACTGCTAGAAAGATGATGTTTCTAGACTTCGCTCTCCTACTCCCACCCTCTCCCATAATTGTATGTTTGCCTAGTCTGAGGCCCTGAGACCTAGCTGGTAAGATGAGGTGGGGAGGAATCACCAAAGAAAAATATTCGGGGTTCTGAACTGACTAGGGCAACTGAGTCTGTGGCCAGAAAGGTGGTTGTTGTTTTTAAGTAATCGCTACACACAACGTGGGGATTGAACTCACCACCCCAAGATCAAGAGTCAGATGTTCTACCAACTGAGCCAGCCAGACGCCCCAAGAAAGATTCAATTTTGACAATGAAAGAAATACTAGTAGAGCTTATTCCTAAGATAGTGAGATGAGAGGCAGCAAGTTTTATCAGTTGTGTTTTGGATATTTGTTACAACTAATACTTTTTAGAACAGGTTAAGGAAAGTTTCCTTTTGTATGCTGTTCAGCAAGTACTTTGATGTTTTCATTGATGAAGTTCAGTTCCAGATAATCTCTTTGTTGTGACGTATATCCAAATGTGAGGATATTAGCGACATTGTTTTCAGTCTCTATTTAATGCCGAAGACTTTAAAAATTATTTTAAATGGTCAGCATTGGTCGATTCTTGTTTGGTCCTCAAGACTTACCGATTAACCTTGTGCTCAAGCTCCCCTCACCCCCCATCAGGCAGGTATAACTTGCCATCCAGTCTACTTGTGAGCAGAAAAGTGTCCTTGACGTAGGTGGCTTTTGATTGATGGTTTGCAGACTTTTAAAAAAACTGATGATAATTTTATTAAAGTTTTCAAGTTACAGTGAAAAGCTTTATTAAAATGCAGACTTTCATGGAATAGTTTAAAACCACTGCTTTAAGTGATAGGCTTATTTCACAAGTACAACAAGCCCTCTTATGTGCTACTGTTTCTCCCTCTGACCCCCACCCCAATTTTTTTTGTAAGGAGAGCAGTCCTGGAAAAGCTGGTATAAAACATTGTTAGATAAAATGCGAATGTGTGTTATCCTTTTCTGATACCAGAGCTGTCTGATCTGTAGTAATAGGAAACTGCCTCAGGGGTTCTGGCTCAGAATCCCTAGATTTGGAAGCTCGAAGAGACCTGGCAGTTATCCAGGCTAACCCTTTCTGGAGCCAGATGGTCCTACTGGTCTGGAGTGGCCTTAGGGAGGAAATACAGAGGACAGAAAGGGTCCTAGGACTTAAGATTCTCAGAGGCAACAGAAGGAAGAATCCTAATTTCTGTTGAAGGAGCCAGCGGAGATAGCAAGGCAGTCTGCAAGACAAGCTGGAGTGTGTTGCATGAATAAAGAAACGGGGAGCAAAGCAGACTTCAAGAAGGAAGAGGCTTCGTCGGCACTGGCAAATGCAGCCCGTGGACAAAGGAAAAATCCAAGTGAGCCATTGGACGGTCATTCAGAGATAGACTTCGGTAGAAAATAGGAGACAGAACCAAATCACTTTTATGAATGGAGGTTAGGACCAGCCCAGCCTTGTTCTTCTGTTATTTTACTTTTTAAGTAAAAGGTTCCCTTTCAGCCTCTGGCTTTCAGAACCCTCCAGTGAAGGAAGATCAGGGACAGGGAATTAGTGTCCTCCAAAGAAATATGAAACAGGGTGAACCATGGTGAGAGTTATACCCAGTCGTAGAACAACAAAGTATTAAGAGGAAAGACGATAGTCCTGTGCAAAGGGAGAAGTCAAGTATTTGTTGAATTTGTATTACTTTCCAAAGCCTATGCTGAATTCCATACCTAACTGACTTTACAGTGGAGTGGAAGGTGTGGTTCGGGGACCTGCTGCTTGGGCCACTCTAACTTTCCAAAAAATGTTCAGCTTTAAACCTGTAGGTGTCCCTAGAATAAGAAAGGAGAGGAGACGAAGGACAGACTTGGCTTTAGGAGTGAAGATTGTGCTTTGATGTTTGGGTTTTCTGGTATGGAGGTACAGGAGACAAGGCTCCGCACAACTGGGCCATTCTCAACCCAATTCAGACATTTGTGCTTCCAGAATTTATAAGTAGGTTTTTAACTCAGAACATAATTTGCTTGCAGGAACAGTGCCCTAAAGTCGTGCTTATGTCCAAATCACACTGTGACTCCAGAATACATGGCATACAGGTGCTGGTGGGGGGAATATAACCACCCTATAACATTGTTTCTGGGGGGGACGTTCTGAGCCTTTCTGGAGTGTTAGTAATAGTTATCCTGGAGCACCTACAGTAAGGAGTCTGTATTCCCCTCTATTTGTTTATACCTGCTAACTCGAGTCTGTAGGGCTAGGAGTTACCTGGTACCAGTAAGCTCTTAATGATAGTGGTAGATGGGATGGGTGTTAACTCTCAGAAGCTTCCTCAGAAAGAAGATGGTAATGGCACATGTGTAAGCTGTTCATAATTGCCTCTGGGTTGAGATTGGAATTGGGACAAAACCGGCTAGATTCCAAACAGTCAGAGCTGCCAAATTATTATTGAGGGTTAATGATAATCCTTAATCATTACAACTGGGATTCTGATTTCAGTCTTCTGTGGGATTTTAAAGTATATCTAGTTCTGCTAAACCTATCCTCCAGGGAATTTTTAATAAATCATAGCTCTTGTTTACTTAAAAAGTAATTAGCACCTTACTTTGGGAGAAATTGTCCTGAGACAGTGAACCTGTAGAACACCAGTCTCTTATTTTAACCATCCTAAAATTTTCATAGGTAAAAGAAGATATAACATTAAACTATGGAAAACTTTCACAGACTGCTTTAACTGTTTACCGATAGCAGCCATCGTGGATGAGAAGATATTCTGCTGTCATGGAGGTATGTGGGCTAATTTTAGTTGCAGATAGATTTTGTTCCCTTCTGAAGGGGGTACACTTTGACATTTGAGTTGTCATTGGGATGACTTCTCTGTCAGGTGACTCTCCTTTATTGATGTGTTTACCATGGGTCCACTCCGGCGCATCCAGGATCATTTGGATAGAAATCTAAAGTAAGGAATTGATTTGTTACAGGGAATTCTAGGCTCTGTAACAGTTTGACTTGAAAATAGAGCAGAAAGTATTTTTTAAGTATACAATGAAGAGTGATTAATATGCTGTATCATAAATCCTCCAGAATACTGAAAATGTGAGTAGACTTTCCTTGGTCTGTTTTTGATCCTCTCCTTTTAGAAATTTTCTGACTTGGATTTTAAAAGCAATTTTATTTTTCTCCGTGATTGTGCTTTATATAACATAATTAAAATAGTAATTATGAAAAGGATTTCTTTTCACCCGTGGTCAGAAGTTAGACAACTGTGGAAGAGCCAATACAAGGTATTTTAATAAAGCCATTATCCCTGCCCTCCTATACTTCAGATGGATTTGGTAGAGCTGGGCAAACGATTTTATTTATTTATTTATTTACTTTAGTTTCTTGTTTCTGTTTTTGGTGTGGTTTTTTGTTTTTGTTTTTGTTTTTTATTTTTGGTTTTTTTGTTTTGTTTTGTTTTTTAAAGTAAACTCTATCCCCAACATGGGGCTTGAACTTACAACCCCGAGATCAGGAGTTACATACTCTACCCACTGAGCCAGTGAGATGCTCCTGGGCATGTGATTTTAAACTCAGATGAAAGTCAACTACATCTCAGCTGGTCTGATAGATTTGATGGTCCTTGGACAGCACAGGTTTCCTGGAAAGCTGCATCACACCTGAGCATCTGCACCCTCTACACTCAGTCGTTACAAATGGTCAATAATAAAATCTAGAATGTACATTGTTCATTATTATCATCAAAGGAGTTGAAGAGTAGTTGTCTAATTAATTTTATAGGGCTTTGTATGTTGAGGTAACGGATTCCAAATACCTTTTAGACATACTATGCCTGGCAGATTGGTGCATATAATAAATTCAGTGCTTTTTCAGTTGGGGTTTTTGGTGTTTTGTTTTGTTTTTTTGTTTTTAACCAAAACTAAATAAAAAAACATAGCCATTAAAAAAAAAAAATCATAGCCATAGATTTAATTTAAGCCTTCCATGTTAGCGTCATTTAGTCTCTCTAAGCAGATGGAACTGTTAAAGTGAAGTTCTATTTTCTTCCAATTTTTTTTCATGTGATAGGTTTATCACCAGATCTTCAATCTATGGAGCAGATTCGGCGAATTATGCGACCAACCGATGTACCAGATCAAGGTCTTCTTTGTGATCTTTTGTGGTCTGACCCCGATAAAGATGTCTTAGGCTGGGGTGAAAATGACAGAGGAGTGTCCTTCACATTTGGTGCAGAAGTGGTTGCAAAATTTCTCCATAAGCATGATTTGGATCTTATATGTAGAGCCCACCAGGTATTGATTTTGAATTTTACATGTACACTTAAGAGCATGTGTGTGAGCACAGATTCTCCTTATTGATTTTAGTGGGTAGGTATTGCTTATTCTACAAAATGTCTCTGCAGATGACCTGTAGGAGATCAGGCTCAATGGGAAACTGAAAAGTGGTTTTAGTCACCTGCAGTTTATACCTACTTACACTAAAAACATTTTCTCTCCAAGGTGGTTGAAGATGGATATGAATTTTTTGCAAAGAGGCAGTTGGTCACTCTGTTTTCTGCACCCAATTATTGTGGAGAGTTTGACAATGCAGGTGCCATGATGAGTGTGGACGAAACTCTAATGTGTTCTTTTCAGGTAGAGGATGTTTTCAACATTGTTTTCCTGCTATTATGTCTGAATTTTACTTCTTTTTTTAAAAAATGGCTGTTTTCTGCCTACTGTTCATTATGTTTTTATCCTTCCATGTAAGTGTTTGTCCTGATTCAGCAATCAGTGAACCCCTTTTAAGGGGGAAAAAATTGTCAGCTTTTCCTGCCATGTTGAATTTAACTGTTCTTACATTATTTAAATGGGGTAAAAAAAAAAACAGTTGGCTCCTCATGCTTACAGTTCCTTTACTATAAATCTAAAACTTATGTCAGTGTAATGTTCAGCTAAAATTAAATCCCCACTTATATGTGAGAATAGAACGAACTGCCATGTGCCAGATGTGCTGTGTGATTGTTCCCTTCTCCCACCACTTTTCCCTAATTTCCATAAGACTGACTCACCAGGACATCATTTGGCCTTCACTTGGCATAGAAGTATCATTTATACTTAAAGCCTGTCTCGGTCTTTTTCTCACTCTCTCACTACAATTAAACTTACACAGTTTTAAGCTAGCCCAGTCATAATCATAAATAAAGCCACTGAGGTCAAGTGGCAGTCATCAGTTAAATATTTCACCAACTATTGGGGAGAATTTGCAGCTCCCCGAGATCATGAGAGGGCCTCCTGTGGGATTGAGGGAGGAGGGTGAGGGTGTAGAGAGCTTTCCACCCCCATGCTGGAGGGAATAGCCTGGAGATGCTACAGGATCTGACTTCAGAAAATTGTCATTTTATCCAGAGGCAAAATACTTCGTCCCTGTATTTCATTTGTTCATCATAGCATTTATTATCAAAATGTTTACATATTAACTATTAACATGTTTATGTTAATATGGTAGTGGGCCTTTCAGAGTTGTTGGGTCAGCTTTAAATGGTCAGACTTTCTGAGCAAAAGATTTGGGTGAGATTTAAGAAATCTTAAGATTTGGGGTTAAGAATATTTCCTAAAATGGATTTACCTTTGAATCTTTGCAGATTTTAAAGCCTGCAGAGAAAAAGAAGCCGAATGCCACGAGACCTGTAACACCTCCAAGGGGTATGATCACAAAGCAAGCAAAGAAATAGATGTCATTTTGACATTGCCTAGTTGGGACTTGTAACATAGAGTATATAACCTTCATTTTTAAAACTGTAATGTGTATTGGTCAGCTTGCTCAAATAGTGTGTTTGTGGGGCCCCCCCTTCCATTTTTTGAGTTAATGAGTGGCATTTGCTGAGTTATAACAGCAAATGAAAGACTCTCCATTCCCAAGAAAAAATGTTTTTTTTTTTTAACTCTGTATTCCTTTTGCAAACAACTTTAATGATGGTGTTAAAGCTGTACACCCCAGAACAGTTTATCCTGTCTAAGGGGTAAGTGTACAATTGATCTTTTTAAAATTCAGTTCAGCCCATGAATAATGTAAATGCTCGTTTTCTTTAGGATATTAAGAGAGCCCTAGGGTGCTCAATCTGTACATGTTATTGTCATAAAATGCATACTGTTGATACAGACCACTGTGAACATATTTTTTTTTTTAATTTTGTTTCAAAGGGATTGCTTTTTTCTCGTTGTCTTGTCATGTACAAACTAGTTTTTATAGCTATCAACATTAGGATTAACTCAACCCTGCCAGCATCACTGGTATGATGTATATTTAATTAAAGCACACTTTCCCCTACCGTATACTGAAAATGACAATTAAAGCCATTATTTTAAATGTTTGTGACTCTTTCCTAAAGCCAAAGTTTCTGTTGAAATATGTATTGACACACCCCTAAGTACACGGCGGTGTGGTCGTGTACGCCTGCCACCTTCTTGGGGATTCAAGAACAGGTTTTTGGTTTTGAATAGCAGTTAGTAACATAGTGCTGTTTAAGCTATTAATGATTAAAGTTAATAACATTTTGTACAGTTTCCATATAGTCTATTCATTAAGTAATCTTTTTACAGTTACATCAGGCCTGAACCCGTCCATTCAGAAAGCTTCAAATTATAGAAACAATACTGTTCTATACGAGTGACCGATTATGCTTTCTTTGGCCTACATTCTTTATTCTGCGGTGAAGTTGAGGCTTATAAGTCAAAACAAAGGAACTAACTAAATATCCACCAGTTTATACAGAACTCACAGTATCTATGACTTTTTTAAACTAAGATCTGTTAAAAAGAAATCTGTTTCAACAGATGACCGTGTACAATACCATGTGGTGAAAATGAATTCAGACTTATTAAACGACGAACTTGTTAAATCCTCTCAGTGTCTATTTATCAGCACAATACACACAGGAGAACTGTTGATGGCATATTGAATAGATTTTAATGAATAAATTGCTCTGGAAACCACACAGTTTCAATTTGGATTTGTTTTCCTTCAAAATAGTCTGTTTTCCAAAGATGGATTGTAACAGGGATGCTCATGTTTGTGGAGTTGTGACCCGACGTAACTGTGTTTCTGAAGCCCGGTGATGAGACGGCGCTCTCTTCCGCCCCTGCTGCTGGGGAGGTGTGGGACTTGGTGCACTGCAAGGTCACCTGCATCCGTAGTTTTCTGTGGTCCGGGCTCGGTTGATCAATGGCTTTCTTTCCCAGACTCAAACACCAGTGTTCGCATGCATAGGTCTTTGCTTTCTTCTCGGTTCCCTGATTCATATGGAACACAGCGTTGTATCATATTTCATGTGTCACGAGTGTGTCAAGTGGATATTAATTTCTTGAGGTACATTAAAAGTGAAGACATGTTGCTTGCAAAGCACTTTCTTCTGTCAAAAATTGGCTTCTCTCAGGGAGTTAGGAGGAGAGCCTCCTAGTAAGAGACTGTTGGAGCCAGTGGTCACGCGTGGAGGGAAAAGCACAGGGCTGCTGGGGTCCAGTCTCCTCTCCGCACTAATGGTCTCTGGTTCTGAGACATCGGCCACGTCTTCCCCCTTAAGGATCTCCTGACCCTCTAGTGCTTTATTCCACATTCTGTGACAAATCCAAACTTGTTTTATTTTACTTTCTTGTCATAGTCTCCCATCTCCCTCTTTAACTATAGGAAGGAAGATGAGCAGTGATTATGGCAAAGGCAAATTTCATGTGTCATTAATCTGTGCCCTGGACATTATCAATCGTGTCACTTTGAGGATTTTGAAATTCTTTAGTTATAAAATTGGGCTACTCTACTCAGGTGATAGAGCATGGAGTGTGGTAGCTTGCTTCAAATTCTTTCAGAAAAGGGGCTTCTGAGTGTCTCGGTTGTGTCTGCCTTCAGCTCAGGTCATGATCATGGAGTCCTGGAATCAAGTCCCACATCGGGCTCCCTGCTCAGGCAGGGAGTAGTCTGGTTCTCCCTCAGCCTGCTGTTCCCCGTCCTTACATGCATGTGCACTCACACTCGCCCTCTCTCTCTCTCTCTGGTTCTATCTCAAATAAATAAAATCTTTAGAAAAATAAAACTAAAAATTCTTTCAGGAAGAACACATAGCACCAGGTAAGTGGGAAACAAAATCAGTCTTTGTTTTAGGACTTGAGATTTTAGGAGAGGTTCATAATTCGAAAGTAGTATGTTGCAATAATACTTGAATTCTTCCCTTACGAATCCTGGTCTGCATTAACCTTACTTTCTCATTTGTTATTTCTCTTCGTGTGCGTCTGAAGTCACATCTGCCTTTGTAAACCATTGGTTAAATTCTGTCCAGGTCTGGCTTCTTTCCTACCTGTGTGATTTGAGTGAGTGACTTAAATGCTGAGCTACGATGTCTCTTGTAAAACAGGGAATGTATTTGCCTCATTGTGAATCTTGAATGAAAAGATGTGATATGCTCAGAGCAATGCTTGACTCATAATAGTATTATTCACTCACTATGTTGTTTCATAATTAATCTCCATTTCACATGGTTGAAAACTCAGCTGGCCGGGGCCTATATAGCGTCTGCCTATTACATAGAGCCCTCTAATGACCTGATACTAAGCCATGGACAGCCAAGCAACTGTGAGCACTGACTGCACACAAAACACCTAGGTATTCAGCAAATACAAAAGAAACAACCAGGAAACATGAAGTTGTTGAAATTATTAGTATAATATGTAGAATTCTAGGTTTTTTTAAGTATTCTTGTTCTCAAGATGACTGCACCTGTATATGACCATTCAGAAGGGTGATAGCTGTTCTTATGTAGCTAAATAGTCTGTATGATATAGTTGAAACCCATCATTTGAAATCAGTGGTTTGTACCTACTTGACTAGGCCTGCCCTTGTCTAGCTGCAGTAAACAGCACAGATGCTAACATGGCATACTTTTCAAGTCACAGATACATAAATGGAATGTGGGACATGGGGACTAGGAACAGACAGTTGAGTGTTGAGTCATCAAGAAGGCACGGAATTCAGACTGAGGGAAGAGAAGAGAAATCACCCGAGATTTCCACTGTGGGACCATGATGGGAGGTTAAAAGGAAACTGCTGGGAAGTGAAGATAAAGTAATAGCTGGCAAACTGAGGCAGAATTGGCAAGAGCACTTTAAAAAAGGTTAAAAGGTTTGAAGGTCTATATGCCCATTTCCCCTCTCCTACGGAAAGACAGACACGTGGCTCCTTCAGCCTTGCAAACCAGCGACCCAGAGTTGGCAGGGATCATGATTGGCTTCTCTCAGCTCTGAATCAGATGCACGCAGCAGCCTAGAGCGGAAGAATGGGACACCCCAGGCTTTGTTTTCCTTGTGTGTAAGAGAACCAGAATACTGAGGGATCGTGAAGGTGGAAAACCCACAGAAAGTACCTAATATTTGGCTTACACATACTGAGCATTCAGTGAGCAGCTGTAAGACACCAACTAAAGATTGTTTCTAAGACTTAAATAAGTGCCCCCCGCCCCCCAAAAAAGGAACTTAATTGGGAAAACTTGTCCAGGCATAGGCAAAAATCAATTTTCATTCATCCATGCTGGGTTATATATGTGAGCTTCAGACGAAGAATAAAAATGAAGACCTGGTATCATTGCTTTCAGCCTCATCCCAAGACCAGTGAAATGACCAGAGTTCCTGGCATCCCCAGATTAGTACATGATGAACAGTTGGGTGGCCACAGAGAGGACTACTGTTTATCTGATCAGCACAATAGCTGCAGAAGCTTGAACAGGCAAAGCATTTGGATTTATTGCCTAGATCAGTAATTTCAAATACAGGTAAGTATTTCAGTTGTGCAGGTTATGTCATTTTTTGGTCAGTCATTGAAAATGTATGTTAGAGGATGAGAGCACTTCAGTTCATTGTGAACACTAATGTAATCAAAAATTAAGAATGCAGTAAATAGGAAAATAGATGTTATCTAGATAAGTTAATCTAGATCAGTTTATCTAGATGTTATCTAGAAGAACTTTAACAAAAATTTCTAAGCATTAAATATGAGGCATGAAAGCGATAGGAAATTGATCAGCATGGCGAAAATCTTAAGTGCTTCCGAAGATACTCAGAAGCTTCTTGCCGTGCACGAGGCTTGAGATGGAGGGATTGTGTACGATTAAATCATCAACCAGGTTTTTTAAAGTCTAAGTACTGGGGAAGATGGAAGTCCTTGTCTTAAAAGTTACTAGGACACAACTCTCAGGTTGGTTGTAGGGCTGGCCACAAGACGCCTTGCTGTTCCACCAACATCAGGTAAAGGTGAGCCGTCCACTTACTATGACAAACGTGCAGATGGCACAGGAGCAATAAAGCAACTGATGGTGCTAAGAAAGTTTCGTTCCTGCCTGAGGTCAAGCTTGGGAACATTCTGACAGTTCAAGATACTTTTTCTGTCTAGATTTCACATTCCTTGTGTCCCAACCAAGCAGTTCTCTAACAGTGACATTTGGCTGCAACCAAATGCAGAATTTTAATAATCATTCAGCCAAGATGTATATTTGGGGCAGCTGCAGGAAAAATTGTCAGGATCCATTTTAAAATGTATTCCTTTTCTCTTCTAGCCACCCAATTAGCACAGTATCAAATACCATGTCTCCCAGAGAGGACCAGCCCACACACCAGTTGTTCAGGGCTGGTGTACAAGAGAACAGTAACCAGTCATTATGTTCTGGGACAGACTGGCTGCTTGACCTTTCCAGCAAAACCCTGGCAAGTTAGGTAGGTGTGGCAGGAGAGCGGGTGGGGTAAAGATGTTTCTGCTGAGCTTGGCAGAAGTTCATTTGCTATCTGCTGGGAGATTGGTTCCATCCACCAACTCTAGGAGCCTTCAGAGGAGTCCCAATTCTTTACCTGTTAGTGACCAAAATGAAATCATATCTTTCCGAGTTTTGATGACCCGCTCACAAACACCTCTATCTCCCTTCTCCTATTTAGCACTAACCCTAATAATTAAGGGATAGCTGGAGTTGACTCAATCTCTTAGTTGGGAGGCCGTGAACGTGAATGAGAAGATGCATGGATCCGTGCATGAGGGGCTGGCTGGTTTTTCACTAGCTTGGCTCGGATTGGTTTCAAGTCTGCCTCCTCTTTCTGTTCTAGGGCCATGGGGTATTTCTCAAGACTGGAATAAGGACAAAAGAGGAAGGAAGGCCAACGAAAGGTTCGCTGCAGTGCAAACTGCTTGTTGGGTGCACATTTTGGTCACCTGCTTTTACATGTATAGTTGCCAACTCCAGAGAGCTAGGATTCCTCTTAGACAATGCTGTTCATACTCTCTTGACAGGTGGAACCCTTCAAACAAAATTCTATCAAAGATATCCATAAAGTGAATTAAAAATCAGAATGGCTCTAAAAGCAGAGGCTAAGGGCTCAGGCCCCACCAGCTTCAGTTCCCAAGGCTTGAAACCACTGTTTGAAGAGAACTACTCTGCTTACAGGCCTGGGTTTGTAGACCAGCTTTGGTGAGACATCAGTACGGCCTTAAACTGTTAGAGCTTTCTCAGCTCTGTGAAGCCTTGTCCAATAGCTAACTGGCTAAGAAATGTAATCCAAGGACTCTCCCAATAGAAAATCAAATAGGTAATCACTTCAGGATTATTTAGCTGGCTTTCCTTTCTTAGCATCGCATTACAGGACACAGGTCAGGAAAGCATCCTGTAGATTGAACAGAACATCCGTAGGAGGCCAGGGTTTTTCGTTGGGGGTTCCAGTGCCTCTGTCTGTTTCCTGATTGTGTATTTGTATAATTTCATTAAATGTATTTCACTGTGTGTATATCCAGGTATGTCACCATTTTATGTGTAGTTAGAGACAGTATTTATGTATATTCCTCTAAGTATAATAACCATGGTTATTTTATATTCCATCTGATTCTTCCAATATCTGAATCTCTGGGGGTCTGTTTCTTTCATTTGTTATTCCTACTGGTTTTTCAGTGTTTCCGTGTGTTTGTGACCTTTAAGTGGGAGTTGCCCATTTTTTTTCCTTGCATCTTTACCCGTAGGCAGTCTCTGGCCTGGATGGAGGTTGAGTTCTGTCAGTCAAGATTGAGTTTGCCTCCACAGGTAGACTGGGACACTGATAATATAGAAACTTTAAATTCCTCGCTTGAAATTTTTCAGATCATACAGGTATCGTGAAATTAGGCCTCAAACCTATACGTCCTAATTGTGAATTCTCAGGAGAAAGCTTTTTATTTCCCTGTACTGAGTGCCAGGGCCAAGATAGGCAGGTTTCTTTGCTGTCTCCTTGTGTGTGGCAGGGTTGTTTCTTCTTTAGTTTTATGCCATATTCCTAACTGTATTCGGGGTCCGCTCTAATTAGGTTGAACCATGGGATGCCTACAAAATTCAGCAGTGTCCTAAAGTTTGGAGTTTAAAAAAAAAAAAAAAAAAAAAGCAACTTCCTAATAGACCTGGAGTAGGTCCTGGCCTCTATCCCCTTCGAGACAGAAACCATTTTGGTGTTCCCGTGCCTCCCAAGCTCAAGGCTCCTATCTCCACTTTGTGTAGGGATCAATCTGTTACTGCCAGCCCTGTAGTTTACTTGTTAAAAACAGACTTTTTATGGGATGCCTGGGTGGCTCAGTCATTAAGCGCCTGCCTTCCGAAGGCTTGAGTCATCATCCCAGGGTCATGTGATCAAGCCCCGAGCCTGTTTCTCTCCTCCCTGCTTGTGCTCTCTGTCGCTATTGCTCTCTCTCAAATAAATAAAACCTTTTTTTTTTTTTTAAACCAACATGCTCTTTATATTTGATTTAACATTTCAGTAGTTTTCATCAGGAGTGTCTCTCAGGGTCTCTCTCCATACTTTGGTCTCTCCAAGTTTCTTAGCTCACTTCTATTTCTATAGTTGATCTAATTAAGTGGAATCCTTGGCACTGTTTTTACTGCTGTTGGAGGAACCCAACATACCACCACTAACACCCGACTTTAGAATCCAAGGTGCCTGTCAGCTTTCTCTTTAATAGTCCTCTCATCCTTTGATCCTGGATCTCACTTCAAATGGGAATTAGTTTTTACTTTATACTTAAATTGTTTGAAGTTCCACCTGCAAATCCTTTTAAGGTCAGAATGTGATACAGAAAATAGTTTACTGGGTAGGTGTATTGTTGTGGTTATTTTTAAAACTCCTGTTGCTTTGCCGTGCAGTTTTCTTCCTATAAGAATTTATCGACCACTTGGCTTCCACACCAGGAAGTGAAGCCGCTGTCGTGGAGAGATTAATTATCAGGACTGAGGGAAGCCACACAACAGGCCAGACAGCGGAGGCTCCTCACCCCACAGTTCCACAGTTCAGCTCCGGGGTTATTGAGCTGGGTCCGTGAGCTCCCTGAAATTGTATGCAGTGTATTACCTGTAAGTGCACGTGTGACTCTATCTAAGGAGAGGTCTCATCAAGTTTGATTAATTAGAGAGCATTTAAGTGGTGGTTTAAAATGAGTGAGTGTGCTTGGGTCCTACCTCAAACTTCATTTGACTTGAAAGTGGCTATTCTTATAATTACTATAATTCTAGAGAGTTTCTAAAATACAAAGATAAATTCTTAAGCCTAGAATTTAATTCTCTCTCTCCTCTCCCCCTCTATGGTGTCATGTTTTAAAATGATATTTATGCACTCTGCTTGGTAATTATCTTACTTGTGGTTCCTTTGCCAAGAGTAACAGAGGTCCCGTTGGTAATAACTGGTATTTACATTGTGCGCGTTTGTGTTCATTTTGAGGAAACAAATAGAATCATCCATCTTGCAGCCATGAGGGAATTTCTGAGTTGTTAATAGTTTCTCAACAATATAGATGGGTGAGATTCAGTTTAAGCTTTCTATTCCTTTAGGAATCATTTGTTACAAAGAAGTAGGAATGCAAATTCAGTATTAAAAGGTTTTCTGCAAAAGTATGCTGCCCCAGCATGAACAGAGAACAAACTCATTTTTATAATGAGTTTGTGGATCCATGTGGCCTCTGGCTGGTTACAGTAGTCCCAAGTCTGCAGAAGCCCACGTGGGCAGCAGTGGCTCCTCCTGAGGGTCATGCTGGGCAGCGGTTAGAGCACCGGCATTGCAGGCTTGGGTCAGGGTGGGGATTGTCACCACCGCTTCCAGTTGTGTGGCTTTGGGTGAGTCTTTTAGCCCCTCAGTGCTTCCCTTAGAACAGGGATACTAACATCTACATCAGGGAATGCTGTGAGATTAAACTAAAAGCTAATACATGGAAAGAACTGAGACCTAGCCCTATTATAGCTGTGCAATGACTATGAGGCATTTTTTAAAAAAGATTTTATTTATGTATTTGACAGAGATCACAAGGCAGGGCAGCAGGCAGAGAGAGGGGAAGCAGGCTCCCTGTTAAGCAGAGAGCCCAATGTGGGGCTCGATCCCAGGATCCTGAGATCATGACCTGAGCCAAAGGCAGAGGCTTTAACCCCCTGAGCCACCCAGGTACCCCGAGGCATTTTTTTTTTTAATATTTTATTTACTTATTTAAGAGAGAGAGATCACAAGTAGGCAGAAAGGCAGGCAGAGGGGGAGGGAGAAGCAGGCTCCCCGCTGGGTGGAGAGTCATGCAGGACTCCATCCCAAGACCCTGAGATTATGACCTGAGCTGAAGGCTGAGGCTTAACCCACTGAGCCACCTAGGTGCCCCAACTATGAGGCATTTTTATTGTAACTATTTCCTGCCACCAAATCCAGGTAGCATTAAATGAATGGTATAAAACAGTTAAAGTAAACACCAAAAAAACACAGTGGTGTCTGGGTGGGTCGGTGAGTTAAGCATCTAACTCTTGATTTCAGCTCAGGTCATGATCTCGAGGTCATGGGATCTAACCCCACACTGGGCTCTGCACTCAGCGCAGTCGGCTTATCCCTCTCCGTCTGCTCCTCCTCCAGCCTGCACACTCACGCACTATCTCTATCTCTCTAAAATTTGGATCAATGAAACCTAAGCTGCTTTCATCATGAAAAACAAACAAGAAAAAATTCACTCCCTCACCATCATGTACTTGATAGAATTTGTGAAAAGCACAGAACTGTCAGTATCTGCCTAAAAACATTTGTTCTTATAACAAGCCACATTCCCAGCCCGGGTTCCTCAAGTGTGGGTTAAGGAGAACCTACTGATTTGTTGCCAGAAGAGGGAAAAGAGCTCAGAGGGCTCTCTTACAGCTGTGTGATTGTGCCAGAAGGAAGCAGAAAGGGCCAAACCCCCAAAATGAAGTGAGGACTGGACCTTGAGGGCCCTGGTGGGCCTGCGGGGGACAGCCGCTCGCTCAGAGTAGCGTGAGCTACTCCAGTGTTCATGGAACCCAGGTGCTAGAGCAAGGGGAGATGTTTTTCACTGTTTCTATGTAGTTAGTGGTCGTGCATGTGATCAGAAAGTTGTTTTCAAGGGTGGGAAAGGAAAGGCTAGGCAGTGGAAGGTCTCCTGAGCCTCAGTTTTCTTCCCCAGAGACAAGGAATCCCTAATTCTGTACATTCATAAAGATAAGTTGATCCTTTTTTCCTAATTTTTTGCACACTTCTACGTCTTGCTTTACGTAAGTCTGCTATCCTAAACTGAGTAGTAAATCTTGGGGATCCTCCTATATTATGTGTATATACCCATGCCTTATTCTTTTTAGAAACTGCCCAGGATTCCTTTACATAGCTCTCCTGTTACTTATTAGCTGTGTATGGATGGACTTTTAGGTTATTTGCAACTATAAATCATGCTGGAATAAAGATTGTTGCCCATACTGAGGTATGCACATGTTTAATTCAGGTGCTGGGAGTTGAAAAAATTCCATGAAGTAAAATTGTGAATCAAAAGGGAGGTCGATTTTTTTTTTTTTTTTAACTATTCACTCTGGGAAAATGTCACATATGCATCCCAGTAGACAGAAGAGTACCGAAGCCCCAGCAGTCGCCAGCTCAGAGCCAAGCCTGTGTGCTCTCTTTCCCTCACTGACACGATCGTTGGGGAAGATGCCCGAGCTATCGCTGTACCCATAGACACTTCGGTTTGTACCTCTAAAAGATGATATTTAAAACCGTAACTGAATACCATTATCCTACCTAATATCCAGTCAGCAAAATACTGAAATCCATGAGTTCATAATGACACGAAAATATTAGTTGCACAGTGTCCATACTCTGTCATGCCTTCTTCATTTGTTAACTAGAATATGCCTCTGCAGAGAAACTTCCCTGAAGTTTCCCTGCTACTTGATTATCCTGAATTACATAATGTTAGTAGTCATGTTGTTAATAATGTTCATATTATTGGGGCGCCTGGGTGACTAGTCGGTTGAGAGTTCATCTCTTGATTTCAGCTCAGGTCGTGACCTCAGGGCCCTGGGATCAAGCCCGTGTGCCTGAGTGTCTGGCTCCTCGCTTAGTAGAGAGTCTACTTCCCCCCCTCGCTCTCCCTCTGCCCTTCCCCTGCTCATGCCCCCCTCTCTCTAAAATAAACAGATCCTTAAAAACACACATATACACAAAATAGGGACACCTGGGTGGCTCAGTCAAACATCTGCTTTAGGCTCAGATCATAGTCCCAGAGTCCTGGGATCAAGTCCCGCATCAGACTCCCTGCCAAGCAGGGAGCTTCTCCCTCTCCCTCTACCTGCTGCTCCCCCTGCTTGTGCTTTCTCTCTCTGTCAAATCAATAGATAAAATCTTTACAGTAAAAAAGAAAAGAAAAAAAATCTCAAAAGCCACAAAATAATATTCATATCATTACTCTGAAACCATTATATATACTGTAGGATGAAGCATGATTGTGTTACTATTGCTAGGAACAAAGATTTTCACTAAGGGAAGAGATAAAACAACGTAATATCAAAAAAGTAAAAATTGTGTAGTCCTAAATCTGGACTGGAAATATCAGCATAATTATTAAAGATTTATTTATTGGGGTGCCTGGGTGGCTCAGTCTGTTGGGGGTCTGCCTTCAGCTCAGGTCATGATCCCGGTGTCCCGGAACTAAGCCCCGCATCGGACTCCCTGCTTGGTGGAGAGCCTGCTTCTCCCTCTCCCACTGCTGCTGCCCCTGTTTGTCCTCTCTCTCTCAAATAAATCTTTAAAAAAAAAAGAGGTATTTATTTATTTGTGGAGGGGGAGGGGCAGGGAAGGGGGAAGCAGAGTGCCTGTAGAGCATGGGGCCAGACACTCACATGGGACTTGATCCCAAGACCCTGAGATCATGACCTGAGCTGAAATCAAGAGTTGAGTTGAACACTCAACCAACTGAGCCTCCCAGGCACCTTGATAATAAGAATATTATTAACAATATGAGTACTAATTTTTTTTTTTTTACAGTTCTCTTTGTCCTTAGATTTCATTTTTTAGTCCTGGGATGCACCAATTACTGTCTTTTTTTTTTTTTAAGATTTTATTTATTTATTTGACAGACAGAGATCACAAGTAGGCAGAGAGGCAGGCAGAGAGAGAGGAGGAAGCAGGCTCCCTGCTGAGCAGAGAGCCTGATGTGGGGCTCGATCCCAGGACCCTGGGATCATGACCTGAGTCGAAGGCAGAGGCTTAACCCACTGAGCCACCCAGGCGCCCCACCAATTACTGTCTTAAAGTTCTTTTTGAGTTGTGTTTATTTAATTTTGCTTTTGTACTTAAGGATAAAATAATTACCTGGTCCCAAAGTCAAGTACACAAAGCAAGGTACATTCAGAGAAGTCTAGCTTATCCCCCTGCCCTCTCCACCCTGTCCTTACCTCGCTCTGTTTATCCTCCTAAGTGCATGTGCATGTATGTACGTGCATGTGTGTGTGCACATGTGCATGTCTAATGGAAGTAACGACATCTGTATACTCCTAGGTCCCCTGTGTCTTGGAGAATGGAAGCCTATCATACACTTGCTGGCACCTTGCCTTTTTCTTTAACAGTATCTCTTAGAGCCCATTCCACGACAATATTTGAGTTCCTCTTGCCCTTCTCTGGCTCCGTGATCCTACAGGGTGGGATGTACATACCTTATTCAACCAGTTCTCTGCCAGTGATCCCTGGGGCAGTTCCCAGCCCGTGCCCTCATGGCAGTGCGGTGGTAAGCCACTGGCACGTTCCTCTTTCCAAGTTTCTGGCCCAGTGTCTTTAAGATAGGTGCACAGAAGAGGTATTGCTGGCTCAAAGGGTAAATCTATATGCTTTTTGTTAACTTTGATATATTAATTTGCCAACCTGCCTTCCAACAACAGAAGGAAGCCCAGGATCATCCTTTGAGTGGGGAGTGGGGGGCAACACCAAGAAGGACCCTCTCCTCTAGAAGTTACGGTAGGCCAATGTGAAGCCTAGAGCTGCTACATTTTGCAACAAGGGAGGAAACTAGTCTGAGGAGAAAACCAACACAAGGGGAATAACAGGGCCAAAAGAACAGCAGACAGCCAGCCAGGCTTGATCAGACCCTACCTGAAACCTATCCTACTACCAGACTTAGTTCAGTAAAGAGACAAATTTCCTTTATATAGGTCAGTTTGAATTAAGTTTTCTGTTACTTGTAGCCAAGATCGGCTTCTTATGTTTTCCATCAACTTGGTGAGCGATGGGGAAAAAAGGAGCTTCTCAATAAAATGGTTTAAAATTACTATCAAATATCAACAGTTATATCATTCAAGTTCGTGTATTTCTGTTTTCCAGGAAAAAGCTTCACAGATCACCTTCGTGGTCCAGCCCAACACCACACCTTCTGGTGGCAGATGGGGTGGAATTGTGTGAGAGGTCGTTTTGGGTGCTCTTTCTCCCCCTGCTTCTTTCTCCAACAGCAGAGGAGTGAATTCCTCCCATGCTGATGGGAAAGCATGGAGCACCCACCAGTGCTTTTGTAATCCCTCTAGATGAGCAGTCATAGCCTAAAGTTGGAGGGTGTAGAGAAGAAACATTGCCACCAGCACAAACTGGTGTGGCTCAAGAAAGTGGACGTTGCTGGTGACAGCCCAAGAAAAGACCCAGACCAAGCTGGGTAATGCCCGTGTTCTGTTCGGCGCCAAACCCGGTGCCTGTCCCGGTGTCGGCCCCTTTCCCTCCCACCTCATTGTGAGTGCCAGGCTCCGCCCTGAGCACAAGGTAGGTGCTCTCATCCCCGTTTGACTGAGTGATGAGGAAACTGAGGCAGATTGTTACTACTAAGCAAACGACACTTTTTTTTAAATTAAACATTAGCCCAGCCCAGTAGGCACTCCCTAAACATGCACCAAGTGAATGAATGGTGCCTATTTTACCGGGGTTGCAAAAGCTGTTAACTCGTTAGTAGCTTTCTTCATTCAGGGATTATTTATAGCAGCTACTTTGCACCAGGCCCTGGGAAGACAGAGGACCTGCCCTCGTGGATTCAGTCTGGTGGGAGGCATGTGCAGTAAGGCAAGAACTGAGTGTTGTGGGGAGGTGTGCATGAGGCAGGCACCTGGGGGTGGCCTGGTCTGGGGGTGTTGAGAGACCCTGCTGGGGAAACGCCATCGTGACAGAGCTGAGCATGAGAAGGAACGGCTGGACCCAGCTGGTAGGCACAGCATTTCAGAAGGAGGAACAGCAGATGCGCCAGCCATGGAGGAGGAGCCTGGCCTATGAGAGAAAAATCGAGACCGTCGGAGCAGGAGCAGAGTAGAGGGGTGTGGGCCGGTCATAGGGGAGCAGGCTTCAGACAGGCGGGGCCTCCTGCGTTTTGATCCCAAGAGCCAGGGGAAGCCAGAGAAGTTTGCGGAGCTTTGTGATTCAAGAAACAAGCACTTTATTCCTTAACTGGTGGTAAAGACATGTTTTTTAGTTTTATAGTATTCTGCATAATTATTTGAGTGTCTGTGATATTTCCTAACAAAGAGATGAGACTGTGTCAAAACTGCTGTCAGTACAGTGTGGGGAGCAGGTCTGAGGAAGGTAAGAGCGGGTGTGCAGAGACTGTTACAAGCAAGACAGTGGTTACATGGCCCGGGGTAGTCGTCGTGAAGACAAGAGAGGATGTCCCCCCGTGACATTGCAAGGCAGAATTGTAGGGCTTCACGTGAATCATAGGGTGGTTGGGTGAGGGGTAGGGAAGAATCAAGATCCTTTTCTTTCTTTTCTTTTTTAAGATTTTATTTATTTATTTGATAGAGAGGGAGCATGTGACCACAACAAGCAGGGGGTTCAGCAGAGAGAGAGGAAGAAGCAGACTCCCCACTGACCAGGGAGCCCAGTGCAGGGTTTGATCCTGGGACCGGGGGTCATGACCTGAGCCAAAGGCAGACGCTTAGCCACTTCACTGACAGAGCCTTCCAGGGACCCCTCAAGATCCTCCTCTAAGAGGAAAAGCCACATGCCTAACAAGAAGTTCTGTTTCCATTCTAAAGACAACAGGCACTAGCGCCTGCTGCTGCCTAGTGGGGACTCTGGGACAGACAAAGCTGGCTTCCGATTCACCAGCAGTGACATGAGGCATGTGCGTCAGCCTCCCGGAGCCTCCCTCTCTTTCCTTTAAGATGCTCAGTGGTTGTGAGGATTACACAAGGGCGGGCACAGAGAACGTTTCCTCACACGGTGCCAGGCACAACAACCAGTCAGTGGAAGGGCTCTGTCTGGTTGTTATGGAAAATCTAGATTTTCTTTTTTTTTAAGATTTTATTTACTTATTTGACAGAGATCACAAGTAAACAGGCAGGCAGGGGGTGGGGGGAAAGCAGGCTCCCCACCTAGCGGAGAGCACAATGTGGGGCTCAATTCCAGGACCCTGGGATCATGACCTGAGCCGAAGGCAGAGGCTTAACCCACTGAGCCACCCAGGTGCACCAAAATCTAGATTTTTTAATATCTGAGTTGGCGGCAGGATCTGGTTTGGATCCCAGGTCACCAGCTTCATCCACTGGTTCTCGGGACTCCCCTGCAGTGCTTGACAGAAATACAGTGACCTGGCCTCACCTCCAGAGAGTCTGATTGGGAAGCTGGAGCCCAGGAATATGTGGTTTCATTGAGTTCCGTTCCAGAGTGATGCAGATGCTAGGGTCCACAGACCACACTCATAGAGGCCCTGTTCCAGACCCTACTATAATAAGACACACTGACACTCCCCCACCTCCCCCCAACACACACCACTGCCCAGGTGGTGGTAAAAAGAGGCCTGACCTCTCTGCCTCTGTTGGTCACTCTTCGGAGGCTGTGACAGCAACACCAATCAAACCTGCTGCAGCACAAAGGGAATCCGTTGGCCTGTGCAACTCACGTGAGCAAGGCAGCTGTGAGCGCAGCACGGTGTAGCCTCCCTCCTAGCCATGAGATGCCTCTGCCCCTGTCTGTGTTGGCCTGACCCCGGGCAAGCCTTCTCCATATGCTGCTCCCCAGGCCCAGGTGCAGTCATCCTTGCAAATGACAGTCCCAGCAGAGGAGCTGTCAGTGGAGGGTCCCAGCCAGCGGCGCCCGTGGAGCCCCCCTGGCCTCGTGGGGTCAGCCACTCTCGAACCGCTTGAGTTGAAACTAGGGACAGCTGATGTTACCAGGAGAAGGGGGATAGATGCCGAGCAGGAGAAAACTGAAGACGGCCACCACACTCCAAAGGGAGTGCTCCGATGAGAACTATCCCTGCAAACAGTGAGTTCTGGCAGGCGTGAGCCCCCAGTCGCCAGCCAGAGATGGTCAGGCTATAGCCAGAGAGCACTTTGTTTTGTTTTAAAGATTTTATCTATTTATTTGACAGAGATCGCAAGTAGGCAGAGAGGCAGGCAGAGAGAGAGAGAGGAGGAAGCAGGCTCCCCGAGGAGCAGAGAGCCCGAAGTGGGGCTCGATCCCAGGACCCTGAGATCACGACCTGAGCCGAAGGCAGCGTCTTAACCCACTGAGCCACCCAGGCGCCCTCCCAGAGAGCACTTTGTAAGGTGCTGCCCCAAAAAAGGAAGTTTTCTTGCAAATACTTCTCCAGCGTCTAGACCTCAGCTCCTAGAATGTCCTTTCTCTGCCTTTTCCTAACCCAGGAAACCCAGCTTCACTATCACTTTCCCCAAGAAGCCGCCCACCCCAGCCACCATGTGGCTTTGCCTTCTGTGTGACTGTAACCATAGCTCCCAGAGGCAGAGTGGGCTCGAGTCCTGCCCTGCCCCTTCATAGCTGGGTGACCTTGGACAAGGGCCTTCATTCTCTGGGCCCTGTTTCTCTCATCCATCTAATACCCGGCCATTTCCCGAAGTTCTCCCTGCCCCTCCTCAGCCATCATCAACTTCTAGCTGTGTGCACGATGCTCTGAATAAAGGCATACTTCTCATGGTCCCTTGGAGCAAGGTGTCCCGGGACTAAGGGCTCCCCATGGGGTGGGAGCAGCAGCGTCGGAGCCTGGTCTGACAGGACGGCTGGCATGCATCTTGCTGGCTCACACCCTCAGTCTTGCTCCCTGAGATGCACGTGCTGCCACCTTTGACCAGGAGGAAGGCCCCAGGAGTGGCAGAGCAGTGATCCAGAAGCCACTCCATAGAACGGAGCCACCTTACCTGCTCTGCAAGCCAGGCCTCCCACCTTTGGCAGGAGAAGTACCTTCGGGTTTGCTGAAGCCATGATAATTTGGGGCCCTCTGTTGCAGCAGAACATCGCCCGAACTCAGAGTCCCTGCCTCCCGGGGTTGGTTGTGCAGGTTAGAGAAGATGTGGTCAAGATGCCTGGCCCGGGGCCCAGTGCGCAGTGGGTGCTCCCTCGGGCGGGTGGCTGTTCTCTGCTCCCAGTTATCCTAGACGTCCGCTCCGTGGGCCTCCTGCGTATGAGCGGGCTGTTGGCCGGCCGCCTCCCGCACTGGGGCGAGCACCTTCATGCTGGTGCTTCTGTCTTCTCTCTCCCTCAGCTCTTGCCTGGTTCCTTGGATGCCAATGAGAGAAACCAACTCTGGACAATTATTGGAAGACTGCAAGGTGCCCACAGGATGGCAGGGGAGGCCGAGACCCAGGCTTGGCACGGACGGACGTCACCGTGGCTGAGCTGCCACACTGCTGATCCCGCCCAGATGTGAGCAGATGCCAACGGTGCGGGGTCTCCTTGCGTCTCTCCTCCAGGCCCCTTCCAGAAGAGGGGACACCTTGGTGAACACTTCCACCAGAGCAGACCCAACAGCAGTAAGTTCATTCCCCAAAAGGACAGTAAAATGGTCACTGAGCAGCGAATGTCCCAAGTATGGATGGGGTCTGGATGCTCTTGGAAGTGAGCAACAAAGACCGTGACCCACACAAGAGTGAACTCCATCACCTCTCAAAAACGGATGCCTGCATGTGGCTGCTCACGGTGAGTGGGTCGGTGGGTGGTCAGCGGCATCACTGGGGCCCAGGTGCTTCCCACCCCTGGCTCCGCCCTCAGGCTTCAAGCAGGAGCTCCAGACCTGAGGAGGAAGGAGAGAGGAAGGCCCCTCCTGTGCCTCTCCTGGGAAGCCCTTTCTGGAAGCGTAACGGCAAGGACAGATGGAATCACCAAAACGGGTTTGGACTAATCTCCTGAGTGGAAGGAAGTTGAGGGGTTAATCCCAGGTCCACTTCTGGGCAGATGAGGGACCCATGTGGTGGCAACTTCTCCAGCTGGTCAGGAAGGCTGAACCACATGGTTGAGTATTTTCCATGAGTAACCAGCACGTGGAACAAGGCAGTGCGGCCCAGTCCTTGAGTTCGAGGTCCTGCTCATCAACATGAGTCAGAAGATACTTCCAGGGTCTTCTGCCCTCATCGCCCCAACGTTAAGCCTCACCCATGTCAATAGGCAGGGAAGATTCCAGAGAACTGGAGAACTCGGCTCCCAAGCATTAGCACCCGCTGCTCCTGCCGCAGACAGGTAAGGAGTCCATTGAGAACCTCAGAGCACGTGTCCTGCCCTGGCTCTGCCGCTGACCAGCTGTGTGGCCTTGTACCTAACTTTCAGAGTCGCTGTTTTCTGCATGAAAGTGGGGACAAATACTCAGCACACGTTTGCCCAACATTCTTCTATTCTAGGGACCATCTAGGCTGGAGGCTCTGCGTGGGCCCTGCCAGTCCTCCCTCTGTTGTCCCCTCTCTCGGCTTGGTTTTGTGAGCGGCCACTGCTCCGGGTGGTTCCTGAGTCTCTTCTCTGTGTCCCTCTTCTCTGCACCGTCCCTCCCGGTCAGCCCACTCGCCTCAGCTTCTGACACTCACACTTCTGTCTTCCTGGACCACTGGCCCCCTGGCCTCCAGGACCCACACACCTTTGGCTTTTCCTTCTACCTCCGGTTACCCTCTGTGGCCCCTCCGCAGACTCCCCTCCCGGCTCAGCCTCTAGCTCAGCGCTGGGCCGTTTGTCCACACCCCGGGAGGAGGCGCTCAGCCTGCTTCAGGGTTTTCGATACCAGCTCTGTGCCGACGACCCCCTCAGAGAAAAACCCCACGTGTTTCTCCACGTCCTGTACTTTTGTTTCAACAAATGTGTGGCTTTTCCACACCCAGGAGTTCCGGCACTAACAGCCTGGAGTTAGCGCAGACCCCACAGGCTAAGTGCTGTCCCATGAGACCCCGCACCCTGCCCCCCGCTACTTCAGACGCCATTTGAAAGTCCAGGTCGTCACCTGGGCCTCTTTCATCAACCAGACGTTCCCATGATCCCTCCGCGGGTTTGATAACTTGCTAGGATGGCTCACAGGACTCGGGAAAATGGTTTACTTATAATTAAGGATTTATTCTAGGACACAAGGCACAAACAGCCAGATGGGAGCCATGCACGAGGCAAGGTTTTGGGCCCAATACCTTGGGGCTCTCTCCAGGCATGGAACCTTCCCAGCACCTCCCTCCACCTGCTCACCAGCCAGGAGAGTCTCTCGACTCTTCCACTTAGAGGTTTTTTTTTTTTTTTTTTTAAGATTTTATTTATTTATTTGACAGACAGAGATCACAAGTAGGCAGAGAGGCAGGCAGAGAGAGGGGGGGAGGCAGGCTTCCCGCTGAGCAGAGAGCCGGACGCGGGGCTCGATCCCAGGACCCTGAGATCATGACCCGAGCCCGAAGGCAGAGGCTCAACCCACTGAGCCATCCAGGCACCCCCGACTTAGAGTTTTGACGGGAGACTCCATGGTGCACTCACAGCTGATTCACTCACTGGCCCCTGCTGAATCCTGCAGCCTCCAGTTCCCTCCACTCCCCCGGAGGCTGGGGAGTGGGGGTGAGGAAGGGGGGTAGAGGTGGGACTGAAAGTTCCTGCCCCCGGCAACCAGCTCCCCCCATCCTTGGGGGTTTTCCAAAAGTGACCTCATTCACATACACTCAGGTGTGTCGGAAAGGGACTTGTTATGAAGAACGGCAGATGCTCCTTTCGTCTTTATCACTTCTGGAGCCTTTTCAAGAGCTGGGGGCAAAAAACAAGTATTATACGATGCTCCTAGTGCTCTTATCCCTTAGGAAATTACAAGGGTTTTAGGCGCTCTGGTCAGGAGCCACGGGCGAAGACCAAAATATCTATTTCTTCTATCACAACATCACACCCCGAACCCCTCTCCCAAGTTCCAGATTCAAATCCTACTGCGCACGTGACCCCTCCACTTCGATAATTCAGATTAGTCACCAACAACTGGGCTGTCCCCTCCCGGGCTTTTCTGCCCCAGGGGTGGCACCACGCCACACTCAGGCGCACTTCCTCGCCTTCCTCCTTCATGTCTGGTGCACACGCCGTCCGGTCTTGTATCGGTTCTACCTCCCGAATCCATGCCCATTTTTCTGTTCCTACTCCCAGCCACTACCTGGCCTGCTCTTCCACTTGTGCCTTCCCTGAGATCAGCTCCCTAGCCAGCCACCAGAGTTCCCTCAGGAAAAGCAAACCGTATCAGTGGATGAAAAAATAAGCAGACCATGGCACAGCCACAGAAGGGGATATTCAGCCACAGCAGGAATAAGGTGCACAGAGGAACCTTGAAAACATGCTGAGTGAAAGAAGCCAGTCGCAAAAGGCCACATTTGTAGGACTCTGTGTGATGGAAATGTCCAGAACAGACAAATCCACAGAGACAGGAAGCAGGTCAGTGGGCGCTTGGGCTGGGGGTGGTGGTGCAGTGGGAATGCAGACCAGCTCCTGAATGGGTACCAGGTGTCCTTTTGAGATAACAGAGAAGTTCTGGAATGGAGTAGTGATGAGTACTGTCCCACATTATGCATGTACTGACCGTATATAACAGTTCAAGTAGTAAAGTTTATGTTATGTATGTTTCACCACAATAATAATTTATCTTATCTTGTCCCTCCCCTGCTTTAAATTCCCATGGCTTCTTGCACTTCGCATGAACTCCAGTGCTTCCTGTCCCCTGCTCTCCTCTCTGACCTACTTCTCCCCACTCTCTGCCCCTCCCACCATGTTGGGATAATTCTGGCTTCCTTTTGGTTTTTCACCAAGCCAGGCTCTTTCCCACCCCAGGGCCTTTGCACATACTGTTCCCACTCGGTAGAAGGCTTTCCTCTCCCTTCATGATCAGCTCTCCCTCAGTTTTCAGTATTAATTTAAATGGCACAGAGAGGCCTTCCCCAACCCTCCTACCTCAGTGGGACCCCCTCTCTCTCCCCAGCACTGTAATTCTCTGCCATAACCCTGTGGTCGTTTCTTTCACAATACCACCACTGGGTCTTTGTGTGCCTCCCTACAGAGAGTAAGTTCCTTGAGAGGAAGTGGGCTCTGTCTCATTCACCTCTGTGTTCTCAATGCTTAGCTCATAGTTGGCACTCGGATGCTGCTTGCTCAATTAAGGAAAGAACATCAGCTAGCAAGGGAAAGGATGGAGGCAGGATTTAAAGCCAGATTTCTTTGATGCCGACTCCTTTCCACTCCTCCACGTGATTCTGAACGATGTATAAAGCAGAAGCTTGAACCAAGTACCAGAGGAGGGGGTCAGAGTTAGCCATAAGCTTTTAATGTAGTGACGTGATCACGTACAGGTCCACCAGGCTTGTGTGGCTGTCACCTGCTCTAGATGAATCACACCCACTGGCAAAGCAGCCTCTGGACCCAGACGGCAGAGGCAACTCTGGAAAATCCAAACAGGGCCCCGGCTGAGGTCTCACGGACTTCTCTCTCCTCCTTTCTCTTTCCTCGAATCCTCCTAGAGCCAGGACCAGGGTTTTGCCCTAGAAAGGGAAGTAGTCAACTA
This sequence comes from Mustela erminea, assembly GCF_009829155.1. Classification (NCBI taxonomy): domain Eukaryota; kingdom Metazoa; phylum Chordata; class Mammalia; order Carnivora; family Mustelidae; genus Mustela; species Mustela erminea. Next base: position 84,420,790 of record NC_045626.1, read on the forward strand.
CAGCAGCTGAAAACACTGGCCCAGAGGAAACAAAACCAGCAGAGGCAGCCCTCTCTCCCACTGCATCAAGCCAGAATGAGCCCATGCCCTGGCCCAGTGCCAGCTCTCCTGGGGCACAAGCAGGCCAGACCCAGGGCCCATGCTCTGACCTTCCTCAAAATGCTCCCCAAACATTAAAAGGCAGGCTCCCAGAAAGCTCCTGGGACAGTGACAGACTCGTCCTTGAGCAAGCTGGGCTTACTGCTTGATAAGAAATGTGCAATGGGGGGCAGGGACTCCCTTGTGCAAGAGGACTGCGTTGGCATTGCTCAAACCAGAGGACAAGTCCTTCCTCTAAAGCGGGAGTTCCTAATCCTTCTTTGCAACATGGGTCCTCTTCTACGGGGCAATGTTTTTAACTATGTAATACAGAATGCCTTGCATTACAAACGATCCATTATCTTGAAATGCTGTTATTGAATTATTATTTATTTTTTAGATTTTATTTATTTATTTGACAGACAGAGATCACAAGTAGGCAGAGAGGCAGGCAGAGACAGAGGGGGAAGCAGGCTTCCTGCTGAGCAGAGAGTCCGATGCAGGGCTGATCCCAGGACCCTGAGATCACCACCTGAGCCGAAGGCAGAAGCTTTAACCCCCTGAGCCACCCAGGCACCCCTGAATTATTTTTTAAATTGTGATAAATACATGAGAACTGACAGCTGGTTTAGTAACTACAGGAATTTTGAAGCAGTGGTGACTATAACCTAGATTTTAGGATATCTGCAATAACCGTCTTGTGATTTGAAGACATCTGTGATCTCGGTTGATGACAAAGCCGTGGGTACTGCTAATACAAGTGTGGGCTGTTACCTGCATTCATCACGGCAGGAAATGTTCAATTTCAGTTGATGAAAGCAAAGTAATTTTTTCCTATCCTAAATGACCAGCCTCTTAGACTCTCTGGACCGTAGAAGAACGTGCCGGAGCCTTGCCTCCCCAACTCACATGGGAGCTCTCTGAGGACCGAGCTGCTTATCTTATAGTAAGTTTCTGGAAAGGGCCTGCCTACCACACGGCAGGCATCCAACATGGCTCTGTTGAGCCCCTTGGATCTTCTAGGCAGATAATCACATAGATCACAGATGGGACATTCCCTCTTTTCAATCTTTGTCCTTCTCGCCTCCTTTCTTGTTTCGCTGCATTAGCTGGGGTCTTCCATACGATGTGGAATAGAAGCAGTGACACTGGGCAGCCTTATTCTCAATGTTCATTTATTAATTCATGCCGTAGAGATGTAAAGCACCTACCATGTGCCCGATGTGACAAAACTGAGATCTTTTCCTGTCCCACTGAGGAGACTGAGGCATTCTGTGGACGGAAATATTGAGAACGTGACCAAATTCTCTCTACTTGCTAACCTGCTCTCTTAGGAGCCTGATTCCTCAAGAATACGGAAATAAGTCCCTGCTGGTGGTTGCAGGCTCAGGGCATAGCTAAGGCTGGCAGCTATGGGCTTCCCCTGGACCACAGCAGAGCGGGTAAGGAGGCAGCACGTGGGAAGGATGATGAGAGATCAAGCCAGGGGCACGGTTGAGGCCACCAGCTGTCCGCACTAAGCTTGTCACTGCAGGCAGAAGAAATTGTTAGAGCCAATGGAAAGAGGGATGCAGCCCTGGGGTGGGCAGTTAGGTGAGAAGATGCCTGATACCTGTTCTCTCCACCTCTTCCCAGTCCTGAGGGAGTGAATGCAGAGACCAGGCCAGTGCACACACCCTCCACTCTGTCCAGCAGGCACTGGTAGGGGAGGGACATTGTTAATTAAAAACAAGATTGATGTGTAAAATGGACCAGAATAGGGGGCGCCTGGGTGGCAAAGTCGGATAAGCGTCCGACTCTTGGTTTTGGCTCGGGTCATGATCTCAGGGTTGTGAGATCCAGAGTCTGCTTGAGATTCTCTCCCCTGCCTTCCCACCCGCCCAGATAAATATTTAAAAAAAGAAAATGGGCCAGACTGGGGTTAAGGACTGGAATAGGAGTGTTGCAATAAGAAAATGTGACCGAGAAGTCAGATGAGACTGAGTTGTTTTTGTTTGTTTTTAAGAGGGGAGAGAGCATGGGTCGGGGGAGGATGGGGGAGAGGCAGAGAGGGAGGGAGAGAGAGAGAGAGAGAATCCTCAAGCAGACTCCCCACTGCGCGCGGAGCCTGACTCGGGGCTTAATCCCAGGAGCCTGAGATCATGACCTGAGCCAAAATCAAGAGTCCGACACACAATCAACTGAGCCACCCAGGCTCCCCCGGACAGAGATGTTTTTAAGAGAGCCTACTGCCCTACAGGTGGGGGGGGGGCAGGATTGGGAAAAGCAGACTCCATGGAAGCCAATGGAAACAATACCACCCCGATAGGCAGACGACAGCCCCCCTCCCCAGATGTCTCCATCCCACTCCCCAGGATTCGTGAATAAGCTACCACACCTGGTGGAAGGGACTTTGCAGGTGTGATTAATCAAGGACGTAGCCGAAGGGGATTATCCAAGTGGACCCAAGGTCATCACAAGGTCCCTTCAGGAGGGAGAAGGGTCAGATCTAGTGGAGAAGGGCTGATGATAGCCGAGGTCAGAGGGCAGCCGCCAGCAGCTGAGGAATGCAGGCCCGCTCTGGCAGCTCCAAAAGGCAAGAATCCCCCGCTAGAGCCTCCAGAAGGAACAGAGCCCTGCCATGACCTTTGATTTTAGCTCTATTAAGACCATTCGCACTACTGACCTCCAGAGCCCTAAGATAACAAATCTGTGTTTTAAGCCACTGGGTTTGTGGTAACCTGTTAGAGCAGCAATGGGAAACTAATACCGCTCCCAGGACTGAGACTCCTTCTGCCCCCAACTAAACCAGAAGCAGGGAGATGTGAAAGAGAGGGCTCCTCCACCCTGAGGTTTGGGACAAACGGTCTTTTTAGGAAGAGGGAAGCTAATGGAAACTGATTCCAGGACAGTGCCAGGAATGAAGTGCGAGCAGTGCTGGGGCACCCCGAGAGGAGAGGGACATTGCAGCTGGGCCCGGAAGGTAAGGAGTCCACCTGAGCAAGGGGGCTCAGCCTCCAGGCAGGAAGGCACCCTCCTCTGGCGCGGAGACCTCCTTCCCCCATTCAGGAGTGGCCGGCCTGCCGGCTTCGAGGTTGGCCATGCCTTCAGGACATTCTGCCCACTCTCCAACCTCTGCATGGCACATACAGTGCAGGGGACAAGCAAAGCCACTCAGAGCCACCCCTAAGTAAACCGGACAGGGGTGCCACCGGACATCAGGCCCGGCCTCCCCGAGTGTGTGTGGTGGGGAGGGGAGTGGACCCGCCCCCACTCCATCCCGCCGGAGGAAGGAAGTGGTTCCCTCCTCCCACCCCTTCCCTCTGGCTAGCCTGGGACCGGATTCTCGTGATTCGCGATTGGCTCCCACGGGCGGGACCTTTGTCCATCTGCAGGAGCGCAGGAGGCCCCGCCACGCCCGGGCCTACGGAGCGGGAGGGGGCGGGGGAGGGGGGCGAGCCGGAGACCAACAGTGAGACAGACAGGCCAGGGCAAGAGCCCCGGACCGTGGCGGCGCAGGGTTAGAGGGCGGGCTGGGGAGAGGGGAGGGGGTCAGGAGGAGGGGCGGGAAGGGAAGGAGGGAGGGGCCGGGCGGCTCCGCGGGCGCCGAGCTCGCAGTCGCTGCGGTGGCCGCCGGCGGTTGGGGCGCAGGGTAAGTGCTCCGCGGCTGGGACGCGGCGGCGCCGGCTGTAGGCGCTCTCCCAAGCCGTCCCAGCCGGAGCCGTCCGAGGAGCGGACCCTCACCCTCCTCGACCCCCTCCCCCAGCCTGCCTGGGACCCCGCCCCCAGTTGCCCTCGGTTCCAGCGTCTGACAGCGCCGGCCGGCGCGGGCGGACTGGCACTCCCCCGGGGACCCCTTGCCCTGTGCAGGGAGTACTGGAGTCCGCTGGAGGAACAGGGCAGGAGGCCTGGTGCCACGGGACCTGGGAGGGAAGCCCCTCTTGGCCTGAGTTACCTCCCCTTGAAAACGGGAGCATTGATAAGAACTACCCTTTCTTCCCGGGCTTACCCTGCAGACAGGTGCCTTCATCACCCGCCGAGGGCAGCAACAGGTGCGGTGAGGACCATCCTTGTCTCGTCTTACAGGTGAAGACGCCGAATCTCGGGCCAAGCCACTTGCCTTGGGTCACCCGGCCGAAGCAGGCAGAGCCAGAACCTACACCCAGGTCTGTGTGAACCCCTAAATCCTTTTATTCACCATCCCTGCCCCTCCCTGCCCCACCCCACCCAGGAAGACTGCGGGGGAGAAGTGAGGATGAAGGTAGTCCTGGGTATCCCAGGAGGAGGCTGAGATTAGACAACCGCCAGATTTCATTTATTCATTTGAGAGAGAGAGCATGAGCAGGGCGAGAGGCAGAGGGAGAAGCAGACTCCTGGCTGAGCAGGGAGCCCGAGGTGAGGCTCCATCCCGGGACCTGGAGATCAGGACCTGAGCAGAAGGCAGCTGCATAACTGACTGAGCCTCCCAGGCACCCCACCTGGGAATACTTTTAACCACTGCTCTCTTGGGGCAAGGTGTGCCGAGGAAAGAGAATGGTGGGTTGGGGACAGGTTAAACTCCGGGAGGCAGCGGTGCTGCCCCCCGCAGGAACTTACAGACCTCTCCCCACCATCTCTGCTGGGGGCAGGGGCCCTTACAGCCCCACTGTGGGGCTTCATCTCTCCATCACTCTGTTCCCTCGACTGTCCCGGGGGCTAAGCATGGTACTTACCGCACAGCACTGCTGAGATGAAGTGAGACACTTGGTACAAAGGCTTAGCCCAGCACCTTGCCCAAGGCTACCACGGAGCTATGCCCACCGCCCCCCCCCACACACCCTCCAGCTTCTTCCCTGTCCCTCTGAAAGCACACCTCTGTGCCTGACACCTTTAACCTCGGGTCAGTCAGGGCTCTTCGAGATCTGCACAATTTCCGGACAGCTTCTTGAGTAAGCCAAGGCTGCCAATGGCAACTTCTCGCACTCTTGAGTCCCTGGGGGAAAGACTAGTAGGGGCACCATTTTGAAAATCTTTGGGCTGACGTTTGCACAATTCCAGAACCACTCCGAGGTCCCCAGGCCCTCTGCGATCACAGGTTTAGAGAGAAGGAGGAAGCCCAGACTCTTGTTGCCCCAAACCGGCTCCTCATCTCCTCCCCCCACATCTGAGCCCGCAGTGGGTTCTGCTCCTCAGCATGTTCTGAATCTGGCCAGCCCTCTGCATCATCTTTTGCCTCCCCTTGGCCTCCCAGCCACCGCTCTTGACCCCTAGATCCTCAGCATCGCCTCCCAAGCCCTCTGCAAGGTCAGACTCTTGTGTCCTGCCCCTGTCCTTGCACCGCATGTTCCCTGCAGACCCACTGACCTCCTCTTTCTTCCTTGGACCTGCTGGGGTTTTGTTTTGTTTTGTTCCTTTGTTTTTGTCCCCTTGGGGCCTTTGCACATGGCCTTCCTTCTCCAGGGAATATCTTCCTGGCCATCTTCTTGTGACTTACCTCTTTGCAACTCTGGGACCGCTGTCCAAGTCGCCTCCTCGCCTTCTCACGTCTTCCCTGACCACTGCACCTGCAGGAGCCCCACTCGCCTGCTCTCTTCCTGCATTACCATTACTCCTTCTCTTTCTTCCCATGCTTAGCCTCAGGGGTTACCTTGCTTACGTGTTTCCCTGGTTCCCTGTTTGTCAACCCAGCTAAAGTATCTGTCTCCCAGTGCCCTGACCTTTTTCTTCATCACTTCGGATTCCCACCCAGAACCCAGCACAGTGCCTGGCATGTAGTAAAAGTTCCAATTTTGTTGTACAATTGCCAGTCATGTGTGCAACCATCAGAGTTCGACTTGTCATTGCTTAACAGCCTTCTTTCTGTATTTCTACATAGACCTCAGAATTGTTATTCCTTCTAACAGCCCACTGCCTTTCTCAGCTGTTCTCTAAAGTGGGGCTTGTGGCATCTTTCCAGGTTCTAGCCATCATATCCAAAGTAGCTTGTCCACATTGCACCTGTGTTTTGGTACTCAATGATTTGAAATAATAGCTCCAAACTGATGTGTTCAAGTCAAGAGTATGATTATTTTGAAGGCACTTGGCACTTATCACCAGAGGGCTGTTAAAGAAAAACAATGCCTGGCAGTATGCAAGTTTCCCTACAGCCCCACAAGCACTAGGTTTTATCACTTTTGTTTTGTCTAGTTTAATGGAGAGGTCATGTATGTATCTTTAAATTTTCTGTTGCTTGAATTAGTGAAGCTGGTTGTTTTTCTATAAATGTGCTCTTTCTATTTCCTGCCTTGTGAAGGAAGGAAATCTCCAGGGCACCTTAACAGCTCCCTTCACCTTTGCCTGTGCTAAAGGTTCCACTTGAGCCTGTCTCATGAGAGCAGGGTGAGGGCCCCCAGGGGCTAGAACAGGAACACACTGAGCTAGCTGAACTGTGCTGGTTGCAGAAGCCATCCTGCCAGTCGACCAGCAAGAAACCCTCTGAGAGACCCTTGTGCCTACAACCCATGCTACTGAGGAGAGAAAGAACTTTATTTTTTTGTTTAAGTCTTTATGAAAATTTTTTCCAGTTGATAATTTTTTCTTAAATTATCAAAGGACACGGTGTGCAGGGTTATTTATTAGAACATTGGGACAGCAAAAGATTGGGAAGTAATCCAAATTCTGATCACTAGTGGGACTACTACACACATTCCTCCAGGGGAACCTTGTGGAGTCATTCCAAGGAGTGCATTCAGTATAGCGCGTACTGATCGAGAACAACCAGAAATACTGTATTAGTCTCCAATAGCCGCCATAACAAATTACCACAAATTGGATGGCTTAAAGCAACATAAATGTATTACCTTACAGTGCTGGGGATCTGACGTCCACACTCTGTCTCAGTGGGCCAACATCGAGGTGTTGTGTGGCCAGGCTGCATTTCTTTTTTTCTTTTTTTTTTTAAATATTTTATTTATTTATTTGACACACAGAGATCACAAGTAGGCAGAGAGACAGGCAGAGAGAGAGGAGGAAGCAGGCTCCCCACTGAGCAGAGAGCCTGATGCGGGGCTTGATCCCAGGACCCTGGGATCATGACCTGAGCTGAAGGCAGAGGCTTTAACCCACTGAGCCACCCAGGCACCCCTACATATACACTTTAATGTATGTCTATGGATCTTTTTTTTTTTTTTTAAGTTTAAACTGGAGTGAAATTCACATAACATGAAATTAACCATTTTACAACTCTGAACAGTTCAGTGGCGTTTCGTGCGTTCCTGATGTCACGTAACGACCACCTCTATCCAGTTTCAGAACATTTTCATCAAACCAAAAGGAAACCCTGCCTCTGTTAAGCAGTCAGTCACCATCCCCCTCCCCACCTCCTAGTCCCTAGCACCCACCAGTCTGCTTTCTGTCTCTGTGGCTTTGCATATTCTGGGTGTTACATATCAGTGGAATCATGTCATATGTGAAGTTTTGTGTGTGGTTCCTTTGATTCCGTGTCCTGTTCTAGGGGTTCATTCATGCTATAGCATGGGTCAGGACTTCATTTCTTTTTAAGACTGGATAACGTGCCATTGTATGGGTGGAACATCTTTCATTTATCCATTCATCCCCTAATGGACACTTGGGTTACTTCCAACTTTTGGCTAAGAGTATTTTTTTTTAAAGATTTTATTTATTTATTTGACAGAGAGAGATCACAAGTAGGCAGAGAGGCACGCAGAGAGAGAGAGAGAGAGAGAGAGAGAGGAGGAAGCAGGTTCCCAGCTGAGGAGAGAGCCCGATGCGGGACTCGATCCCAGGACCCTGAGATCATGACCTGAGCCGAAGGCAGAGGCTTAACCCACTGAGCCACCCAGGCGCCCCAGGCTAAGAGTATTTTTGTATATGCATTTGTCTGAGTTCCTGTTTTCAATTCTTTTGGATATATACCAAGGATGTGCATCCTTCTACATAAACTTTGAGCTTTATGCTATTTTCAGACACTGTTAACGTAAGCAAGTTAAAAATAATTTGTATCAAAGTGTCGCAAAGCACACACTAAGATAAATGATAGCAGGATGTCAGATCTAGACAAACGTTTTCTTATTTTCCAGATCCAGAGAGGACAGGAAAATGGCTGCCTGGGATGAAAAGGTAAATTATTTCTGATGGACCAGCAGTGTTAAAGGACCTCCCCAGGCTTGAAGACCATTCTGTTTGGTGTTTCAAACAGGATAAAGGGAAAATACCTGTTTGGGATGCTTCTGCTATCCCGAAGTGTTCAGTCTCAAAAGTGAAAACTATAGTAGGAATTCACAAACCTCAAGATACCCCAGTAATCTGAATCAGATCTTCAAATCCCACCTCTGCATTTTAATAATAACCATGTGTCATGAGACCTGGACCTTCACCTCACTGAGACCTCTGTCTCCTTATCTGGAAAAGGGAGAGAAAATTACCCTTGTTCCAGAAGGCTTGTCGGGAAGAGTTGAGGAGACCGTGATCTCAAAATGCTAGGCTGATACTGCCCATTTTACAGAGAAAGACAATTGGGCACAGAGAAGTAAAGCCACTTGCTCAAGATCACACAGGTAGGAAGTGGCAGAAATAAGATTTCACCCTGGCTTTGCCTCCTGTATCATGTGATCATCCCAAGCAGAACTATTAAACTCTGCCCTTGATATCTGGGGTGCAGGGTTGTTGGGTTTGGGGGGACATCTGTTATGAAGGGTGAGGACAAGGTAGAAAGGAAATGTGGCTTCCATTTTAGTTGTTTTCTGGGACGTTCCGGGGGGGTTAGCAGGTAGAGCTGGGGGCTCAGGGTAGCAGCAGGGTGATCAGTGAGTGTCCAAGAAGCAGGGTCATGGGTTGATAGTGATGCTCTTTTAATGGTAAGAATCATTTGGATTTTAAGGCTGTTTAGAGTGGCAGGGGAAGTGGCCCATGCTGTATGCTACCAATTCTGATTTCAGAAAAGTTGGAATCTGGGGAAAATGTTCCTCTTGGAATTCAATGAAATATAGCAGGAGAAGCATTAGCAATCATAGCATGAACATCTCCTGAGCACCCACCCCATGCCAGGTATGTGCTCAGCGCTTTCTGTATGTTTGGTTGTTTAAGCCTCTCAACAACCCAGTGCATTAAGTACTGTTACTTCTTTCCCGCTGTTACAGATAGGGAGATTGAAGCCCAGCAGGGGTTATCGATTTGCCCAAGGTCACACGGCTGGCCAGAGGCCCAGACCTATGCTGCCTGCCTTCCATGCCCTAAGTACGGATGAGTGATGGTGCCCTGTATGCTTTTCAGACACAGTCTATCCCAAAGATAGGCTGGGTCTCCCGGGCAAAGAGCTCCTGGCAGGAAGGGAGCAGAGAAGGGGGATTGCAGGGGCAACAAGGGCTCTCGGGGGCAGATTCCTTCCCTCGGCCATTCCTTCACCTGACAAATGTTTATCAGTGCCAGCGGTGTCCCGGCACCAACCTCATCTGGCAGGCTGTACCAGCAGTCCAGCAGGTAGATGCTGGTTCCTCCCTGCCTGTGGCTTCCTCTTCCGCTGAGCGAAAGATCCCTGTCAAGTCACAAAACAGTGCGTGTGAAGGGGCACGTTTGCAGAGTCATTAAGGAGTGGCCATGGTTCATGTGGGTCCCTCCCTGGGACCATTGAGATCAGAAGGGCCTCCAGACCTCATCAGATCACAGGCCTCTCTGTCTGACACCTGGAGGCCCGGAGCAGGGCAAGGTGGGGAGGGAGCAGAGGCATGGCAGGAAACTGGCGGGGACCGGCAGGGTGGGAGGGATTTGTGAGTGAAGTGCCCAGAACCTGGGGCGACAGGGGTCCTGGCGTGTATGCAGAATGGGGGACTGATGTTCAGAGGAGAAAGACCATTTTCCTTTGGAGGGTCATGGAAAGTTCTGCAGAAGAGGCAGCCTTTCAGCTGGGGCCTTGGGATTTGAACTCATGGAATCCAAGGAAAGGGCATTTCCAGCGGCAGGAACAGGATAGACAAAGACCAGGAAGCGGGCTCTCCTGTAGAGCTCCACAGAGCAGAGCGGGATGGGTAGGGGCGGTGATGCGGACTCTCTGCCGACCTGGGAGACCACCTGCTGCTCTGTGGCGCCAGTGGGTGGACGGCCTGGATTCCAATCCTGCCTCCGCCCATGGTGGGCTGCATGACCTCAGACCAGTTTCTGAACCTCCCCGAGCCTCCGTGTGCTTGGCCATGAGTGGGGTCAACAGTCCTCCCCATGTACTTGGGTCTTGGACGTACAGTGCCTGCCACCGCAGAGTGAGGAACTCCAGGAGTTCCAGCGATTGTCATGCACCAAAGGCCAATGGAAACACAATTCCTACTTTCCGTCATTTGTAGTTCCCTGTGAAAGCAGGCAAACCAAAAAAGCCGAAACACTTGGTGCTGGTTATTCTGGGGTGAAACCAGCTCATACCTAGTGAGGGGCAGGATTACTCCTACAGTTGTTCTGGAAAAAAATTCAATAGTGTGTGTCCAGAATCATGGCAGTGTTCCTCATCAAACCGGGCCTCTCTCTTAAAAGGAAATGACCCATGAAAAGGAAACTAACTGCTAGCACCCTATTCTATAGCCTGTCAGGTGACATTGATAGGAGATGTGCCTTTATTTTGTCCTATGGAGAAACGTGGTCTTGGAATTGGTGATAAACGTGCTAAAAATGAGGAGAAATCAGATTCCGTAGTGAGAGCATTAACTTCTTGGTACAGTTTCTTGGCTGTTAAAAAGGCATAAATCTATGCACATAACTAGCAGGAAAAATAAAATACAGAATTGTCTGCTGTCTTTGATTATAATTAGAGAGAAAGAGACCTTAGGTGGATAAGAAGTCTGGTGTGTTGGGATTATCGTGAATTCCTTTGCGTTTTCACGGAGCTGAAAGAAAGAAATCTAGGGTAAAGGTCTGTTCCCTGGGGTGAATGACAAGCTGGGGTTGGGGGCTGTGCAGGGGGTCTGACTGACTGAAGCTAGGGAGCTGGTGGGGTGAGGGGGAGAGGTTGAAGGCACAGAAGCAGCAGAATCACAGAATGGGGGTGCAGAGCCAAGGGGGGGCGGAGGAGGGAATAACTTCCGGGACAGGGGAGGGGCACAGAGGCCCGCCAGTACCAGGAGCTGACAAGAGCTGGGGAATATTGGGCCAGGACCACGTGTAGCAGTTGAACCTCTATTGAGTCAAAGGACAAGTTCCTTTTAGTAATTTACCCTTCTGGAGTTAAAAAATTGTTTTAATCAATTGCTTTTAGGAGCTTTTGAATTGTCCTGCTGCCCTGGTGTCTGAGGGAGAAATGACAGGGTCGTAGGAGGAACTGGTGGGGTTTTTCAGACCTGTCTCACCCGTAGGCAGCTCTGCAGAGCCCATCTCCTTGTGCCTCTGAGTTCCTCTTCTGTGAAATGGGAACAGTGATACTCCTTCTCGAATTGTGGCGATCAGAGCTGCTCACTGAAGCAGGGCCGGGCTACAGTAAAGTTGCCACCTGGAGCAACCTTTGAGGTTGTTCTCTGGGTTCTTGGCCATCAGCTTGCCTCGTCCTCCTCTTGGATGATGCGTGTTACCAGCCACATCTGGGGAACCTGGGAGCCAGTGTGCTTAGCCATCGCGCTAGCCCTTTGCTCATTTCTCGTGAGGCTCAGGGTTTACTTGCCGTGCCGGTGCTCACCCGCAGCTGCACATGGGAGGTCCCAGCACCCAGGCCACCCCCAGACCAACTGAATCACGATCTTGGGGCCTGGGACCGCGGCCTTGGGTTTTTTAAAAGCTTACAGGTGGTTCCAAAGTGTAGCCAGGGCTGAGAGGCACCGGTTAGACTGCGGCTGGGGAGGGCCTCTCTCCGTGGGCTGCTTTGCAGTGAGGCAGGGGAGAGGGGCGTCCTGAATTCGGTTCTTCCATCTTTTCCTGGCCAAAGCATTGCTAAGACGCTGGGGCTGGGAGTTGCCCGGATGACTCGGTCAAAATGGTGATAGGTCTTCGTTTCTGGCTGAATAACTGTTGGGTTTTTTTTTCTTGATATGTTTTCATTTTCTTTATGCTTTCATAATAAAATAACATGACTTACGCTTCCCAGTTAACACGGCTTCCCAGATAACATGTTATCACATACTTTGAGCAGGGCTGTCTCCTCTCTGGCAAACCCTTCCCAACCCCAGGGAAATAGACCAGGCCTGTGCTCCGAATACCTGTGTCCCTTTCAAACTCAGCTCATTGGTGACTCCCGAGTCCTTTAACGGGCTGCTTGCTGGCTGTCATTTAAGCAACGGAGTAGAATAAAATGGAAACCACCAGAGTGTTCGCACAGAGAAACTTGGTCGTAGATCTCGGGTCTGTCAGTGTGTATTAAAAGGCAGGATTAAAATTTGTTTTTCTCACTGAGTAACCCTGGGCTGAGCTCCCTGCCCAGCGCCCAACCAGGCTGATGTTCAAAGAGGTCGTTGCAAGAAGAGGGGGCTTTGGGCCAGGCAGCTTCCCTCCGAATTCTCTCTCTCTGGCTGTGGGCCCTGGGGCAGACTGTTTGGCTTCCCCCAAACAGAAGTGTTTCGGTCCCTCCTCCTGGGGTTGTTGCAGTGTGTTCTGGGGAAGAGGGGGTAGGGGGTAAGGGGGGTGGTTAACGCCAGGCTCCTGCTACTACGGAATGTTCTTTCCCCCATCTTCTCCCTCCCCACACCCCCACCCTGGGCCTCGCCATCCTCTTGGCCATCCAAGGCTGGGAGATGACTCAAGATGGGAGGGATCCTGACCCTGCAGGAAAAGGAGAGAAATGTTGCAGCATCCCCTGGGGTACCTGGGCCTTGGTCGGGTGCCTTAGCCCGTAAGCAGCAGCCCCCACAAGCTGGTCAACCACCAGTGGCGGTGGTTTTTGTCAACCTCAGACTTCCTCCCCGCCCTAGAGAAGGAAAAGCTGCCACGCTTATTTAAAGACTTCCCTGATTTTAAAAATAGGCATTCCTCAGAACCCAAATCCCTGGGGGGTAGGCGGGGGAGGCAGCAGCCCTGGGGCAGGTCACCTTGCTCCTGGAGGTGGTCCTGCCTCCCCACAGAGGAGAGTTTGCTGGGGCGTGGGGGGGTGGGCGGGATTCGTTCCACCATCCCGGCTGTGTTCTGCAGGAACATGCAAGACGGGCCCTGATAGTGGGGGACAGACCCAAACACAGGACTCACTCAGTTCCTCCAGGAGCCAGTGGTGACCCTGTGGGTCAGGTGTCTCCTGGGAAGCTTGTGAGAGTCGCGGTGCTGGCAGTTTCTGCGGGGGGCCGGTCACAGGGGTACCTTCTGTCCAGCCCTTGCAGACTCCCCGAAGGAAAGCAAGTGTTCCCAGTAAGCCCCATTGCATACACAGTCTAGGCCCTGTGAGCTCTTCATATCAGTGAGTGATGGAACCTTCCAGATACTAGCCAAGGGCCAAGCAGGCCTTTCAAAGGACGGCAGCCTTAAGCCTGCTCTGCCCCGGAGTGACGGGTTTATGTCTTGAGACGTGCTCTCTGGCTGCTGATGGAGCTGCTGCGTCCTCCATGTGAGAGGTGGGGGTGAGGCTGGCTGGTGACAGAGGGTGGGAGAAGCAGGTGGCCCCGGGGTTCATGATGAATAGGCTGTGGGGAAGGAACGTGAGCACAGGGGGACAGCTTCTCTGAGTACGTTTTAAGTGCCCTGGACTAGAAGACAAGAGACCGAGGCACATGCCCAGGACTGTCTGCTGACTGGAGGCATTTGCTGGGTTATAGGGCCTCAGTTTCCCCATCTGCTAGGGGAGGGAAGGTTGCACCTCAGAACCTTGATTCTATGTCTCACAAAATCCTCTTCTATGGCCTCAAAAAATCAGCTTTTCTGGTATCTGTTGTTTTCCCCTCATTGGCAGAGCATTTTAGCAAGAACAAAACTGGTAGACTTGAGTTCATATTGGCTGGCTTTACCACTTATGTTTCTTTGTTTTTAGGTGTTTGTTCCATTGTTTTGGTTTTCTTACCCAGGGATTCCAGTAATGGATGTATTGATTCAGTCTCCTTCCTGCCTGACCCCCAAATACTTCATTCACCGTTCAGTTCTCTGTAGGTGGGATCTCCCTCCAAAAATGGCTCTTAGGCTTAAATCTGATACAATAAAATCTGAAAGTTTTTCTTCACCCTCCAACCCAACCTCATGCCCTTCTCAGAGGGAATGTTTGATTTGGGTTATCGATTTTGTCTATTTTTTTGGTTGTTGTTTTTTTGTTTTTGTTTTTGTTTTATTTTTTAGATTTTATTTATTTTCGGGTGAGAACAGGGGGAGGAGCTGAGAGAGAGAGAGATTCTCTAGCAGAGCCTGACACAGGGCTCAATCCCAGGACCCTGAGATCATGACCTGAGCTGAAACCAAAGTCAGATGCCTAACTCACTGAGCCATCCGGCTGCCCTGATTTTGTCTGTTGTTGACAAAGATGGCATATGATGCAGTCTGGTCCACAATGTGCTGGGTCTCACTTAGAGTCTGTTTGGATCAAGGATGCTTCTCTGTGTCCGTGCCTACGGGTACACCCCCGATCGCCCTCTGAACAGCCGCCTGGGGTTCTCTAGCACAGGTCTGCCGCAGAGTGTGTAATGTTGGACTTTGAGGTCATTTCCAAGTTTGGGCTGTTGTAGCATCACTCTAGGGACCATCCACGTGCTTACGTGTGAGTCCCTTGTCAGGTCAAATGATAGGGACATTTTAGATTTTGATAGAAACTGGTTAAGGCCGAACTCCTTCTTTGCTCTCATGCCTGGCTCATTGGAGAGACTCATTTTTCTTTTTTTTAAGATTTTATTTATTTATTTGACAGCATGTGCACAAGCAGGGAGAGCAGCAGACAGAGGGAGAGGGAGAAGCAGGCTCCTCGCTGAGCAGAGAGTCCAATGTGGGGCTCAATCCCAGGACCCCGGGACATGACCTGAGCCCCAAAGGCAGACACTTAACTGACTGAGCCACCCAGGTGCCCCCAGACATCTTTTCAAAAATGAAAGAAACTGCCCTATTGCCCTCCTAAGACGAGTACCCCTTCCCTAACCGCTGTTATCCTGCCACACCATGTGACTCTGGGCAGTGAGTCTCTTCTCTCTGCGCCTCAGTTTCCCCCTCTGGAGTGGAGAGCCTGCCCTGTCTACCTCTCAGGATTGTTAGAAGCTACAAGTGAGAGTAGAGGCGGGCGGAGGTGGCCTGTAAGCTGTGACCAAAAGGAAGAAGTTGCTGCCAAGATGGGTGGCAGGAACAGGCCTTTCCCAGTGGTTTTGCAACCTCTGAAGGAGACTGCTTTCTCCTCGGAGCCCACGAGGGACGTGTGGCCCACGAAGGTAAAGGGAGGGAGCGGCCACCCATCATCGGCTGACTTGGGTACGTGCGCTCTGCCTTAACTTCCTGGAGCCTCTATAACAAATAACCACAAACCAGGTGGCTTAAAACAACAGAAACGTATTCTGTCAGTTCTGAAGCTTGAAGTCTAAAATCAAGGTTTTGGCAGGGTTGGTTCCTTCTGGAGGCTTTGCAGGAGCATCTGTTCTCTCCCTCTCTCCCAGCTTCTGGTGGTTGCTGGCGAGCTTTGGCACCCTTGGCTTGTAGACGCAGCACCCCAGTCTCTGCCTCCATCTGCGCATGGTCCCCTCCTCGTAAGGACATCCATCTTTGGACTTACGGCCCACTCTACTTTCAGGATGATTTCATCTCAAGACCTTTTAACTAGTTACGCCTGCAAAGACCCATGTTCCAGGTAAGGTCATATTCTCAGGTTCCAGGTGGAAGTCCATGAATTTGGGGGCAGCTCTGTTCAACCCATGATATGGCCCTACAAGGCAGATCCCCGTCCCTGGCCACAGAGCCTTGTGCTCTGAAACACGGGCTCCCAGTCACAGCAGCCCAGGAGCAGATCCTGGCTCTGCCATTTTCCAAGTGCATGACTTGGGACAAGCCACCAGCCTCACCGAGACCCAAAATGATGGCCTCAACCTCAGGGGTTTGTTAGGGACAAAATTAAATTGTGTATTTATAAGGAATTTTAGTGGTATGTTAATATACTGAAACAAATAACGGAACAAACAATGAGGAATAGTAGAGGTCATGGCTCTTGCGTCTTCCTGGAGTTTTGGGGCAGGAGATGCTGAATGATAAGCAAATCAGGTCCCCAGAAGTAGGCTCTGGGAGGGAGCAGGGACATGGGGACTTCAGGGACATCAAGAGACTGCCCAATTTCTTTAAAAATACCTTTTTCTGTGATTGTTGGATGACCACAAAATAGGGACATTTCCCCTCCTACGGGGGACAGTTTCTGACCAAGCCCATAAAAACAGACATTCCTAAGAACACTTTTTGTCTCTCTTCTACATCTGGTTTTTCTCATTTCTGCCCCCTCTCTCCCAGGTAGTAATCTTTCTGGGATGATACTTGTCGTGTATAAAAGAGAAGTAGGTGATGCATTTACCTTTCAGGGGTAACTCTTGTGGTTTACTGTTAATTCACTTGTTACATAGTTACCGAACCCCTGTGTGTGACTGAGGGGGGAGGAGTCCCTGCCCCACCCCACCCCCGCAGAGTTTGCAGACCAGGGCAGGAGACAGACAGCACTGAGATGCCACAGCACTTGATAGTCAGTAGCAAGAGAGGGAAGTAGAGGAAGAAGGCTCACGCAGCAGGTGGCCACTAGGGAAGGCCTCCCCGGGGAGGAAGAATCTCGAGGTCTGTAAGATCTGAAAGAGCAAGAGCGTGCAGAAGGCAGAAGATCCAGCAGCCAGTAGGCACAGGTGTGCCTAGTCCTAGAGCAAGAGGGAGTGAGGCACTGGGTGCATCTGGGTTGTGGCAGTGGCAGGGGCCCTGAGGAGGAGCCCAGGGGCTGGAGAGACCAAGAGAGCTTTGCTTTGTCCTGAAGGCAGTGGTTGGCAGGGGGCAGGGTGGGAAGCCAAAGGTCCTGGGGGAGGGGGCAGGTGAGAGCAGGGACACAGCCCCGTTGTCCCTGCAGCAGGGGGACCCTGGTCCCCCTTTCTCGTGTGGATAAAGGACCAGGCAGGAGGCCAGGTAAGGAAGGAGGCCTTTGCAGGCGTCCAGGCAAGCAGCGCTGGTGGCAGGAGAGGGTGCGAGGGTGAAGAGAAGGCGGGCGTGAGCGGCCATGTCTAGGAGGCTAGACCGACAAGCCTAGAGGGAGACAGAGGAGCCTGAGCTGAGCTTTGGCTCCTGGCTTGGGCAGCAGGGTGAAGGTGATGCTGTGCCCTAGGGAAACACGGAAGGAAGAGGGGATATGGGGAGGGGCACGTGGGTGGCTTCCTCGGTTAAGCGTCCGCTATTGGCTCAGGTCATGATCCCAGGTTCCTGGGTTCGAGTCCCCCACCAGACTCCTTGCTCAGCGGGGAGCCTGCTTCTCTGACAAATAAATAAATCTTAAAAAAATAAAGAAAGGAAAAGAAAAAGAGTGGGTATGGGGGAAAGATAAGAAATCAATTCAGTTTTGGTCCTAGGGGAACTAATGACCAGGAAGGGTACCAGACAGCAGGCTGGAGACTGATTTGCACACGAGACTTATTTGCAAATGTTCTCAAGGTTGAGAACACAGGTGTGCTGCGACCACCAAAAGGGGAGAGTTGCCCAGCATGAGCACAGGGTCAGCATCGGGGTCTAGGGGACTTCCAGGGCTGTGGGCGCAAAGACATGGAGACAGGAGAGAAATCAAGAGGAAGATGGTCAAACAGAGCCAAGTTAACACTGAGAGGAAGCGGGACAGTCAGGGTGGGAACCCCGTTGTGCACTTTGATACGGAAGCCTGATCCTGGAGAGAGAGGTGTCAGGTTGTAGTGGGGTAGCGAGGGTTAATGCGGGGGACATGGAGATGGGAGCTGTCCAGTGCCAGGGAATGTACTGGTCTTGATTCTTGGGGTGGCAAGTGACAGAAACAATTCGGTCTGGCGTAAGCCACAAAGGGACTCTGTCGGTTCCTGAGACTGAGGAGTCGGGGGGCGGTGGGGGCTGCTGCAGAAGCAGGCGGCCGGACGGTAAGCAGAGGAGTGTGATATCCCCAGACGGCAGTGAAGCTGGAGGACTGGGAATGAGAGTTTGTGTTGCTGAAGGAACGGTGGGCACCCATGTGGGGCTGGTCCAGGCCAGGCCCAGAGGGTGGTGCGCTCTCTGAGTAGCTCACTGAGTCAGTCCTTCCGCCCGCCCAGGCAGGGTGGGAGGAACCCGAGAGCCCAAAGTGGGTGGTGAGTTTGCCAAGGCCCACGACATTTTCATGAACAGCTATATCTTTGACCTTTTCTGAAACTTCTCTGCTCTTGGTATGTCACATTTTTGACTTAAAACCAGAGTTGTTTTCTGCTCTGCTGGGTGCCATAAATATTTTCATCCCAAATTACTGAAAGTTGCTTTTTACTGGTCGCACGGTTTCAGAAAGAAAATTTTCCTCTCCTGTAAAATATAAATGTGGTTTTTGCAAAGCACCCCAAGGCTGCTACCATGCTGAGAACTAGCACCGGAAGTTTCCATCTGATAGGTAAAGTGTTTTAGGGGGGAAATTATGGCCAGGAGCTGCTCAGAGGGCTTCAGGTTAGCTGCAGACCTGGCTCTTGGTCACCCATGGGACCCTAGCAGGGGGGGTCCAACCGGAGACAAGCAGACCACTGCCCTCAGCCAACGGATGCTTGATGGGCTTCTGCTCTAGGTCAGGCGTCCCATGAGACTCTGGGGACACAGGCCTTGCTTTCTTGGAGCTTAACTGCTAGTGTGGAAAGAGGAGTCATAAACAAATGGCCACATACACCAAAAAGTTCTGATTAGAAACTGTAAAAAATACAGAGAGAGGTTATAAAATTGAGAAGCGTTCTGATTTAGATTTTATGGGTCAAGGAGGGCCTCTCTGAAGAAGGGCCATGTCAGCTGAGCCTTCAAGCTTGAGTAAAAGTGAGCCACGCTCAGAGTTGGAAGCGGAGTAGTCCAGGCTGAGGGTAGAGCCTGGGGAGAACACAGATCTTGGAGGGACAGAGGACAAGCAGCGTGTCTGGAGTGTGGTGAGCAGGTCATGGAAGGAGATAAGGACAGATCCCACAGGGCCGTGCACATCATAGGAAGAATCTTGGATTTTTATCCAAAAATCAGGGGGCAGTGATATGAGCAGATGCTGAGATCAGGGGTGAGGGTTTACTAGGCCTGCTTGGGCTACTGGTTGGAGAACACCCTGGAAGAACTGGGTCCAGGGAGGAAATCCACAAGGAAGCTTTTGCAGTCTTCTCTTTTTTTAAAATATTGTATTTATTTATTTGACAAAGAGAGCACACGCACAAGGAGGGGGAGATGGAGAAGTAGGCTCCCCGCTGACCGGGGAGCCTGATGCAGGGCTCAATCCCAGGACCTTGGGATCCGGACCTGTGCCAAAGGCAGATGCTTAACTGACTGAGCCACCCAGGGACCCCGAGGCCATTGCAGTCTACAGGGTGATAGGATGAAGGCTTGGGCTGGGGTGGTAGAAGAGGAAGAAATGAATAGCATATGTGGGGAGAGGAAAGCCAGACATGCTCCAGGATCATGGATGCAGAAGGAACCAAAAGGTTCACACTTAGGAGGTTATGCAGTGGTCATAAGTTCTCCTTGGACCTCTTAGTATCTGAGGAAGCCTCAAATCAGGAGCTCCTAATGCACTTGAATTCTACAGAAGACGGGGCAGAGGAGGCCATCTAGAATCCAAATTGTGGGATTCCTAGGTGGAGCATTTGGGACACTACCTTCTCCAAACTCATCACCTCCAACCTCGCCCTGCAGTCTTCGGAGTGTGGACTTCCCCAGGGCACTTAACAAGAAAATGTTGGGGTTCGGGGAGGCTTCTGAGAGAGGTGGTATCCTTTGTCCAAATTGGGAGCTTGGAAATGTCCAAGCATCATAGAGTAGATGAAAGGACAGTGGACTGAGGGCAAAAGAGTTGGAGTTCTGTACTCCCAAGTGCACTGAGACCTTGAGCAAGCCCGGGGTGCCCATCTCAGAAGTGCTCCCATCTCTGAAAGTGGGGAGATCAGGTCATCCCTTTGGACTCTAACCTTTCCTGAGCTCATGAAACCTATTATGAAAAAAAGTATGCGTCAAAGGCGTTCTGTTGGAGAGAGATAATTTTATTTTACTTTGGAAGGTGTAAAAATATAAAAGAATACAAATACTGGGCACCTGGGTGGTTCAGTCAGTTGAACATCTGCCGTTGGCTCAGGTCATGATCCATGCCTGGGTCGAGCCCCGAGTCTGGCTCATGGCTCAGCGGGAGTCTGCTTCTCCCTCTCCTCTCCCTCCCTCTGAACCTTCCCTTCTCGTGCTCTCTCTTTCTCAAATAAATAAATACCATCTTTTAGAAAAAAAAAAAATACAGATATTATGAAGTACTTATATAACCACCACCCTAAATTGACAACTATTAACATTTTGTCCTATTTCCCTCAAATCTTTGTGTGATTTAAAAAGATGTTTGTCAATAGCATTCAAGTACTTCTTTTTTTTTTTTAAGATTTTATTAATTTATTTGGCACAGAGAGACACAGTGAGAGGGGGCTCAAGCAGGGGGAATGAGAGAGGGAGAAACAGACTCCCTACTGAGCAGGGAGCCCAGCATGGGGCTCAGTCCCAAGACCCTGGGATCATGACCTGAGCTGAAGGCAGATGCCCAATGACTGAGCCCCCTGGGTGCCCTAGCATTTAAGTACTTTTTGACTCCTTCGGTTCTGAGCCCTTGCCCCTCCCTAGGGGCAAACACCATCTTGTATTTGGCGTCTCCTTTCAGTCCATTCGTTTTTATGTTTGTCCTCCCTGGTGTTCATTGAGCTTCTTGGATCTACATATTTATATTTTTCCATCAGATTTCAAAATGTGTTCAGCCCATTATTTCTCCAAAATTTTTCTGCCCCAGTCTCTCTCATCTTTTGATACTCTGGGTATATGTATATTAGACCGCTTGATATTATCCCTAAGGCTCTGGGTTTTGTTCCCCTACCTTTTTTTCTCACCATGTTTCCACTTGATATTTTCTATTGTTCTGTCATTAAGTTCACTGATCTTTTCTTCTACAGTATCTAATCAGCTTTGAGCCCTTTCGGATTTTTTTTTACAGTTTCCTTTTCTCTTTTTAGATTCTCTATATGTTCCTTCATTAAGCTCATATTTTCTTTGAAATCCTTGAACATATTTATAATAGCTATTTACAAGTCTTTGTTGGCCGATTCTATTATCCATCCATTTTGGTAAGCTAGTGTTTCTTCTCGTTATAGGCTATGGTTTTCTGCCTTACTTGTCTAGTAATTTTTTTTTTTAAAGATTTTATTTTTTTGACAGAGACACAGCAAGAGAGGGAACACAAAGCAAGGGGAGTGGACGAGGGAGAACAGGCTTCCTGTGGAGCAGGGAGCCTGATGTGGGGCTTGATTTCAGACCCTGGGATCGTGGCCTGAGTCAAAGGCAGACGCTCAACAACTGAGCCACCCAGATGCCCCGTCTAGTGGTTTTTTATTGTATGCTATACATTTATAAATGCTACATTGTTGAGTATATTTTGTTGTCCTCCCTAGTAGAATTTGAATTTTGTTCCAACAGGAAGTCAGTTTACCTGGGGATCTGCTTGATCTTTTCCAGGCTTCTTTTTAAGTATATTTGGGACAGGTCTAAGGTAATTCTTACTATAGGCATGACCTATACTAATAAGGCATATGAATAAGGCATGACCTTTCTGGAATTTCGACTAAATTCCCAGGGTGTTCAACAAGATATCTCTACTCTGGATGTTTGGAACTCACACATCTCCCAACCCAGCCTTGTGTCATCTCTCTGGCAGTTTCTCAGCTGTTTAGAATTCAGCCAAAGTTGGATTTTTTTCTATTTCCTTCTCTGTAGAGCTTCCTAGTCTCAGGTACTTTGCCATACACATTCTTTTTTTTAAAGATTTTATTTATTTTTTACTTATTTGACAGAGAGAGATCACAAGTAGGCAGAGAGGCAGGCAGAGAGGCAGGCAGAGAGAGAAAGAAGCAGGCTCCCTGCTGAGCAGAGAGCCCGATGCGGGACTCGATCCCAGGACCCTGAGATCATACCTGAGCCGAAGGCAGTGGCCCAACCCACTGAGCCACCCAGGTGCCCCTGCCATGCACATTCTTGAGGGAGGAAGGCTCAATAGTCTTGCTGCCATAGTCCAGAAAGTACCTCTAAGCAGAAAGCCAGGGTGAGTGTGTGGCTTCACCTTGTCTGTTTCTCTTTTCTCAAAGACCACTTTAAATTTCATTCATTGTATCCAGTTCTATAGTTTTTTTATGGCAAGAGCCTTAATCTGCTACCAGTTACTCTGTCATGACCAGAAGCAGAAATCCCCTTCTTTTGTATGTTTACACTTCCTTTTTATACATTCCCAAAACAGCATATAGTAATACTTTGAATGTATTTTTAAATTTTTACCTAAGTGGTGTTATGTTCATATTCTTCTATATCTTCCTTTTCAATTCAACATACATGTTTTTTGGGGGGATGATGGGCAGAGGCAGAGGGAGAGGAAGAGAGAGAGAATATTAAGCAGGCCCCACACCTAGCACAGACCCCGAGATGGGGCTCAGCCTCACAACCCTAAGATCACGACCTGAGCCAAAATCAAGTCAGATGCTTAACTAACTGAGCCACCCAGGTGCCCCTAAACTCAAAATATTTTTAATTTTCTAATTTAGAAATACTAGAAAAGTATTTTTCTAATATATAGTCTAATAGTCTAATAATATTATATAATATATATTTTTAAAAATACTTTTCAAATATATTTTCTTATATAATATCACTAATAAGTGCAATAAAGAAAAAGATTTATTTATTTGAGAGAGAACGAGAGAGAGAGAACATGTGTGCCCATGTGCAGGAGGGGGCAGAGAGATAGAATCTTTTTTTTTTTTTTTTTAAGATTTTATCTATTTGACAGAGAGAGATCACAAGTAGGCAGAGAGGCAGGCAGAGAGAGAGAGAGGAGGAAGCAGGCTCCCTGCTGAGCAGAGAGCCCAATGCGGGACTCGATCCTGGGACCCCGAGATCATGACCTGAGCCGAAGGCAGTGGCTTAACCCACTGAGCCACCCAGGCGCCCCAGAGAGAGATAGAATCTTTTTTTTTTTTTTTTTTTAAGATTTTATTTATTTTTCAGAGACAGAGGGAGAGAGCGCGAGCGAGCACAGGCAGACAGAGAGGCAGGTAGAGGCAGAGGGAGAAGCAGGCTCCCTGCCGAGCAAGGAGCCCGATGCGGGACTCGATCCCAGGACCCTGGGATCATGACCTGAGCCGAAGGCAGCTGCTTAACCAACTGAGCCACCCAGGCGTCCCGAGAGATAGAATCTTTAAGTAGACTCCCTGCTAAGTGAAAAGCCAGACACGAGGCTCGATCTCATGACCATGAGATCATGACCTGACCTGAAACCAAGAGTCGGACACTCACTCACTGAGCAAGCCAGGTGCCCCTCAACATATTTGTAAAGACGTATGCACATTTATGTATTCATTTAGTCACTTAAATATTTGGGTGTTTTTGAGTGTGTATTAAGTGCCAGACACTGGATAGGCCATTAGCCCGAGATGGAAAAAGTTCTCTCATGGACCTTAGAGTCTTGGGGGCGGGGGGTGTAGGCAGATAATAAACAGATAAATAAGTTCATATGTAATGTCACCAATAAATGCGATAAAGAAAAATGAGGGGTGCCTGGCTGGCTTAGTCAGAGCGTGAGACTCTTGATCTCAGGGTTGTGAGTTCGAGCCCCATGTTGGATGTAGAGATTACTTAAAAATAAAATCTTTAAAAAAAGAAAAAAAAAGAAAGTGAAGCAGAGTAAGTGGATACGGTGTGGCTAGGGGAGTGCGACCAGACCAGGTTTCAGCAGAGGTGATATTTGAGCAGAAGCCTGACCCAAGTGAAGCTGTGAACCGTGCAGTTGTCTGGGGAGGGGAAACATTTCCGGGAGGAAGGCCTGAGTATGCTGGGGAAGGAAAAAAAAAACACACATGTGAAAGTTTTAAGGAAGGGCATGACATGATCTCATTTCTATTTGAGAAAGTTCTTTCAACTTCTGGATGGAGAATGGACATTGGGAGGAGGTGGGAGTCTGCTGTAGTCATTCAGGCAAGAGACAGCAGGAAATAATGGGGAGAAGTGGTCGTACTTGGAAAGGAGTTAACAGGCAGGGCCAGCGAAATTTACTGCTAGATCAGAATTTTTTTTTAATTTATTTATTTGACAGAGAGAGAGAATCACAAGTAGGCAGAGAGAGAGAAGGGGAAGCAGGCTCCCCACCAAGCAGAGAGACTGATGTGGGACTCAATCCCAGGACCCTGAGATCATGACCTGAGCCGAAGGCAGCGGCTTAACCCACTGAGCCACCCAGGCGCCCCCAGAATTTTTTTTTTAAAGATTTTGTTTATTTATTTGATGGACAGAGATCACAAGTAGGCAAAGAAGCAGGCAGAGAGAGAGGAGGAAGCAGGCTCCCCGCTGAGCAGAGAGCCTGATGCGGGGCTCGATCCCAGGACCCTGGGATCACAACCTGAGCCGAAGGCAGAGGCTTTAACCTACTGAGCCACCCAGACACCCCTGCTAGGTCAGTACTGAATGAAGAGAAAGACATTTAAAAAATGATGCCAAAGCTATTGGCCTAAGGAACTAGACAAATGAAATGCCCTAAACTGAGATGGGGGTGTTTTGGGTGTCAAATGAATAATTCTGCTTTGAACATGCATGCTAGGAATAAGATAACTTCTAGATACTGAAGGGTGGATGTCCTTAGTTGAGACTGGGATTGGAGCTCGTGTTTCTGTAGAATCCACGTACAGACGGCTTTTAAAGCTGTGCTTCTGAATGGGAAGCTACCGGAACTGAGTATGGAAAAGAGACACCTGAGCCCTCAGTATGTTGATACTTAAATGTAAGGTCCTCCTCTTAGGGAATCCAGCAAAAGAGACTGGTAAGAAGTAACCGTCGGGGTGGGAGGAAAACCAGGAGACTAAGGGATCCTAGAAGCCAGCAAAGGCAGGAGCCACCTGCCGTGTTCAGTGCTGCTAAGTGGGTAGCTGCGGATGGCGTCAGTGACGTTGAGTAATGCAGTTCATCCGTTTTAGCGGCTCTGCAGCCGGCCCTCCTTCCTCCGTCTCCCACCATTTAGGTGCACATTTGCGGTGATCATTCTTGAACAAAGCACTGATTCGAGCACATGTGGGGGTGTTTCTCTCTGGAGCCTTTCTAGGGATGGAATCACTCGATTATGAAGAGAGAGATGCACAGCTTTGACTTGACAAAGCAGTGCCAGATTGTTTCCCAAAATGGTGGTGCCAGTGTCAGTTCCTATGTTCAGTGTTCAAGAGCCCCCAGTGTGTCACATCTTTGCCAGTATTTGCTATTGCAGACTTTAGAATTCTTACCATGCACATTTTCCTGAGTCCTAGTGAGGTTGTGTCTCTGCCATTTGGGTTTCCTTGTAGGTGACTTATCAATACAGTTGCCTAGTTTTTAAAGGAGTTGTCTTTTTTTTTTTTTTTTAATTTGTATGATTTCTTTATATATTCTGGACACGGAACTAAACAATGCCTATTAAGTACATTGCAAATATGTGTGTGTCCCACCCAGTCTATGGTGTGTCTTTCTAGGGTTGTGTATGGTATTTGTGTGTGTGTGTGTGAGAGAAAGCGAGAAAAAAAAGAGAGAAATATAAAAGCTTTTAGTTTTGATGAATGAAGTCTGTCCATTTGTTGTGTGTCTTATTTAAGCAACCTTTCCCTATTTGAAGGTCATGATGGTATTTGCTTATATTTTGTTCTAAGACTTCTAATTTTTTTTTAAATTTATAAAAAAAATTTATACCTGTTACAGTTAATGCATCTGAAATTTATTCTGTGTAGGGTGTGAGGTAGGGCTCTTTCATGTTTTTTGTTTTTTTGTTTCCTATCATGAAGGTCAGGTGTCCTGGCCTCTCCTGCCTTTTCCCACTGATCTGTACGCCATCTCCATCACACCCAGTGCCCTACTGGGGCATGGGTCTGATTGGGCTATTTTCTCCTGTTCCACTGATCATAGTCCCCATTCTTGGACCCTTACCCCAAAGTTTTCATTATTGAACTTTATAGGAAATTTGATATCCGGTAGGGTCCGTTGGGCAAAGGGAAGATTATTTGCTTTCTGCTTTGAAGGCACTTGTCTTTAAACCTCTGTCCATCACGCACTTCGAACAGCACTGGTCACGCTTAGGAAAATGTATTTGCCGCTCACATTTCAAGAACTGATCTGCGGCATGAAGGGGGCGGCCCTCTCTTTTCTGTGAAACTCTGGGTACTTTTACTTTTGGCTTTCCACACCCCTGCCCCGCCAACTCTCACCTCCGGTTTTTCAGGTTGTGATGTCTCTGAACCATGGGGCCGCTCTTCCGGTATTTACACGTGGTGGGTATTTTGTGACCGGGCTGTGGTACCGATTTCATTGGTTATTGCCAACCAGACCATAGTGACAGGCCTGATGGGGTCTGGGGTTTCCTGTTGCCTCACCGGCACCGGGACTCTGGATTCCAAAAATAAAAGCACGAGAAACCACCGTGACCTCACGGTCCCCGCTCGCCTGGTGCTCCGAGGGCCACAGGGTTCTCCTCCTCCCCGTGGCCTGGCCCAGCCTGGGCCCTGCTCCCCGCCAGAGCAGCGTGAGGTCCGAGCGGGACGGGCTCAGAGGCCTCCCCGCCTCAGCGCTGCCTCTGTTTCCCCTTCCCGCAGGCCAGCTCCCGCAGGGCCAGGGCGGCCCCGGCCCGGAGGATGAGCAAGTTCTTGAAGCACTTCACCGTTGTCGGGGACGACTACCACGCCTGGAACATCAACTACAAGAAGTGGGAGAATGAGGAGGACGAGGAGGACGAGGAGCAGACGCCACAGGCAACCGCCTCCGGGGAGCAGGGCAGAGCCCCCGACCCGGCGGCGGCCCCCGACCCCGCACCCCGGCCCCCCCTCGACTTCAGGGCCACATTGAGGAAGCTCTTCAGCTCGCACAGGTTTCAGGTAGGCGGGCAGAGGCCCAGGATGCCTGGGGTGGGGCAGAGACGCCAGCCAAGAGTCACGAGGCCGGGGTGGGGGCCCGTCTCTGCCAACGCCCTGTTCATGTGACGTCGGTCTCCTGAGCCCTAACCCTGGGTCAGGCGCCCCATCCAGTGCTGGGCAGACCCCGTGCCATCAGGGGTAGAGTCATGGTTCAGAGTCAGTGCGAGCTTTGTCCCCTGACAAGTGAAGGAACAAAATGTAGGCAGTCCATACTTGGACATGAGGAGGAAGGAGGCAGTGACATCTGCCGTGAAGGGCTGAGCGTTGACAAGGGGACACTCAGAGAAGCCAGACACGCAGGACCACCTGTTGTCTGAGTTCGTTGATGCAAAATGTCCACCACAGGCAAACCCACAGAGACAGACCGCAGACTGGGGGTTCCAAGTCAGAGGGAGGGCAGAATGGCAAGGGCCTGCTTAATGGATACAGGTTTCTGCGTGGGGTCATCGAGACGTTCCAGAACGGTAGTGGTGATGCTTGCACACCTCATGAGAGTGCTTGGTGCCCTTGAACCATATGCCAACTTCAGAATGGTTCACATTTTGTCACGGTAGCTTTAGGTTATGCAGGTTTTACTACCTACACAAAAAGTCAATGAAAAGGTAGACATCGGAGGCAGAGAAAACTTTCTTGCGTTCATTCGGCCAATACCGAGTGTCTGCCCTGAGTTGAACAAAGCCAAGAGGGTCCTGCGCCTCCCAGACTTATCACCCTGGGGGCTTCGGTCTCCTATTTTGTGGAGTGATCTGCCTGGTGTAGCCCACCGCTGACCTCCAGGTGCGCTGAGGGGAGAACACGAGAGGGACACACGGACTTCAAAGAACAGCAAAGGGTTCAGTGTCTGTCAGCATCTTCTGACTTTGAAGGACAAACACAGGCCGAGGCTGGTGGGTCCTGTCTCAGCCCCCAGCCCTGAAGTGGGCAGGCAGGTGTCTGGAAGCCTGTTCTGAGGGCCCCAGGAGAAGACAGGAGGCCTAGGACACTAGGGAAGCACGTGGCCCCTTGTCAGCCCAGGTCCCGTAATGAAGCCATTCTGGGGACCCTGTGGCAGCTGTCCTAAACCGAAATAAACTAGTCCCTCCCCACAGCTGACTTCCCCTCTGGAAACAGAAACAGCCCTTGCCTCTCCCATGGCCGCCTTTGTTCCAGGGTAAAATAGAAAAAAAATTTTTTTTCTTTATTTTGGTCTTTTTCTCGCTTTCGCATAGCTTAGAAAAATGAAACAGGCCAAACTCCCCAGCACGCCTCACAGCTCGGTGCGTTCCTCTGTGGCTGTGACAGGAGAGGAAACATGATATTAAGTTGTTGGGGTTGAAATCCCAAACCCTCAATTTCAGAAGCAGAAGGAGCCAGTTTCCTTCCAGCTGCAAGGGGAAGCCTGGGTCTCCCTGCTCTGGGAGGTCCTTCGGCTCCTGACGGGGCCACAGGGCTGCCCGCTGAGCCAGGACCTCTAAGGACAGTCCTACTGGAGAAGCAGCAGCCTGACCATTGAAACATAAGCAGAGATGCTTAGTCATTCACTGGACAGTTCCTTCTTGAACACTTTTGCAGGGGGGAGGCGGTGGAGCACAGAGCAGCAAGCATGGGGTACGCCCCTGTCCTTACTCTCAGAGGACCGATGGTCTGTGGAGAGGCAGGCACTCCAGGAACCATCACCCGGACTGATGCTGGTTGCAAGTGAAGAGAAGCCCTCTGTAGGGAGACAGAAGGGGGCTCTGAGAGATCCTGAGAGGAACACGTGACCTAGGACTGGGTGTCAGGACACGTGGTGGAGGAGGCGACATTTCATCTGACACCTGAAGGTTGGCCAGGGGTAGCCCTGTGAATGGTGAAGAGAGGAACTTTCCAGGCAGAGAGACTGTGTTTGCAAAGGGCCCAAGATAGGAAAGGATCTGCTGCACTCCTAGAATCGAGAAGGGTCCATATGGCTTACGAGTAGCCAGTAGAGGGAGAACGTGGTAAGACAGGAGGTGCTAGAAGGTCTTCTGTGGGCACTGGGTGGCCATGGAGAGTCTAAGTGTGTGGGCGGAGGGAGTGACATGACTGGATTTGTGGAGGGGCTCCGGGAGACCAGCATGGAGTGGGACCCCAGTTCAGGGCTTTGATCTCAGCCAGTAGAATCAGCACACGAGAGGATTCTGGAATCCCTTTCTGGGATACATTCTCTCTACCTGTTCCCATGGTTCGAAGCAGCCTAGGTGGCCTGGTGTACAGTTAATTGCCGTCACTTCTCACACAGGATGGTTCAAGCACAGGAGGGAATACGGGGCGTGTTGGGCCTCTGTGGAATCCGTGGGTGGACAGCGTAGCTGAGCCAGGGGCGGGCAGTCGTGAAGGTCAAGGAGCTTCACTTCATTATCTGCTCACTACTGCGGGGCCCTGTACTAAGCACCCGTCACACGTTACCTTAGGTCATGCTCCGGCTGTCATTCGAGGGAGGAAAATGTGGTCAGCCCCATTTTCTCCAAGAGGACATTGAAACTTAATATTCCCACGGGAGGCTCATTGGCCTTGAGAGGTGGGCCAGGGTCGGGGGAGGCTAACACAGGAGCGGGCCCAGGGCCAGCGGGCGCCTCACCACTGCCTGCTCCTGCTGGGCCCAGCCCCTTTCGCCCCTTCTGGATGCGGAACTAACCAGCTTCCCTGAATTCTCGGCGTTTCTCTTTGTGACATGATTCCCCTCCGAAACAGCACTGCCTTGTGAAGTGGCCCATTCAGGGTCTGGGGATTAGTTGACAGAGGCCAGGACCGGGACCCAGGCATTGTAGTTTTGTGACCTTGGGTCAGTCTGTCTGGCTCCTCTTAACTGAGGAGCTCACATAAAGTTGGTCGTTGTAGTCAGTAATTCGGTGGCATTTATGTGGCACTTCCACATGCCGTGCAGCCAGCACCACTGTCTCTTTTCCATCATGTTTCCATCATCCCAAAAGGAGATCTGGTACCCATCATACAGTAGACCCCAGACACCGCTGATCTGCTGCAGGTACGGACTCGCCTGCTTTGGGTCTGGCTGCTGCTCTCGGCCTCATGGCTTTGCTGCACACTCCCACCGTGGTATGTGGCAGGGGCTCCTTTTTTTTTTTTTTTTTTTTAAGATTTTATTTATTTATTTGACAGAGATAACAAGTAGACAGAGAGGCAGGCAGGATGCGGGGGTAGGCAGGCTCCCCGCTGAGCAGAGAGCCCAATGCGGGGCTCGATCCCAGGACCCTGGGATCATGACCTGAGCCGAAGGCAGCGGCTTAACCCACTGAGCCACCCAGGCACCCCAGGGCTCCTTCCTTTTTATGGCTAAAAATTCACTCCGTTTTTGATGTCTCTGTGCCTTGGTTTTAGACCAGATGAGCTCTCATGTCCTGTTAGCTCTAAAATAAAACCAAGGATGAAGGAAGAAAGAAAAGGGAAAAACCACCCGCCGGAGGCTTGAATCTTTATTGAGCTACTGAATTTGGATATGTGTGAAAACGTCATCACTTTGCCGTGCAGTTTTCACAGTAAACCTCGTGCTCGAACGCTTTAATTGCTGAAGCGATTAGCTAGGGGCTGAAGTGGTCAGGAGGTTTACTAGTCCATTTTTCCCAAGGCCTGTTCGGTTCACCTGAAGCTGCCGGCACTGGCGAGAAAATGGCAGATGATCCCATTGAATCCACCTGAGCGTGTCGGATGGGGGAGGCAGGGTCCCGAGGGAGGCGGGGGCGGTCCAGAATTCCCAAGGGAAGAGAGGGGTCACACACTGTCTGTTGGGGTTCCTCCCGTTGCTGTTTCCACCACCCTGCCATTAGGGCCCCCAGCAGTGTCTTCACCACCTCCGTCGCGCTGGGTTCCCCACCGTCGGTGAGCGCGCACACTCCCGGCACCCTGTCCCCCCGGCACCCTGTCCCACCATCTGCCCATCTCCCCCCACCACGAGCCTGTTACGTGGACGGTGGACGTCGCTTAATCCCACTGCCTCAAGGACTGCAGTCCCTGGAGGTACTTCCATGACTCAGATCTCTGAGGCAGATCTTTTTAATTATCTATTGAGCATCTGTTCTGGGTGTACCCTGGCAAGAAAACCTCCAGAAATAGGAAAATTAAAACTTAAAAAAAATTTTTTTTGCCATCTAGGAATTAGCAGTTTGGCTTGAGAGATGCTGAGAAACAATGAATGAATACGGAGGGCAGGTGGTGACTGTCACTCAGTGAGCCAGGCAGAGCAGATCTGGGAGGACAGGCAGTGCCCCGGGGGGCCCGGGGCCGGGAAGGTGCGCAGCTGTGGGCAGCGGCTTCCCATCCCTGGCATCTTCACCCAGTGGTTTTCCCTAGATGTGTCCGGCCCTTAAAGATGGAAGGAGGGTCCTTTTTAGGTCTCACAGTTTCTCGCTCCTTCCCTTGGTCTACAGGTTATCATCATCTGCCTGGTCATTCTGGATGCCCTCCTGGTCCTTGCTGAGCTCATTCTGGACCTGAAGATCATCGAGCTTGACAAGAATGACTACGCTGCCAAGGTAGGGGGCCAGCGGCCCGTTATACCATTCACTTATGGGCGCCTGGGTGGCTCAGTGGGTTAAGCCTCTGCCTTTGGCTCAGGTCATGATCACAGGATCCTGGGATCAAGCCCCGCATCGGGCTCTCTGCTCAGCAGGGAGCCTGCCTCCCTTCCTCTCTCTCTGCCTGCCTCTCTGCCTATTTGTGATCTCTCTCTGTCAAATAAATAAATAAAATCTTAAAAAAAAAAAAATACCATTCACTTGTGTCTTTCCGGAGGTGGGCAGAGCGGGGCTGAGAGCACCCTTCTGGGAGTACCAAGCCCTTAACAGAGTTGACTGGGTGCTTCTAACCAAAGAGCAGAGAAAATGTCTTCTTTCTTATAGACAAGCATTTACTATAAGCAGGAAACCTCATTTCACTCGATGGCTCGAATCTCGAGTGGTGCTAGACCGCTGAGCTGAGGCGTCGTCACTGCTTCTAAAGGGAGGGTCTGACCAGGAAAGGGATACTGTCCCATCTTTAGTGGCAGATGAGCTATTTCTCGGCCTGTCAACATTCTGACGTGGTCCCCATGCTGGAGACCTGCCCGCTGTTTATTCCCCAGTTCGCAGCTGCTGCCTGAGCCCATCCCAGACATTTGTGCAGGCTTCCCAAGGCAGCTGCTGGCTCTTCCTCTGTGGCCAGCCCGAGGCCTTCCACAGATGGGTGAATAGTTTTCCTCTCCCTCTACTTTTAACATGATCAGGGACATACCTGCTGTACTGTCTTTAAAGTTTTTTTTTTTTTTTTTCTGAGAGAGAGAGAGAGCACAAGCAGAGGGGAGGGGCGAGGGAGAAGCAGGCTCCCTGCTGAGCAGGGATTCCCCCCCCAACCCCAACTCCCCCACTGCCCAGGATCATGAGCCAAAGGCAGACGCTTAACCAACTGAGCCACTCAGGTGGCTGTCTTGTGCCTTTTCCCTCAACTTTTTATTATGAAAAATGACAAATACACTTTTTGCTACATTTGCTTTATCTCTCTATATATATCCATAAACACGCTCATGTATTTTCAACCATTTAAAGGTAAGTTAGACATCAGGACACAAATACTTCAATATGCCTAAGAATAAGGTCTTTCTCCTACAGAACCATAATCGCCCCTAAAAAATTATTAATAATTCCGTAATGAGCAGCTTATATTCAAATTTCCTCATTTGTCCCCAAAACGTTATAATAGTTCTTGGGTTTTTTTTTTTCAAACTAGAATCCAGACTTCTGATACGATACTTGGTTATATCTCCTCAGGCTCTTTTAATTTAGAAGAGTTCTCCCACCTTTTTTTTCTTTTACGGTTTTATTTGTCAGAGAGAGAGAGCACAAACAGGAGCAGCAGCCCGCAGAGGGAGAGGTGGGCTCCCTGCTGAGCAAGGAGCCTGATGTGGGACTCGATCCCCAGGAGCCTGGGATCATGGGCCTGAGCCGGGGGCAGATGCTTAACCGACCGACCAGGCATCACTCTCCCGCCTCCTTTCCCGCCCTGAGTCCAGCCAGTCATCTCGTAGTGTGTCCCACGTTCTGGATTTGTCTGTTTCCCCAGAGGTCCTTCAACTTGTTCCCTTAATCCCCATGCACCAGAGGTTAGGTCCAGAGGCTCCGTGAGCCAGAGCGTTCAGCTAGTGGGCTGTTTCCTTTACAGCATGGCATGTCACTACAGGGCTACTCGCTGGCATCACCAAAGGCAGAAAGTATGAGCTCCTCCACTGTCCAGGGCCACTCTCCCTTTGCAGTTAGAATTTGCCGTGCAAAGATCCTCTTCCCCAGTTCGCATCCACCGGACGGTCACTGCCCAAGTCAGTGAGTACACTGGGGGATGCGAACTGAGATTTCTGGCATTCGTTCTACATCTGGTAGGTGGGTGGCTTTGTTGGTTTTATACATATATAGAAGAGCTTTCCTTTTTTCCCATATGTGTATGTAGCATCAAGGACTCATGATTTTTTTTTTTTTAATTCATTGTATTACAATCATAGTCATTCTGTTCAGGGTCCAAATTGTCCTGCTAAATTTCGTCACTGTCTCTTCAGACTGACTGCTCTATCCTTTTAAGACGACTACGTAGTCTTTGAGCATTTCCTTGCTTTCTGGCCCCAAATAATGTCCCAGCTGCCTTTGTACTTTCCCTGTCCTAGAATGGAAATGGTTACTTTACTGAGAGCTAGTATTTCTTTTTTTATAAAGATTTTATTTATTTGACAGAGAGAGAACACAAGTAGGCGGGG
This sequence comes from Mustela erminea, assembly GCF_009829155.1. NCBI lineage: Eukaryota > Metazoa > Chordata > Mammalia > Carnivora > Mustelidae > Mustela > Mustela erminea. The sequence continues at coordinate 84,454,573 of NC_045626.1, forward strand.
GGGGTGGGGAAGCAGGCTCCCTGCCGAGCAGAGAGCGCAATGTGGGGCTCAATCCTAGGACCCTGAGACCGTGACCCGAGCAGAAGGCAGAGGCTTAACCCACTGAGCCACCCCGGTGCCCCAAGAGCTAGTATTTCTAAATCAAGATCCAGGAACCCTCCTCAATTACCATCTACCTAAGTAATCATTTTTAGTCAATACCTAGGAGTCAGCCTTGGTCTTTAACAATTGCATTGCGCTCCCTATGGAGGGACTGTAAGGGATTTGACAGGTGCCCTCCAATAGAATTTCTATTCTATGAACAAGGTAGAAAATCTTATGTCTGCAAATGACGCTACAGCAAAGATCCCTACAACATGCCTTTGTGCCCGTGTGAGCAGAGCTGTGGGATGAAATACGAGCATTTGGAATTACTGGGCCGAAAGGCATGATGGTTTTCAAACCTGCCTGGCCCCAGTCGGAGAACAGCCCCTGGGGAGTTTGGGATGGGTCAGGTGCATTTGCTCTGTGATGCCCAGGCAGGGGCTCTGCAGCCCAGCACGTGTGTGCACCCTGCCCCGGCCTTTGGGCAGCCCTGGATCGTTCTCACTGTGCCTCTTCTGTCCTCTCCAGGTCTTCCACTACATGAGCTTTGCCATCCTGACCTTCTTTATGATGGAGATATTCTTTAAGTTATTTGTCTTCCGCGTGGAGTTCTTTCACCACAAGTTTGAGATCCTGGACGCCTTTGTGGTGCTGGTTTCCTTCATCCTCGACTTCATCCTCCTGTTCCAGAAGCACCAGTTTGAGGCTCTTGGCCTGCTGATTCTGCTCCGGCTGTGGCGGGTGGCCCGGATCATCAACGGTATGTCCCCTGTCCTCCCAGGCCACAGAGGGACAGCTGGCTGGGCGGAGCCTGGGACTGGACCCAGAGGTCATGGTTCCTCCTCTTCCTGGCTAGTGTTTTCTAGAGAAAAAATGAAGTGGTCTGATTCGGTGTCCCACCACTGCCTCTGTGGCTACAAATTCATACCAAGTTACAGATCCTTTAAGAGGAACCACTTTTCTCCATTAGGCCTCGTTTCCATGATTATTAGAAGATATTTGTAGAAAGGGTCAGACTAAGCTTTGATTAAGTTCCTCCAGCTTGATTCTGAGAACACCTTTGTTTTTAATTTGGTGTTTCCTGAAGAATGTTCTACCGAATCCCATCCCCCTCAGAAGAGCACCATCCAGAAGGGGTGAAGAAAGCTGAGAAATGCTGGACACTAGATTCTGCCCCTTCAAGGAAGTCAGAGCACTTGTGGGCATGAGGAAGACTGAGAACGCCGAGTTCCCCAAATTGACCAAGTAAACACTTCCGGGGAAGTAACACCTGTTAACCCGTCGTAGACTTTGGCTGTAGGGAACACTCTTGGGGAAATGGTGGAGGTCCTGTTCCTCACACACACCCTCGTGGTGTGGGGAGGCTCCGTGTCTGAGAAGCCATGTTTCTGCTGTTAACTGCTCAGCTCTTGGGGAACAAACCCTAGTCAGAGGTGCCCAAATGCTGTGAACCCACCCCATGAGAGTCACCTCCAGTGCTTCTGGAAGTCTGGTATAGACCGTTCACAGGGTGTCTATTTTTGAAGCGCTACCCAGTGATTTGGGAGTCCCTAGACGAGGGCCCAGCACGACAGGCTCAGTCATCGCCAGGGAGCGAGTGAGGCAGGCCTGTCCTCTGACACGGCGCTCCTTCACTGGGCAGCACAGCGGGCCCTGTCCCAGCCTCACCTGCTGGCAGGAGTGTCACGTCTCCACCGCAGGGCTAGGTGAGGGGCTCTGCCCGTGGGCACCGGGGGCTCCCCCTGGCTTTAGGAGCCAGTGTGGATCTACTCATGAAAGCCCATTAAGAATATTCATTTGGGCTCTGTCAAGGGAAGTAAAGGAAGTTTTTCCACTTACTATTGAATATGTTAATTGATTACTCATTTAATAGAAAAACGCTCTGTGCAAAGGTTATAGATCACGGAGGTAGATAAACCATTACTACCCTTTACTCTCGTATCACACCATGGTGAGATTTGCTTTTGCAGATAAACCAAATCCCTGAGATTTGTTCATTTCCTTGGTCTGGATGGTGGCAGGCCACAGGACTGCCTAACGCCCGCTGTGGCACTGCCATCACATTTTGTGGCAGGACATGAGAGGTCTAAAAAGGCAACACAGGGTTCAGTTGGACTCAGACAACCAAGAATGCCAGCGACAAGGGGCCAGTGCTCCCGGGCCTCATGCCCACCAAGTCCAGACACAGTCGCTCTCACTTGGAAGGCCCCGAGCATCCCCAGTTGCTGCACATTCTTTTGAGGCCACGTCCCCACTGTGACATGGGCATGTGGGAGCCATCAGACAAGGCTGATGTCCCCTCTGTTGGCCAAGCCTTAGCTGTTCACCTGACAGCTCAACTCAACTGGCTGTGCCTGTGGGAGGCGGAAAACCAAAAGTGGCAATCTCCCAGCTCGGCAGCAGCGCTGTCGTGAACAAGCTCTTGTGTGAGGGATTTTCACACTCATCTGGCCAAGTGACCAATAAAGGATTCCTTGGCCCATGTGAGCGGGAGGGAAATATTTCCCGACTGGTTAGTGAGGAGCTCAGAAATGAAAAATCTGACCTTCCTGGTTCTAATGCCTTTAAGCGACGGACCGTTTTGTCTGCCACCACTCTGCCCAACTGCTGTACACGCTCAGAAGGAAGACGGAGGTTTCTTTTCAAGTGGTTAAATCACAAACCTGTATCACTGAGACCCTCAATTATTTTACAGGAATAATTATCTCAGTTAAGACACGTTCAGAACGGCAGCTGCTGAGGTTAAAACAAATAAATATACAGTTGGCCGCCAAGATCCAACACCTTGAATTCAGCTGCTCTGAAAAGGTAAGAAGACACTTTTGGGAAAATGCCATCTGTTTGCCTTTAGCGCGGTGCTTCTCCCTGCCAGGTCCTGGCTCGGACACTGCCCTTGGCTCAGTTTTCCTTGTCCTCTCAGATTAGGCATCGCCTCCTTCCCCAGAGCTCTGCCACGTGCCCCTCCCTGAGGACCTCTTGTCACTGCTGTCCCCCGGCGGACCCCAGCTGACTGTGGCAGGTCCGCTGGCAGACCCCACCAGGAGCGGAGCATTCATTCAGTTTTGCGTCCTTGGGGCCCACTGGCGAGGTGCGGCAGGTAAACTGAGTTATGTATCTGCTTTTGTAATGACAGGAACGAGAAATTGAAAGACTGACCAAGCTATTGAGACAGAACGGACTCCTTCCTGAGGTCAACTAGACGTGTGCCTGCTCCATCCCAAAGAGAAGACCCTTGCCTCACGGGTGTGTACCTCTGAGGACAAAGACAGCTGCCCACCCCCCGGGGCCATTTGGGGGGCGGGGAGGTTTGGTTTGATGCTTTTGCCTCCCCCCACCCAGCTCCGGTTTTGGGGGCTGGGAGGAAAGTCTGTGGGAAGGCTTGCTCTGTCTTGGCATGACCGAGAGCTCCCCAACCCATTCTCACCCCATATCACAATGTACCACAAACTAGATCTTCCCACGTTGAACTCTGGACTGTTGCTTGAAAATGAACGACAAAGCTGGAAAACTACAAAGTTGTATATAAAATTTAATCTCATCAAATATACCTTTTCACATTTCGCATGTATAAGGAAAAGGTGTCCGTCCTCTCATATGAGCATTCTGAAAGACAAAAGAGAAAAGGAAGCTACCTTAGCTACCAGCCCGTTCTAGAAGTCTTACCGTCTTAAGCTGTTCTAAACAGCTCCTCTCCATGCAGATTCCGCCAGAGAGCTGTTCTCAGGTGCGCAGCCCCCTCGTCCGCAGCCTCCATCTTCTAACTGCTCTACCTTGTTCTACCTCCTGACAACATTTTTCTCAATTACTGTAAAATTAACATATAAAAGAAACTCCTTCCCTTGGGCCCTCCTGCTCTATTCTTTCCGGCATCCACCGCTTGGAACTGCTCTGCGGCATCCCGGGCAGCCCACCACATGGAGAGCTCCGGTGCCTGCCACTGAAACCGCAGTTAGACCCACGACTCCACAGAATAAAGACACTGGGGGCAAGATCCCCTCATGAGGCCGAGTCCTCTACTTGCATGATTTTATACACAATATTTTGCTACTTTTGTACTCGTTTCTGTGGGACCTGAAAAGAAAAACCTGAACTACAAACAATGAGTATTTTAAAAATAACTCACGCTGAAGCAGAGGACGCATAAGCTGGACAAACCCTCGACACCTGCTCTACTTCCGGGTCTGTGCCCTTTACCATCGTCCCAAAGGTGCAGTTTGGTTTCCGCACGTGACCTACGTGCTGACGGGACTGGAAATCACCAAGACCAGACGGTGCCCCGTTCTAAGGTCCAACCGAGGAGAACAAAAGGAGGGGAGTGAGGGCAGAGGGGGAGTGTGTGGTCGGAGGGTAACCCCATGGGTCAGAGGCAGAACACCAGGATGTCTCCAAGGAGTCCAGGCCCTACAGCACGCGATTCTAGAGGCGATTAGCAACTTACGTCAGACAAACGGAAAGAAGAAATTAAACGGCAGCTTGGCGTTGATGGTTGGCCGAGCTCTGAAGCCTGCCTCGGCAGGTGCAGATGCGTCCACAAAAGTAACCGCAGTGGAAATGAGAACCGTCCTCTCGCTTCCTGAGTTGGTCTGTAAGGAAGAGAGTGTTGCAAGCCCTGCCTTCCGCCGTGCGCTCACGTGCTCAGGATAACAAACAGGGACAGGCCGCATTCCCTTCGGCCCGAGCACGGTCGGTGCCTCTCCGAGGCATGCGGCGGGCTCCTCGGCATGGAGGAGTGATGGAGTTTTTCCCTAGGTTGTCCTAACCCACCAGTGTCGGTCACAACTCCATTTTCGAAGAACTTTAAAGATCAAATCTGAACAAGAATGCTAGTGTCGACTGTTGTCAGTGGGATTTTTTTCTCTAATAAAATGATTGCTGAATTGTTTTAAGAATTCAGATTAAAGTTCAATAATTCTCTCATGAAATAAATTTCATTATCACACTTGAGTTTTGCCTGGACTCACATCTTTACCCAGACCTTGAAACCCAAGTTAGACCTACCTCAGGAAAGGAAGATGACAGGAGACTTGCGGTCACATTTACTACTTTAGCTTGTGGGTTTAGTAAGGACCCGTATTTAGTCCACTTCACTTCTATCACCAAAGCCACAGGGAGCTGGCAAGAGTCCTACACAACAAAATGCCATTAATCAATCTGAACATTACACAACCTCATGTCAGACTTAATCTGCAGTTCAGAGTTTTAATTATAAAATGTTTCACATATTACAAAATGTTCTGAACAAGAGAGTGAAGAGACTCGAAGTTCAGATAAAAACAGCTGAGAGCACATATTTTCAAGTACTCAGTGCTCCAAAAATATTTTAACACCTAAAGCATCATTTTTCATCCTCTCCCGTTTCGGAAGAAGCCGGTATTACTTGGAAGTTGTGGAGCTCCCAACACCAAACCATGGAACCTTGGGCCTTAACAGCCTGACCTCATCCAGCTCAGAGATTCCCAAGGAGAGAAGCTGGCATTGGGTCGGGGGGGAGGGAGAGGATGGCATTAGTCATAGAAGTTAAACCCAATTGCTATCCACAAGAAATAGAAATGCTTTCCTTTATTTAACCTCATCACTTGGCGATTAAGCTGTTACACGGGGTTGGGGGGGATGACACACAGTGGAGTCCGTGAACGGTAAAAGATACGAACTCTGAATTCTCCGTGTGACCCGAGCAGGTTGGAGATGCGGGAGCGGGCCTGAGGCCTCTGCCCCGGGAAGAGTGGCCACGGGGGCCAGGGCCTTCCCAACCTTGTCCCGGGCCTTTACATCGTGTTTGTTGGCAAATGTGATAACCACTGAAGCTGCATGACAGGTAGAAAGGAATTCTACTTCTGTGTATGTTTTAAATTTTCCCACAAAAACAAGCTTTTTAAAATATGCCTCTTCAGGGCATGAAAAGCTAGCAAGCCTGCTAAATTTGGTTCCTGCCAAAAAGGCACGGATGGAACTCCTTAGCTGGGAACTGCCTTTTAGGAAGGTTGCAGGCTGGAAAAGTCAGTGAGGATCTGTTATTAGAAGAGGCAACACGCAGCCAGCAGACGCGGGCCTGGCGCAGGCTCAGGGGCCACTGCCCCCTGAGTTTCCTGCAAAGTAGGTGCAAAACCCGCTCCAGGCCTCTGAGCTTCCTGCACCAGCACAGACCCGACAGTGCACATGTCCGGCTGCCTCTCCTCCCAACCTGTTTTCCCTACTGAGGGGCCAGCAACAGTGTCTTCGCCAGTCTCTCAGAAGCCAGAAGCCAGAAGCCAGGCGCCTGCTTCACTGAGGCCACAGAACTGAGCCAAGACTGAGCAGCTGAACAGCAGGGACTGAGTCATCAGCGGGCTCTGCTGGGGACTCAGGAGGAGGGCCGGATCAGAGCTGGAGAGCGAGTGCTCACCCCCATTGTCCCCCGGCTATAAATATGCTAAGCAGATAATGAGAGGCCTGAGAAGCTGCCACCAGCAAAAGCTGGGCGATTAAAGGATAAGCGGGAGAGTGAGCCGCCCACACTCTGACGGCTGAGACAAAAGAGAAAGGTGGGCAGAGGAATCACGTGTGATCAGGAACCTCTCTGTAGGATGTTGACTTCCATTAGACTCTTCGGGAAACTTTGGAATGGAAAGCGCTCACGCGTGGGCTGCCTTCATAGACCAGGGCACAAGGGCTGGGACAGCGATGCCCACAGGAGGAGTCTCGCTTCTTGCCATGGTCCTCACACTCCTCTGTCTCATGACGATGCCTCATGTCACACCAATGATCACAGGAGCAGTCAGGACGGTGGTGAATCCCTATGTTTGGAGCGACCCCGAGGCCCCACAGATGTCACCTCATTGAACTCAACAACCACATGAGGCTGATACTACAGATCTCACTCCCTATTTCACAGACGAAGAAACAGCTCGGAGCCTCAAAGGCAAGAGAGCTAACAAAGGGCAGAATCAGTTTTCCAGACCCAGGCCCATCTGATAACAAAGCCTGGGTTCCTGCCCAGAGCCACCCGCTGCCTCAACAGGTGGCTCCCCCAGCTGCCTCTACCCGCCCCCCCCCAACCCCGGCAGCGGGGGCGGGGAGAGAGACAACTCACAGGTGGCCTTCAACTTCCCCTTTACCTTCATGTGGGATGCCTGGGTGATGAAGTGGACCGGTACCCAGTCCAGCACATCCTGGGCCTGGGAATTTCCGAAAGGGGCCACATAGTCCGGGAAGCCTTGGCCCTGCAGGAGGCTCTTCACTCTCCGCACTGCGAGCTGGCACGTCATGGCTTTGGGCAGTCTTTCGGGAAGGAAAAAGAGGCCAGTGGAATGGGGCTGTTGTTCACTCCAGCTGTTCTCTCGGGCCTCACCAACATGCATGCCCTCACCAGTTGCCTTATTCTCTCTCTCCAAACGGATTATTTGACAGAAGCCAAATCTCTAGCTCAGAAATCCTGGTTGGCCAGGGAGAAACAAAACAATGTTTCCCAAACTGCATTCCATTGAGAGGCTCTGTACAAGGAGAGTTCTGTGGCCAAAAGTTTGGGAAATATTGCATTCCTATGTCCCTCCTGGAGCACACCATATTAAAGGCTCTTATATTAAAGACTCACCATATTAAAGGCTCTGAGAAGCCCTTATGGTAAGGAATTGTGTTTTTCACTTCAATCTGGTGTTCCTCAAACACATTAACTGTACCACAGACATATCCCTACTGACTCGTTGGAAATGTAATCCAAGGAACACCTTCTGAGAAATACTGGTCTAAATGGATCAGAACCAGTAATGTAAATGGTATCTGTTAGTCTAACAAAACAATGATGTAATTATCCCGGGGGGACATAGTGGCTGTGTGGTAGGGCAGGGGAAGAAAGGGGAAAGAGACAAATCCTTGTCTTCCATAGTGGGAACTCAACAATTCATAAAACCAAAGTGTTAGGAAGTAGTATTACTAGGAAGTAGGTTATCGACAGATTTGGCGGTAAATTTCCAAAAAACCAGCTGTAGGAGCTGCAAGTGATTGCCCGCAGAGTGGGAGAAATGAGGGTAGGAGCTGGCATCTTTATAAGCCATGCAGGGCTGTTTGACATTTGACCTCAAGTGCTGTGCAACCTTAAAACCTACAAAAGCCTTGGGATTTGTACCCTGCCACATGTGACCGGAAAAATGACTGCAACAGTTTTCCTCTGGATCACGACAAATGGTTTATGGTTGTGAAAATTACAATTAGAAAACACCAGTACAGTCACTAGTGCTAATGGGTCACACCACGGCTTTCACAGGTGCTCGCTGGCTGATATGGAGATTTGATCAACTCAGACAAGTTCCAAAAGCAGCAAGTTCTTCTCTTACCTTAGTTTACAGCCAGACTGCATGTCGTAACCAAATAATACTGGGGCCCGGATCCCCTCCACTGCGAAGCAGTCTTGCTCGGCTAGGCTACGAAGAATAGTAAGTTGTCCGAATCTGTTCATGGTCTGAATAATCCCAGATATTCACAGAAAGTTAAGGGACTATCACCCAGGACTAAAGCAGTCTGATTCTCAAACCATGGTGACAGGTGTGTGACAGGAGACATGACTGAAACCCAAATATCCCTTCTCTGGGCCTCTGTGATCTTGACAGTTATTTCCCAGGGCAGAGCAAAAAATAGTTCTATTTTCCTTGAGTAGATTCTCAGAAGAAAAATCCTCAGAAACTGTTCCTCCAAAATCATTCCAAGTTTTCCAAATGACTAAATTTAAGAGTTTCTGCTTGCGTGTGTAATTAAATATATCTAAAAGTCTGTCAACTTTTCTGTCCTAAGATTTTCATTATAAAACACATTTCCCTGGGCCATGCTGTTCCACCCCCAACCACCAGTGTCCACATGGCCCTGTCTGCTGTGCAGCAGATCCACCACCCCTAGAGCAACCCCTCCAAGGAGTCCAGGCCAAAACTAACCTCCAGCCCCCAGGACCCTCAGCAACAAAGGGAAGAGCACCACACACACATAGACCGGGAAATCAGCCTTCTCCACAGAACCAAAAAGGATATCCCTTCTGAGGCCGAAATCCGGCAGCTAACGGGAGCCCCACGACATAACCAGGGTTTCCGCTGAGAGGAACTGGCTTTGTATTTTGCTGAAAGACAATGGAGAAATGCCCCCCATAATTTTCATTTTAATAAGGAAATAGGGTGAAAATAAAACACTTCTCACAGTCAAATCTGGGATCTCTAACCAATAAAAGAATTTCTCCCCCTACTCAGACCTATAAATATATCTGCTGAGTGTAGGAGTACATCTTTCTATAAAAGAAGGAGCTCCCGTGGAGGAGAATCTTATTCCAGGAAAGGAAAAAGATACAAGGACTCTGCCTGATTTTGTTACAAACACATGCTACATAAAGCCCTTTGTTTAGTACAAGTGGAAAGATGCTAAGACTTCTCAACAGATCTCTTTTTTTCACTAATAAGTTATGATTTTTTGACTTGCAATTAAATACATGTACAACATTGATCAAACTCACCTGAATGAAATGAATTTCAAACTTCTGCTCGAGTGCGACCACTGCCCGGCTCACCGTCCCCAGAAGGAGAGCGAGGCCAGCCTGGGCTACCTCCCATGCGTCTGTGTACGTGATGCTGTACTTCGCCTGGAAACAAGAGGGAACTCCACACACACCTGTGCCCGCTGCATTTCGGAAGCTGCATCGGGAACTCAAGATACAGAGTGGGCAAGTCCTTTCCCATTTCTCTACTCGTGGAAGCTTGTCTCTCCAGTCCCCTCAGCTTTCGGGAGGTAACGCCTCAGCACCACCCCCCCGCTGCCAGGGCCATTTGAGCCTCTCTCTACCTAGTTACAGGAATTCCCAGTCAGCAGGTTTGAACAGAATGTGATCGATCTCTGCAGGGGAAATCTGTTAAAACAACAGCAACAAGGACACATTCTGGGGCGCCTGGGTGGCTCAGTGGGTTAGGCCTCTGCCTTCTGCTCAGGTCATGATCTCGGGATCCTGGAATTGTGTCCTGCATCGGGTTCTCTGCTCAGCGGGGAGCCTGCTTCTCTCTCTCTCTCTAACTGCCTCTCTGCCTACTTGTGATCTGTCAAAGAAATAAATAAAATCTTAAAAAAAAAAAAAAAGAAAGAAAGAAAGAAAACACACCCTGACATATTCTTGAAAGTCCCTAGGTTTGTGGAGAAAAATCACACGTGACTGTTTCAGAGCCCTTACCTAAAGAAGCATCCTCTAATGGGGCCAGCAAGCAGGAGGGCAAGTCAAGAACCAATACCCCAGGATGAGCCAGAACCTTCTGCGGAGGGCGTCCAGTGACCCCTCAGGACCATGTGGCTTGAGTCTGCCACACACAGACTCATTTGGCTTTCCATCCCAAATCGGGTACCTACCTCGAGAACGACGTTAGTGCAGATTTTAACATCCCCAGCCTCGACAAGAGTCTGGTTCAATTCGACCGTGTCCTCCAGCCGGGTCAGTGTTTTATTCAGAGACTGCACGAGGACGGACTGAACAGTGACCGGGATCTGCGAAGGGAAGGAGAGCCGGCTCACGGAGGACACTGCTCCGCGGAGATGAATGGGTCCCAGGGACAAGAGCCTGAAGATAAACCTCTGCGAACACACTGCCGAGCAGGGAAAAACACGCCACAGCACAACACGCAATCTCTTAACTGTCACTCGCAAAAATGCAGATGTTTACACATGCATGCCCGTACATAGGAATTACTAGAGAATATAACCCGAACTTAAAAAGTGGTTCTCTCCGAAAACCTACGTTCACACAAAAACTCGTACACAAATGTTCTCAGCAGCAGTCATACAGCCAGAAACCGAAAACAATGCAAACGTCCATCAACTGATAAGTGGAAAAATAAAATATCGTATATCCATATAAAAGAATATTATTCATCCATAAAATGGAATAAAGGGCTGATTCATTCCACCACATAGATGAATCCTGAAAACATGCTAAGTGAAAGAAACCAGACACAAAAGGTCACACATTACGTGAGCCCATTTATAGGAAATGTCTAGAACAGGCAAACTCATAGAGACAGAAAGTAGATTAGTGGCTGCCCAGGGGCTGAGGGAGAGGAGTGGAGAAGAACAGGACAGCCGGCTAATGAGCACAGGCATTCTTTCTGAGGAGATGGAAATGTTCTGGAAGTAGGTGGTGGTGATGGTTGCACAAGCTTGTGAATGCACAAAAAAACACTGAATTGTACACTTAAAAATGGTGAGTTTTACAGTACATGAATTATAGCTCATTCACACACACTCACAGCTCCTGACACCGCCCAGCGCGTGCACGCGCTCCCCGCCACAGCACAGCGCCTACCAGTCCGCGCAGTCGCTCTGTACGTGCACGTGCTCCACGGTCCCAGGACACATGCCCCTAATCCCCACACCCTCCCTGTACACAGGCTTGACCCAATTCATGCACAACCTCTACACACACCCTTACATGTACATACTGGGCGGTGGGATCATGGGAAGAGAAAACAGAGACAAATCTTTCAAGCAGAATCAGGAAGTCCTGAATAACCCAATGCTATTAAAGGACATCTTCCATGTATGGCCACTGGCAGCAGAGTGACAAGCAGCGAGCAATCCTTTATACGGCTCAGCCCTCTAAGGAGTTGGGCCTCTTCATACTGTGTGACAAATCTGACGCCCGCACTAAGTGGCAGCGCTTCGAAACCACTGTTCGGGAAGGAATCTACCTTGTTACCTAGTCATTTACATTGCTTTCAACTGTGCCCTCAATTGTGTACCAGGCTGTTTATAATCAAAATCACTAAGTATTTAAGCTGTCATTTTATAGATAAATAAATAGTCCTTAGCTGTCTGCTCCCATGACCAAGAAGACCTGTGACTGTCCTTGTAAGTCAAACCTCTAAGAATGTGACATGGTTCAGAGGCAAAGACAAGCCGTCATGTGACAAGGGTGGCCGAAGGGCAACACCAGTCCCCACAACACCGTCTGTGCAACAAGCCCTGCGGATGAGTGTGAGAGCTACGGAGGCAGTCCCTCGCTACGAGGTCGAGAGCTCTTCAGCTTATGTCCTCGAAAGACAACCCTGGAGTCCTTTATCTTTATAACCTACTGATCCCTGGTTCCGCAGTAATGCAGGCTTCCGAGAAAATGCACACCCTTCCACACCAGCCTCTGACAGAGCCGTTCCAGTGGTATGTGGGCATGGTTGGCAGAAACCAAAGGGTCCAAGTTAGACAAGCTTTGGAAAGACGGAGGGACGAGTGCAGACGGCAAGAGCTGCCCTGGTCTATCAAGAGCCACTGGAATGGTCACAGAATGAAAATGGTAGGGCTACTCTGGTTTCCTGAATGTCCTACTTGGCCGTATCCCATTCCCACACTACCCTGTGGCAAAGGACTAATGGATACTTTTTTTTTTTTTTTAAGATTATTTATTTATTTATTTATTTGACAGAGATCACAAGCAGGCAGAGAGAGAGAGAGAAGAAGGGAAGCAGGCTCCCTGCTGAGCAGAGAGCCCCATGTGCGGCTCGATCCCAGGACCCTGGGATCATGACCTGAGCCGAAGGCAGAGGCTTTAACCCACTGAGCCACCCAGGTGCCCCATAACAGATACTTAACGATGAAATTATAGAGCCATAACTTCATCTGTCATGGTTTAATAGATATTCAATAGGTAGATTCAATAGATTCAATAGATACTAACTATTCCAGGCAATCCTAACAGGCTGCATTTAATGAGAAGCCTGGATCCAATATTTATATTCATCACCTAACAAATCTTGGAAGTTGCCTTTTAAAAGAACTTCAAGCAAATCTCTGATATGAGTTGACATGTTTGTCCGTTAGAGCTCTGGTATCACACAGATCTGAGTTATAAGCCCCCGTCCGCCACTTCTGGACTGCATGGCTACGGGGTGCACAGAAAGAACATGCGTGAAGCTTCTACCTGGGGGCCTGGCACACAGTACAGCTCGTCCAGGGTCGCGGTTGAGAGTAAGGTCTTTTGGGGATTCCTGTTCCAGGTCTGCCACTTCCTCACAGCCTTGAGCAAGCTAATCCCCTGCTCTCTAACTCCTGTGCCAAGGAGGGACAAGAACAGGACCTGCCTCATGGGCTTACTGGACCACTAACAGACTTCAAACATGCACAGGACTTAGAACAGAATATGGCACACAGTACATGCCTTCCCGTAACATCCCATCATACTCACAGTAGGTCTTCCCTCTTAACTGAATCCATCTCCTAGGCATTCACTCAATGAACACACAACCCACTGAGTGCTCAATACATACTAGGCCCCGCCTTAGCACTACAGATATGTCATGAACAAGGCTGATGGGCTTGCTGCCCCCATAGACAGTTCAAGGTCTGAATGGTAGAATCAAAGCACTTTCTAGAGGCTAGAGGTATTTGAGAGCTAGTCTATTATATGGTTTTCACTCTGTGTTCCTGGGAGCCACAAGGTTCCTCAGAAGGAAAAAAAAAAATAGAAAAAACAAACAAAACAAAACAAAACAAAAGATTCTTCAGAAGGACCAAAAAGAAGAGAGACGTGGAGGCTGGGCAGGTGGAGGGCTCTGGCCCCCACTCCCGCTCCAACCAGGGGCTTTGGATTCAATCCAAGTTACACACTGGGAGAGTTCTGCTTGAGATCACATTTGAAAAAACTTTGTAACTAAAACAAGTTTGAAAAACACCTTCACAGATGAGGAAATCCAGGCCCACACATAGAGGTGTGAAGTCCAAAGTCACAAGACTATTTCCTTCCAAGTGTCTACCTCAGACACGTCTGTATCTCAAGACTTAATGAAATCAGTGACAGCAGGTATCACTGTCCCAACTGCCACCTGGGTGCCAGACGCTGCACAGAGCCTGTCACATGCACTCCCCCACTGGGACATCACGTCAGCCTCGGGGCGGACACTTACCATCTGCTGGACAACTGGGGGGAATGAGGCACATGTCACAGGAGATAACGATGGCAAAGCTGAATTTTGAACCAAGGCCGGCCAATCCCACAAGCTCTGGGAGACTGTAACAAGGCCAGCGCCCCGGGCCTCCTTGGGGATGTACTCACAGACCCAAAAATAAGGGGTGTTAGATCCATGTTCCTTTGCTCTGACATATCCACAGAAAGATCTTGACCACCTGATCACAGCCTGACAGAACCCCTGAGCTGGGGTCCAATAGAACCAACACCCACAACTCGACCCCTGAAGCTACCCCAGGAGTGTTCCACCCCTACACAGGTGTAGACATACACAGGCAAGAGGTTTCCATTTTCTACCAGAGACAGACAGTGTCTTGGGAGCTAGCCAACTCTGGACAAGAGACCAAGACCTCAAGGGAGGCCAGGAAAGCAGAGAAGCCGGTCACACCCATTGTCCGTGAACACAGTCCTGCCATTTAAATGTGAAGAAGTGCTAACTGCAAAAACAGGGAATTTAGAAACCTCCCCCTTTGGTAATTATGAAAGGTTGGGCCACTACAGAGCTTCCTCATTTCATTCTTTTGGCAAATGTTCTTACTGGTAGTAAGGTATCCTTGTAACACTAAGTGTATTCATTTCAAAAGGCCTAGAAGTAAGACAACGTATTATAAACTAGCTTACTTTCCATCAAGAAATACTCTTACCTCTGCCTCTGTTCTTAAACCAGGAACCTAAACAAAAAGAAACAACAAATTTTGTTAAGTACCATGAAAAGCATTTTTATTGCTTTTTCAGACTATGGGTTAAAGGGCATAATCACCTTATTAAAGACTTCATAAGGAGGAAAACGGAATTTCCTTAATCAAGACTGACAACCCATGTATTTTCATATCTATGTCATAATCAAAGAGGCAGCTGCATCTTCCTTCTATATTCATTTCCTTCATATTGGAAGCTTCATAGAACACAGCAGCCCCACAGAGCTGGTCTCAGAAGTCTCCCTGCTTCAGCGTAATCATTCGGTACTTTCCACATGGTCACCAGTGACACAGCGCTGTGGGGAAGATGTGGCTCCTAGTCTTCTGGTCACCCTGCTGTGCCCGTCCACACCAAAAGGCCACCATTGCTGGCCCAGGAAATTTCCAGTGCCTCCTAACTGCTCTTCCCACCTAGAGCCCAAGACCCTCAACAGTGAGCTCCTCCCTCCCCAACAGAGCCAAGGACTCCTTCTAGACACCCTACAGGGTCAAAGGGAGGGGGCAGAGTAGCCATGTTTGGGGAGGCCTGTGCTGAGAGAGTTGTGCCTGCACCCCTGACAGGCTACAGCCAGGACCGCCAGGAGAAGGCATATAACTGGAAGAATTCACAGGCCTACGTAGCTGACTTACGAGAAGAGGGGAAGACAGAACGGGAAAGGAGAAGAAAATCTTCGACTCAATCCTGAAGACTGCAGTCCGGATGAATACTGATGTCATGGACCACCCTACTCCCTTCCCGTTCCCTCCAAAATAAGGAAATCAGGTGGTGGAAATTCACAATAATCATATGATTTTTTTTTTAATCATTGAACAAAATCTTCACCTCTTACAACCCTCCATGGCATGCCCCAAATAAGAGGCCCAGTGGCCTGTCCTATCCCACTAGGCTTCAGTCACTACAGCCAGAAAGAAAGGGCCTCTGTACTGCCTTGACCTCCCATTGACCTCTTCTTTGCCAGCAATCCTCTTTCCTGCCTGTCCGTTCCTGCTGACTTGATCTGACAACAGAAAGTGGATTCTCTTTTCTGGCCTCTCAGGTATCTTCTTGGTGCTAATGTGATCATTTCTGTTACAGACATTAAGATGTTTTTATAATTTCTGAAGTTTTGTGTTATTAAATAAAGTCCTTTTTTTTAGGAGAAAGAATTATTGGTTACCATCAAAATGATTGAAAGCCAAAAACAAAACAATGAACAAAAGCAAAATATGAACTATATAAAAATAAAAACCATTTAAGTGATTATTTCAGTATCTTTGGTATCAGCATACCAAAGAACTAGAGAAGAAAATTTTAAACTTGAGTTGTCAATCATGTACTGCAATTATTCTATACTTGTCATACTTAAAGGGTGAAAAGAACAGAAAACAAATCTGACGAGTAAGTTTCACTTCAAAATAATTCTTACCCTCAGAATTTTAGGACTGCTGTAATAAGCCATGCCCAGGGCTTCAATTTCTTCACACTGTTCCAAATTTATTCTTCTGGTGCACTTAACAGCTTGGTTCACCAGAAATGCTAGAAATCATAACATTCCCAAGGGAAAAAAAAAAAATGAGAGAATACATTTTTCAACTGTTCAATGGTAACTAAAAAATTGAAGTCTAAGTAAAACCATAAAATAAGTTATAACAGAGATATACAACATGCTTAAAAGGGCTTAAAAATTATATTTTTAGGGGTGCCTGGGTGGCTCAGTCATTGAGGATCTGCCTTCAGTTCAGGTCATGATCCCAGGGTTCTGGGATTGAGCCCTGGCCTGGGCTCCCTGCTCACTGGGAGACCTGCTTCTCCGACTCCCACTTCCCCTGCTGTGTTCCCTCTCTTGCTGTCTCTCTCTCTCTGTCAAATAAATAAATAAAATCTTTTTTAAAAATTATATTTTTAATAGGTAATGCTCTCACACGATTCAGAATTCAAAGGGCACAAAAAGATACTGAGGGACTGTCCCTCTGATGCTTGTCCCCTCCGACCCACCCCCCAGCCACCACCAGAGACAACTGCTTGTCCCCAGAGACAATCAGCATCAAGTTTATTGTGTATCTTTCTGGAAATATTCTATGCAAATAGAAGTGTGTGTGTATACATATATTTTTAGTATTTCTTTCCCCTTTTGGTAAAAAACAAATGCTATATATTCTACCCTTTGCTTTTTTTACTGACAATGTATCCTAGAGTTCAGGCTATCTTAGAACATGAAGAGCTTCCTCCTCCTCTTTTTTTTTTTAGGGATAATTAGTATTCTATTATAGATATGTCATAATTTATTCACCAAGTTCCGCATTAACAGACACTTAAGTTGTCTTTGCCATCACAAACAATGCTGCAATGTACTATTTTGTAAGCGGGCCAGATTCTGTAGGACCAACTCCTAGAAGCAGAACCATGGGTCAAAGGGCATATTCATTTGCAATTTTGACACATATTGCTAAATTGCTCTTCACAGAGATTGTAACAATTTGCAGTCCTGCCAGCAGTGTAGATAAGTGCCTACTCCTCCAGAGCCTTAAATTTCTTAAGCTTTGCCAGGCCATTACACGGAAATGGTACCTCAGTTTGGTTTTAAATTGCACTGTTCCTATTGTGAGCAAGGTTGAGTGTCTTTTCAACAGAATCCATTTCTGTTCCTATACGAAATGATGTTTCATTAGGGCCACATTGTCACCATACGCTACTTAGCTAGCTTCTTCGCAGTGGTGCTGCCTTAAGGATTAGAGAGCCACACCTGGGGCCTCCCACTGCCAAGACGGTCAGTCCAGAGACTCTGTGAGGCTGCTGAAGGAGAAGCACGGCCTGCGGGAGGCGGCTGTGCGGGCTGTATCCCTGCTCCACCATGCTGAGTGAGCCTGAACAAGAGGCTGAATGTTTCTCAGGTTCCTCGTCTAAAAAATGAATAGCACGACCTTCAGGGATTACTGTGGCAATCAAATGGGAAAACACATGCAAGCACACAGTAAGTGCTTAATAAATACTAGTTATTGACAAACTTTAGCTCCAGTGGAGAAAGAACTCTCCAAAAACTAGAAGGCTGAGCAGGCTGGCTTCAGGTAGTGAGTTCCCCATCACTACAAGTGCTCAAGCAGTGACTGTGTGTGGCAGAAAAGATATGGTTGGAAATCTGACCTGCATAACCTTTGAGGCCTCTTTCAACTCTAAGACTGTTCCAGTTTTGAAGGCTGTTTAATTATGACTACTATAAATTTAAGCTTAGAGCAAACTATTTAGAGAGAGAATGAAAAATACCCAGTGTCTTACCTGCAGGGTTATTATCAGTGCACAGAGATGATGTAAGAGGAGAGGGAAATCTCAAGAATGAATCTGAAGTCTGCAGAGGAGCCCCATACTGCAAAGAGACCAACCAGTAGGCGTTACGGCGCTATGAAAGCATTCATGCAACACACACCGGACACCTACCTTGTGCCGGGCAGCGTTACGGGCACCAGGAACCAAGTCATGAGCAAAAAACCAGATGCGGTCTTTGCCTACGTGGAGCTTACACCGGCTGCTCCACCCCTTTCTTTCAAGGATATGTGTTTCTGTGTATGTGCATGTTATTTTATTGGCAGGCTTTCTTTTTTTAAGATTTATTTATTTTAGGGACGCCTGGGTGGCTCAGTTGGTTAAGCAGCTGCCTTCGGCTCAGGTCATGATCCCAGGGTCCTGGGATCGAGTCCCACATCGGGCTCCTTGCTCGGCAGGGAGCCTGCTTCTCCCTCTGCCTCTGCCTGCCTCTTTGTCTGCCTGTGCTCGCTCTCTCTCCCTCTGTCTCTGGCAAATAAATAAATAAAATCTTAAAAAAAAAAAAAGATTTATTTATTTTAGAAAGAGATCGTGTGTGTGCACGCACGCGTGTGCACGCGTGTGTACACACGCACGTGCAAGGGTGCATACGCAAGCAGGGAGGGGGCAGGGGGAGATGGAAACTCAAGCAGACTCCCAGGCAGAGTGCAGAACCCTATATCAGCTCCATCTCACAACCCTGAGATCATGATCTGAGCTGAAATCAACAGCCTGATGCTTAACCGATTGAGCCACCCAGGCGCCCCTGCAGGCGTTTTTGTTACAGAATTCCTCTGGAAAGGTATATAAGAAATTGACATAGTGTCTGCCTGTGCAGACAGGAACTGGGTGGCCAGGAACAGGGGTGAGAGAGGTAGTTTTTAAATTTTATTTTATTTATTTACTTGACACAGAGAGAGTGCACAAGCAGGGGGAGCTGCAGAGGGAGAGAGGGAGAAGCAGGTCTGCACCGAGCAGTGAGCCCAACATGGGGCTCGACACAAGGACCCTGGGATCATGACCTGAGCTGAAGCCAGATGCCCAACAGACTGAGCAGCCACCCAGGCGCCCCAAGGTAATTACTTTTTACTAGCAGTAATTCTTTAAATAATAACATAGTACACATTAAAATCATAACACTGATGGGCTTTCCTTCCCCAAACCAAACCACATAAAACCTTTCCCCAATATTCAGAACAAAATTTACAGCTATTGTGCATACAACCAATTTTCTTTCTTTCTTTTTTTTTTTTTTAAAGATTTTTATTTATTTATTTGACAGAGAGAGATCAAGAGTAGGCAGAGAGTCAGGCAGAGAGAGAGGAAGGGAAGCAGGCTCCCTGCTGAGCAGAGAGCCCGATGCGGGGCTCCATCCCAGGACCCCAGGATCATGACCTGAGCCGAAGGCAGAGGCTTAACCTACTGAGCCACCCAGGTGCCCCACAACCAATTTTCTTGAATTTAAAAGTAACCAAATGCTTGGGCACCAACAAGGATATGGGGAAACAAATCCTCTCCTTCACTGGACCTGGAAATTTAAACTCCTGTAATCTTTCTAGAAGGCAATCTGACATGGATATTTTAAATTTCCATTCATTTTGACTAAGTTGATCCAGTTATAGGAAGGTATCCTAAGGATTAAATCAAAGACACAAGTATCTATAAGAATGTTCATTCTGGATTATTTATAATAGAAAAACTGGAAACAAATGTCTGTTAATGGGTCAATAATAAAAGCTGATACATACACAGAAGGGATACTTTTTATCATGAATACATGTAGCTTCAACAGTGGCTCTACCAAGTTACTTTCCTATATAGAAGTTTTTCTTATCAGTTAAATGGAACAATGACGTATCCCTTTCAGGGTTGTGTGAATTAAGATCTGGAAAGCTCTGCAAGAAATGTTAACTTTTACACTGATATGAGAAGATGCATAAGATTTATCACTGAATAAAAAAGCAAGCTTACAGGGCGCCTGGGAGGCTCAGTTGGTTAAGCAACTGCCTTCAGCTCAGGTCATAAATAAATAAAATCTTTTAAAAAAAGAAACCATGCTTACAGAACAATGTAGATGACTATAAATCTTACTTCTCTACAATACTATACATATATTTTTATAGGTACATTTCAACCAGAATATAAACCAATCTGTAAACAGTGATTTGCAATGTGCATTTTAGTGGACAAAGGGGCCTTTCCATCCCAGGTACCTCCATATTTTTAACTTTTAGAACTAGCACATGATGCTTCTGTATTTCTCTTTAAAGATGCTTCCAGGGCCGCCTGGGTGGCTCAGTGGGTTAAGCCTCTGCCTTCAGCTCGGGTCATGATCTTGGGGTCCTGGGATCGCGCCCTGCATCGGGCTCTCTGCTCAGCGGGGAGCCTGCTTCCCTCTCTCTCTCTCTCTCTGCCTGCCTCTCTGCCTACTTGTGATCTCTGTCAAATAAATAAACAAAATCTTTAAAAATAAGTAAATAAAGATGCTTCCCAAAAATCTGAAACTTATTCAAAGTTAATATATACAGCATTTACAGGTTTACTAATGAATGTATATAAAATAGCACATATCTTCCTTAAGTCTGCAAAACTAAATAGAGCTTTGAGAAGAGGACCCAGGGGCGCCTGGGTGGCTCAGTGGGTTAAGCCGCTGCCTTCGGCTCAGGTCATGATCTCAGGGTCCTGGGATCAAGTCCCGCATCAGGTTCTCTGCTCCGCGGGGAGCCTGCTTCCTCCTCTCTCTCTCTCTGCCTGCCTCTCTGCCTACTTGTGATCTCTCTGTGTCAAATGAATAAATAAAATCTTTAAAAAAAAAAAAATAAAAAAAAAAAAAAGAAGAGGACCCAGGCACCCAACCAATCCACTCCGTGCCCCTAGCAATATGACTCAAGACCTCTGCTGCGTCTTTTAAGATGGAAAAGTACAAAGATTTCTGCAGAGATAAATGCAGGCTTACTAATGAATAAATAACTTTAACCCCTATGTTAAAACTTAACTACTCATTTATAATTTTTGTGATCTTTGATTTCTAGGCATGAACATTACGTCTTTACCTCTATAATGTGAATTCTGTCTTGAGGAAGCCAATTTTGCTAAGAACATACTGAAAAATTTACTAACAAGGATGGGATATTTGCAAGATGAGTGGACTTAATCAAGTTCTTGGCTCACCTTATATTTAGCAGGAGCTAGAGTGTCCGACTGGGTTGAGAAAGAAATCTCTGATTCTGAACTGAAGGAAAAACCATCAGATGTTTTCATCAATTTATCAAAATTATTTTCATCAGGCACTTCTGGATTAATAAAGGATAACGCAGGTTTATCTGTTTTTAGAAAAAGTATTCTAAATCAGCATACAATATGTACATGATATATATAACATAATATTTTGGAGACAGTTTTTAGTCGCATTAGGTTAATGTGTAAAAAACAGCCTCTCTTTCCATATTTACTTTACCCAGAATTTCTCGAGTCTTACTAAATAAACAGGATCTTCAGACTCAGCCTGCTTCTCTAATCGTGTGCAAGTAACGGTTTCTAAAGCCTGCAGGCAAACAGCACAACAGAAGCCAATAATAACCAATCTTTCTCCAGCCCATGGACTGAGGAGCCTGCTGCATTTACCTCTAAGGCAAAGCTCTCTGCAGATGGCCAAGGGACAAATGATTTTTTTTCTACCCTCACACAGCTACCTCCAAACCAAAGCCCAAGAGAATAATGTGCTGTGTATAGGATATCTTGGGAGAAGGAGGAAATGGGCTGGTATGTTCACTTGCCTGGTGTTATGT
Organism: Mustela erminea; assembly: GCF_009829155.1. Taxonomy (NCBI): domain Eukaryota; kingdom Metazoa; phylum Chordata; class Mammalia; order Carnivora; family Mustelidae; genus Mustela; species Mustela erminea. The sequence continues at coordinate 84,476,365 of NC_045626.1, forward strand.
CACAGAATCTGACAATGACTGAGCAGTCATTACTTTAGATTACAAATCCCAGAACACTGGGTAGCTCTGGGTGGCTCAGCCAGTTAAGTGTCCAACTCTTGATTTCATCTCGGGTCATGATCTTGGGATTGTGAGCTTGAGCTCCGTGTCCATCCTGGGGCGGAACCTGCTTAAGATTCTCTCTCTCTCTCCCCTTCTGCCCCTCCCCTCCCTCCTTTCTCTTCCCTTCTGTCTAAAAAAAAAAAAAAATCACAGAGCATTCGCCTAGTTTTAAACTGCAAGGGAACAAATTCAAAATATAAAGATGTTCTGAAAAGATGATGAAGCTTAATTGATAAAACCGTAAATACATCTCTGATCTTAGATATCTTGTTAACATTTTAAACTTACATGTACTTTGGATCTAAATACCTATTTGAGCTAAATGCTCAGATAAAAATAAAGATCCTGTTTTCATGCAAATATTCTTAGTAAAAATAAAAGAGAAAAAAGGAAATTGAAACCAAAGCTGAACCTGATTTTCAAACATTAAACCATGAGGAAATTAAAAAAAAATTACACACACATAACCTAAATAAACCTAGATTCCTATACGTGTCTACATATTATAAACATCAGTGAAATAAAGACCACTACAAAAGCACATTAGTTTTAAAGAAAATGCTCATGCCCAGAGGTCTATAAAGTTACTTGCAGCAGCGCCTGGGTGGCTCAGTGGGTTAAAGCCTCTGCCTTCAGCTCAGGTCATGATCCCAGGATCCTGGGATCAAGCCCCACATCGGACTCTCTGCTCAGCAGGGAGCCTGCTTCCTCCTCTCTCTCTCTCTGCCTGCCTCTCTGCCCACTTGTAATCTCTGTCTGTCAAATAAAATAAATAAAATCTTTAAAAAAAAAAAAAAGTTACTTGCAGTGGCCTGTGAAACAGCCTCAGAAGATGCACCTTAGCCAAACCATAAAATTATTGCTTTAAATCTAACTGAATGAGACATATTTCCATAAAAGCACTTTTAAGATTTTATTTATTTATTTGACAGAGAGATAGAGAGTGAACACAAGTAGGCAGAGAGGCAGGCAGAGAGAGAGAGAGAAGCAGGCTTCCTGCTGAGCAGAGAGCCCAACTTGGGGCTCGAACCCAGGACCCTGGGATCATGACCTGAGCAGAAGGCAGATGCTTAACAAACTGAGCCACCCAGGTGCCCCTCCATAAAACAACTCTTTAAAGAAAAAACTTCCAGGGCTTCTCAAAGCATGTCACCATCAAATACTTACAGTTTGTAATATGAACGCAGAAAATAGATGGATTAATCTGGTCAACAAGTTTAAATATCCTTTGAGGTGGATTTGCTGTAAAATTCAATGAATAGATGGCTGCTTTTTGACTACAAAACTGACTATCACCCCTGAAAATTAAAAAAATAATAATACAAAATGTTAAGGCATATGCACACAATCTTAGCTAGATTATTTTAAAACTGTCAGATGCCTGTACCGTACTGTGTTAACAACTCCACGGAAGATATTTATGAAAGCATGATGTTAGAACTGAATCCACTTTTACTTAGTTTTTTCAGTGTTAAAGGGTCTGGCATTTGAAATTTTTTCTTCTAACAGGGAAAATACTAAGACAGGTAGAATAACCTTAAAGGAAACCTTGTCAAGTATGGAATACAGATCAGGGTATAATTTTGATGTAAAGGAATCCTGTAAACTCTGACACAATCAATCACATAAAATTTTGCACAACTTCGAAAAAAAAAAAAAATTTTGCACAACTTCAGATTGTTTGTTAGTACCCAAAATGGATTCAAAATTCCTTTAGAATAAAGTGGTCTTTATTTTCTGTGAAAATCAGAAAATATTAAGTCATCTGGAAGTCTGGGGGCTTAGAAGTTAGGGTACAGTCAAGACTTTAACCAATCCCAGACTTAAGAAACTCTAATCAATTTGATACAGATATGGTGTGGAGATAGAGATGCAACAAAAAAGGATCCTAATTTACCCACTGCTTTAAAGCCTTTTCTCAATATGTATTGCCCCAATATTTCCCATGTCATTGATAAGTTTTTGCAATATTATATGAAATGGCTTCACTGTATACCAACTTACTAAGATACTCCAATTTTTTTTTAGCCAAATCTCTGCTGTCGATTTGGGCTATTTCTAGTTTTCCCAGATTAATATAATACTATAACGTCATCCTTGCACATATATCTTTATGAATGTCTCCAGCTATTTTCTTGGGCTAGGCTCCCTGAAGTAGAATTGCTGGGTCAAAAGCTAGGTGTGTTGTTCAAGGCTTCTGAGACATACAGCCAGATCTCCCTCCAGAAAGGGAAGATGCTCGCTCACCAATACCACAGTAAGAGTGCGTAGGTCCCTGTGCTCTTGCCAATAATAGATACTATCCAGTTTCTCCCCCCTGCCAATTTCATGGGCAAAAATCTGTTACCTCATTTTAATTTGAATTTTCTCATTTACTAGGGAGTTTAAACATTTTTTCATATGTTTATTGCTCAGTGGTATCTCTTCTTCAGTATGGTGCTTCTTCATATCTCTTGACCATATTTTATTAAAATGTTTGTCTTCTCAAAAAAAAAAAAAGGAATATTTTCTCATTGGTCTGTGAGAATCCAGATCTTTAAGAATCTCTTCTGAGTATCATGAGTTGTAAATATTCTTTCCCTGTTTGTGACCTTTCAATTTTACAGTGCTTTTTGTTACATAGAATCATTCTTTTTTTTTTTTTTTTACAATTTTATTTATTTATTTGATGGAGAGACAGTGAGAGAGGGAATACAAGCAGGGGGAGTGGGAGAAGGAGAAGCAGGCTTCCCTCTGAGGAGGGAGCCTAATGCGGGCTACATCCCAGAACCCTGGGATCATGACCTGAGCCGAAGGCAGACACTTAACGACTTAGCCACCCAGGGGCCCCAAATCATTTTGGTGCATTATCCTTCCCCCATCTGACTGGAATTACACTTATAAATTAAGTTTTTATAAGTTAGTTTACATGTTTACATAATGATTCTTCCTATCCCAGTACATAAACTATTTCTCCATTTAGTCAAATGTTCTGTCACTATATTTCAAGTTTTCTTCACATAAATTCTGAGTACTTAAGTTTTTTCTTTTTTTTTTTTTTCTTTAATTTTATTTGTTTGTCAGCGAGAGAGCACAAGGTTCGGGGGGAGCAGCAGAGGAAGAAGCAGGTTCCCCGCTGAGCAAGTAGCCTAATGTGGGACTCGATCCCAGGACCCTGGGATCATGACCTGAGCTGAAGGCAGACACTTAACCAACTGAGCTACCCAGGTGTCCCTTAAGTTTTTTTTTTTCTTATATGACATTTTTTTTTTTAAGATTTTATTTATTTGTTTGACAGAGACCACAAGTAGGCAGAGAGGCAGGCAGAGAGAGAGAGGAGGAAGTAGGCTCCTCGCTGAGCAGAGAGTCCGATGCGGGGCTTGATCCCAGAACCCCTGGATCATGACCTGAGCCGAAGGCAGAGGCTTTAACCCACTGAGCCACCTAGGTGCCCCTTATATGGCATTTCTATTGGGTGTTATGAGTAGGATCCATTTCCATTATATTTTTTGATGGTTACTGCTGAAGTATAAAGAAGCTATCATTTTATAAGTGGCCACTTTTCCAAAAGCTTTGTACAGTTCTAATGGTATATCAGCCATTACTGTGGACATAAAGAATATTTTTGAAAAAATATAAGTAGTATATATGAGAAAACATCTAGCACTGAAAAATTTACAAGGCCTACTGGGTCTTATAGGATGCGCAGGAGTCAGACAGAGAAGAAATGGCTAATCCAAGGGTAAGAGTGGTATTTGCCAAGGATGGGTAATGTACTGGTGTGGTCTAGAAAATTCTGAATACCAAAGTTAGGCGGCATGGAGGATTCAAGATGGGGTTAGTAGGAAACAGGATCTGAAAGAGTTTGGGAATGAATCTAAATCCAGGCCAAGGAGTCTGTAGGGAATGAGAGCTTCTGAAGGCTTTCAGCAACTGAATGACAAGATGCGGTGTGAGCTTACACTGAGGGAGGAGGAAGGGACAGACACAAGGGCTAGTGTGAAGGAACACAGCAGACTGGAACTCCTTACTCTCCCCCTTCTAGTCTCCCAGAGTGGATCCATTTCAGTTCTTCATATTTCTCTAGTCATGACCTTCAGCATGGCGGGGAGGGTACCTATTCATTCGTATCTTCCTCAGTTCCCTGCCACCAGGCTTAGTCCCTGTGACCCATCATCCATGCTGCGGGAGAACTGCTTCAGATGGGAATCTAATCCCCTCACTCCCTGCAGCCCTGCAGAATTCAGGACAAAAATCCAATCCCCTCAGCATACACACAAGACCCCTCGGGATCGGCCCCGTCACTGTGGCACACTCCTCTCCGCCCCCTTCTCCAGCCACACTGAGCTAACTGCAGTTAAGGCAACAGCCATTCTCCTTCACCCCCAAGACTCCGCCACGTGGCTCCCTGGACCTAGAATGCCTTCCACTGATTCCATGCTGACCAGTTTCCACTCGTCCTCCAGAACCCAGTTCAGACTGTCTTTTCTAGAAAGCGTTAACTAGTCCAATAGCCTAGGTTAGAGCCTACTCCTCTGAGTTATCTCAGTGCCTGGGGCAGAACTGCCAGCCACTCCTTTCTCTCTCCACTCAGTGGGCTCCGGGAGGGCAAGGCCGCATCCAGCTCATCCTATATCCCTGGTGTTCGGGAGAGGTCCGGCATGGTGTGAAAGGAGGCCAGATGTGAGAAGGCGGAGGGGAGGCAGGAGTCAGGGTAGCCCCGAGGTTCAGGCTTAGGTGTCTAAGAGAACAATGGTAGAGAAGTCAAGAGAATACTAGAGGGTGTTTTAGGGGTAGAGGGGAAAAATTCATTCACTGATTCAACTCACTTCTCACGAGGGCCAACTACGTGGCCGGAGTTGTGCTAGGCACTAGTGGCATAAGGGATAGTATTCTTGCTCTCGAGTGAAGTTTACATCTAGTGAGGAAAACAGATATTAATCCAATAACCTTAACAATAAATTTACAAATCATTAGATGATAGGATTAGCTGTTAACTGTTTAGCAGATGTAAACCTACATAATGAAGATAATCAATTAGTTGGGATTATCAATTTTTATTTCATTATTTCTACACTTCTTATTTAGGAGAAAGTCATAAGCAAAACTAACTCAAAAAAATTCTGAGGTCCTTTCCTGAGGGCACTATGGATTCAGCTCTAACTTCTATACCAGGGGTCCACAAACCATCCCTAATGTTATAAATGATGTTTTACGGAAACATCGTCATGCCCATTCATTTACATGGCGGCTTTTGCTCATCAGTGGTAGAGGTGAGGAAGTTGCAACAGAGACCACTGGCCTCTGAAGCTTAAAATATTTACAATGTGCCCTTTTACAGAAAAAGCTTGCTAACCCACATACTAAATAGTCTATATCTAAAATTCAGTATTGCCTAATGAAAGAAAAAAATGTCATCTAAATTAATAGAGCCAAAATCTCACTCTCAGGCTTTTGATACTTACTAAGGCAGAAAAGCAGAATGATTTCTAACTAAGTCCGAACCATGCTGCAGTCCAGATACCCAGAAAAATAAACTGACTACAACAACATACCATTCTCCAAACATTTTTAGAACATTAGAAGCAGATTCAGGGCGCCTGGGTGGCTCAGTGGGTTAAGCCGCTGCCTTTGGCTCAGGTCATGATCTCAGGGTCCTGGGATCGAGTCCCGCATCAGGCTCTCTGCTCAGCAGGGAGCCTGCTTCCCTCTCTCTCTCTCTCTGCCTGCCTCTCCATCTACTTGTGATTTCTCTCTGTCAAATAAATAAATAAAATCTTTAAAAAAAAAAAAAAAAAAGCAGATTCAGTTTCCCAAGGGTCAGTAATATACTTTCTCATGAGGGGCACCTACCTAGGTGGCTTAGTTGGTTAAGTGTCTAATGACTCTCGATTTAGGCTCAGGTCATGATCTCATGGGTTGTGAGATGGAGCCACAGGGCTGCCATGGAGTCTGCTTGAGATTCTTTCTCCCTCTGCCTCTGCTCCCGCTTGTGCCATGTATGCACTCTCTCTCAAACTGATTAAAATCTTATATTTTGGGGCGCCTGGGTGGCTCAGTGGATTAAGCCTCTGCCTTCGGCTCAGGTCATGATATCAGGGTCCTGGGATCGAGCCCCGCATCAGGCTCTGAGCAGAGAGCCTGCTTCCCTGCTTTCTCTCTCTGCCTGCCTCTCTGCTACTTGTGAGCTCTGTCAAATAAATAAAGTGTTTAATTAAAAAAAAAACTTACATTTTTTAATTTTATTTTTTTAATATTTTATTTATTTATTTGACAGAGAGACAGCGAGAGAGGGAACACAAGCAAGGGGAGTGGGAGAAGCAGGCTCCCCATTGAGCAGGTAGCCTGATGTGGTGCTCAATCCCAGGATCCTGGGCTCATGACCTGAGCTGAAGACAGATGCCTAATGACTGAGCCACCCAGGCGCCCAATTAAAATCTTTTTTAAAAAAAGACAGTTTTTCATGGGAAAAACACATTGTATTTCCAAAAGCATTCGATCTATCAAGTATCAATTGCTACAAGACTAAATTTAACTATCTCTGAATAATAATTGGTCCCATCCTGAATAAATTAACCTCTTTTAAGTGCTGTATTTTTCAAAGACCTTTGAAGTCTGAATTACAAGAAACAAATCATTCAGAGGAGATTGTTTCTTTACCTTGTAATTGACTGGGAATATCATTTTCCATTGTTCTCCTATACAATGTGAATTGTGAGAATTCCTGGCAGATTTACTTATCAGAAAAGTACAAACAAAGCGTTCCCATCTAATTTTTTGTTACAAGTACTATGTCCACAACAAAAGCTGTAAATTCAACTGCACTTTCCACCCTAGGCCACTTACATGAGACAAATTCACTTATACAAAGCTGTACCTGTTTACAAATCAGAGTGAAATGTAATTCAATCTCTGAATACAAAGATTTCCTTATACTCTTAAGGAAGTAGGCTCTGTCTTTTGCCTGCCCTATCATCCCGCAGGATGCAAATAAGGGAGAGATACTCTTCTGCAGAATGGTCTGGATAGCATGGCTTCCTAATGATGCAAAATTCAAGAAACCCAAGTTTGGGTGTTTCCACCTAGAAGATTTTTCACTTTCTGTCCCCAGATTTTGTAATCTTGGACCAATGTCATCAAAACTGCATGGGAAACCAACTTACATGACAACTGGAACTGAACAGGCAGAAAAGACACTGACATCCGTGGAGCTGCAATCAGGATCACAGCAGCAGTTGACGTCACACTGAGCGGGAGTCAGGTCACAGACGCACAGAGCAGCAACTACAGAAACAAAAGAGGTGGGCCGCAGAACTTCGCCACCAGCGGGGAGTGACTGCCCCCTGCCACTGCGAAGTGTTGAAAGTCCATTTCATACAAAAGGTCCGTTTTATTTTTCCTATTGTACTTTGGGGGCGATCTGTGAATTGAAAATTAGTCAGTTTGAACGCTTCTCAGAGGTTTCCCCCAAGTAGCCAGCTAATCATCTGACTCACTTGGAAAATGCTGTTTGTGCTCCACCTACAAAGACTCTGATTTGGTAAGCTGACTATGAAACCCAGGCATTTGTGTTTTTCAAAATTTATCCAGGTAATGCTGATAATTAAAACAGGTTTAAGAACTAGCATGCTAAATCACTTCTCTGCCCTTCAGAACCACCAGCTGGTCAGCTAGGAAACCCAGACATGTTTTTCAAAAACTTTCCAGATGATGCAGATAATTTAAGAACCAGCATGCTAAACCACTTGCCGGACCATAAGTACCACTGGTGTAATAGTACAGATTCCCCTGCCCCTTCTCTGGAGATTCTGATTCAGAGGAGGAGCCCAAAGAAGGCCACCAAGAATCAGGGTTCTCAAACTTCTCTCTCTCTCCAGACGTCACCTGTGGCTTTGAAGCTGAGCCTGCAATCACAAACTATTGATCGAGAATCAAGCTGATTCAGGTGCTTTGTACTTGGGGTTCTGGAAATATCTTTGGTAATTTGTTTTTAAGATTTTATTTGAGAGAGAGAGAGAACATAAGCGAGGTGAGGGGCAGAGGGAGAAGCAGACTCCCGTTAAGCAGGGAGCCCGATGTGAGGCTTGATCCTGGGACTCCAGGACCATGACCTGAGCCAAAGGCAGACACTTAACCAACTGAGCCACCAAGGCGCTCCTGTCTTTGGTAATTTAAACAATAAAGCATGACAGGGATAGAAATCTCCCCACTTCACAACATTTTTCTTTTTTGAGAGAGCACATGAGAAGGAGTGGGGAGAAAGGGACTCAGGGTGAGAGAGAATCCACACCCACTGAGGAGCCCCCATGAAAGGCTCAATCTCACAACCCCGAGATCATGACCTGACCCCAAACCTAGACCTGGAAGCTTAACAGGCTAAGCCACCCAGGCACCCCCACAACATTTTTAATAATAATGACTCTCTGGATTTTTAATTCCCTATTTTATTCTGTCAAACAGGGAAGAAAAACACCTGTTTAAAGATGGCAGAGCATAAGAATGAAAAACACTGAATTCATGGTAGTAATTATTGCTGGGAAGGGGAAAATAAGATCGCGCTTGTCTTACCTGCAGGATTTCATTTTTTCAAAAAAATCTCATTCAAAACAAACAAGGATCTCAAGGAAATGGCGGTAGAGAGTCCACACAACATTTTGACTTGCATGTATGAACTATTTCACAACAAAAATGAGCTTTAGAGAAATATAGCTCAAAAAGGGTAAAATAACATACACTGGAAAGAAGTGTATGACTAAGAAGAGGAAGGTTTTGCCAATAAATACACAATCCTTTCTTAATCTGAGACACAGAAGTCTCCAGTAAGTTTATATACTCCCCACTCCAGCCAAGCACTCTTCCATGTGCTTAGTAAAATGAAAATGCAATTCACGCATGCTAATATAAAATATAGTGTTTAGGTTCCCTGCCTTATGTGTTTAAAATTACAATCTTGATTTGCCAGAACTCAAAGCGCTTTTAAGTAGCTCTAAGACTAGTAAGGACAGAGCAATAGTGTTTAATAACTCCACTGGGAGGGGGGAAGGTCTCTATCCAGGATGTGAGTGTCCTTAATCAGCTAACAAGTATCAGCTGAGCACTCCCAAGGTCTGAGCAGCTCTCAGCTGCTCTTCTACACCTCTTAACATCGACATGCCTGGCTCTAGAGCAAGATACTAAGGAACAGAGCTCAGATCAAGATGAAAGTTATCACTTTTCTCTTCCACCTGTAATCTACCCCACACATGGTGTCCAGTTTTCACTCACAGTCAGCCCCTGCTCCTGTCAGTGGTGTTACCTAAATATACCTGAAAAATGGGGATGACACACATCACAGGGGATTAAATGAGATACATTACAGACAAAAGGCTTAGCACAGGGCCTGCTACACCGTAAGCAGTGAATAAATGCCAGCTGTCATCTATTATTACTTTCCAGGTCTAAAGCTGGGCCCTTTAAGAAGACAGAAGTGCAAATTCATACCCCCCATGCTGGAAAATAGCCCTGAACACATGCCCTAATAATGACGGTTCAAGAATAGCTTCGTTGTGGGGAGAAATCACATAAACAGATGGAATACTTAGATGAATAAAAGAAAACCCAGTCCAAAAACCGTAGAGAATTTTGGATATCAAACACTATGCTGCAGTCTGTCCCCACCTATCACTTATTTACCTTCCCTACTAATTTGGTAAATCAACAGTTTTGATATAAAAGCTTTATTTAAAAAAAAAAAAGCTTTAGGGGCGCCTGGGTGGCTCAGTGGGTTAAAGCCTCTGCCTTGCCCTCGGATCATGATCTTAGGGTCCTGGGATCAAGCCCCGAATCGGGCTCTCTGTAGCAGGGAGCCTGCTTCCCTCTCTCTCTGCCTGCCTCTCTGCCTACTTGTGATCTCTCTCTCTGTCAAATAAATAAATAAAATCTTAAAAAAAAAAAAAAAAAGATTTAAAAAAATTAAAAATTAAAAAAAGCTTTAGGGGTGCCTGGGTGGCTCAGTGGGTTAAAGTCTCTGCCTTCGGCTCAGGTCATGATCCCAGGGTCCTGGGATTAAGCCCCACATCGGGCTCTCTGTTCAGCAGGGAGCCTGCTCCCCCCTCTGCCTCTCCGCCTCTCTTCCCTCTCGGGATCTCTGTCAAATAAATAAATAAAATCTTTTAAAAAAAATAAAAATAAATAAATAAATTTTAAAAAGCTTTAGTATATACTGAAACAGAAAATGTACTTTCTGTACTTTTCCTTACTCATTTTTTAAAAAGATTTTATTTATTTATTTGACAGAGATCACAAGTAGGCAGAGAAGTTGGCAGAGAGAGGGAAGAAAGCAGAATTCCTGCTGAGCAGAGCCCGATGGGGGGCTTGATCCCAGGACTCTGGGATCATGACCTGAGCCAAAGGCAGAGCTTTAACCCACTGAGCCAACCAGGCGTCCCTCCTTACTCATTTATACTTTTATTTATACATATATACTTATTCCTTACTAACTTACAAAGGAGGCCTTTTGGAGAAATGATGATTCAAGAACTAAAGCCCGAGAGTACAAGGAATCACCCAAGGATGAGTTTTCTATGTACTAATACTGAGCCTTACTTAAGATCTTTTTCTCATATGAAGGGAGAAAAAGAAAAGAAAAAATATATATATATATACTGCACACATACTGGAGTTACAGAGGACTTAAAGGGTTGTTGTGGTGTTTTGTTTTTGTTTTTGTTTTTTGTTTTTGAGATCACAAACCCCTTTGAGAAACTTGCTCACTGCTAAGAACCCTCACCCAGAAAAATGCATATTCACAAAACTGCACTGTGAACATCTCAGGGTCACAGCCATCCCCTTAAGTCACCCACATCAAATCAGATTATAAAATATTCACTAATGTCTAACTCCAGAATTAGATCACTTTCTGAGAAATATGTTAATTATCCTTAATGATGAATCCTAAGTAGTGGACATAAACCCTCACCCCCTAGCTTCCCACCTCTAACTCAACACAGGAGGAATTCCGGGGTTTCATATTTCAAGTCCTCAGACAGGGGCGTAGTCACATTTAGTAAACTAGACTTCTGGCGTTTCTTTTTGATAAATGAAAAGTTCAACACATCCTATGCATTCAGTTTCCACAACTGCCCAGAAACTTCGGATTACGTAATTTCATCTCTGCTGCTAAGGTGCAACGACTCGTTCCTTATTACCTTTAGCGTTAATGTTGTCCAGGACAACTGCAAGTAATTTCAAAGAGTTTAGACTGTCCCACTTACGCTCCCAAGTCTCGGTTTTCTCTTCCGAGGAGGACAGTGAGGTCTACCCTACGGGCTCCTGAGACAATTAACGCCTATGAAATACTCGGCAATGCCTGTACACAGTAAGTGTTCAATAAACGTTCACTATCATTAGGACAGCCTCATCGGGGCTACCCGCTCCAGGTTGGATCACTCTAGATCCCCAGGAACTACCACTTCGTACCCACCGTCCGTGACCGGGGTGGGCCTGGGGCCAGAGGTGGGGACGGGGGCCTTGGGAGTTCCAAAGGGCCTCGGAGACAAGGCGGGTCGGGGAGTCGTCCGGGCTGCCTCCGTAGAGTTGAGGCCCTCCGTCGGCACAGGTGGAGTAGCCCTGGTCTGGGCGCTCACCGAGGCCCAGCAATCCAGAAGCAGAAGCAGGAGCGGCCGAACGCCCAGCGGCCCCATGGCCAGGCTGAACGCCGCGCCGAGCGCGGCGGGGACCGCGCGTTGCCTGGCAACCGTGGCTGCTCGGCGCGGGGCATTACGGGAAGGGTCCCGCGAGGCCGCGCGAGACCGCGGGGGCGGAGGGCGGGGCCTGGACAAGGCCTGCCACGGAGGGGCGGGGACGGGGACGGAAAGGGGGCGGGACCAGGGAAACGCACGGAGGCGGGGTGGTGTGAGGCTGGTGGGGGCCCAGGACCTGAGAACGCCCGCGGTGGTTTCCAAGCGGACAGCGGCTCTTGTTTAAAAAAATGCATATTTCCAAGGTCTGACCCTGGATTCAGACTCAGTAAGTCTAGAGCAGTGTCCAGGAATCAGTATTTTTAACAAAGGTCCTGACGTAACCCGTGAGGGGACGGAAATTTGGGATCCTATCTCCCAAAGCTACTAAATAACGAAGGAGCACAGTGACCACTTCATCGTCCTTGAATTTTCTCTGTCACACACCGTGACAACATTAGGTTCGTGTTTTTTTGTTTTAGATGGCCGGATCTAAGGAGGTCGCCAAGTAACTTCTCTTCACCCTATTGTAATAAGGGGGGGGCAAATGAGCACTTAACTTTTTACAAACAAAAAAAATTGACAAAAATTAAGTAGAATGATGTGTGTGTTTTAAACGAAACAAGCAAAAACAAATTGAAAAAACTCTGCAAAATGACATGGAGACCACAAGACTTACTTCAGTAAGGCCCCTCCAATCAACTGGCTGATTTATAAAGATACCCCAGCCCAGGGATGTTGGCTATATGGTTGATACTTAATTTTCTTACCATTCAGAAGTAAATGTCAAATTAAAATGTCATGTTATTTACTCAAACATATTTACCAATTCAGGGGAAAAAATGCCCAAACTGTACATATACGCAGTTTATTAAGTTTATATAACAAAGCTAATCAACAAAGAGGCCCCTTGAGCATCTTTCTCTGGCATACCACAGAAAGTGTAGAAAAATAAAATTGGATCAAAGGTGTACTACAGATATTTCCTTTTTTTTTCCCCCTACAAAGGATTGCTTTAACATCTGACTGAAATTCTGGGCCATTTTTAACAACTGATGTAATGCTTTTCCTTTAAAAAAAAAAAAAAAAAAAAAAAAAACCACAACAAAATAAAACTGTATTTTCCCAACCTTTATTTCATAACTTCTAAACCCAGGACTTATTTCTGTGTTTTTGTTTTTGTTTTTTAACTTCCCTTTACTCTTTACCTCCAGGTACTACTTTCTTTTCTATTCCTTAATATCTGTGAATCACTTTGTCTTGTTTTCTGTTTTAAAGTTGTAGGTTGCTAGACTAAACTTTGATGAAGAGTCCTTTGGCCATAACATTTTCATTTTATGGTTCGGGAAATCATCTCAAAACCCCTTTTTGTCCAATCTCAAATACTTGGTAGGTTGCCCAAAGGTAATTTTATGACAACTTGCAAGGTTGAAATGAGGGCTACATCAGCTCAGATCCATTTAGCAAATCTTGGGAACACTGAGACTTTTCCTTTCACAGGTGACCCATTTCTGCCAGGCTTTTTTCATCTTTCAACCCAGAGGATCCTTCCTCCCTTCTTTTTCTCCTGCCCTTGGCAAGTTCCCTCATGAGGATGGAAGGGCACAAGAAAGACCAAGATCAATTTCCGTATTTTATCCAAAACTGCATCATTTGGGTTGTGCATAAATGTTTGTGATTTAAAATGTCCATCTGTTTCTCTAGGAGTATTGGCGTTCTCAATTCCTTATAGTCTGTGCCAACATTGGGAGGAATTGAGACAATTCAGCTTTTCAGAATTCTGCATTTGGAAGCTGCCTTATATGAGGCGCCTGAAAAACCAAAGACAGGAGAGATAGGTGGAAAAACAGCTAAGGCTGACTTTTTAACGCAGCATTAACCATTCTGACTTGATCTTTGGCATGGTTTGGGGTGAACTGGTTTCTAACCTATCTAACATTAGGTATCCAGTTTTTCCTATCTTTATTCGACTTAGCCAAATATTTTACAGATAGAGAGGCAGAACCATCAAGCTTTATAAAAGAATTGCTTAGCACTACAAGAAGATCCTGTGTGAGGACAAAGGATTGACTCTGCCCACTTTGATTGAAGTGAGCAGTCCAGTAATTGATTTGTAAATCAACACCCAGAAGAAAATAATCCCCAGCTTCTCTCCTCCTCCCATTCTTCATGTGCCAAATCAACCACCAGGCATCGTTCTTGTTCTGAAGCATTATGGGGACAGGAGGACTGTTTGAGCAGACTTCATATTCTTGGAAGTTCCCAAATTTACAAGTTTGACCTTTCCTGAAAATGAGGTAAGAAATATGGTCACAGACAAACACTCATTGGAATGAAATAAGAATTTCTTGCTTACCAAATAACTTTAAAACTGCATCCTATTAATGGGCTACACTGCAGTTTGAATAAACTAGATAGGTTTTTAAGAATCATTTTTGGTTTTGTTATTTGCATACTGAAACACAATCACAATCAGAGTTACAAAAAATACCACTATACACTGCACTGTGACCAGATTTGACATTTTGCCATATTTATTCTATATTTCTTTTTAGTCATTTTCATGAGGGATAATATGTATACAGTATAAATTTCTTTGTGTACAGTTAACAAACACATATGGTCATGTAACTACAATTATAGTCAAGATACAGAACAATTTTACCACCCCCAGACCCTTCCCCCTGGTCCAGCTCTTTAGGGCAGTGATCTATTTTCTGTTCCTAAGATTTTCCCTACTCCAGACTGTCACATCAATGGAATCATATGGTGTGCAGCTATTTGAGCCTGGCTTTTCACTTAGCCTGATGCCTTTGAGATTTATCCAGGTAGAACCATCCAGTGGTTCCTTTTGTTTTTGTTTTTATGATTTTATGTATTTATTTGACAGAGAGAGACAGCGAGAGAGGGGACACAAGCAGGTGGAGTGGGAGAGGGAGAAGCAGGCTCCCCGCTGAGCAGGAAGCCCTATGCAGGGCTTGATCCTAAGACCCTGAGATCATGACTGAAGCTAAGGCATCCGATTAAGGACTGAGACACCCAGGCGCCCCCAATGGTTCCTTTTGTGACTGTCTTATTACACTCTGTAATATCCTTGAGGTTCATGCAGGTTATGGCATGTGACAGGATTTCCTTCTCTTTAAGGCTGCAGAATATTTCATATATATATATGTGTGTGTTGTGTATATATATATGTATATATGTGTATATATACACATATATATGTATATATGTGTATGTATATACATACACAACACACACACACATATATATATATATAACTTTAAAAAAAATTTATCTGAGTGTAGTTGACACAATGTTACATTAGCTTCAGGTGTACATCATAGTGTTTCCCTAAGTATATGTATGATGCTACATGCCCCACAAGTGTAGCTCCCATCTGTCACCATGTAACACTATTATAATATCATTGTGTAGCCTTGGCACCCTTGTTGAAGAGCATTTGGTATATATGCAAGAGTTTATTTCAGTCCACTCCTTTTTCTTTTGTTTTTTTTTTTTTAAGATTTTATTTATTTATTTGACACAGAGAGAGAGAGAGAGATCACAATAGGCGGAGAGGCAGGCAGAGAGAAAGAGGAAGCAGCCTCCACGCTGAGCAGGGAGCCCGATGCAGGGCTCCATCCCAGGACCCCAAAACCATGACCTGAGCCAAAGGCAGAGGATTAACCCACTGAGCCACCCAGACGTCCCTCCACTCCTTTTCTTGCTGACAAGTTTTCCATGATGGATATACGCCAGTTTCTTCATTCACCAGTTGAAGGTATTTGGGTCTTTCTAGTTTTGGACAATTACAAATAAATCCCTATAAACATTCATATACAGATTTTGTGTGAACATCCATCTTCATTTCTGTGTTGTATGGCGGATGTCTGTTTAATTTTACAAGAAACTGCCCAACTTTTTTCCAAAGTGACTGTACATTTTGCATTCCCACCAACAAGGTAAGAGATTTCTAGTTGCTTGACATGCTCATAAAAAGTTGGTATGGTCAGTTTTGTTTTCATTTTCATTTTTAGCTATTCTAATAAGTGTGTGGCAGTGTCTCATTGTGGCTTTATTAGTGGGCTTTTAATAAATTCTGTCATCTTGTGACAGCACTCTTACACTGCATTTTAATCTTGGGGTGCCAAAAGCGCTTGTTAAATATCAAATGAAGAAATGAGTTCTTCGTTTTTCTATAGACAAATAACCTCAAAAAAAATGGAAGTGAGTTGTCCTCTCCATGCCCCTGAAGGGCCCTGCTCTCCCCTCCCCCACTTCTATTTCTATATCTTGGTAAACATGTTTTCATCATTGTCCTCAGGACGTACTTGTAGTTCTGCTTTTATTCACCCTTGACTGGAAGCCTGTCAGTGAATTCTTCCTGAGGCCTGAACCTGCTTCATTTTGCCCTGTCATGGAGTCAGTCATTTCTATTACAGCTTGTTCCAAAGCACGTACCTTTTGTTAACCTAAATTCGTTGGAAAGAATGTGGAGACCAAAGTGAGCAAACACAAGGTTGGGTAAGCCTGTGTCAAAAGCCTCAGCCTCACACTTTTGAAGTATGTTTTCCTCCCCAAAACCAGGACCCATGATCTGACAATTCTGCGTATCATTGTGACGACAGTGAAAAAGTTGGAATGTCCTGGAAACTTCAGAGTTATCATGGCCATGGTTATAAAAAATCTGGGGACGCCTGGGTGGCTCAGTGGGTTAAGCCGCTGCCTTCGGCTCAGGTCATGATCCCAGCGTCCTGGGATCGAGTCCCACATCGGGCTCCTTGCTTGGCGGGGAGCCTGCTTCTCCCTCTGCCTCTGTCTGCCATTCTGTCCGCCTGTGCTCGCTCTCTCTCCCTCTCTCTCTGACAAATAAATAAATAAAATATTAAAAAAAAAAATCTGGACGGAGGGATGCCTGTGTGACTCAGTCGGTTGGGCCTCTGCCTTCGGCTCAGGTCCTGATCTCAGATCCCCAGGATCCAGCCCTGTATAGGGCTCCCTAGAGGAACCTGCTTCTCCCTTTCCCCCTGCCTCTCCCTTCCACTGGTGTGCTCTCTCTTTCTCTCTCTCTCTCTCTTTTTTTTTTTTTTCCAAGACTTTTTATTTATTTATTTGACAGGCAGAGATCACAGTAGGCAGAAAGGCAGGCAGAGAGATAGAGGGGAAAGCAGGCTCCCTGCTGAGCAGAGAGCCTGATGCAGGGCTCCATCCCAGGACCCTGAGACCGTGACCTGAGCCAAAGGCAAAGGCTTTAACCCACTGAGCCACCCAGGCGCCCCGTGCTCTCTCTCTTTAAAAAAAAAAAAAATCTTGGGGCGCCTGGGTGACTCAGTGGGTTTAAGCCTCTGCCTTCAGCTCTGGTCATGATCCCAGGGTCCTGGGATCAAGGCCTGCATCGGGCTCTCTGCTCAGCGGGGGGCCTGCTTCCTCCTCTCTCTCTGCCTGCCTCTCTGCCTATTTGTGATATCTGTCTGTCAAATAAATAAATGAAAATCTTAAAAAAAAATCTGGATAGAATCAACACTAATTCCAAACTCTAGAATCCCCATCTCTACATTATTGTCAATTTGTTAGAGAGAAAAATGGTCTAATGAGAAAAGATTTTGTTTTTATCTAGGTCTCTTTGGACAAACACGAAAACTGGTATCTCTTTTTTATCTAGATCATTTGTTAATTCCTTAAAAGAAAGAATGAATGGCCTTCTGATCTGAATCTAGCTATAAATTCTCCCTCAAAGACAGCTTCTTACTCCATGGGATAATAAAATATCAGTCATATTTTAACTTCTATCCCCTCCAACAAGAATCATGAACAGGCCTAAAATTTTCCTTTTAAAATGTTCTCTTCAAGACATAAGAAGCTGGTAATTTTAATAGTTTCTGGGGAGAAGTAAGGAAGGTGAGTCACTCTTCGATCCATTGTGCCTGTATTACTTTTCATTTAAAATCAAATTGATTTTTCTTGAGGTACCTGGTTGGCTCAGTCTGTGGAGCATGTGACTCCTGATCTCAGGGTTGATTTCTTTCTTTTCTTTAAAGATTTTGTTTATTTATTTGACAGAGAGCACGCAAGAGAGAGAACACAAACACAGGGTGTGGGAGAGGGAGAAGAAGGCTTCCCATCAAACAGAGCCTGGTAAAGGGCTTGATCCCAGGACCGTGGGACCATGACCTGAGCCAAAGGCAGACGCTTAACTACTGAGCTATCGAGGTGCCCTTCAGGGTTGATTTCAAGCCCCATGTTGGGAATAGAGCTTACTTAAAAAATAAATTTGGTTTTTAATTTAAGTGAACGTGAAAACAAAATAAATTTTTAAAACATATGTTCCTCGACATTTTTTTTAAAGATTTTAATTATTTATTTGACACACAGAGATCACAAGTAGGCAGAGAGGCAGGCAGAGAGAGAGGAGGAAGCAGGCTCCCCGCTGAGCAGAGAGCCCGATGCGGGACTCCATCCCAGGACCCTGGGATCATGACCTGAGCCGAAGGCAGAGGCTTTAACCCACTGAGCCACCCAGGCGCCCCTTGACTTTTTTTTTTTTAAGATTTTATTTATTTGAGGTTGGTTGGGGGGTGGAGTGAGAATCAGGTTCCCCACTCCGCAGGGAGCCTGATACAGGCTCGATCCCAGGACCCCAGGATCATGACCTGAGCTAAAGGCAGATGTTTAATTGACTGAGCCACCCAGGCACCCCTATGCTTCTCCTCTTAATCATCATTCTTATATTCCATTAGGGAGAACAATTAGAAAATAGGGCAAAAATCCTTCCTTCCTCCCAGCTTTGCCCAATGTCTACTGCTTAAAGTACACTTGAAAACAAATTTAAAAGGTTGTGAACATTTTATAAGTCTAAAAACAATTAGACTTAAACAAATACTGTAGGCTTCTGTGATTGTACCATAAGAAATGTTTACTTTCAGGAATTATCAAAAATATATGTCACTCTTAAATTTTTTTTTAAGGATGGCACAAAGGGAGACTATTTGGCTGCCCCACATACCTTCTGTCGGTCGCTGGTCATCATGATTTGCAGGCTGGCTCTTCATTCTGACATTTCAGAAACCAAATCTTTCCAGATCAGCCCAGCATTACTGGGCTATGATAAGCAGATCTTCCAGAGATCATCAGGAGAAGAACTGTCCATTTATTGCTCCTATTTATCCTCCAGATTTCACCTCCTCCAGGAGGCCCTCTGGCCCTAACCTACCAAAGAGGCAGAGTCTCACAAATTTCAGAGCAAGGCCAGTCTCAGTCAATCTAGTTCCATCTCTTATTAACTGGGTACTTAACTTTTCTGATGAGATCTACCATACTGACAGTTCCCATTAAAATCAAGACTATGGGGCACCCGGTTGGCTCAATCAGTGGCCATGTTGTGAGTTCGAGCCCCATGTTGAGTATAGAGATTACTTAAAAATAAAAATAAATAAAATCAAGACTAGAGGGTTTTTTTTAAAAAAGATTTTGTTTATTTGAGACAGACAGAAAGAGCACAAACAGGGAGAAGGGTCAGAGGGAGAAGCAGATTCCCTGTTGAGCAGGGAGCCTGATATGGAGCTCCATCCAAGGACCCTGAGATTATGACCGGAGCAGGGAGCCCAATGTGGGACTCATTCCAGACCCTGAGATCATGACCTGAGCCCATGGCAGAGGCTTAATGACTGAGCCACCCAAGTGCCCCAAGACTAAAGGGGTTTTACTTAAATGTATTGATTTTGTATATGTATTTCTTTTCTCCCACACTATAAAGGTCAGTTCTCCATAACACCAACATAATTTATTACTTGATTTATCCCAAAATACACATTTAGCACAGGGCTAAGTCTCAGAATAACAATGTCAACACTATCACCAAACACATGGGTATTGAAAAGACAGGAGGGACACCTGGGTGGCTCAGTGGTTAATCCCCTGCCTTTGGCTCAGGTCATGATCCCAGGGTCCTGGGATCGAGCCCCACATCAGACTCCCTGCTCTGTGGGAAGCCTGCTTCTCCCTCTCCCACTCCCTGTGCTTGTGTTCCTCTCTCTCTGTCAAATAAATAAATAAAATCTTAAAAAAAAAAAAGAAAGAAAGAAACAAGAGACTTCTTTGTAGCTGCACGCTTTCATTTGATTCCTCTGCTTTTATCTTGTTGCCTCCACTCTTTTCTCTGAATGCTATCTCTGAACTTCGAGCTGTTCTGTTTGATGTTCTCCAGAGAATAAACAG
This sequence comes from Mustela erminea, assembly GCF_009829155.1. Taxonomy (NCBI): domain Eukaryota; kingdom Metazoa; phylum Chordata; class Mammalia; order Carnivora; family Mustelidae; genus Mustela; species Mustela erminea. The sequence continues at coordinate 84,496,380 of NC_045626.1, forward strand.
CTAATCTTCTGCAAGGATCAAGGCAAGGTGTCACAGGAAGAGAGTCTGAGGTTATGCTATTGGAATCCTAGGATATGTTACTGGTACAATTAATGGTCTGCTTTGACTCTCACCTTTCCCCATCTCTGCACCCCACCCCGCCCCCTGAACAGCGGTACCTGAGACTTTCAATCCCTGAGCCCTTCTGGGACTCTGCAGCTGCAATCGGCTTGCTTCTCCTTGGCAACTCCTTCTGCAAGACCTAGGGCTTCTCCATTCACCCAAATCTCCATCCACTTTCTAGCCTCCAAAAAGGATTTGACAACTCTCAGGAGCAGTCATCATCTCTCCCGTTCCGTGTGGGTTTGGACCTTTTCACTTCCTCTTCCATTATGTTAGTAGTGTTTCGGGAGAGCGCAGAGTTGAATGAACGGGTCTTATCCACCATGTTTCTCTGTTCCATGTAAATGTGTTCCATATCAGGAGTACAGAGGTATCAGACTGAATGATGAAAAGTACACACACCCACGGTGTTTGGGTCCAGATCCCTGGTTCTGCTGCTTGCAAGCCATGTAATCTCAGGCATGTGTCCTGTGCTCACATTCCTCATATATAAAATGGGGATAATAGAGGGACTGGTCGCAAAATTGTATGAGTGTGTGACATGGTACTGGACGCTTATTAAGCACTCTGAAGGTTTAAAAATGTTAGTAAAGAAAGGGTGTAGGTTTCCTTAACTGGAAAGGACAAAATGGAGTGCCTAGTGGGCTCAGTCAGTAAAGCACACTGATGTTGGAAACAAAGGCAGAAGAAAAAATATTAAATTTCCTTACTACCTAGAGCCCTCTGACAAGTCTTTGAAACAGAGTGACAATCTTCTATGGACTCAACTGCCTCAATGTTGACCATTTGCTAAGGGCAAAAGGCAATCCTAGCCACGGCCCCGCACCGCCCCCCACCCAGAATCCTGTAAGTCTACTTTAACATATAAAAATTCCTTTAGAAATTTCCTTTATCTCTAAACCCCCAAGATACGTGTTGGTAATCATCTCCCGAAGCATATCACTCACCGATATACATCTGAACGGTCTCATGACTCAGGTTTTATTAGCTGGTAATAAATGACCTTCCCTCAACAATAGCTAGCCCCCTCAAGGTCCTGGAAACCTTGTTTCCAAAATTCCTTAAAGACTTATGCTATCCCTAACCCCCTCCCAACTTGGAAGGATATAATGGGTCACTCCTCTTGACCCCAGTGCAGCTCTTTCTGCCCACAGGTCTTGTCCCCATGCTTTAATAAAACCACCTTTTTGCACCAAAGATGTCTCAAGAATGCTCTCTTGGCTGTTGGCTTCAAACCCTAACATTCTTTCCTAGGTCACACGCAACTCCTGATCTCTAGGTCGTGAATTTATGAATCTCTAGGTCATGAAAAGCCCCACGTTTGATGTACAGCTTATTAAAAAAAAAAGGAGAGGACAAAGTGATATTGATTAACTCTGCCAAAAGCTAAGGAAGAACACTTGATTCTCTGATTGTCTTGTCCTCAAGTTGACTGTATTCTCAAGGTTTAGCAGCTGTGAATCTTGCAGTTTCATATTTGTCCTGCAGGTGGCAACCTTTCTCACCAAAACTTTGTTCTCAGCCGCGTTGACCCTGAGGGGAAAAATGTACTCTCTATCTTCATTCCTCCTTTGGTTTAATCATTTACTCAGTATTTACCAAGTACCTACTGTGTGCCAGGAACCATGGAAACAACAGTGGTCAAGTACATACCACCACTGCCTTCTCAGAACTTAAGAGTTTGCAACAGCTGGGGCATTTAATTCAAAGAAGCTGAAAGGACCCTTCTCCCACATTCCTCTCCCCCAAAAAACCTTCCATGTGACTGTGCAAGTATGAGGCACAAGCCCTAACTGGAGTCCTACTAAGAAACAGAAGGCCCTCTTGAACGAAAATGATGCTATAAAGGACATTACTTATCACTAGTAATTTTTCAGGCCTACTGGTACTTAAAAGATTTTCATAAGCCCCACCCTCCAAGGAAAGGGTTGGGAGGCTAAAGGCCATTGAGATAGTTACCAACATAGAAAGGGACATTGGGGTGTTGGAGTGGGTGGATGGGAGGCTTTAGGAATTACAGGCCATAGATAACAATTCTCAAATGTCCCCCCCAATTTTTAAGCCATACATCTCCTTTTGAAGAAAACTTATACAGAATTTGGAAATAAGACCAAGAGATGGCAGCATAGTTCTTTCAATGTTATCTAAGACATTGTCGAACAAGCCCACCTAAGGATGAATTCTCTGGCAGGGGTCTGGAAATTTTTCCTGTAAAGGTCCATATAGCAAAATATTTCAGGCTCTCAGGCTATATGCTCAACTATTCAACTCTGTTGTCTTAGCACTTTCTCTTGTTGTAGAACAAACGCAGCCTTAGACAACATGTAAACTAATGGCTGTGACTGTGTTCCAATAAAACTTTATTACAAATGTAAGCATCAGGGCCAGATTTGGCCCCCTGGTGTAGATGTAAGCCAAGGAATGTACCTTTGTTTGCCAAGTTATCTACTATTGGTTAAAAGCTCAGGTTTTTTGTCTGAGAAAGTTTCAAATCATTCCTGTCCAATGGTGGCGGGGGTAAAACCCTGAAATGTGTAGTCTTTATTACCCTGTGGAGATTAATCAGTTTTTTATTTAAGTTTCCTACTTCTCAAAATGCTCTCTGACCCAGCTGTTTCCTTTTTAACAAGTGGAATAAATTTTTCACATGTTTATCCTCTGTTTGAATGAGTCATGTTGTAACTTTTGACATTGTTTGTTATACTTTTATTGTTCCCCAGTAATTAGTAAAACCCATTACTTTCGAGCCCTGTGTTACCATGGAGGTAGCAAAAAAAAAAGAACTTAGGAATTGCATTCCAATCTGTTGTCAAACTCAGAGGACAGAAACCCCCTGTAGTAGGGACAGAGATTTTGTGCTTTTGGCAAGGAATTTTTTTTAAAGCCCATATCATTTCTCCCACAAGTCCCTTGGCATGAATAAGACACAATTCTTTATATTTCTAAACAATACACTACAGAAGGAGTCATTCATCTTATCCAGTCTCAGGCACTCTCTGGGCTCTCACTTCCACATTTTAGTCCCAAAATCCTGGCCTCCTTAAATACACTTTTTTAAAATAAGCACCTCACCAAAGTGTTATAAACTAAATGTTGACATTCCTCAAAATTCATATGTCAAAGTCCCAATTCTCAGTGACCATAATTGGAGACAGGACTTTTAGGAGATAATTAAAGTTAAATGAGATCATAAGGAAGTGGATTATGGATGAGGTAATAGGCAAGCCAGAAAGAGAGGCCTCAGAAGAACCCAGCCACACTGACACCCTGATCTCAGACTTCCAGAACTATGAGAAAATAAATTTCTGTTGCTTAAGCCGCCCAGTTATGGTATTTTGTTATGACAGCCCAAGCTAAGACACGGCCCAACCTATTCCCACCCCCAGGACATTTGCACTGGCTGTTCCCTGTGCGTGGAATGCCCTTCTTCCAGAACTATAAATGGCTAGTGGTTTTTTCTCAACTTTTCATTTAGGTTTCAGATCAAATGACATCTTTCAGAGTCCTTCTCTGCTCACCCTAATGGAGCCTCCCCACTGTAATGATGTACCTGATCACTAGTGAGATCACCTATCTCTTCACATGTCTGTTGGACAACTGCGTTTCTCTTCAGAAATGCTCTCATTAAAAGCTAAACTGAGGCATATTAAAAATTTTAGGAGTTTCCTTGAGCACAAATCATTTGTGGTAGTACCAAACTGGAAGTGGTTAGGAGCACCAACAGGAGCTAGGAGCAAGACTTCCAGGAAGACCAGGAGGCAAAGCAAGGAAATCACTTGATTGCCTTATGTGAGAGAGCCCGGTTGGCTCTTTGTGACAGGTTGTCCTTAGGTTTGAATTTCATAACCTTGAGGCACCTACAGGCTTATCTTTGGGTTTGCTTATGTAGGCTGTTAAGGCACTAAGCCACCTCACTCTAACAGCCTCTATGTATAATTAATTTAATACCCTGTTGGTCATTTCTCATATCTTTCTACTTTTCTATTGAGTTCATTTTCTTTACTATTGTGAAGAAGTTCTTTATGTACTCTGGATACTAATCCTTTTTGACTTTATGCATTATAAATATCTTCTCTCAGTCTATAGATTATCTTTTTAAAAAACTATTTTTATGATGCCTTTTGTTGTGCAGAAGCTTTTAAAAATGTTACCTGTGGTAAAATATACATAACATAAAATTTAAGATGCCCTTTTTAAGTTCAGTGGTATTTCTAAAAAAGATTTTATTTATTTATTTGACAGAGAGACATAACGAGAGAGGGAACACAAGGAGGGGGAGTAGGAGCAGGAGAAAGCAGGCTTCCTGCCGAGCAGGAAGCTTGATACAGGGCTCTATCCCAGGATCATGACCTGAGCAGAAGGCAGATGCTTAAGGATTGAGCCATCCAAACTCCCCAGTTCAGTGGCATTAGTACTGAACTAGTACTAATGTATTAGTATTGCTCTGCAGCCATCACCCCGTCCATCTCTAGAACTCTTTTTGTCTTCCAAAACTGAAACTCCATACACATGAAAAAAATAACTCTGCATTCCCTCTACCCTTCAGTCCACAGTAACCACCACTCTGCTTTCTGTCTATATAAAGGTGACTACTCTACGTATCTCATACAAGTGGAATTCTATATTATTTACCTTTTTGTGTCTGGCTTATTTCACTTAGCATAATATCTTCAAAATTCATCCATGGGGCGCCTGGGTGGCTCAATGGGTTAAGCCGCTGCCTTCGGCTCAGGTCATGATCTCAGGGTCCTGGGATCGAGTCCCTCATCGGGCTGTCTGCTCAGCAGGGAGCCTGCTTCCCTTCCTCGCTCTCTCTGCCTGCCTCTCTGTCTACTTGTGATCTCTGTCTGTCAAATAAACAAATAAAATCTTAAAAAAAAAATTCATCCATGTTTGAGGAGGCATCAGAATATCCTTCTTTTCTAAGGCTAATATTTTTATTGCATGGATAGTAGATCCCACATTTTATGTATCTATTCACCCATAGCTGAACACTGGTGTCGCTTCCTCCTTTTGGCTATTGTGACTAATACCGCCATGAACAAATAACAGTTCAAGTTCCAGCTTTCAGTTTTTTTGGGTATACGCCCAGAAGTGGAATTGCTGGATCATACGTTTAATTTTGGAGGAACCATCATACTGATTTCCCCAGCAGCTACACCAGTTTACATTCCCACCAACAGTGCACAAGGGTTCCAAATTCTCCACATCCTTGGTAACATTTGTTATTTTCTGGTTTATTATTATTATTACTATAATTAAAATGATACTTATTATATAATATAGTAACCATCCTAATGTATGTGAGGTGCCATCTGTGTGGTTTTGATTTTCATATCCCTAATGATTAGTGATGGTGAGCATCTTTGCCTGTGATTATTGGCCATTTATGTATCTTCTTTGAAATTTCTATTCAAGGGGCACCTGGGTGGCTCAGTGGGTTAAGCCGCTGCCTTCAGCTCAGGTCATGATCTCAGGGTCCTGGGATAGAGCCCCGCATCGGGCCCTCTGCTCAGCAGGGAGCCTGCTTCCTCCTCTCTCTGTGCCTGCCTCTCTGCCTGCTTGTCATCTCTCTCTGTCAAATAAATAAATAAAATCTTTAAAAAAAAAAAAAAAGAAAGAAAGAAAAAAGAAATTTCTATTCAAGTCCTTTGCTTATTTTTTAATCCTTTTTTTTTTCCTGTTGTTGAGTTGTGAGGGTTTTTTTTTAACATATTCTGATATTAACTCCATATCAGATATATCATTTCCATACATTTTCTCCCATTCCATGATTGCCTTTTCACTCTGCTGATTATAATCTTTGATGAACAGAGGTTTTAAATTTTGACTTAGTCTGATTTATCTATTTTTTCTTCTGTTGCATGTGCTTTTGCAGTCATGACCAAAAATTATTGCCAAATCCTAGGTCATGAAGCTTCTTTTCTATATTTTCTTCTAAGAGGTTTATAGTTTTAGCTCTCATGTGCAGGCCTTTGATTTATTTTGAGGAGCTTTAAATGTAATCAAATTGATCAAAATTATTCTTTTTTAAAAAGATTTTATTTATTTATTGGACAGAGAAAGAGAGAGAGAGAGATCTCAAGTAGGCAGAGAGGCAGGCAGAGAGAGAGGGGGAAGCAGGCTCCGCTGAGCAGAGAGCCCAATGTGGGGCTCGATCCCAGGACCCTGAGATCATGACCTGAGCAAAGGCAGAGGCTTTAACCCACTGAGCCACCCAGGCACCCCATGATCAAAATTATTCTTAACCACATGTACTCTTTTATTATCGAAGCCATCATTTCTCATCCCAATATGCTTTTGACCGCTGGAATTTACTCTTACTCTTGTATATTGTATGAGTTAGGGGTTCAGTTTAGGTTTTTTCTCCAGAGGGATAACCAATGTCCTCACACCATTCAAAAATAATTTTTTTCCCCAGGGTGCCTGGCTGGCTAGGTAGGTGGAGCATGCAACTCTTGATCTTGGGGTTGTGGGTTTGAGACCCACCTGATTACTTAAAATTACTTAAAAGATTACTTAAAAATAAAATCTTTAAGGGCGCCTGGGTGGCTCAGTGGGTTAAGCCGCTGCCTTCGGCTCAGGTCATGATCTCAGAGTCCTGGGATCGAGTCCCGCATCGGGCTCTCTGCTCAGCGGAGAGCCTGCTTCCCTTTCTCTCTCTCTGCCTGCCTCTCCATCTACTTGTGATTTCTCTCTGTCAAATAAATAAATAAAAATCTTTAAAAAAAATAAATAAAAATAAAATCTTTAAAAATAATAATAATAGGGGCACCTGGATGTCTCAGTTGGTCTTCGTTTCAGCTCAAGTAGTGTGGTCTTGCATCGGACTCCACACTCAGCTCAGAGTCGTCTTGGGATTCTCTCCCTCTCCCTCTGCTCCTCTTCTGCTTGCACTCTGAAAGAATAAATCTTTAAAAAATAATAAATAATGGGGCACCTGGGTGGCTCAGTTGGTTGAGCGACTGCCTTCAGCTCAGGTCATGATCCGGGACTTCCAGGATCGAGTCCCGCACTGGGCTCCCAGCTCCTTGGGGAGTCTGCTTCTCCCTCTGACCTTCTCCTCTCTCATGCTCTCTCTCATTCATTCTCTCTCAAATAAATAAATAAAATCTTTTTTAAATTTTTTAAAAAAATAATAAGTAATAATAATTGTTTCCATTAACCTGTAATATTACCTTGGATTCCTCCTAAATTTCCATAGATGAATGTGTCTTTTCTCCCTCTTAATATCTGCCTAGCTGAGCCTTCAGAAACTCATTTATTCCCTTGTCATATCTGTCTGGTTGGTCTACTAATATCACAGTTCTAGCTTAAAAAAAAAAAAATCCCTGCCTTCTCCCCTCCAGTTTAGTAAGCCAATCCCTTATTTGTCTTCCATCTTTCCGCTGGTTCTGTTCTGTAGCATGACAGAAGTGTATTTTAAAAATAAAAAATAAAAAAATCTTCATCCCTCTCTGATTTCCTCACCAAACATGTTTCCCAGAGACAAAGTCTTCTGGGTATAAGCATCATTAACTGCCCTCTTAGCTTTCTCCACCTCAATTCATAAAGAAACACTGCCTCCTGTATAATAAGGGTTCTATTCTTTTCCTTTGTTTTCATTAATAAAATATACCCCATTCTGTGAGTAAAGGCAGAGTCTGAGCTCCCTAAATCCAAAGCCATGATCAAGGTTTACTCAGTTAGCAGAACAAAGCCATCCTGGGATCGCAGTGGTGAAATGAGCCTTAGCAGCATGTGACAGACCAAATAAATGTTAAGAAATCATCCCCTCCATGGGTCTGGCTCATGGCCCCAAAGGAAGCTCAGAATAGCCCACAGAAGAACGGATTTGAGGTTGTTAACTTTGTGGCATCCACCTACACTCTGTGTTCCTGCTGCAAGGAGGCTACCATCTCACAAAGAGCTCTGCAGACCCTGTATAATTTAGCTGCCTTGGCTGTTTTAAAGTCTAGTCTAAAATTTTGCTGAAAGACATTCTACAAGAAGCAAAAAATCTGTCCTCCAGAGCCTAAATATTTGGAGACTAAAATTCTGCCCTCTATAGAGTAAGCCTTTCCTGGGACAAAAAGATTTTTTCCCCCAATAACCTAATCCCTGTCCCCACCACCTGCTGAGGTCAAAGCTGTGCTCACAGGGGTAAGGTCAAGGCCTGCCCAAGAGGCCCTTGTACTCAGGCCACTGCCAGTTAAAATCCTGCCAAACAACTGTAGCTGTCACAAAATACCCAGGTCAAAACCCACTTGACCCACAATTACCTTTGAGCCTAGGGCCCTGACTGCACCAGAAACTTGATCTCCCTGTGCTATTTTAGCCCCCAAATGTCAGTCCTCCTGCCTGTCTCTCAAAGCTTTCTGAAGAGAAAATGAACAGGTTGGGGGTAAACGTATGGGGTGATCATTAATTACACCCTCCTCGGTCTTTCCAAATTCTAAACCCACTGAGAAGTTGATGTATGAATCGGGCAGCCGGGGCTCAAAAGTATCAGCTTTATGGATAAGGCTGCTTGAAGATCATGGCTTCTGGGTGCTCTCAGTTCCCCCTTCTGGATTACAGAGATCCTCGTGTCGGCTGGATTACTGCAAGCCTCCTCCATAGGGACAGGCTCCCCAAGTTGGAGGAGGAAACATGAGTACCCCAAGGTCAGACCACAGCGAGAAAGAAAAAAAGAGAAAGAGACTGGGCAACATGCTCAGGATCTTCTCCCAAACCCACGAATCAGACAAAGCACTCCTCATCTCAAGGAGGCACAAAAGGAAGAGCCCAGAAGTTTGCCTTCACTCGTTTTTCTAATGAGGATTGGGAGCTCCTCCTCCCCTATGTGAATAAGCAGAGGATAATTTCCCCCTCACAGCTGCCTTTGGTTTGGGGACTTATTCTTGGTTCAATAAATGTAACCATGGTACCTGGGTCACATGACATGTTTGTCAGGCTTCACAGTGTTGCAAGCCAAACTCAAACAGACTTGAGCAAAAAAGGGAAATAATAGACGTTCAGGGACTGTTCCTTTTGCAGGTAAAGTTGGTTTCGGGGGTGTGCTCAGTGTCACCAGGCCTCTCTTTCTTACCCTCTGTAGGCTCTGCTTCTCTTTGTATTGCCTTTATTCTCAGGCCAGCCCTTCCCGAGCACTGGCAAAAATGGCCATCAGCAGCTCCAGGCTTGTAGTCCACCAGCTTACAAACCCTGGTGAGAATTTCTCCTTCTTAATACTTTTAGCAAATTGCATGGTGGAGTTTCACTGGCCTACCTTGGGTCACGTGCCTTCACTCTGGACCAATCACGGTGACGAAGAGAATGCCGTGCTCTGATTGGTCAGAGCAGGGCCATGTGTCCACCTCGGGTGTTGGATTACACCTACAAGGAAAATCAAAATACTATTATCAGACAATGGAGGGAAATGGATGCTAGGTGGGAAAAAAACGTGACCATCACACACAATGCAAAGCAAGGTAAGTTGGATGAAAAGAACAACCTGTGGCTAGTTCCTTCAAAAGGGATTGGCCGGGCAGGCACCAGGAGCTTCCTAGAGACCTCTCCAGTTCAGCCCAGCTCCACCCATGAACTTTGTAGGGGATGAACATGTTTCTTGCTCCCTTTCTTCAGCTGTAGAATAAATTACTTGTTCGGTGTGATCTCTAAAGTTCTTTTGTTCAACAGCATTCACGTCCCAGATTTATTCAGCGCCTGGACTTGCCATGCAGTGTTCTGGAGACTTGAGATAAAGTAGTGAATGAAGTAGACAAAAATTCCCTGCTCTCGTAGAACTTACGTGTTAGGGAGGAGCCAAACAGTTGACAAAATAGATGAGTCCTACAGGCTGTGAAGGAAACAGCAGGTGGGACTGTCGGGTAGTCACATGATTAGGTCGTCAGAGCGGATGGTACAGGTAAAGCAGGTGTCCATCGTTCTCACTCTCATTCTTCTTCTCATTACTATTGTTTATTATTTTATTATATTTATATATTATTTATAATATATATAATTATATTATTATATATATTATTATATATAATATAATATATATTATTATTTATATATATTATTATTATTTTATTATAATTGTAATAAAACTTATTACTTTATTATTGTCACTGGCATATGTAAAGCATTTGGTGACCCCTTTGTGTTTCCAGCTTCATGCAGGTAAGCTTAGCAAATAATGATCTCTGCAGTAGGTCCTCAACTATTTTTTATTTATTTATTTTATTAAAAGATTATTTATTTATTTACTTACTTATTTGACAGACAGAGATCACAAGCAGGCAGAGAGGCAGGCAGAGAAAAGGTGGGGGAAGCAGGCTCCCTGCTGAGCAGAGAGCCCGATGCAGGGCTCCATCCTAGGACCCTGGGATCATGACCTGAGCCAAAGACAGAGGCTTTAACCCAGTCACCCAGGCACCCCCTCAACTATTTTTTAACCTTAGATGCAATTCATGCACTATAACATTTGCCCTTTAAAGTGCACAGCTCAATATTTTTTGTATAAGGTTGTGCAACCCTCACCACTATCTAATTCCAGAACGTTTTTATTACCCCAAGAAGAAACTCCACACCCACTAAGAGTCACTTCCCATTCCCCCACACCCAGCTTCTGGCAACCCCTAATCTGCTTTCCGTCTCTATGGGTTTGCCCCTCCAGACATTTTATATAAAGAGAAGCATACAACATGTGGTCTTTGGGGACTGGTTTCTTTAATCGAGCATCACGTTTTCGAGGGTCATCCATGTTGAGGCATGTGTCACTGCTTCACTCCTTTTTATGGCCAAATAGCTCCTAGACTCCTCTCCTAGCTCAGTCCCTCATTATTCTTCATTCAGACTCTAACGTGGAACAGTACATCCTTGTTCTTCTCTGGTCACACTCTGCATTTGTTTAGTTTCTATATCTTCCACGCACACTGACCATCCCCTTGTCCCCCTGCCTCAGACCTCTCTCTGTGCATTCAGGTCTCTTCTAAATGTCACCTCTTCGTAAAGTACCCTTAGTACTTCTCCCACCCCAGCGGGTTCCATTTCTCCTCCTCATGCTCCTTTTTTTATTTCAACCGATGATGTTTATTTTTTCTATATATTTACTTAACTTTAACCCTCCTGCTCCACTGTGATTGCCATGAAGGTACCAATGTCTTTTGTCCTTATCCCCCAGCCTCAAACATCACAAAGTGCTCTTCAAGTATTTACTAACTTGCATTGCATTGTTATCACCCAGTCAGTGGTATTTGGGGGGGTTGGGGTTTTTTTGTTTGTTTGTTTGTTTTTTGTTTTGCCAGAGAGACAAAGAGAGAGAGAGATCATAAGGGGGGAGCTACAGACAGAGGGAGAGGGAGAAGCAGGCTTCCTGCTGAGCAGAGAGCCCAATGTGGGCCTCAGTCCATCATGACCTTAGCCAAAGGCAAAGGCTTAACCTATTGAGCCACCCAGGCATCCCATCTACCCAGTAGTTCTAAGGGCGGGGGAGCAATTTTGTCCCCCAGGGGCCATTTAGCAATATCTGGAGACATTTTTGGTTGTCCTAACTAGGGGGCGAGGTGTGCTACTGGCATCTAATAGGTAGAAACCAGGGAAACTGGCTAAGCCCCCTCCAACGCACAGAACAGGGCTTTATGATAAAAAATTATCTGGCCTCAAATGTCAGTAGTGCCAAGGTTGAGAAACATTGCCATAAACTAATTAGTGCTCCTTTTGAATAGGTTAGTAAAAAGAAATTAGGAGAGATCAGTGCACCACTCTGGCAGAAAATCATATTAGGGATTTTTTTTTCTTTTTTTAGGAGCTGGGGGTGACTCCAGTGCAAAGCTCTTTCCTAATGCCACAGAGGTGCCCTGGGAGCTCAGATGGTATTTTCACCACTTGTTCCCCTTTGAGAGTGACAACTGACCTCCCAGGAATCTTTGAAGTGCTAGGAATGTAATTCTGTTAAGGAAGAAAACTCTTGGGGCTTTTTAAATCTATCGAAATGTCAAAAGGGATTTGTGCTTCTGGGGGAGGGCAAGAGAAGGTGCTTTTTTTTTTTTTTTTTTTTTTTTTTTTCAAAGTACCCTCTTCTGACTTCCCCACGATGGTGAAACTTTTCAGATCTGTCTCTGGAATAAATGATTCAAGGGAACCTGAGGCCCTGTCTCCTCTTCTTTCCAAAAACTGCAAAGGATCTTTAAGAAAGGATTCTGTTCACATTGTGCTGTGGGTGAACAACTCATTTGCAGGAAACTCAAGGCACCGGTATCATTTAACTGGAAACAGCAGCCCCATTAGAGCAGAGGTTACCAACTTCAGAGTCACATCTTAGGTTCCTGCTCGTCTCATCCGACCGGTTCTTATGAATGACATGGAAATTAAATAATATATGCCCTGAAAATGAAAGGTAGGAGCAGTCTGAAGAAGTCTGACAAGGCAAGGAATAGGGGTTGACATGCTATTTTAAAAAGTTTGTCCTTGGGGTAGAGTTACCTGACATCCTGGCTGGGATTTGGTAGTGGTGTGTGTTGCTTAAAAGAACAACCTTTAGCACAGCTGGCATAGACATAAATGCCAAGCAGAGGATCCGCAAGCCTCCGCCCCCTCTTCTGGGCGTGCTCCCAATTCTTGTGGGTCATAAAAAATAGCAAGGTGTGACTGCGATCTTGGAATCAACCATAAATGAACTTTTTCTTAGTCCACATACTTGACAAAATGCCGCTCACTATGCAAAGTGATTTATTCCATCCAATTTTTATGAAAATCCTTAAGGATAGAAACATATAGAGCACTTGGCACACTGTGAAACACAGAAGTGTTTGATGATGATAGTAATTAGGATAATGGAACAATGCACTTTGAGTGAATGTTTGGCAGGACTTCCAATATATTAAGAAAGGTATAAAAAAGAATCATTTGAAGAATGAAATGGAAATCCCCAGAGTAGCTACACTAATGTCAAAAGTGAACTGGAGGGTGCCTGGGTGGCTCAGTCAGTTAAGCAACTGCCTTTGGCTCAGGTCATGATTCCAGACTCCTGGGATGGAGCCCCATATCAGGCTCCCTGCTCTGACCCTCCTCCATCTCGTGCTCTTTAGCTCTCTCTTTCTCTCTCTCTCTCCCTCTCTCTCTTAAACAACTAAATAAAATCTTTAAAAAGAAAGTGAACTGGAAAAGGACCAACGCATCTGGGTTATAAATGTTTGTTTTGAAAAAAACTAAAAATTATTCCAAATCGGATCACTTGTCTCAAATCTCAGTTTTCTTTTATTTGTAACTACTCTTCATCCAATCATTCTTTTATCCAACAAATGTGATTTTTTTATATTATTTATTGTTCCTATTCAGTTATTCCTTCTTTTATTCAACATGCACTTACTAACTCCCTTACCATGTGCCAGACAGTACACTGGATTCTCATAATACAATGGCAAATGATGTTTTGCCCTTAGGGAGTTTAGGATCTAGTGAACTATTCATTCATTCTTTCATTCATTTAGTAAAGTATTTACTGTGTGCCCATGCATTCTGGGGATACAGCAACAAAGAACATAGGACCCTGAGGTAACAAAATTACTTTCTAGTGAGTAGAAGGAAGAGCAAGAGGATAGGCCCTGAAGCATCTGTGAACATGGCTGGAGCCCAGTTAGTGAAAGGACATGGCACCAGATGAGATGGAGAGGTATGCAGGGGCTAGATTATGTAAAGCCCCATCAGGGATGGTATGTAATCTGTACATTCATACACACATATAAACGTATTACACATATTTGATGAACTAATCTTTCCATTAGAATACAAACTCCTTGTTAAATTTAGCTATTTAACCTAAATAATTTCAGAAAAAGTGTGTTAGTAACAATCAAAATCTGGAGAAGGCTACTGTGATGTCTTTGTTAGGGGTGGGCTGAGAGCTGAACAATAAAAGCAAAGTAACTGCCTTTCTTGTCAGCGGCTGTCCCTCTGAAGAGAAGAGGTGTCAGCCGTGGAAGGAAAGAACGAGGGGCCTCATCTTTGCAAGTCTTTGCCACTGCATGACCTGTCTGGGCACTCAAGCTAGAAGTCAGAAAACCTGCTTAGACAGGTGGACCCTCAGGAAATTTAAGATTTAGGGCAAAGAAATTTGGGGCCTGGAATTGTTTATCCCCAGATTGTCAGAATCATTTGCAAAGTCTGAAACACTTCTATATATCTATAGTGGCCATTTCTTTATCTCCATCACTATCTGCCTGTTCACCCCCCAGTCTAATACAGACAGTAATAGTTCCTCAAATTTTCCTAAATATCATGTAAAATGGCTCTTCTTTCCAGACTGCCGCCTCTAAACCCTTCCGGTATATAAATTCTGGAGATGTCGCTAACGTTGTGTTCTTCAGTTTCTTAAGGTATGTACTGTGGAGTAATACTACATGACCTGATCCTGGTTTCTTTTGGGTTTTTCTTTGAAGGGATGGTGGGCTTATTTAAAACAATAGCCTTTAAAATATATGGCTAAAACAGGGAGGAAACTTTCAAACAGCCCATCTGTGATTTTCAGTAACTTAATTTAGGTTCCCTGTGCGGGAAAACCTCCCAGGTTCTGGAACTAAGCCATGAAGTAGAGAGACTACAACTCCCAGGCGAAATTGCGTCCACACCCTCTGCGCACGCTCGACCTCGGAGACTATATAAGGCAACGAGCCTGAGGGGGCGTGGCTTGGGCCTGAGCCGCGAACTGTGGGCGGGGCCACAGGCGTGGCCATGGAGGGGGCGGCGCTGCCGGCGCGGCCCGGAACACGCTAGTGGAGCGGAAGATGGCGGCGGCAGCGGTGGCTGCAGCCGGGACCCCACTTGGGCTGAGGTGGAGGAGCCGCCGGCTCTGACCTCGCTCTGGCTCCGGTGCGCGCGGCGGAGCGTGTGCGAGGCCCCGCGCGTCGGGCACGGGCGGCGGCGGCGACTCTGCGCCGCCCTGAGGAGCGCCCCGGCGGCGGCGCTGCTGCGGCTGAGGAGCGAGCCGGCTCCGGGCCTCCGCGTCCTCCTGCTCCCCGGGCCCCCCGCCTCCTCGGGGGGGCGGCGGCGGCGATGTTCTCGGTCCTCTCGTACGGGCGGCTGGTGGCCCGCGCCGTGCTCGGCGGCCTCTCGCAGACCGACCCCAGGGCCGGTGGCGGCGGTGGCGGTGACTACGGGCTGGTGACGGCCGGCTGCGGCTTCGGCAAAGACTTCCGCAAGGGCCTTCTCAAGAAGGGCGCGTGCTACGGGGACGACGCGTGCTTCGTGGCCCGGCACCGCTCGGCAGACGTGCTAGGTGAGTCCCCGGCCCGGGTCCCCCCGCCCCAGCCCCGGATCCGCCTCCTGGGGACTCCCCTGCTCGGGGCTTCCCCAGTTTTTCCCCAGTTCCTCCGGGCGGTGAGAGGAGCCCGAGAGCCAGTAGTAGCTGTAGGGAGGGAGCGCTTACTATGTGCCAGGCGCCGTGCCAAGCGCTCCAAGGTGCGTTTTCCGTTGCAACAGCCCCCATTTTAGAGATGAGGAAACTGAGCCGCAGCGCGGTCGAGCTTTGTGCTCAAGGTCACACAGCCTGACAATGTGACCAGTTTGTCCGAGTCCAAAACCGCACTGTTAGTCACTCGGCTGTGCCGGTCCCGACGACCTCTTCCCTCCCCCCGGAGACACCTGCAGACACCTAACCTCGCTCTTGTTCCCTCCCCGCCTCCTCCCTCTGCGTGCCTCGGAGATCTGATTCTTCGCGTGCTCCTGACGCCACAGCCTGACCACAGGCTGCGGGATCCAGAGCGGACTGACTGTCGTGAGCCCCAGACAGCCCAGCCGCATTCTTTCGCCGCCTCGATGGGGACCAGATCTCCATCCTTTTCGGAGTCTCGCAGGCGACGGCCTGGTGAAAAAGCACTCGCAGTGCATTCCCCCAAACTGCTCTGGCCCACTTGAGGTCACTTGGGGTGGAAGGGAGTCTCCTTGACCCAAAATAGAATGGTCGAACCTTCTTCAAACTGCCGCAAAGAAAACCTTGAGAATGGGTTAAAGCATTTTCAGGCCACAGGTGCTTCCAGAGGCCTATGCCAGTTACACCTTTGGCTGGGAGACTTGTGTATGAGCTTATAGAAAGGGCTAAATATAATTCACAAGCAGTCAGAAAGTTTATCATAATGCATGTCTTTGGAGACTGTGTGTATGCCTTAGAAGCATTTGCCATTAAATCTCCTTTAATGAGTAAAGCACTTCCTTTGAAATTGAAGGGCATGCTGTCATTGAACTTGGGTTCAAATGTCACTTCGGTTGCACTTCTCAGGTGAGGTTGAGTTTTTGACTGCTTTAAATTTCATATGCTGAGGCACAGTTTGGCATTGGAACAAATGGTCCTGTAACTTTTTATGACAATAATTATTTTTTAATTTGGTTTCAGAATAACTGCCCATTATCTTTGTTTCTACTACATGTAGTGTTTGTGAACATGGTTACTGGAAATGTTGTTCTCAGTTTATGAATGACCCCATTAGCTGTGTTGAAAAAAATCATTTAGTGTTTAGGCAACACTCTTGATGTTAACTTTAAGAGGGTAGGGAAGTATTCAGTAGGATTCAGAAGGAGCTTGTACATAGAAATCATACAAATTCACTTTGAAGTCAGCTTGACCCTGACTTAGTATCTTTTTTAAGAGGCTGTCAATAGCTGTCTTTTCCCATTACATTTAGAAGCTTCATTTAATGAGCTTGTGACCTGTGCTGCTTTTTCAAAACTGGAGTCAGAGCAACAGAATAGGTGATAATGAGCCACTAACGTTCCCCCATACAAATCTGTGTGCTGGCTTTTGTGAAAGATTTGCAATTTGATTAATGATTTGGGGACATTTTAATGAGTCCAATCCCTATGCTTAAGCTTGATTTTAAATTTTTTGAAGGCTACCTTCTTAATAAAGTGGGGTATTTATAAGGATATGGGGAATTTTGGTCAAACCCATTTTGAAAAAAGTATAAACCTACCATCTTGGCAGAAACCCTGCCAAACCTGGTTCTCAGCTTTGTCAACCTGTCTCTATGATATGTGGTTTGGGGCAAGAGCCTCTCAGCTCATTTTCCCCATCTAGACTAGAGGATGAAGGGAGAGTGGACTGACCCTTAGGGACTTCTGACCATTGTATCATATTTTCTTGTGTTTTGAAAAAACCTCACCCTTCGTTATTTGCACCTCAAATAACAGGCATTACTTCCTATTGTATTCACATGGGTACCTTCAGTGTATTTCTCCTCTTTTATATCTGGCGCCAAACCAGTGGTTCTTAACTTTCCTTGGTTCACAGCCTCAGAAGTCTTGACTGCCCAAGGGCTCTCTCCCCAGAAAAATGTGCACAGAGACAAAATTTTGCATAGGCATTCAGGAACTTCACTGACACCCCCCCACCCCCCCACCCCCCCATCCCCCCACTCCCCCTCACCCCCCCGCCGCCGCAGAGTCCATCAGTGTACCACTTAGTGGTCCCTCCACAGGAACCAGATTAGGAACCACAGCTCTGTACCCCTCCGAAAGGAATACTGCCAGACGTAACCAGACAGGTAGGTATTACTTAGGTGACCTAGGGTTGGTCTTTGGCCATATTTGACAAAGATTTATTTTGAGAGAGAGAAAGGGAGAATGTGTGTATGTGTGTTTGATGTACAAATCAGGGGAGACAGGTTCTCTAGGACTGTCCTGTTTTGGAGGAGCTCTTCCAGAAAGTCATCTTGGGGTCCACCTGAAACAACTTTTGAGTAGGCCTCATTTGAACTTTGGCTTCTATAAACCAGTTTGTGTGGTAGTGACTTCTGTTTTATTGACATTACCCCATCACAGGTAGATCTGATTATTTCTTGCTATGAAAGAGGTGAAGCATCTCAGCAAGTCCTTAGTGAAGCTTTTCCTCCGGAAGCTGGAGTTGTAAACTGAAAAGCATTAAAGGACTATGTTGAATAATGTTATGTTGAACCTCAGTGCTTTGAACCTCCTAGTTCTACAGATAATTCATTTTCTTTGGGTTAACATTGTGTTTATTGCTAAATATACGTACAACTCACTGTGCTCATCTACAATTCCTTGAATGTTTGAAATAAAAGCTGTTTATTTCTTTTTTCTGAGAAAGAGAAAGCTGTTTTATTTCTTTAATTTAGAATTGATCTGTTCTATTAGTGTACAGTGACTAAAAGTACTTGGTGCTTTACAGCATTTTTGTAGCGTCCCCACTGGATTTCTTTTAGGAAAAACCGACTATAGTGGGT
This sequence comes from Mustela erminea, assembly GCF_009829155.1. Taxonomy (NCBI): domain Eukaryota; kingdom Metazoa; phylum Chordata; class Mammalia; order Carnivora; family Mustelidae; genus Mustela; species Mustela erminea. Next base: position 84,514,682 of record NC_045626.1, read on the forward strand.
GTGGTGAGACATAGGAACCACTCCTATCTCCTGGGAAACTGGCAAAGGTGCTTTCTCTTTATTAGGTCCAACTGGAGTAAACCAATACCATCAGGAGCTATGTGCACTTTTCTTTTTTTCTTCTTCATTGTGGCTAATCCCGAGTTCTCTTATTACTCTATATGGCATGGATGCCTAAGTACACAAAAATATGAGAGCTGCCTAGTGTGTAATTGCTAGGCCTCCCACAGCTCTAAGCTGCTTAACAGCAGAATCAAAGACTGGTGAGAGTTGTAAGACTTAGAAACCCTGGACGCCAGTGAGGAAATGGAGGCCTACAGAGGGTCAAATGATTTTGCTAAGGTTATTCCACTAGTATGGCCGAACTAGGACCAGCACCAAGAGTGCGCATTACATACAGTCCACTTTCTGTAGCATCACTAGTTAAGTTTTCCTGATAACATGGGTGAATTCAAAACCAGTCTTTTCAGGTATAATTTGTCCTTCTACTGCTTTTCCTGCTTGAGGGTGTGTGTGTATATATTTACAACTTCTGTGTTCACACAATGACTCATAATTAAAATGCAACAAAAGTTCCTCCGCATGCTAAACCACAGTTTACTGAAACCACTTCTTTAAGAAAAGGCAGCATGATCTATGCCATGTAAAATCTGACCTCGGAATAGAGTTGTAAAGTAATTCTTATAAAACTGCCGGTGTTTATTGAAGCTTGATTTAACTTGAAACCTTAAAAAGAAATTAAAACAATTTCATATTCTAGCCTTTGGATATGATTTTGATTGTGGTCAGGATTTTTGAAGTGTTTTTGTGAGTAATGCTAGTCTTAAAAGTAGTTGTCTTAAGGTATAAGAATTATGTGAACAATATAAGGATTAAAAGTTTATTTAGGAAGTGAGTAGATTAGTTAGAATTTTATGTTTTCCAACAGTCATGATAATTTTAATATATTTGGTAGAACCTCAGTAGCTGAAAGTGAATTATCCTTTTAATAACAAAGTAGTCACATTGGGGGAGAGTTTATGTGTGCTAATTTAAGCCTTTGAAGAAGTCATCTTTGGAATTTCCCTCAGCTAGATTTTAAGCTGTGTCAGGAAACTAGTTTCATTTTTATATAGTCATAATTTTCTGAAAGTCAAATTTTAGCCTGATTTACCTCTTGACAGCAGACATGACCCTGATTGAATTTTTAAAAATTGAGATACAAGAAAAAAAAAAAATTGAGACACAGAATTCATCTGTCAGAACGTTTAGCTTTTAAAGTAAAAAATAAATAAATAAATAAATAAAATGGGGGCATTTAGTATGTTCACAGAGTTGTCCATCCACCACCACTGACCAGTTCCAGAACATATTCACCACCTCAGAAGAAACCCCTATGCACTAGCAGTCACTCTCAGTCTTCCCTCCCTCAACCCCTGGCAACGGAAAGTATAGGCTGACTAGAGATTTGCCTATTATGGACATTTCATATAAATGGAATCATATAAAATGTGGTCTTTTGTATCTGGCTTTTTTCACTTAATATATTTCAAGGTCGACCCACATTGTAGTTTGTCTCAGTGCTTTGCTCCTTTTTATGGCTGAATAATATTCCAGTTGTATGGATATACCATGTTTTTTATCCATTCATCTATGAACAGACATTGGGTTGTTTCCGCAGGTACTTTTAGCTGTTGGAATAGTGCTGTTATGACATATCCATGTACAGGCTTTGGTGGAACATATGTTTTTCATTCTCTTGGATATATACCCAAAAATGGAATTTTGGGGTCTTAACTGTAACTTTATGAGGAATATAGCTGTTTTTTATTTTATTCTATTTAAAATTTATTTATTTATTTATTTATTTGACAGAGAGAGATCACAAGTAGGCAGGCAGAGAGGCAGGCAGAGAGAGTGGAAGGGAAGCAGGCTCCCTGCTGAGCAGAGAGCCCAATGCGGGGCTTGATCCCAGGACCCCGGGATCATGATCTGAGCCGAAGGCAGAGGCTTAACCCACTGAGCCACCCAGGTGCCCCATAGCTGTTTTTTATATAATTATTTTTATATACTTATAGTCGAGCAAGGAAAATATTTTTTTAAAGGTAACAAACAAATGTAAGTTCTAAGATTAATCAGTACTTTGTTATTATTATTATTTTTAAAGATTTTATTTATTTGACACAGAGAGACAGACAGAGGGAATACAAGCAGGGGAAGCGGCAGAGGGAGAAGCAGGCTTCCTGCAGAGCAGGGAACGCAATGTGGGGCTCCGACGCTGGATCATGACCGGAGTGGAAGGCAGACGTTTAACAACTGAGCCACCCAGGCGCCCAGTACTTAATTTTTTTTTTTTAATTTTTTTTACTTTCTAAAGATTTTATTTGTCAGAGAAAGAGAGAGCACCATTAGTGAGCAAGCACAAGCAATGGGAGTAGCAGGCAGAGGGAGGAGGAGAAGCAGCCTCCCCACTAAGCAAGAGTCTTGATATTTGACTCATCCACGGACCCTGGGATCATGACCTGAGCTGAAGGCAGACATTTAACGTACTGAGCCACCCAGGTGTCCCTATTCAGTACTTTAACTGTGCCTGATTTCATAATCTGTGTGCTTTCAAGAGAAAATTGTGGACTATTAAAGGAAATGGAGGGTTGTGGGTTCAGTGAAAGAGCTTTCTAGGTCTCATAGAAACAGCAAAGCTTAAGAAGCCACTAACCCCCCTCCCCCCAAAAAAGAAAGAAAAAGCCACAAATTTGACTAGTTGCTGTCTGACTTTTCTGAGTGTTCTGTTATTGTGTAATAAATAAGATTACAAGGTTGATGGTTAGAGGAATTTTGCTGTTTGGTTTTTGAACTCTTGCTCCCTGATATTTTTCTCATTTTGCTATACAGATATATTGTACTTTTCAGAGGCTGTTAAAAGGCACAATATTTTTAAAGTCATTTCCTCATTTGTTAAACTGTCAAAACTTGTTTTCTTTTTTTTAGTCTTTAGAAATTCTCGAGCTTAGTTTTAAATTTCCCTAATTTTCAGCTTCTCTCAGTGTGTTAATCTTTTTAAAGAATTTTGGATGAATTTTTTGTAGAGCAAGGAATTGAACTTTGAAAGCATGACTGTTTATACTTTTTCGAAAATACTTTTTTCTTAAAATGTTTTAAATTGTAGCAGGAGGTAAGAGACACGCTTTAGTTGGTTGTAGTGGGGTTTTGGGGGGGGGGGCGGGGAGGGACTGGATCAGAGGAAGCCCTTCCCTGAACTTTAGCACAGCCTTATGAAACTGGGCAATACCAAAACTTGAATAGCTGCAACAGTATCCAAATGGAGTTTGTACTCAAGTGTGACTCAAGAAGCATTATACTCAGGCCACAGTAGTTGACTTACAACCATGTTCTTTGAGTAGACGCTTATGTCAAGTTCAAGCTAAATGTCAAATGCATTTTATGTAGGTCCCCGTGCCTTTTAGAGAGGCCTTACTTGGGACTTCAGGTTCAGAATTTTCAGAAAAATGCTTTAGAAAAGTAAGTTAACATTAGTATTTCCTTCCTGAAGAAATTTGACTTTTCAAACAAGAAGTTCTAGTTAGTTGAAAACAGTGTACCTTGTGAGTTTGTCTTGCAAAATTAGTGTTAACTCTTGGTCTCATTTTAAGAAGTGGCGCTCTCTCTGTCTCTCTCAAGTAAATAAATAATAAATAATAGTAAAATAATAAATAATAAAATAGTAAAATAATAACAAAGTACTGAATCCTAATCTTTGTCATTAGTAATAAAATTTAGTGATCTGTTTTGTTTGGGAGTTGTCAAATATTTTAAAAATACAGTAGTTTTCAATCTCCTTGAGAGCTAAAATCATTTGTTTCCTATTAAACAATACACACAATTTTATAGAATTGCATCATAAATCAAGACTTTTTGCAAAAACTGACTCACTGCAGAGGGCATTGGACTGAAAACACATACTTAATCATCTAAACTTGATTTGGCGAGTGGCATAGCTCTTTCAGTTTAGTTTAAAATTTTGAGGAAAAAAGATGCTCAGTTCTTTTGAATAAGATCCTGAATAGAATTTTGGGTGGATTGAGAGGTGGGTGTATAAAACTTTTCCTTAAAGTGTGAAAGTGCTTCACTCTTTTTCCTGAGCATTTATTCAGCATCTTGACCTAAAATATGATTCATCTTATCAGTGCTTTATATATAGTGATTTAGATTTAACAGTGTGTTTTGTGTTTTACATTGTTTAATCTTTTAACTATGAATAGCTGCTTACTTATCTCCACTTAATTTGCTTCTGTTTCCTTATGTATAAAGTTGACTCATCAATAAAGTCAGTATAGTTAGTAGCATAGCTGGAACTTGGACCTAAGTTTCCTGCTTGTGTGTCTAGTGTTTTAAGTAAATGCTTTTGTTTTTTGGTTGTAAAAATAACACATTTTCAGAAAAGCGCGGTATAAAACACCTGTAACTCATGACTGAGCTATAGTCAGTGTGGTTTCCTTCAGCTTTTGTGTATATAGAATTGCATGTATACATACTATTAAATAAAGTTTAGTTAATATATATATTCTGCTCTGTAGTGTTATTTTTATTTAATGTAAACTGAGCATATTTCCATGCAAACTGCATAGTATTTTTCTGCACATATAACCCATGATTTGTTTAATAACCAGTTCTCTATTTTTAGTTATTTAGATTATTTCCAGTTTTCTTTTTCTTTTTAAGATTTATTTATTTACTTATTTATTTAAAAGTTTTTATTTATTTATTTATTTGTGAGAGAGAGAGAGAGCACACACAACCAGGCAGTTTGGCAGGCAGAGGCAGAAAGAGAAGCAGGCTCCCTGCTGAGCAAGGAGCCCGATGTGGGGCTCAATCCCAGGACCCCGGGAGCATGACCTGAGCCGAAGGCAGCGGCTTAACCAACTGAGCCACCCTTTATTTATTTTTTTAAAGTCTTACTTATTTAACTAATCTCTGCACCCAGTGTGGAGCTTGAACTCACAACCCCAAGATCAAGAACTGCATGCTTGGGCATCTGGATGGCTCAGTTGGGTAAACAACTGCCTTTGCTGGGGTCATCATCCTGGAGTACCAGGATCAGGTCCTGCATCAGGCTCCCAGCTCAGCAGGGAGTCTGCTTCTATCTCTGACCTTCTACCCTCTTATGCTCTCTGTCTCTCTCTCTCTCAAGTAAATAAATAAAATCTTTAAAAAAAAAAAAAAAAAACAAAAACACATGCTTTACCCACTGGGCCAGCCAGGCGCCCCAATTTCCAGTTTTTTTGTTTTGAGTAACATTAGAGTGAATGAGTATCTCTGCACCTGATACTTCCTTAGAATAAATTCCTCTAAGAGTTCTTGAGTCAAAGGCTGTGAACATTTGCAAGGCCTCTGATATGACTATTAGCATGGATCTCTCCAGAAGGGTTATGCTAATTTATACCTTCCAGTTGTTATGAAATCACTGTCATCAAAAGCTTATTGTTGATCTTGAGTCTGTCACATTTAACAATTTTATACATTTACCAGGTTCTTAAATAGTTGTTTTTGTGGTGAATAAGTTTGGTGAATAGTTCTAGAATTGATTGGATTGTTGGTATGAATCCCACGGACTACAAAATGACTGCAAAAACTTTGCCAGAGACTACAAAAGTGACTTACTACAAAGAGTGCTTTCTGTTGAAAGACCCAGTATTATTTTGACTCAGGCCAATTCCAACACATTTTTGTACCGGTTTTTCTTTTACTCATTAACAGACTATTTTGAAAAGAAAGGGAATTTCTTTTTGTGTGTGTATGTGTGCTGCTTTGACTGTACATTTTGACCTTTCAAGGATGCTATCATCCAGGAAGTTTTTTGGCTTATCAGAATTAGTCTATGCTGTCATTTGATGTAGATGAAAAAGATTAGCTGTGCTGAATGAAACAAAAAGTGCTTCTGTTTTCACATCAATGTTTGGATATAGCACTTTTGGATAAGAATATAGATGTGAGCTATTTGCATAAGAGGTAGAAAACTGTTCATGGCCTCTAAGTTAACCACTGATTGGTAATATGGTCATCATTGTTGCTATGAAATGAAGTCTAGACGAGGATGTCTTATGCATACATTTTTTTTAAGATTTTATGTATTTATTTGACAGCACAAGCAGGGGGAGTGGCAGGCAGAGGGAGAAGCAGGCTCCCCACTGAGCAAGGAGCCTGATTGATGAGGGGCTCAGTCCTAGGACCCTGGGATCATGACCTGAGCTGAAGGCAGATGCTTAACCAACTGAGCCACCCAGGCACCCATGCACACACTGTTTTTAAGAATTCACTTCTCGGGGCACCTGGGTGGCTCAGTGGGTTAAACCTCTGCCTTCAGCTCAGGTCATGATTCCAGGGTCCTGGGATCGAGCCCCGCATCAGCTCTCTGCTCAGCAGGGAGCCTGCTTTCTCCCCCTCTCTCCCTGCCTGCCTCTGCCTACTTGTGATCTCGCTCTCTCTCTAAAAAAAAAAAAAAAAAAGAATTCACTTCTCGGGGTGCGAAGTCCGGCATCGGGCTCTTTGCTCAGCAAGGAGCCTGCTTCCATCTCTCTCTGCCAGCCCCTCTGCCTACTTGTGATTTCTCTCTCTCTCTCTCTCTCTGTCAAATAAATAAATCTTAAAAAAAAAAAAAAAAAGGAATTCACTTCTCTTGGTTCTTGAGCAACAACCTTGATCTTATCGTTGCTTTTTTTGTTCTTGTACGCTAAATTCACTGAACAGTCAGTAGTCTTTGGATAACAAAGTGTGTTTTGTGAATACGTTCCATGTACGCATATTTATTTACAGATCATCTGAATTCAGTGAAGTAAATTAATGCTAATCCATAACTATCTTTTATTCTTTTATCAGAATTTCAAATTGAAAAATAGTTGGCTGGACTTTTTGTTAGTTAGGCTTAGTTTATTAGACTTTAGTTAGTTAGGCTTAAAGAAGAGCATATTCTCCATCTTTTTAGGTGGTTAGAACCAAAGTAGAAGGATATGGCGCAGTATTTTTACTCTCTGAATCATTATTGAAACTTCTCTGAACACATACATGTATTGGTGTAATAAGGAGAAAGGAAAATTTGGGAAGGCTAAAATGGAGTCTTTCCTTTAAAACTAGGTCATGTAATAAATGTAATGTTGTGTGTGAAAGATAAAGCATAGCTATATATTAACCTTTATTTTATAGTTTCTAAAACAGGTTCCCTTTTCTTGCCATATGACTTAGAATCCCAGAATCTTAGATCTTAGAAAAAGGAACTCTTGGGAGAATTTGTCCTCCTGCCCCTTAGTTCACAGGTGACAAAACTAAAGCTTGGAGAAGTCATTTGGCCAGTGTTCTACAACCAGTTAGTGGCAAAGTAAGCTGGGAGTGGTGCCATCCCCTGACTCTTTTTCAGGGTTCTTTCCATCAAACTTTCTTACATGTTCTGTGAGAGGAGCATCCTGTAGCTAGCTTCAACCCAGGGCACACCATCTCGTGCAACTCTAGGTTGAAACACTGGATGCATTCTCGTTTTGGAGTTCTCAGATGGAAGTTTGTACACTTCAGATGGAAGTTGGTATTCTAACTTTTCAGTACAGTCAACTGAATTCATTGTTTACTGGTTGTTTCCTGTAAGTCCCTGATGGGTGCTATGAAGAAGACCAAGAATAAGAGAGACTTCAGCTCTGAAGTCTGTCAGGGAAGGCCACAGAACAGTACGAAGAATACACACACATCAGGTGTTGTGGAAGCATGGAGTCAGGTCTTAATGGATAGGTTTTTCAGTAATTGAGGCAAGTGAGAAGAATGGTCAGTCTCTCCAGGTTGAGGGATCAGCAGATAGAAAAGATTAAGATTCTTCGAACTATAGCTGCTTTATGGCTAGAGAGTAGTTTGGGCTGACCAGGTGGCTTTGGAAGGACGGTTGAGAATAGTTAGAAAATAGGTTGAGACCAGACTGTTGAAGGTCACAATTGCCATGTTAAATAACCGGGTTTCATTTTTTGGGTTTGTTGTTGTTGTTGTTAGGAAGCTATAGAAGATGTTTTTGCTTTTGTTTTGGGTTTGCTTTGGTAGCTTTGGAAGAGGCATCACATTGAAATGGTACAAAATTCAAAAGGTGTATTCTAAATTTAAAAGGGTGCAGAGTGCAGTCTCTCACTCTTGACTTCTAGCTGCAGGTTCCTCTCCCGGAAGGAACTAATGTTATCAGTTTCTTGTGTATCCTTCCAGAGAATTTTTTTTAAAGATTTTATTTATTTGACAGAGAGTACAAGCACAGGGAGCAGCAGGCAGAGAGAGAGAGAGTGAAGCAGGCTTCCTGATGAGCAGAGAGCCCAATGTGGGGCTTGATCCCAGGACGCTAGGATCATGACTTGAGCCAAAGGCAGATGTTTAACCAACTGAGCCTCTCGGGCATGCCCTGCTCCTCCTCCCCCCACCCAGGATGTTTTTACATATAAAAGTAGAAAAGTGTATATTCGTGGAAGGTATTTGACAAGGGTAATATGGACATAGTAATCTTATAAAAAGCAAAAAAGAAAGAAAGAAAAGAAAACGATACAGAGTGTAATGGGAGAATAGGAAAGCAAAAGACCAGTTAGGAAGCTACTGAAATAGTCTGAGCTAGAAAAGGCTTTAACTAGGGCAGTTCTGAGTAGTCGGGCTTCAGAAATATTACAGAATCAATAGGACTTCTTGATAATTAGACGAAGAGGGTGAAAGAGAAAAGAGAATTTGAAGTTGGTTTTTGAGGTTTTACATCTGGAAGCCTCCTTAAGTTTCTAGCCTATGGGTGTGGGTGGGTTGGCTGCCATTAATCAGGTTAGGATATGCAAGAGAAGGATCAAATTTGGGAATGGAAATACAGGATTGGGAATGGAAAAACATGCATTTTGGAGATGGAATCATCTGGCTCATGTAATGGTTAAGTCCAGCTGGTCTTTACTACTTCTGCAGTGATTCTCATTAGGGTCACCTGTGCAATTTGGTTTTGATCCTTTGCTAGAAGATCCAGGCCCATACTGGACAAACTGACTCTGAGGTGGTGCTTGGGTAATCTCTGTGTGCAAGAATTGAGAACTTTGGTACCATGTACTAGACCAGCCTCCAGAGATGAAAAAGATGGTTGGTTAGCAATGGAAAGAGACTCAGCCCTGAAGAGGAGTCACAATATAGAGAAGGGGAAAGGAGATAGGAAAGTTGTGATAGAGGTTCTGTAATTATTGTAATTATCTAAGGAAGTAGTTTAGGCTAATTTATGTATCACTAGTTATTACAAGATTTTCCATTTAAAATAAAGAATATCTAAGTCAGAACCCTGGCACCTAGCAGGCAGCAGGCAATTAAGAAATAATTTTTTTTAAAAGAGATTTGTTTATTAAAAAAAAGAGAGATTTGTTAAATAAGATTATTTCAGAGCCGTTTCTGGAAAAAAGAAAACTAATTTCTTCGAAGTGCAGGTGGATCTGTTTTTCCTTATGTATTTTTTAGAGACATAAGTTTGTTTCTTACTTACTGTTAAATGTTTAATGAGATATTGAATGGTGGTGGATGTCTGATGGGAAAAACTGAATGGACCACTCATCTTTTATACATTATCTGTGAGTGGGAATTATCTTTTGGTTGTGACCACAGAACAGTGTTTGTAGACTACAAACACCAAAGATTGTTTTTTTCTGATGACTACAGGCCATACTATTCTCTGTGCTGTTATTTAATCTTAAAGATAGGCATAACTCTTTTATTGCATGTTGACTGGGAACTGCGCATTGTGGCAGGTTTTCTTTAACACATTATCCCTGTTCCTCACATCAGCCTTGTAATTTCCATTATTATACCCATTACAGGTGAAGATACTAAGCCTCAGAGAGCTACCCAAGGTCACCTTTGGTACACTTAACTCTAGTCCTGGAGCTGCAGTTTGAACCCAAATCTGACTCCAAAGCCTGTGCCCTTGCCTCGTGTGTATACACTGCTTTTCAAGTCAAATGATCATTTAAAACTTTGTTTTACTGAAGTGATCTTTACTGAGTCTGAATAGTACTTTGATATTAGCTATTCCTAGGCTAACAGTTGAGCAAAGCCCCTTCATTAAAGCAAATAAAGACCTCAGTTGAACTAGTTCAGTGGACCACGGGGACTTGGGTGGCTTTAGGCCAGCCCTTTCTTTCTGGGGACCTCCTTTATGCCTGAATTCCTGCAGTATATGTCGTTTTGGGCTGATTGCTGGTCAGAGGTTCCTGGAGGAATGTAATAGGCATTTACCTGGAGGTCGGGTTTCTCTGCTCTTAGAGCTCTAACCTCACCTTTATTACTGCACTTTATCCGTATTAGTCAGAATCTTCAGGAACTGACCAAATTGCCTCTATCCTCAACTTCCTCCCTCATGGTTTCATCCTTCAGGGCTCGTATCAGCCACTTCTTTTCTCCATGAATGTTATTCCTGATTCCTTTAGCTAGATGTAATCTGGTCTTCTTGCTTTAGTTTTTATTGGTGCATGTTTATTTTGTTAGAACCATTTACCATACACCTCTCCAAACCCCTCTCCCCTGCCATAGTCACTACAATTTGATTTTAAGCTCCATGGGGAGGAAATCTTTTGTTCTATGTAAATTCCTTTAACTGCTTTTCAGTACAGTGTCATGTATATAGAAAAAGTTCAATAAACCTTTCAATAAAAATATTTTTTAAAAAATTTTTCAGTAAAAAAGTGTTGAGTAACTTTAATATTGTGTGTAAGTGTAAAATTTAGCTCTAACTGGATTTATATAGTTTTTTTAATCCCTCCCATAATGGTAATATACACACTCATTATTGGAAAATGTGGAAAATAAAAAAGAAGAAAAACAGTTACTGGTCCTGTCACCCAAAGATCATTACTTAATTAAACAGCATGTAGGAAAAAAAATGAATTAGTGTTTAGAAATTAAGGGACAGTTCTCCACTTGGCAGGGTAATTCACAGAAATTATGTTCTCATTTTTTAATAAAAGAGTGTTTGTGCCAGAGCTGCATGTGACTCTTGCCCTCTCCCAGAGGGTAGTATTTCAGTAAAGGCCAGCTCTTACTTTTATAGAGGGGTGAGAAAACCAGGGAGGTAAATAGTAACCTCTTTGGGGTTAGGTCAAGGGTATATAGCTTAATTGTCATAAACATTAGGTTAACCTCTAAGACCAGAATTCTAGATCTAATCTTATAAATTATAAACAGAAGGAAAAATTCTTAGCCTAACAGGCCAGTACAAGTAAGCACACATCAAATAGCTAGACTTTAATTGCTGCTGTTTCCTTATTTAAATGACAAATTATTAGGTGTTATATAACATTTTCTAATATCTAGAAACTAACAGGAGTCTCAGCTTTAATAGAAGCCCTTAATTCAATAACACAGTAAGAGCCCTGCCCATACTGTCCATAGTTCACTCTTAAGTGTGAGCCTGTGATTTGCCTGTTGCTTTTTTCTATTCTGAAAGCATTGCTAACTGCATTTAGCATTTGGGAAACATATGTTGCAGCTCATAAAGGAGTGAAATTACCTTTTCTGTGACTTCACCTTTAACTCTTCAGTTTGTGTGGTGAGAAGGTAGTGATTCCTACCCAAGTCTGTAAGATACCCAAGGTCCCCAGGCCACATTGAGCCAAATGTTCCACATTAAGTGTTTGGTATTTAAACAGAAGAGCTAAAGTTAAAAGAAGAACATTTTATTTTAAAAAGGTTGGCTTTAGGGGCACCGGGGTGGCTCAGTCAGTTAAGCATCTGACTCTTGGTTTTAGTTCAGGTCATGACCTTGGGGTTGTGAGTTTGAGCCCTGCATTGGGCTCTGTGCTTAGCTTGGAGTCTGCTTGGGATTCTTTCCCTTTCCCCCTCTCGACTCCTCCCCCTGCTCTAAAATACTCCTCTCTCTAAAATAAAATAAAATCTTAAAAAAAAAAAAAAAAGAAGTTTGACTGAGTTTCTTGAGTTTCTTTGCCTTCACACTGTCATTTCCTTAACCTCTTTCTAGCATTTTTCACTGCTTTTTCTTTTTTTTTTTTAAAGATTTTATTTATTTATTTGACAGACAAAGATCACACTGTCATTTCCTTAACCTCTTTCCGGCATTTTTCACTGCTTTTTCTTTTTTTTTTTTAAAGATTTTATTTATTTATTTGACAGACAAAGATCACAAGTATACAGAGAGGCAGGCAGAGAGAGAGAGAGAGGGAAACAGGCTCCCTGCTGAGCAGAGAGCCCGATGTGGGACTCGATCCCAGGACCCTGAGATCATGACCTGAGCCGAAGGCATCGGCTTAACCCACTGAGCCACCCAGGCACCCTTTCACTGCTTTTTTAAGGCAAGGTAGCTGCCCAGAATAGTCTGGAAGTTACTTTCTCTATATAATGAAGTATTCTGGGCAGTAGGTATGAATATGTGTGTGTGTGTACATTTTAATTTGATTAATTATGAAGTAATTTTGTGTTTACTAAACTGGAAAGGAATAGCTATTTTGTTTGGAATTCTAAAACATAAAATGGACCATTTATTCCTGCGTTGGGGTCCTTATTGGAGTTTTAACTGCCTCAGACAGTTTCATTTCTTTAGCAGAATTTGAGTTTTGCTTATAGGTTCCACTTTAGCACGTTTTATTATGGGATTGAACCTTTCTTCCTTTGCATTCTTTCAGCTTCGTTGCCTCAGCTTTTGAGTTATCTGTTCTGCTTAGAGATCTTGAGTTCTTGACGTAGACTTGGTCTCTGGAGAATCAGAAGAAGCAGGTTTCATTGTGATTAATGCAAAGTGGTTGCTTTGGGGAAACTTTTTGCAAAGGGAATATATCACTTGCTTGTTAAAGCAGGAAGAACATCATAATCTATATAATTTCACCTCTAGAGAACTGAAAGGACTGTTAGTCAAAGCAAATTGTACTTTTCTGAATAACTCAACTGTTGAATTTTTTTTTTCCAGTAATCCTTTTTGTTCCCTTTGGGATAATTATTTGCAGATACAACATTTCACAGTCCTGAATCACAGGGGAGTGTTCTTAATGCCCAAATAGTTGAGGCTTCAGCAATGTTGATACAGATATGATCTGTTCTATTTGGTAGATATTAAGCTTATACTCTGATCTCACTTTTCTTTAGTTATAATGCTTCATGTTGTGATGTCTCTAGACAAAGAAGTTTGGCTCTGAGAATACTAGATCATAGCATTTGAAGAAGAACCTCTTCATCTGAAAAGAAGCTGGCTATCGTACTGCAATAAATACCACCTCACCCGTGCCTCATTAGATGACTGCTTGCTGCAGAAAATGTAAAACCAGATATCATTATCCCTCCTTATTCAACTCTTGTGATCGAGCCAGATTCTTACTCAGTTTCTCTTCTGGAATTTCAGTTCACTATCAAGTACCCATCCTAGTAGATAGATGTTTTGCTAATGGAAAAACAATCCCTGTAGAGCTGTCTTACTTTATTAGAGTGTGAGGCTCAATGTTAAATGCCTCGAGATCATCAAAGATGCAAGAAATAAAGCTCTTACCTTTGGGTACTATTTAATATTTGAAATTCTGCCAGTCTTTTTTTGGATAAAATAAAATTGCCATTTTTTTCACTGATACCTACATTAAAATTGAAATTTAGTATTTATTCTCTAGGCATCACTATCTTGTGGGAAATGTTTGCTTTGTAACTAATTGCATGTCAGTCTGAAGATGATTGTAGTAGAAGGGCTTAAGAAGAATAGCAACTTCATGCCCATGGCTAATAATGGAGGACAGTGCTAGAGAGAAATGGGCTTAGTTCAGAGTCTTTTTCAGGGTGAGCCTTTTGCAGCTACACAGTTAGGTGACCATAAATAATTGGAAAATTGGGATTTTTAAGGTTCCACAATTTCAGCTTACCGAATCTATTTTCCTTCACTTTTTGGCAGAGAACAAAGGTATTAATTAAAATTCTCAGTTTAATAAAAAGTTGAATGATTTTTAAAGTACAGTAAAATTTTGTTTTTAGATGTTTATAACCAAAGCAAAGACAAAAATGTGTTAGAAAAATGAAAATTGGTATTCCTTTAAGAATTTTTTTTTTTTTTTTTATTTGACAGAGAGAAATCACAAGTAGATGGAGAGGCAGGCAGAGAGAGAGAGAGAGGGAAGCAGGCTCCCTGCCGAGCAGAGAGCCCGATGCGGGCCTCCATCCCAGGACCCTGAGATCATCACCTGAGCCGAAGGCAACGGCCTAACCCACTGAGCCACCCAGGCGCCCCCTTTAAGAATTTTTTAATAAAAAGATAGACTTAAATGATGGGAAACACATCAGAATTACCCTTTCTCCTTTTCTCTTAAGTCTTCACTTTAGAAAAACAGTCTCTGGGAAGCTTAACCAAAATATTCTGTGAAAAATTGTAATTATATATTTTCTAATTGATTATCTCTGACTTCACAAAACTGGTATTTCCATGCAAATAGTACATAAAGGAATTATCTGCACTCTATAGTCTCCTCTCAGCCTTCTGCTTGGCTATTTCAGAGATGTAACCATTATCTTAATCTAATAACAGTTTTAATTGGATTTTTGGGTCAAAGGAAACACGTAAGCTAAAGGTATGCTGACAGAATGTCATTAATGGAGACATAAGATGATTACAGTGAGTTAAAGGAAATAACTTCTATATTCAGTATAAACTCTTGGCATTCAAAGACTTCCCAGTTACAAACTCAGCCTACCTTTTCAGCTTCACCTCTTCTCATCTCTAAAGAAATTCTGTCATTCTGCCAAACTGGATACTTCCTTGAACTTAATCAGCTATCATATTTGTATTGTAATTTGATGTCTAGAGTAAGGCGCATTTCACAAGTGAGCTTTTTGGCCAGGAATTCTCATTCCTAAAATCCCCACTTGAATTTATTACTGTCTGTGCTTTCTTTGACCATGTTGTCTACCCCAGTGGTTTCAGTTCCTGATCTTTGTCAAAGACTTGGTGGCCCCGATTGCCTTCCCAGTTGCAGACTCATAGTTCCTGAGTTCATATAGAACATTTCCCTAAAAATGTCCTCCTGGCACCTAAAACTCCTCATACCGCGAGACAGAATTAAATGTCTTCCAAAGGCATTTCCAGCCCTTTCCCAACTGGGGAATCATCTAATCAGTACTCATTCCTGAAGTCCAGAAATCTACTGATATAAAATACATGGATATCAAGTCCAGGTGTCTTTCTGTATTCATTCCTTTGTATTTCCAGTGATTATTTTATTTTTCTTCTTACCTCTAACCCAAAATCTTGCAGCTGATGCCTGACCTCCAACCTCTTCCCAACACATTCTCTCCATTGCTATCAGGATTTCCAAAGTACAGATTGTAGGGGCGCCTGGGTGGCTCAGTCGGTTGAGCTTCAGACTCTTGATTTTGGCTCAGGTCATGATCTCAGGGTCCTGGGATTGAGTCCCCCACAATTGGGCTCACGTGCTCAGCAGGGAGTCGGTTTGAGGATTTCCCTCTCCCTCTGCCCCTCCCCCTGTTCATGCTCTCTTTCTCTAAAATAAGTAAATCTTTTTTTAAAAAATTAAGTTCTTGGGGGCACCTGGATGGCTCAGTGGGCTAAAGCCTCTGCCTTCGGTTCAGGTCATGATCTCAGGGTCCTGGGATCAAGTCCTGCATCGGGCTCTCTGCTTAGCGGGGAGCCTGCTTCCCCCTCTCTCTCTCTGGCTGCGTCTCTGCCTACTTGTGGTCTCTATCTGTCAAATAAATAAATAAAATCTTAAAAAAAAATTAAGTTCTTGGATAACAATTCTCAGCCCTCCACAGCTTCAGCTCCCGTCCTGCATTTTTCAGCTTCTCAGCACTGTTCCAAACCCCCAGGCACACCTAATTGCCCTCCATTTGTTTCCTGTTACTATTCTCCCTTGCCTGTGGAAATCGGACTTACCTTGCAGGGCCTAATGTGAATGCTATTTCCTAAGCAAAAGCTTGCTCCATTCTCACAGTGCCGCATGAGCATTAACCATTTGCTCTTAACCCCCCACCCCCCATAGCAGCATTTCTGGGAGGTGTTTGTCTAGTTCCTGCGCCAGTGAGTAGTCTTTGCCCAGTAGAAGGCGAGCTTCTCATAGGCAGGATGTGTCTCCCTCAGTTCTCTATTTCCTAATATTTACTCTACCCTTCATTTGCTCTTAGAGATGTTCTGATTCTTTGCTGTTTCGTATCTTTGGTATCTTAAGCAATCTCTCCTTTAACAGTTGTTTTCTTTCCCTTTGAAATGTATTCTGAGTGAAATTTCTCTTTGTATCTGGATTAATTCCACTGTTTAAAAGGTGTTCTCCCTTTGTGGATGGAAGTTTTGCTTGTTCATGAGAGGAAATACTCATTTCCTTGTAGAAATAACCAATATGAATTAAACTAGGTTTCAAATGTACCTGTGGTAGGTTATTCTGGTTTTAGCCTGATTCTAATCCCAAATATGACTCTTCCTCTTACATAACTTGTTCTTTGTAAGTAAATTATTTATGTATACTAAGGCCTTTTTACCCCACAGCTTTATTGAACACTTTATGTGCTTTTTGAATCTCCTTTTTTCCCTAAAGAGATTTCACCAGTGGAGCTTTGCATGGGATCTTTTTCCCATAGAAAAGCAAACAGGTGCTTGAAAGGTTGCACTCTATTCTGGGAGAAATCTGATTAATGTTGAAGGGCTGTGTCAGGTCAGACTCTCTAACCTGCTGACAGATTATTTAGTGAGTGCCAGGATCAACTCTCAACGTTATCTCAGATTTTAATGGTTTTCTTGTGAAGGGCATTTGTAGATGAAACCACTTTGTATTTAAAATTAATTGTGGCTCTTAGATCAGACACTGTTTAAAGAGAAATTCTTTTCTCAAGCAGGCAGTAATTTGGAAAGAATGAATGATTCATCAGATGGAATTGCAAGGTTTATAATTGCATTCTGTATTTTAACACAAATTGTTGCATTTAAAATAATGGTGAGGACAAGTTGCTTGGCTGGCTCAGCTGGTGGGGCTTGAGGTTCTTGATTGTGAGTTCAAGCCCCACATTGGGTGTAGAAATTACTTAAAAATTAAATCTTTAAAAAATAAAATAAATAATGGTGAGCTCTTACCCCTAATGAAAGGGGTAAAGAACCTCCTATTAAACTACCTTAAATTCTCTTAAGAATTTCCAGATATCCTCAAAACTGCTTGAAAAACAGAAAAAAGTAATGCTTCTTCCTGGTAGGGTAGACCTTAGTCATTCCTTACACTTCTCTCTCCCCACCACTGCTACACCTCTGTCCAGTATACCAGTAAGTCCTTCTGTTTCACTGGATCTCAAATCCCTGCATTCTGACTGTACTGCCACCATTTCATGACCAAGCTACTAAGATAGACTCCTGACTCGTCCCCTTTTTCTGCTCTTGCTCTCCACACAGCCAGCAGAAGAATCTGTTTTCTTTCTTATTATTATTAGTTCTGTTTAAACTTTGTGTAATGGCAAATTTCAAATATGTAGCACGTCTCATTCCACTTCAATTCCATTCATGGCCAATCTTGTTTTATCCACTCCTCCATCACTCCTCCCCCCTATTTTGTAATAAATCCCAGGCATCATATCATTTTTTTTAAGATTTTATTCATTTATTTGACAGACAGAGATCACAAACAGGCAGAGAGGCAGACAGAGAGAGAGGAAGGGAAGCAGGCTTCCCGCCAAGCAGAGAGCCCGACGCAGGACTCAATCCCAGGACCCCGGGACCACGACCTGAGCCGAAAGCAGAGGCTTTAACCCACTGAGCCACCCAGGCGCCCCGCATCATATCATTTTTTAAAAAGATTTATTTATTTTATTTTATTTATTTTTATTTATTTATTTTTAAAGATTTTATTTATTTATTTGACAGAGAGATCACAAGTAGGCAGAGAGGCAGGCAGAGAGAGAGGAAGGGAAGCGGGCTCCCCGCCGAGCAGAGAGAGAACCCAATGTGGGGCTTGATCCCAGGACTCTGGGATCATGACCTGAGTTGAAGGCAGGGGCTTTACCCCACTGAGCCACCCAGGCACCCCGGATTTATTTATTTTAGAGCGAGAGTGCAAGTGCCTGGTGAGGGGTTTCTTGCAGAGGGAGAGGGAGAAAAAGTTTAAAACAGACTTCATGTTGAGCACAGAGCCCCACTCAGGGCTCAGTTTCACGACCCTCAGATCATGACCAGAGCTGAAACCTAGAGTGGGGTACTTAACCGACTGTGCCACCAAGGTGTCCCCAGACATATCATTTAATCAACTGATTTGGAACTGCCCCATAATGAAATTTTGCTTACTGGTTGGCCACAAAAGGTAGGGAAAGTTGCTGCCCCAACAGTGATGTTGTCTGTCACCTTCTTTATACTCTCTGCCCATTATGTTCTCTCATGTTTTTCAGAATATATTCCATTTCTGCTGAGAAATGTCATCACCAGAAAACATGTTTCATGTGTTCCTTTCATGTTAAGCCACTTTTTTTCTGGGATGCGTTATATAGGCAAAATTTCCTACTTTTGTACCATATAGGTTCTTTAAAATGTGTGTGAAAAAAAATTTAATAAAATGTGTATGAAAGTTGAACATATAAAAAATGCAAATATATGTGTAGGGAGGATGTTTAATGCTCAGCAAGCCTTAAAAATTATAAAATCCCTAAATATTTTTATTATGAAATTAATACATGATCATTATAAAATTAGATTTCAAACTATAGAACAGTATGAGGGAAAAAGCTAAAATCTCCGTTTGTCTACTGATCACTTGCGTCTCTTATTTCTAAAACTACCATTAATACTTACAGATCCTTCCAGAAAGGTTCATATATAGTCACTTAAATCCTTAATATTACATATATATATATATATATATATATGATCTTTTAGTTTCCTCAGTTTTTTTTTTTTTTTTAAGGATTTTGTTTATTTGAAAGAGAGAGAGCCTACAAGCAGGCAGAGCAGCAGGCAGAGGGAGAGGGAGGAGTGGGCTCCCCATGGAGCAGGGAGCCCGATGTGGGACTTGATCCCAGAACCCTGGGATCATGACCTGAGCCGAAGGCAGCTGCCCAACTGACTGAGCCACCCAGGAGCCCCTCCCTCAGTTTGTTAGAATTTGGTAAACAGAAATTGATTTTAATTTGAACAATTAGCTTAGTGTTTTGCAAGGAGTTGAATAGGATATAGTATGATTTTGACTTTGATGTCTTACTGACTTTTTTTTTTAAGATTTTATTTATTTATTTGACAGACAGAGATCACAAGTGGACAGAGAGGCAAGCCGGGAGTGGGGGAAGCAGGCTCCCCACTGAGCAGAGAGCCCGGTGCAGGGCTCCATCCCAGGACCCTGAGATCATGACCTGAGCCGAAGGCAGAGGTTTAACCACTGAGCCACTGAGGCGCCCCCTTACTGACTTTTTTGAACACTAGTTTCCTCTTGATGGAGTCTTGTAGGGACTCTGAACTCATCAACAGCTCTAGGGACCCATGAAAATCTCTGTATCATTGCTGTCCAATAGAAATATAGTATGAACCACACGTGTCATTTTAAATTTCCTAGTATTTGCATTAGTTAAAAATAAACAGGTAAAATTAATTTTAATCTTTAGCACATTCCATCCAAAATATTTTGTACTAAGTTTTCGAAATCCAGTGTGTATTTTATTCTTTGAGGACTTATTAATTTGAATCAGCACCATTTCAAAGGCTCAGTCATCAAGTTCGGTAGTGGCTGTTGTATTAGACAGTATAGGCCTGTACAGAAAGGACAGTGGTTGTCTCTGAGGGAGGAGGAAAGAGGATGATGTATGTTCTTAATTTTCTTTCTTTATTTCACAGTTACTGACCAAAATTTGAAGTTAGAGTTTGCTGTTTTTGATATTCTGAATGATTGCCAGCTTTGGCTCTGTTGTATTATCACTAGTTTCAGCACATTTTTAAAAAACCAATTTTGATTCTTATAGAACTAAGATGAATAATATAAATACTTCCACACAAAGATGATAATCCTGCTGAAATTGAACTCTTGGCTAGTAGGCAATGCCACCCTGTGGTAGCTCACGTATTTATTTATCAATACATGAAAGATCAGATTCAAAGAAGAAAATGGGGAATAAGAGTATTAGTGTGTAGTTAAATTTCAACACTTTTCATTCTGAATTTCAGGGTAGATGTATGTACTAGTCTGTAATAAAATGAACTGTTAAGAGGAGA
The DNA here is from genome assembly GCF_009829155.1 of Mustela erminea. NCBI lineage: Eukaryota > Metazoa > Chordata > Mammalia > Carnivora > Mustelidae > Mustela > Mustela erminea. Next base: position 84,534,846 of record NC_045626.1, read on the forward strand.
CAGGGATAAAAATTTGAGAAGTTGGTAAGGATACTCTTTCAATGTAATTTTTGTTCTGTTTTGTTTTTAGGGGTTGCAGATGGTGTAGGAGGGTGGAGAGACTATGGAGTTGATCCATCCCAGTTCTCAGGGACTTTAATGCGGACGTGTGAACGGTTAGTAAAAGAAGGACGGTTCGTCCCAAGTAATCCCATCGGAATCCTCACCACAAGCTACTGTGAGTTGCTGCAAAATAAAGTACCTTTGCTTGGTAAGTAGATATACTGTGTTTCCCTCAGTAAAGAAGCGCATGAGATGGTTAACAACAAAACTAAGAAAACCACTTAGCAGTCCAGCTTTTTTTCTGAACTTCTTTACTCAGTAGAGTTTGATAGAGAAGCTATGTGAGCTCACCAGAATATATACTACTGCTCCGAGGGAATATAAATAGGTATGGCCATTTTGGAAAACAGTTTGGAATTATGGAATAAAGTTAAATGTAGAAAGGTAGTATGCCCTAGCAATTCCACTTCTGGGTCTACACCTTAGATTAGAGAAACTCTTGCACATCTGTATATTAAGAGATGGGTATAAGAATGTTCTTGGGAACATTGCTTAGAATAGCAGGAAACTGAGAACCACCTAGAAGTCCCCTTACTGTAGAAGAATGCATTTTAAAAAGGAACAGCTTGGGGTGCTAGTGGCTCAGTCAGTTAAGCATCTGTCTTCTGCTCAGGTCGTGATCTCGGGGTCCTGGGATTGAGCCCCGTGTCGGGCTTCCTGTTCAGTGGAGAGTCTGCTTCTCTCTTTCTGCTCCTCCCCACAGCTTGTGTTCTTTCTCTCTCTCTCAAATACAGAAAGAAAAGGAACAACTTAAAGCTGCATTCAATACTCAGGAACATGTTGTTGAGGGAAAATAGAACATTGCAGAGTACCACCCAACAGTCTGATTCCATATTTCAAATTCAAAAACATAAAAAAGTAAAACCATTTTGTTCAGGGACTCCAAAATAAGATAAAAGAAGAAAGAAAAGTAAGTGATTGTATAATTCAGGATAGTGGTTCTCTCCAGGGGTGGAAGAAAGGGATCTGGTTTGTAAAATTAAGTTGGGGAGTTCAAGTTGCAGATCGGCACCCCAGACTGCTAGCAGGGAGCTGATTAGTCTGTGAAATAGCATGGCACAAAATAAATCCCCATTAATCTTGTACTAGACAACTTCCAGGGCGCCTGGGTGGGCTCAGTTGTTAAACTTCTGCCTTCGGCTCAGGTCATGATCCCAGGGTCCTGGGATCGAGTCCCACATCAGGCTCCTTGCTCAGCAGAAGGCCTGCTTCTCCCTCTCCTGCTCCTGTGTTCCTCTCTCGCTGTCTCTGTCAAATAAATAAAATCTAAAAAAAAAAAAAAACCTTAACAAATACCTAGTGTGTGTTTATCTGGTATGCTAATGGAGCATCTTTTGGCCAAGCTTCTACATTTGTTTGTTAAATGGTTTCCTGGGAACTTACCCAACAACTTACCCAGCCTTCTGAGCAAGCTTTCAGAAGGGTGTTATTAAGTTTCTGCTAGTTGCCAGGATCTTTCTGGTTACTAGAAGTAGCCTCCCCTCCGAGTCACTGTCCATATTAAAAATCAACCTCTTCAGTGTTAATGGAGTTCTCCACATTGTTAAATTTTGCCTTCAATTTAAATCTTTTATAAGAAGGGGTTCTTTTCATCACGCTGCCATGTTCTGTCTTTGTGCTGTGACTAATCAGCTTGTTTTCCTTCTATCTGAAGAGAAACCTTGTCTTGAGGTTTCAATATACCGCTTTGTTTTAATCCGCTATTTTGGACATGCAATCTGGAGCTTGCCTGGCACAGTGAAACATCCTAGATTCTGTTTCTAGCACCTCTCTGTCAACTTGCCATATGACTTTGGGCAAACTACTTAACCTCTGACCCTTTTGCTTCGTTTGTTAAATGGAGAGATCTTTTTTTGTGAAAAGGAGCGGCTCAAAGCTCCATGCAATACTCAGAAACATGTTGAGGGAAAGAGGACATTGCAGAATACTATCTGATAGTCTGACATCTAACAAAGAGCCTATAGATACAGATTCCAGGTCCCAATTCCTGCCTGTTCCCGTGAGTCCTCTACCAACATCCCCCTATCCATTTACTATGATTTAGAATAAGCAGTTGCAAAACACCTGCCCTGATTTTGCACTTTGAAAGCTTCAGGGTTTTTTGCTGTGTTTCTTCCTTATCCCTCCTTCCTTTCCTGTTTACTGTCGTATAGCTTGAAGATCTTAAAATAAATTTAAGGACTTATTAGAAGTTTTCTTACACTGAATATTATAATCACTTTTCTCGTAAAAGACATGTTGAAATAATCCTTCATTACTATGTTTGACACATAGACACTTCTCTCACCTAATCTATGTACATACCTCTAAGCTTTTGTAACTAAGTTCAAGCATTTTTTGGCAAAGACAGCCTACTGAATTTTACTGAACCTCAGATATAATTGCAAATAATGATAACTTTACAAGATTAGGTAATCCTTTAAAAAAAAAAAGATTTTATTTTATTTATTTGACAGAGAGAGAGACAGCAAGAGAGGGAACACAAGCAGGGGGAGTGGGAGAGGGAGAAGCAGACTTCCCACTGAGCAGGGAGCCTGATGCAGGGCTTGACCCCAGCACCCTGGAATCATGACCTGAGGTGAAGGCAGACACTTTAAAAACTGAGCCACGGAGGCATCCAATCCTTTTTCTTTTTTAATCCAGTAATTGCTAAAAAGCCTGTAACACAGTCCAATATAAAGGTCAAACACCTATTTCTTGAGAATTTCTAGCTGCTTTTAGATCTGGGTTGACATCACAGGCTAATTGTTAATATGAATTTCCTCAGAAACTCTTAGGTGGAGTTAAGTCTTAGGGAGCCAGCATATCTTAAGAATTTGAGGGGTCAGTCCTAATAAGGTTCTTTCTTTGCTGCACAGAATGTTTCGTAGTAGTTTACAAAATTAGGGGATATATATTATTAGGATAAAAATATTTCCGTCTTAGCATGAATGATTTGTTTGGGTGCCTGTCTGGGTTTGTCAGTGGTCTGAACATGAGATGCTGTTGTTCTCAGCACTTTTCTTCTTTTCCTGCTTGTTCCTCTCCAAATACATACGAATAATGAGCTCTTCTCCCAGTATTAGGTTCTCAGGGCCTGAGCCATGTGCACACATCAGTTTTATGAAGAGGCAGAGGAGGAGTATATACTCCAAGCCTACATGATTCTGTAAGGCTGGGCTTGTCTTCTTTGGTGCTGCTTTGCATATTAAAGCTCTGTCACTCACAAGGACCATTTTGACTCTAACTCAGCGGGTGACAGCCACCAGGGTAGCAAAATGATAGCCTGGGTCTGTCAGTGAGTAATAATGAGTCAACATGAGTCCTTCCTGCCCCAGGATTTTCAAGGCTCTACTACTCATCTGTCATTTTTCCTTCTCAGATGAATCCCATCAGCTTTCAGAAGATCTTTTGTGTGGTGATTCTATTGAAGTGTGCACTGAGTTAAGGAGGAAGGGTAATTGATGATCTTAACTGTACCATAAGCTGTGCAGTAGGTTATCTGGCAGCACTGCCATTTAGTTACAGCGCCTTATTCCTCTGATGTTTGATGGCTGGAGACTAGATAGCTTAGCGTTAGGGCGTCAGGTTAGATAACAAGGAAATGGAATTTCTGAACATTATGATGAGATAAATGCTTAAATTTAAGGTTTTTTATATTAAGTTATACATTTTCATCATACATCCTTCATCAAGGAAAAATATCAGAAATTAAATTATCCATAATCCCACCCAGAAAACTATTATTATTTTAGTGATTATGCACCTTGATTTTTTTCTGTGTATGTTTCTGTGTAGAATAATGGTAATAGGAATTGTGAATATACTGTGTGCTTACAGCAGCCCCATGAGGTAGGTTCTTTTGCTTTTATTTCCTATTTTGTTAGGAAAAAACTGTGGCATAGAGAGAATAAGTGACTTTCCCACAGTCACACAGCTAGAAAACAATGGGACCCTGGGATTTAACACAGCTGGCTCCACAGCCTGTTTCTTTTGTTTTGCTTTTAACCGTCATCTTAACAGTTTAGCTTTTGCTTAGTATTGGTTTATTTTTTAATTACATTAAATTTCACTTTTTTTGATGTATAATTTAATTTTGATAACATTTTTTATTGAAGGAGACTTAAATACTTAAAATCTTAAATACTAGCTTGAAATCTACTTGTTTCACTTATCTTTCATTTTCAAATATATTTCTCTAATAATCTAAGTGGCCACCAAATAGCTAACACTGTGTGATATAAGTGTTCGATATGATTTAACTAATTTTATCCTCACAACACTAAGAGGTAGTTATGTTCTCCCTATTTTGTAAATGAGGAAACAGGTCCAAAGAGGTTAAGTAATTTGTCCAGGTCACACAGCTAGTAAGTAAAAGAGCCAGCATTCAGAGGCAGGAGGCTGACTGCAGAGGTCTGTACTCCTAAGTATTATATGACAACGTGTAGCTTTTTACTCTGTGGATGTACTGTAATTTATTTAGCTGATTCCTTAATTTTAGGAGTGAGGTTGTTTTCAGTTCTTGATCTTTTGATCTTAAACAGTGTTTCTGTACTTATTTTGTTTACATCTCTAGTTGTTTCTTAGGAATTGCTAAATCAAAGGGTAAGCATATTTTTTAAGGTTATGTTGCCGTTTAGAAAGTTGTGTAGTGGGGCGCCTGGGTGGCCCAGTGATTTAAGCCTCTGCCTTTGGCTCAGGTCATGATCCCAGGGTCCTGGGATTGAGCCCCGCATCGGGCTCTCTGCTCAGCGGGCAGCCTGCTTCACCCACTCTCTCTGCCTGCCTCTCTGCCTACTTGTGATCTCTCTCTGTGTGTCAAATAAATGAATAAAATCTTAAAAAAGAAGAAAAGAAAAGAAAAAAAGTTGTGTAGTTTACCTATGTTGTCACCGTGGAATAAGAATGACCATGTTCCCTGCATTCTTGCCAATACCATGTGGTATCTTTTGACTCTTGTTAAACTAATGGGCAAAATAGCTACTAGTGCGATGATGATTTTTTCATATATTTACAGATTGTTTACATCTACTTCATGGTGAACTGTTTATTTTTCTATTTTGCCTTTTTTTTTTTCCCCTGTAGGTATAGGTTTAAATTTTAGTGCTTGAAAGTAGTGTTACAGGTTGTACATCAGCTTTTCAGTCTCAGGAAGGTCACCTGAGCTGTGGGCTGCAAAGGTACACAGAGCTTTTTGCTCTCTGTGTGGAATGTGGTCTCTTCCCTCTGAACATTAATAGTCTCTGTAAATTGAACAGGATGATTGCACAGGCTACTGGGAAAATTGGTTTTGTCAATTCGTAGTGACTCAGTCTCCAGTGAAGGTTCTTCATGACCTCAACAGATGGAAGTCTGGTTGAAAATTGTAGTTATGTGCCCTGTCTTAAATTTCAGTGAATTTCATGGAGAAGGCTTCCTGCCAATGACTAATGAGAAATGTCAGGAAAACATAACATTCTTATTCTGGCATTTAAGTATTAAAACTTAATATTTCAACAACATGCTTTTGAGCATTTGGCATAGATTATAGTACTACTGAAATGAAATAGTGTGATTAAATACCAGCCATTTTTATTGTTTTCTATCTCTGCAAACGGAAGAATTCAGATTTCAGGGGCCTGCTTCCTATATGTAATATAAATCCCTTTTTCTTTCCCCATCATGTTGACGCTGATCAGGTTACTATTGCTAGTTGTTAGAGGTACCAGCATGACTAAGATAAGCAAAGGAGGTTCCAATGTGGCTTTTTGAGGTGATGGGATAAAAAATGTGGATGCAAAGATAGCCTTGGAAGAAAAAATAAATGGAGATCATTTTTGATTCTAGGTAGCAGTACTGCCTGCATCGTGGTGCTGGACAGAACTAGTCACCGCTTACACACAGCAAACCTGGGTGATTCAGGCTTTCTGGTTGTCAGGGGTGGTGAGGTTGTGCACCGATCAGATGAGCAGCAGCATTACTTCAACACTCCATTCCAGCTCTCAATTGCACCACCTGAAGCCGAAGGAGTCGTCCTGAGTGACAGGTAATCTCCCCTCTTGGCCATTATGAGTGAGTGGGGCATGGCTGCTCCTCCTCCTGTCCCCTTTAACTACAGTAGAGATAGGCATTTTCAGTTGTCATGTACAATAAGAAGGTCCAAAGAGAATATTCTCATCAAAAGGACCTCTTAGTTTGACTTCAGAAAATATTTTTTTGCAGGCTCTTGCAGCCAAGTTGAATTCAAATAAACACCCAATAATTTGACAAGACTGAAAACACTCTTCAAGCTTATAGAATATCAGTTTTTCATACCAAGACCAACATGGTACATATGGTTATAGTTGTTAAATTGTGCTGGAGAAATGAGTCATTGTCCATGCATGCCACCGCCTGTACAAGATTTTGCATATGTTAGGGAAAAGTTCAAACAGACATCTGCTTTATTTATCAGAACAACTTCCTGATTCTCGGGGCCTTCTATTATATGCATCAAATAGAACTTTTAAATTGTCAAGACCTTTCCAAGACAATAACTACTTTTTTTAAATCAACTTTTACAGTTTGTTTTTTCTAAGATGAAAATACAGAGTGAGGCTAAGCAGTTTCAGATTCCTCTGCCTGTAACAATTTTATAGGACCTGGCACAAACACTGCTGGTGATTCATAAATGTTGTTAAATGGGTAATGAACCTTTTGTAAAAATAGAAGTAGTCTTGCAAGTGTCTATTGTCTCTACTTAATAGTTCTCATTAAGCCAGATCTTGAGTACAAACTAAGATAAAATGATTATTACTGCCTTTTTTAAACTGAAATAAGTATATTATGTAATTAGTTATTCAGGATTGTCCATCTAAAGTCTATTGCTGACTCTTAGCTAGAGGGAAGCATTTTTTACTGTCAGATTAGGTATGTTACCATAATTGGAACAATAATTCATTATAGGCCCTTCTCCAGTTGGCTGTAGTATATATTTATCCATATTAGCTACATTGGAGTGAGGAGAAAGCAAAAGCCCAAGGGCTTGGTAGGTAGCAAGCTCAGCTAACAGTTGTAGAGAGCAGTGTTTTAATTTTCTTTTATTTGATTCTTGTTTTGGCGTCTGAGTGCTAGAGCTGCTCTGCCGTATCTCACACCCTATCTTTGGGACTGTGTGGTTAGGGCAGCACTCTGCCTGGCCTGCCAACGAGGTGGAGGTTGCTTCTCCTGGAGCCCACAGACAGCTTGCTAGCATGTGACTTCAGCTCGTGTTTCAGTGCAGTCAAAAGTTTCCAGCGGCACAGTATGTTCAATCAAAATGGGCAAAACTGCAGCTGGCGGAACACCAAGCTCATGGGTGGGAGTGTTGGGAGAAGAGGACGAACTGTCCAATGGTAGTGAGTCTCGCACAGGCAGGATAGCAGAGACACTCCTGAGGAAGGAAAATCTCAGCATAAAATAGAGCTTTGCTGCCAACCTGGTCATTAATCTAAACTTCTAGAATCTGATTTGTTTCCAAAGTCTGAGCAACTGTGAAGTGTCTTGTATTGTTTTTCGTTATTCCACAGAGGGAATCGACCTGGTTTCCACCAGTTTTAGTCTTTTTTCCCGGGCTGCATGAAAGTATTTATTTTCTTTTTTACTTAGTTCCTCTTATCTGTAAAATAGAATTTTAACCTTAATTTACAGGTTTTCCTTTAGTAGCCTTAACTTAGCCAAACACTATAAAGTGTTTGTGGTGTAAATGCGTTAAGTGGAAGTTCCTGGCCAAAGCCCATCACAGCACTGTTAAACGTGCCCCTTTTTTGCTCAGTCAGGAGAGGATGAACCTGAAATTTTCTCAGTGTACTTTGTGTAAATCCCCAGCAGGCATTGGTGGGCTGTTTGTTTTTACGCTTTCTCTTCACATATTTTATAACACGTCAGTGACACAAGTTTTGGGGTCTTTCTGTCAAACTTAGGGAGCTTTGATTCTGGCTCCTCCTTTCTGGGTCAGTGTGTACATTTTTTCTTTGCACTTGTTCCCTAATTACAGGTTAAGGCAGACTTTGGGGCATTTCACCATTCCCTCACTTTGGAGGCTTGGATTCAGTGAAGCTGGCCTCTGGAAATGGCTGGGAACCAGCCTTTGAGAGGGCCATTAATTCTTTGATGATATGATCTTTTCTCCCCACTGGGTGTACATCCCCTATACCCAGTTCTTGTATGTTTTCATCAGGTGTTATCAGAAAAAAGCCTTCCTTCTATCCTTTTTAAAGTTTTATACAAAAAGATGTAGCGAAAAATCTATCTTCTATCCCATCCCAACACAGTTTCTCTCCTCAGAGGCAGCCACTATTATCTGTTTCCTTGTGTCCTTCCAGATTTATTCTCTGTATATAGAAGCAGCTGTATCTATGGGTCTTCCCCCCTGCTCCCCCGCCAAACACACCCACACACCACTGTCTGTACGTTCCTTCCTTCATTAGCAATATATTAAGGAGATCCCAGCCACCCCACCCCACCCCCATTTGGAGGGTTAGTTACTTTGTTTCTTCATTTATTAGATATTTCTTGAAGACCTGCTATGTGCCAGACACACTAATAATTAAATACTTACTGTGGTGAGCACTCTTTAAGCTCTGAGAGACACATAGTTCTTACTCTGCCTTACTAGTCCCTAGTAGTCCATACTCATATGGACAGCTTGCTAGCATGTACGGAATACCATTGTAGTAAGAAATACCATTGTAGGTATTTCGTGTGAATTAATTCTTACGGGATTTGCACGTTCTTATCCATAGCGCTCTGTTGTTCCACTATTCTCAGCCTCCTGAGAGCCAGAGTCAAGCCTGCAGGGAACTGAGGAGTAGAAAATGAGTAAGAGAGGCTGGAATTTGGCTATAAAGATTTAGGAAATAAAGACTCATTTCTACTAGGATTTTGCATGTTAGTTCTGACTCAGAAAAGAACCCTTTCTTTTAAACCATCTGTGACTAATCATCAAACTCAGTTTTACTTGGTAGAGTCAGTTAAGCTTTTAAAATAGTTATATCAGATTTTTCAATTAATTTTTTTCAAGGTTAGGAATTTCAAAATGGTTTTATTATTGATTCTGTTATTATAAATTAGTTTTTCTTAAAGGCTCATTGCATTGTAATATAGTGCCTGTTGAAAACTTTGAACCTTATCTCTGAAGGCCTCTTCTAACTTTGCCCCTACCCTGTCCTTGTCACAGCCCGGATGCTGCTGATAGCACATCTTTTGATGTCCAGTTAGGAGACATTATTCTGACGGCAACAGATGGACTTTTTGACAACATGCCTGATTATATGATTCTTCAGGAGCTAAAAAAATTAAAGGTAATTAACTCACAGGTTGGTTGATGGAAACAATGGCCCTCTCTGGGCAGCTAAGTTTTACTGGTCCAATTGTATTATCTCTTTTTGTAGTTTTGGAAAAAGCTATATTGCAAATTGAGGAAGACAATGGTTCTGGTCTTTCAAGCAATTGTAAGGGGAAATATTCACAATTGGAGAACTTGAGGGAAAAAGAGGTTTCTCACCCACACCTTTAGTAAAGTGGTAAAGGCTGGAAAGCCCAGATGAGAAATTTCTTGTATTTTTAATGGTGTTAGCTCCTGGCTGCCTTAATCCTCTTCTTCTTTTAACAAACCCGGCAGGTGTTAAAGTTGGAAAAGACAGGAAATCCCCATACTAGAGCCAGATGAAGGCAGCAGGCAGCTAGGGGCCTTAATATGACCTGAGCTGTCAGCAGTAACGAAACAGTTCAGATTTGGCCCATACAGAAAGTGGAAGGAAATGAAAACCAGTTTTTCCATATTTTCCTGGCTTTGAAAAAGTACTAACTCTGGGGGAAATTAGTCTTTTCCTATGTTCTTAACACTAAGCAGTATTGACTGTGAGTAAGTTTCTAAACTTTTTAAGCAGTATTTTCCTCACCTTTAAAATGGGGGGTACCAAAGGTCCTACTTTATAGAGTTGTGGTGAGGATTACCTAAGACCATGTGTACAAAATCCTTAGTGCCGTGCCGCATCTGTAGGGTGCAGTAAAGGTCAGGTGCTTAGATGGTGCTAGCACTGTGCTCTGTGTGGTGAGGGGGGAGTAGCAGAAGCGTCACATTCCCTCCCCATATGGAACTTGTGTTTCTAGTGGAGGAAGACCGATAATACAAAGAAAGAAAGAATATGATAAATGTTGGTGGTAGATAAGAAGAAAAATAAAGCAGGGCAAAGGAATAGAGAATAAAGAGGGCTACTCTTTTTAGAAAGATTGGTCAGAGAAGGCCTCTTCAAGGAGGGGACATTGAAGCAGAGGCCCTTTATTATTTATACTGAAACTATTCCAAATCTTAGCGTGGTCGAGCTAAAATGGACCTTGTTTCCCATCCCCGTTTTACAGATGAGGAAGTTGAAGCAGCAAGGATAAGGGTATGACTCAAGATTACACAGCTAACCAAGAATCTTTCATCATGATATAAAATTCTAAAGGTATTTTCAGTAGGACAACTGGCAGCTCTTAACTTGGAGAGCAAACCGTGGTTGGCCAGGGTTGCATTCCTAAGCAAGGAATCTTTTGAGGTCAACCTAAAGTGCTATCAAAATCTGCCTTTTTAGTCCCGTCCAATTTTAGCAAGAATACCTTAAGAATTCCAAATGAGAAAAACAGCAAAAATGAAAATCCAGACTTTAGAGCCCAAGGCCACCCTAGCAAAGGGTGACATCTGGTTGACATCTTGTGCAGACTCACTAGTGGTCCTGTTCATTTTACTGAAGATGCAATGTTGTATAGTCTTCTCTAACTGTGATAAAACTTAAATGGTGGAAACTGTGGTTAGATAAATGTTAGTGTCTCAAAAAGTGATATTTGCAAGTAGTACACTTGCATGCCGAAATCATGTGAGGCATCTTGGTAAAAATAACTCCATCATCCTTTCATCTTAGAATTCAAATTATGAAAGTATACAGCAGACGGCAAGAAGCATTGCTGAGCAAGCCCATGAGCTGGCCTATGACCCAAATTATATGTCACCTTTTGCACAGTTTGCATGTGACAACGGATTGAATGTGAGAGGTAAGCATTCTTTAGGAAGGTCATAGGGACTGACTGGGGACATAGTGGGATGGGAGCATTCTTGGCTGTGGGGTGAGGTAAACTCGAGCACTGGGGTGAGACTGGTGAGGTGTCCTTTTCCAGCTGTGAGCCCATGGCTTTGAGCAAGGTCAGCAGGCCCTAACACTGGAGGTCAAGAGCAAGTGCATGTCATCATGTCTTCCCCACCAAGGATATCCTCCAGAACTGTACTTAGTTGGCTGTAGAGGCAGGCAAAACCTGAAGCCCTTTATTGCCACCACAGCACTGCTTGGACCTGAGCCCAGAAGGCCTCCAAGTCCTCCTAGAGGCCCTGGACATTCCTAACAGTTTAACATTCTGCCCTTCACGGGTCTGACATTTCACTTCTTCCTTCCCTCTGGCTTTGTGGGACTCGTTGACAATATTTGCCTGCCAAATTACCACAGCAGATTTTGAAGAGGGAAGCAATGTTAAACTGTCCTTGCCTAAAGAGTCCTTCTATCTACTGAACAATATGTAACTTTGGGAACAGGCCAGTAGCTCAGTCTTAGGGCTGGGATGACATGTTGGTGCTGCTATATCAGAACTCATGGATTTGGTCAGTTTCTTGCTGATACAATATTATGACATGTAAAGCATTTCTTAGCCCTCCAGGAAGTATTAAAATAGAAAAAAGCACATACCATAGCTGTTTGGCAGATTAGAATACAAGACTATTCCTAGTTTCAAAACATTAGATATGTTTGTCCAAATTAGGATTGTGAGTGGAAGCCTGTAACTTTCTCGTCAGGCAGAATTTATCTTAACCAGATTTTGTCTTTACTGTGATTGCTATAAACAGAGGATGTGGTGGCCATTTTAATAGAGCGCCTGTTGTAAAGAAGCAGTGAAGGTTTTTGTTTTTTAAAAAAATAGAACAAAAACTTCAATTGAGTTACATGTAATTTTTTAAAAACAATTCTCTTTATCAAGTGTTTTCTTTTTTCACTAGAACATAACCAAACTTGCCTGAATTGCAAGCATTTGTCTCTTAGTACTTTCTTAGGCTTATATTTTTAATGGACTTTTCCTTTTAAGATCTGTGAAGACATTTTCATTTTCATTTTAGGTGGAAAGCCTGATGACATCACCGTCCTTCTTTCAATAGTGGCTGAGTATACAGACTGACTCGCCTAGGTGTCCACTCTGGCCTTTCCTTTCATCTTCCCCGATTCTCCCCTGCCATGTGTGCTGATCCTGCTGGCAGGACTGTTTCTTTGCCACTGATCTTGATGGCCAGTGATGTAAGCCTTTGCCTGTCTTTTTGAGACCTGGTTGAGATCTTTGTGGAGAACCACTACTGTCATTCACTAGCTCGTATCTGCCAGCAACTTTGAAGAGAATCAAGATTTGAAGATTGACCTTCACTTCTTACTGTCCTTTCTATGATGGAATGAAGGTTTTCAATGCCAGAATGGCTATTATGTTTTAAAAATGGTTTAAGTATTGAAAATGAGTGATGTTAGTAAAGTGAATTCAAAATTACAGTGTGTAAAAGGGATTTTAAAAGTCTAACACAAATTGTATGTTATGGTACATCTACTAGAAACATACATTATCATCAAAAGAAATGTTACACGTGTACTATACAGTCTTTGTTATGATGATTGGTGTGGCTTTATGTTTTCATTATAAACTCCTATTTTTCAGGGGCTTATAATTCTGCTCTAAAACATTGCTCTGGATTATGAAATCATCATCCCAGGAGCTTTTTGTTAAAAATTGGAAGAAAAATTTAGTTTAGTTATATGGATGCAAATGTTTTTCTGGTTTTTAAAAGATGCTTAATTGTGCTCCTATGAGGAAAGTTCCGGCAGTTTATTGATTAGTCCAAATTATAGACTTGTGGCCCCAAGGCCGCCTCCTATGCAGGAGGCCTTGGGGAGCCTCCCTACCAGATTTTTTCAATGGAAATATTACCCAAGATTATAAAACTCCTCAAAGCCTAGGAATTTTAATGTTATGGGTGAAATTCCTCCCAGCTTTCTGATAGGAGATCCCTATGTGGGAGCTCTAGGCCCACAGGCCTAATAGGTTGAGAGTGGACAGCTGTAACTTTGAATCTGGTTGGGTTTTGATGTTCCTGCTACTCATAGTCTCCCTCTCAGACCTTTCATTACTAGCCTTGCTTTCCGTAGAGCATGCACCAAATTCAGGGAGTCCGTATGAAAAGAGTCCCGTGGGCAGTGGCAGCAGCACAAGAGCCCACGAGGAAAACTCCCGGTGATGATCTGACATTTGCATTTGCCCTACACAGAAATTTAGGGGTCCGAATCAAGCTTAATGTTTACAGTTTCCGAATAGCCATCTTGCAGTGTATAGTTTCCTTATAAAACTACCCTGCATTCAGTTTTCCCTTTATCTGCAAGCTCAAACTTATTTTTAAGGTTTATGTACAAGTCAACTGCTGTAAAGATATATATTTTTGGGTCAGTTTTTTTCCTTCATTAACTTGGTGGTAGAAAAGTATATATACTTAGAAATCCTTAAATTAAAGCCATGTTTTATATATAAGTCAGGTAACATTGGTGTATAGATGAGAATGCAATTAAACCTGATGAGGATCTACTGGAGGAGAATACGGAAAGTGTCTTTCTCTAAAGGAGATACTTCTTCCCTGGTTTATTGCATTAAAACTTATGTTTGAGGTTACCTCAACTTGTTTTAAAAGATTTTGTTTTGTGAATTTGTACTGTATATTTGAGTAACTGTCAAGCTTTTGTTTTATTTAAAATTGTTTAACATGTACCATGTACATGTCATTACTATATTTCAATGCATCATGCTTGTAACAGGCATTTCATTTATAATAAGAATGAGTTATTCATTTGTAAGCCGTTCAGTAATTTATCTACTATTCCTAAATTGGCATAATGTTAGATATCTATTTTGAATCACCTTTAATTACATGTCAGAATGCCTTAACTACCCTAACTTGACAAAACAGAATTCTTTGGTAGAAGAGATAAGGGACTGGGCAGGGAGGGCTGGGTGGAGTTACATTCTGTTTAAATAAAGAGTACCCATCGTGCTGCGATAAAACATGGAAGCGTGAGTGGCAAGTGGCAGGGTATTTATTTTGCACAAACTGTTTGCCGTCTCTGTGTATTTAAAAAGTAAAGAAAGTTGCATCCAGAAGGGTTTTGTTAGAAGGAATACATTTATATTTGGGCTGACAATTTCAGTTCTTTTGTTTGGGTTTTTAATTATTTCTGGTCAGAGGTATGTAGCCTTATGATCTGGATATATTTTGCATTAATTTTCCAATGCCTACATTTAATTCCTTGTAAGAGCAGTGCTGGTCAAGTCACTGGCTTTGCTCTCATTTAACCCATCAAACACAATCTTTATAAAGCTAGATTGGTGATGTTTTACATGACTCATTTAATCAACTTCGTCTTTTTTGAGAAATGACCATTAGAAATCGACAATGTTGGTGTCAGTGATATGAAAATAGTTGGAAAAGAATTTGAGTTTCACAATGGAGCTGACTTTGGACCTGGCCTATAGATTAGTGACACAGAATATTTTCTCTCTTTTCTTTTTGCCCTGTCCTTTGTGTGTGACACAATTAATTTTATGACTGCCAGGGAGTGATTGGGGGGTGGGGGTGATCAGTTGGAGTGCTGCTTAACAAGTAACACTCCTTCCGCTCCCAGTAGTTAGAGGCTCTGCTGGACCCATACTAGAATTTTCCAGGTCACAGAACCCAAGTCTCTGTGGGGTGTGACTGCAATATACCACTTGGTGGGTCTGATTCTGAACTTGATGTGTGTTAATTGCATTTTAAATCAAGCAGAATAAAACACACACATTTGCCTCATGTAATGGACTTTTATAACAAAGAGAATTTGGATTTCTAATTTACAAATGGCCAATTATCCCTCTCTGGATGCACCAAAGACCAGTAAAGTTTATAGCTTTTCCATCTATATTTATAAAGCAATACTGTATTATAAAAATCAATATTTTTATCACATGCTTGAAATTTTTATTTTATTCTGTTTTAAAATGTGCACTCTAAACATATCAGAACCTTATTTCTTCCTGTGAACTTAAGCTGCCTGCGCACAAAAAAAATTCACTGAATGGATAATGCAGTAGAGTCCATTGGGCTCTTAAAAACTGAAAGAAGAAATGGGGGTAGGGGAGACAAGTTATTTGTCCTGAATTACTGTACTGGCTTGACATGGTTGATAGGTACTAAATCACAAAAGAATCCATTCCAGGTATGCATGTCTGGGGGGTGGGCTGTGTCTAGAGTAGAAACTAGATTTCAAGCTTTGCATGATAGGAGAGTGTCCTCTTCTAGCAGCTGCATTTGTTCCAGATAGAACAGTCGCCTTCAGGACCACCTTTAGTACCACCAACCTACCACATCGAGTAACAAGGCAGAATTGTGGGAATTCACGGAGTCAGTTGTGAGCATTTTGGAGATTGTAAACAAGATTGGCTAGAACTGTAAATGTTTGTACTTTTGAATAAGTTCATGGTTCCTTGTCACCTTATACCAGCTATCTTTGTTAGAAGCTACAGCATCCAATTTCCCTAGAAACTATCACATTTTTGCAGTTAACAAATTTCACAAGATCAAAAAAATCCCCCAAATCTGCTTATAAAATTGAAAATATGAAGCAGAAAAATATTTGGATTCCATTCATTTAAAAAAATTCTTTGCAAAATTGAATTTCTCAACTAAAAAGCGACAGTGTCCATGTCAAAATTTTAACTGTTAGCAGGTAGTTTGTGGCAAAGATGGCTAAATACTGAAACAAATTTGAATTTGTGTATACTAATGAGCTGCTTTTTTCTGTTGAGACTATCATTATTTGTCTTACCCAAGAGGCAATGACCTGAATTGGATGTCTGAAATATAACTTATGCAGGAATAGTTCTGTAAATACATTTAAATAAACTGTAAAGATATTTAATAAATATAGTATTTATACTAACCTGTGTAACTCCTCTTAATTTGAACTGTTACAGAGTAAGACACCAGTCCTTGGCATTTCGTTGGTTTCTATATCAAGTCCTCATTTCCAAGCCTCTTAGTCATTCTAGCAGGAACTCAATTTGTAGCTGTCATTTTCTCTCTTTTACTAGTTTATCCCCGAGTTCTTTTTCACCAGCTGGTTTACTACATCACTTTAGCTGCCTCAAAAATTCCATCAAAATGGACTGATAATTGAATGAAAATATAGATGTTTTCCCAACTGAGAAGGCTTTTGCATCTTCCAAATGGTGTGGAATGAAGCCACAAAAAAATCTGGTGTCATTTAAACTTAACATTCTGTATGCAAATTCTAAAACCCAAATTACAGATAATTTAATAGTGTAACTATCTTTTCCAGACCGGTGCTGCACCCAGGCAATTACTGATGACCGTGCCCTCACAACCTATAACCCTCGGCCTGTTTCGGTGAGTGAACCAGAAACTTCACCCTCTGCAAGCTCTATAGTTACTCGAGTATAAATGCTCTCTTTGTCGTCATCTGCATCTGTCAGGAATATGTGAAATTCAGTGTTAATCATCACTGTAAGCATAAGATATGTAAATCTTTAGCCTACAGTGTGAAAGGACTTGAAATTATGTGGGCATTGCCAATTTCCACAAAAAGCTTGGTGAAAGCCACTTTCATTCATTGAGGAACATTTTGGGACGAACTTGAGTTTTTATTAGGTTATTGTGGGTAGCTCTGACTCATTACTAAGCTACAAGAGCCAAATTCATTCTGGTTTTAGTTAGAACTGTGTTCACAGTTCTAAAGTTTACTAATTCACTCAGCCACCTTTGTGTATGAATTCCTCACAAAATGTAAAGTACAACTGCTTGCCAGTTAACATTTCCTTGTGATTTGTTGGTTTCATAAAGACTTCACAGTAAGACATTGCGGAAGTCAAGAGTTCGACTGTAAACAGGTTCGGGGGAGGGAGAGGCATGCATCATATTATGTAATAATGGGTTTGTGCCAGATTTCTTTAGTCTGTTTGTTCAGGTAAGAAGCTAATTCTTAAAGGGGCAAAGAACAGAGACATTCATCATCTACCTCATTTTACTCCAAACCTAGGCTTTTGCAGTGGAGGTTGCTGCTCTATGTCAGATAATACAGAAATAATTTAAGCAGCAGTTCCATTAAATGAATTTCTGCATCCCACTGCAAAATGTATATATCACATGTGAAAATCAGAACAATTTAAGGCTGTAAAATAAAATTTCACAATTTATTAAAAGACTCCAAAGTGAGGGGGGTAGGTATATATTTTTATTCTTGACCTTTTTTTCAGGGATTATTTTTACTTAAAATCGTAACAAAATATAAAAAGCGACGGACAAAAAGTCATGGCATTGCATGAGAAAAGACTGCATAGTTTTTAAATATGTCTCAAAGCACCAAAACTCAAATGTTTGCAATCAAATACAAAAGCTACCTACGAGTCACAGAACTATAGGCCATATTGATGCACTCTAAATGGCTGCTGAAAAAAGTCTAAATACCTTTATAAAACTGGCAAAGAAAATGCTAAAAGCTCTAGTGTGAACGTGCGTTGAATTGAAGAATTCTAATGAGCTTTTTCCCTGCACAGAAGACTTCTGCCTCCAAGCAGCATAATGGGTTTTAAGCAAATATGTACACTTAACAAGCAGCTATTTCTAGATATGGCTGTTACACAAGATGACGATGTTTAGCAAAACAGAAGCCCATCCTCCCATTTCAAGGAAGTCCAAGACAGTATCTCTATAGACTAAATGTGAAAACATGTTTGAGACGCAAGTGAGCTAACAAATGGGCTGGGGGCCAATTCAGCTATTATTAAGTGTTAGAATGTGGAAGATCTGCCATTATTCATGTCCTCTTCAGTGTCACTTGCTGTTGCCAGACTGTCAAAAGGATGGTTGAAGTGTTCTTGCTGGTCAGAAGAAACTGCTCCAAAGAACATGCAAGAAAACTGGAGGGAAAAAAGTAACTCCACTGTTCATTTGAGCGAAAGTCAGTGCTCAATAGATGCTCCAGGTAACAGCCCTTTTTCAGACACTTGGCCCATGTGGTCTCCCTAACTTTGATGGTAATGGTTCATGGAACCAAACCTTCATGACTGGTACAGCACATCCTAAAACAAAACCCTTCCCTGCCTAAAAGGAACAGTTTGGGATCAGTGATCTTCTGACTCCTCTGCTGGAGCCATTAAAACTCAGACCAGGGGGGGCGCCTGGGTGGCTCAGTGGGTTAAAGCCTCTGCCTTCGGCTCAGGTCATGATCCCAGGGTCCTGGGATCGAGCCCCGTATAGGGTTCTCTGCTCAGCAGGGAGCCTGCTTCCTCCTCTTTCTCTCTCTCTCTCTCTCTGCCTACTTGTGATCTGTCAAATAAATAAATAAATAAAATCTTTAAAAAAAAACTTCACACCAAGGGAATGATACACAAAGGGACCCTCTGCAGGCAATCCTACTTGACTAATCCCTCTTCTCCCCTTCCCCTCCTACTGCAGCTGAAGCTACCACCCCCAGCTACAGCCAATACTTCCCTCCCAGTCTCTGCCTCTCAGGCCCTCCCAGACTGCTTCTCTGTTGAATAGGAATACCAGCACTTAGGGTGCCTGGGTGGCTCAGTCATTGGGCATCTGCCTTTGGCTCAGGTCATGCTCCCGGGGTCCCGACCCTGGAAGCCTGCTTCTCCCTCTCCCACTCCTCCTGCTTGTGTTCCCTCTCTTGCTGTGTCTCTGTCAAATAAATAAAATCTTAAAAAAAAAAAAAAAAGGAATATCAGCAATTAAGTGTCTCTCATCTTTAAAATACAAATAGCCTTGGGGTGCCTGGGTGGCTCAGTGGATTAAAGCCCCTGCCTTTGGCTCAGGTCATGATCCCAGCGTCCTGGGATCGAGTCCCGCATCGGGCTCCTTGCTCGGCGGGGAGCCTGCTTCTCCCTCTGCCTCTGTCTGCCTGTGCTCGCTCTCTCTCTCTCTGATAAATAAATAAAATCTTTTAAAAAGAAAAAAGAAGTGAAAGACCTGTTCTCTGAAAACTATATAAAAAAGATGAAAGAAATTGAAGATGACACAAAGGAATGGAAAGACATTCCATACTCATGGACTGGAAGAACAAACATTGTTAAAATATCTTTACCACCCAAAGCAATCTACACACTTAATGCAAATTCTATCAAAATACCAACAGCATTTTGGCAGAACTACAAAAAACAATCCCAAAATTTATCTGGAGCCACAAAAGAACCCAAATAGCCAAAGCCATCTTGAAAAAGAAAAGCAAAGGCTTCACAATTTCAGGAGGTATCACAATTTCAGACTTTAAGTTATATTACAAAGCTGTAGTGATGAAGACAGTATGGTACTAGCACAAAAACAGACACAAAGATCAATGGAACCGAATAGAAAATAAAGAAGCCACAATTATATGGTCAGTTAATCTTTAACAAAACAAGAAAGACTATCCAATGAGAAAAAGAATGTCTCTTCAACAAATGGAGTTGGGAAGACTGGACAAGAACATGCAGAAGAATGAAACTGGACCACTTTTTACACCATACACAAAAACAGATTAAAAATGGATTAAAGACCTAAATGTGAGACCTGAAACCATAAAAATCCTAGAAGAAAACACAGGCAGTAACTTCTTCAACACTGGCTGTAGCAACTTCTTTCTTGGTATGTCTCCTGAGGCAAAGGAAACAAAAGCAAAAATAAACTATTGGGACTACATCCCCCCCCAAAAAACCAAAACTGTTCTACAGCAAGGGGAACAATCAACAAACTGAAAGGCAACCTACAGAATGGGAGAAGATATTTGCAAATGACAGAGCCAATAAGGGTTAGTATCCAACATAAAAAAAGAACGTATAGAACCCAACACCCAAAAAAGAAACCAATTTAAAACATGGATGAAGGGCGCCTGGGTGGCTCAGTGGGTTAAGCCGCTGCCTTCGGCTCAGGTCATGATCTCAGGGTCCTGGGATCGAGTCCCGCATCTCACTCTCTGCTCAGCAGGGAGCCTGCTTCCTCTTCTCTCTCTCTCTCTGCCTGCCTCTATGCCTACTTGTGATCTCTGTCAAATAAATAAAAATCTTAAAAAAAAAAAAATGGATGAAAAGGGCACCTTGTAGCTCAGTTGGTAAAGCATCCCACTCTTGATTTCAGCTCAGATCATGATCTCGGGGTCGTGAGAGCAAATCCCAAGTCAGGCTCTATGCAGAGTCTGCTTGTCCCTGTTTCCCTGCTCCTCCCCCCTGTGTGGGCACTCTGTCTGTCTCTCTCTCTCTCTCTGAAAGAAATAAAATCTTAAAAAAAAAAAAAAATAGAAGACACGAACAGATATTTCTCCAAAGAAGACTTACAGATGGCCAAAAGACACATGAAGATGCTCATCATCACTTATCATCAGGCAATTGCAAATCAAAACTACAATATTACTTCACAACTGTCAGGATGGTTAAAATCAACAACACAAGAAACAACAGGTGTTGGTGAGGATGTGGAGAAAAAGGAACCCTTGTGCACTGTTGGTGGAAATGCAAACTAGTGCAACCACTGTGGAAGACAGTATGGAGGTTCCCCAAAAAGTTAAAATAGAACTACCTCATGATCCAGCAATGGCACTACTGGATATTTACCCAAAGAATATAAGAACACTTAATTCAAAGTGATACATGCACCTCTATGTTTACAGCAGCATTATTTACAATAGTCTAAATACAGAAGCAGCCCACGTGTTCATCAATTGATAAATGGAGGAAGAAGATGTATATATATGCAACGGAGTATTATTTGACCATAACAAAGAATGAAGTCTTGCTACTTGCAACAACATGGACAGATGTAGAGAGTATAAAGCTTAGCGAAGTAAGTCAGAGAAAGACAAATTCCAAATGATTTCACTCATGTGGAATGTAAGAAACAAAACAGGAGAAAAATAAGGGAGAGAGAAACAAAAAATAGACTGAGGGCATCTGGGTGGCTCGGTTGGTTAAGTGTCTGCCTTTGGCTGAGGTCATGATCCCAGGGTCCTGGGATCAAGCCCCAAGTTGGGCTCCCTGCTCAGTGGGGAGCCTGCTTCTCTCTCTGCCTCTGTTTCTCTTTGCCCCCACTCATTCTTTCTCTGTCTCTCTCAAATCTATAAAAACAAAAAACAAACAAACAACAACAACAACAAAACCCCAGATTCTTAACTACAGAGAACAAACTGATGGTTACCAGAGGGAGGGGGACCAGGGGATAAGTGAAATGGGTGATGGGGATGAAGGAGCACACTTGTCAGTGATGACCACAGGGTGATGTATGGAAGTGTTGAATCATTACTGTACACCTAAAGCTAATATAACACTGTAAAACCGGGATTAAAACCTTAAAAAAAAAAAGTCAGAGGCAGAAGGGAAAACCTCACTGCAAAACTAAAACTAAGGCTAAAAAATAGTATTTAACAGACACTAAAAAAAAATTTTTTTAATTTAAATAAAACAAGGCACCTGGGTGGCTCAGTCAGTTAAGCATCTGCTATCAGCTCAGGTCATGATCCTAGGGGCCTGACATCAAGGCCTGCATCACCCTTGCTCAGTGGGGAGCCTGCTTCTCCCTCTTTCTCTGCCTGCCACTCCCCCTGCTTGTACCTCTCTCTGTCAAATAAATAAATAAAATCTTTAAAATTTAAAAAAAAAAATCCAACTTTGTCAGCCCTCCCTGTTAAAGTTCTTCAAAAACCTTAAATGCCAAGGTACTTAAGTGGCCATTTATGTGGCTTCCAGGACTCATGAGGCATGATCTGGTCCTCAACAACTGCTCTAACTTCTCCCTGTGCCATTGTTTCCCCTTGGCTATCCGCTCTCTGCTATCTGCTCAGCCAGCCTTCACTTCCTTAAAACCACCACACTTCCTCCAGCACAGGGACTTTGCACATGCCATACATGCACCCAGTTCCACTACACTAATCTTTCTAGCTCAGCCCAAACACCAGTTTCAGGGAGAAGGCTTTCTGACCTAAATTTGGTCAGTCACATCTTAAATCCTCTCAAAGCATCCTGAACTTTTCCTTTATTGAAATCATCACAATTTTTTAAATTAGCACATATTTAGTCATGTGACTATTTCTTTAATGTCTATAATCAAGTTTAGGAATTCTTGTTTATTTTGCTTTCCACTGTATTCCCCACATCTGAGACACATGACCCTTAACAGATACTTATGGGAATTCCGTGGTAGTTGGATGAATAAATAAATGATTGACCCCTGTTCTGGCTCATTCTCACATATCAGAGAGTGAAGATGCTCTCTGCAGAGTGGCAGTCTGACAGCAGCTGTGGAATTCTATTTCAGATGGAACACCCCAAATTAGCTGTGATAGAATGCCCCCCCAATGGTACATCTTAATCCCAAGAACTTCTGAATATGTTCTGTCATGTGGAAGAGGGAGATTAAAGATAGTAGATGGAATTTAAGTTGCTCTTCAGCAGACTTGGACCATCCAAGTGGGCCCAATGGGATTACAAGGATCCTTAAGGTGAAGGGGGGAGAGGAAGAATAAAGGTCATGGTAAAGTGATGTGAAAAAGACTTGACCAGCCATTGCCTGTGGGTTTGTTTGTTTGTTTTTAATTTTATGAGCACATTTCATAATTTTATTAAACTTTTTTTAAAAAGATTTTATTTATTTGAGAGAGCATGAGCAGGGGAGAGGGGCAGAGGGGGAGGAAGAAGCAGGCTCCCCGCTGAGCAGAAAGCCCAGTGCGGGGCTTGATTATAGGACTCTGGGATCATGACCTGAGCCAAAGGCAGATGCTTAACCAACTGAGCCACCCAGGCGCCCCCACTGCTGGTTTTGAAGATGGAAGAAAACCACAAACCAAAGAGTGCAGGTGACCTCAAGAAAGTAGGAAAGGCAAGAAAACATTGTTCCCTAGAGGCTCCAGAAAGGAACATACCCCTGTCAACACCTAGATTTTAGCCCAGTGAAGACCCATTTTTGGAATTCTGACCTTCAGATCCTTAAGACAATAAACTGGTGTTGTTTTAAGGCTCTAAATTTGTGGTTATTTGTTCTAGCAGTAATAGGAAATTAATACAGTATTGGCTTTGATTTTAACTAGAGGCATAGTCTCATTTGCCTCTAAAGAATTTAGCTTGGACCAAGGTCAAGATCCTAAGGCTGGAAATGACCTAAAGATAGCACCTGTGTCCGTTCAGTGTATATCGCATGCACATAGCTCTTCATAATGTTTATGGTGCAATATAGTAGACTAGAGAGCTTACATTTACTTTGGTTTTTGAAAATTGCCCTGAATTTGCTATTAGGGTAAATAGTCTTTGCTACCCTCTCTGTACTAAACCTCTGTACTTCACTGTAAATATAATTTGGACAAAATGGGGAACGGAGGCATGGAGGCCATGGGAAGGCTCCCAATAGTTTGGGTGGAAGATGATAAGGGTCTAAATAACAACCATATTGTAATTTCAGTTTTGCAGGAGTTTGCCACATTAATGTAAATAATACCCTTTAAAATAAAACTGTGTTGGGTCACCTGGGTGGCTCAGTTTATCAAGTGTCTACCTTCGGCTCAGATCATGATCTGAGGGTCCTGGGATCGAGTCCCACATTGGGTTCCTTGCTCAGCGCAGGGTGCGGTACCTGCTTCTCCTCCCTCTGCCTGCTGCACCCCCTGCTTGTGCTCTCTCTGTCAAATAAATAAATAAAATCTTCTTTAAAAATAGAGCTTTGTTTTAAGAATTGAAGTGGCATGATGGGAAAGTTGAAGAAGAGTCCTACAATGGTGCTCATGGAGCTTACAATTCTTTATAAATGTCACTTTCCCTAGTGAGGAAATGGAAATTTTAGTGAACTTCAGGGAAGCGAAATGGTCAGAAAATGTTTTTGTGTTGTTACCTTTGAAAAAGTAAGCACATTATGTGTGACCAAAAGCACAGGAGGAGAAAAATGCTTCTGTATAATGAAAGACAAATTTCAGTTTTCACCTTATGACCAAGCTAGTAATACACAAGAGAAAATTGCTGTAACTGCTAGGCATATAATAGGTATTCAATAAACACAGCATCAAACTGAATAACGAATGGTGTTTACTACCCAATTTTACTGGCCTAAAAGTCTTTTATACAGTGTAAGATAATGACTTTTTTTTAAGATTTTATTTATTTATTTGACACACAGAGACACAGAGAGAGGGAACACAAGCAGGGGGAGAGGGGGGCAGAGGGAGAAGCAGGCCTCCTGCCAAGCAGGGAGCCCCACGTGGGGCTCGATCTCAGGACCCCAGGATCATGACCTGAGCCAAAGGCAGATGCTTAACAACAGAGCCACTCAGGCACCCCAAGATAATACTATTTCTCCCTTCAAATTTCTGAGAAACATATTTCAAAACCAATAATAATAGCAACAGTAAAACAAGCTTGAATAGAACATTAACATAAACATGTTAAATTGGGACTTATTATTTGAGATACTTCAGACTCTAATAAATCATAGTTCTCTTCCCTTCAATAGATATCAAAAGGTTTAACACAATAGCATTCTGTAAAGCTTATCATCCAGCTAGTAAAATGTTGGTATTAGAATAGGTTACTAAATGGGACTCCACTATGAAGTAACTGGTAATATTAGTTGGGATGAAATTTATATTTGTACTACAATGAGTAAAGGATTTCCCAACCCAATTTGAAAAATAAAATGAGGACACTTAATCTTAGAAAGTAGATTATATGACTTTAGCATACCATTTGTATTCAGAGATTATCCTGTGAGCAATCATAATTTATTCTTTAATACAAATGACCCAAATATCTACTTGAATATACTTTGTTGCTCAAAGAGCAATTTAAGCTCTTGTACTGACAGCCCATACATAGATCAGGCTGCTCCATTTCAGATTGGTTTCTCCTATCAAAAAGTAAGGAAACTATTTTCAGGACATTGGGGTGGGCCTGGGCAAGGAGGCTGCCAAGGGAGACAGGTAATTCTTGACTAAGATGTGGTTGTGCCTCAATGTTTTCCTTTTACCTTCCTCAGATATGAAGAGCCTGGCATCTCCTCCGTGTCGCTGACGCTGCTTTCTGGCACTTCACTAATGTCTCCTCCATTCACTCTTTTTATTATAGGGTTGCCACAGTTTTCCAGCACGGGAATATCTGTTTGAGTCTCATTAGGATAAAGCCTTTTGGGTGCTGTTTTTCTCAAGATACATCCCGGGGCCTTGCTGGTTACATTTTTACCAGTCTTTGAATTGTTTGGTGAACACATCGGATCTGACCTGAGGTATTAACGGATTAAATGAATGAGCTTTTTGCCTGGAAATGTACATGTTTATGTAACTAATGAAACAATAGGGGATGACAATGAGAACACTAGTTTAGAGAAGATACTGAAACAACACAGAACTGATTGTTGAAAGTTTAAAATTTACCTCAAAAAAGTTGAAAATAGAACTACCCTACGATCCAGCAATTCTGCTACTAGGGATTTATACAACGATACAAAAATACAGATTTGAAGGGGTTCATGCACCCCTATGTTTATAGCAGCATTATCAACAATAGCCAAACTATGAAAAGAGCCCAATGTCCATCGACTGATAAAGAAGATGTGGTGTGTGGTGTATCGCTTCTCAGCCTTTTGGCTAAGATTAAGTGAAGATGATGTGGTATATATAATGGAATATTTCTCAGCCATCAAGAAGAATGAAATCCTGCCATTTGCAACTAGGTAAACAGAACTAGAGTGTATTATGCTAAGCAAAATACATCAGTCAGAGGTAAATGCCATATGATTTCACTCTTAGGTAAAATTTAAGAAACAAAACAGAAGATCATATGGGAGGGGGAGAAAAAAAGAGAGAGGGGAACAAACCATAAGAGACTTTTTTATTAACATATAATATATTATTTGTTTCAGGGGTACAGGTCTCTGATTCATCAGTCTTACACAATACTGAGCAAACACCATAGCACATACCCTTCCCATTGTCCACCATGCAGCCACCTCATCCCCTACACCCCCTCCCCTCCAGCAACCCTCAATTTGTTTCCTAAGAGTCTCTTCTGGTTTGTCTCCCTCTCTAGTTTTGTCTTATTTCATTTTTCCTTTCTTCCTCTATGAGCCTCTGCCTTGTTTCAGTGAGATCATATGATAACTTTCTCTGACTAACTTACTTAGCATAATACCCTCTAGTTCCAACCACGTTATTGTAAATGGCAAGATCTCAATTTCTGATGGCTGCACAATATTCCACTGTGTGTGTGTGTGTGTGTGTGTGTGTGTGTGTGTATCACCTTTATCCACTCATCTGTTGATGGACATCTGGGCTCTTTACATAGTTTGGCTATCATGGACATTGCTGCTATAAACATTGGGGTGCACGTGCCCCTTTGGATCACTACATTTGTATCTTTAGGGTAAATACCCAGTAGTGTGATTGCTGGGTCGTAGGGTAGCTCTATTTTCAACTTTTTGAGGAACCTCCAAACTGTTTTCTAGAGTGGCTGCACCAGCTTGCATTCCCACCAACAGTGTAGGAGGGTTCCCCTTTCTCTGCATCCTTGCCAACATCTGCTGTTTCCTGACTTGTTAATTTTAGCCATTCCGACTGGTGTGAGATGGTTATCTCATTGTGGTTTTGATTTGTATTTCCCTGATGCCGAGTGATGTGAGCACTTTTTCATGTGTCTGTTGGCCATATGGATGTCTGCTTTGCAGAAATGTCTGCTTATGTCTTCTGCCCAAACCATAAGAGACTTAGCAATAGACAACAATCTGAGGGTTGATGGAGGGAGGTGTGGGGGGAGGTGTGAGGTGTGGGCTAGATGGGGGATGGGCATTAGGAAGGGCACTTGATATGATGAGCAGTAGGTGTTATATGTAAGTGATGAATCACTGAATTCTACTCCTGAAACCAATATTGCACTCTATTTTAACTAACTAGAATTTAAATAAAAATTTTTAAAAATAAAGCTAAAGTTTACATATATGATTACTTAGAAATTTTCTCTACAGATTCAAATTCTTTAGTAAAGCAACCCAGTGTGCATGTGACAAACCTGTGATATAGTAACAGGGCCTGGGTTAGGAAAAAAAGTCAAATCATTATACATCTATATGATAAAATTCTATACAGTTATTAAAAATCGTGTTTCTAAGTCATAATCAGTGATAATGGAACATGTTCACAACATATTTTGTGAGAGACAAACAGGATAGAAAACTACATATCCTATATGATCCTGATCTTTTCTTAAAACCTAATGCAAAATAAAAAGTCTGAAAGAAAAAACAGTGAGCCAAATGTTAACAGTAGCTATCTCCAGGTGGTGCAATTTATCTTCTTTGTACTTTCCTCTGTCTTCCAAATTTCCCATAGTACCTTTAAGGTACTTTTACAGTGAAGCACCCTACACCAAAAGAAAAAAAAGTGTGTGTGGGGGGTGGGGTGCCTGGAAGGCTCAGTGGGTTAAAGCCTCTGCCTTCAGCTCAGGTTATGATTCCCAGAGTCTTGGGATCAAGCCCTGCATCAAGCTCCCTGCTCAGCAGGGAGACTGCTTCCTCCTCTCTCTCTGCCTACTTCTGATCTGTCTGTCAAATAAATAAGTAAAATCTTTTAAAAATGTATTTTTAAAAAAAGTTAATGAGACAAAAGAAAGAAAAACAAAGGCTGTCCCCTTGTCTGAGAAAAAGTTCTAGGCAGTGAACAGAAAACTTACCCGTGAAGCTTAACACTGTATCCCTCCTAAAAAACGACTGCCAAAACTGGAAATGAGGTTTGGGTAACCAACCTCATTTGACAGTCCCGTCAAATTCCGATCAGAATAGAAAAAGCAAATGTCTAGCGTGTGACTGGTGATATTCCTATGCTAGTTAGGTCCTACTGCAGCTCTTCCTGACTCAGTCAATATTTCTGATCGTCTCATGTTTTACTCCTCCATTGTTTCCCATATGAATGCCAATGAACTCTTTCAGAATAGGATTGCAGTGGCTTTCTCTAATAAAGACGTTAAAACATTGGCCTTACCTTTTTTGTTTTTGTGAAAGACACAGTGATTGCGGAGAAGATGCTCTACTTGGCTCATCAGCTAATGTAGCCAAAATAAAGTTAGCTTCCAATAACATATCATCGATACTTAAAGCCATAGGTCTAAAAACAGGCAAAGTAAAAGCAAGCATCATACACGTTTTCTGAGGGACATTAGGAAAATTAGAAAATGACACTTCAGGAGTAAAAAGAGACAGTAAAAGTCAAAGTCCTATTTGTCTTTTCACAAAGGAACATAGTCCTAAGAGCTGAAAAGATCCTTAGACATCATCAGATCCAATTTCAAAAAGTGCATCTATCCTAACCCAATCTCTGAAATTTTAGTTCTGAAATGAAATTTCATAGTTTCATAAAAATTAGACTCGTTTAAGCCATGTTTAATTTTATAATTAGGCAATTAATTTAGCACCATGTCAAATTTATAAATGTTTTCACTCTGCAGAATGTATCTTTCTCAATTACCAATTTAAAAATGTCACGTGTGGCATCTTTCAAAATTTCCATTTGGTAAGTGTTGCTAGTAAAGTTAAGGAATTCTTGAGGTATGAATTAATTTCAAAGTGATCCAAAGGGTTTTATTATTGATATACAACAAAAGGAGGGGAGAGAGGAAGGAAGGAACTCAGAAAAGTTTCCAAGGACTTACTTCCCAGGAAAATCAAAATGAATGGCTATAGGAGCATGTGTAGCTTCTGAAAATGTCAGCATTCCCTGAAAGAGAAAAAGAAGAAAAATAGTTGGAATCTTCATTTAAAAAACTACCAGCGAAGGTATGACACAAATTTTTGTTTACCTTCAATTCTTTGAAACAGAATGTTATTTCAGTATCAACTCCAATTTGAAAGAAGTCAAACTCTTCCGGGCCAACAAACATTTCACTGTACACAGAATTGGTCAAATCTGTTCAACATTATAGGAAAAGAAGGAATAGGATTAGTTCCAGGGGTACTTGTTAAATTTTAATATGAAAATGTAACTGTAAGTGGTAGATTAAAAAAAAAATTGACACTCCTTCACTGAGAAATGGGTTCTTTGTCTGTGTTCCCTACCCTTAAATTTGGGTAGTTGGGTTCTCTGACTGCTAAGATATGGTGCTATAAATGACCTGGGACTGGTTTCTGAGCCCGGGACTTAAGAGACTGGCAACTTCCACTTCCTCTTTCCTCCGTCCACTTCCTCTACCCTACAACACTCACCGTTAGAACTTGGCCACCATGCCGAGTTCATGCTGTAGGAAGGCCAGGTTAATGAAGAGGCCATATATGTGTAGTCACTCCGGCTAACAGCCCAGCTGTGCTCCCAGCATCAATTATCAGCCATGTCAGTGTGCCATCTTGGATGGATTCAGATGATTCCAGACCCAGCCACTATCTAACTGCAATTGCATGAGACTCCAAGTACGAACCATCTAGCTGAGCCCCATCAACCCACAGAAACATAAGAGATAAGAATAAAATATTTGGAGTTTTTCACTACAAAAATGTGTGGTATACACGCTCAGAAAGACACACACACGAATCATTTTTCGACCTTTTTCTCATTTTCTTTCTTTTCTAATTGAAGTGCAGTTCACATACAGTGTTAGTTTCAGGTACATAATATAAAAATTCAACAACTCTTTATATTTCTCAGTATGCATCAAGATAAATTGCTCTTAATCCGCTTTATCTATTTCATCCATCCCCCCTCTGCCAAGCACTAGTTTGTTCTCTGTATTTAAGAGAATGCTTGTCTCTTTTTCTTTGTTCATTTGTTTTGTTTCTTAAATTCCACGTATGAGTGAAATCATAAGGTGTCTTTTTCTGATTGACTTATTGCATTTAGCATTATATTCTTTTTTAAGAAGATTTTATTAATTTATTTGAGAGAGAAAGAGAGGGTATGTGCAAATGAGGTGGGGGGAGGCAGAGGGAGGACAAGCTGACTCCCCCTTGAGCAGGGAGACTGATGCAGGCTCTATCCCAGGACCCTGAGATCATGACCTGAGCCAAAGTCAGGCCACCTGAGCCACCCAGACGCCTCTAGCATTATGTACTTTAGGTCCATCCATGTTGTTGCAAATGGCAAGGTTTCATTCTTTTTTTATGACTGAGTAATATTACATTATATATATACCACATCTTCTTTATCCATCTGTCTATGGTAGGTTTGGGTTGCTTCCATATCCTGGCTATTGAACACAGGGGTGCATATATCTTTTCAAATCAGTGTTTTCATTTTCTCTGGGTAAACATGCAGTAGTGGAATTATTGGATCATATGATATTTCTATTTTTAATTTTTTGAGGAACCTCTATACTGTTTTCCATAGTGGCTACACCAATTTACATTCCCTCCAACAGTACACAAGGGTTCCTTTTTCTCCACATTCTCACCAACACTCATTATTTCTTGCGTTTTTGATCTTAGCCATTTGACAGGTATAAGATGATATCTCATTGTGGTGGGTTTTTTTTTTCTCTTTAAAGAAAGGCAGACTACCACATGCAGCACCTCACTTGGATATGTCTGGATTCTTGGATGCTTGGCTACCCTACAATCTCCCGCAAATGGACCTTGAGAGTTTGCTTGAAGACTAGCAGGGAAGCACAGCTACTCATATACCCTTGACCAAAGAATAGTCCTCCCCTATTGGGAAGGTGTCCTCTGAGGGCACAGCTTTGGGAGGGACACACATGGAGTGGTAAGGTTCCCCCCTCACTAGGGGGATACCCACCTAGCAGCCAGATCAGCTGAATCAATCCTGGCTGTCTACGGGGTGACTGGTGTTTCAGCCACATGGCCCTCACATCTTCCTTGTGGTTTTGATTTGCATTTCCCTGCTGATGAGTGATGTTGAGCATCTTTTCATGCATCTGTGCCCATCTGTATACATTCTTTGGAAAGATGAATATTCAAGTACTCTGCCCATTTTAAAAAATTTATTTATTGATTGATTTGAGAGAGAGCAAGAGTGAAAAGAGAGAGCTGGAGGCAGGATCAGAGGGAGAGAGAATCTTAGGCAGACTCCGCTCTGAATGCCCGACATAGTCTTGATCCCACGACCCTGAGATTACAACCTGAGCTGAAATCAAGAGTCAGATGCTAACTGACTGCACCACCCAGGCATCCCAATCTGCCCGTTTTTTAAATTGAATTACTTTTGATAGCTTCATAGTATTTCATTATCTTTACTCTACCAGTCTTCTGGTACTAGCTCTGAAGTACAGAAGATGTCCCAAACTATTAAAAGACCTTACCTCTGGATAGTGAGATTTCAGGTGACTTTTTTAAAGTTAGTGCTTATTTTGTGTCTTTATTTTCTTCAATGAACACGGATTAATATAAGTATAAGAACAAAAGATAAACAGTATATATTTTTTAAGGACCAAACACTACCCCAGAAATCATTCCTATCAAACAAGGAGGTTCATGTCACTTCCAGTGTACTGGCATAGAGGAGTTTCAAAAATAGACATTGGGTCCCCAGTCAACCATAACTATAACTGCTCATTAGAAAGCTGCTCACAGGGGCACCTGGGTGGCTCAGTGGGTTAAAGCCTCTGCCTTCAGCTCAGGTCATGATCTCAAGGTCCTGGGATCAAGCCCTGCATTAGGCTCTCTGCTAGGCAGGGAGCCTGCTTTCCCCTTTCTCTCTCTGCCTGCCTTTCTGCCTACTTGTGATCTCTGACTGTCAAATAAAAAAAAAAAAAAAGCTGCTCACAAGGGACAATGTCTTCTGGTTACTAAATGGCCATCTTTATTCAGAGATGGCATTATGGAATACAAAACAGACCCTTTCACTAGCCAAGCATATATTTTCTAGATCATGCACTTCTGAGTGTCAAAAAACAATGTTAGCTAAGACTAGAAAGAAGCAATAATGGCACAGTGGTAATGAGCCTGTGCCTTGGAGCCTATGTTCAGATAATCCACACTTACTGTGTGACACCAGACAAGTCACTGAGTCTCTTCATGCCTCACACAGAAAATGGTCATAATAATAGTACCTAAATCACAGGTGTTACAAAGATCACATGAATTCATAAATGGAAACCATTTAGAAAAAAAAAAAACGAAAAAAAAAAAAACATGGAGGGACACCCGGACGGTTCAGTTAATTGAAAAGCCAACTCTTTTTTTTTTTTTTTAAGATTTATTTATTTATTTGACAGACAGAAATCACAAGGAGGCAGAGAGGCAGACAGAGAGAGGAGTAAGCAGGCTCCCCGCTGAGCAGAGAGCCCGATGTGGGGCTTGATCCCAGGACCCCGGGATCATGACCTGAGCCGAAGGCAGAGGCTTTAACCCACTGAGCCACCCAGGCGCCCCGAAAAGCCAACTCTTGATTTTGGTTTGGGTCATGATCTTGGGGTTCTGGGATCAAGCCCTGCATCAGGCTCCCCAGTGAGTCGAGAGTCCACCTAAAATTCTCTCTCGCCCCCCTCCTTCTGCCCATCCCCCTGCTCACACTCTCCTTCTCTCTCAAAATAAATCTCCTTTTAAAAATTTAAAAAAATTCATCATGTCTTATCTCCACTCAATCTAGGTAACTCTTGGAAGAGCTGACTTAAGAAGTATTTGGATTTTCTGCCATGTGTATTTGCCATCTGGAATATCTTACATCTCTAGTTCAAAGCTACTTTTTCTAATGTGATTAAAGATAATCCCAGGGGCGCCTGGGTGGCTCAGTGGTTTAAGGCCTCTGCCTTCGGCTCAGGACATGATCCCAGGGTCCTGGGATCGAGCCCCACATCGGGCTTTCTGCTCAGTGGGGAGCCTGCTTCCTCCTCTCTCTCTGCCTGCCTCTCTGCCTACTTGTGATCTCTCTGTCCTGTCAAATAAATAAATAAATAAATAAATAAGATAATCCCAATTGGATTGCTGGCCTCTTAATTTTTCTTTATGATAAACACAAAGGGTGATAAAAGATGAAAAACGGGTGTCTGGCTGGCTCAGTTGGAAGAGCATGCAACTCTTGATCTTGGGGTCATGAGTTCAAGCCCCATGTCGGGTGTAGAGATTACTAAAATATAAACACATAAACTTAAAAAAAAAAAAAAAAGATGAAAACCAGACCTTAAAAATCTTAACTGAAAATATACTTTTCTCAGTAACAACTCTCCTAATTTTAAAATAACCTGAATTTCAAGGCCAAATATTTTAATTATTGATTATATTCCATTTCCTGGATCTCTTAAAAATTTTAATGATCTTTCTACATCTTACTGCTCTTTTTTTTTTTTTTAAGATCTTACTTATTTATTTTACACAGATCGAGAGAGATCACAAGCAGGTAGAGAGGGAGAGGGAAGCAGGATCCCCACTGAGCAGAGAGTCCAATGTAGGGCTCGATCCCAGGACCCTGGGATCATGACCTGAGCCAAAGGCAGAGGCTTTAACTCACTGAGCCACCCAGACGCCCCTTTATTGCTCATTAGACAAGAATAAATGTTATGCCACCAATGTTCACTGTATGGTCAGTCATCAAGAAACCCAGGGAGTGACATGCTATCCAAGAGCCACGACAGATGTAGTCCTTACCCATTGGTTCGTCACTGGAACTCTTAAGGCAAACACTGAGTGGGGTAACAGCAAGAGTAACTTCTTCTTGACTTGATGTAAAAAGAACAACAGCCTCAGCGAGCACTCTACAAATGTAAAGAAAAGTATTATGTTGCTTGAAAAACAAGAAGAAAGAACCTTATTAAATGGGACTTGGATCTTTAATCTGGAAATAAACAAGGTTAATCAGCTGAGATTTTTAAAAAATTTACCCCCAAAAAAACCTATCTTCTTTTTTCTGTATGAGCTGCAATATTTTTAGCATATTTTAAAATTCATTTGAAGGCCAAGAGAATAGTAAAATATATTCTTAGTAAGACATGTGAAAGCTATGGAATAAACCAGACACTGGAAGGAATGTCTTCAATTCCATGGTTTTATATACCCCATATATATTTGTAATGGCTTGAAATCATACTCCTGAGGGAGGTACCAGAAAACACTGCTGTTCAGATAGAACTGGGTGGAACCATGCTGGAGACGCGGATGAGGGGTAGAGGTTTATGAGCAGCCCGCTACTTATATTTTCTTTCCATTTGTTACTTGCCCTAGATTATTATTACCTATTACTTTCAAGGTTGTCTTGACATCCCAAATGCCCTTTTATCCTGGGCTCCCTTTTTCAAAATAATTGTATTGATAAAGAATTCACATACTGTACTTAACAGATTTAAAGTTCTTTAACTTGTATTTCCCTGTCTACTAAATAAGTTGAGCGCATTTTCACGTGCTTTTCAACCATTTGTATATCTTCTTTGGCAAATGATCCATTCAAATCCTTTGCCCATTTTTAAAAAGATTTTAATTTTATTTATTTGACAGAGACACAGCAAGAGAGGGAACACAAGGGAGTGGGAGAGCGAGAAGCAGGCTCCCCGCTGAGTGCAGAGCCCGATGCGGGGCTTGATCCCAAGACCCTGAGATCACAACTCAAGCCAAAGGCAGATGCCCAACAACTGAACCACACAGGCACCCAATGCCCATTTTTAATTAGCTTATCTTTATTACAAGATCTGGGCTACTTATGAAATTGAAGTGTTGTCAGATAAAAATGAGATTCTTAGAATGTATGTAATATTGACGTTAACCTGATGCTAGACATTAGCTCAGCTGTGTTTCTTGAGGCCAAAATGTCAGGAACACCTACCAGATTCATCTAGGAACTCTTCCAGTATTATGGGGGTGGTGTTTTATAAGATACCAAATAACCTGATACCAAAAAATTACAACATAAATGTGCAATTCAAAAAGGAAGAAAAATACAATCATTAATAAATATATGAAAATATGTTCAAGCTCCCAAGGAATCAACACAACAAAATGGACATCTAATAATTCAATTTTCTACCTATCAACTTAATGAAAATTTTAAAGATTGATCATGTATGTTACTTGAAAGGACTCCCCTACACTTCTGGTGGGAATGTAAATGGGCACAACATTTAAGATAGTAATTTGGTAGTCAAATTTAAAATTTGGTAAGCCTTTGACCCAGTGATTTCATTTCTAGGACTCTGTGTTAAGCCTATAAGGTGGCCCCACAGTGATCCCCACCTCCTGGTACTCATGCCTTCCCACAATCCTCTGCCCCTGAGTGTGGGCTTAACTTACCAAGTCACTTCTAACAATGAAAATGGCAGAATTGATGATATGTCAGTTCTGAGATTAGGTTATAAAAAGACTTTGGCTTAGGGGCACCTGGGTGGCTCAGTAGGTTAAGTCTCTGCCTTTGGCTCCGGTCATGATCTCAGGGTCCTGGGATGGAGCCCCACATCGGGCTCTCTGCTCAGCAGGGAGCCTGCTTCCCCCGCCCCACCGCCTGCCTCCTCTCTGCCTACTTGTGATTTCTCTCTCCGTCAAATAAATAAATAAAATCTTTAAAAAAACTTTGGCTTCCATTTGTGAATTCTCTCTCTCAATTGGTCATCTCAATCAACTCTCTGTCTTTCTGATCCAGTGGCCATTTTGTGATGATAATCAGAGAGTGCACAGAGAGGCCTGTGTGGTGAGGAACTGAGGCCTACCACCAACCTGACTAGTCAGCTTGGAAGTTAATCTTCTGAGACCTCTCCACAGCCATGTCAGTGCATGTGGGAGCGAATCCCCAACCAAGTCCAGCCTTCAGATGAGACCACAGCCCTGGCTGACAGCTTGACTTCAACTTCATGAAACACCTTGAGCCAGATACCCACTTAAGCCATACATATAACCATGAAGTAATCAATGTCTGGTTTCTTAAAGCTCTGAGTTTGGGGGAAATTTGTTCCACAGAAATAGGCAACTAATACACTTTTTGTGTGTGGCAAAAAGCTGGAAGCAACCTACTTTTTCACTAATAGGATAATGGGTAACTAAATTATGGTTCATACAATGAAAAAATTATACAATCATTCCAAACAATAAGATTGATTTAAGTGAACTGACACAGAAACTTAAAAAAGCAAGTTGCCAAATAATAATAATAGGACATTTTCTGTGAAAAAATGACATGTATGTGTCTCATAAATAATATAAATGTGAGAGGGGAGACGAAGGAAGAGAGAAAGAAAGCTATCCATAGCTATAGGGAGAGGGTGAGTTACAGGGAAATTGGCTATGTATGGAAGAAGATGCACAAGGATATACACCAAATTGCTGATTGATGTTACCTCTGCCAAGTGGGAGAGAGAAGACAGGTAGAGGAGAAAAAGTTTTCATTTTTTATCTTTACAACCCTCTATAAATTCTAGATGTATTACAAGGAGCATGTATGGCTTATGTAACTTAAAACACAATAAGGATAAAATATCTTTGGTTCACAAAGTAATTAATGTTTAATGCTACAGCTTAACTGAATAATTGGGTGCACTTTTACTGACAAATGTACCTAACTCATTCTCTAAAGAAAAAATGCAAACACTT
Source organism: Mustela erminea (assembly GCF_009829155.1). Classification (NCBI taxonomy): domain Eukaryota; kingdom Metazoa; phylum Chordata; class Mammalia; order Carnivora; family Mustelidae; genus Mustela; species Mustela erminea. The sequence goes on from NC_045626.1 coordinate 84,571,471, forward strand.
GGGGTAAATCAGTTTACATTAAAAAAGTTAATGTTTCCTTGCGTTGTGTGTTTCATGACTCAGACAGAAGGCAATATATAAATGCAAAGTATTATTAGGTAATATATTTTTCTCTTGGTATCACTTAATGTAGAAAGCCACTAATGGAATATTTTTAGAACTTTCTTGCCACTAAATCATATTGCTACCACTAATAAATTACATTATCTACTATTATCTTTCTCAGGGTTTCCTCTTGACCTTGTAAGGAGATTTTTCCAAGTCAAATGTTAGCTTTTTTTTTTTTTTAATGTTAGCTTTTTTAAAAAAATGTAACTGACTTCAAATTTTAATTAAAGGCATTAATTATTTACTCTGCTCCCACATTATACTCAGAAAAAGAAGAAAACACCAGAAAATTCATTACCTTGGTTGAATAACTAGTGTATTAGAACACATACTCTTTTCAAAAATAACTTGCAAGGGCTGACTTTCCTGAAAACACACATTATGAGTTCTTCTAATACCTTAAAAAGAATAAAGCAATCAGTTAATCATTTTAAGTGCGATGTAAACTATTTAAAAAGTATAAGTTTCACAGCCACGTTAAAATAATAAAATTAAAGAAACATTTCCTGTCTGGCAGGTGCCTGTAGCTTGAAGAAGTACTATTTTATGAAATGTGTTTATTGCCCCCTAGTGGACACCATGCAACATGCCATATCCCCAGACAAATCGGGCAGTAGAGCTCCCAAGTTCTTCTGAAATACGGTTATTTCTTTTCTTTTCTTTTCTTTTCTTTTTAAGATTTTATGTATTTATTTGACAGAGAGAGATCACAGTAGACAGAGAGGCAGGCAGAGAGAGAGGGAAGCAGGCTCCCTGCTGAGCAGAGAGCCCGAGGCGTGACTCGATTCCAGGACCCTGAGATCATGACCTGAGCCGAAGGCAGCAGCTTAACCCACTGAGCCACCCAGGCGCCCCTGAAATATGGTTATTTCTCAAACTGTATGTAAAATAGTGATTGCCCACTACAGTTCATGTAGCTATCATTCTCTTTCACTACCTTTCATCCAGGTCTGCTATTTCTGGATTTCTGGTAATGATGAACAAACATCTGATCTGTGAATTCTTTTCCTCTGAGGGGAGGATGAGGGGAAGAGTGCATAGTCATAGCAGCTATGGCTCTATGTGCCAGCAACTGTAGTACGCATTCTACACACATTACCTATGGTCATCACAATATCCCTATGGGGTAGGCACTTAGTCTCAGAAGAGGAACCTGTAGCTCGGCAAGGCTGACTTTTACAAGGCTATTTTAACAAGGGTCGGTAGAATGTGAGTCTAAGTTTGAATATATAGCCCATGTAATAAAATCCAAGTGGACTTAACTTTCTACAGCATATTAATGTTGTGGTAGGAATCAAAAGGACTCACTAGAAATATTTCTCATCTAACTTGGATTTTTTTTTCTTTTGGGGAGGACGAGGAGAGGGAGAGAGAGAGAATCCCAAGCAGGCTCCATGCCCAGCGCATGAGCCCAACCCAAGACTCAGTCCTACAACCCCAAAGATCACGATCTGAGCTGAAATCAAGAGTTGGACGCCTAAGCAGCTGAGCCACCCAGGTACTCCTGGATTATTTTTTTTGACACAAAATTAATAATGGCGACATTTATTAATTTTGTTAAGTATTTACTCACCACCTACTATGCACAAAGCTGCATTAGTTAGCTTTTGCTGGAAAACAACTCACTCCAAAACTTAAGTGGCTCGAAATAACAAATACTTGTTATTTCTCACAATTCAGCTGAGTAGTTCTGGTTTCAGCTGGCTTGGCGGTGGCTGGAAATCTTGGATGGCTTCACCTTCATGTCTAGGGCCTCCGCAGGACAACCGGCACAGCCGAGACTGCTGGGAAGGCTGAGGCTTCCCACCACATGGTCTTAATCCTCCAGAAGTCTACTGTGCAGCACTTGTTCTCATGCTGAGGGAAAGATTCCTGCCTTCATGGGGGAAGCTGCCAGGCCTCTTAAGGCCTAGGCTTGGAACTCACACAAAATCGCTTCTATTTAATTGATAAAGCAAGCCCACGGCCAGCCAAGATTCCAGCTGGGGAAACAGACTCCGGCTTTCGAAGGGTGGGGAGCTGCAAATAATTTGTGAGCACTTGTTTGGTAATCTACTACACGGGGACAATTTTAGGAGCTAGGGATTAGCAAAGCACCAATTAGACAAAAATCTCTATCCTCACAGAGCTTACCTTCTAGGGAGGGGAGACGGACAATAAGAAAATAAATAATTACAATAATTGATAGGCCACGTCGTAATAAAGGCCACAGGAAAAGAGCAAAGCAGAAAGGGCATTAGGGGGTGCCAGTCATGGTAGATAGCAATTTTGTTAATTTCTTATTTATCTATTTTATTTATTTGAGAGAGAGAAAGAGAGTGAGAGAGAGAGAGCATGAGAAGGGAGAGGGTCAAAGGGAGAAGGAGGCTCCCTGCTTGGCAGGACTCGATCATGGGCCTCCACGATCATGACCCGAGCCAAAGGTAGTCGTTCAACCAAGTGAACCACCCAGGTGCCCCAGTAGATAGCAGTTTTAAATAGGAGGTCAAGGAAGACCTCATGGAAATGAAGCCATCTGAGTAAAGACTTGGAGGAGGAGCAAGCAATATGATATCTGCAGAAGAAGCTTGCTAGGCAGAGGGCTTCCAACCCGTGTAGGACCTTAGTGACCATTGTAAGATCTCTGGCTTTTCCCCTGGGTAAATGGGGAGGATTTGCAGGGTGGGGATAGGAATTTGGAACACTGAATGACATATCCAACCTACTACACCTTTGCACTCCTCCATAAATTTTGGATATACTACCAAGAGCATGGCACTGTGAGGAATTACTGTGATTTCGATTTTGGGAAGACACAAAGCTCAAAAGTTGGCACAACTTACCCTGTTTTAAAAACTATTTTCAAAAAAAACCCAAAAAACTACTTTCAAGTTACTTTTGGAGCAACGGGTATTAGATGCTTGTGGTCTAAATTTCAAAAGATACCAAAGAGCAGACAGTGGAAAGTCAGTCACCCCCAGCCCCTGACTCCTGCCCGCCCCCTCCCCGTATCCTCCACAGAGGGAACCACTGTTACCAGTTTCTCCAGTATTCTTCCAACACAGCCTTGGTATATACAGCACGATCAAACCTCTAGAACATACCTCAAAATATTTCACTGAAGTGAATACTGGCATTGCCAAAGATGTCCAAGCAGCGAATGTCTAATTTCTTTGTCATTCCTGATGCTCCTTTTCTTGCCGCTTGCTGTCTTCTCCTTTTCCCTTATAGACAAGTGCCAAACACTTTCAACCTATACCTTTGCTCACCCTGCTCCGTTCTGCTCCCTCCTCACAGGAGTTTCCACCTACTGGAAACCCACCCAGTTGTGGTGCCCCTAACCACAATGCCTTCCCTCTCCACCTTTCTCTCCTTTGAATCTCTGGTCCAAAGAACATCCACTGTACCCTCTTTATTTTATCTTACTTTTTTTAAATAGGTTCCACGCTGGGCACAGAGCCCACATGGGGCTTGAACTCATGACCTTGAGATCAAGACCCTGAGCTCAGATCAAGAGTCAGACACTTAACCGACTGAGCCACCCAGAAGCCATCCACTATACTTTTTAAAAAAATATTTTATTTATTTATTTGGCAGAGGGAGATCACAAATAGGAGAGAGGCAGGCTCCCTGCTGAGCAGAGAGCCGGATGTGGGGCTCAATTCCAGAACACTGGAATCATGACCTGAGCTGAAGACAGAGGCTTTAACCCACTGAGCCACCCAGCTGTCTCCACTATACTCTTTAAAGCATGTACCTCTTCACTGCGGCTTTTCTAGTCTTCTAGTTTAATAACAATTTCCCTTGATAGGCTGCAAGTGGGGTAAACATTTAGAAGCCCTGTTTTCTCCTCGGGTCATTTATGAACTTTATCTTGCGCTGCGCAAAGTACTGGATTGTAACGAGATGAGGAGTTCTGCATTAGAATGAGAAAGGATTTTCATTGAGAAAATCTTACTGTGAAAAACAACAACTGGGTGCTTGGTGGCTCAGTCTGTTACGCTTCCAAATTGATCTCAGCTCAGATCTTGATGTCAAAGTTGTGAGTTCAAGCCCCACACTGGGCTCCATGCTGGGAGGGGAGCCCACTTTAAAAAGAAGAAAAAAAGGGGGCGCCTGGGTGGCTCAGTTGGTTAAGCATCTGCCTTTGGCTCGGGTTGTGATCTCAGGGTCCTGGGATCGAGCTCCACATCGGAGTCCCTGTTCAACAGAGTCTGCCTCTCTCTCTCTCTCTCTGACCCTCCTACCCACTTGTTCATTGTCTCTTTCTCCCTCCCTCCCTCTCAAAAAGAAAAAAAGAAGAAGAAAAAAGGATAAAAACAACAACAGCTGAACTAAAGCAAATGCTTAGTCATACGTTTGGCTTAAATTCTGGCATAAGCTCCTTATCATCTCCCAGACCGGTAACAACAGTTTGGGGCCCAGCAGCCAGGTCACGGATCATTCCGAGTGGTAACGTCTCGCGCCATCTGCTCCTGGCTGTGGGCCTCTGCTGCTAGGAGAGAATTCTACTTGCCACTTCATGAGCTCAATTTGGAACTTCCCTCAATGGGTCCAGAGAACTCTTGCAAACCTGAAGGGGTACGGCTAAGGAACGACCATTATTTTGGAGATGTGACATTTGTAGGGTTTAGAATTGTGGAGGTGAGTGATCCTTCAAAAATCTTGTAAGTTATTCAAATAAGACCCGATCCCTATAAGTTCACTGTTAAGCGAGTTTAAAGTCATTAGCGCATCTGTAGAAGGCCCTTGGACAAAAACTTGAAACCCTGAAGTGGGAGGCCAGCCTTCTTGACATCACTTCATTAACACAAGCATATAAATCAAAGTTTTATTTTCACTCAGTAGCCCAGGCCTCTCCTCTCCTCTGCACCTCTCTGCTGGAGTGCTGTCCCCTTGAGCCAGCACGGGACATGGGACCCGTTAGCATGTGGCGTATATCCGAGAGTGTTCTTCAGGAGCTCAGGAACTCATCTGCACCAACTCTAGGGCCAGTGCAAAAAAGTATGGAGAATTGGTGGAATTATTAGTAAAATAAATATTTCAGGTGCATCTTGGTTCTTGATGATACAAATTGTTGTCTCCTATTCGTAGAATTCAAGAAATCACTGTTCTGGAAACTTTTCGTGGTCAGATTTAGAGACGTTAGTCTTTTTTAGTAGCTCGTGTTTTTTCAATTGTCTTCTATCAGTAACGAGCGCCAAATTTACATCACTGTCCTTAATTCCTTCCCAAATGCCAAACATGTATTTCTAGCAGCTTATGAGCTCTCTCTACCCAGGTGATTTTTCTCAACTAAATTTGAACCATGTTTCCCCACCAGGTTATAGATACAAAATCACAAGCATAATCTGCCGTGTGCATACAGTTTTGGAAACTATAACCACACCAGTTACGTACCAGCATCCATGTCCTCTGGTCCCCTTCCCTCCTGAACTGGCCCTTCCCCATTTCGTAGCAATCCTGAGTTTCAGGGGGGATTAACTCTACTTCCAGCATCCCTGATAGGCTCTCATTGGTGCAAATCAAATTGGGGTAATCTTATCCCCCCTGCAATTAAATTTGAACCAGACACTGCACTTAGAGATGGCAATGCCCTGTCCACTAGGATTAATGTAAGTTGGTGCAGTTAGGGCAAAGCCAAGCACTTTTGTTCACTGGATACGTGAAGTAAGTCTCTCACTCCCACTGGCTGCTGCTGCAGAAAGCCTTAGCTTTGAAAGTCTGTAACAGAAGCTGGCCTTAGGGTAAACCACATGGAAGAAAGTAGAATTGAGTGAATTTTAAAAAGAAAAGGAAAGAGGCGCCTGGATGACTCACTCGGTTAAGCCTCTGCCTTCAGCACAGGTCATGACCCCGGAGTCATGGGCTCGAGCCCCGCATGGGGCTCTCTGCTCAGTGGGGAGTCTGCTTCTCTCTCTCTCTCTCTGCCTGCCTCTCTGCCTGCTTGTGATCTCTCTCTCTCTCTCAAGTAAATAAATAAAATCTTGGAAGGGAGGGAGAGAGAGAGAGAGCGGAAGGAGGAAAAGCAGTAGCAGCTGCGGCAGCCTGGGTCAAACCATGTCTATGACCTAATTTCGAACTTTTCATTACACGAGCCGATATTCCTCCTAATTATTAAAGTCAGTTTGAGTTGGGTTTTCTGTGTGGGTTTTTTTCTGTTACTTGCAACTCAAAGCATCCTAACTCCTACAGCTTGCCCACAAAGGCTATTAAAAACCAATCAATCACAAATATGTATTAGACATTAGACATAATCAAGGCACTTGAGAGAGTCTTCAGAAACTGAAAAATGGGCTGTTTAAAATCTAGCTGGAAATAAGTGATGAGGGTCACGGTAACAGCAGCAATCACGGACTATGTAGTCCTCTCTCCCAGCCAGACACCATGCTCTGCTTCGCACTGATAATCCTATTTCCCATTCACAACAACCCCGGAAGGTGAGGGCAGGTAAGATTATCCCTATTTCCAGAAAAGAAAATGTGAGTTCGGAGAACTCATTAGAGAAAAACTCTCTAAAGGCCCGATACACGAGGGAGGCCATCTTAGACTTCTTCCTAAGTTCACACGACTGTATGTAAACTTTGTTCGAACCAAAAGCCTGATGTATTGCCCGCCACATGTGCAAAGTCCATCTGCTTTGTGAGTGAGTAACCTAAAGGAAAACCATCTTGTCCCTGCGGCATCGCAATCAATACTCCTGCTCCCCGCGCTCCTTTATGATGAAACTCGTGATGCCTGCCTACATGCTCATCTGTAACCTTTTCAGCTTTTACAAGATGTAAAAATGTACATAAGCCTCTAGAAACTGTTCATCCTCTGGAGCACCCTCTTCCCTGTGAAAAGTGTTTCCTGAGAAGTTGTCCTAACTTGGGCTCGAATAAAACTCTCTTACTTTCTGAGATCCTAAAAAGTTCGTTCAATTTGCTTTGACAACGCTTATGTACTTTCACAAACAAATAAGAAATATAGAAGAGGGGCACCTGGGGGACTCAGTCGGTTAAGCAACTACCTTCAGCTCAGGTCAAGATCCCAGGATCCTGGGATCAAGCCCCACATCGGGCTCCTTGTTCCGCATGAGCTTGCTTCTCCCTCGCCTTGCTGCTCCCTTGTTTGTACTCTCTCTATCAAATAAATAAATTAAATCTTTATTTTTTTAAGGATTTTGTTTTTTTGTTTGTTTTTGTTTTTACAGAGAGAGAGAGACAGCAAGAGAGGGAACACAAGCAGGGGAATGGTAGAGGGAGAAGCAGGCTTCCTACCAAACAGGGAGCCCAATGGGGGGCTTGATCCCAGGACCTGGGATCATGACCTGAGCCAAAGGCAGACGCTTAAGGCCTGAGCCACCCAGGTACCCCAAATAAATAAAATCTTAAAAAAAGAAAAGAGGGGTGCCTGGGTGGCTCAATGGGTTAAGCCGCTGCCTTCGGCTCAGGTCATGGTCTCGGGGTCCTGGGATCGAGTCCCACATCGGGCTCTCTGTCTGCTTAGCAGGGAGCCTGCTTCTCTCTCTCTCTCTCTTTCTGCCAGCCTCTCTACCTACCTGTGATCTCTCTCTGTCAAATAAATAAAAAATCTTTAAAAAAAAAAAAAAGAAAGAAAGAAATATAGGGGAATCGACACCCAAGTCTGTGATGTCAAGGCCTGCTAAGCTTTTAATTATGCTCTTTATGTGATTCTGCTATTATGCAAACTAAAATTCAAAGAAGGGGGGAAATCATGTTAAATCATTGATATTTTGCAGGGAAAAAATTGAAGAATATAATAGAATATGAACTTAAAATATTAAGATAAATGTCAGGCAAAGTAACAGATATAAGATCATTGTAACACTATCACAACCTTCCAGAAGACGGTTCCACTGCAAAAAAAGATTTGGGGGGCGCCTGGGTGGCTCAGTGGGTTGAAGCCTCTGCCTTCAGCTCGGGTCATGATCCCGGGGTCCTGGGATCGAGCCCGGCGTTGGGCTCTCTGCTCAGCAGGGAGCCTTCTCCCCGCCCCCCCCATCTCTGCCTGCCTCTGCCTACTTATGATCTCTCTCTCTCTGTCAAATAAATAAATAAAATCTTAAAAAAAAAAAAAGATTTGGACTTATAATATCACAAGCATGAGCTTTGTTTTTTTTTAAGATTTTATTTATTTGACAGAGAGAGACATAGCGAGAGAGGGAACACAAGCAGGGTGAATGGGAGAGAGAGAAGCAAACTTCTCACCGAGCAGAGAGCCCAATGCAGGGCTCGATCCCAGGACCCTGGGACCATGACCTGAGCCAAAGGCAGATGTTTAACGACTGAGCCAGCAAGGCGCTCCAGGAATGGGCTCTTTTAAAGCATTCAATTCTACCTGCTAACTTCAAATAAAATAGCAGCAGTTATAAAAGTTGTAACTAGAGCTAACACTTAGAGAATGTGCCAGGCATTTTTTTAAAACACTGTAGAACTTTAACTTCCTGTAACTCACTGAATCCTTACAAAAACCCAAGAATGCTGGGACAAACATGATCCCCATTTTACATCTGGGGCAAATGAGGCACGCAGAGGTTAAATAATCTGCCCAAAGTAGCAGCAAGGAAAGGACAGGACAGGATTCCTGCCCCAGACCTTGTGCCCTCCAGAATTCATGCTCTTAACCATCATGCTAGAGATACTCAAGCATGTAAATGTCTTGTGAGTAAAACATTTGAATATCTACCCAGCAAAGCTATAAGGCAGGAAATGTGATTTACAGTTTGGTGTGACAGAGAGAATGTATAAAGGTTCTGGCTCCTATTAGTGGGGCTCGACTCAAAGCCAGGCTCGGCGACTTACTAGTTCTGTGACCCTGGGGGTGTTAACACACTTCTTTCTGTCCCAGATACAGGACTATCTGCCTGCCAGATCCAGGGCTATCTGACTACCTGACTTCCAATACAGGCTGCCATTATTCCTTTCTGTTCTTACTAAAGAACACTGTTACCAAGGCACTCTCACAGAATATCGTCAAGTAGCCAGTTAATTTTAGAAACACCTATTATTTGAATTAAAATGGACATTTAAAAAAAAGTGGTTTGTATGCAGGCAAAGCTTGTGCCGCTGACAAGTCAGAAAAGGAAAAAATTATTACCAATTACTTCGTAAAACTTCTACGGAGACGTAAGATAATACTTTTCAAGTACTTAAACAGCTCTACCACAAAACCAGATTCTAAGCAGGAATGCAGTGAGAAGTCTTAATTTGCACTTTGAATACTCTAAACATAAAAAATACTAAAAAAAAAAAAAAAACCCACACAGTGCTTTAAACTAGCTTTAATGACACCTACCATGTCTGCAAAAGAACTGAATGACGACTTTGCACTGATCGGATCTGGTGAAAATTCTGCAATTCTCTACATTTCTTTCGAGGGAATTCAGACATCTAAAGATGGGCAGAATTGACTGTAACACAAATACAACATAGAACAGCACATACTTAATACGGTTTTGGTTAGTTTAACTAACAAAAGAAGAGTATGTACATTCATAAATAGGTTTGGCCTACATGCTTTTTTTAAAAAATATTTTTAAATTTTTATTTCTGTTTTGAACTATGTGACTATGTAATGTCAACCTTAGAAATAAAATAGCCAATGGGGTGCCTGGGTGGCTCAGTGGGTTAAAGCCTCTGCTTTCGGCTCAGGTCATGATCCCAAGGTCCTGGGATCGAGCCCCGCATTGGGCTCTCTGCTCAGCATGGAGCCTGCTTCCTCCTCTCTCTCTGCCTGCCAGATAAATGAATAAAATCTTTCAAAAAAAAAATAGAAAGAAAAAGAGAATAGCCAATATTAATTTCTTTTCTGGGTTCAGAAGGTATTTTCCTTCTTTTAACACTGTTTTTCTCTCTTTTTTTTTTTAATTAAATTCAATTAATTAGGGGTGGCTGGGTGGCTCAGATGGTCAAGCATCTGCCTTCAGCTCAGGTCATGGTCTCAGGGTCCTGGGATGGAGTCCCGCATTGGGCTCTCTGCTCAGCAGGGAGCCTGCTTCCTCCTCTCTCTCTGCCTGCCTCTCTGCCTACTTGTGATCTCTCTTTGTCTGTCATATAAATAAATAGAATCTTTCAAAAAAATTTTTAAAAATAAATTCAATTAATTAACATAGTATAATATGAATTTCAGAGGTAGAGTTTGATGAGTCATCAGTTAGTTACATGTAACACCCAGTGCTCATTATATCATGTGCCCTCCTTAATGCCCATCACCCAGTTACCACAAACCCCCAACCACCTCCCCTTCAGCAACCCTCAGTTTGTTTCCTATAGTTAAGAGTCTCCTGGGGCACCTGGACGGCTCCATCAGTTAAGCATCTGCCTTTGCCTCAGGTCATGATCCTAGGGTCGGGGGTGGAGCCCTGCATTGGGCTCCCTGCTCAGCAAGGAGTCTGCTTCTCCCTCTGACCCTCACCCTGCTCATGCTCGTGCTCTCTCTCTCTCTCTAATAAATAAAATCTTTAAAAGAAGAGAGAGAGAGAGAGTCCTTTATGGTGTCTCCCTGATTTCTTTTTTTTTTTAAGATTTTATTTATTTATTTGACAGACAGAGATCATAAGTAGGCAGAGAGGCAGGCAGAGAGAGAGGGGGAAGCAGTCTCTCTATTGAGCAGAGAGTCTGATGCGGGGCTCGATCCCAGGACCCTGAGATCATGACCTGAGCTGAAGGCAGAGGTTTTAACCCACTGAGCCACCCAGGCACCCCATGGTTTGTCTCCCTGATTTCATCTTATTTTATTTTTTCATTCCTTCCCCTTTGATCCTGTTTCATTTCTTAAATTCTACATATGAGCGAAATCATATAATTGTCTTTCTGTGGTTGGCTTATTTCACTTAGCATAATACCCTCTGGTCCCATCCTTGTCATTGCAAATGGTAAGATTTCATTTTTTTTTAAAGATTTTATTTATTTATTTGACAGACAGAGATCACAAGTAGGCAGAGAGGCAGGCAGAGAGAGAGAGAGATGGAAGCAGGCTCCCTGCTGAGCAGAGAGCCCGACATGGGGCTCGATTCCAGGACCCTGAGATCATGACCTGAGCCGAAGGCAGCGGCTTAACCCACTGAGCCACCCAGGCGCCCCAAGATTTCATTTTTTAAAAAAGATTTCATTTATTTCTTTGACAGAGAGAAAGATCACGAGTAGGCAGAGAGACAGGAGAAAGCAGGCTCCCCGCTGAGCAGAGAGCCGGATGCGGGGCTCGATCCCAGGACCCTGAGATCATACCTGAGCCAAAGGCAGAGCCTTAACCCACTGAGCCACCAAGGTGGCTTAATTTAATTTTTTGATGGCTGAGTAATATTCCAATATTCCATTGTACATATATACCACATCTTCTTTACCAATTCATCTGTCAATGGACATCTGGGCTCTTTCCATAGTTGGGCTATTGTGGACATAGCTGCTATAAACATTGGGGAGTCCTGCATGCCTTTTAAACCATGTTTAAATGCAGAATAGATGTTATGTCCTGTGTAATAAAAATTTCTACAATACCAGAGAAAACCAGGGACTCTTATATTTACCTTCATTCCCAATTTGCAATTTAAATTTGATGTTTTTGAATCATTCTCATTTACTTTCACTGAGGTTGACCATTGATAATGTTGAAAAAACAGAGGAGAAAAGAGGACACATCCGTATGCTGACCGACAAGAATTCACAGATCTTAGAGCAAGCTGAAAAATAAGAGGTATTAAGGAAAAAACTTTTTTTAAATGATTAATTTTAAAAATTCTATTTTGTAAGACTGCAATTAAATGTGTTCCAATAAGGCTGTGGGATGGTAACTGCATTACATGGACTACCTTATACATATGAATTATTATAAATATTAAATGGGTTGTGTCATCATTGTATATTGAATTCACATACATCTCCATACATGGATACACATCTATATTGAAAACATGTTAAGCATTACCTCTAAAATCTTACATGTTGAAATTGTGAAGTTGTAAATGCCTTTAACTTTAATGCAATATAAGTTGGCAGAAGGTAATTTAAAAGGGGGTAAGAAGATGGCCGCAAAATGACCATCTCTTGCCTCATCTAAAGTGAGAAACCAGCAGTCAGTGCCAGCCGACGACTGCCACCTGGGAATGCTGGCCTCAGACTGTCAGATCTAAGTTTTTAAGAGAAGAAACAAACTCAGATCTTTACGTGGACCTTCCCAATTTCTAAGCTTAGGAAATTTTGTCATTTGGGGCGCCTGGGTGGCTCAGTCCTTAAGCGTCTGCCTTCGGCTCTGGTCATGATCCCAGGGTCCTGGGATCAAATCTCTCATCGGGCTCCCTGCTCAACGGGAAGCCTGCTTCTCCCTCTCCCACTCCCCTTGCTTTGTTCCCTCTCTCACTGTCTCTCTCTCTCTCTTTCTGTTAAATAAATAAATATAATCTTTAAAAAAAAAAAATTGAGTGCACGGGGCTCCTGGGTGGCTCAGTGGGTTAAGCCTCTGCCTATGGTTCAGGTCATGATCCCAGAGTCCTGGGATCGAGCGCTGAATCGGGCTCTCTGCCCAGCAGGGAGCCTGCTTACTCCTCTCTCTGCCTGCCTCTCTGCCTACTTGTGATCTCAGTCTGCCAAATAAATAAATATAATCTTTAAAAAAAATAAAAAATTTAAAAAATGAGTGCAATCCCACAAAACTTATCTAGCCTCTTGACCATCAGTTTGCAAGATCTGATTTAAATCTCGTGTGTTTCTCTGCATGATTTTTATAATATGCTTTCAGTGTATTCAGATATGTCAAATAAAGATGAACAGTGAAAGGAATAATTACAATTTCTGGGTTTCCAAATTAACATTCAGTCTGGACTGGGATCTTTAAACATCTTCTTTTGCCTTAATAGATGGTATATCTTACTTACACCTTTTTCAGATGGGTCTAGCCACAGCTCGTCACTGATTCGTGATAGAGCTTGGATTGCTTTTCCAAATACTACGGAGAAAAAGAAAGGTACTGCTTATATTCTTTCCTCAAACAATAAATACAAATCATAGGACTACTTCAGCATTCACAGGACTCAAGTTTTAATGCACAAAGAACAGTGTTTTATAGACCAATGCTAAAAATTGTTTTAAATACATAATACTCTTGACAAAATGTAAGACATATAGTAAGAGCTCAATAAATTTACAGTGTGTGCAAAATGATATATTGCACACTCTTCCTTTCTGTATATCTGCATGGAGCTACTGTGGCAAGCCAATTTCCATACTAACATATTTTTAGACTTGGTTTAAATACATATATTACCTGCCTCCTCTCCCCTCCCAAAAAAGAAGTGTGAAAACAGAGCATGGAGGGATTTGAAGGAATTTAATAACTTCACGGGTGGCAAGGTCAACACAGAGAAATTAGAGGCATTCGAGATGCATCTCTGATATTTGAGGTTAGCGTGCAAGATGCCAGATCTTCCCACCAAACACACTCGGATGCCGTGTAAGGAAGAGAGGCTAGGCTGGGTGACATATCTGTCTAATCTGATATAACAGTATTAATATTCTTAACAATTATGAATAAGTACAAAATGTGGCAGATAGAGGATACTGTTGGGCTTTATGCTCAGCATGAACTCTGCCTCTGTCTCCCAAATAGATAGATAAAATGGATGGCCACATCAATCTACAGAACAGTAGAAAAAAGAAAAAATTTCAGAACATAAAATCAAATTATAATGCTTAAGAATCAGAAGCGTGTGAATTGGCGATGCCAGCCTGAAACTGAGATAGAATGAAGGGGGCCGGGGTAGGGGGGAGGTTAGAGGCATTTCTCCCTTTTTACCACTTTCTATTCAACACTTTTTCCTGGAGCTGCCTGATGCAGACCTTTCACTCATCCAATGAATAGTTTTTGAGCCCCTACTATGTTCCGAGTACAACTACCGCCATGCGGGCAGAGCAATGAACAGGACAGGAATGGATCCTGCCCTCCCAGTGCCTTGAGCCCTGTCCAGGAGGAAAAGCAAAACAATCATACAAATATTTGTTTATTGAGAACTGAGCTATATACACTGCTAGAGAAGTTCTAGAACACTGAGAACCTGTAACAGCCGGGAGCTTGTGCTTCCCTTTCCTGTTCATTACTACCGTTCCACGGATGGCCTCAACCCGGAGGAAGCTAACCACGACACAAGACGCCCTTCTACGGTCACTTCCACGTTACAATCTGTGGGAAACCGTTCTTCTCTTAAACAGAGACTTTCTGGGGTAACTGATGTGTAAGCACCATCGATAACACAGAACAGTTCCTGCGCCGTCCCGTCTATTACTGAGCTCTTTACATCCCTCTGTTTCATCTGTTTCATCCCCACAAGCCCTATGACGAAAATGCTGTCATTATTCTCATTTTTACAGACGAGGAAACGGAGCCCCCACAGTGATTCAGTGAATTGTCCCAGGTCCTACATCGAAAAATGGTAGAATCCGGAATAAAAACCAGGCTGATGCTTTCCTCGTGGGACTAAAATACTTGAACTGTTCAAGCCTCTTCCCCCCGCCCCCCCAAACTCCTCCTCACGCAGTCCTTATCATTCTGAGTTTGAGGCCCGCATTCCAAATCTCTGTTCCAATGGTGCAGGTTCATTTCACGGACACTGAAGACAATAAATACTACGCATTAATCAAAGCCGATAGGCCCTCTTCCTCCCCTCGGAAGCTACTAGGAGCCTGGGTGGGTGGCGGTGGTTCATAGCCGGGCCTTGTGTTGCCAACCCCTACACATAACGGACAAGGGGGAAATCGCCCCCATGAACCTTATAAGGTCTCTCTCGCTCGCTCGCTCTCAATCGCCCTTTTTTATTTTCTTTCCCTTTTCTACATAGGAAGGCAAGAAAGTCGCTCCACCTTTCACCTGACTGCCGCTCATCCCGCACTTCAGCATGGCCGCGGCCCCTAACAAGCCGCGCTCCAAGGCACGCCTCTGCTCGACGGCCCCCAGATGCCCGGATGTCGCCCGCTCTTTTCGAGGCTTCGAGATCTTACTCCTTCCCTCCCGCCCCCACCCCCGCCCCTCCCCGCCACCATTTCCCAAAGAGCAGCTACGTTTTACGGCGGAGAAGGGCCTCAGCGGGCCCCCGTAGGCCGGCTTCCGCCGACTCCACCTGTCATTGGTTGAGAGCGAAGTGGGCGGGTCGCCGAGGAGCCCGAGGAAGAAGGCGGCGGCGGTGCTGGTAACTGAGCGGAGCCCAGTGACAGGATGGTGAGGACGGCAGATGCGGCGACCGAGGCCTAGCTCTTGGCCGCGGTGCTGCGTCGTTGGGAGCAACTGGGAGTCTCTAGGCGAGGGCGTGGGCCATTTCGGAGTTGGTGGCGCGCAGCCCAGGGCCAGGCCTGGTGAAGGCTTAGGGGGAGGGCAGGAGAGGATAAGGAGAAGCCACCTCTGGGTGCGGCCGGCTCTGGCCTCGCACCCCCGACCCGGGGGCCAGAGGACGCCCGTGGTTAGGAAAGGGCCCGTCTCAGCGGCTCGTCCAGTCACGAGACCCGCACGCCCGATCCGGAAAAGGCCTTTAGGCCTGGGCCTCCGGCGTCCCCGAGAGAGGGGCATTGCATCCCCTCCGTTTCCAGACGTTTCCCTACTCCTTTCCCTCAAAAGGCACCTCCTTCTGCTTGGGGTATGCTGGTTGCCACCGCATGTGTTGGAAGCTGGCTTCTGGGATGCAAAACGGGAAGTAACGAGCATAATCCCCTATCCATTTTAATTTGCCTTCTGGGGAAAAGGAGTACAAATATCCCTTTCGCCCTTGAAATAAAGTGCAGCTGCCATTGAAATGTGGTAGGGAGTCCCCAGGGGACTGGATTTGGCTCTTAGAATGGCTGGAACTGTTGTTTTCTAAAGGGTTTATGAGCTCCCTGAAATTAGAAAATTTTGTGAATATGTATGTTTTTTCAGGTAAAGAGCCAGTGCTGGCGCCAAGGGGGTACTTTGGGGAGTTTTACCTCATTCGTTCATCAAGATTGCCCAGCCAGCTTCAGGGCTGGCCCCTCACGCGCTGGCCTCCAGTAGGCTTCTGCCCCAAGACCGTCCTACCTAAAAGCTCAGGAGCTGCTACTGAAGAGGGCTCATAACTGTAATCAGATTTTCAGAGGTGCCTTTCACCCCCTAAAAAGTTAAGAACGTGTTCAAAAAGAGCTCCGATTATCAGTATTTTTGCTATTTGTGTTGCTGAGGGTAACTCTAAAGGGACTTCTCTTTCTGATAAGCATCCATGGTATTTTTAAGATTATCACGGTTCTATGACAAGCATATCCTTTAAGGTGGCTTATAGATGTGACAGCCAAAGATTTACGGTACATGCTTCTTTGGTGTCTTTGTATATGTGAAAGGCGTTAATCCCGTTTTTTATTTTTGCTTCTAAACAGACTCCAGTTCAGTTTACAGTAATTTTGAGACAGTTTTGAGAAGATGACATGATTCCATACTCATGTTTCTCAAGTTTTTTTGAAAGATGAACACTTTTTTAGGGTAGTTATACTGGAACGTAACTTGTCACCTGAGATAGAATTGGGCAAAATTTAGCATTAGCTGATTCTTTTATGATTAAATACCTTTCACTTGGCAAAGTAGACTAGAAATGTTCAACACTTAGTAATGTCCAGTGTCAGTGGGCAGCAAATTCAGGTGTGGAGAGGGTCCAGTTTTGGCTGGATGAATGTTTTTGCTCTTTTATCATCTTTAGTTGGTGACTTCACCATCTGATAATTTATTCAAAATGCTGTGTTAGATCTTTACAAAACAAGGATCTAGCTGTGGCATAAATTTTCCACCTGCTAGAATTTTGAGCATAAGAGAATTAAAATGAGTATACTTGAGGAATAATTAGTCTTTAAGAATCCACCAAAATGTTAGCTTTCATTTACATTGTTACTGATGCATTTTCCAAATTGTCTTATAAAATTCTAGACAACAGGAAACGAAAGGGGAGGAAAGCGATATAGAGAATAAGATGAGAAGCAGAAAAAATTGACAAGGCAGTTTTCCTTTTTCTTTTTTTACAGTGTGTGTATGTGTGTGTCATGTTTAAAAATACAGCAAATGGTTCTTTTGGTGATGTTTTGAGCAAAGCCAGTTTTTAACATTTTCTCTCATAACACCCAGAAATCATTAACAATTGTTTGCGTATTCATTTGATATGAGTTTTTCGTTGCTCTGTTTTTGGTTTGTTTCTTTTCGTTGCTTTCTTTTAACATTGGTCATGTTTCACCCTTTTTTTTCATTCCCCTGTCTGCAATCAACTTCTTCATTCCACTAAGGCTGGGCACAGAGTAAGTTTCTTCTCTTAGCTCGTACTAACAGCGGTGGTCGGGTGGCTGATTACTGGGATTTTCACCCTTTTACAGTCTCTCCAATAGGAAGTGGCCAACTTCCTATGCTTTGATTGGGTTGGTTCTTATTTGAATTTAATAAGACTGCCAGTTCAGGATCTTTTGCTGTCTCAAAAGACTATAAACTTTGTCTAACCTGAACTGTCCAAAGTGTGGAGTTTGGGCAAGGAAATTCCGCAGAGTATGACATTTGTTATGCGACACTATAATGTAGTCACCTACATGAAACAAGAGTCTTAGTAAGAATCTTTACTAGTTTGAAATAATTTTTGTTTGGTCATTCCTATAGTTTTATCTTTAAACTGCTAATAATCTGGGTACACTTGGGCATAATCCAGAATACATGATAGAATTGAGGTCATTGATCATTATGAAGTATCATATCAAACTAATATCTTTTTGAGCACATTCAGATTGAACAGCTCATTCATTATCAGTGCCAAAGATTTTCATCCTGCGGTAGACGTACACCCTTTATGAGTTTGAGGTTCTTTTTTTTTTTTAACTATAGAAATCTATTTTTTTTACCTTTTTCTCAAATGCCAGCTTCCCACATTAACTATGTACTTCAGTCCATATCCGAAGGGATCCCCCTCTAAAGATGAAGACTGTTCTCTCTCCAGGTACTTTTGCATTGATTACCCATGAGAGTTGAAACTTCGTAGTTGTTTTTAGTTTTACAGTAAGATGTCTTATCCACGAAGATCTGGATTGAAACCGTTTTTTTTTTAAGATCTTATTTATTTGACAGAGAGAGACACAGCGAGAGAGGGAACACAAGCAGGGGGAGTAGGAGAGGAAGAAGCAGGCTGCTTGTGGAGCAGGGAGCCCAATGTGGGACTCGATCTCAGGACCCTGGCATCATGACCTGAACCAAAGGCAGAAAGGCAGGTGCTTAAGGTCTGAGCCACCCAGGCGCCCCTGGATTGAAATAATTAAGTCACTGAACAAATACTAGCTGAAACTGCTCTTTAAAAAGAAGAAACTTATTTAACAATTTCTTTTTAAAGTATGCTAATTTTGTAATCTTGCATTACTTCAGTTACTCTGTGTCCTGATAACAGTTCCTTTCCTTTGTAATCATGTTGATATTTGTTGCAAGATGAGTCAAGTTTGTTTTAGTAATAATTATAGTTTCACACATTTTATTTTTGATTAATTTTAGTTCACAAAGTCTATGGTGGCAAAACTATTTTGTTTTTATTCTACTTTAGATACTTAATGTTTTCTTGGATGATATTAAGGAATAGTCATGCCTTCTTTAAAAGGAGTTAAAGGGCATGTACATTTATGGATGGGATATCTGTATGGGAAAACATCCTGTTACAGAATGAAGGTGTCTGTACTAATCAACAGGAAGAAATTGATAATTGTCCTTTGGATGACAAATATTTAAATGACCATTGACAATATTCCATTAAATGACTGAATTAAGTGATGTTAATTTGTCAAATTTTGAAATTGTAAAATTAAAATTTTACAAGATTGAAGTTTTTTATTCTGTTATACTTAAGTGCAAAATTTATTTTTGTCATCTGAGACTGTATTGCAACTCTAAACCACCTCCTGCTAAATTTATCACTTATTTAGCTGATTTCTTTCTCTCTCTCTCTCTCTTTAATGCTCTAATGCACACGAAAGACTTAAAATGTTATTTTAAGTTTGGGAACCAAACTGAGGATACATAGGCCGTTTAATCTAGGCAGTAAAAATATAACAGCGAGGATTTCTAATTAGAAGAGAGAATAGAGATCATAATTCAAAAGCATGTGTTTGTCCTATTGAAACTCTTTGAAACATAGGCTGTTTTGTTTTGTTTTTTTAAGATTTTATTTATTTATTTGGCAGAGATCACAAGTAGGCAGAGAGGCAGGCAGAGAGAGAGAGGAAGGGAAGCAGGCTCCCTGCTGAGCAGAGAGCCCGATGCAGGGCTTGATCAAGAAGCCCTGAGACCATGACCTGAGCCGAAGGCAGAGGCTTAACCCACTGAGCCACCCAGGCGCCCCACATAGGCTGTTTTTATTCCTTTGTACTATATAGCTAATAGTTTTTAGTGACAAATATTGTAACTTTTGGCTGCTTTTCCTCTAAATAGTTTTAGTCTAGTAAACATAAATTATAGAATTTTTTCTCTGTCACTACATTTTTAACAATTCTCTTCATTAATGTTCCTGAAACACTGGAATCAGTACATTATGTTTGACATTATAGCTGCAGAAATATGAATTACCATATCATTCAAAAATGCCAAATTCCATAGGACCCCACAGAATATTTTTCATTTTGCAATTTTTAAAATTCAGTGTCATTTATAGGTCTCTAAATGAATTGCTTAAGAAAGCCTGATTTTATTCTTGGTAAGTAGAATGATGACGTATATTGTGTATGCACACTGTTTATGATCAGAATAAGGCTGATTAGAACACAGTATGTTACCATACGTGTCTTTGTTTAAATGGTCATGATAACTATATGGATAACTTCTACTCTTTGGGGTTCTGGAATGTCTGCTTAGTTTAATTTACAAGGGGAGTTAAAGTTAAGGAGAACATCTTGTTTTGACGTCATGTTTGACATTACCCTTGTCTCACCTTGACACTTTAAAGTTGGTGTTGGTATTAGGAGACCTGCACATCCCACACCGGTGCAACAGTTTGCCGGCTAAATTCAAAAAACTGCTGGTGCCAGGAAAGATTCAGCACATTCTCTGTACTGGAAACCTTTGCACCAAAGAGAGTTATGACTATCTCAAGACGCTGGCCGGTGATGTTCATATTGTGAGAGGAGACTTCGATGAGGTGATGTATTTCTCTTTCCATTCACAAATATTACTTTTCTTGATACTTACATGTATAAGCTTTATCCTTTACACCTGAGTTTCTCAACTGTCATGGTCTTTTTATTGTTGTTAACTTCCCCAATACAATTTACTTACACTACTTTTTCCTTACTCTTTAAAAATCACCATGTTAGACTAAACATATTACCATACTTGTTCTAAACTGCTTGATATGGACTAAAAGTGATTTTGTCACTTTTTTATAGTACTATCACTTAGTTTATAAAGCTTTTTAAGATTTTTTTTTTTTAAGATTGTATTTATTTGACAGACAGAGATCACAAGTAGGCAGAGAGGCAGGCAGAGAGAGAGTGAGAGAAGGAAGCAGCCTCCCTGCTGAGCAGAGAGCCCGATGCGGGACTCGATCCCAGGACCCTGAGATCATGACCTGAGCCGAAGGCAGCGGCCCAACCCACTGAGCCACCCAGGCGCCCAGTTTATAAAGTTTTTATTACAGACTTTTCACCACTGCCTTTACTACCCTGTTCCAAGCCACCATATCACTTTCCTGTGTTCCAGCTTCCTCATTCTACCCTTTCTCCCTTCATAGTTAGTTCTCCAAGTAGCAACCAGTGTGATCCTTTTTAGGTGAAGTAAGATCACATCACCACTATGCTGAAAACCCCGCTGTGGGTCTTAACTCCAGGGTTAATTATGAAGGGGCATGAGGAAGTTTGAGAAGGTGATAAAACTGTTCTGGGTCTTGGTTATGGCAGAGCTTACATAATTGTAAGCATTTGTTTGCTATTGTAAGCAAATTGCATTTGTCAAAAACCCTTAAATTATACACTAAAAAGAGTAATTTTAGTATATGTGAATTATACCTCAATAAACCTGACTTTATTTTTTTTTAAGATTTTATTTATTTATTTTACAGACAGAGATCACAAGTAGGCACAGAGGCAGGCAGAGAGAGAGGGGGAAGCAGGTCCCCGCTGAGCAGAGAGCCTGGTGCGGAGCTCGATCCCAGGACCTCGGGATCATGACCTGAACCGAAGGCAGAGGCTTTAACCCACTGAGCCACCCAGGCACCCCTAAACCTGACTTTAAAGAACAGTTAGAAGTTCTGAGATTGCAGCTTTGTTCATTAGTTAATAATGAGATTTTAGGCAAATTACATCTTTCTGGCCTCAGTTTCCTCTTATGTAAATATGATTGGAGTAGATGATTTTTAAGACCCTCAGATCATACTAACATATTATTCAACATGATAAATCCGATGTGTGAAGAATTTTCTTTGCATTTCTGGGAATAGAAGCTTTTTCACAAATCATTTTTAACTTCATTGGTGCTGTTTACTAGTGTTCCTTAGTACAAAACTGAATAAGCATAGTGTCTTTTTCTTTTTTCTTTTTTTTTTTTTTTTAGTGGATTTTAAAAAAGAATTCAGATAACCTTTCCCCTGGGGGCAAAAGACAGGGAGATGAGAAGGGAAGGGGCAGATTTCTTGTCAATAAACAGAATATAGGTTTGGTTTGTTAAAAACATATTTGGGGTTCTGTGTATATTATGCTAAAGACAAGTTGGGTAGCAAGAATAAACAATTTTTGCTTCTGATTTAGCTTAACCACTTACTAATGTGTGACCTTGGGCAAATTATTTTAACCTTTCTTTGCCTCAGTTTCCTCATCCATAAAGTGGGAGTCATAATAGAACCTACCTCATAGGATTGTCAGTATTAAATAGGTTGATATTTATAAAACCTTTAGTGCCTGCTTCATACTAAGTGCTGTATGAGTGTTATGTGTCATTATTATTTGAAGCCATCTATATAAAATTAAAGTCTGGGATATAATTTGAACACCTAGCTTATAGGTCATATACCTAGGATTCTTAGAGGAAACTAACAACTTTAGGGGAATAATTATTCTCTACAGCTTTCCCTAAAGAACCCAGATTCTGTTTAAAAAAAAAAAGATAAACACGAGGCAGGTATTGCGTGATAAATTCCAGTTTCCCGGAAATAAGGTATGTTTTGAGCATAGTTGTAGCCTTAGAGACTGAGGAGTAATCATATATTTAGTAAATGTGTTGGTTGTGGAGCACTGTATCAGAAGATCCACATGGGATTAAATACTTAACCAGGTTAAGTACTAAATCAGTTGTTCTTAAACATCAGCATCTCTTAAAAAAAAAACGTGTGTGTATGTGTGTGTATGTATATATATATGTATATATATATATAATGTACATATAATGTGTGTGTGTGTATATATATATATATACATATATATATATGTATATATATATATATAATGTCTGTTTCTTATTCTAGAATCTGAATTATCCAGAACAGAAAGTTGTGACTGTTGGGCAGTTCAAAATTGGTTTGATCCATGGGCATCAAGTTATTCCTTGGGGAGATATGGCCAGCTTAGCCCTGTTGCAGAGGCAGTTTGATGTGGACATTCTTATCTCGGGACACACACACAAATTTGAAGCATTTGAGCATGAGAATAAATTCTACATTAACCCAGGTTCTGCCACTGGAGCATATAATGCCTTGGAAACGTGAGTAGTAATTCGGGAATTTTTTAAAGTTAATAATTGCATGTGTGACATTCATGAAGGAGGAATGCAACCATTTCAATAATTACAGCCTTTGGGGCAATCTTCTTGTGATTATTTTCAATATATAACAACTAGAATTCTCCTTGAATCCAAATTGTTATAAATTGAAATTTTTAGTGCTGGTGCTTTTTAGTACAAAACACTGACGTTATTTATATTTTTTTCCAGAAACATTATTCCTTCATTTGTGTTGATGGACATCCAGGCTTCTACAGTTGTCACTTATGTGTATCAGCTAATTGGAGATGATGTGAAAGTAGAACGAATTGAATACAAAAAATCTTAAAAGCCAGGCCTGTCTTGCTGTTTTTTTTTTTTTCATTCCCCTGTTCAAATCAAGTAATTAAACATGAGCCACAAAATTGTATCACTTTTATAATATTTTGCAGTAAAATATATCATCTTGTTAATACAATGTTCTAAGCTTCTTGTAAACTATAAGAATATATTCTGTTTCCATATTTGATTTCTATGAAAAAATGTCCATCATACAGTAAATGGTCATGCGTTAAGAAAAATTTATCCTTGTAAATATCTTCAAAGTTGATTATCTGGAACTTTATTACAAAAGTAGTGCATGAGGAAAATGAATCTAGATTTTCTTGTATACGTTTTTCTCTCCAGTAATAAACAGTTACCTTTCATTTATACTTCCTTGATAAGCTGTGTTTTAATTTTTAAAAATCATGAAAATGAGAGACCATATGAAACTGCGCCTAAGCATTAAAGTGATGAGGTAGATGGGTTGACTTTTGGGGCTCTCTCATTTCTCACAATGCTCTAGAGGTCATAATGTTGGGCTCAGATTTGATTTTCTAAAAAATATACTATATTGACATATTAGCAATAATTCCTCAAGCTGTTTCTTTAAATTGCCCTATTCCTATATTTCAGGTTTTAATTGTGTATGTACACACACATACACACACACACACATATATATATTTTTAAACCAGCGTTTAGAAAGGAAGCACAGTAGAGTGAATATATAATGTAATGTAAAGAGTCTTCTTGGTACAATTACTTCCAACTTACTCTGGTTTGAGAGTCCAAGCGTTTGGCAATTTTCATAAAATAGAGCAAGTTGATACTTCCCATTTTTAAGTTGTATTCAAGCAGTAAATATCAAGTGCTATTTTGTATCAGACTTTCAGAGCTTTCCTTAACCAGATCAAGAAAATACTTGGGGCCCCTGGGTGGCTTAGTGGGTTAACCCTCTGCTTTCGGCATGGGTCATGATCCCAGGGTCCTGGGATCGAACCCCTCATCAGGCTCTCTGCTCAGCAGGGAGACTGCTTCCCCCCCCCCCCTTTCTGCCTGCCTGTCTGCCTGCTTGTGATTTCTGTCTGTCAAATAAATAAAATATTAAAAAAAAAAAAAAGAATATACTTATAGGGGATTCTCAGGTTTTTGTTCTAGGACTTACTATATGGAGAAAAAGAATTAAGCAATTTATTGGACAGATTTAAAGAAAAATAATACAGTTTTAAGCGACAAGAAAATTTTTAATTGTATCTAGCTAGAAATACAAGCATATATTACACATAACTTTTGTTACACAAATATCATTAGTACATGGAACTACATCAACCAGTTAATTACACTGTTGTAAACATTTCTGAACAAACTAAAATTACTTAATGACTTCACGGTGAGTAACAATACTATCCTAAATGTAGAAAGAGGACACAATTCACAACCCTCCCCCCCTTTGGCACCTTATCAATTCACAAGACTCAAGTTCACATCAGGTGTTCTCCTTGTTCTTCAATTGACATCGATTGCATACATTTATTTAGCAAATCTTCTTCCTTTTTTTCTTCATTCATGTATGATTCAGAATCATTTGTAGAAACTGTAAGAAAAATAAGTTTATAATGTCTGTTTTGGAAATACAGGTGTATTTCCTGAAAATGGAGATTTGTATATAAGAACAGCCTTCAAAATGACCTATCTTAGTAATAACCCTTTCACAAAAACAAATGGCTTGCAATTTTCAAAACTTAACCACTTCCTCCCCCCAAATCCCTTACATTCCCAGTAAGTACTATATTCAGCCAAGTTATTGTATAGCACATTTTCTGTCACTAAGTCCTAAGTCCTATATTGTCTTCACTTGTCAAAATCTTTTGGTTACAGGAAAGTCATAGCTTCAGCATTCCCCTCTCCGTAAGCATTAAGTTCCTACTCCTCTCTCAGGGATCACAGGGACTTTCCTCCCACCTGGGTTCCTCCAGCTATTATTTTGGGACCTAGACTTACTTTTTCCCCTGCCATAACCCTCATTTCTTGGACTGTCACACAGCATTGGGATAGGGGTTCTGAAGGCCTGACTTCCCTACTTCCTATTTTCTTCCCTACTCACTGTAGGAACAACTACAACATTGTTTAACTTCCACTTAATCCTTCCCACTTTATCAGTTCTGAGGAATCCTTCTGAGCATTCTTTCTTCCCCTTTGATTTTCTTTCTTCCCCTTTTGACTTTCCCCTTTGGCCCTTTTCATTTTGTAGTCTTCTGAACTTGAAGGATCCTTGGGCACCTGGGTGGCTCAGTGGGTTAAGCCGCTGCCTTCAGCTCAGGTCATGATCTCAGGGTCCTGGGATTGAGCCCTGCATCGGGCTCTCTGCTCAGCAGGGAGCCTGCTTCCCCTTTTCTCTCTATGCCTACCTGCCTCTTTCCTACTTGTGAGCTCTGTCAAATAAATAAATAAAAATTTTTTAAAATGCTGATGAACCGGGGCACCTGGGTGGCTCAGTGGGTTAAGCAACTGCCTTCGGCTCAGGTCGTGATCTCAGGGTCCTGGGATCGAGTCCCGCATCAGGCTCTCTGCTCAGCAGGGAGCCTGCTTCCCTCTCTCTCTCTCTGCCTGCCTCTCTGTCTACTGTGATCTCTGTCAAATAAATAAATAAAATCTTTAAACAAAAAAATGCTGATGAACCTGTAGGATCCTTTATGCTGATACTTACCAACTCTGGACTTAATCTGAGTTGCTCTGCAAAATTTTGATACCACTTGGTTGGCTTGCTTCCTGGTGTGTTGAATATTAAACAAAATTTATATATAGGTGATACAGCCCTCATGAACTATGATGCCATACAAAATACTTTGTCCCATCCAAAAATGGCACTATCTCATAAAAGTGCTATGGCTTGAAAAAGTCATGTTTATGGCTCTGGGTTCTAACAAATTCATTCTGTTAAAGTCTCTGATATTGTAAATACCTTTGTTTAGAAGTACCTTGAATCTTACTCCCCTGAGGTGAGTATGTTCTTTTAAATGAAAGCAGAAACTGTATTTCATACTCACTTGGAGAATTATAAGCAAATCACATTCTAAATTTTAATGTCTTCTGTAATAGAAATGAAATTAATGGGTTTAATATTTTTTAAGCATAAGACTTTCAAAATGCATTTTTAAAATTCCACATTTACCTGATTGCATGAACAGTTTGCCTGGTTTTCTAAAAATCTTCAGTGACTTACATCTTGTTTTAGATGCATATCCAGTTTTTAAACTATAAGAAAGAGAAGCATCTTAATTGGGATCAGCAAAATCAACAGCTGTCTAATGCATGTGGAGGACCATACAAATTGTTTTTATTAAGCTGCCAGCATCACCAAAAAGACTCTTTCAGTCTCCTATGAGTAATTAGCCCTGAAACACAAAGCTAACTATTTTAGTGCAGGTTGAATAATCAGTCTTCTTATTCTCTTTTTTTCTTATTTCCTTTTTTTGTTTATAGTTTTCTCCTGTGCCGAAGCAACCATATGCTCCTTCTGGAAGTATTTGTACTATTTTGAATTTAAGTGGAAATTACTGAAAAGGCCAGTCTTGCCTATCTCTAGCTGATCAAGAAATTTTTACAATTCCACAAAATGTGTTCTAAAAAGAGTGGCATATTCCAGTGAGATCAGTAAAGAGACTCGAAGATCCTTTTGTGCTTTTCGTCTAACCTCTTCTGAATTTAGCCAAATGAACCCATTAGGAAACAAGCTTTAATCTCATTTAGCTACCGTTCCAATAAAATTGGGGTGTATTTTCCTCTTTTTAAACAACAAGAAACAGACCCTTCTTTGTTTCTCACTGGTCGCCAAAGGGAATGCTGTAGGATCATTTCCGGTGCGGGTACAGCGGCCATGTCAAGGGTCCCTGAGTCCACTCTCTCCAGTTGGTGTCGCCATGTGGTGCAGGGGTAATGCTGCTTCTGTGAGTAACGAGAACCGAGGCGGCTCCTGTGATGAGTGAGGATACCTGTCATACAGATCACCTCTGTTAGAAGACCCTCTGGTGTCTTGTGAGAACTAGGGAGAAACGAACGAGGTGCACCTGCCTGGCTTTTGTGAGCTGTGCTGGATCACGTGCATGTACTGCCTCTTCATCAATGTCCGCAGATAGTTGGCGTTATAGATCTTAGCGATGCTACACAGATAACGCTTCTGGCCTGTGGTGAGGTCTGGATGCTAAAAGACAAGATTTATAGGCACTGTAGAACAAGAGGTTGGCAAAATTCCTCATCTGAAAGGGTGAATGTTCAGGAGAGCTGCACCACACGTACATTTTGCTTATTCAAATTCAGCTATGCTAATCTGGCCGAAAAGAGAAAGAAATGGCCATTTAAACAGCACACGTGGGTCCACCTGCCGTTTCCACTCAAGTGATTCTGATGTGTCTGAGGGGTGAGAACCACTGCCCTAGGAGAGTAAGGAGAGTAGGGATATGCTGCTCTGTCCGTGAGTCTTAGCTCCTGTGTGCCTCAGTGAATGTAGGCTTCTTGCCCTCTAAATACAATTTTTGAGATATCCTGTGGCATCTGAAAGCGACTCAACTACTCTACTTGGTCTTAACTAAAGAAACAGTCTTGGGGCGTCTGGGTGGCTCAGTGGGTTAAAGCCTCTGCCTTCAGCTCAGGTCATGATCCCAAGGTCCTGGGATCGAGCCCCACATTGGGCTCTCTGCTCAGCAGGGAACCTGCTTCCTCCTCTCTCTAACTGCCTCTCTGCCTACTTGTAATCTCTGTCTGTCAAATAAATAAATAAAATTTAAAAGAAAAAAGAAACAGTCTTTTCTAGCACCAGAAGAATAACTGTCTGTGTTGAACATACTGAGAGATAGTCTATGGGTCTTTGGTAAAAGTAATTTTAACTAAGATTTTCACTTGCTGATTTTAGAAGATAACACTCACTTAAAATGTATATATATGTGTGTATACACAGGATTTACTGAACTGAATAGGTAAATCCAGGGAAAAGTCAAAATGTTGGTCAGATAAATTGACCAATTTGCACAAATCTATTGTAATCTTCATTTGCACTGCTCTCACAACGATACTTCTGGCAGTTATGACCTTTAATAATGGGTAATAGAGGTTAGACCGTCTTAAAATGCTGACAGCCATTTTCTTTATTTGCTTCTTTCTAATTTTGCAGACCTTCAGTGGAATCTGAATGAAAATGAGTCTGGGTTTCCATCTCTGGAATGTAACTTTCCTTATCATAAAGCCCTCAAAGAACTCTTAGGATAAAGAATCTAGGGACGCCTGGGTGGCTCAGTGGGTTAAAGCCTCTGCCTTCGGCTCAGGTCATGATCCCAGGATCCTGGGATCGAGCCCGCATCAGACTCTCTGCTCAGCGGGATGCCTGCTTCCCTCTCTCTCTCTGCCGGCCTCTCTGCCTACCTGTGATCTCTCTCTCTGTCAAAGAAATAAATAAAATCTTAAAAAAAAAAAAGAATCTATAATGATAAAAATCCTTGTATTCATTTCATGAGTTTACTCAGCAGACAGTTATGGACTCCTGGATGTATGCTGAGTGTACCTTATCTTCTGAAGTGCCTTACCCTCTAAGTAGCTCATCTTCAATAATAAGTTCATCTCTGAATACAAAGAATTTGGTACTTCAACAAAATATTGGTATTTAGTTAGCATACCTTTAGAAAGGACGCATCTGTCATTGATTTAGGGATGTGAATTGCTTGAATTTGAGGAGTTTTCCACAACTCTTGCAGCTTGGCTATGTGTGTGTTCACTTTGTGTCCATCTTTGATTCTGTCTGTAGGCAAGGACATATTATGTGAATTGCATGAGCAAACATCAGCTCAATAAACTGATTATTAATATCTATATATTTACATGGGTCTGTGATTATCCTGGAGTAGGAGTATGAGTCATACTGTTAAATTTGAAGAGATTGTATGATATGGCCATTTGGTTTTAGAGCATACAAAACTCTTAAGATATTTATGAACATTTACTACATATATGTCATTATATAGAGACTACATTATTTTGAGCTCAGCTGAGAGGCAAACTGTTGACAGTAGCTTATTTTTGTTAGCTGACTGTATGTCAGACCACATTAAACAGGAATATTCATGCAGAACTTGCACTGTAAAGATTTACAGCAATATTTTATCATTCATTTGAGCATATAGTATTAAAGTCAAGATAGAATAACACAAATTTTATATCTTTAATGAGACAGTGTTAAAAGGGCTTTGTAGAATTTTACTAAAACGTATTTTTACACAGTTTCAGTTGTTTCAATGTTTTTAATACTGATGTGGATAGATTAAAAGAACAGTCATTTAATAAAAATAAAAGTTGAGGCATATCTCGAGGAATGAAACTAGTTTTCAGTTTCAGATATTGCAACCAGAAACTTAATTTAGGGTATAAACTTCAGTAACACTTTGGGGAAAAACAATATCTGGGAAAATTTAACTAGTAAATAACTCTTTATAACACTCCCCTTCTTCTCACATACTCAGTCCCTCCCTCCAGATGGCTTTCTACCACTATGGTTAGTATCACTGTAAATCAGTTTGCATTTTCTTGAGTTTGACATAAGTGGAAACATACAGTAAATATTCTGTTTGTCTAGCTTCTTTCACTCAACATAATTATACTGAAATCAATCAGTGTGTGATATGTAGCAATAGTTCATTTATTTTTATTGTTGGGTTATATTCCAATATATCACAATTTGATTATCCATCCACCTGTAGATGGACATCTGGATTGTTTCCAGTTTTACGCTAGTACAAATAAAGCTGGAAGAACAGATTTCTAAGTTAAAAGCTTGTATTTAGGAAGTCAAATTAAATATCCATGGTTTTGTTTCAGTACTGACAACAAAGGTCACTACAGTTTTACATATTAACTTTATTTATTTCTTCCATATTTTGACAAATTGGGAGAGTTAATTCAGATAAGTAAGGGTTATATGTGCTTTACTGAAGACTAACTAGTTTGCCAACAAATGGAAAATTCACCTGGAAATTATGTTATTATGACCTTTAAGATATAATATGGAGTCTATAATAATAAAATTTAAATTTTAAAAATCCTTTTTCAAGTCATAAATGTGGACTAATTATCTAAGAATATATCTTTGTGTCTCCGCTAATCAATATTTCTGAGATGTGTTATTGTAGCCTGGACTGAAATTCAACTTCTCAAAACCTTGATGGCATTTCTTTACAGAACATGAAACATTTAAAAGTATTAAGGGCTCCTGGGTGGTTCAGTCAGGTAAGCAGCTGACTCTTGATTTAGGATCAGGTCATGATCTCCGGGTCTTGAGAGTGAGCCCCACATCCCAGCAGCAGCAGGGGGCCTCCTTGAGATTCTCTTTCCCTCTGTCCCTCCCCCTCTCAAATAAATAAATCTTTTTAAAAAATAATAGTTAAAGAGAAACAACCAACTGAAAAATGGGCAAAAGACTTGAACAGACTTTGGATGTCTCCAAGGGAGAAAGTACAAATGGCCAATAAACACATGAAAAGATGCTCACTATCGCCACTCGTTAGGGAAATATAAATAAAACAACGATGAAGTCCCATTTCATACTCATAAGGATAACTACCATTTAAAAAAAATGAAAACAAGTGTAAGCTAGCATGTGGAGAAACTCAGACCGTGTGCATTGCTGGTAAGAATGTAAAATGGTGCAGCTACTGTGGAAACAGTGTGGTGGCTCCTCAAAAAATTAAACAATGATCACCATATGGTCCAACAATTCCATTTAAAAATCACAGTATTTATATATATATATATGCATTTTTAGGTATGTATATACACATAGATATGTGTCTGTGTGTTTTTCTCAGCTTCTGTAAGGACTATGCATTTTCCAAGGAAGGGAATGAATCCAGGTTTATAGATCATTGAACTGAAATTGCTCCCCCCTTGGGGCACCTGGATGGCTCAGTGGGTTAAGCCTCTGCCTTTGGCTTGGGTCATGATCTCAGGGTCCTGGGATGGAGCCCCACTTTGTGCTCTCTGCTCAGGAGGGAGCCTCCTTCCCCCTCTCTCTCTGCCCTGCCTCTCTGCCTGCTTGTGATCTCTGTGAAATAAATAAATAAAATCTTAAAAAAAAAAAAGAAGAGAAATTGCTCCCCCCTCAAAAGAAAAAAAAATAGTGATATGCCTTTGGGGGTTTGTCTTACTCTTAATTCCATCAGCTTTATCCTTTATTTCAAGTGAGAGGAAAATAGCAGCATTGAGAAATATTTTATATGCTTTGAAGTTGTTCAAGTTAGAAATGTTTCCTTCAATTTATAAACCCCAGGCCATACTCTGTGCTTTTCAAACATCAATTATAACACAGTTCTTTTCAGATTCGTTGCTATTTTGAAGCACTCTTTTTAAAATGCTTGATGTGAAATGTCTTAACAAGAGAGAAAGAACCTGCTGGATTGCTCTTTGAAAATCTAAAAGACTAAGGTCACCAGGATGCTAATAAAGTCTATTTTTAAAACTCCATTATGTTTGTAGTTATAGCAAAATTAGCATCTCTGAACCATGTATTTTGGTAGGTATCATCTGCTTTATATGTTCTACTTACCAATACCTTTGGAATTCTGATAATAAGAATGTCCAGCTGATCTGTTGGAGGGAAAAAAGGATTTAAATAATATGTAATAATTGACAGCTTTATAAGCATTAAAGTATTTCAAATGAAAAAAGGCAGTATTGCATATGCTTTTTACTTTTCATGTTTCTATCAGATGGAATATCTTGCAAATTTTCTCCTGTAATCCTGGTTATATCCTAATGGCCCCAGGCTTTTTCAAAGTGGGTTATCTGAGGTTTTTACTATACTAGAAAGGATTTATCTTAAGCCAGATTTGGTCTTACTTTTAAGGCCTTTTAATCTAATTCCTGCATTGAGCTCAATAAAGAATTTGGGCTTCTGTGTTATCTGTGGTATTTCCTGGCTCTCTTTACTTTTAATAAAGTAACTTGGATATGAAAAAGACTATCTTCTTCTTTACTGTACATAATTAAGGTATACTGAAATTGATAAATTGGTCTGGAATGTTTCTATTTTTGTACAAGTTCTTTTTTTCTTCTTTCAAATTAAGACAGAACACACATCCTTCCTACTTCCTTCCATTTATTCAGTGACCAAGTGTTCATTGATCTCCTGATATATGAGGATCCAGCACTTAGTCAAATACAATAATGAACAGAAAAGAAATCCGAGACCCCATCTTTAACAGCCTTCTAGGGGCCCCTGGGTGGCTCAGTTAAGCGGCTGATTCTTGATCGGGGTTCAGGTCATGATGATGATCTCGGGGGGGGGGGGGTCCTCACTCAGTGGGGAGTCCGCTTAAGGATTCTCTCTTTCCCTCTGCCCCTCCCCCTCCCGCGGCCTCCGCACTTTCTCTCCCAAATAAATAAGTGTTTTTAAGAAAGTCTTCGATCCACTATATATATGTAAAGTGGTCATGGGTGCAGCAGGAGCCATGACTGTGAGCTTTTGGAGAAACACCCTGCAGCTTTCACTCTTAGGGAATAACTGATGGAAGCCGGGAGGTCCTGAAGACTAGTTGTCATCAGCATCCAGGAAATAATAGTAAAAAAACCTGCTCAAAATAAAATGGATTTATGAAGAAAAACTTCAGGGGGAAGAAAATGTCAAATCAAGGTGCCTCTAATATTCATAATTATCTGTCATATCGGCATTATGAATTCCCTGGACCCAAAGGTGGCTAATGTCGCACACACGGAACTGATTTATTGACTTGGAAACCCTAGATTGAACCTGTTTCTGCTGGGCCCTCAACCCCCTCTTTTTTATAGAGATCCTGTGGGAGACTGCATGTTTTCCAGTAGGTTTCGCAGCGCCCCCTCGAGGCAGAAAAATGCACCCAAGCAATTGTCGCAGTCACCGCGTTTAGTCATTGCACCAACACTCAATCCTACCTCACAAGCCCTTCCCCTAAACAGTGAGTCGGCTTCCATCTGTCCTACCCCGAGCACAACAAAGGTTGTCCCCTCCTCTCACTTCAGTCCACCGGGGACGAGTCCTTTGGAGCAGCCAGCTCCCACCCCCTCCTCCACAGGGGATCACGACCCGGAGCCGGTCATCGTCCTCCCTAACCCTTCAGGGCCCCTCAGCCTCACCCGCCGCCGCCACCCTCGGTCCCGGCCACTGCGGGAGGCTCTGCGGAAGAGCTGCATTCTGTCCAGTCGGACACCGGACCTTGGCCGGGCATCTCCTCCCCGGAGCCCGGACCTCGAGCGGTGTGCGGAAGCAGCTTTCCCCTCTCCCCTCCCCCGTCAGCACGCGTGCGTCAGGCCGGGCGATATTGGGGGTGAAGAGGCGGACGCCGTATTCTAGCCCCCTCCGATGTGCTCCGGACACTGCCCGAATAGCTTCGGGAGAGCGGGGAGGGCAGATGCACGACGCTGGAATAAGTTGGGGGAGGGGCAGTTCTTTAGTTGATTGCGCGCTTGCACGGTTTGTGGCAGGGATTAGTACATGCCCTCTAAAACAGGAGGTGCATTCCAGACCCTCTACAAATTTGCAAATCTTGAGTGTCACCATAAAGGTCAAAGACCAGGACGCAAATGAAGGACCGAAGTCCCCAGCGCAGGGATGCAGAATGTTAGCCGTTATCCGTTATCACCAAGGCAACCAGGCGTCTCTAGCATCCCAACTGCCAATTTCCGCCAGCTACTTCTGCGCACGCGCAAACCGCCTTCCCTGCCCACCTCCCCGCTAGCCCTCCGCCCCCGCACTGAAGTTCCCTGAGAAGGCGTTTCACACGAGATTTGACCTGCGGGACGCTCCGTAGTCAGGGACGTGCTAGAACAGAAGGCACAAAAAGACTTTGGATTGCGATTGGTTCGCACGTGGGGTTCCCGGAACTCAGTGAGCGCCGCGCGAAGGCTGAAGGGAGCGGGGCGGTCAGCTTCTGTTGTGAGGCGGGCGGCACGGACCACCGGGACCGCAGACATGCCTCGGTATGCGCAGCTGGTCATGGGCCCGGCTGGCAGCGGGAAGGTGAGGATTTGGTCGGAGAAGAGAAAAGTCGGAGAGCTCGTGGGAGGCAGGGAGGGGATCCTGGGGTCAAGCAGGGACGTTCTGGTCCAGACCGCGGGACCGATGCGTGCTCTGGGGATCCTTGGGCTTTTGGCTTGGCTTCTGCAGTCTGGGCTGTAGTGCTCGTCGTTGTGGTATTCAAAGGGGAGTAACTAACGGTGGTGCTAACGTTTAAATTCTACTTATGCCCCAGATCCTGCTTTTAAACTCCCAATTCATTTCCAGAACAACGCTGTGAGAGAACTCCTGTTATTCCCATTTTTACGGATGGGAATTTTACAGAAAATGAGATACAGAAAGGTTAAGTTCTTTGCCCAGATCCCAGAACTACTAAGTGACGGCTGGAATTTGCATCCAGTTTTGTGTAATTCCAGAATCCGTCCCTGTCCCCCTCATAGAAAGTTCAAGTGAGGTCTCATTAAATCACTGTTTCTCAGAGCTTGACACATGGACTTCTGATATATAGAGACGATTTTAGGAGGTACATGGGCCTAACATTAATGAACATTGAATCATATTGAGAAAATTACTCCCTTTTCAATCCTCTTTCAGTTTGCATTGAAGTGAAATTGTCAGTTGGATGCTTGTATACCTTTAATACTTCTTTAATCCAGTCTCTTCAGAGATAAGATTTTAGAGCTTTTGACCTTTTTATTTAGCCAGAACAGAAAGAGCTTTAAGGGATTTTATGGTTACCTTCATGTTATAACTGGTATTCTATTTACAATAGAGGTGTGATTTTTTTTCTTGTGAACAAGTATGAGTGGAGTAATATGAGAGACATTCAAATATAGAAATGGGTGAAGGTGTTAGTCAAATAACAGAAGTGTGAGAAGCACTGGAGTCTGTGGAGGTGTTGTTTGGCTTCAGTCTTTTTTTTTTTTTTTTTTAATTCATTTGACAGAGAGAGATATCACAAGTAGGCAGAGAGAGAGAGAGGAAGCAGGCTCCCTGCTGAGCAGACAGCAGGCTCCCTGCTGAGCAGACAGCCCGATGCAGGGCTCAATCCCAGGACCCTGGGACCATGACCTGAGCCGAAGGCAGAGGCTTTAACCCACTGAGCCACCCAGGCGCCCCTGGCTTCAGTCTTGAACACATTGTTCTAAGGTCAAGCCTTAGAACAATGTGTTCAAGACTCCTCATATGTAGGAGATCCACATATGACTGTAATGTAGCCCTTGCCTACCCAAAGTCTGTAGTCTACTTGGGAAGATTGATAGATGCCTTGCCAATTAAAACATAGTGTGAGGGGCGCCTGGGTGGTTCAGTGGGTTAAAGCCTCTGCCTTCGGCTCGGGTCATGATCCCAGGGTCCTGGCATCGAGCTCCGCATCGGGCTCTCTGCTCAGCGGGGAGCCTGCTTCCCTTCTTCTCTCTCTGCCTGCCTCTCTGCCTACTTGTGATCTCTGTCAAATAAATAAAATCTTTATTTATTTTTTTTTAATTTTATTTATTTATTTGACAGACAGAGATTACAAGTAGGCAGAGAGGCAGTCAGAGAGAGGAGGAAGCAGGCTCCCTGCTGAGCAGAGAGCCCGATGCGGGGCTCGATCCCAGGACCCTGGGATCATGACCCGAGCCGAAGGCAGAGGCTTTAACCCACTGAGCCACCCAGGTGCCCCTAAATAAAATCTTTAAAAAAAATAAATAGGGCGCCTGGGTGGCTCAGTGGGTTAAGCCGCTGCCTTCGGCTCAGGTCATGATCTCAGGGTCCTGGGATCGAGTCCCGCATCGGGCTCTCTGCTCAGCAGGGAGCCTGCTTCCCTCTCTCTCTCTCTCTGCCTGCCTCTCTGACTACTTGTGATTTCTCTCTGTCAAATAAATAAATAAAATCTTTAATAAATAAATAAATAAATAAAACGTAGTGTGATTGCATGGAGAGGGCCTCCTTTTCGGCAGAGAGAATAGTATGTCACAAAGGTCACTGAGCATGATAGAAGTTATTTTCTATATTCCAGATGAATTTTCAGACTGATTATGTTAGACAAGTACTTCCCTACAGATTTTTGATGCCTACTTTTAGAAGTACCCCTGACGTGTTCTCTGTGCTAGTCACTGTTCTGGACCCTAGGGATTGTATAGTGAACAAAACACACACACACACACACACAAATCTCTGCTCTGGGAGAGTTTATATCCAAATATATTAAGTGAATTAGAAATAATTATCAAGCATTTATTATGTACCAGGTACCATGCTGGTCCTAGGCCTATAAAACTGAGTAAAAGACAGCCCTGCCTTTAAACAGAAAGTGGGAAAAAAAGACAAGTAGCCTAGAAATTTTAACATAGTATGTTAAGGACTAAATGAGGGATAAGGAATTCACTAAACCAAAAGTTGGCAAACTGATAGCCCACCTCTAGACTATTTATTGACCTCAGTGTGCTCTCATTTGGAAATACTTCCCCTTGCTTGGCAAGCACATTCACATCTCTTGGCTTAAACATACCCCCCTCTCTCTGCCCCCCACTGAAACATCCCTGACTACCCTACTTAGAGCTTTGTTTGGACTGTAATCATCTTGGTGGAGACATTGTGTGTTAGGTGCTGCATGGTATGATCAGAAGTCTTCCCTTTAAATTCCACGTGTTGCATGTTAGAGCAGCAAGGAACCTTAGTGGTCGTGGAGGCCATCCCAGTTAGAGACAAGAAAAGTGCGGGGGCCGGAAGGGTGGGGTGCAGCACCTGGCTGGTTCATTTGGTGGATCCCACAACTGATCCTTGATTTTGGGGTTAAGTGTGAGCCCTGCGTTGGGTGTAGAGATTACTTAAGAATAAAACCTTTTTAAAGAAAAAGAAAGAAGAGGAAACTGAGGGGCAAAGTAGAGAAGCACTTTGGCTAAAGTTATCCATGAGTCCCAGCCATGTCAGGATCTGCAGCCCAGTTAGGTGTCCCGACTCCCAGCCTGGTACCTTTCCTGTTTTCAGTCGGCTTCTTGGTCAGTGAAAGCATAGTTTTGACCTTTGTGGACACTGACCAAGGGATATAGGGTGTCCCTTTTGGGATGCAGGCGGTAGCACTACACTGCCTGTCGCTTTGACCCCCTCGTGCCTTGTGACGTTACAGAGCACCTACTGTGCCACCATGGTCCAGCACTGTGAAGCCCTCAATCGGTCCGTGCAAGTTGTGAACCTAGATCCTGCAGCAGAACACTTCAACTACTCCGTGATGGCTGGTGAGTCCTAAGCAGAGCCTCCACACTCCTTGAGGAGAAATAGGGGGGTGGAGAGGCCACGAGTGCTGGCTGCTTGGCACAGAAGCTGAAAACGTAATTATTATAGTCTGCTGCCCTATTCCATGGTGAACAATATGAGGCTGAATGTCATTTGGTGACATCCACTCATGATGACATGTGCGACAGTATCCTTTCTTGGTCTTTAGATTAGGAATTAAGTGAGTAGAGTCCTCCCTCCTCTCTCATCACACTTCCCTTCTGTCCCCTTCCATGCTTAGTCCTGCTGTGGTGAATCAGGTTTACTGCAAATCGTAGTATAAGTGAGCAGCTTAACTGTTTCAAGTTTTTAAAAATTCTTTCAGGTGGACCTCCTGTTCTTTCTCTCTAAAAAAAGAAAAAGAAGGGCGCCGGGGTGGCTCAGTGGGTTAAAGCCTCTGCCTTCGGCTCAGGTCACGATCTCAGGGTCCTGGGATCAAGCCCCACATCGGGCTCTCTGCTCCCTGGGGGAGCCTGCTTCCTCCCTCTCTGTCTCTGCCTGCCTCTGTCTGTCTACTTGTGATCTCTCTGTCAAATAAATAAATAAGTAATCTTTAAAAAAATAAAAAAATAATTTTTTTTTTTTTTTAGATTTTTTATTTATTTATTTGACAGAGAGAGATGACAAGCAGGCAGAGAGGCAGGCAGAGAGGGAGAGGAGGAAACAGGCTCCCTGCTGAGCAGAGAGCCCAATGCAGGGCTCGATCCCAGGACCGTGGGATCATGACCTGAGCCGAAGGCAGCGGCTTAACCCACTGAGCCACCCAGGCGCCCCTAAAAAAATAAAAATTTTTTAAAAAGAATTTTATTTACTTAATTTTTTTAGCGGGACAGGGAGAGGAAGAGAGAGAATCTTAAGCAGGGTCCACGCCCAGTGCAGAACCCAACTTGGGGCTTGATCTCACAATTGTGAGATCATGTCCTGAGCCAAAAATCAGGAGTTGGACACTTAGCTGACTGAGCCACCCAAGCGCCCCTCAAATAAAATTCTTTTAATTTATTCATTCAGATGTCTTTTGAACACCTATTTTTGCCAGACACCAGGGTTCTAGCAGAGAACAAGGCAGACATTATCCTAGTTTTCATGGACTTTTTAGCAGGGAGATGAGCAAAGGGATAAACATTACAGATAGTGATAAGGACTGCAAATTGGCCGATGAGAGGGAGTAACTGGGGAAGTTGTTTTAGGAAGGATAGTTGAGAAGAAATCTCAAGAAGAGAGATTTGGGCCCAGACCCGAAGATAGTAATGTCCTCGCCAAGCTGGGGAGAGGCCTTCCAAGATGAGGGAACTTTAGGTCAGTAAATAGCCTAGAGATAGGAAGGGGTTTGGTATGTTTCAGAAAAAGCAAAGATGTCAATGAGCTGGAGCATCAGGAGTGAAGGTAAGAAGCAGGTCGGTGCTAGTAGGACAGGAGAAGTTTGGGTTCTGTCCTGTTTTGTTAGTCCGTTTGAACTGCCTTAACAAAATACCACAGTTGGGGCAGCTTAGAAAAAACAGAAATGTATTTCTCATGGTTCTGGAGGTTGGATGCCCAAGACCAGGGCACCAACATAGTCAGGTTCTGGTGAAGGTCCTCTTCTAGGTGGCAGACTGCCAACTGCCCACTGTGTCATCACATGATGGAAGGGGACAAGGGATCTCTCTGGGGATTTATTAGAGCACTAATCCCATTCATGAGGCACCATCCTCATGATCCAGTTGCCTCCCAAAAGCCCCACCTCCTCTTAGTATCACCTTGGGCATTCAGTTCTCAACATCAAAATTTTGAGGGAACGCAGACATTCAATCTGTAGCATTGAACAGGAGAATGCCATTGGAGGGTTGAAACCAGGGAGAAGATTGACATCTGATTATTTTAAAGATAACCAGCTCTCAGGGCACCTAGGTGGCTCAGTCAGTTAGGTATCTGCCTTTGGCTCACGTCATGATCCCAGGGTCCTGGGATCAAGTCCCAGATCAGTCTCCTTGCCCAGCGGGGAGCCTGCTTCTCCTTCTCCCTCTGAATGCCACTCTCCCTGCCTGACATTAATAAATAAGTAAAATCTTAAAAAAAGAAAAAAAGAACTACTTTAAAAATAAATAAATAAAGCTAACTGGCTCTCCAATGAAAAATGGACTCTAGGGCGTCAGAGGTAGAAGCAGGGACGAGCAGGCTGGCTATTGCACACATCCGAGAGGCTTGTATTAGTGTGGTCATGGTGGAGATAGAAGCAGATGGATTCAGTATCTACTTTGCAAGTAGAATTAGCAGCATTTTGTGGGAGACTGAACCAGAAGGG
The DNA here is from genome assembly GCF_009829155.1 of Mustela erminea. Lineage (NCBI taxonomy): Eukaryota > Metazoa > Chordata > Mammalia > Carnivora > Mustelidae > Mustela > Mustela erminea. The sequence goes on from NC_045626.1 coordinate 84,611,124, forward strand.
TGTAAGAAAGGGAGAAAACACCAAGGGTGGCTCTTACTAAACTGTGACTGTCATACTAGATATGTGACTTGAATTGCGGAAGAGAGTGTGTGATAGCATTTATCAGGAAGGAAGATAAGTCTGTTCAGGTTTGGGGCCATTCTCTTTTCACTTACTAAGCTTGAGACATCTGATAGATATCTAAAAGGTGATGTCAAGGGGGCGCCTGGGTGGCTCAGTGGGTTAATCCTCTGCCTTCGGCTCAGGTCATGATCTCAGGGTCCTGGGATCGAGCCCCGCATCGGGCTCCCTGCTCAACAGAGAGCCTGCTTCCTCCTCTCTCTGCCTGCCTCTCTGCCTGCTTGTGATCTCTCTCTCTGTCAAATAAATAAATAAAATCTTTAAAAAATAAAAATAAAAGGTGATGTCAAGGAACCAGTTGGATACAGTAGTCTGCAACAAGGTCTGGCTTAGAGTTATAAATATGCGAGTCAGCAGCATATAGACAGGACGTAATGCTCAAGGACTAGGTGAGATCATTTTAGGAGGAAATATGCTGAGAGAAGAGAACCCAAAACCAAGCCTTGAAGTTGTCTGATCATCAGAGGTCTGGAGGGGGTGGTGGAGTCCGTAAGGTCAGAGGAAAGCCAGGAAAATGTAGCATTGCAGAAGCCAGGAGGAGAGACTGAAGAAATAGCTTGTGTGCTTGGTTATGTCAGGCATGGCTGTGAAGTTGTAGAAGATGAGGACGGAGAAGTGGCTGTTAGATGTGGCGGCGTGGAGATGGAGGCGACTTTGCCTAGCAGTTTCTGTGGCGTGGTTTGAAGAGTGACCTGAAGGTGATGGCCGCATCCGCGGAGGAGATGGGGAAGTTTCGGTGTGGAGGGAGAACTGGAGGGGTAGGAGGGTCAAGGGAGGTTGCCTTTTAACACTGGAGATGCTAACCGGAACGGGCTTGATTTGTGAACAGAAACATCCGGTAGAGCAAGAGAAACTGAAAATGCCAGACAGTGGGAATAACTTCAAGAGTGAGAAAGGGGAGGGAGATCCCAAACAAGTGGGGAGTTTTCCCTTCGCTGGGAGTAGGGTGGGTTTTTTTTTTCCTTCAAAGTTTTATTTTTAAGTAATCTCTATACCCAGCACAGGGCTTGAACTCACAGCCCTGAGATCAAGAGTCGCAGGCACCACCGACTGAGCCACCAGGTGCCCCAGGAACAGGATGCTTCTTTTGTAACTAAAGGGAAGGCAGGGTGGAAGATACTGTGTGATACTGTAATACTGGTGAGAACACGAGAAATGCACTTTGGTTGGCTTCTGATTTCTGTTAATGACACGTGTGCCCTCAGGACATGATTGTGGCTGGAGGTGGGCGCACATGAGGTCGGGGAGGCAGGGGCTAAAAGAAGAGGAGGAGGTATGAAAGAGTCCTCTTCTGTAGGGAAAGGGATTGCTGGGGCGCCTGAGTGGCTCAGTCAGTTAAGCATCCAACTCTTGATTTTGGGTCAGGTCATGATCAGGGCCGGGAAATTGAGCCCCGTGTTGGGCTCCACACCAAGCATAGAGTCTGCTTAAAATTCTCTCTCTCCCTCACTCTCTGCCCCTCAAAAAAAAAAAAGTCTTGCTTTTCTTTGGGATCATTTGGTCGCACCCAACAGAAAGCACTGAAGCCAGCTTACGTAAAGTGAGGATATTCATTGATTGATTGACTAACTGATTTTTATTTATTTATTGAAGATTTTATTTATTTATTAATTGACAGAGAGAGTCGCAGGAAGAGAGGGAACACAAGCTAGGGGAGAGGGAGAAGCACACATCCCACCGAGCAGGAAGCCCAACGTGGAGCTCCATCCCAGGACCCTGGGATCATGACCTGAGCTGAAGGCAGGTGCTTAGTGACTGAGCCACACAGGTGCCCCAAGGAGGATTTTTTTTAAGAAGGAATTGGTGGGGGGGCACTGGGTGGCTCAGTTGTTTAGTATCTGCCTTGGGCTCAGGTCATGATCCCAGGGTCCTGAGATCAAGCCCCACATCAGGCTCCCTGCTCTGTGGGAAGCCTGCTTCTCCTTCTCCCATTCCCCGCTGCACCTTGTGTGCTGCTCCCCCTGCTATGTTCCCTCTCCTGCTATGTCTGTCTCTGTTAAATGAATAAATAAAATCTTTTTTAAAAACGAAAATTTAAAAAAAAAAGAAACAACAACTAACAAACTGAAGGTGGTTTTCGCTCTGTCTCTGCCTTTTTCTCCCTCTTACAGACCAGCTTTCTCAGCTTCGGGGGGCCCAGCAAGGTGCCACAAACTCAGGTTCCCATCACTTTCTGGTCCAGATGTCTTTTTTTTTTTTTTTAAGATTTTATTTATTTATTTGACAGAGATCGCAAGTAGGCAGAGAGGCAGGCAGAGAGAGAGGGGAGAGCAGGCTCCCCGCTGAGCAGAAGGCCAGACGCGGGGCTCGATCCCAGGCCCTGAGATCATGACCCGAGCCGAAGGCAGAGGCCCCAACCCACTGAGCCACCCAGGCGCCCCCCTCCAGATGTCTTAATGACTGACTGTGTCCTTGAGTCATCCTTTTAGAAGATCCAGTTTCATTGTCTCCACCTGAGTCAGAGATTTACCCCTCAGATAGGGAGAGGAAGTGCATAAGAAGGTATTAGCCACCAAAAAAAATAAATAAATAAATAAAATAAAAAAGAAGGTATTAGCCACCTAAACGTCGCTATGAGTGAGGCAGTTCTCTGTGAACAGATATTGTAGGTTTGTGCACAAACATTAAAAACCTGTGGGAGGGGCGCTTGGGTGGCTCAGTGGGTTGAGCCGCTGCCTTCGGCTCGGGTCATGATCTCAGGGTCCTGGGATCGAGTCCCACATCGGGCTCTCTGCTTAGCAGGGAGCCTGCTTCCTCCTCTCTCTCTCTCTGCCTGCCTCTCTGCCTACTTGTGATCTCTCTCTGTCAAATAAATAAAATCTTTAAAAAAAAAAAAAAAACCTGTGGGAGAACGTTGTAAATACAGATTTCCAAAATTAGTAGAAGAGAACTATGCATATACCTGAATCTTTATGCCCCTGCTGTTGGTGATTAAGCTACGTTATCTCATAGAGCCTTCATCATTCAACCCCAGGATATATGATTTGTCCCTCATTTTATAAATAAAGTGAGGCATGAAGAAGTTAAGTAGCTTCCCTGAGGTCGTGTTAAGAAACAGCAATTGGGGGAGGCGCCTGGGTGGCTCAGTGGGTTAAAGCCTCTGCCTTCGGCTCAGGTCGTGATTCCAGGGTCCTGGGATTGAGTCCCACATCTGGCTCCTTGCTCAGCAGGGAGTCTGCTTCTCTTTCTGCCTCTCGCTCTTTTGCTCCCCTGCTTGTGCTCTTGACAAATAAAATCTTAAAAAAAAAAAAAAAAAATCAAAAAACAACTATTGGTTTTCTTGGTTTGGGGTTTTTTTTTTTAATTTTTATTTTTTTTATTTATTTGACAGACAGAGATCACAAGTAGGCAGAAAGAGAGAGGAGGAAGCAGGCTCCCCGCCGAGCAGAGAGAGAACCTGATGCGGGGCTTGATCCCAGGACTCTGGGATCATGACCTGAGTTGAAGGCAGAGGCTTTAACCCACTGAGCCACCCACGCGCCCCTGGTTTTGTTTTAATCATTTTAGAATAGGTAGTATATATTGTTGTGGTTTAAAATGCAAAAGGTACAGAAGAGTAAGTATTCAGTAAAATGTCTCCCAGGTCTATGTCCCAGTAATTGGCTCCCCTCCCTGCAGGAACCCAGTGTTGCCAGTTTCTAGGGTGTCTTTCCATAGAGAATCTATGGATATAAAATCAGATATATGTATTATTATATATATGTAGCAGATCTTTGTCTTTTTGTTGTTGTTGCTGTTGTTAACACAAGTGATGGCATTTTTTTTTTTAAGATTTTTATTTATTTGACAGAGAGAGAGATCACAAATAGAGAGGCAGGCAGAGAGAGAGAGGAAAGCAAGCTCCCCACTGAGCAGGGAGCCCGATGCAGGGCTCGATTCCAGGACCCTGGATTATGACCGGAGCGGAAGGCAGAGGCTTTCACCCACTGAGCCACCCAGGCATCCCATCACATCCATATTTAAAGAGCTTCTTGGCGGGGCGCCTGGGTGGCTCAGTGGGTTAAGCCCCTGCCTTCGGCTCGGGTCATGATCTCGGGGTCCTGGGATCGAGTCCCGCATTGGGCTCTCTGCTCAGCGGGGAGCCTGCTTCCCTTCCTCTCTCTCTCTGCCTGCCTCTCTACCTACTTGTGATCTCTCTCTATCAAATAAATAAATAAAATCTTTTTTAAAACAAAATAAATAAAGAGCTTCTCCTTTTAATGGTTACATAGGAGTCCGTTGTCTGGGTGTACAGTTATTAAATTGGTTCCCACAAATACTACTACAGTGAATAATCATAAACAGATACAGTTTTTATACATGTGAGTTTTTATATAATTATTAACTACCACTAACAAGGGAAACAATTTTTGTTTTTTTTGTTTTTTTTTTTTTAAAGATTTTATTTATTTATCAGAGAGAGAGGGGGAGAGAGCGAGCACAGGCAGACAGAATGGCAGGCAGAGGCAGAGGGAGAAGCAGGCTCCCTGCTGAGCAAGGAGCCTGATGTGGGACTCGATCCCAGGGCGCTGGGATCATGACCTGAGCCGAAGGCAGCTGCTTAACCAAACCAGCCACCCAGGCGTCCCGGGAAACAATTTTTGAATGGATATTCTTATATTCTGGGCCCTGTCTATCTTTTGCAGACATCCGGGAACTGATTGAGGTAGATGACGTCATGGAGGATGACTCTCTGCGATTTGGTCCCAACGGAGGATTGGTATTTTGCATGGAGTACTTTGCCAATAATTTTGACTGGCTAGAGAGCTGTCTTGGCCACGTGGAGGATGACTATATCCTTTTTGACTGTCCAGGTAAGTCAGCAATTTGAATGTGCCATGTTCTTGAAGTTGTGCTAATTCTGTCCCAAGTGAGAGAAAGTGGACTGAGCCTTCCTAGCTCTTAACTACACTGCAGTGAGATGCAAAGCTCTTATTTACTGGCTCTCACTCGTTCAGTGAGTTTACTGAGTGCTCAGTTTATATGCTGGGAATACCACAGACACCCAGATAGCCATGGTCTTTGCCTTCGCAGAGCTCACAGTCAAGTGGGAGTGTTAGACACAATGAACAAAATCACCCAGATTATCACTTAATATTAATTTATGACAGGTGCTCCCCAGGAGTAGGAAGAGCATCACATAGCAACAAGGTTAAGAGGCTTCTGATCACGTGGCCTGTAAGCTGGGCTGTGGGGTGAAGGTGAAGGAGTCCGTGGTCCAGGCAGAGGCACAGTGTGCCAGAAACCTTGACGCAGGAAGGAGTAAGGCGGGTTTAGGGCCCCAAGAAGGCCAGTGTGGCCCGAGTGCTGGAAACCCAGGGAAATGTCATGCGGTGATGCTTGCAGGGGACAGATAATCACACACAAAACTTCTTTTTTTTTTTTTTTAAGATTTTATTTATTTGACAGACAGAGATCACAAGTAAGCAGAGAAGCAGGCAGAGAGAGGGGGGGAAGCAGGCTCCCTACCGAGCAGAGAGCCCGATGCAGGGCTTGATCCCAGGACCCTGGGATCATGTCCTGAGCCGAAGGCAGAGGCTTTAACCCGCTGAGCCACCCAGGCGCCCCTGCAACACACACAACTTCTTAAGCCAGCTTGTGGGTTTTAGACTTGAGGCTGACCTAGCTGTGATCATTTGTGGCTCTCACTTTATTTTCCCTCACTTAGTATTTCACTTTACCTTATTTTTTATTTTTAGAGAGAAAGTGTATGTGTGTACAAGGGTTGGGGGAGGTAGAGGAAGAGAGAAAGAGAATGTTCAGCAGGCTCCATTGGAGCTCGACGTGGGTCTCGATCTCACAACCCTCAGCCACAATGAAGAGTCAGACACTTAATGGACTGAACCCACCCGGTGTCCCCCCTTTGTTTTAGAGAGAGAGAGAGAATATTTTCCCTTGATTTTAGTTGAACCCATAGAAAAGCACATACATCCTAAGCATACAGCTTGATGAATATTCCCAAAAAACACAGCACCTTTGTAGCACTCGCTTTTGGTTCCCTTTTTTAACCATCTTATAGGAAAATTCTTTTCGTGTAGTTTGATGACTACCTATTTCCTGTTTGTATCAGTCTTGTCATGTTCTTCATGTAGGTCAGATTGAGCTGTATACACACCTGCCCGTGATGAAACAGCTGGTCCAGCAGCTGGAACAATGGGAGTTCCGAGTCTGCGGAGTTTTTCTCGTTGATTCTCAGTTCATGGTGGAGTCATTCAAGGTTTGAAGATCAGTCTTACTGATTTTTTTAGTCCTCCTTTAAGGACTCTGTGATCGCAGCCCTCTGGACATTTCAGAAACTATATTCCAGAATAATTTAGTATCCTTTATTATTCAGTTATTGTAATGACACATTTTTAACTCAAAGATGATGTTATGATATCGTATAGATTTGGGGAAACTACTTACCAAGAAAAATGAGGCAGATGCATATTTTATAAGTATTTTTAATTCTCTGAGTGCCTTTTGTCTAGTGTATGAACTCTATTTCCCATTAATCGCCCTTAAGGAATATTCAGTGGAAAAGAGGTTAAGATACCGTCTAAATTGAGATTTGTGATCATTGTAAAATTTTTTATTTTAGAGTGAAGGGAGAAGCAGAGGGAAAAGGAGAGAAAGAATCTTAAGCCAGCCCCATGCCCAGCACGGAGCCCAATGTGGGGTTCCATCCCACAACCCTGAGATCATGACCTTAGTTGAAATCAAGAGTTGGGCACTTAAACAACTAAACTACCCAGGCATTCCCCCTACCCCCCTCCCCCTGCTTAAAAGATTTTATTTTTTAGTAATCTCTATATCTAACATGGGGCTCGAACTTACAACCCAGAGATCAAGAGTCATTTGCTCTGCCAACCAAGCCAGTCTGGTGCCCCATAATTACTGTAAATTAAATCTACCTCTTTCCTCCTTATTCAGTAACTACCTTTAGAAGCCAAGGGTCAACCATCTATCTGATTAGTAGACTGTCTTTTCTTTAGGATGAGCATTTCTTTTACTTAGGCCAGTTTTGTTTCTGTGAGGAGCAAAAGCCTCTCTTTTATGTGGAGACCAGTGAATTTTCTTCGCAACAGTTCCTCTTCCCTTTTCTGTTCCCTCCTTCAGTTTATTTCTGGCATTTTGGCAGCGCTGAGTGCTATGATCTCTCTAGAAATTCCACAAGTTAACATCATGACAAAAATGGATCTGCTGAGCAAGAAAGCTAAAAAGGAAATTGAAAAGTGAGTTCACGTCTTCCATTATCATCAAATCTTAATTGCAGAGATGTGATTATCTATTAGTCACAAATCTAGTTTCCTGATTTATTCTTCCTTTTATTCATCAGTTTTCTTTCTCACTTTCAAAGGTTTCTAGACCCAGACATGTATTCTTTATTAGATGATTCCGCAAGTGGCTTACGAAGCAAAAAATTCAAAAAGTTGACTAAAGCTATATGTGGACTGGTAAGTTTTTCAAATTTTTTAAAAATGGCCTGGTCAGCTGTTTACCCATAGCCAGGCAGTGGCAACCGTTATGGAAAGCACAGTCCAATCCTGTTTCCTTGCAGAGGGGAGGAAGGTGGGGGCAGGCTGTGGACTGGCCGGTCAGTAGTTTAATTTAGAAGCAGTTATTATTGGTAGCTGATAAGTTAACTGACATGTCTATTATTCCAGACCATTTGGGGAGTTCAGAACTGTCTGTACCCTTTTGAAACTTCCGATGGTTGTTGAATTCAGATAAATATCTATGAAAGAGTAGGTGTCTAGTTAAGTAATAAGTTAATGAGTGTACTGGGAGGTTAGAGGTCAGGAAAATCAATGATGACTTGCTTTTGTTCTCTCTCCCGCCTCCCTCCTCCTTCCACACACAAATGTTTTTATCAGAAGTATAAATGGTTATAAACTAAAGTGTAACTTGAAAATTAAGTATTTTGTACAGCTTCAGAATGACCCTTTATGAAATTCCCAACGTGCAGATTGATGACTACAGCATGGTTCGATTTTTGCCTTACGATCAGTCAGACGAAGAAAGCATGAACATTGTGTTACAGCATATTGATTTTGCCATTCAGTATGGAGAAGACTTAGAATTCAAAGAACCAAAGGTAATTTTTAATCATTGACTTTTGGTAACCGTGTTTACCAGCACTCAGTGGCCTCCTGTGTAATCCCAGTAACTCCTCAGCTTTTGTCTTAGCAGCAGTAGTAACCTGGGCATGTTGAGGGGGTGTCTGAAATTGACATCTGTCCTCAACAAACAGTATCAGTTTTACTCTATCTGTTATTGAGGCACTGTTACCCAGTTTCTTTTCCTCAGGGCTTGGGGGTATGTGCAGAGAGTAGATGAAAGCCCATTGAACTTGGGCCGCCCTCACATTATGGTGATTGTCATACGCCACTATCTCAAGCAAATTAGCCGAGAGCAAGTGTAATCTTAAGTTAAAATGCTTCCAACGAGGGGCGCCTGGGTGGCTCAGTGGGTTAAAGCCTCTGCCTTCAGCTCAGGTCATGACCTCAGGGTCATGGGATCGAGCCCCACGTCGGGCTCTCTGCTAAGCTGGGAGCCTGCTTCCTCCTCTCTCTCTGCCTTCTTTTGATCTCTGTCTGTCAAGTAAATAAAATCTTAAAAAAAAAAAAATGCTTCCAACGAGATATAAGTAATTTACCACGAAGCTGGAAATATTCTGTCAGTCATGCTTTTTGCCTCTGTAAGAGACACCTACATTGCAGCTGGACATTATCTCTTGGAAGAGCATTATCTGAAAAATAGGTCAGCACATCCTCGGTTTAACTTAGGGGAAATGAATATTTTCTGTTTTGTGTTTCCTTTGTGTCAGGAACATGAAGACGACTCTTCTGCTATGTTTGATGAATATTTTCAAGGACACCAGAATGAGTGAAAAATTTATGAGTAACTCTATATGTGAATCACCTGCGACTGAATCAGCAAGACTTTCTTCTCTTCAAAGGATGCAATACCAGAAGGCTACTTATTTCAATGAAAAAAGTAATACTTGGCTCTTTCTCAGCAGCATGCCTGAATCAAATTCTAGTTATTCGGAAATAGCTGGTGTTTTAAGTGGAATCTTTTAGTATTATTTTAACAGCATCAATTTAGATTTTAAATGTTGAAATTGACATGAATGCACACAGACTTGTATATAATATAAATGAGCATTTGTGATACAGTTAGGACCCAGTCTACCTTTACTTTTACTATTTGATTTTTATTGTTTTTGAAGGTTTTTTTTTGGAGAGGCAGGAATTACTATAACAAAATACAGTCATCTGTGTCCCAAGGGAAAAATCTGGAAGGATATAGTTAAGACCATTGCTTATCTGTAGGTCTGAGTTTTCCTACATTGAAAATGTATAGTTTATGTAATTAAAAAATGAAAAATAAATGTTTTAAAATATATATATGTATATAAATAAAAGAAATAGAAAGATAGCGCTAACCTTTCACTAAACTTCTGTTTTCCAGTCAGAATTTGAAACACTCAGCCTGGGCAAGTTTTTGAATGAATAAATTTGTCCTAGTTTCAAAACATAGTTCATGATTTCTTTAAAAATGCAGTTTGTAGTCGCTGAGCATTTAAAAATTTATACTTTCCTGGAATAATAAGAGATACACACAAAAATGCAAAAGACATTTTTTTCTTTTAAATATGTGCATTGGTTGAAGTGTTTTGTTTTCAGTGTCTTTAAGTTCAGTAGCGTTGGGTGTGAAAGCATGGAAAGTCAACAGATATTTCTCTAGCATGCCATGGCCAGGCCCTACTAAAGCAAAATAGAATCTAACTTACTGAGTTCTGCCAGACCTTATGCTAAGAAACATTTTACATAATCTCTTCCATTTAATAATGGGACCAAGTTTTATTGGCTATTTGGCCCTGGATAGTCCAACTAATACAAATTAAGCCCTTAAAAAAACCCACAACTGAGGTTAAATTTTTAATCATTCTTGGACTAGATAGCAGGAGTACACCTATAGTGTCACTGATCCATTTTAACTAAAGATGTGCCAAGTGTGAGGAACCATAGCTATCAGTGGTATCTTGTATTTGGGAGCTTAGGCTAAGGGCAAAAGTTTGGTATTTGCATCATGGTCCATTGGTGTGAGCTGTTGTCATGGGGGTAGTCAAAAGAACATGAGTGGGCATCCTGAGAATGTGCTGTCCCTTTTGGGGCCTCTCCCTATGGCCGAGTACTGGTATTGCTAATTCTTAGAAATTTTATTGTTATGGAAGAAAGGAAAGGCAACTTCATTTGCCCTCACTGCTCCTGGAGCTATTCTTCCTGGTTCAGGTTTTGGAGAATCCAGTGTGTGCCTCTGGGCAAGAAGTGAAGGGCTAGATTGAATTTCCTTCCCCTCTGGACACAGGTTTCAAAGACAAGTATGTCCATTCCATCCTCAAGGATTTCATTATCTTGGCAGAGAGCCTGACGTGATTCTGTGGAAAAATTTACTGGTGGTTGCCAGGCACTGGGGATAAAATGGGAACACTCAGGGCAGACAAGGCCTTACTCTCTTGGAGCTGACATGAGGGGCCCTTGAGACTGTAAACAAGGAAACCTTGATAAGGAATGTGGGTAGAAATGAAAACAGTAATGAAATGGATAGTGACAAAGGGACTCATTTGAGCTCATTGTCAAAGAAGTTTCCCGAATGGTACTATTTGCCCAGAAACCTGAATGAGAAATCAATTGTAGGAACATTGAACAGACTATTCGGTCTGAGGGACTAGCTGAAGAAATAGCCTGAGGCAGCAATGAACTTGGCTCTTAGGGTGATGTTGAAGAAGAGAATCAAGAGGATGTGACCACTGGTTGACCTTTGAACTGGGCCCAGACAATGGGAGATTCTTCACCCCTCCTACCCTTCACTGTGAGAGATGTTCTAAGGACAAAGACTGGAGGGAATAAGGTGTTGAGACCATTGGACATGACTGAATCCAGTTAAGGCTTCTGCACAAACTTAACAACAGTCTGGCAGTAGGCGGGTGAAGAGATCTACTCTTGTCTCTCCAGAGATAATGTTAGGAGTTAGTTGGCCAGTTAGGTAGTCAGGGCTAGGATCCCTAACAAGAAAATATGATGCAGTCAGGACAGCTAAAATAAAACAACACTGACATCCTGTTTGCAGCTTAGACAGGACCGCACTGACATTCTGCTTTGCAGCCTTTGCAGAAATGACTTATGCAAAGCATCCTAAAATAGGACAACCACAAAAGCATTTGTCAATACCATAGGCAAGGGGCAAGTAAGACATAAGCTCCCAAATGTCAGCAAAAAATAAAAAGACCATCAACACGTAGACATCAACTAATAGGCAGATGCAAAAGAGCTCGTAAAAACCCCTAAACTTAAGAAACCCTAAGGGTAACCCACTTGCATCCCCCTCCCTCTCCAGGAGCTTTGTACTCTTTCTTGCTCAATAAACTTTGCTTTGCTGCCCACCACTCTTCATCTGGTCTACCTCTTCATTCTTCGAAGTAGCATGACCAAAAACTGCAGGCACTAAGGGGACACAAAATCCTTTAACAATAAGCCTCACAAATAAGTTCCCTCGCTTACTAAAACCACCACCTGTACATCCAGATTGGTCTGCCTCTTCAGTCTGTCCTTACCCTCTGTGTACAGGGGCCAGTTTTCAAACTAACACATGAAGTGCTTTGTAGCAATAGGTTAAAAACTGCACTTTTAGTATGTTCCAGGCTTGTGAGCTTTAAGCATTTTACATGTAGTTCATTTCATCCTCAGGAAACTATGAGGTAAGTAGTATCTCCATTATCAGGAAACAGAGGCACAGAGAGGTTAATTAAGTTGCCCAGAATTACACTGCTAGGAAATGTTGGAGCTGGGATTCGAACCCAGAGTCCACTTTCATAGTTTTTACACAAGAAAAATTGGAGTACAGAGTAATACAGAAGTCCCTTCTAGAGCACGCCCCTTTATGCATTGTTAAATGCAGAACAAACCAGTTGGGTTCATTTATTCACTTATCAAATACTTATTGACGCTTACTATGTACGTCACTGTTTCAGGTGCAGGGGATGCAATAGTGTACCAAACAGACAAAAACCCAGCCTTCTTGACATTCACATGAATGGGGAAACAAATAGCAAAAATAAGCTAAATAATAAAAGAATCATAAGGAAAAAGGAGGGAAATAAGGATGACAGAGGGGAGTGGAGTGGGTTGAATTTAAAATACTGTAATCCAGGGAATGCTTCACTGAAAAGATGAACTCAGAAAAAACCCAAGGCTTCTAGAACCCAAGATCTAGCCCCACTTCGCGCACACTTTACGCATGCGCAGCACTCACAGTCCCTATGCTCGGGCGCCCTCTAGTGTCCCTTCGACCGCACGCAGCCGCAGCAGCCCGCGGCGGGACAGCAAGACCGGAAGTGAGGCGGCCTCCCTTCACCCTCCCCTTCCGGCTAACTTCCGCTTACCCCGCCCGGACCGCCGGACCGGAAGCGCCGAGCTCGAACCCCGTCCTCCTCGTCTAGCTTGAAACCGGGGCGCCGTCAAGATGCCGGTAGGGGAACCAGTTCGCGGTGTGGGAAGATGGCGAGAACTGGGGGGGGGGGGGGAGAGCGGCGAGAAATCGTGCATGAGCTGAGAGAAGGGGGCCGAGGAGGGCAAAGAAAAAGCGGGGCCTGGGAAGGGAAGAAGCGAGAAAAGGGGGCCGGTCGCTGTAGGATTGAGTCGGCCGGGGGGGTGTCGGGCAGGGGGGACGGGGCCGCGGCAGAGTGGGCCAGAGGCCCTGAATGTGCAGAGGAGGCTGTCTCGGCCCCTCTCGCCCCCTTCGCTCCAGGGCCGACCCCTTCTCTCGCTCTTTCTGTACTCCCTGACTCCGGCAGGATCCCCAAAGATTCACTAAAGCTGAGAAGCGAAGGGCTGTGCTTTTTATTTTTCATTTCTCAAGTCTAGGGTCCGGCTTCTTTTTCTCCTTCCGGCAGGCCCACTTCCTCTTCAGCCCTAGGGGGCGGGTCCCTCCCGCTGCTTTTCCTGTCATACCCACTTCCCGGACTCCTCCTCTGTCGCCCCGGCAGTGGTGGCCACCCTTAGCTGCCGGGTGTGGGGCCGTCAGAGCAGACGCAGGGTCCGCTCCTGGTTTCCAAGTGTTTCTGTTTTCGTGTGCCTCTAGGGTAGGAGTAAAATTGATAGTGGTCTGGTTGTCCTTCATTTCTGGTTGTCCTTCATTTCTGACAGTCTGGTGGCTGTCACTATCGCCATCATGGTCTCCATTTTGCAGATGAGGAAAAGAGGTTCAATAACGTGATTACTCACACACAAAAAACATTACTGAGCGCCTGCTGCATGCCAAGTACTGTTACAGCAGTGAATAAGGCCAACACATCCCTATACTCAAGGAGTTTACCTTTTAACGGGGAGACAAACATGTAAATGTAAATAAAGAAAGAGATTTGGGCGCCTGGGTGGCTCAGTGGGTTAAGCCGCTGCCTTCGGCTCAGGTCATGATCTCAGAGTCCTGGGATCGAGTCCCGCATCGGGCTCTCTGCTCAGCGGAGAGCCTGCTTCCCTCTCTCTCTCTCTCTCTGCCTGCCTCTCCATCTACTTGTGATTTCTCTCTGTCAAATAAATAAATAAAATCTTTAAAAAAAAAAAAAAAGGAAGGAAGAGATTTGTTTGTGTTTTGTGTTTTTTATTTATTTATTTATTTATTTGTCAGAGAGACAGAGGGGGAGGGAGTGCACAAGCAGGCAGAGGGGCAGGCAGAGGCAGAGAGAGAAGCAGGCTCCCTGCTGAGCAAGGAGCCTGATGTGGGACTCCCTCCATCCCAGGACCCTGGGATCATGACCTGAGCTGAAATCAAGAGTCTGAACCGCCCAGACTCCCAGAAGATAGTTTCAGATAGTAGCAAATGCGATGGAGAAAATAGATGGATAACAAGACAGCTGGCGAAGGGGTGGGCGCAGGCTGCTTTATATGAAGCATTCTTGTGACAAAAAGGAACAAGCCCTAGAGATACTTACTTGATGATGCTGTCGGTACCGTTCAGTTCCTGCTGTGTGCCAGACAGGCCCTGAGCTGTATACACACTGCATGTGAATTATCCCATTTAATCCTCACAGTGACCCTGTGAAGTAGATACTTATGGTTCCCATTTTGCAGAGGAGGAAATTGAGGCTCAGGGAAGTATAGTAACTTACCCAACAGTACTTGTGGTAGGGAAAGCCAAATTTTAAGCTAGACTTTAAAAAAGTCCTGGGCTCATTCCTGGACTTCCCTGTGATTTTTTGCTTAATACCTGCCTCTTCCATTAGCTTGAAGGTTAGCGATCATACTGGTCTTGCATACCATTCTATCACCATGCCTTGCACAGAGGAGGTGCTTGCTAATCGTTCGGTGGGTGAATGAGTATGTGAATATATATGTATATGAATATATGAAAGAAGCACAGATATGCTTCATGTGTTACTAAAAGCCAGACATCTTATAAAAAGCAGAACTAGGAATCAGCATACAAATTGCTCTCATAAATGTGATTTCCCCTGCTCCTTTAACTTCTACCTACCCACTGAGAGCAGTAGTTATCTCTTCATTTTATAAATTTGGAAACAGGCTAAGAGAAGAGAAGTGAGTCTTGGTCAAACACAGCCAGGAAGTGGCAAAACTGAAAATCTAGTGCTTGGGTTCTGGTGCAGCAATAGCTAGGGGGGGCGGTATACCCCTGATCAATATGGTGTCTGCCTATTTTTGTAGCATAAATAACTCCCACCAGTTACCAAAGTGATGTCACTAAACATGGAATTGGAAGATGCACAGTAGCACACCCCTACATAGTATTTTTGGCACAAAGATACAAAAGTGATAAGCAACCTTAAGATCATAAATGACATGAAATAATTTTTTAAAATAGGAAATAGTGACGCCTGGGTGGCTCAGTTGGTTAAGCGGCTGCCTTCGGCTCAGGTCATGATCCCAGCGTCCTGGGATCGAGTCCCACATCGGGCTCCTTGCTTGGCAGGGAGCCTGCTTCTCCCTCTGCCTCTGTCTGCCTGTGCTTGCTCTTGCTTCTCTCTCTATGAAAAATAAATAAATAAAATCTTTAAAAAAAAAAATAAGAAATAATGAATTTTGAGTATTTATTACCATGCGTTCAATATAATCTACTTAGTTGCAAGTTTATACAATTTAATTTTTAGTAATGGTTGCATTTGACAACCAGCTTGCCTCAAAATTTGTCAAAATTCCTCAAAATTTGGGGCACCTGCCTGGCTCAGGTGGAAGAACATGCAACTCTTGATCTCAGGGCTGTTGAATTTGAGCCCCACGTGGGGTGTAGAGGCTACTTAAATAAATAAAAATATTCTAAAAATTGCTCAAGGGCACCTGGGTGGCTCACTTGGCTAAGTGACTGCCTTCAGCATCTGGTCATGATCCTGGAGTCCTGGGATCGAGTCCCGTTTCGGACTCCCTCTTCAGCAGGGAGTCTGCTTTTCCCTCTTGCCCTCTTCCCTCGCAGCTCTCACTCTCACATAAATAAAATCTTTTTAAAAAATTGTTCTAGAGGTGCCTGGGTGGCTCAGTCAGTTAGGCATCTGCCTTCAACTCCAGTCATGATCTCAGGGTCCTGGGCTGGAGCCCCACATGGGGCTCCCTGCTTGGTAAGGAGCCTACTTCTCCCTCTCCCCCTGCTCCTCCCCCCTTGCTTGTAATCGCTCACTCTTGCTCTCTCTCAAATAAATAAAATCTTTAAAAATAAATAAATAAACATTTAAAAATTACTCAAAATTTAGCATTTCGTTTTCATGAGCCAGTAAGAGCCAGCGCCAGCATATCTCTGCTATCATCCTTTTTTCCTCCTCTCCTAGTTAATCTTGGGTGGGTTCCTCATATTTCCTTTGGAGAAATGTTACTTGTCTGCCCCACTGACATTTGTTCTCTTGGTCTCCGTCTTCTTACCTGGCTCGCCACTACAGGCTTACCACTCATCGCTCATGGATCCGGACACCAAACTCATTGGAAACATGGCGCTGTTGCCTATCAGAAGTCAGTTCAAAGGACCCGCCCCCCGAGAGAGTAAGTTGAAACTTCGTTCCACTGTTTTCAGATTTTCGTAGGAAACATCCAACAAATCTCTGACATTATCAAATCAGGCAAATTCGTAGCTCAGTCCTCTGTCTCTGACTGCTCTTGTATTGTCTGTTTGCTTGGTAGATTCACATTCTAGACTTTTCAAGAGCATGAGTATATGTTGTATCTAGTAAGAAAATGTATTATTGGGTGCCTGGGTGGCTCAGTGGGTTAAAGCCTCTGCCTTCGGCTCAGGTCATGGTCCCAGGGTCCTGGGATCGAGGCCCACATTGGGCTCTCTGCTCAGCAGGGAGCCTATTTCCTCCTCTCTCTCTGACTGCCTCTCTGCCTACTTGTGATCGCTCTCTCTGTCAAATAAATAAATAAATAATATTTTTTAAAAAAAAGAAAAAGAAAAAAGAAAATGTATTATTGCTCCTGCGATCTCCTGGGTATTTGTTGAGAGGGAAGAGGAAATGTGCTTAATTCTCAACACTGTCATCACTCTCAGTTCTTACAAAGTGCTTAATGCTGCTACTTCTGTAGAACACCATGTCCCCATCCTTCTTCTGTCATAAAGCTGGAGGGGGAAAAAAAAAATTAACACCTTCCCCCATCTATACCTACTTCCTTTATTCATTTTTCAGGATCTTCATGTTCACAGTACCTCGATCTTAAATCAAGTGTCCTATATAACATTACATATTCTTTCTCTTGCTTTTTTCAATTTTATATCTTTGCTTTCTTTTTTGGTACTTTCTCTTTTCTCGAACCATTTCTTACGCTTTAGAAAGCCCCATTCTTTTTAGACTCTTCTGACACATTCTTAAATGTTCTGCCAACAGTGTAATTTGTATTATATTAGACGTGATTTCCCTGCACCCAGAAAGCATCTGCACTGAGTTCCATTCAAGGTTTTGAGGACCATGGTTTTCATTGCCAATTTTGTACTGGCCCCATCTTCATTCCTCTGCCAGACTATTTGACGTGACCTCTTTTTAATTTTGTTCTCAGCATCAGTCGAAAGCTCAGTAAAGTAAATAAATTTGGTGCGTCACCACTGTTCTTACTTGATTCGGAAGTGAAGGAAAAGGAACAGATGGGAAAAAAAGACCAAAAAGAAAAATACTCATCTAAAAGAATTATAGTGCAAAGAAGGAATAAAAAATCAATATTGGTCCAGATTCCTTGAGAAGAACTATTTTAGATCTGTACAGAATACCATGTAGCATATCAGAAGGTGAAACTGACCAAGGATGGGGTAGATCTAATTACCACCTCTGCAACAATTCATGGGCCCTTGAGGGAGAACAGGACCCCAGGAAACCAGATCTTAATGGTTTCTGTAGACAGGGAATGAATCCCTAGGGTGTGGGATTAGAACAGAACTGCAATCAGGAGTACAAGCCTGGAGTACAGCACAGGAGTACAAGCCTGTGCTGTGAGCTGAATAACTGTTAGCATTAATTAAATTCATTTATTTACATTCATCAGACACCTTTTTAACACCTTTGTGTGCTAAACACCCTTCTAGGTTCCAAATCTTGTAGCCCACCACACCCCCATGGTTACGTTTAGAAGAACTAGCTGGTTTTGTACACACTGAGTCCTCTGAGGAAGTGTCCTTTCTGCAGATAAGAAAATTGAAAGAACAGGAGTCTAGAGTTAGAATTCTGTTGAAATTCTTTAGCAGGGGAACGAGCAGGGTTAAAGACAGCTGAATCAGAATACTAAACCTCCGGGATTACTTTGTGTTTCTGCTGTATGAGAGGGTTAGCAGTCATGGACTAGAAATATAAATAACTCTCTGGAGGGGGAAAAAAAAAAACCTGTCTCTGCATTGCTGCAACCGCCTGCCGGATATCAAGACCCTGGGATTTTGACCTTTTTAAAATAAGAAAAGGAAAACAAAAAACTGCCCAAGAAATTGTATAATGAGATCTGTCTCTGTTGCAACAGTATTTCTGGCTTTTCTCAGTCTCTAGCCACCTAGAACAGCTTGTACAAGTATATTTTAAGTCACAGTTTTCATAAAAAGAAAGACATATGTGTGAACCCAGTGTGTTCCTAAATGACAATTGAGACTTTTTTTTCCCCTGAAACTGCAGTATGTTAATTCATATAAAATTACATTGAGTACTTCTTATTTTTAAACAACAGTTTATCAAAGTTAGTCTGTCTCACTCTATTTTTATAAATGCATTGAGAGATGTCTGGAATGATGTTCACCAAATGTTAATAGTAGTTATTTCTAGGTAGTGAGATTTAGGGTGACAATAAAATATTTTTCTGTACTGATTAATTTGTTTCTAATGAGTATACTTTTTATAAAAACAGTAAAGCTACCAGAATAAACCATGGGCTTATTTTTCTAGAAATTGTTTCTAAAGACCTTGTGTTTCAATGGCTTTGTTTTATTTCACTCAACTCCAAGACTTTTGAACATTGAGCTGGGGTTTTTTTCTCTACAGCTTTGTCAAGTGTTATTTTTACGCTTAGCTCATGTTCTCTGCCTTCCTCCCCTTGTGTTCTATTTAGCAAAAGATACAGATATTGTGGATGAAGCCATCTATTACTTCAAGGCCAATGTCTTCTTCAAAAACTATGAGATTAAGGTAAAATACAGAGCTTTTAATATTTAGTTTAGTTTTCTGATGGGGATAATAACCTCCCTGGCAATCAGGGTTGTTCTGAGGAGTAAATAAAATTGAATGAGTTTGTATGACCTTAAAAACCCAGAATAGGGGGGAAAACACACACACACACACACACACCCAGAATAGTGCTTAATATTAGACTCTGTATCAGTATTAGTTTCTCATTTTTCCTCCACAGTCTATACCATGGGTCAGCAAACTGGATAACCAAATCTGGCCCACCGTCTCTTTTTCTAAATAAAGTTTTATTGGAACACAGCCACATTCATTTTTTAATATATTATCTATGGCTGCTTTCATGCTACAGCAGCTGGATTGAATAGTTGTGACAAAGACTTTTGTGTCCACAAAACCTAAAATATTTAATGTCTGTTCTTCCCTAGAGGAAGTTTGCCAACCCATGATTTAGATGTTTTTATTCATAAAACATTAAAGAAGCACCTACTGTGTGGCAGTCCAGAACTAAAAAATTCTGCATTGTAGCTGTTATTTTTATATACTTTTGTGTCCTGGACCTGAGATGGAGAAATAAAGAAAAGTTCAGTGATCCTGACCCTTCCCTCAATTACCTTTTGTTCCTTTCTGCTCTTCTTTCGAGGAATGAGGTCAAAAGGAAGTTTAGAAACAGGGTGGCAGAAAAGGAGAGGGGGAAATGGAAAAAAAAGAACTTTTCTGAGTTCTTCCTATGAGCAAGTTACAGGAATGTTAACAACTTTTTTTGATAATTTTCTAGAATACGGAACTTCAATCTCTGCTTGCCAAACTTTGACCTTTTGGAATCAAACAGGGTGTGAAATCTTTTTTGTAGGCTTTCTGGCTACAAGTTGTAGTCTAAACATCCCATGATATATCCTAAACATCCTAAACATCCTATGATATATCATATCCTATGATCCTCTGATCCTATGATTACAGTGTTTTTTTGTACTTATTGCTTGGTCTAAGTGTGATGTTTGTAGTAGGTATAAATAAATGTAATTTTGCCACGTATCATTCTCTCCTGAATGTCATATGCTCTTAAAAATAGGGGCAGGTATAGTTTGGGTTCTTTTTTAACTGTAAAATCTGTGTAAAATCTGACCCGAAGTTTGTGCCACTTTTGCTCAACACCTAGTCTTTACATTTTCATTTTGGTTAGATCCAGAGGTGGGCTCTTGGAGCTTTCAAGAACAAGATACACAGGAAGTATCTGCTTCCTCCTCTAGAGTCAGGAATGCTTTTATTCTCGACAGAGATCCTGAAGTGAAAGGGTTTTAAAAATTAGCAAGCCATATGGTGCACCTCGGGCTTTCCAGGCAGCTGTTAAACTCTCCTTCCTCCCTGAGGGAGGGGCTGCCCGCACAGCTCCCTGGGACCCAGAGGCAGGGCAGCTCCACAGCTCCTGCAATTTGCAGGAGGTGGCTCCCTCCCCCGGAGCAGACAGAAAGGTGGCTTGGGAGCTGTTGACGCTATAGAAACTACACTTGCACAGTTTTCGGTTGATCCTCAAAAGACAAAGCCCGAATTCATTTCTTGCATGTGATAGGTAACGTTTTGATCAGGACTCTTTTTTAACTTTTGTTCCTCCCACCTCCCCCCGCCCGATTCCCTGCAGAATGAAGCTGATAGAACCTTGATATATATAACTCTCTACATTTCCGAGTGTCTAAAGAAACTCCAAAAGGTAATTAAACTTGGATGATTGTCTACCAGAAAAATGCAGTACTAATACATGTTCACCCTCCTAGCTATCTGGACTCGTTGAGACTTTAAGGGCAAGTAGATAATACTTCCTTCCCCTTAGAGCATGGACATAAGAGGAAAATCTGAATGTGGGTTCTAAACTTGTAGTTTAGTTGACTAATTAGAACATAGGGGCTGGTGTGTTAAGGCTTTGCATGTATCTTCCCAAGAAAGAAATCTTTCTCAACCCCAATTTAAGAACTCTGAGCCTAGAATATAATTCAAGGGTTCATGAGCTTGAGTAGGAAAAAGATTACGTCTTTCTTTTCACTAAACTTGTAACAGATTTAGCATTTAATTATTAATGTAGGCAACAACCCACAGTAGAATCAGCTATACCTGTGACTTTTTCTCCAGTAGAAGTCACCGCATTTTCCCTTTTTTTTAAATTTTATTTTATTTTTTTATTTGACAGAGAGAGCAAGCACAAGTAGGGGGAGTGGGAGAGGGAGAAGCAGGTCCCCGCCCCCACAGCATTTTCATATTACATTTAGAGTTGAGGATATTTTGAAATTTCATTTTTACTCATTTCAGATAGAAGTTATTAGGCCCATGGCCTGGATCTTGTCATTTAGTGCATTAATAAAGAAGAACATTCATTCATTTAAAACATTTTCATTCATTTAAAACATTATTTTCATTTATTTAAATGAAATTCATTTAAAACATTATTCTGGGGACATCTGGGGGGCTCAGTTAAACATCTGCCTTTGGCTCAGGTCATGATCTCAGGGTCCTGGGATCAAGTCCAGGCTCTTTACTCGTCACGGACCCTGCTTCTCCCTCTGCCGGCTGCTCCCCCTGCTTGTGCTTGTTCTCTCTCTCTGACGAATAAATGAATAAAATCTTTTAAATAAATAAATAATAAATAAATAAACAAAACATTATTCTGAGGAGTCCACAGGCTTCCCTGGATTTCAGAAGGGTACCCAAATATAGTAGTAATCCCAGAGATATCTACTTAGACTTAAAAAATTACAAATTCGATGTTATTATCTTTTTCTCTATAAAGTATGTATATGTGTATAATTTTTTTTTAGTGCAACTCCAAAAGCCAAGGTGAAAAGGAAATGTATACGCTGGGAATCACTAATTTTCCCATTCCTGGAGAGCCTGGTTTTCCACTTAATGCGATTTATGCCAAACCGGCAAACAAACAGGAAGATGGTAAGAATAGGGTTTCTACCTCCCTCTCCATGGCACAAGATTTCCTTCATTTGACTTTTTAGCCGCCCCCGACCCCCACCACTGTCCTTGCCTTGATTGATGTATAGGTCGAGAGCGGACTCCTTAGTACGGATATGATCTTATGAATCACTCTCACAGAAGATTCTTGGCAACAGGTGTAACCCATAGAGAATCTTTTGAACCAAAATAGTTATAAAACCATTGGGACTGTCATTTCTATTTCTTAATCCTGTTTGAATGTGTAGAAGTGTATTGCCAGTGTCATTGTGCAGACCAGTGACCAGCCCAGGAGGGAGGCATTCTCAAGATGTTCTTTATTGTTCTGCCCGCTCCTTCTTGTAGAGGTGATGAGGGCCTACTTACAGCAGTTGAGACAAGAGACTGGACTGAGACTTTGTGAGAAAGTTTTTGACCCTCAGAATGATAAACCTAGCAAGGTAAGACCCTCGCTTTTATCTATTTAGTTGATAAATAACCTTTTCTCATGTAGCTACTATTAAACAAACTGAGGCTTTCCATGGCCAGAATATTTTGAGTTTCTGCATTGCAGTGTTAACTCCGAATATGTGCTTAGTACATGGTAGGGATTCAGTGAGTCACACTGCGCACTGAATCGCATATAATAAACATTTTTGGTTGTATGTTTTTACATTAAGGCATTGTAAACCCATAGGGTAGATTTTTTGTGTGAGATATCTTGAATATATTAACATTTTTTTGTCGTCATAATTTTGACTGACTTGTGAGTCAGAAAGACATGTTTTTACATGTGTTTTCAAGAAATTTATAAGGGATGACGGGCCAAGATTAAATGTAGTCATTACATAAATTTCTATTCTGACCTTACCTTGAACTTGCACTGTGATTTGACCACCACTGTTCATTCTGTTTTATCCCCTCCTATTAGTGGTGGACTTGCTTTGTGAAGAGACAGTTCATGAACAAGAGTCTTTCAGGACCTGGACAGTGAAAAGAGCCTGGACGGACACTTTCCACAGCCGTGAGCAGCATTTTACAGCAAGATGTACACAGTTCTTTGCCTTTATTTGATAAAATTTTATACAGAAGAGAGAAGAGAGCAAAGTGAAGAAAAGTGTCTTCACTCGAAGAGCTCTTTATCAAGAATTTGGGTGGGGGAGGGAAGAATGGGTTGTTAAAGGGTGATTTGAACTTTCTGTAGTATTAAGCTGGTGCTTAATAAAAATTAAGTAAGAATAAAGAAATTTCTAACATTCCATGTCAAAAAACTTTATTGCTCATCTTTGACATTCACTTAAAATTTTTTTGAGATACTATTCACCCTCTTAAAGTGTACAATTCAGAAGTGCCTTTGTGGCTCAGTCAGTTAAGCGTCTGACGCTTGATCTCAACTCAAGTCTTGATCTCAGCATCATGAGTTCAAGCCCACATTGGGCTCCATGCTGAGTGTGGAGCCTACTTCAATACATACATACATACGTACATACATACATACATACAATTCAATGGCAGTTACCCCTCCCCCATTCTTTACCTCTTCCCCTGACTACCGCCACCCCCCACTCCTTCAACCTCCAGCGACCACTGATCTACTTTCTGTCTCCATGGATTTGCCTCTTCTGGACATTTCACATAATAGGGTCATATAACATAGTCTTTGTGTCTCATCTTTCACTTAGAATGAAGTTTTCAAGGTTCATCCATGTTACTACACTAATAGTTCTCCATTCCTTTCCTTCTTTCTTTTTCTTTATTGTGGTAAAACATACATAACATTACCATTTTAACCACTTTTTTTTTTAAGATTTTATCTGACAGACGGAGATCACAAGTAGGCAGAGAGAGAGGAGGAAGCAGGCTCCCTGCTGAGCAGAGAGCCCGATACAGGTCTCTATCCCAGGACCCTGGGATCATGACCTGAGCTGAAGGCAGAGACTTTAACCCACTGAGCCACCCAGCCACCCCTATTTTAACCATTTTTAAGTGTGTAGTTCACTGGCATTAATTACATTTACAGTGCTGTGCAACCTTCACCTCTATGCATTTCTAAAACTTTCTCAGTACCCCAAACAGAAACACTAATCATTAAACCACTGATGACTGTAACCCCCAACTCCTGGTAATCTCTACTTTCAACTCTGAATTTGCCTATTATGGCGCCTCATACAGGTGGAATCCAACATTAGTCCTTCTATATCTGGCTTTTTTTTTTTACTTAGCATAATGTCTTCAAGATTCATCTATGTTTCAGCATGTATCAATACTTCATTCCTGGGCACCTGGGTGGCTCAGTGGGTTAAGCCGCTGCCTTCGGCTCAGGTCATGATCTCAGGGTCCTGGGATCGAGTCCCGCATCGGGCTCTCTGCTCAGCAGGGAGCCTGCTTCCTCCTCTCTCTCTCTGCCTGCCTCTGCCTACTTGTGATCTCTCTCTGTCAAATAAATAAATAAAATATTTAAAAAAAAATACTTCATTCCTTTGTATTGCTGAATAATACTCCAGTATATACACTGGATAGGCAATGGAATATTATATATATCATATAATATATATAATTACATATCCCATTTTGTTTATCCTTTCATCAGTTTATGGACATCTGGATGGTTTCCAAATTTGGGCTATTATGAATAATGTCACAGGACATCCCTGTAATTTTTGTGTGGACATATGTTTCCATTTCTCTTGGTTCTGTAAGACCAGTGGAATCGACCATTGGAATCATTGAATCATATGGTAACATTGTGTTTAACTTTTTTTTTTCCAAAAATTTGTTAGAGAGAGGACAACCACGGAGAGGGGCGGAGGGAGAGGGAGAAGCTGGCTCCCGGTGGAGCAGGGATCCTGGTGCGGCCCTCAGTCCCAGGACCCTGAGATCATGACCTGAGCCAAAGGCAGACGCTTTACTGCCTAAGCCACCCAGGCGCCCATATAACTTTATGAAGAACTGGCAAACTTTTTCCACAGTGGCTTCACCATTTTACATTTGTAACAGCAAGCAATAAGGGTTCTTTCTCCATGTCCTCACCAACAGTTGTTACTTTATAGCTATCTGAGTTGTCACAAAGCGATTATCTCATTGTGGTTTCAATTTGTACTTTCCTACCGCTGTTGAGCATCTTTTCATGTGGCTATTGGCCGTTTATGTATCTTCCTTGGGAAAATGTTTATACAAATTTGCCCATTTTTTTCTGTTGCCTTTTTTTTTTTTAAGATTTTATTTATTTATTTGACAGAGATCACAAGTAGGCAGAGAGGCAGACAGAGAGGCAGGCAGAGAGAGAGAGGAGGAAGCAGGCTCCCCGCTGAGCAGAAAGCCCGATGCGGGGCTCAATCCCAGGACCCTGAGACCATGAGCCGAAGGCAGAGGTTTAAGCCACTGAGCCACCCAGGTGCCTCTGCCCATTTTTTTTACTTGAATTATTTATCTTTTGTCGAGTTGTAGGAGTTCTTTATATGTATTCTGAATACTAGGCCCTTATCAGATATATGATTTTCAGAAATTTCCCCCCATTTCTGTAGGGTTTTTTCACTTTATTATGTCCTCTGAAGCACAGAGGCTTTTGTTTTGTTTTGTTTTGTTTTAAAGCTTTTATTTGAGAGAGAGCACGAGCAGGGCAGAGGGAGAGGGACAAACCATCTGTGCTGAGCAGGGAGCCTGACCCAGGACTCAATCCTCGGACCCCGGGATCATGACCTCGGCCAAAGCCAGACGCTTCCCCAACTGAGCCATTCAGGTGCGCCAATGTTTTGTTTTTAAAGACTTTATTTCTTTATTTGAGAGAGAGACCACAGGGGAGGGGAGGGGCAGAGAAAGGGAAATGGAGAAGCAGACTCCATGCTGAGCAGGGAACCGGACTTGGGGCAAATCCCAGGACCCCAAGATCATGATCAGAGCTGAAGGCAGATGCCCAACTGACTGAGCCACCCAGGTCCCCCAGCAAAGAGCTTTTTAATTTTGGTGAACTATCATTTGTCTATTTCTTCTTTGGTCATTTGTGCTTTTGGAGTTCTATCTAAAAAACCATCATGTATCCAAAACATCAATGGACACCTAAGTGTTTTCTACTTTTAGCTCTTCCTTTTGGGTTTTTGATCCATTTTTGAGTTACCTTTTGTAGATGATGTGAGGTAGAGGTCTAGTTCTATTCTTTTGTACACACAGCTATCCATCTTCTGTAGTACCATTTGTTGAAAAGACTCTCCTTTCTTTTTTGAATTGAATTGGCTCCCTTGTCAAAAACCAGGTGACCATAAACTTTCTAGGCTCTATTGTCTGTCCTTATGTGACATTCACTTTTATATTTGGCCAGTTCTTAGCATTTAAGAGGTTTTCATTATTTGGCTGACAAAAGCAGCTATTATGTGAGTTGTTCCAAATACTTACGGGACCATGAATTTCCTGGTATGTTGAAGTTACGAATTAGATAGTTCAGAAAGTTCCTTGAGTCCTTTAGATATAAAGTTACTGTACTGCCATTCGATCAAACCTATATGTGTTTGTCCCTTACTTTAAGGCAGTTGTTTCTGTATCTACATTGGGGTTATATTTGACCCCAAGTACAAAAACCCCAGTTTGCAGTGCCTTGGGGATCTTATCTTTTATTTTGTTTCTGGAAGCAGTCCCTGAATGGGGTAGCCATTAAAAGATATCATTGAAGAGGCACCTGGGTGGCTCAGTGGGTTAAGCCACTGCCTTCGGCTCAGGTCATGATCCCAGGGTCCTGGGATGGAGCCCAGTGTCGGGCTCTCTGCTCAGTGGGGAGTCTGCTTCCTCCTCTCTCTCTCTGCCTGCCTCTCTGCCTACTTGTAATCTCTTCCTGTCAAATAAATAAATAAAATCTTTTAAAAAAAAAAAAGATATCATTGAAGATGCAGGCTCCTCTAATTTCCTTGCTCTACCCTTCTTTACATGCCACAGTCGAGCATCTCTAGATGCTCCTGCACCCCTGGCCTGGGCAGGAGGAAGTGGGAGAGCATGGGCACTGACGGGCATACCAGCTGAGTGCCACCTTATATATCCTCGGAAATCCTGTCCAGCAACTTGCACTATGTATCCTTTCCATCTAGCTACAAGGGAGTCTGGAAAGAAGAAAAAGTTTAGCAGAGCATGTTGCTACCTGATTATTTGTGTTGTGCTGCTAAAGACAAAGAGAAGGTTATATAGAAGCAGAACTAAGTTTCAAATTGTATTAAAACTGAAACTTGATGGTGTTATTTGATAGAGTTGACCCTTAAACAATATGGGTTTGAACTGCTTGGGTCCACTTACAAGCAGATTTTTTAAAAATATTTTTTAAATGTTATTTACTTGATAGAGTGAGAGCACAAGCAGGAAGAGTGAAAGGCAGAGAGAGAGGGAGAAGCAGGCTCTCCACTGACCAGGGAGCCCAATGCGGGGCTCAATCCCAGGACTCTGCACTCATGACCTGAGCTGAAAGCAGACGTTTAACCACCCAGGCGCCCCTACATGCAGATGTTTTACAAATACAATGCAGTAAATGTCATTTTCTCTTCCTTATGATTTTCTCTTTTTTTAAAAAAAAGCTTTTATTTATTTATTTTACAGAAAGAGAGATCACAAGTAGGCAGAAAGGCAGCAGAGAGAGAGAGGGAGAAGCAGGCTCCCTGCCGAGCAGAGAGCCTGATGTGGGGCTCGATCCCAGGACCCTGAGATCATGACCTGAGCTAAAGGCAGAGGCTTAATCCACTGAGCCACCCAGGGGCCCCTTCCTTATGATTTTCTTTAAAACATTTTATTTTCCCTAGCTTACTTTATTAAAAGAATATAGTTTTAAAATGCATACACAAGGGGTGCCTGGGTGGCTCAGTGGGTTAAGCCGCTGCCTTCGGCTCAGGTCATGATCTCAGGGTCCCGGGATCGAGTCCCGCATCGGGCTCTCTGCTCAGCAGGAAGCCTGCTTCCTTCTCTCACTCTCTCTCTGCCTGCCTCTCTGCCTACTTGTGATCTCTGTCTGTCAAATAAATAAAATCTTAAAAAAAAAATTTAAAAAAAAATGCATACACAAAATATATCTTAATTGACAGTTTATGGTATTGGTAAGCCTTCCAGTCCACAGTAGGCTATTAGTAGTTAAGTTTTTTAGGAGTCAAAGTTATACACAGATTTTTGACTTGGGGTTGGGGGGAGCCAGTGCCCCTAACCCCCATGTTGTTCAAGGGTCAGCTGTATTTCCATTTTGGTTTTATGGGTCATTATGTAATTATAACGTATGAGTTAAATGTACTTGAGCCATCTTGTTCGCTAAAGATCTGAGTTATGGACCAAGTGTGAATTTCACATACCCAAGAGTATGGGTATGTAAAAACATACTCCACAGATACATGAAAGTCAAAAGAATATGTTTACTGGGTTGTGTTTTTGTTTTATAATTAAAATTGTTATCTAAAATCAGATTCTAAGTGTACATGCATAGTTCAGTGGTTAAGTGTCTGCGTTTGGCTCAGGTACGAGGATCGAGTCCCTAGTTGGGCTCCCCTGCTCAGCCTGGGAGTCTGCTTCTCCCTCTCCTTCTGTCCCTCCTCGTGTTCTCTCTCTCACTCACTCTCTCAAGTAAGTGAATAAAATCTTAAATAAATTAAATTAAAATCAGATTCGGCATTTGGGTTTGAACTTCTGTTACAAACTCAGACACATGTAAGAAAGAAAGAAAACCACAGTGATTCAATATCAAGATTATTCATGTCAAGGTTTATTTATAACAGAAGAGCTTTTGTTTGGTTTGGTTTTTTTTTTTTTTTTAATTGTGGAACCTTTGTGATAGCAGCCACTCACCATGATGCCTGTTCCATTAGTGTCAGCGGGGGAATCGCAGACAATACGAGCTAAAACCTGGATTCTAAAACCTTTCCATTGGTGCTATATGATAGTAGGAGTTTTGTTTTGTTTTGCTTTGTTTTTAAATGCACCTGAGAGAACAGTCTCCAAAGAATCCAGAATAAATTATACATGAAGGGTAGCATAGTGAGTTTTAAAATAGAGCTTTCATCAAAATGTAATGCCAGCATTAAGAGAAGATTGTTACAAGGTATGCATGGCTCTTTAGGGAAGGCAGTTTTGTAATAATTATATATTTTTTTCTTTTTAAAATTGTGTCAGAGTTTTAAACGTTCATCCTTTGTGATCAGCAATCAACTTTAAGCTTTGTTGAATGCTGAAACGCACACTTACAACCTGGAGTCATCTTTTCATAGAGAATGGGACGAATTGTAGTACCTCCATAAAATGAAATTGCAGCCATTAAAAATAATAAAAGATTCTAACTATCCTGTCATAGGAAGATATATTTGTATACTTCATTAAGTCAAAAAAAAAAAGAGGACAGCATTATAGTCTGATTCCATCTTTATTGATTTAATTGTATGTACTCTGGGAAAAACTATGGGAGCACATACACCAAACCATTAACAGTAATTATCTTGGGACAGAAGCAAAATTACAAAGACCTGGGACGCCTGGGTGGCTCAGTGGGTTAAGCCGCTGCCTTCGGCTCAGGTCATGATCTCAGGGTCCTGGGATCGAGTCCCACATCGGGCTCTCTGCTTGGCAGGGAGCCTGCTTTCTCCTCTCTCTCTCTCTCTGCCTGCCTCTCTGCCTACTTGTGATCTCTCTCTGTCAAATAAATAAATAAAAAATCTTTAAAAAAAAAAAATTACAAAGACCTGTCCCTTTCAAGTCATACGTACTGTAGTTCAGTCACATATCTGTTACCTTCATAAGGGCGAGGGGAAAACGACTTTTATCAATTAAAAATTGATAAAAAATGAAATATTAGAAAAAATTAACATTAGCCAAAAACAGGCTAAGGACAACAGTCACCTGGTCTTTTTTTTTTTTTTTAAGATTTTATTTATTTACTCGACACAGAGAGAGAGAGATCTCAAGTAGACAGAGAGAGGGGGAAGCAGGCTCCCTGCTGAGCAGAGAGCCCGACTTGGGGCTTGATCCCAGGACCCTGAGATCATGACCTGAGCTGAAGGCAGAGACTTAACCCACTGAGCCACCCAGGCGCCCCTCACCTTGTCTTTTCTTCAGCATCCTGCTTACATTTATCATTTTAATATGCCACTAATTACTATCAGATGTGTAGAAAGATTACATGAAAACACTTGAAGATTTATGAGAATTATCTTTTTCTGAGAATTATTTTATTTTGCATTTTTCTTTTCTCCAAAATTACAGTCCTGAAGACCTTAATGAGTTCATAGCTGTGTCCAGAAAGGGATGTGATACTGTTATACCGAAAGCCATTTGGTTTGTTTCTCCCTTCATTTTGTTTATAGAAATTTGGAAGAGCATTCCATTAGGAGAGCATAATTTTAGGGCTACATCTGTTCCATGTTGATCTTGAGATAAATCATGAATCATGATTTTCCTCTTTGCTTTTTACATGGCAGCTCTAATTTGCAGGTAATCTGGCAGTGTGCTAAACACTTTACATTTTAAAATCCCTTTTGACGCTTGCAAGAACTGTTGGAGGCAGTTACAAGTCCTCCCCCCTTTCCCAGGGGAAGAAGTTGAAGCATACAGAAATTAGATAACTTGGGGCACCTAGGTGGCTCAGTGGGTTAAAGCCTCTGCCTTCAGCTCAGGTCATGATCTCAGGGTCCTGGGATCGAGCCCCACATAGGGCTCTCCGCTCAGCAGAGAGCCTGCTTCCGCTCTCTCTCTGCCTGTCTCTCAGCCTACTTGTGATCTCTCTCTGTCAAAATAAATAAATAAAATCTAAAAAGAAAAAAAAAAAAGAAATTAGATAACCCGACCAAACTCACACACCTGGAAGTTGGCAACGTTGGCTGAGTTGACTGAGTCTTTTTGAACCAAGGTCTGTCCCTCTTGGTCATTATAAGGTAGTTTGTTACACTGCAACTTTTAGTAATGCATTCTGGCAACAAGATCAAGAGATTGCTGTATTCGTTCCGCTGGGCCAGCTACTGGAAGTAGGTACAAAAAAAGTAAATATGAACTCTGTTCTTCAAGACCTTAACCATCTGATGAGAAATGTGTATAACAAGATAGAACCAAGAAACGCAGAGATTGGCTGGACTGCATAGCACTATAGAAGCTTAGAGAAAGGACAGGCTGTTATAGTTAAGGTACGCTGGAGAAGATTTCATGGAGATGGCATTTACCTGATCTCAGAACAAGTAAGCCAGATTGGGCAGGCCTGATGAGAAAAGCGTATCCCGAGCCAGCTACGTGGCATGACCAAGCCTGCCGTGAAGGAAACCATAAGGGCGAAGAATATGGTAGGGAAGCAGCTGTCTTAGCAGGAGTTACGTTTCACATTTTTGAGAGACAGGATCAAGCGTAGACCTTTAAACTTTATTCTCTTAGGAAGACAACAGGACAGATTCTTCATGCCAGCGCACAGTTTGCTTTAATCTACCACCATGAGAACCATCTGCGTGACCAACCATCCTGCTTTTGTTTCCTTTCCAAATCATTCCACAGTTTCTGCACTTGACTCTCAGGAGCTTTTTCTTTCTTTCTTTCTTTCTTTGTTTCTTTCTTTCTTTGTTTCTTTCTGTCTTTCTTTCTTTTTTGAGAGAGAAGGTTGATTTAGTTTTAAACTCTCATTCCTTCTCAAGGGCTTTTTATTTTTTTATTTATTTATTTTTTAAAGATTTTTTTTTTAAGATTTTATTTATTTATTTGACAGAAAGAGATCACAAGTAGGCAGAGACGCAGGCAGAGAGAGAGAGAGGAGGAAGCAGGCTCCCTGCTGAGCAGAGAGCCCGATGCGGGACTCGATCCCAGGACCCTGAGATCATGACCTGAGCCGAAGGCAGCGGCTTAACCCACTGAGCCACCCAGGCGCCCCTCAAGGGCTTTTTAAAAACAGATTAATTAATTAATTTATTTATGAGAGAACACACACAGGCATGCACACATGTGCACCTGTACGCAGGGTCAGGGGGGGCAAAGGGAGAGTGAGAGAGGGTCCCAGGCTGACTCTGCGCTGAGTCCAGAGCCCAAAACCTAGAGCAGGCCTCGATCTCACAACCCTGAGATCACGACCAGAGTGGAAACAAAAAGAATTGGATACTTAACTGACTGCACCATCAAGGTGCCCTTCAAGTGCTTTTTTATTTTTATTTTTTTTAAGATTCTATGTATTTATTTGATGGAGAGAGAGATCACAAGTAAGTAGAGAGGCAGGCAGAGAGAGGGGGGAAGCAGGCTCCCTGCCAAGCTGAGAGCCCAAGGCAGGGCTCGATCCCAGAATCCTGAGATCACGACCCGAGCCAAAGGCAGAGACCCAACCCTCTGAGCCACCCAGGTGCCCCAAATGCTTTTTTAAAAATAGTTTTACTAACATATTATTTAAATTTTATATAATTCACCCACTTGAAATATACAAGTCAGTGGTTTTTAGCATGTGACATTAATTTTTTAAAAGATTTCATTTATTTATTTATTTGTCAGAGAGAGAGAGAGAGAGAGAGTAAAAGCGGGCAGAGTGGCAGGCAGAGGCAGAGAAAGAAGCAGGATCCCCGCTGAGCAAGGAGCCAGATGTGGGACTTGATCCCAGAACCCTGGGATCATGACCTGAACCAAAGGCAGCCACTTAACCTACTGAGCCACCCAGGTGTTCCTACATTGCTTTAAAAAAAATCACTCATTTGCCATTTCATCACATGTCCTCTTAAGACTTCTCTTTAAGCCATTATCTGGTTGTCTTATATTGCTATTGAAGCTTTTTTACATGGTCATGGGCCATGCCTATCATCACTGTGCTCCAATGCCTATAGAGGTGAGGTGCATACAGTAGGCACTCAAACATATATTGAATGAATGAAGCTTTCTGAGGGCCAAAACTGACTGCTTCTCACGCAGTAAATAACGTAAACATTCAGTGAATTATCCATTTAAATTTTTAAGCAGAGTGGTGAGAGGATGAAATCCAGATTTGTGTAAGATTGAGTTAATTACATTATACTACATGAATTGGAGGGTAAGAAGATGGGAGAGAGAGATATCAGGGAGTAAGAAGCTTTATTAATGGTCCCAATGTAAGGTTTTAGTTGGGAATGCAAGAATAAGGAGAGATTTGAAGGACATTCTTTTTACTTTTTTAAAGATTTTATTTATTTATTTGATGGAGAGAGAGATCACAAGTTAAGCAGAGAGGTAGGCAGAGAGAGAGGGGGAAGCAGGCTCCCTGCCAAGCAGAGAGGCCAAGTCAGGGCCCGATCCCAGGACCCTGAGAATATGACCTGAGCCAAAGGCAGAGACTTAACCCACTGAGCCACCCAGGCGCCCCTTGAAGGGCATTCTAAAAGAGGATTCTACTACACTGGATTTAAACAGCTAAAGGTTACGTTGAGATTTTGAGTCTAGTTGACTTGAAAAATAGCAGTGCCTTTCATGAAAATAGGTTGAGTGACTATATAACTTACCATCCAAACTCGGGTGGTAAAAGAGCATGCTATGGTTAATTCTTTTGGGACAGGGGACATAAACTGGGATTTTCCTGAGGACTTGGGCTTGGAGTCCTTTGGAAGAGAAGTAAGAGATGAATTTAATTCCAAGCACACTGAATTTGAGAGGGCAGCTGATGGCCTGGGTGAAATCCAGCAGCAAGTACAAATACACGTGAGAGATCAGAAATTGAAGTGAAGACATGTAGTGGAATTGGCAAGTAGAATCTGATCTCTGAGACAAATCAGCAGTTTTGAATCAGGAAGATGGAAGGAATCAGCAGGGAATCAGTCTACAGTTGGTGAGAATGAAAGGTTGATCAATAAAGCTTGGGAGTCAGAGAGAGGAAGTTCTTGGAGGGGGTTGTTAATAATATTGAAATCGACAGGAAACTTTATTTTATGGCAATTGAACGCTGACTGGGGCAAGCTCTCTCTTTTTTTTTTTTTTTAAAGATTTTATTTATTTGACAGAGAGAAATTACAAGTACACTGAGAGGCAGGCAGAGAGAGAGAGAAGGAAGCAGGCTCCCTGCTGAGCAGAGAGCCCGATGCGGGACTCGATCCCAGGACCCTGAGATCATGACCTGAGCCGAAGGCAGCAGCTGAACCCACTGAGCCACCCAGGCGCCCTGGGGCAAGCTCTCTTGATTTTGCATTTGTGTTTGAATGAGTTCGTTGTTCCAGCCTTACTTTTCTTTTCTTTTTTTTTTTTTAAGATTTTATTTATTTATTTGACAGACCGAGATCACAAGTAGGCAGAGAGGCAGGCAGAGGGAGAAGAGGAAGCAGGCTCCCCACGGAGCAGAGAGCCCGATCTGGGGCTCAATCCCAGGACCCTGGGATCATGACCTGAGCCGAAGGCAGAGGCTTTAACTTACTGAGTCACTCAGGTGACCCCAGCCTTACTTTTCTGACCATTTCATAAATAAGGTGGATACCTTAGAACCCCAGAATATTCCCTTGTCAGGCACTTTTACTGAAAAGGGGAAAATCATTTGGAAAGAGGGTGCTATGTATTCCCTCCAGATTCTTTGACCTGAAGTTACTTTTCCACTTGAAAGGAAGGCTGTCACTGCCAGGAGACACTTAAGGGATGTTAAGTAATGTTTCCCTTAGAGCAATTTACAAGTGTTGTGTTTTTCCCCTTGTACAAAAGACAGATCTAAGAAAAATGTCTAATGCAGCTGGGAAAGATTTTCGTTCTTGGATTGCTGAGCATTTAGAAATGAAATTAAGTGGAGCAGAACATTAACATTTATAAATTGTCCCTCTAATGTATCTGATTCAACACTCCCCTTATCCGTGGTATCCACATCTTTCAGCATCTAAATGGCTTACCTCAAAGTTCAGGGTCAGCTGTGTAACTGTTCACATCAACTAGCATCCTGGAGCCTCAGTCTCCTCACCAAAAGTGAGATGACTAGAGGCGCCTGGGTGGCTCAGTGGGTTAAGCCTCTGACTTCGGCTCAGGTCATGATCTCAGGGTTCTGGGATCATCCCCCACATTGGGCTCCCTGCTTAGTGGGGAGCCTGCTTCCCCCTCTCTCTCTGCCTGCCTCTCTGCCTACTTGTCATCGCTCTCTGTCAAATAAATAAATAAAATCTTTAAAAAAAATTGAGATGACTTCTAAAGTCCCCTCCAGTTCCAAAATTATCACTTTAGAAGATGATTCCATAAGAAAGAGGAGGCCTGGTCCCCTTGGGTCTCTTGAGTGTCCCAAGTAAGTTTAACGTTATATGTGTTCTTTAATAATATTAAAATCAGGGGCGCCTGGGTGGCTCAGTGGGTTAAGCCGCTGCCTTCAGCTCAGGTCATGATCTCAGGGTCCTGGAATCGAGTCCCGCATCGGGCTCTCTGCTCAGCAGGGAGCCTGCTTCCTCCTCTCTCTGTGCCTGCCTCTCTGCCTGCTTGTCATCTCTCTCTGTGAAATAAATAAATAAAATCTTTAAAAAAAATATTAAAATCAGTGTGATCTGACTCTTTTTTTAAAGATTTAGTTAGTTGAGAGAGAGAGAGAGAGAGAGAAAAAGCATCCACTAATTGCGGGGGATGAAGAGGGGGAGAGGGAGAGAGGATCCCAAGCAGACTCCTCACTGAAAGTGGAGCCTGATGTGGGGCCAATCCCACAACCCCAAGATCACCAAGCCGAAGCCAAGAGTTGGGAGCTCAATTGACTGCACCACCCAGGTACCCCAGTATATTCTTTTATTAGGTTAATGGAACTTAACCATGAATCTATCTTACTTCGGGCTCATTTTAAAAAGGATTGTAGGTATGCATGGGTGGCTGTTAAGCATCTGCCTTCCACTTGGGTCGTGATCCGGGGGTCCTGGGATCGAGCCCCACATCTGGCTTCTGGCTCGGCCAGGAGCCTGCTTCTCCTTCTCCCTCTGCCTGCTGCTCCTCCTCCTTGTGCTCTGCTCTCCCTCTGTCAAATAAATAAATAAAATCTTTAAAAAAAAAAAAAAGGATTGTTTAAAAAAAAACTTCTAAAGAGGATTCTCCTTTACTTCTTTCTTTTTCTCTATAAATATTTTGTTTTGTGCACGCTTTCTGTGAGTTTGCCAGCAGCACAGGTGTATTTTCATACTCTTTCTTTAAGAAATTATCAACTTTTCTCCTTCCATTTAGCCAGGGATATGTGCTGACTCGTTCCTGTCAATACATAAACACGTTAGTTCTCCTTTCTTAAAACCCTCTCTTTATTTATTCTACTTTTCCCACCTGCTACCACCTATTTCCTCCTTCCCTTTACAACCAGGTCTTCTCAACCTCAATTTCGACATTTTAAACTTGATATTTAAATTTCTGCTCCACATTATTGGGGGGGGGTCTGTCCTGTGCATTTCGGGATGTTTAGCAACAATCTTGGTTTCTAACCCCAGATGCCAGTTGCACCCCCCCCCAAAAAGGTCTGCAGACATTAGCAAATTGTACCCTAGACGCAAAATCCTCCCCACTTGAGAACCACT
Source organism: Mustela erminea (assembly GCF_009829155.1). Lineage (NCBI taxonomy): Eukaryota > Metazoa > Chordata > Mammalia > Carnivora > Mustelidae > Mustela > Mustela erminea. Next base: position 84,647,211 of record NC_045626.1, read on the forward strand.
GCTCTGCAGCAAAGGAAAGCTCTATTTCTACCGTCTTCACCTTTATTTCCTCCATCCCCTCTTGACCACTCCCCTACTGAAATGTTGTCAAGGTCCTCAGCGACCTTCATGCTGTTAACCTGATCGCCATTTCTCATCATCTTCCTTAACCTCTCACTAGCACTTTATGAATACGCAATTGATTATTCTCACCTTCTTGGAACCACAGCCTTTATTTGGATTCCAGAGCATCACTGTTTACTTTCCTTTCCACCTCATTGGCTGTTCCTTCTCAGTCTCTTCCACTGGTTTTTCCTCTTCTCTCTCACCACCTAAGGCCAGGATGCCCCAGGGTTAACTGTGTGCTGAAGCCAGTTATGTTTTGTTTTTTAAAGATTTATTTATTTATTTATTTGTCAGAGAGAGCACATGCAGGCAGAGTGGCAGGCAGAGGCAGAGAGATAGGCAGACTCTCCGCTGGACAAGGAGCACAATGCGGGACTCGATCCCAGGACCCCAGGATCATGACCTTTGCTGAAGGCAGTGGCCCAACTGACTGAGCCACCCAGCCATCCCTGTTTTGTTTTGTTTTGTTTTTAAAGATTTTATTTATTTGAAAGAAAGAAACCACAGGCAGGGGGAGTAACAGGCAGAGGGCGAGGGAAAAGCAGACTCCCACTGAGCAGGGAGCCTGATGCGGGACTTGATCGCAGGACCCCAGGAGCATGACCTATCTTATTTATTTATTTGAGAGAGAGAGTGAGAGAGAGAGAGCGAGCATGAGCAGAGTGAGGTGCAAAGGGAGAAGCAGACTCCCTGCTGAGCAAGGAGCCCAGTGAGAAGCTCCAACCCAGGACCTGGAGATCATGACCTGAACTGAAGGCACTTAACGACTGAGCCAACCAAGCATACCTAGCTGTGGTTTTAATTTAAAAATATTTCAAATGTATTAAACAGTATAACATCAGGCATTTGTATAGGTTTTACTGTGTGCTAGCCATTACTCTAAATGTGTTAGATACCATGATGTATCTAACATGTCTGACACCAAGAACAGGTCAATTTTTACATCCTCTCCATTTCTTTCTTCTTTGGGGGAGTAAACTTTATTTATTTATTTATTTATCTTAGAGATTTTTGGAAAAAGATTTTATTTATTTATTTGACAGACAGAGATCACAAGTAGGAAGAGAGACAGGCAGAGAGGGTTGGGGGGAAGCAGGCTTCCCGCTGAGCAGAGAGCCTGATGTGGGGCTCGATCCCAGGACCCTGAGATCATGACCTGAGCAGAAGGCAGAGACTTGAACCCACTGAGCCACCCACGCACCCCTAAACTTTATTTTTTAGAGCAGTTTTAGTTTCCAAGCAAAATTGAGTGGGATATACAGAGAGTTCTCATTTACCCTCTATCCCACACATGCACAGCCTCCACACTGTCAACATTGCACACCACCGTGGTACCTTGTTATAACTGACATAACTACGTTGACACATCGCTATCACCCAAAGTCCATGGCTTATTGTTAGGTTTCCCTGACTGTTGTACATTCTGAGTTTTAATAAATGTGTAATGATATATGGGCCACTACAGTATCATACAGTAGTTTCACTGCCTTAAAAAATCCCCTCTGCTCCACCTATTCCTCCTGCCCTCCCAAATCCTGGCAACCAACGATCTTTTCATTGTCCTCAGTTTCATCTTTTCCAGAATGTCATGTAGTTGGAATCACAGTATGGAGCCTTTTCAGATTGGCTTCTTTCACCTAATAGTATGAATTTCTATTTCCTCCATGTCTTTTCACAGCTGTGCTACAGCAATTGACAAATCTGTTTATACTGCTTATGGAACACAAATATGCAAAGATGATCAGGTTTTTAAAAAGAATTTATTTATTTATTTGACAGAGATCACAAGTTAGGCAGAGAGGCAGGCACAGAGAGAGAGAGAGAGAGAGAGAGAGAGAGAAGGAAGCAGGTTCCCCGCTGAGCAAAGAGCCTGATGTGGGACTCGATCCCAGGACCCTGAAACCATGACCTGAGTTGAAGGCAGAGGCTTAACCCACTGAGCCACCCAGGTGCCCAAGATGATCAGTTCTGAGTCATTGACAGACTTGTAGAAACTGTATCATTCATTTCTTTACCAATCCAATATGTAGGATAAAAGTTCTTAAAATATATTTTTTTGTAATTTAAAAAGTATTCATCTCTTACCCTTTGTACTGTAATACTGGTTTTATTTTTAATTAAGAAATTTACTGGCATCTTTATTTTTTTTTCCAATGGACCACAAACTAGCACCATATTTAGATGAAGTTTAAAGTTTAATAAGATAATATTTTATTTTCCTTTTCTGGCTATTACTAGTTATTTCATTTCAGGATTATTACTGAAAGTACTTTGTCTTAACAGAGAGGTGATGGTCAAGAGAATGAAAAGACAAATCACAGACTGGGAACAAATATTTATAAAACATATATCTGATAAAAAACCACTATCAAATATATGCAAAGAACCCTTAAAACTCAACAATAAGAGGGGCGCCTGGGTGACTCAGTGGGTTAAAGCCTCTGCCTTCTGGTCAGGGTCCTGGGATCCAGCACCGCATCAGGCTCTCTGCTCAACAGGGAGCCTGCTTCCCCGTCTCTCCCTGCCTGCTTCTGCCTACTTGCTATCTGTCAAATAAATAAAATCTTAAAAATAAAAAAAAAGCAAAGAAACAAAAAAACCCCACGACTCAACGGTAAGAAAACGATCAACCCAGGGACACCGGGCTGATTTAGAAGAGCATGCAACTTTTGATCTTGGGGTTGTGAGTTTGAGCCCCACGTGGGGTAAAAGGCTACCTAAATAAAACTTTTTTAAAATAGAAAAAACAAACAAACAAACCAACCATGAACAACCCAAATTTTAAAAATGGGCTAAAGATCTGAGTAGATATCTCACCAATTATAATCTACAGATAGCAAATAGGAAGCGCAACCTCATACGTCATTAAGGAATTGCAAATTAAAACAGTAAGTTACTACTACACAGATATTAGGATTCCCAAAACGCAACCTAGCCTTTATTCACTCTGAGCTCATTTTAAAGGGTAAAAATAACCCCCTTTTGCACTCAAGGATTCTATGCATAGGGTGAAGCCTGATTCTTGCAGGAACACAGAACACCTGAGAGAAGGGGGCGTGGTGCCTTCAGCCTAGTGCGCAAGCCCGACTGTAAAAGCAGTTAGGACTGCCCCTAGCGCCTGATTAAAAATATTTAACTCCAGCAGTTGGAAATACCTCCAAATATATTGAATTATTTATGGTAAGTGACCATACGTTTTTATTAATTTTTGAGACAGAAATTTTTCTCCGAGTCATCTTATTTCAATTGAGCATGTATTCATACTGGAGTGCCTTTTGCCCCACCCGACTGAAAGCCCTCAATAAAGTTTGCAGCTTAGAGAGACATCACATTAGCTAAAACAAAACAAAACAAAATAAAACAAAACAAAACCTCACAACCAAATCATTCCACTTCATAGGGTACCTGGGGAAGGAACGGAGTTGGGTTTTTTTTCCCTCTCAGGCACTTCAGTAGTTGCCTGTTTTCCTGGGGGCGGTGCCGCTTGTGGACCTCATGGACCCCGGCGAGGCCGCCATTTTGGAGTCTTCCCTAAGGACCTTCTACCGGCTTTTCGCGCCGCTGCAGCCGCTGCCCGCGGCCTCGCCGGGCAGGATGAATGTGATAGACCACGTGCGAGACATGGCGGCCGCGGGACTGCACTCTAACGTGCGGCTCCTCAGCAGCTTGTTACTTACAATGAGTAATAACAACCCGTGAGTTGAGGGGGGGGAGCGGCCTGGGGCTGAGGAGAAAGCGGCGCCGGTTTGGGAGCGGGGTGTGAGGGGCCCTGGGAACTGGCGGGAAGGAGCGACCGCGGGCCTCAGCTGAGGCTTCGGGGTCCGTGACGGCATCGTCGGGCGGAGCCGATGTAGGAACGCAAGTTGAGTTACTCTGCGCTGTGCCATACGTTGGGATGAGCTCCCTGATGGGGAGGTGGCGAGCGGCGGCTTCGAGAAATGGAAGGCGGAGGCCATGAGGGCGAGCTTGGCTAGGGTTTCCCGAAAGTTGTGAGCGGAGGGTTTCCTGAGGCACCTGTCGCCGGCCACCGCGGCTGTCACTCCTCTGGACCGACTCCTCTCTCCCCGTCTCTTTCCCGAAGAACGTTTTCTCGCTCGCCGCAGCTCCAAGAAGCCCACCCAGTCTTGTACCTTCGCCCCCATCTGAGATGGACTTTTCCCCTTGAGTGTGTCAGAAGGGTCCACGTTCTGGCCTCCAAAACCCCTGAAAACTGGAGACTCCTTTGATGGGCGGGAGTGGCGCCCTTTTAAGGACACGCAGGGCCCCTTTCTTGCTTTCAGAGCCGCCGTTTATTAACTCTAATGACGGATGCAGCACAGGGCTGTTTGCAGCCTTGAGTGCCCGTTGCTCCCCTGCTTACATTCCTCCATTGTACTTAAATTATTAAGTTCCTTCCCATGGCCTCGGAGGCCAAACATTTTTCTCCCTGACCTCATTTCTTGTCCTCGGCTCACTGTACGTCGGCCTTGCAAGCAGTTCCTTCTGTTACTTGAACCCACCAGGTTCGTTCTTAACTCAGGGCTTTGCGTTTGCTGTTTGTCTTGGAGCCCTCCTTGTCAACGATCTGTATCCTCGGTCAGGTTTCAGTTCAGATAGCCCCTCCTAGGGAACAGCGTCTGTAACTCCGAATTGCCCCGTTACCCTCGCTCTTCCATCCCTTTGCCCTGTTCTGTATTCTGCATCTCTCTTTCAGGTGTGCAGGAGTGTTAATTGTATCAATATATTTTTGAAATGATCACAGTAAGTCTAGTTAACATCCATCACCACATGGTTAAACTTTTTTTCTTGGGGTGATAACTTTTAAAGATTTTATTTTTATTGATTTGAGAGAGAGAGAGAGAGAGAGAGTGAGTGAGTTTCCGCGGGGGAAGAGCGAAGGGAGAGGGACAGGCAGACTGCTCTGAGCCCAGAGTCCAAATCGGCTGATGTCACAGCCCAGAGATCATGACCAGGGCAGAAATCCAGAGTCTGATGCCCAACCAATTTAGGCACCTAGGCGGCATCCCTCTTAACGCCTAAGGCAGCCAGCACAGTGCCTTTTTGCAGTGAGCACTCATGTTTATTGAACGTGCTAAGGAAGTATGTACGACCTTAGGGAGGTAAAGCTGTCCAAATTTACACATTTAGTAAGTGGAGGAGCCATGATGTCTGGGCTTTGGTCCTTCTGATTTTGAAAACTTTACACTGACCCACCACAGTCTGCTAGTTCTAAGTGGCATAATTGAATTTTCTACTCAGGGTGGACCCATTTGGATTTGGCATGCTCTAGAAGCTGTCTAGGTCAGAAAGGATAAGCCCCGTAAGTGCCTGTAATGCAGCTGCTGCTGCTCTCTTATTTCCACTTGTGTACCTCTGGACTTCACTATGTGAGACCCATCATTTCACCACCATCTACTTAGTGCTGACAGTAAGGAGCCCTGGTCTCTTTCAGCCTTCTCTGTTTATTCTGGAGCCTTTCAGTTGGTTTTGAGTGATTGGTCAAGGCACACTCCATCATTGGCAATTATGACCAGTTAGTCATTACTCTTGGTTTTTGAAAATGTTCCAGGATAATAGCAGTTTAATCCTCTGACTCGGCTTAGCCCATATTTCTTTCTATTAGGTTCAACTGGCATTTTCCTAGCTCTAGGGATGTCAGTTTAAATTCTGACCTTTACCGTGTATTATTAGGTGTTCTTATTGAATTAGCACTATACACACTAAGAAAAATTCAAACAGTATAGAAGAGGTATACATGTAAGTGTCTCTCTGTCCCTGAGTCTTGAACCTCATCCCACCATTTCCATTCTCCAGAGGCAACAACCAGTAACAGTTTCTCCTGTATACAAGAGAAACTGTTACATTCCAAAGATCATTTATGGATGCATAAGTAGACATGTGTTACAGTATATAAATATCTCAGTGCTTTCTCTGAGTGTAGTAATATTTTCTGTCAAATCTTATTTCTCAGTAAATATGTAGAATCAAAGGTGGAAGAGATCTTAAGTATCTGGACTATACCTTTAGTCCTTGAATTTGCTTCATAATTTTATATCCTATGTTTAGCCTAGCTATCCTTTTTTTTTAAGATTAAAAAAATTAAGATAAAATTGACATACCATTAGATTCATTCTTTCAAAGAATACATTTCTGTGGTTTTGAGTATATTCACAGAGTTGTACAACTATCACCATATATATTCCAAACATTTTCATTATCCCCAAAAGAAACCCCGTATCTGTTAGTAAGCCCCCCTAATCCCACTTCCTCCAGTCCCTGGAAACCAGTAATCTCTGGTATCTATTCTTGAGTATCCTTCATTTGTTGATAATTAACTGTTTACAGATTTGACTGTGACTGTTATTTCATTTTAAGTGGCTATAGCTTTCACCTGTCAAAGAAAAACCGTGTAAATTCCTCTTAATTTGGCAGGAGTCAGGGCATTGAGGGAGGGGGCTGGAATTGGAGATTAAAAATATATGTGTTTCCCATTAATAATGGTGGCCAGCTTGGAGGCAGTTAATAATGGTTATGAGCAGTGTTCAACATTAATGAAAAAGTTTTGAAACATTGTTTTACACTGTCCTTAAACCCCTGAGACCCGAGGAGATTAAAATTCCTTTAGTGTTAATAAAGTTTAGTTTTGGGGCTTCTGGATGGCTCAGTTGCTTGGTTGGGCATCTGCTTTCGGATTGGGTCAAGAGTGATCCCAGGATCCTGGGATCGGGGCCTGTCTTGGGCTCCCTCCTCGGCAGGGAGTCTGCTTCTCCCTCTCATTCTGCCTCTGTGCTCTCTATCTCAAAAAATAAGTAAGAAGTCTTTAAAAAAAATTTTTTTTAAATAAAGTTTACTTTTGTATATAAAAAACTTTAATCAAATAGGGCTAGTCCTCTTTCTATCCTATTCTATCCCATTGGCTTATCCTATTCTGTTCTCATTCTTTTTTATATTCCCATCTTCAGTATTTAAAGAATTTTCAGTTCCTTTGAAACCTGTTTTTGTTCAGCATTTCCAAAAAATGTTTCAAAACAGTGAGGTTTCACTTTTCCAGATTCTTCAACCCTTTGATAGTATTAGTTAAACCATTGTGATTTCTCTCCTTTGTCTATATTATGCTAAAAATTGGTGCCAATATAAGATAGTATGATTATATATCAAACTATTAAGTTAAGAAGACTTTGATGGGGGCACTTGGGTGGCTCAGTTGGTTAAGTGTCCAACTCTGGGTTTCGGCTAGGTCATGATTTCATGGTCGTGAGATTGAGCCCTGCACCAGGCTTCACACTAAGCTTGGAACCTGCTTAAGATTCTCTTCCTTTCTTTCTTCCCACTCCACTTGTGTACGCTCGCACACGCGTGAGGACACACGCATTCTCTCTTTTTAAAAAAAGTAAAGAGGGTTTGGGCTAAAGGGGAGGAGATATATAACATTTCTCTTTGTATATCTCCATATTATTGAATTTGATTTAGAGGTATCATTACTTTTACAGTAAATAAAGGAGAAAAGTGTATTAAAACTAATTTAAAGCAGTTGCCTAGATGTATTGACCACATTAGCATAGAGTACAACCCTCACGCCTCTCATTTTAGGGACTAGCACTTAAGGTACAGTGACTTTTGTAAACTGTCATTACATAAGGGTTTATGCTAGACTTATGTGGGTAGATACTAAGGAGGGTGTCTTATCTAACATTTCAAAATAACCCATGTAGGGGGTATATTTTCTTTGTTTTCTAGTGAGTTATTCTCCCCATCTCAGAAGTACCAGCTTTTGGTGTATCATGCAGATTCTCTCTTTCATGATAAGGAATATCGGAATGCTGTGAGTAAGTATACCATGGCATTACAGCAGAAGAAAGCCCTGAGTAAAACTTCAAAAGTGAGACCTTCAACTGGTAATTCTGCATCTACTCCACAAAGTCAGGTAAATGGAGATGGAATTCTGATTTTTTTTCCTTTGAGAGTGAGAGACTGAAAATTTACAAGACTGCTGATCAGATATAGAAGATAGAAAAATAAGTAATTTTAAAGGGGAGCTGGCTGGAGAAACAAAGATGGAAAATCAGTTAGATGCAAGAATGCGAAATTCATTCTGGATGAATCTAAAAATGGAGTTAAACAATTATATGGGTTCACTGAAGTTCTGCATTGTTCCTTTTATACAAACAATTTTCAGAATCTAAACTTTTTAAATTTAAAGTACAACTTTATTTTTAAGATTTTATTTATTTATTTGACAGAGAGAGACAGTGAGAGAGGGAACACAAGCAGGGGGAGTGAGAGAGGGAGAAGCAAACCCGCTGAGCAGGGAGCCCGATGCAGGGCTTGATCTCAGGACAGGACCCTAGGATCATGACCTGAGCAGGAGGCAGATGCTTAACGACTGAGCCACCCAGGTGCCCCAGTACAACTTTTTAAATGTAACTCAGTTTTTAGGATTGTGAGTCCTTAGGGAAATTTATGGGAAATATTCTAAGAATTCTACAGTTTTAGTAACTTGATAATTGAATAAATGAAGGGAAAAATTTTAATTATACAGAGTTTCCCGTTTGACAGGATTATCCTGTTGCTAGTAATTAATCTTAATAGACTCATGAGAGGTTTACAAGGTATATGATATAACCAATGCTGCTTTTTGCAGCAGTTTGTAATGATAAGAAACTAGAAGCAAAGGTTTTCATCAGTGGGGTCTAGTTAGAGCATAGCCATAAGATAGAATGTGTTGGAGCTATTAAGTGAAAAATGAGATAAAGGTGGTGCACATGCTGGTTTGGAAAGAACTATATATATTAGTAAGGAAATGAGGTTTGAAGAAATGTTTCAGTACTTTCTGTTTAAAGGGGATAGTTTATAGATATATAAATATATCCTGGTATATGCATAGTACACACACACACACGTAATACGCGTGAAAGATTTTGCGTGTTTGAAGGAAAGCAATTTCACAGTGGAAAGATTTAGTGAGAGGGAAACTTTAACCTTGCAATTTGTTTTTTGTTGTTGTTGTTGTTGTTTTTAAAGATTTTATTTATTTATTTGACAGAGATCACAAGTAGGCAGAGAGGCAGGCAGAGAGAGAGGAGGAAGCAGGCTTTCTGCAGAGCAGAGAGCCCGATGAGGGGCTCAATCCCGGCACCGTGGGATCATGACCTGAGCCGAAGGCAGAGGCTTTAACCCACTGAGCTACGCAGGCACCCCTAGTTGCTCTATTTTTTTTTTTTTTAAAGATTTTTATTTATTTGTTATAGAGAGAGAGAGAGATACAGAGCGCAAGCACAGGCAGACAGAGTGGCAGGCTAGAGGCAGAGGGAGAAGCAGGCTCCCTGCCGAGCAAGGAGCCGGATGTGGGACTCGATCCCAGGACGCTGGGATCATGACCTGAGCCGAAGGCAGCCACTTAACCAACTGAGCCACCCAGGCGTCCCTAGTTGCTCTATTTTTAAAGCCTCTAGATTTTCATCTTCTTGTCTCCTTATGTAAACCCTTGTTTTTTATTGTTAAAGAGTTGATTGCCAGGATTTTCTGTTTTATTTATTTTATTTTTGTTTATTCTATTTTTAAAATTTATTTGTTTGAGAGAGAGAGAGTCAGAGGGAGACAAGCAGATTCCCCAGGCAGCAAGCCTGGTGCTGGACTCTCTCCCAGGACCCTGAGGTCATGACCTGAGCCGAAATCAGGAGTCAGACTCTTAGCCAACTGAGCCACCTAGGCACCCCTATTTTATGTTTTCAAAGTAATCTGTATGCCCAATGTGGGGCTCAAACTCACAACCTTAAGATCAAGAGTTGTATTCTCCACTGACTGAGTCAATGAGGTCCCCCCAGGATTTTCTGTTTTCTGGCACTGAATGGATGTCATGTATATTATCCACATAGGGTCATTCATAGAAGTAGCTAACTTTAGAGTTTTCAGTATGCCAAGCACCATGCTAAACCTTTTATGTTAATTAAATAATCTTCAAGGAATTTTTTTGACCTCACATTTAAAAAAAAATTTTTTTTAAGTTTTTGTTTTAATTCCAGTTAGTTACCTTTACAGTATCATATTAGCTTCAGGTATACAGTAAGTAATTCAACACTTGCATACATCACCCTGTTCTCATCACGACTTAATGCTCATCGCCTATTTAACCCATTCCCTCACCTCCCTCCCCTCTGGTAATTATCAGTTCTCTATAATTAATCTAAGGAATTTTTTAAAAAATTAAGACACAGTGTCATAAAATTAACAACTCCAGAACATTTTTATCACCCTGGAAAATTCCCATGCCTGTTACCTCCTCTGTAACTTGCCTCTGGGAATCACTAGCCCCTCTGTCTCTATGGATTTGTATGTTCTGGTCGTTTTGTAGGAATGGAATCATAAACATGTGACCTTTTGTGTCTGGTTTCTTTTACTTTAGTATAATGTTTTCAGATTTGATCCATGTTATAGCATGACTCAGTTCTTCTTTCCTTTTTATTGCCAAGTAATACTCCATTTGTATGGGGATGCCTGGGTGGCTCAGTCAGTTAAGCATCTGCCTTTGGCTCAGGTTATCATCTCAGGGTCCAGGGATCAAGCCTTTAGTTGGACTCCCTACTCAGTGGGGAGTCTGCTTCTCCCTTTCTCTCTGCTCCTTCCCACCCATTCGTGCTCACTCTTGCTCTCAAATAAATAAATCTTTAAAAAAATACAGCGTTGTATGGATATGCCATATTTTAGGTATTCTTTAGTTGATGGACATTACTTCCCCCTTTTTGTCTGTCATTATAATGTTGGTATGGACATTTGTGTGCAGGTTTGTTTTTTTTTTTTTAAAGTAGTCTCCATGCTGTGCATGGAGCCCAACGTAGGGCTTGAACTCATGACCCTGAGATCAAGACCTGAGCTGAAGTCAAGAGTGAGTGGCTTAACTGATGGAGCCAACCAGGTGCCCCAACATTTGTGTATAGGTTTTTGTGCAGACATAGGTTTTCACTTCTCTTGGCTATATGTGCAGGAGCAGAATTCCTGGGTCCTGTGGTGACTCTATGTATGTATAATATTTTAAAGAACTGCCATACTGTTGAAGTAGTATTTTGAAGAGATGTTTTCATTGCCTCTTAGTGTCTTCCGTCTGAAATTGAAGTGAAATACAAAATGGCTGAATGTTACACAATGCTAAAACAAGATAAAGATGCCATTGCTATACTTGATGGGATCCCTTCAAGACAAAGGACTCCCAAAGTAAGTTGAATTAACAGTTTGTTACATAATATTCTCCTGCCCGGTCCTTCCAACCCACTTCCTCCTTGTTTTCTCCATGCCTAGGGAGTCCATCTGAACATTTTACTCTTGACTCACTTTGTTCCCCTGTTAATGGAGTGGATGAGGTTCAGAGAGATAGAAGAATTACTTTCTTATGAAACCCTGAAAATTCAGCTGATGAAAATGATAGCTGGAGAATACTACAAGTGTTCTTCATTCTTTGGTATCTTACCAGAGGAAATAATAATTTGCAAATGCTTCCATGTGGCAATGGTTCTTTTTTTTTAAAAAACCTCATCTTTTGCATGCTGTAGGTATACGCAGATACACCTACAGCACGATAATGATAATTGATAGTGAATGAGCTTATCAATCCTTTTGTTTTAAAATCCAAGATTACAAAATCTTTATGTACTTATGTGTATGTGGGATATATATTTGTGTTTGATTTGGCAACATATTACAATCAATAGAATACCTTTTGCCGAAATCAAGAGATCTGGTATCTTGTCTGAGTTTAGGCCATACAAGCTGTGAACGGTGTAGCTCCAAGTTACCAATCTGAACTTTTACTTTTTTTAATTTATAAAATGAGGTTAATAATACTTTTCTCTGCTGACCTTCGGAAAAATAAATAAGTTCATATGTGAAAGAGTAGTTTTAAAAATACTATTCTGTAAGGAGTATCATATCGGGTATCTTTGATTACAGTTTGTTTTGAGTCCAGGCTAGACAAACAGTGAGAATCCTTGTTCTTAGTATTGAATTCACATCAGTAGTTAATACTCTAACATATGCTCTCATGTCGCCTGCCTTCCTCACTTCATTAAAGACCCATTCGGTGCAACTTGTGCTTAACAGTGAATTTTATATGTAAAATGTCTCTGTACTTCCTCCTGCCATTAAAAGGAGCCCAAGCAGTGGTGTATTCATGTTTTTTCACCTAAGTGTTGCTGAGTGTTAAAGTAACCAGTCAAACTTGACGAGAATGTGTTTAAGCATCTCCTTATATTGAGAATTTATTTACTATTTTCTGAGTATCTTAAAAACTAAGCTATTTCCTAGTTTTTTTTTATGCTAGTAAGGACATTTGGAAGCATATTATAGACCAACCTGTTTCATAATGAGCTTGGATGCTATATACTAAGTGGTTTTCTGATACACTATGAAAGATTTATCCCAAGTATTTTTTTGTGTATGTGTAGAGTGTCTTCCTTTTGGAAGATGCCATTTTGATTATAAACTTGAATGATGTCTTTTCCTTATCTTATTGGAAATGTACCACAGTTTCCTCAATGCCTTGAAAGTGGGGACATTTTTTGAAAATGAGTAATGGCAAATAAACTCAGTTTGTGGTATCCAGCACTTTGGTGTTTAAAGCTGTGTTTTAAGAGGGACTAGCAGAATCCACATTTGTGAGGAGTACATATCCATCATTCTGTAGAGCTGTTGTAGCCAGGAACAAACAAAGATGTGTGCCTCAAACATAAACCTATAATATTTACAGTTTTTCTTTCTTGTCCGTTAGGGAGTTAACTGGCTTCTCAGTCTGTGTAAAGGACAAGGAAGTGAGTCAAAATACGTCTAAATGAACGTCTGTTAATGTATGGTAAACACCACCACACATTTCTTCACATTTTAAAGGAAAATTCCAGTGTGAGATTATTATATCTTGGTAAATCTTCAACTTTTAAGAGTAAACATATCAACATACCATTTCTCACTTATTTTTAAGAAAAAGATGACTGCTTGTATTTATAACTGGTGTAATGTGGCTTTGTGATGTTCCCAAGTAAGGGTCTGTCTTAAAAAGAATTGACTTTCTCATAGGTAGTATTTAAAACTCATTTTGAAGTGACAGGTAGTCTAAAGGGAATTTTAATATTTGTTGAGACAGATGGTCTCTTGGTCATAGTTAATAACAAGCAGTCAAGAAAGGATCTTAAATTTAACCTTTTATTCTTTTCAAGTATTGACACTAATACTGGAGTTTTCCTTTAAGTATTTTCTTTTGCATTTTCAACATAGCCTGAAATGGAAAAGCTGAGGCCAAATAAAGTTTTATGTCTAGTATTTCATTTATTTCATTATTTGAATCATCAGTATGGATTAATGCCATACTAGATTGTTTTTATACTGTAAGTCATAATTAGAGCAGATGTTTTTCATCTTCAGAGCCACTCTTTTGAATAAAAATCTGGCGTACCAGGCTACAAATAACCGAAGAGATTGGGGATTAGCTTTTTTTGTGTGTCCTCATGTTGATTGCTTCCTTAGGTTAATGATCTGGCAAACACTGCTATGTTTAAGATCTATTAATTTTAAATTGGAATGTTCTTTTTTTCTCTCTCTCTCTGTACTATTAAGACCATTTACTTTCCCTGTAACTTCTACGTTCTTTGAGACTTTTAGGTTTTCTTAGATTTTCCTTGTGTTTTCAGAAAGGGTTATTTTAGAAGAGCTCTACTGAGTAACAAATTTGAATTGCACTAAAAATGCATTTACTGGATTTAAATGATGTAGCTAATCTCTGGATAATTGTACCTCCAGAGGTCAGTTAGAGTTTAATTTTTGTAGCACCACTTTGATGAGTCAGATAGTACCTGTGGGTCTGTGCTTTCAGTGTTAGAAAGGCTAGAGTCTAGCTGCTAGAATAATTGTCAGAGAGAAGCCAAGTATTTAATTCTGTATCTGTCATTTTCTTTTTGAGGAAAATTCATCTGACTTTTCTTAACAAACTACTTTAGGAATTCCTCATTTTCTTATGTGCTGATATTAATTGTATTTAAATTATGTAAACTTGAGCACTTCTAGGGTAATTCATCTTCTGTCTTAAGATCGAAAGAATCAAGGTAATTAGAATTGTGTAACATTTCTCAAATAAATATTACTCCCATCTCCAGAGGCAGCATCTTTGGTCCAGATAGTACAGGACCTTTTGGTTGGGTAAGTGAGAGGAATTTGATTTTCCTCTTAGAAATGGGAGGATGTAGGAAAAGCGAAGGTAGTGATTTCCCCGGGTTTGAAGAATGGGATTGGTCTTTGTTTATTTCCACAGGGCTGTGGGTAGATTTTCCAGTAAAAAGTAGAATAGTAGCTGGTAATAAAAAATCAGGTCTTAATTGATGGTGAGATATTTTCTTTGCAATATACACTTATCTTACTATCTTTTGTTTTTGTTTATTACAGATAAACATGATGCTGGCAAACCTGTACAAGAAGGCTGGTCAGGAACGCCCTTCAGTCACCAGCTATAAGGAAGTGCTGAGGCAGTGCCCATTAGCCCTCGATGCCATACTAGGTACAGATCATTCTCAGTCTATTTCTATGGATTGTTTACTCTCTGAGTTGGTAGTTCTCACTCTTAGCTGTACATTAGAATCTGTACATGTCAAGGGCACCTGGCTGGCTCAGCTGGAGGAGCTTGTGACTCTTAATCTCAGGGCATGAGTTGAAACCCCATGTTGGGTGTAGAGATTACTAAAAAGGTAAATTAAAAAAAAAAAAAAATTTTCCATGCCTAACTTCCAGAGAGTAATTCAGTAGACTACTGTTGTCATGTGTTTTTCACAAATCAAGAAATGTTAAATTATGGTGGTTTTGTCATCTGCATCTTGCTTAGAATAGGGAAAAGGTGTTATCTTGTAGCCAACGGAAAGAGTAGCCTAATGCTTGCATTGTGGAAGAGGGATGCTAAGCTTTACTTATTTCTCGTTTTTTTGTTGGATTAGGTTTGCTTTCCCTTTCTGTAAAAGGCGCAGAGGTGGCATCGATGACAATGAACGTGATCCAGACTGTGCCTAACTTGGATTGGCTCTCTGTGTGGATCAAAGCATATGCTTTTGTGCATACTGGTGACAACTCGAGAGCAATCAATACCATCTGGTGAGAGCCACAAAGTTAATTCAGTGTTCTTGAGGCCCTTTCCTTCATGCAGATCTGGTATAAAATAGAAATTAGCAAAATAGAAATATGAGATGCTTATTTCTTGGTGTTGCAGCCTGTTGTCTTCTGGCTTGGTTTAGTCTCTTAATGTACTTACTGTTCCTAAGGGTAATAATCTGTTTTGAGGACCTGTTAAATGTAAACTTTGACCTAGTTCAGCTCTGTATTTGCAAAAGTGGTAACCCTCGCACAGCCAGCTGCCTTAGTTGTCATGCTGGAACCTGGAAGAACATCTTTTTGGATGTCCCAGAAGCGTAGATTGCAGCATCTGACTTGGGTTGCCTCTTTACGACTGGGATTTTCTTTCTAGTCAGGTAAAGTCCTAATCCTTGGACTTTATGTTTTGTGTTATGCAAAGTCACTTTTGAATGACATTACATTTAGGACCATATTGTCCTCTGAAAACCTGCAACTAGAAGGTTCTTTCTAGGTAATGAGAGAAATTTCTGCTTCATTCTATATGTTGGCTTTCTTACTGTGTATAACTTTCTTTAAATCAAGCTCAGAATAAGAAGATCTAGTGTATACCGTTTGTTTGAAAAGCTTTTTATTATGAAAAATGTCATATATATACGAAAGAAAATAGTGCTTATATGCTGTCACCCAGATTCAGAAACTAAGAGGATGCATAATAAATCTTAGGGGTCAATGTTTAATATTTTGAAGTTCACTAGAGAAAAAGTCCTTATTGCGTGATAACGTGGACCTGCTGGGAAGCTTAGCAGATCTGTACTTCAGAGCTGGAGACAATAAAAACTCTGTCCTCAAGTTTGAACAGGCGCAGATGTTGGATCCTTATTTGATAAAAGGTAAGTAATTTTTGAGGCATGGTGGAAATGGCTGCAGAGGGGAAGGTCAGCAAAAAAAGGGCAGACAATGTAGAGTAATATTCTGATACCATTTTTCATAGAAATATTTTGTGAAACTTATTTTAGTAGCCTTTTACCTTTTTTTAGGTCTGCTACATGTCTCTAACACTTGAGTACTTCCATTTTGAGCAGTTGCTTTTGCTTGAACTCAAGCGTCATCTCCAGGCAGATCATTGTTTGGCTCTTTTTCTTTTAGGAGGGGTAATAGCCCTTCTTTATGATTTATAAATTTATGATGTGCCTGAGATTTTGGATGGCATCCCCAAAACCCCAAAATATCCTTTAGGGCATTTAGCTTTACTGTGTCCTTAGTATACTTTAAAGAGTGTAAGTGAACAGACAATAATAAAGTAATGAGGTGACTAAAGGAAGTAATTAATCATTAATTAATCATTAGTCTCAAAGATTGTAGCTGAAGGGGTGAGCCGTAGGGACTTCAAAGGGATGAGTGTCCAGTGCCTGGCAGTGAGTGACAGGTAGTGGGAAATAAGGTCTGATAGGTAGGCTGGAATCTGCTTATGAAGTCCCAAAAGAGGCCATCAGAAAAATATGGCCTAGTGACAGTTGTTAGTCCTGGAGACTCTTAAGCCATGAGAACTACAGAGCAGGGAGATGAGAGAACAGATCCAGAAATACGAAATTGTTTGCCCAAGGTCTTGAGACCCTCCTGCCTAGTGCTTATTTCTCTTCTCTGAGTTGTCTGTGCCCATGATGAAAATGGTGTGTTAAACATACTAGTCTGGCTGTAGTTGGCAGCTTGGAGTTGAAAGCTCAGGCCCGAGTTTGAGGCCAGCAGGGAGTATTGCAGTAATCCTGGCAAGATAGACATTTTCCTCGGAGTCTGAAGGGATAACAAGGAATGAAGGGGGATGGTGGTAAGAGATGGGTGACAGCAAGCATGGGACCCTTCTTATTGAGCAGGAGTAAGAATAAGGAGGGAGTGGGGTGATCTTAAATCATCTGGACTCCAAAAAGAACTAGATGCTTTTATCTGGGATAGGCTACTTTTTCTGAGACTAACCAGCATATTAAGTGTGCACCCTGGACTGTATCTAGGTTTCTTGAAAAGAAATTACATGAAGCCTTTTTGGGCCCTTTCTGGTTTTGAGTTAGGATAACTGTATATCATGTCACAGGTTGTAGGGACAAACAGTTCCCAAAAATATTGGCTTTCAAATTGTGAGTTGTGGATCCTTCTCCTCCTTTGCTTTTTAAACTTTTTGGATGTGTTTTGTCTTTTTTAATAGTCTTTTTTTTTTTTTCCCCTCTGGTCACCTGGGTGGCTCGGTCGGTTAAGCATCTGCCTTTGGCTCAGGTCATGATGCCAGCATCCTCGGATCAAGTACTGCATCAGGCTCCTTGCTCAGTAGGGAGCCTGCTTCTCCCTCCGCCTGCTGCTCCCCTTGCTCCTCCTTATTTAAAAAGTCATTTTTTGGGGCGCCTGGGTGGCTCAGTGGGTTAATGCCTCTGCCTTCAGCTCAGGTCATGATCTCAGGGTCCTGGGATCGAGCCCCGCATCGGGTTCTCTGCTCAGTGGGGATCCTGCTTCCTCCTCTCTCTCTGCCTGCCTCTCTGCCTACTTGGATCTCAGTCTGTCAAATAAATAAATAAAATCTTTTTAAAATAAATAAATAAATAAATAAAAATAAAAGGTCATTTTTTTTAAAATTTAAGATTTATCTGCCTATTTTAGAGAAGGAGAGAGAGCCTACAAGCCATAGTGGGGGGCAGAGGTTGAGGGAGAGTCTCAAGCAGACTTCCTTCTGAGCACAGAGCCTCATGTGGGGCTTGATCTCACCATCCTGAGACCATGACGCGAGCCGAAATCCGAGAGTCAGACTCACAACTGACTGAGCCACTCAGGCGCCCCTTTAGTAGTCATATTGTAGGAAAGTGGGAATGCTAGTAGGAAGAGCTCATCCTGGTAGAAAGGGCTCAGAATATGCTGGAGCTGGGGCTTGAGTGGGGGCTCTGATAAAGGCTGTTGCGCTTTTAATAAAGGACACCTGCTTTTTAAAAAAAAAAAGACTCTTCTTTTCCAGGAATGGATGTATATGGCTACCTCCTGGCAAGAGAAGGGCGACTAGAGGATGTGGAGAACCTTGGCTGCCGCCTTTTCAATATTTCTGATCAGCATGCAGAGCCCTGGGTAGTCTCTGGGTATGTTTATGCGTTCTCTCTTCTCTCCAGTTTTCAGTACATTCTTTGGGAAATTGTGGTTCCTCCCAAATAGAATATAGGTTGAAAACACAGGTTTAAGAGATAATCAGAATTCAGATCACATTGACTTGGGACACATTAGTTACCTCACTGAGTCTTTTCACAGACTTTCATGGACTAGGTGTCCACTGGGATAGTGCATCGAGCTCAGCACTGGAAGCCATCAGCAAACAGGCCAGAAGCTGCTGCTTTGTTATTCATCATGGCTTTACAGATTCTTTGAATATCTCTCACTTGATAACATATCCAGATATCAGGTTCTTTCCCATAATTTTTCCCTTCCATTCCCCTCCAGAATAAATATTTAGATTTTCTTGGTTTTGTCTCTCCTGCCTGCTAATATCTCAGGTTAAAGCTGTAAGTGTGCTTTGTAATAAGGATCATGTAGAGGACCTTCTGTTTGGTTTTGAATGAAGTTTCTTTACCATTTTCTCTCAGGTAATGTTGCCTTTTTTTTTTTTTTTTTTTCTCCAGGTGTCATAGCTTTTATAGCAAACGCTACTCTCGGGCCCTCTATTTAGGGGCAAAGGCCATTCAGCTGAACAGTAATAGTGTTCAAGCTTTGCTACTTAAGGGAGCAGCACTTAGAAACATGGGCAGAGTCCAAGAAGCAATAATCCACTTTCGGGAGGCTATACGGCTTGCACCTTGTCGCTTAGATTGTTACGAAGGTAAGATGAAAAAGATGAATGGTGTGAATCAGTAGGTGTGTAGCATTAACGCTCAGGTGGAAGATTTTAATTTTTTGGTTTTTTTTTTGAGAAAGAGTGCACATGTGCTCACTAGTTCTGGGGGGGGAAGGGGCAGAGAGAGAGACAGAGAGAGAATCTTAAGCATGCTCCACACCCAGCGTGGGGGCTTGATCTCACAACCCTGAGATCATGACCTGAGCCAAAATCAAGATTTTTTTTTAAGATTTTATTTTTTATTTGACACAGAGTGAGAGAGGGAACACAAGCAGGGGGAGTGGGAGAGGGAGATGCAGGCTCCCCACTGAGCAGGGAGCCCAATGCGGAGCTCTATCCCAGGACACTGGGATCATGATCTGAGCCAAAGACAGACGCTTAACAACTGAGCTGCCCAGGCGCCCCATCTGGGGGTAGTTTTAAAAAATCCTCATGCTACCAGTACTACCAGTACTGCCAGGACTGTACTGAGTACTACCTAAATCAGAAATGCAGTACTAAATCCAGTACTACCTAAATCAGAATATTGCATTTGGGAGATGGGCACTGATATTTTTTTGAAGACCCCAGCTAATGCCAATATGTGGTCAAGTTTGCATTACACATTTTAAAATTCATTTAGGACTTTCACTGGACCTTCAGAATTTTTTTTTTTTTTTTATTCTCTTTTCCTGGTTTTTGGTGAAGGAGTAGTTAGGGTTTTTTGGTCCTATTTTTATTTCTTAAACGTGGCCCACTCCTTAATGTGAGTCTATGCTGGCACTGTGCTAGATCTCTTAGTTATGTCTTTATTCTTTTTTAATAGTTGTTTTACCTCGGCCAGAAATGTTACTCAAAGGGTAACTTCATATCCATATGACAGTGTTGGTTGTGGGAACTAGTCAGTTCATTGTGACCTCCTGAGTGGGCACGATCATGGTCAAACTTTGTTTTGTTACATACTATTTTAAGTTCATGTGAACTGACCCTAGGAGTTCAGAGGAGCTATGCCAGCTTCAGCAACATTTGGTGACTCAGTCACAGATGTTAAAATAGATCTTATAAGATGCATATCCTCCAAAGCATATTTTTGTAAGAATTTAAAAATAAACCCGGGAGTCTAAGAGTGACTTGCTCTTAACAGGAAGATGAGTTCAGATTTGAGGAAATTTGAAAGTTGGGTAAAGAACGAAATCTGCTTAGATAGAGAACTATGTGTATTGTGGATTTGTTCTTAAAGTATCCCCAGCAAACCATGTTTTTGGTTCTAGATTAAGTTTTTAAAGATTTTTATTTATTTATTTGATAGACAGAGATCACAAGTAGGCAGAGAGGCAGACAGAGAGAGAGGGGGAAGCAGGCTCCCCGCTGAGCAGAGAGCCCGATGTGGGGCTCGATCCCAGGACCCTGAGATCATGACCCGAGCCGAAGGCAGAGGCTTAAACCACTGAGCCACCCAGGCGCCCCTAAATTTTTGATCCTAAAACTAACTTCCTAGTCTCTCAGCTGTTTTTATCACGCTAATTCCTTTCTACTGCATGCCAGTTTCACAAGAGCCCAGGAGTACAGTTAAATAGCGAACTCCACGATGCTTGGAAAGAGTGATGGTTAGAGTCATTGGGAGCAGGGGACCTTCTCCGGGTTCTCCAGATTACGCTCTCTGGTGCTTCTCGCAGCCTCTAGTCAAGCTTCCTTTATTGGTGGAGGCTTTGGAGTCATGAAGAGCATTCCTTCCATTTCCTTCTGAAGCTCCAAGAGGGCCGTTAGCAGGGAAATAAAACTGCTCAGTAGTTACAAACAACCATATTCTTTTGTTGTTGTTGTTTTAAATTATTTCTTTATTTGACAGATCACAAGTAGGCAGAGAGGCAGGCAGTAGGGGAGGGGGCCTGCCCCCTAATGAGCAAGGAGCCTAATGCAGGGCTCGATCCCAGGACTCTGAGATCATGACCTGAGCTCAAGGCAGAGGCTTAACCCACTGAGCCACCCAAGTGCCCCTAAACAACCATATTTGAAATCCAGCACATTGGCCCGAAGAGTTAGGTAATGTCTGGTTCAGCACCATAGTGTGTGGCAGATGTGCACAGATGTCATAAATGCTGCTAGGGCGGAGGAGTGCGCAGACAGAATCTGCCGGGGGTGCGTGGGTTTGGGTTTAAGCTGTTTTTCTGTTTTGATGAGAGCTTTGTGTCAAAAAGTACTTCCTCTGTTCTCAAGTTCTTGGCAAGAAGAGTTGAGAGTTGTCTCTGCTTGAAGTGTCCCCATTGGGCATCTTGTTGTGGGTGTGGTAAGAGGCAGAAGCTGCCAGTCTCGGTGTATTTGGTATATCTGATAAGCGTTTTCCATCTAGGTTAGGGAAACCCTCAGCAAATGTCTTTGAGATAACTTTTATGTTTCAAATGAAAACCTGTTCTTCTTAGGTTGCTCCCTAGGTCCATTAGTAGAAATTACACTAAAATAGTAGTCTTGTAGAATTGGACATTCACTTGCAACTGTCATTTCTCCCACGTAAGCCTAGGACTAGAGGTGACTGGATACAGCCAGAAATTAATAGCTCATTAAGAGGCAATGGAACTGGGCGTCTGGGTGGCTCAGTGGGTTAAGCCGCTGCCTTCGGCTCAGGTCATGATCTCAGGGTCCTGGGATCGAGTCCCGCATCAGGCTCTCTGCTCAGCAGGGAGCCTGCTTCCTCCTTTCTCTCTCTGCCTGCCTCTCTGCCTACTTGTGATCTCTCTCTGTCAAATAAATATATAAAATCTTTAAAAAAAAAAAAAAAAGAGGCAATGGAACCATATGCTTTGTTGTCAGCATCATCTCTGTTTCAAGTAATGATTAAGGTCATGTTTATTCCTCTAGCATTCAGCTGGGCTGCCTACCTGCTTTGTTTTACTTATACCTGTTTGTTTCCTTTGCTAACTAAAGGTGCCTTTGCAGTGCATGCAGCCTTTTTCTACATCCCTGAAGTGCTCTGAGGAGCACTTCTGGTTCCATCTCCGTACTCTCTAATGTCATCAGTTTTCCCCTGGCCTGCCCTTTGTCTGAAGCTTTGCAATTTGGAAGACTGTCAGCGTGGAAGCATTGCTTAGAATGGTAGTGTGGTTAAACTTTTTTTAAATTTTTTCAGGTCTCATTGAATGTTACTTGGCTTCCAACAGCATTCGCGAAGCAATGGTAATGGCTAACAACGTTTACAAAACTCTGGGAGCAAATGCACAGACCCTTACCCTTTTAGCCACTGTTTGTCTTGAAGACCCAGTGACACAGGAGAAAGCCAAAACTTTATTAGATAAAGCCCTGACCCAAAGGCCGGATTACATTAAGGCTGTGGTGAAAAAAGCAGAACTACTTAGTAAGTGTATCTTACTTACTTCCCTTCTGTTGTTATTTGTATAAAACCTGGTTTCATTTGGATTTCCTGGTCCCAGCTGGTTACAGATGACCAGACAGGTGTGTGCCTTTTGTAGCAAGTTTGGTGTGAATTGGTTTATATTTAGCACAACCAAATGTAGATGGTTTAGACTGGCTTGGATTGGCAGTGACTCACTTTTTGAGTGGCTCAAACCAGCTATACTTGGTTGGTACCTGTTCAGATCACTTTGATCTGGTTTGGGTTGTCCTGAACTAGTTTGGGCTGAATAGAACTGGTTTTATTTATTCATTTATTTATTTATTTATTTATTTATTAAAGATTTTTTATTTATTTATTTGACAGACAGAGATCACAAGTAGGTAGAAAGGCAGGCAGAGAGAGAGAGAGAGAGAGAGAGGAGGAAGCAGGCTCTCCGCGGAGCGGACAGCCCAATGCGGGGCTTGATCCCAGGACCCTGGGATCATGACCTGAGCCGAAGGCAGAGGCTTTAACCCACTGAGCCACCCAGGCGCCCCTATTTATTTTTAAATGATTGGATGTGCATGCTTTTTTTTTTTTTTTTAAGATTTTATTTATTTATTTGACAGAGATCACAAGTAGGTAGAGAGGCAGGCAGAGAGAGAGGGAAGCAGGCTCCCCGCTGAGCAGAGAGCCCGATGTGGGACTCGATCCCAGGACCCTGAGATCATGACCTGAGCCGAAGGCAGCGGCTTAACCCACTGAGCCACCCAGGCGCCCTAGAACTGGTTTAAGCCAGCTCGAACAATTTTGACCCATCTGGATTTGCTTATGACTTTTCCTTTTTTTAGTCCTGATTTATGATGAAATCCTGGGCTTGGGCTAGTTTGGTAAATAAAATGCATTTTGGCTTTTTGTTTGAACTTAGTTTAAGAGTATAATTTAAAAAATCAGATCTCAGGCTCCACGTTTCTTAATGGAATAGGAAGTCATATAAACTTGTTCTTATTTCTTGCCATACCACTCTTCTCTTAAGGACATCTACAAAGAGATTATTGGATTTTGATCATTGTTGTGCTTTTGTTTATATAATTTGAGATGGGAGTATATTTTCAGAATGTTGTGTTAAGTAGGAAAATGAGGATCTTTTTCTTTTCAGGCAGAGAACAGAAATATGAAGATGGAATTGCTTTGCTGAGGAACGCACTAGCTAATCAGAGTGATTGTGTCCTGCATCGGATCCTAGGAGATTTCCTTGTAGCTGTCAATGAGTATCAGGAGGCAATGGACCAATATAGTATAGCACTAAGGTAGGCACTTAGCCTCCCATGGGGGGAAGGTCAATGAGGGGAAGAGGAGGCAGGGAACAATGTGATAGGAGTTCTGGAAACGCTTTTGTGCCCATGGTTGAAAACAGAGTAATAACAGTAATGGTAGAAGAGTTATTTGTGAGTACATAACTTATAAAAAAAAAAAAAAAAAAAAAAAAAGTCATAAAGCATATTATAAGCAACATTAAAGAACTGTTTCACTCATAACCAGCCCATACCACTATATCATCTGTTTTCATTTGTATAGATCATCTTCCTGGCTTTGCCCACACATAAACATATTTTTATAGGGTATATGTAGTATATATTTTATATTCTGCTTTTTCAAATCAAAAGTATTGTAAGTACTTTCCCATGTTTCTACTTACTGTAGTAACGAACTTAAGCGCTGAAGTTTGAATATTACCTTCACCTGTTATCTTGGGCAAGTTACTAACAAATTTGTCTATATCTACCTTATTAGGTATTAAGTGATTAAATGAGGATTAAATTATTATTCCATGTAAAGCTCTTAGTGCTGTGCCTGGTACATGGTAAATACTAAATAAATAGTGGTATTCTTACTGTTTAATATAGAAGTGATTTTTTTGAGGGTTGTCTGTGTGTCTGTAAGATTATGGTGAAGGCCTGTCTTTAATCGAGTCTGATCACATCCATTTATTTGTTCAGCACTTGAGCACCTGGCATCTCAGTAACCACTGGGTATGCTGCGATTCTGGGAACTCTGAGTCGCCGGCATGTAGACTGATCAATGTCACGTGCTGAGTGCTTTCATAGTAGTCTCTAGAAGGCAAGGTGGGAGTCCCAAGGGTGGGGAGCCCTGGGTATGGGTGAGAGTTGTATGGAGGGTTTCAGAGGTTACAAATCAATCTGTAGTTACATAAGTAGAGGTGGAATTTGCTAGCAACTGGACATCTCCTGGCCTTGGTGATAATCACAAAGGCTAGAGGAAGAATTGCTTAGAAGCCAAGTAAATAAATGTTCTGGAGACTCTGAACTTTGGGAATTTTGGCAAGTGTAGTGATTCTTAGCTGCTAAACTCACGTGCCCGAGTAGAGGTAGCTTTGGGTCCTGGGGTCTAACCTAGGAGCTGACAGATGTGGTCCATGGTAAGCATGACAATTTTGGTTGACTACTAAAATGCTGATGTGGTTAATTATATCATAAGAACATGAAACAACTTCACTCACAGAAAAATAAGTATTTTTTTGTAACTTTGTAGCTTAAAAATCTGATACTGTTAAGAAATTACATTTGAATTTTTCTGTTAATGGTTGTTTGCTGCTTTTTCATTTGTGTTATCTAGTATTTTCCTCTAGCAGAATGCTGGGGTAAGAAGTGTGAAAATTTATAAGAAATACGTGGAGAAAAGTCAAACTGAGATTTCTAAAAATTAGGACAAGACACCTTTTTTCACTTCTAGTGGTGGACTCCCTCGATCTCGCCTGTGGAACCAGAGTTATTTGGAGAGGCCAGGCGTTAGCAGTTTCTCTGTGACTGGGTGGTCATTTCACTGCCATGCCAGGGAGATGACGCATCAGCCAGCAAGAAGCAAGGCAGAGATTCAGGCCTCTCCTTTGTTTTGTTGTCCCCTAGTTTGGACCCCAATGACCAGAAGTCTCTAGAGGGGATGCAGAAGATGGAGAAGGAGGAGAGTCCCACGGATGCCACTCAGGAGGAGGATGTGGACGACATGGAAGGGAGTGGGGAAGAAGGGGACCTGGAGGGCAGCGACAGTGAGGCGGCCCAGTGGGCTGACCAGGAGCAGTGGTTCGGCATGCAGTGAGGCAGGCGGCAGCTCTCTGGCCACACTGGCCTGCCCTGCTCTGAGCACTTCCGTGGACTGAAGGAGCCCGGAGGAGCCCGCTCTCTGGGAGGACAATGATTCCGCATGTAATTGCAGCAGGGGTTTCTACCCCTTGCTCCATATTTCTAGTAGTGAATTCATTTTTAAAAACTGAGCCTGACCGACCTTCCATATATCTCTGTCCTGCCCTGCTCCAGTCAGGGAGGATCGAGGGAGCCCTCTGGGAGGCCTGCAGGTGCGCCAGGGCTTCTGGGACAGAGTGCTTTTTATATAACTAATTTCTAAATCTGAAAGCTTGAGGAATAGACAGAGTTTTGTCTGTGACATTGTGGGTGAGTTATAAGAGTGACCTATCACCCAGAGCAAGAGTGTCCTTCCCCATGTCAGACAGCAGCATGGGCTGGCGCTTTCGGAGAGGGTTTCCTGTTCCGGAAATCATCATCCTGAGCTGTCCAAACTTCCCCAGTAACCTTGCTTCCTTCTGCAATGTTAGTAATGCCTTAAGCTGACAATTGCTATTTTGCAGAACAATTTTCCTATTTGCTAATCTGGTAACTTGCCTATGAGCCTGGGCCGGATCTGAGAAAGGGGTGTGACCTAGAGCATGAACAGAGGCACACCTGGGGTAATTAACTAATAAAACTGTTTTTTGTACAGTAATGGTGTTGGGTTGATCAGAATGGAAGCCCTTTATAGATTCTTATTTTTCTTTTTTGGGGGGGTGGGGTTCTCTGATTCACAATGCATTGATTCAGCCCCAGAATTATTTGCCAGAATTATTTGCCTTTCTTCCCAGAGTGTTGGGAGCCAGGAAAATTGGGAACTTTGGGTAACACTGAGCTGGTTCACCCATTTGCATTTCTGATTGGTTAAATTCTCCTGGGGCAGAGTCTTTGGCCTGATTGTGGCTGGTTCTGCCCAGTTCTGTCAAGGGCACTGAACAGGTCTTATGGCATTCTGTCACGGGATCAACAGGGGGCACATTCCCTGCGCTTGGTGCTGGGAGATTTCACCTACCCTCCTCTTAAGACGCCATCTTTTCACTGTACCCGTAACTTGAAGGTGAAGGTGGGGAGAACGGTACAGTTAGCCCGAAATGCTCACTGAAACAAAATTAGTCAAAGGTGGTACAAAATGTGATTTTGATATAAATGGGAAGTTCTGTGCTACAGTGTAAAAACAGTGGAAGTGTTCAGTAGTTTAGGAGCTCAGAACATGATAACTACAACTTCAAATGGGCAAAAATGTTACTGTTCTGAGTATCTTTCAGTATGAGACTCAAAGCCTGGGCAGCACCATTTGATCAAGCAGTTTTTAAAGATCCCAGCTAGCAGCTGGGGGCGTTCCAGGTGAGCTTGCCGCGGGGGCGAGACGCTGCTCATCAGCCTTGGTGCTTGCTCTGGGTGTAGCTTCATGGCCTTCGGCTTCCTCTTAGCAGCTGTTACCAGTCAGTGCGTTGGGAAAAAAGGTGAAACCTCTTTGCCGTTTCCCTGGCTTGGGGATGAAGCCCTCACACACCCTATATGTTGCCACATGCCAGACTTGTTACTATTACCCCTAAGATTCCCATGGGGTCAGGATGTGCCTTGGAGCCCAAGCCCTGTGTATTACCTCCTTTCAGCACCAGCATGTTCCTCCCTTTTCCTGGGCTGGCCCTCACCTCTGCGGCTAGCCCCTGGATCCTCCCCGGCCCCGCATCCCAGCAACACCCTGGACTGGATCCCTCTGACCCCTCGACGTGCAGCTCCAGCATTTCTATTCTCACCAGGCTAGGGTCAAAACCGGACTGGAAGAGGCAACTGAAGCTGCATTTTCTGCACACCTGATGTGGGATGAAGACATTCTTGGTTCAGACCATCAAAGAATGGGAGGAGTGTGACTTAAAGGGTGCTGAAGATCTCACCTGGCATTGCTGCTATCACTTGGTCTCACAAAAAAAGTCATGAGGGCAGGGAGCCCCAGGAAGCAGGGACAGAATCAGGCTGCCCAGCTCTCTGGCTATCCCATTGAGCCGCCTTCCAGGAGATGAAGGATCTTGACAAGGGATGGGCTCCCAAGTGCCTAATCACCACGGGTACCCTCTGGTGTCTGGAGTTTCACACACCAATGAGGAAGGGGAAGTTTTAACGGACCCTGTCCTTTTCCCCCAGCCGCTTCCAGCTTGTTCATAGCCCAGTTTGGAATCAGGTTAGGTTCTTTTAAAAGTCCCTGCTCTCCCACTGTCAGAGCTATGGGTCAGGGGCCAGGCAGTTTGCTTCTGTGGCCTGAGCTTGCATAGCTTCTGGGCCGAGGACAGAATCAGCCCGTAAGGAGTTCAGTGTAGTGCCCATCATGTATTCCGTTACCATTACAGGGGAAATGCCAGACCCTTCGGAATTGTGCATTGGTGGTACCACTCTGAAGCCTTTTTGTCTTTTTTCTCCTGGAGATCCCTCAGCTAAGCCGGGAGGCAGGGTCCTAAGGAATGGTGCTCCTGCCCCCGCCTTGGGCATTTACACCGAACCCTTGCTATGTGCCAGGGATCTGGCAGAAATGGCCTCTACAGGTTTGGTGTCAGGAGCTCTCCTTCCTAGCCTTAGTTTGGGAGCCATGCTCCTGCTAATGAGTTCTTCCTCAGAGAATGCGACCAGCTTTTGCCGAAGTCTGTCATTCTCAATTAGATGATGCAGCTCACCAGGCACAGTATCTAACCTGCATCTAAACCCAGGGCTCAAGCCCAGGAATCTGCATCTTCAATCACTCACACTTTGATTGCCTATTCTGATGCAGGCATTTTGTGGTCCAAATATTGAGAGACCTGGGGGAGGGGATTTGGGGGTCCCAGAAATTGGGCTTAACCTCAGAAGGCCTGTGGGGGCCTCACTGTACAACTGTCTGACCAGGTCTTTGGAGGCCATGCCCAGAACTGCTTGGCCAGCCCTGAGTCCACAGGCACTGCCTTCTGCGTGGTGACTGCATTCTCCGTTGGCTACAGGCAGTGAGGCCTGACTCAACAAGCACCTCACCGTGGCCTCCGGGGACCATGGCCTTGGCCAGGCCAGCCAGGAATCCCTGGCACTGGGAGGGCCCATTGAGGTAAGTGCCTTACTAAGATTTTCTACTTCTCTCTGTCCTGGGGAAGTGGATGGGGAGCCTCTCTGTCCTGGGGCGATGGGGACAGGGGTGTCCCAGCCACCACTTCCCTTCTTGGGGCACAAAATGGCAGGTTGCTCTTGTCTAGATGCTTCTGAGCTGCTCAGGCTGCACCTCTATACAGGGGCAGGGAGTGGGGTTTTTCCAGATGACTGGAAGATGCCAGGTGTTGACAACATAGAACATGTCACTTATTTCACAAATCACACAGTATTACCAGGAACAAGCCAGAAGCCAACAAATTGGTCTCCTTAGCAGTCATTAAAACAGTTGGAAAATAAGAGTACCCTCATGTATTGTTGGTGGGAAAGTAAAATGATAGAGCAGTTGTGGGGAAGACAGTCTGGCAGTTCTTTAAAGTCCAAACAATTACCACACAGTCCAGCAATTCTGCTTCTGGGTACGTAGCCAGGAGAACTGAAGCAGGATCTTCACCACACACTTGCACACCCTTGTTCATAGCAACATTATTCACAGGAGTGAAAAGGTGGAAATAATCCAAATGTTAAATTGTTGAGTGAATGGAAAAGGAAAAATGCAGTGTGTGTGTACACACAATGGAATACGATCCAGCCTTAAAAAGGGAAGTCATGTCACATGACAACATGGATGAACTTTGAGGACATGCTAAGTAACAGCCAGTCACAGAAGGAGAAATACTGTCTACTTCCACTTACTGATCCCTGGAGAAGCCAAGATTCAGAGACAGAAAGTGGAATATTGGTTGGGGGTGGGGGGACAGGGAGCAGAGATAGGGAATTAATTGTTTAACAGGGAAAGGTTTCCATTTAGAATGTTCTGGAGATGGACGGTCATGATGGTTGAACAACAGAAATGTATTTAATGCCACCGAACTGAAAAACGGTTAGGATGGTAAGTTATTTTTATATCTACATACGTAGAGAGATTTATATATATATACGCACACACATACACATATATGTGCATACACATTTGTATTATATATACAAACTATATACACTTCCATATGTATATGTATAGAACTAAAAACCAATAAAGAAATGGCCTATAATTCTGGCGTCCGGACAGCCCCATTAACACATGTATTTATAATTATATATGTGTTACATTAATGTACACACAATGTTAAAAATTCAAAGAAAGGTATAAGACTAAAAATCTACCGACTTTCCAAACTACTGAAACCCAGTGTCTCTCTTCAAAATAAGTGTTCTGGTTCTAACTTCAGAAAAATAGTTTTGAACTTTCACTTAATGATCTGTATATGAAAGTTACACTAAAGCAGTCAGGCTGTCACGCGGAGAAATTCTTGCCCGAGGTTGCCTGCTCTTCCTTGTTTGACAGTTCCACAGAATTCCATTCTGTGGATGGAACAGTTACTATAATCCTTGTGCTGTTGGTGGACACTTGTTTCCAATTTTGTATGTAATTATTACAGTCTGCACTGTCATGAACATATTTTGGCATAATCTGAAGACACACAGGTCAAGTTCTTTGTAGTGTAATTTCTGGGTCTCAGACTATGTCCATTTAAGGCTTTGATGGGTGCTGTCAGATTGCCCTCCAATAGCTTGTTTCCTGTATTCTCACTGATAACCAGTGTCAAGTGTTGTTTTTTTTCTTACCAGTTTTAAATGTGATACACATTCCATCATTTTTATTTGCTTGAGCTGCTATTTGAGCGATCATCTGGGCCAGGCCACAAGGCAAGCCCTTTGCTTATGTTATCACCTCTTAACATTTATCCCTGAGCCATAAAGAGAATGTGGACCAAGGAAGGTCCTAAGCTCTGCTGCATTTAAGCCTTGCCAGCCAGACTGTCCAGGGCAACATCATCACGACGCAGCTCTCAGCTCTCGGCTCTCTTTTGTCACTTAAATCTTCCACTGTCTATCTATAAACAACCCTCTGGTGACCTCCTTTGTGCTCACAGCTTTTTCCTTCTTTGGGCAAATTCCCAGGAGGAGGCTCAGAGTGATAGTGCGGAATCTTTTTTGGAATGTTTAAGGGGTCTGGGTGGCTGGTCCTTTCTCTGTTCAGTGAATCTGTAAGCCAAGACTGGCCCTGCAGCCTCCCTTTCTCCTGTTGATGAGGCCTCTTCTGGTGTCCCAGTCTACCCACAGAGTCAGTCCTGGCTTCAGGTTAGGGGTGAACCAGGAACTCCCTAGTCTCTGAAACTCCCACTTGCTTCCCTCCGTGGCGCTGAGGGCTTGTGGTAGACTCTGGCGATGTCTGCCAAGGCATCTGCCTTTGCTTTCTTGGGCCTTTGGGATTTGGGGCCCCTTCCCCCATAGGACAACCCTTCCTGGATCTAGTTTGGGGAATGTTTTCTAGACTGAGATCAGATCTTGTTGGCTCTATCCAGGGCTGTGGAAGACTGCTTGATGAGGTTTATGGTGGGGGGGGGTGTTTGCTGGCTACTTGCGTTCTGAGTACCTATGTTCGTCCCATTGAAGGAATCCCACTCTCCCCAGTAGGAGGGCTGAGCCTCTCAAAGGGAGGGCCTCTCCAGCGCTAGGTGGAAGCGTCAGGTCCATGGCCTGTCACTGGCTGTGTGGTCATGGGTAACTCTCAGGCTCCCTCCATGTCCCTTGGGAAGAGAACTCAAGAGAGTCTGGTTCTGTCTCCCTGTTGTTGGATGTGAAGGGGCTTTGTGGCAGGGATGTCAGTGCTCAAGACTTGCGTGGAACATGTGGGAGTAGATCAGCCTCCCAGGGCTAAACTGGGGATCAGTGACCTACAGGCGACTGGACCCCTTTTGGTGCTGAATCAACAGATTTGCCCAGAGCCCCTCTCGGTGACAGATTTAGTTTTACATGCTCTGTGGCCCAGATCCAATCCACGACCTCAGCCTACTCGGCCCACTGGCCCATCTCTCTTATCGGTCCCCTGGGCCCGTGGGGATTTTTGTCCAGGAATTGAGTGGGAGTGGCAGCAAGCAGCCATCTGTCCTGAGACAGGCCTGTGCCCTCCAGCCTGGGTGGTGCCCAGACAGAAGCCTCATCTTGGATTGGCTGAAACGAGCTCACCCCTAGCATCCCGCAGGCCCACGCTGCTTCCCACTCCGGTGCTGTTGCTTTGCTGAGCCTGGTGGCATGTGACAGGAAGGGACAGAGATGACCCCTGTGTACAGTCCCATCTGGAAAGGTGAGCATATACTCAAGCCAGGCGTGCATTGACCAGAAGACCACTTCCCTCAACTTAGGGGAACCCAGTGGGGGCTACCTTGGAGGTCAGGGCCATGTGGAGACCCCTAAGGAGATCCAGGAGAGCAGCGTCCTGTATAAAATACTTCCGCCAATGCATCAGGGCCTACAGCCTGCCAGGGGCCAGGCAAGTATTTTTTTTCTTTTTTAATAAAAACAAAATTTGTGTAGTATGGCATACATACAGAAGTATATGAAAACATGTAGTATTTAAAGAAGCACAGCTCGAACACATGTGCACACTCCACTCAGGACAAGAAATGGCATGCTTCACCACCCCGGACGCCCCTTCCTCCCCCGCTGCCCCTGCTTAGACCCGACCACAGACCTTCCCTCCCTCTTTCCCCCTCCACCCACTCCCCTTGCCAGAGGCAACAACTATTCTCATTTTTTTTTTGAAGATTTTTTTATCTAACGTCACAAGTAGGCAGGGGTTGGGGGGTGGGAAGCAGGCTCCCTGCCGAGCAGAGAGCCCAATGCAGGACTCGATCCCCGGACCCCAGGATCACGACCCGAGCCAAAGGCAGAGGCCTAACCCACTGAGCCACCCAGGCGCCCCCTCAATTTTGTTTTTACACTTCCTTTATTTTCTGACCCTGGAAGGTCATGTGAACCTTGGGCAAGTGGTGAGCTAATTTTTCTCACCTGTGCAATAATACCGTTACTCAGTTGTAGTTTTACCATATCCTAAACAAAACATTTATTTGAGTTTTACCGTATCTTATCCTAAACAACACATTTATTTGCTTGTTCCTGAACTTAATGTAAGTGGAGTCAGGTCTGTTTCTCCATGGTATCTTTTGCTTAATGTTATTTTTTCAATTGATCCATGTTAATGCTGTAACTCATTCATGTTTTAATTAATAGACATTTTTCAGATTTTATTTATTTGAGAGAGGGTACGAGTGGGAGTGGGGCGTAGAGGGGAAGGAGAGGACCCCAAGCAGACTCCTTGCCGACTATAGAGCCCCACACGGGGCTTAACCTCACAACCCTGAGATCATGACCTGATCCAAAACCAGGAGTTGGATGCTTGACTGACCGAGCCACCCAAGCCCCCTCCCCATCCCCCAATGCATTATGGACTTAATAAAATCCATAGTTTACTTACATGTTCTTAGTTTTTACCTGGTGCCCTTTTTCTGTTTCAAGATCCCATCCGGGATAGTACAACACATGTAGTTATCATTTCTCCTAAGCCGCCTCTTGGCTGTGAAAGTTTCTCAGACTTGTTTTTGATGACCTTGACGATTTGGGGGAGGACTGGTCAGGGATTTTGTAGGACGCCTCATTCATTTTTCATTGCTGTATGATATAATTCCATTGCTATGTAATAATATATAATCATCTAGTGTATAATGTTTGGTTGTAACACCCACACCTTACTAATTCTTCCACTGATGGGCATTTCAGTTTCTGATCCTTGTTTCAAACAGTGCTGTTATATATACTTTTGTATGTGTCTTTTTTTTTTTTTTTAAGATTTTATTTGTTTATTTGACAGAGACACAGCAGGAGAGGGAACATCAACAGGGGAAGTGGGAGAGGGAGAAACGGGCTTCCTGCCAAGCAGGGAGCCCGATGCAGGGCTCAGTCCCAGGACCCTGGGCTCACAACCTGAGATGAAGGCAGATGCTTAATGACTGAGCCACCCAGGTGTCCCTTGTATGTGTCTCATAAGCACACATTTCCGTAGGGTTATATATCCAGAGGCGGAATTGGTGGGTACAGGGTATAGACATGTTCAGTTTTACTAGTTACTATCAAACTGTTTTCCAAAGAAGCTGTATACATTTACAGGTACAGCTGCAGTCCTTTGGGGCACCTGGGTGGCTCAGTTGGTTAACTGTCTGCCTTTGGCTCAGGTCATGATCTCTGTGTTCTCACATAGGGCTCCCTGGTCAGTGGGGAGTCTGCTTCTCCCTCTCCTGATCCTCCTACCCACTTGTTCTTGCCTTCTGTCTCAAATAAATAAAATCTTAAAAAAAAAAACAAAAACTGCTGTTCTTTGTCCCACTTCCTCGCTAGCATTTGATGTTATCCTTAATTTTTTGCAACAGAGTAGGTGTGAGATGATACAATGATTTTAGTTTGTTTTTCTGTTTTATGACAAGATTGAACATCATTTCATATGTTTAGGAACTATTTGTGTTTCCTCTTCTATAAAATCTACCCCCCCCCACTTTTCTATTGGGTCGTTTATTTTTCTCTTTTTTTTTTTTTTTAAAGATTTTATTTATTTGAGAGAGAGACAGTGAGAGAGAGAGCATGAGCGAGGAGAAGGTCAGAGGGAGAAGCGGACTCTCCATGCAGCTGGGAGCCCGATGTGGGACTCAATCCCGGGACTCCGGGATCATGACCTGAGCCGAAGGCAGTCGTCCAACCAACTGAGCCACCCAGGCGTCCCTATTTTTCTCTTTTTAATTCACAGAAATTCTTTATATATTCTAGATATAATTCAGAACAGGAGTGGCAAAAATTTTCCAGTTTATGGTTTGCGTTTTCATTCTCTTTATAGTATCTTTTGATTAACACAGGTCTTAATTTTAATGTAAATTATAAATCTTTTTCTTTAGTTGTATAGAAATAGAAAATAGTATTTATAGAAAATAGTTTGTATTTTCTTTTTTTTAAAGATTTATTTATTTATTTTAGAGAGAATGAGTGGGGAGGGGCGGAGGGGGAGGGAGAGAGCGAATCTCAAGCTGACTCCATGGTGAGCGTGGAGCCCGAGGCAGGGCTTGATCTCAACACCCTGAGATCATGACCTGAACTGAAACGAAGAGTCAGGTGCTTAACCAACTGAGCCACCCAGGCACCCTGTAGTTGTTATTTTCTTAGGAAATATGTATCTCGGAGCAAAAATCTTTTCTCCCATTTGTGTGTTATAAGATAGGGACCCTTATTTGTTTTTTAATTTTCTAAAGATTTTTATTTATTTGTCAGAGAGCACAAGCAGGGGGAGCAGCAGGCAGAGGGAGAAGCAGGTTCCCTGCTGAGCCGGGAGCCTGACTTGGGGCTCCACCCCAGGACCCCAGGATCATGACCAGAGCAGAAGGCAGATGCTTAACGAACTGAGCCACCCAGGCAGGTAAGAATCCAAGTTTATTGATTTGTTTTTCATTTATGTTTAAACCTGTATAACCACCAATTATCGCAAAACTGCTTCTCTCACCGACTTATGAAGCCAGCTTTGTCCAAAGTCAGGTGTTCCCAGATAAGCACATCTGTCTGCGCTCCCTTCCGTATGATCAGTCGTTTTCTGTCCCAGACCTACACTGTGCTGTCTTAATTACTACCACTTTATGAAAATTGTCAGTACTAGGAAAAGCAAGACCCCCTGATGTTACTCTTAGCAGTGCTTTGGGTATGGTTAGCTCTCTGTCACTCCATAAAATTGTTAGTATCAGGGTCAGATATATTTAAGTTAGATTCATAATTTTCAAAAGGGCATAGGGTTAAATTTCCTCAGTCTGCCTTTCTTCTCCCAGTTTCCTCCTGTAGAAATGACAGTAGTTAAGAGCTTTTTTGTGTAGTTTTCTAGAACTAATCTGAAGCTGCCCAAGTCTATGTGTGCACACCACCCCACTTCTTGCAGCTGCAGGAGTTCATCAGCAGACTTTATTTAAAAAGCACATGCTTGGGGCGCCTGGGTGGCTCAGTGGTTTAGGCCTCTGCCTTCGGCTCAGGTCATGATCTCAGGGTCCTGGGATCTAGCCCCACATCGGGCTCTCTGCTCAGCGGGGAGCCTGCTTCCCTCTCTCTCTGCCTGCCTCTCTGCCTACTTGTGATCTCTGTCTATCAAATAAATAAATAAAAATCTTAAAAAATAATAATAAATAATAAAAATAAATAAATAAATAAATAAATAAATAAAAAGCAAATTCTTGGGGCGCCTGGGTGGCTCAGTGGGTTAAGCCTCTGCCTTCGGCTCAGGTCATGATTCCAGGGTCCTGAGATCGAGCCCCACATCGGGCTGTGTGCTCAGCGGGCAGTCTGCTTCCCCCCTCTCCTTCTGCCTGCCTCTCTGCCTACTTGTGATCTCTGTCTGTCAAATAAATAAAATCTTTTAAAAAATAAAAATGCAAATTCTTGGGGGCATCTGGGTGGCTCAGTGGTTAAGCCTCTCCCTTCGGCTTAGGTCATGATCCCAGGATCCTGGGATCGAGCCCTGCATCGGGCTCCCTGCTTAGCAGGAAGCCTGCTTCTCCTTCTCCCACTCCCCCTGCTTGTGTTCCTTCTCTTGCTGTGTCTCTGTCAAATGAATAAATAAAATCTTAAAAAAATAATAAAAAGCAAATTCTTAATTTTCTTTTTCTTTCTTTTTTTGGATTTTATTTGTTTACTTGACAGAGCAATGGGGTTTGGGGAAGCACAAGCAGGTGGATGGGCAGACGGAGAAGCGGGCTCCCAGCTGAGTTAGGAGCCCAACACTGGCCTGATTCCCAGGACCCTGAGATCGTGACCTGAGCTGAAAGCAGCCACTCAACGACCAAGCCACCCAGGCGCCCTCGGAGTGTTCCTCTTAATTATATTTGGGGCTGCCTGTCAGCTTCTATTACCCTTTCCATTTGTTCTTTCATTGTTTCCTTCTGTTGCTTCGTTAGTGTTGCCCGTCTTCTGCTTCCCTGAGGAGTAGCCGCACGCGTGTATCTGTGTGTGTAGCCGGCCGGGGTCTTTGCTGTGCTCCTGGGTGACAGAGGCCCCAGGCCACTTGGAGCGATTCCCTCTGCGCCATCTGGAATGTCCCTGAGTGTGGGTCTGTTGGTGAAGAACTCTCCGTTCTTGTTTGTCTGAAAATACTTTTATTTTACTTTGCTCCTTTAAATACTGTATGTTCTTTTCAGGTTTAGAATTCTAGGTTGCCAGTCATTTTCAGCCCGTGAAGCTGTCGTGCCGGTTTTCCGGCCTCCACGGGCCCTCCGAAGCCGGCGGGGTCACTCGTGGAGAGGTAAAGAGAGCGGCTCCCGGCCCGCCCCGCTGCTTTGAAGATTTTCTCTTTGTCTTTGGTTTTCTGCAGTTCACTCTACCCCGTCAACAGCTGGATTTCTTTTCACTTACCCTATTTGGGATTTGTTGAGATTCTCGTGTCTTGGATTACTGTCTTCTATCACTTGTAGGAAATTCTTGGTCATTATCTCTTCAAATAATAACCTCCTCATGCTCTTGTCGTCTGAAGCCACGATGAAATACACATTTGACTGTCACCTTTCTCAGTTTGTCTACCGGGTACTTTAATCTTTCTTCCGTATTTTCAGCTTTTTTTTTTCTTTCTTTGGTGCATTCTAGTTAACTTCTTAGCTGTCTTCCACTTCATTTGTTACTTTGCGGTGTCCACTCTGATGCCACATCAGTCCCCCAGTTTTTAATTTTGGTGATTGTGCTTCTCATCTCTACTCCATTTAACTTGCCTATCGACTCTGTATGTTCACTTCTTATAATTTCCTGCCTCCTCTCCGGGCGCCTGGGTGGCTCAGTGGGGTATAAGCCTCTGCCTTCAGCTCAGGTCGTGGTCTCGGGGTCCTAGGATTGAGCCCCACATTGGGCTCTCTGCTCAGCAGGGAGCCTGCTTCCCACCCCCCCCCCCCCATCTCTCTGCCTACCTCTCTGCCTACTTGTGATCTCTGTCAAATAAATAAATAAAATACTAAAAAATTCCTGTCTCCTGCAGATTTTCAGGTAGGTTTATTGTTCTTTATTTTGTATTTATTTTGTAAGGTTTTATTTATTTATTTAAGAGAGAGAATGAATGGTGGGGACGGGCAGAGGGAGGGGGAGATAGAGAGAGAGAGAGAGAGAGAAGCAGACACCCTGCTGAGCAGGAAGCCTGACCTGGGGCTCCACCCCAGGACCTGGAGATATGACCTGAGTTGCAGGCACACGTTCAACGGACTGAGCCACCCAGGTGCCCTGTTTATTTTTCTTTAAACAAAGTAAGCCAGGGGTATTTTTGATCTATCTAATACTTTTTTTTTTTTAAAGATTTTATTTATTTGTGAGAAAGGATGAGGGAGCATGACAGAAGAGAGGTCAGTGGGAGAAGCAGACTCCCTGCTGAGCAGGGAGCCTGATGTGGGACTCGATCCCGGGACTCCAGGATCATAACCTGAGCCAAAGGCAGTCGCTTAACCAACTGAGCCACGCAGGTCCCCTGTATCTAATGCTTCTAATATGTGAAGTTTAGATAGACCTGTCATGTTTATTACTGCTGCCTTTCACTCATAGTGCCTTGTTTTCTTGCATACTTAGTTCGCTTTTACTGTAGGCTGCTTTGCAAAACAGTTGTGTAGATCTCCTGACATAAAATGAAGGTGTTCTCCTCTAGGGAGGATCGACATTTAGTTCTGCCTCAGACTTTAAATTCATGCCTTGAGGCTTCATCCCCAGGCTACAGTTTGGCCTGCACAGCCTGGAGAGCCGGTGTTGACACTCCCTCCGGGGTGGGTGTATTTTCCTGCTTCTGCTCTGCACCATGGCCTAGAGCCTTACAGCCCTTCGAGTTTTGGGGAAGGGAGGGCAGCTTTGTTTCTGGTTTGCCTTTATCCTGAGCTGTTAGTCCTTTGGGGTCACAGCTGAATGTCCTAGGAGACTTCTCACTTTTGGTGGACCCTGGATTTGACTTTGCTTGTTCACCCTGTGAACTCCCCAAGCCCCCACTCTCGTGTTTTCGCTGCTCAGCGTATTTGGAGAGGGGAAAAGTGACCTTGGAGATTCTGATCTCTCCTTGCTGCTGCTTAGATTTTGGCCTGGAATTTCTGTACTATCTTGTAGTTCTTTGATACTTCTATACAGATTAAAAAATATATATTTATCCCAGCATTTTAAAATAAACTTTTAATTTTAGAATATTTATAGACATAGGGAAAAATGAGCACATGGCGTGGAAGGGGCCTACATACCCTGGGCCCCGCTTCCCCTAACTTCAGCATTTCACAATGATCTGGTACATTCGTCCCAGTGCTTATGTGTTATTATAAACTGGTATTTATGTTATTATTGGCTACAGTTCGTAGTTCGTTCAGGCTTTAGGTTTTGCCTTTCTCCCCCCCAGGATCCCCCAGGATTCCATTTCACGTGCTGTTCTCACGTGTCCTGAGGCTCTTCTTGGCTGTTAGTTTCTCAGATTTGCCTTGTTCTTGATGACCTCGGCGGCTTTACGGAGTCCCGGCCGGGTATTTGGCAGGTTTGTCTCGGGA
Source organism: Mustela erminea (assembly GCF_009829155.1). NCBI lineage: Eukaryota > Metazoa > Chordata > Mammalia > Carnivora > Mustelidae > Mustela > Mustela erminea. The sequence continues at coordinate 84,686,205 of NC_045626.1, forward strand.
TTTGTCAGATGTTTTCTCTTTGATTAGACTGAGATTACGTGTTTTGGGGAGGAAGACCACAGGTAAAATGCCGCTCTCATCACTTCCTGTCAAGGGCACATGCTCTCCAGATGAGCTCACTGGGCTGAGGTAGTGTCTGCAGGCCTCTCCACGGTGGGTGACTTCCCAGCCACAGGGACGTGCTCTCGGGGAGGCCACTGGGCGCCGCTCACGCTCACAAACGGGAGTCGAGGTTCACCTCCCTGGGGGCCGAGTTACCTACAGAAATTACCTGGATTTTGGGCGCCTGGGTGGCTCAGTGGGTTGAGCCGCTGCCTTCGGCTCGGGTCATGGTCTCGGGGTCCTGGGATCGAGTCCCGCATCGGGCTCTCTGCTCGGCGGGGAGCCTGCTTCCCTCTCTCTCTCTGCCTGCCTCTCTGCCTACTTGTGATCTCTGTCAAATAAAAAATAAAATCTTAAAAAAAAAAAAAGAAAAAGAAATTACCTGGATTTTTTCTGCATGGGAGATTTCTAGTTTCTCCTGTTTAAGTCAGGATAGACTCATGGATATTTTTTCCACACTTTGGATTATAATCCAGTACGCCATGATTTTGTTGCTGAGATTGTTTTGGTTTCGGCTACCCAAAGCCTTTTCAGTTGGCTCCTCTGTCCCTCCGATATACCCCATCTTTGATCATTGCTTTTTGTTTGTTTTCGTACTGCTGCGCTTCCGGACACCGCAGTGTTCTCCAGGCGCGTGTTGCACATTTCCTGGCTTGGCTCCGGAATCTGCCATGTCTCTAAGGAGATTGGATTCCTTTCACTGGAGAACGGCAGGAGAAACCTGGAACTGAAGTATGCGCTCGGTTCCACTGCAGTGTCCTCGTTGCTTGGCCCTCTCAGTTGATGGCGCAAGGAAGCGCATGGACGGGGCGCCTGGGTGGCTCAGTGGGTTAAGCCGCTGCCTTCGGCTCAGGTCATGATCTCAGGGTCCTGGGATCGAGTCCCGCATCGGGCTCTCTGCTCAGCAGGGAGCCTGCTTCCTTCTCTCTCTCTCTCTCTGCCTGCCTCTCAGTGTACTTGTGATTTCTCTCTGTCAAATAAATAAATAAAATCTTTAAAAAAAAAAAAAAAAAAGGAAGCGCATGGACACATACACCTAACTAGAAATATTTCATGTTTAAACAAGATTTTATGTATTTGACAGAGAGACAGTGAGAGAGCACAAGCAGGGGGAGTGGCAGAGGGAGAGGCAGAAGCATGTCCCCTGCCCTGGCACTGCGCTGAGCAAGGATCCCGATGTAGGTCTTGATCCCAGGACCCTGAGATCATGACCGGAGCGGAAGGCCAACGCTTAACTGAGCCATCCAGGCGCCCTAAGAAATATGTCTACGTAAAATTATCTGTAGCAACATTAAATATTAATTTATGCTGGTACCTCCAACTGTAATTAATTACCATGTGAATCACTCTAGCCTTCTCCCCTTATCTAACCTCCCACTCCACTCCCACAGTGAGAACACTGGCTTCCAACACCCGCCATCTGTATCACAGTATTATCAGTTCCTCTCAGTAACCATCATTCCTGGAAACTGTTAACCTCCTCCTGTTTTTAAGAAATGAATGTTAGTGGGGTGCCTGGGTGGCTCAGTGGGTTAAGCCTCTGCCTTCAGCTCAGATCATGATCTCAGGGTCCTGGAATCGAGCCCCGCATTGGGCTCTCTGCTCAGTGGGGAGCCTGCTTCCCCTCTCTCTCTGCCTGCTTGTGATCTCTGTCAAATAAAAAAAATAAAATCTTTCAAAAATGAACGATAGAATAGCATGTAAGCTGTTCTGCACTTGAATTATTTCACTGGCAGACATCACCGATTGGCGGTCATTCATTGCTGGTCTGCACAGATCTACCTTGTGTTTTGAAGACTGCGTAATATTCCCTGGCATCAATGTTCTTAGTTTATTCAACACCTTGCCTCGCCTCTTGATGGGCATCTGGACTATTTCCGATTTTTTACTACATAATCCTACAGCAGGATTTTGTTGCTTTTGTGAACATGTGGGAGGATTTCACTCAAGTGAAGTGCTTGACCAAGGGGCGTGGATGTTTAAAAACCTCCATGACGTGTCAAGTTGCTCTCCAAAGGCTGGGCCAGTTGCTCTGCTGCCCATCAGCACGAATACGGTTTTTCTGACGCCAGCCTCAAGGCAGAGCTCAGCATCCGTCAACCTCTGACTTCTGCCGATCACGTGAAGGGAATTCACTCTTTGTCACAGGCACAGCAGATCTATTTTCCTAACTCAGTTAGTATTGTTCCAAATTTTAACCTTTATACGTAATCAATTTATCCCCTTTTCTCCTGGGATTTTGTGTCCTGTTTGGAAAAGCTGGTCATCTTCCATGTTCTCTCCTAGTACTTTTGTGGTGTTCTTTTTTTTCTTTCTTTTTTTTTTTTTTTTTTAAGATTTTATTTATTTATTACAGAGAGAGACACAGTGAGAAAGGAACATAAGCAGGGGGAGTGGGAGAGGGAGAAGCAGGCTTCCCAGGGAGCAGGAGCCCGATGCGGGGCTCGATCCCAAGACCCTGGGATCATGACCTGAGCCAAAGGCAGAGGCTTAACGACTGAGCCACCCAGGCGCCCCTATGGTTTTCTTAAAAAGAAAAAACAAAACAAAACCCCAGACATGCAAACAGGCATAATGAACACCCACATATGTAACACTTAAGTGTTTCAGGTTTTTTTGCAGATTTTGGACTTTGTGTATGCCACACTTGGTTTCCACGGTGCCCGGAGATTTCTGTTGATCTCTGCAGTCCCAGTTCCCTCATTTTCATCGCTGGGGAGTCATCTGAACCTGTCTCAGAGGCCACGTACTTGTTTCCCTGTTGGTCCCTTCGGTTTGTTCCGATGCTTTGATAAACGTGCCGGCGGGACTCCTCCAGCACCGGTGAGGGCTTCTCGCAGATGGGCAGGAGCGGGCCCGCCGGGCGGTGTGGGGAGGTCCGTGCTTGTGCGCAGTGTAGCGGAGACGGCGGTTCCCTGCCTCCTTGGTGGCACAGGGCGCATTGGTCAGCTGATGGGCACCAACGCCGTCTCACTGGAATTTGGCCTGTGGGGCTGTACGTCTCTTATTTTATAAGCCATTCTCGTTTTCTTTTGCCTGGGGCATTTAGCCATTTTCCTTTTGGCGGCTTTGTTTCATTTTTCAAATTTTTTGATTCATTTACAATTGACTGGGCAGAAGGGGGACTCTGCTGTTTTCTCAAGATGACCAACAACTGAGCAAATGCCCCAGCTCCGACCTACTGAGCTGAACTACCGGCTTCCTCACACTCTCTCTCACACCAGCTTTTCTCCTATTTGACTAAAATGTGCGCCGGTATCTTCATTGATCATTAATATATGAATTACGTATCACCACGATGTCCGTTCCCTCCGAATTATTAAACTTCCCTAAGAACAGGATCTTACCACGGACCTAGTGAGACTCTCGGGGCTTTCTGTTCTCTTGCAGGCGTCGTCCCGCCGGCCGCCTGGGCGCAGAGACGGCCGGAGAGTCGAGTAGCGGGCACAAGGGCGAGCGGGATTCGGGCTGCGTCAGGACTGCTCGTTCCGTTTTCAGTAGGTTATGAAATGGGAATTATGGAAACGGACTTTTTCCTTCCGTCAAAAATGGATGTTTATCAAATAGCATGGAGGACATGGGGACTTAGAGTGGAGAAGGGAGTTGGGGGAAATTGGAAGGGGAGGTGAACCATGAGAGACTATGGACTCTGAAAAACAATCTGAGGGTTTTGAAGGGACGGGGGGTGGGAGGTTGGGGTACCAGGTGGTGGGTATTATAGAGGGCACGGATTGCATGGAGCACGGGGTGTGGTGCAAAAATAATGAATACTGTTATGCTGGAAATAAAAAAAAAAAAAAAAAAAAAACAAAACCATAATACACAAATAAAGTAATATAAGGCCATTTAAAAAAAAAAAAAAAAAAAGAATGGATGTTTATCAAATTTTTATCAACTATTTCTTCCTTCTCTGTAGTTGCTAGGATTTGTGCCTTTTATTAGGTTTATCCTTGCCTCACTGCCTTTTTTTTTTTTTTTAATGATAAAAGAATCATTGTAGGTTATTTGGAAAGTAGAGAAATGCCCCAGCTCAAACCCATGCCTGCTAGAGCGGCACGAAATGACCCTCAAGCGGACGAATCCGCTGCTGCAGCCGCAGTGCGGGATTTTACCTTTTCCATCTGAACAGCATGAGAAGCCTCTCTCCACTGGCACCATCTCCAAGATGCTGACAACTTTTAAAAATATCTCTCTGCAAACCCAATGACAAGACATGCCGTTTGCCCCACACCTGAGCTGTGTGACATACGAGCACATCTCCTTCCCGGCAAGTCAAGTCTGAGACCTTCCCTCACCGGAAGGTAAAAACCCTTTGGGGTGCGGGGCTGGAGGCCCTCAATGCCCCTCACCCCCTCCTCCCGCCGGAGAACAGTCAGCACCACACTGTGAACTTATCATAGAATAGATTTATTTACCCGAAACCATGTCTGTGCAATGCTTGTTACCAGCACAGAAACAGACAATTGATCTCTATTTACAGTCTAAAGTCAAACATGCTTTGTGATAAATTGACGGTTAGCATTTTATTAAGATAAATGCATCACAAGAGTCGTATTGCACCAACATCTGTCTACGGTTTCTGATTTCATTAAATAAGTTACATTTAATACAGTGCAAAATAGCTGTTTGCACACTCAAAAAAAAGTAACAAGTTATGAACTAGAGGCCTACATTCTAACCTTTCAACACCTGTAGTGTTTTCAATAGATTTATAAATAAGCAAACTGTACAGGGCCAATTAAAAAGTAGCAGGTTTAAATGACACCACAGAGAAATCTGGCTACTTACAACTGAAGGCATGCATCACAACTGAGTATTGTACATTTATATAAACTATGACATTTTGCACAGAGAAACATGGAGACTTGGCTGATGGCTTCTGAGTTCTCAGATAAGGTTTCAGAACCTCATTCTTCTTGCAGCAAAGAAACCAAAGTTCTCTGGAGAGGCTTTCTGATTCATTAAGCTAAATTGTACATTTGTAATTACTATTTTGATTTAAAAGCTAAACCCCGTTGGTAATACGTTTCCTCCACATAACACACAATGAGTTGGGGACTTTTTCTACTTTTCTTTTTCCCCCAACATCAATCATGCAGAGGGCTGGTAGATGTGTTGCTAAAAACGCACATGCACGCAACCGAACACCCTTATATTTCTGCAAAATGGTTTAGGAAGCGGTTACTCCAGTATTGCTGAAAAGGAAAGAGAGAGGAAATCAGCTTTATGATATATGGGAAAGAAATGTTAGAATAACTATTTAAGATTAATAGTGACAAGGAATAGCGAGGAGTATTCAGTTTGACCTTTTAAGATTTCAAGACCAGCATTTCTGATGAACTGTCCCTGAGGCGCTGCCTACGTAGGGTAGCAGCTAGAAGCACTGGCTTGGCAACACGGACCCCTGTCGTCCAGCTAAAGAGCAAAGGCCACCCTGGCTCACAGAAGAACCCCAGCAGGCAGACATGGAATCGCTTCCGATGTGACGGAAGGGAGATGGGCAAGAGGAGGGGAGGTTCTCGGTTAGCAGTGCACACGGTAAGGAAGGTGAAGCAGAGGTGAGCAGCGTGGCAGAGTGCGAAGCCTCTGGCTCCTCCCGTTCCCTACCCTTCCTTCCAGGGGGCTGGTCCTGCCTGGTTCTAGAAGGGGAGCCGCGCTCCTTCTCTCTGAAGAAGGAAGGGGATTACCGTCCCTGTCAGCTGCGCGGTGGTTTCTGACAAAACTGGTGGTTACGTTAAAAAGGCAACAGATGATGTGGCGGCCTTAGCTCAGGGCACTGCGCACTGCTCCGGCGGCAGGCAGGTGCTGTACAGACCTTGAGCTAACGCCTGTAGTCGCCTACCCCTGAGGTCTGCCACCGCAAGGACATTCAGGGGGCTGAGACCCAGTCTGAGGGTTGATGTAGCAGCCGCTTGTGGGGGAGGCTGGCACCGGCCCTGCCTGTTTGGGAGCTCGTGCAGCTCACCCTGCGCCCTGTGCCCCCTGCTCTGTGCAGACGAAGAACGAGCTGCTGGAGTGGGACCCCCGCTGGGGACGTGAGATCGCCACCTTCCCGGCCAAGCCCTATCAAAGAAGCCGTGCGAGGCCTACCTTTCTCTCGAGGAGAACACGGACAAGTTTTGGTGAGTCTGAAAACATTACCCTGACTAGTCCTGATGGCGGCAAAAGCAGAGGCCTCCTGTGCTTTCCCGCCAGGGCTGGGTGAGGCTGGGTCTGGGCACCTGCCCCGCACTGCGGGAGGCCCGAGGCCAGGGATGTGCCCGCAACAGCTCTGTGGCTGAGGAGGGGGCTCCCGTGCGTGTGTTTCTCAGCAGCAGAGCCTGACGCAGAGCTGACAAGGGGACGCTCCCAGCAGCCTGGGCTGAGCCAAGTGGGTGCCTGAACCACCTCCATGGGCTGGACAGGCCTGAAGCTGAGAAACCACAAGGCCAGAGCCGGCCCAGGGTCATCTGGGGCCGCGTGTGTCTCTCACGGCAGCAAACCACATTCCACTTCTTCTGCAAATGCCACTGTATCAAGGAACCAGAGCAGGGAAAGCTGTCTGGTAAGTCTGGCTTCCCGGACGAGCACACCAGCAAGCTCAAGACATCCTGTCTTGGTTTGCAGCCACGGTGCGCTCCTTGTACTTGATCACTCAACTGCTTTTTATGCCAAAATCGGCAAAACCCACCCTCCTTCCTCCTCTATATTCTCCACCAAACCAACCAACCGCCCTTCCTCAGAGACCTCAGTGAGCCAGGCCGGGACCACCAGCCCCTTCTACTCAGACCCGGGAAGCCGGCGGCACCTTGCTTAATATCCCTGAACTGTCCCCCGAACACTGAGCCTTTATATCGCATCTCGGAGCTGGCCCCAGAACTTTCGTAAGAACAGGCCGGGGCTCACAGGGAAGAAGCTGCTGCCTAGGCCTCCCTCACCCTGGCTCGGACTAGGCTGGCTGCGAGCAGAGCCAGGCCCTCCCGACGAGTCTCTCTCCCACCAGACGCTCCTCAGCATCTGGCCGAGCCGCCGTCCCAAGGCCGTGCACGGAGTCCACAGCCGTCACACCCCGGGTCCGCTAGCCCGCCCCGTGCGCGCACAGGTACCCCGCACCACACACTTGCTGCTCTCGGAGACAGTCACAGAGCACAGCAGTACACGACACAAGGGACGTTTTCGTTAAGTGTCACAGCTAGCTCACTCAGTGGCAGTCACCTTTAGGCTAAAGCATCAGGGGTCCAGGGAATACTCACGTTAGTTGATGGATGTTGGAAGGCATTGGAGGAAAACACCATAGTTAGGACAGTTAATGACTTACACACGGCTGGTAAGACTGATCTCAAACATGCGCAACGTATCATAGTAACCAAGGTGTTGGTTAGTGCCACATTCAAATAAAAATAGTTCTATACAATATGTTCATTTGGTCATGTGCTATTTACAGATTTTTACAAAAACACATACACACACACACACACATACACACACACTCCCCCTTATGTTCTCTACACCAGGCTAGAACAGGCCAGCAGAAACTTGCAAAAAAGTATCATGGGTGACAACGGGTGCCTATGTGTTCGTTCCTACAGCTACCTACGCAGCAGAACACGATCCTCCTTCCCCTCGGGCACAAGAAAACTCAAGTTCTGAGCTAAGAACTTAAGAGAAAATTGGACACAATTTGTTATAGTTCAAGCTAAACCACTTAAAAGTTAAAAACAAGACAGTTATTTTTCTGTCCATTTAAAATGTTTTATTTTCCTTTTTAAACTAGATTGTGAAGTGCCACTGAAATAGGCAATGTTGGCAAAACAATGTCTGTTACAATAAAATACATTAGACATTTAAATAAATAACCTTAAAAACTACGTGGGGGGACACGAACCCAGTCGATTGAATCTGGAACAATGTTTTCTGCACAAGCGAGAACAGGCATACCTCTTGTTAAGACTGATGTAAACAGAACCATCGGAACCTACAGGAGAAGCAGCCGAGCGGGGCCAGGAGTGGGGGTGGGAGTGAACGGGGGCCGGGGGAGTGAGGGAAGTGGCAAACCAAAAAATACTGACTGAGGTAGCAGTACTCTGCTCAGTGCAGAAAAATTGGCTTATGAATAAAAATTAGACTGTGATCTCAGATTAAATCCAGATGATCATGCAAAAGACACAATACATGCTATTTAGTTTTAGAAAAAGAAAAAAAAACCCACACACATTCATTTCCTAAAATCTGCTGCCAATTAATTTGCTGACAATGTCTGCTGGCTCAACTATTTTTTTATACAAGGATGAGTATTAAACAGAACACTGTACATGCTTTTTCATCTACAAAAAAATATTTGCATAAAATAGTGTTAGTTCTCTGTACATGTCAATGGACACTTTAATTATGTGTATAAAAAAGGAAAATCTTGCCCCACTGGAGTCAGAAAAGCAAAACAAAATCTAGAGTATGAAATCTCCTTCACCAGCCAATATGTTCATGTGAAAATTCAGCAGAAATAGACAGTTGCTTTAAACAATAAAAAAATTAATTGATTAAGTTAAACATCTTCTTTATGTAAAACTGTCAGTCAAGACCAGAACATATCACTAAAGTTAGTGTCTGTGCTATAGACCCAGACCACCAGGGGCATTATGAGCAGCACAAACGGCCAGGAAATCCCATCGGTGCATGCCGAGAGCGAGCAGGACTTGGTGGCAGGCTGCACACACTCTTTACCAGGTTCCAGGTAGTTGCGGGCCACAAACTTGAGCGTCTCGTCCATCAGAATCACAGGCAAGGAGATTTTCAGCACCATCAGCCACTGGGTCAGATTCAGCGGTGTGATCTGGAAAATAAGCTGAGACACAAAAAAGCTCTGTCAAGCTCCCAGACCTCGCAGGACAGGCAGCGAGGCCCCAGCCTCGGTCCTGGTCCCCCCAGCGCTTACTGGCAAAGGTTCCACGTAGAGGATGAGGAAGTGGAGCGACATGGACAGGCAGATGGAGCCCACGAGCCAGATGTTCTCCCAGGGGGGCATCCTCAGCAGGGACTGGTTTTCGGACAAGCTGCAGAACAACAAGTCGTACGTGAAATATGCCCGCCTAAAAGGCAAAGGCTCTATTCATGAGCGACCAAGACTGTCCCGAACCATGCTTCAGTAAGGCAGTGGCGAACACGGCATTGCCCACTGACCTAATTCTACTTAGTGAAGTTTCTACTGTGGCAAAATTAAAGGAAGAATGTTCAGATGTAGGACAAACTTCCAATTTTAAATCTAGGTTTCGGCACAGCGGACTCCGTTTCAATGGACTCAAAGCTGCTCTCAATTGCCCTTGACACTGACACCGTTCCAAAATTCCCATTTTTGCCACTGGCTTATAACTGGAGGATACCACTTGTCCCGCTGCTCCAGGGCAAGAGTGCCTTCCCTGTGGGCACCGGCATACAGGGGCACCGAAGGCCCTATTTTTGGCCCCCGCTGTCTCAGAAGGAGCGTGTGGTTAAGCACTCCCACTACTTCCCGGAGGTGATGACGACTCAAGTTTTTAAAACCGGTGCTGCCTGTTCTTTCTTTCTGGGAGGGAGGAGCTTTCCTGCAAATCCTCCAGCAACCGCGACACCCAGTTCCCCGGTGCACTGGCTGGTGGAGCTCCTGCCCCAGCCTGTCGAGGTTTCACTGACCTGTTGAGGGCGTTACACATCTCTATGGTTACTAGAACAGACAGCGCCATTGTCATCGGGTATGGGGACTCAAAGATTGCACAATCCACTCCTTCAAAGTCCGGGTTGTCATCTTTACACTGTAGGAAGTGGCTCTGCAACAAATGCCCAATCAAGTTTGTCATCAGTCAAGTACACTTCCAAGGTCCTAGTCCCCGTTCCACAGGAAGCCCAGGACACGGACCCACTCAAGCTCTCACCCCATCTCCCAGAGAAGCCTTGGGTCCTTCAGGATCATCTTAGATGCCACTGCTAATTATCTGAGGGTTAAGCTTATTTGGTAGGCACCCAAACCACAAAATGCTCAAGGACAGCCTTGTAACGCTTTGCCCCTAGGGAGAGGAGAAAAGGCAGACACATACCAGCTGGTAGAAGGACACCCTGGGCCCTCCGTCGGCAGCAATGAACCACCACGCGGCGGCACCCACGGTAGCTGCGCCAACGTAACCTGGGAAGAGACACAGGCGGCACCTGCAGCCCCCGCTCTCACAGCAGGTCCTGCCTCGTGGGCCAGTGCCCAGCAGAGGGGACACAGGGTATGATGATGGCGCAGGAGAGCCTGTGCAGCCACTAGCAACTGCTCACTCCCAGCAGCCAAAGCACCGAGACAGAGGGTTTCTGCAAGGAGAGGGGTGTGCGCGGTATGAAAAACTAAGCAACTTTTCCAGAGTCTGTGAGGAAGAGGACCTACGGGAATTGGCTGGATCTTACGCTAGCCAAGACCCTCTCAAACTGGCGGCTGACGTTTCCGGCATTAGGTACGCGCCTCCAGAGCGCCTCGCTGTGCTGCAGCGCCAGGTCACACCACCCAGGACTCGGAGGAAAGCCGATGCTCCCAGTTACCCCCTGACCTGCTCCATCAAAGGCCTGGCAGAACCGTTTCGTGGAAATACCACCAAAGCAGTTAGTGCAGAATGCAAGCAACATGGCAAAACCCAAGGCAGATTCTGGGATCACCTCCCCACCCCCCCGACACCCCCAACCAAGTGGTTCTGAATGGAGCAAGTTTATGACAAAGCAACGGGGTAGTCAACACAGGGACACCACGGAGATGGTCCCGGTGTGGCAGCGTCTACCAGAAGATACAAGCGCACACTCCCTCCAACCCGGCAGTTACAAGGAAACAGGAGACAGCTGGTGGACAGGGACAAGAGAGCCACACGCATACTGACATGGCAATTCCCAAAAAACAGGGAGAATCACAGGCTTCAGCACACACGTGTGTACAGCACACCAACACTTAAGAAAATATATGCACAGGACAGATCTGTTTGCTAGAGTATTTCTGGAGGGCACAAGAGAAATTCAATATTGAAAGAGAACTGACTGGCTGAGAACCTTCCCACTTTATGCCACAGTGTGCTTCTGCAATTTTAAACCATGTGAACATACTAAAAAAACCCCCAAAAAACAAAAAAACCACCTTCCCATTGAACCCCAGGGCAGTTATTTTAACTCTCTGGCCTCACTTTCCTAAGCTCTTAAAGTGAGGACAAGAACCGGTAGCCAGGCAGAAGCAGGAGGGCCACAGATAGGAAGTGTGAGGAACCGGACTGTGGCCGGGGCTCCTGTGTGTTTCCCAGGCGCTGCGGATGAAGGCACAGCTCCCTCCTCGGCTCTCGGGGAGCGGGGCTGAGTTCCACAGCCCGGGGATGGAAAGCCTGACCCTGGCAAACGCCTGCATCCTTCTGCCCTTAGGTTAAATCTGAAAACCTCCTTCACAAAGGCCCAAGGAATGACAGAGACAGATAAAACAAGGGGTTAACTCTCCTGTAAACTGGGTATACAGTTTATTAAACTCCATTTTTTGTTACCCTAATACAGATAGAAATGTGCTTTGAAGGAATGAATTGATAAAAATTTTGCCTCATAAACATGTGGTTTCAAAGTCAACGCTATAGAAACTATACTCACAGCCAATGGCCAGGTAACGGAAAAAGAGCCACCCGCTGATCAGGGGCTCCTTCGGGTTCCGGGGTGGTTTGTTCATGATGTCCAGGTCGGGAGGGTTGAAGCCCAGGGCTGTGGCAGGCAGGCCGTCTGTCACCAGATTGACCCAGAGCAGCTGGACAGGAATTAAAGCCTCAGGAAATCCAAGGGCTGCTGTCAGGAAGATACTGTTTCCACCGGAAGAAAGAGAGAGACCCCAAATTATTTCAGCCACGACTTACACAGCACGAGCGCCCTCTTCTCCTCCATAAAATCAATGGACAGTTAACAATGACTGCTCGAAATTACTTCTGGGCCACCACAGAACATGGGTTATACCTTATTTCGAGTTCAAGCACAATGTTAGAAGGCCAAAAGTATTACGTTACTTTACCCAGTAAAACTCATTTCTATGTTCAAGGGCATCCTTTACACACAAGGGCAGCCACAGGACAGCCCTCCCTTGGGCTGGAAGAACCTCTCTCTACCTTCCTCCTCCTGCCTGGCCCTCTCCCCCGACTCACGCACAAAGCTGCTGCCGTACGAACAACAGATATGGAAAACTGGTCATCCCACGCCCCGACCTCAAAGGACTACAAGTGATCTCTCGCGGGGACCCACCAGACCACTTCCCCCACATTCGAGGAGATGAGATAGCGGATGAACTGCTTCATGTTGTTGTAGATGGCGCGCCCCTCCTCCACCGCAGCCACGATGGTGGAGAAGTTGTCGTCGGCCAGCACCATCTCTGAGGCTGTTTTAGCCACCGCCGTGCCAGAGCCCATGGCAATGCCGATCTCCGATTTCTTCAGGGCGGGAGCATCATTCACGCCGTCCCCAGTCTGAAAGGGAATGTGACCGCTGGTTTATGCGCTTTGGCCACCACGTCACACACATCCCCGACAAAGGTTCGGCCGCCCTGAAGCGAGGACGACGACAGGAGCCGTGGCCCTCCGGGCACAGACAAAGAATTCTCATTTTTACAAGGCGGCATCACAAAACACACTAAATCTGGGAAACGTAAAATTGCCACATGAGCTGAAGAGACTTCAGAGGGAAGTGGAACAAAAAGGACTTCAAAGTTCATTATGTTCTTTTCTAAGCAAACCAAACCCGAAACCGCCCACGTGGCAGTGAAGACGCAGCACCTGTGTCCACACAGAGAAATCTCAAGTAGAACAGCTGCAGAACGCAGGAGGCGGGAAACCGTAACATGCCGTTCACAGAGGTCACGGTCACGGTCACGCAGGACTGAATACTGTCTGCAGACACACAGCCATCATCCCCACGCGTGTTTTTTAAACTTTTCCTGAACGCCCAACACTGAATTCCCAACAGTGGTTCCCTCGAGGAGGAGGAGGGGAAGGAAGGGGAAAGGGAGGACACCCGTCACATCCGCCTTCACGTAACACATTCCTTTCTTCGAGTTTTCAGATAATCAACAGAAATCAAATATTACACAAGGTGAATGTGTCTGGGTGCAGAGTCACAGTAGGTAAGAATACTGGAAATGCCTCGCACACGGGCAGTTCTTAATGCCTGACCAGTACATCTAACCTCAGGTAGGGTTATGGAACACCAAAGAGTTATACCCTGAATCACTTTTTAGAAAACCTGAGATAGAAACATGTATCCTTTTGAGGTGCTACGGTGGCTCAGTTGTTAAATGTCTGCCTTCTGTTTGGGTCATGATCCCAGGGTTCTGGGATCGAGTCCTGCATTGGGCTCCCTGCTCAGTGGGGAGTGGGCTTCTCCCTCTCCCTCTGGTTCATTCTCACTCACTCACTCTCAAATCAATAAAAACATTAAAAAAAAAAAAAAAGATTTTATTTATTTGACAGATCACAAGCAGGCAGAGAGGCAGGCAGAGAGAGAGAGAAGAAAGCAGACTCTCCACTGAGCAGAGCCAGGACCCTGAGATCCTGACCCGAGCCGAAGGCAGAGGCTTAACTCGCTGAGCCACCCAGGTGCCCCTCAAATCAATAAAATCTTAAAACACAAAGAAATATGTACACTTTAATCAAGATAAAGACTAGATGTCACCAAATGTTTCCCCACAACTGATTCAGAAGGCATACTTCTACTTCCTAAACTACTCCAGAATCTTCCCTCAGGTAACATACAGCATGCCAACTACGGGTCAACAGAACTCTACAGAAACAGCCTGATCATGACAAAAATCCAAGATATTCTAAATCTGGGATTTGTTACTGAAAACTTAAGTCAAAATTACAAACTGCTGTGTCTGCGTAGTGTGAGTCCAAAGGTACTCACCATAGCTGTAATCTCATCAAAAGACTGAAGAAATTCTACAATTTTTGACTTGTGAGAAGGTTCGACTCGAGCGAAACAGCGAGCATTCAAACAGGCATCTCTCTGGGCTGAAGGATTGAGCTCATCAAACTCCCGACCCGTAAAAGCCTTTGACGTCACATCCTCGTCCTGCCCGAAGATGCCAATGCGCCGACAGATGGCCACTGCAGTGCCCTTGTTGTCCCCCGTGATCATGATGACCCGGATGCCTGCTTGCCGGCACAGCTTCACGGAAGAGGCCACTTCAATTCTTGGAGGGTCCAGCATGCCCACGCAGCCAACGAAAGTCAGATTGGTCTACAGCAAAAGAATCACCTTACGTTCAAACAGGAAATTCTAGTTTCTGCTCTGGTGTAGAACAAGAGCCAGTCATACATCAAGAGCAAAAGTCTCTGCATTTTCCTATAATAAATCCTTTAACTGTGGCTCGTACCTAAGGTTAATATTCACAGAGACAGAAATCTAATGAGGAACAATATTAGTTCCAATTAACTGGAAAGAATGAAAAACAGTACTACGTTCTTGTAACTAAATCATACTTTAACTTTCATGAAAAACACACCAAGAAATAAGAGCATTTTGATACAGGCCACTCTAGGGGCCCCCAATACCCAAGTTACTCCTTATTCCTTTTAGGCAGCGCTTCAGGAAGCCACATACCTGATGAGAAAAAATTCTATGAACAGACAAGTGGAAGGAATCTCCCAACTTGGTATTTAGACCTTTAGTAACTCATGAATATTTAGAAAAATTCCCAATTTTAAAAACATCTTAATTTACAGAAGAGTTGCAAAATAGGCTCTAAAAGTTTTTTAGCTCAAGTCTTAATTATTCTATCTTGAAAGTAACAGACTTGAATTCAACTGTTAACTACACAGGTTGGAAGCAGCAAGCTAGATCGGAATGGCGACGCGTTTGGCTGCAGAAAAACAAATAACCACGCCCCTTTCTTGGCAAAAGCAAGACTCATTCGACCTCTCACGGAAGGAGTGCTGTTTGAGCACAATGAACGTGCAGGGTGTGGGGGAAGAAACTTTCGTTAGCTAACCTCGTATTTAATAAAGTTGGCAGAGTCCTCAAGGTTCATTTCTTCTCTTCTCAGTGGGTTGTCGTGAGTGGCCAGAGCCAGGCACCGCAGTGTGTCGCTGCCACTACCCCATTCCCGAATGACAGACATGATCTTCTGTTTGACTCCCGGGGTCATAGGAACTTTAGTACTGCCAACTCGAATGTGGGTGCACCTGTCAATGACACCTTCGGGGGCACCCTGGAAATGTTACAGATTGAAGTCAACAACTGTACTTACTGGGCTCACCCAGGATGCTAATCCTGGTAAGAACATCTCAACTGCAGTCTGCCACACTTGCCTTCACAAACATTTTGCTCATCGATGTCCGGCTCGGTTTGTTTGGCGTACAATAAACTGACATCGATTTTCTGTCACGTGAAAACTCCAGAGTAAATTCCTTTTTCATCAACTGCTTGATGACCTATAGGAGAACACCCATGGAATATTACTGGATGGCAATTTCTGTATATTTTTCACTTATTCAACAAATATTCACTAAGCGCCTATTATGTGACAGGCACTGGGGGTTTATGACAATGAACAAAACAAGTAAGTTCTCCCCCTCATGAAGCTTAAACTTGCTCTCTAGTTTGGGAAAGACACGCTGGAATGTAAACATAGAGTGCTGTGGAGAAAAAACTTTAAGGTGGAAAATATGTATGTATGTTCAGATCACAACTTTACATAAAACAGCCAGAAGGCAATATGAGTAAAAACGTGAGAACCCAGAGTGCGGAACGTAGGCTGGTAGGACCCGGCCTGTTCAAGGGGCCTCCAGGACAAGCAGCTGGAAAATCTTGCAAGACTAAGAGGTGAGAAACCGGTTGCAGGATGTTAAAACTCACCTTAAGGCATCTGTAACAAGTGAAAATGGAAGACAAGGGAGGGTTTTAAGGTCTGGCAGTTGCGTCAGAATGAACTGAAGGGGGACAAGGAGCACCGCTCAGTACAAATAATCCAAGAAATGATGGCGACTGTGGGCAGAAATAGGTGGTCCAGAGCACTGCTGCCTCACAGGAGTTCCTGCTGTGGTGGGAATGTTCTAGCAGAGCTGCTCATGTGGCTGTCCAGTGTGGCCACTAAGCACCTGAGGAGTTTCAGGTGCTAGCGGCCACGTATTACACACCAGCACGGTGACTGGGAGACTTCATGGGAGTAACTGCAGACAGGAGAGGGCGAGGACTGGGCCCCGGGGCCTCCCTACCGCTGGCAGGAGGTGGAAGATCCAGCCAAGGGAGTCGGCAGAGGGCAGGAGCGAAGAGAACAAGTGAAGGAATGTTTCAAGGAGGGAGAGACGGACAGCTTGGGTACATGAGGACAGAAAAGTACCCTGCAGACTTAGACGCTGTGGGTCTGGATCATGTGTGCAATCAAATTACCTACAACATATACGGTGTCTTTTTTTTTTTAAGATTTATTTGACAGAGAGAGATCACAAGTAGGCAGAGAGGCAGGCAGAGAGGGAAGGGGGAAGCAGGCTCCCCGCTAAGCAGAGAGCCTGATGCAGGGCTCGATCCCAGGATCCCGGGATCATGACCGGAGCCGAAGGCAGAGGCTTTAACCCACTGAGCCCCCCCAGGCGCCCCTACTGTGTCTTTTTCTACCTCTGCTTTTTCTTGCCTTATTGCACAGACGGGGGCTGCCAGTAGAATACTGAATAGAAACATGGAAGGTAAAACTTCTGTTGCTACTGAGTATGACATTACTACAGGCTCTGTGTAAATGTACCATCAACTTGAAGGTGAAGTTTGCTGAGTTTATCATGAACAGAAATTTTATCAGATGCCTTTTCTGCATCCACATAATAATCTTATGGTTTTCCGTCTTGATTTGAATTACCCTGATTCTCCCCTAGCCCCCACTCAGACACAGAGCTAATGAGAATTGCAGAAATCCCCAAGGACCTCAGCATCCAGTGTGGGCAGTGATTAGTGGACTGACAGCCACCCTCTCAGCCGGCTGCCACAAGCCGAAAAAAGACCATCACTGAATTCTGCATTACCTGACGCGTATGGATCTCTTACGTGTTTAGTTTCCATCAAGCATTCGTATCAAATGCTCAAAAGGAAGATTGATGGAAATGTAGTGATTCTGACTAAGGTGTGGACCCAGGCCCCAGATATATGGGGTGGCGGTGGGGGTGGGTGGGTGAACAAAGCCATTTCTTTCAGCATTAGAATGGTCTAGAGTGGTAGTTATTCCCAAATGGTCCACTAGGTATTAAAAAGCTCGATCCTGCCCAACTTTACCTCGGACCTACAACAGGTTCCTCCTTTCTGGGGGCTGGGGATCAGCATGAATTTGGATGTGGGAATTTTCAGTTAAGTTACCCATGATAGTCATTTCTGACACCCTCTCCCCGCCCCGCTCAGCTGCAGACCAAAAATATGAGGCAAAGGCAGCCATGAAGCAAGAAAATGCTTAGTTTGCAGACAAGAGAACAGATGGCTGTGCCCTTTTTTGTGGTCATAACAGTTAACATACCACGTTTAAAGCTCCATGATACTACTTGTTTCCCTTCATTGAGTAGTTCTAGGTCTAGAATCAAACAATTCTAACCCTCAGTTTCTATGAAGCTAAGTCTTTATGTTGCACTTAGTCACACCAACTAATAATACAGCTGTCAGGCAATGTGGCTTTCCAGGGACCAGCACCACCCCCTACCCTTACCACCAGTCAGGGAGTGAGCTCTCTAATGGAGACAGGGGGCCTCGAATTCTCCCGTCCTGTGGAAGTCACATATGTCAGGCCAGGATGCCACAGGACCTGCCCAAGACCCTCACGCTAGGAGACTACTGGCTGTGAGATGTGAATCAGTTCACTATAGCAGAGATCTGGGTCCTTAACTCTAGCATAAGTTTTGCTTCCTCAAATAATGCCAAGAAAGGAGACAAAATGAAGGAAAGAAGGGGTGCAGGAGCAGGAATCCAGTTCTGCCTCATCCTGTAAGATCATGCGGAGTCACTGAAGGCCTCAGTCTCCCTGCCTGTAAGTGCCAGGCTGGACTGGATAGTCTTTTTTTTTTTTTTTAAGATTTTTATTTATTTATTTGAGAGAGAGACAGTGAGAGAGAGCATGAGAGGCGGGAAGGTCAGAGGGAGAAGCAGACTCCCCATGGAGCTGGGAGCCCGATGCGGGACTCGATCCTGGGACTCCGGGACCCTGACCTGAGCCGAAGGCGGTTGCCCAACCAACTGAGCCACCCAGGCGCCCCTGGACTGGATAGTCTTAAAGCCCCTTTCACAGCGGGAGGTTTGGTGTGCTCACCAAAATGCTTACAGAGCTTGAATGGAGCAGATTCGAGAAAACAGAAAAAGTGAAACATAAGAATACAGTAAAATGGCTGCTTTGAGAAATTTTCTAGAAGAGAAAAGAAGCTGGGTGCTAATGGGGGAAATAAAGTCCAAAAAAGTTTTAAGATAAAAACCATACTACTATTTGTCCTACGCTGATAAAGATCGGTGGAGACTAGGCGGAAAAGTGATAACGCAGGAGAGGGGGTGGGGCTTGGGGCACCGCAGGAGCGAGGACAGCGGACTCACAGTGCCGGAGGCTCAGAGAAGACAGACCTTGGGGGCACGATGACTGTGTATGGAAAATATCTAGCGAAACCTACATTCTTGGTCAGATAGCTGATCATCTGACCTGAGAGCAAACGTGGGGAAGGAGATGCCGCAAGTCGGGGGAGATAAGGTACGTGTATCTTAGCTGTCTGTGAGTGGGGAGCACAGGGCAGCACTGACAACACACCGAGCTACAATACTTACCGAGTTGCAGGCATTTGCTCGCTCTATTTTAGAAAGACCCTTCAATTCAGTATCAAATACATTCATCTTCTCTACTAGGCAAGTGAGAGCAGTCTCTGTAGCTTCTCCAACTTTTTCATACACACCCTTTGCCTGTATTGGTTAAAAGCACAGAAAGTACAAAAGTAGTAAATAAGCTTTTCATTAATGAAGACTTTCTATTGGAGGGACAACTTCTTCACGTCATTCTTTTAGGGGCTGTTTTTATCGACTCTGGAGCATATGACGCAGATAATTAAAAATATACTCAAAATATGTTATCTTATTCTAACAACTAGGCTTTTTATTTCCTTTAACTATGAGAACCCACTAGTCACAGTATTAATTCAAACAGAGCCTGCAAAAAGCATGTGTCACTGTGTGTTATCATTCTACAGAGTTCACGTGGGGTTTCTGTTGGGAACTGGCTTGCCTAATTTTAGACAGAAACCAGCGATTACTATATAAGTAAAAAGGGAAAAAAGGATTCTTGTTGGTTAAATTTTGTATCATTATCATCACCATCAAAACAACCCTCTAACCCTCAGCTTGTCAAGGATGTAACAGTCCCCATCTTAAAAAAAGAAAAGAAAAGAAAAGAAATCAATACCCTATACTGTGAAGAAAACATGCCCTGTTCATTCGAGGTTTTCCTCATGTATAGCAGCTGCGCCACAGCAGAAGAGCGCGCCACATACACTGTGACTCTTAGCGAAGCGAATGCAATGCTCAGTCAGGGGACATAGGAAAGGCTTTCCGCTTTCTTTGGCTAGGCCACGCTGACTTGGATAAAATGGAAAGAGGAAATAAAATCAGGAGCCCTTACTTTCCAAAGGGAGGAAGGAAGGCTGGATTTTCATTCCACCCACCCCACCCTTGAACCAGAACAGCCAGGTCTACTTTCTCATTTATGAGAAGCCTTACCTCATTGTAATCCAACGCAGAATCATTACAAAGAGCACAAATTGTTGCCAATTCCACAAGACCATCATATTGATGACATTTAACTGGTTTATCATCTTTATGCCTATCAAAAGAAAATACTTTTAGAGTGTAGTGTGGTCATCTCTATTGATTTTTACTTAATTATACAATTTTGTGGACAAGATCCTGGCAAGTATTCTAAAGAATCTGAGTAACGGCTCTTAGAAATCTGATGCTGGAGATAATAAAAGAATGCATCTTTGATTGACATCAAGAACCAATCAGTAAAGACCAGAAGTTCTTAGTTAATGAAATTCTTCCACCACAGGTATCAATACAGAACAAACAGAAATCCCACTCGAAAAATTGGGCTCCAAGGAGCCAAATAAAGATGAAAAAAAGTCTGACACGATAACCTGTGTTTTCTCTTTCAAAGTATGCATTATATTAAAAAAAATCATGACTCCTGTAACTAATATGAGCCACATTCAGAAAGCTTTTTAGATATACTGCAATTCTATCCAAGTCCCAAACTGCCACAATGGGTCTTTAGATGATAAAGCAGGTTTACTCACACTTCTCCAATAGGTGCATAAGTTGATCCAGTAATGGTAAACTCATTAAGGGAACAGCTATCACCTTCAACTTTGTCCAGAATGAACATCTACAGAAAAAAGGCACAAATGTTTAAAAGGTATAAAAATATGCTGGAAAAAAATAATCTTTACGACAAGCATTTCTCACTTAAGAAAACAAACTTATAAATTGAAGCTGAACATTGGAAGTACTATCCCTTATTCCAACCAGATGCTGTTTAAGATCACTTTCCCATCTATCCAAGACGCTGAGAAAACAGCATCACTGACAATGCTGAACAAAGAAGCAGCAGCAGGGGCACCAAAGTCACAGAAGACAACCCACATGGCACAGGAGTTATGAGGACTCTTAGTCAAGTCCACAAACACAGCAGTGCTCCAGAGAGCTCAGAATTCCAAATTTCAAATGGCTGGCTGAGAAAAAAATATTAGGTAGTTCTGCCCCAGAGCTAATAGTAAAAGCCTGGGAAGAATAAACTCACATTTCTGAGCTGCATAAACATTCCCTGAGTAAAATGAGACAAATTATTTCTCTCCTCCTTCCCACATATTTTTATTGTGGCAATAGCTCGTTTTCTATGAAGCTCCATAACCCCATGTGTACAGCATGGAGGCTGCAGAGCTGAATGAACTTATGTTACCAAGACAGAACACATACACACGCACATTTAGGAATAGAGTCTTCATTTTATACAATAAAGTGACATGAGCTAGTTTCTTTCTCTTTTTTAAAAAGATTTTTATTTATTTAATTGAGAGAGAGAAAGAGAGAGATCGAGTGTGTGTGTATGAAAGAGGGAACACAAGCAGGGGCAGTGTGAGAGAGGGAGAAACAGGCTTACTGCCAAGCGAGCATAGAGCCCGATGTGGGGCTCATCTCAGGACCTTGGATGACCTGAGCCCAAGGTAAATGCTTAACGAGTGTTCCACCCAGACGTCCCATGAACTAGTTTCTTAAAGATAAGAGGTTTCTTTTCCCCCTCGGTTTGCTTTTCAATCCTAATTCAGAAGCCCAGTTTAGAAAACTCAGATTTAGATATGTTTTCATGCAAATTGGAACTATAAAATCTTATCATAGAACACAAAAACACAAAGTGCTATTTCAACTCTACTTCTGCCACACTAAAATCCCTCTGAAACACGAACAATTAAGAATATGTTCAACTGGGGGCAGCTGGGTGGCTCAGTTGTTAGCATCTGCCTTTGGCTCAAGTCATGATCCCAGGGTTCTGGGATCAAGCCCCAAGCTGGGCTCCCTGCTCAGCGGGAAGCTTGCTTGCTTCTCCCTCTCCTACTCCCCCTGCTTGTGTTCCCTCTCTCGCAGTCTCTGTCAAATAAATAAATCTTAAAAAAAAAAAAAAAAAAATCAAACTTTTCTAAAATAAATTTAAATATTTATCTCAAGTTATGAGAGCCAGGTAATGCCTTAAAAATTTAAAACATCTTTTCAGAGCATCCCAACTCCTACTCAGTAATTTTTTTTTTTTTGGCCTCACAAGATTTGCTTGTTATATAGTACTAACTTTGAAATTCCAAAAGCTTCATTTTGTTGTTGTTGTTTTTAAGAGACAGGGGGTAGACGCGGAGCCCGGTGTGGAGTTCGGATCTGACGATCCTGAGATCACCACCTGAGCTCAAACCAAGAGTCGGGTGCTTACCCGACTGAAGCCACCCAGGAACCCCAAAAGGCTTCTTTTTTTTTTCTTTTCTTTTTAAAGTAATCTCTGTGGGGTGCCTGGGTGGCTCAGTTGGTGAAGCATATGCCTTCAGCTCAGGTTGTGATCCCAGGGTTGAGCCCCGTGTCACGATCTTATTCTCAGGGAGTCTGCTTCTCCCTCTTCTTCCCGCGTGTGCTCTCGCTCTCTTTCTAATAATAAATACAACCTTAAAAAAAAAAAAAAAGTAATCTCTGCACCATACCTGGGACTTGAACTCACAGTCTCTGAGACTGAAGTGTTGCATGCTAACTGAGCCAGCCAGTGGCCCAAAAAACTTCATTTCAAAAATATACTTAGATACAAATCAGCCTTGGAACGAACTAATGCCATGAGCAAGACACAGAAAATGTCTTAAAAAAGAAAGTGTATAATGGGATTTTAAAGTGACTCCTGATTTAAAAAAAAAAAGGTTCTAGTTCAAACATATACAACCAGTGTCAAATGAGTTAAAGATTCATGTCCAAGGTCACATGCAGCCAGATCAGTGACACCTACATTTTTTTCTAACAGATACAGCATCTAAAAAAGGAAGCTTGTCAAATGGTTCCTACCAAAGATGCCTGACATTTTACAGAAGAGGAACAAAGGACCAGAGAGGTTAAAACACGTGCTCCAGGTTATATAATTATTAAGCGGAAGAAAGAGGCCTGGGTTTAACTACCAATCTCTCCTATAAGAAAATCCAACTTTACCTTTTATTAGAAGTTGTGTTACCCTTGGATTTGTTACTAACTTCTCAGGGCCTTAATTTTTTAAACCTCTTGAGCATGATTACCATATGATTCAAAGTCACATGTGAGAAAGCAAATTAACTGTACTAAGCAATATCAAAGCAAGTTAGCATTACTACACTTAATGTATGGTTTATAAAAAGTGAAACTCTTTCGGTTTATACCAATGCCCAAAACACTCTAAGATATTCAGAATTCTAATCCGCATTAAGTAAATCTGAACGCACATGGGCATTTTAGACTGCGAGCAAGTAAACCATTTAGGAACTGGATGATGAAAGTATCCTTAAGTCAAGGGCAGTTATGCAACCCACTGCAAGAAACCTCCTGGAGAATACTCATTAGCATCAGCTTTCTGTCATAGAGGGAGACGAGAACAAAGAGGCAGGCCAGGCTGTTTCTTTAATAGAAAATATCTTAAACCAGTTAAGGGAAAATATAAAAATAAAACATTTTTGCTATGGACTCTCTTTTATTCTTAGTATGAAATCTCATTTGTTGCCACAGTTTGAAATTAGTTGCCAACTAGCTATTAGCTGATTTATGCAACCTTTTCTGTTTCCAAGGAATGAAAATTTAGGAAGCTGAGTCAAACCCTGTACTTCTGGTGAAACCCAGGACAGACTAGCAGCTTACCACTTAAGAGACAAAACAACTATCTGTTCATTCTAAGTTGGGATGTGGACTACACAAAGAATGGCCAGAGGGAGGCAGAGATGGAACGAACACCAATGATGACTGTGTATCTAAAAATCATCACAAGTTTAAATTGGGCAAGATAAAGATTCAGAGGGTTTAACTGTATTAAAAACAATTTCTGAGCACCTGGGTGGCTCAGTGGGTTAAGCCTCTGCCTTTGGCTCAGATCATGATCTCAAGGTCCTGGGATCAAGCCCTGCATCAGGCTCTCTGCTCAGCAGGGAGCTTACTCCCCCCACACCCCGCCTCTCTGCCTACTTGTGATCTGTCAAATAAATAAATGTCTTTAAAAGAATTTTAAAAAGTCTGCAATTCTGAGGTCTAAAAAAATAAATAAAAACAATTTCTAGTGGGAAAATGTATTATCCAAAACCTGGAGTTACTAAGGCCAAGAGGATGTCCACATGTCCCTACGATGTCATTTAGAAGCATTCCTTTAACAGACTCAAAGATGTAGTATTCTAGAAAAATATTAACATCGTTCCACTGTGCTATTTATTATTAAGAACTCATGTTACATGAAGTTGTGGATTTGTGTGGCCTGTAGGAAAGATAAGCTGTAGTTTTACTGCCCTATTGGGTATTAACCAGGCTTTGCAACCTAACTCATAGCAATTCTATGCTGTTATTGAGTACTTCCTCAAATGCCCTTGTAACCAGTTTTGCTGATTCCCTCATTATTTAAGATAATCTTTGGTATCCACTCAGTATATATATATTTTTCCACTCAGTATTTTTATGAGTAGTGTACCTTCTGGGAAATTATACCTTGAAAAAAGACTTGTACAAAACTGTTTAAATAAAACCTAGGTAAAGAACGTAATTCAGGGTATCAGTGTTTCTGTAGTTACTACTTTTCTTTTCTTTTTTTTTTTTTTAAAGATTATTTATTTATTTATTTGACAGAGAGACATCACAAGTAGGCAGAGAGGCAGGCAGAGAGAGAGAGAGAGGAGGAAGCAGGCTCCACGCTGAGCAGAGAGCCCGATGCGGGACTCGATCCCAGGACCCTGAGGTCATGACCTGAGCCGAAGGCAGCGGCTTAACCCACTGAGCCACCCAGGAGCCCTGTAGTTACTACTTTTCTAAGGGCAGGTTTAAATAGTTTATTTTATCCCCCTAGTGATGGTCAAAATAACCTAAGAATAGAAGGATGAACACATATAAGAAAGTAAGTTAAAGGCAATTATTCACCTTTCAAGAAAGCATGTCTCATTCAATGTTTTATGGAAATACCAGTTAGAACTTTAGCTAGGCACATATGGAGGGAACTGGCTGCTTTATAAAATTCTCTTCCTTTAAGGTTGGTCCAGTAACATACATGCCCTCAGAGATAGAGGAGCAGGAATACAAAAGGAACATAGTCACCTAACACATTTACAGACTGTCTATGGTCACCTTCCCCAATATAAGCACATCAACCATGCAGATAGCCTTTATTTCATGAATCAATTTTAGGAATTAGAGGACTAATTCCTCTGGGGCATCAGATTACCTTGGGCTCTGGCTATATACACAACCTGTTTGTTTAAAGCACTTAAAAAGGTATCATATTGGGGCGCCTGAGTGGCTCAGTGGGTTAAGCCTCTGCCTTCGGCTCAGGTCATGGTCTCAGGGTCCTGGGATCAAGCCCCGCATTGGGCTCTCTGCTCAGTGGGGAGCCTGCTTCCCCCTCCTCCTCTGCCTGCCTCTCTGCCTCCTTGTGATCTCTCTGTCAAATAAACAAACAAAATCTTAAAAAAAAAAAAAAAAAGGTATCATATTACACATCCAAGGTTTTGATGTTTTGATGGCATGAGGGCATATTCCTAGGATGTACCGAAACTCACCACCAGCAAAGAGTCTTAAATCACTCCCACTTACCCTGCACACAGACATCTGGTTCGTTGTCAGCGTACCAGTCTTGTCTGAGCAGATAACAGAAGTACAACCAAGGGTTTCTACAGAAGGGAGGCTTCGAACAATGGCATTTTTCTTTGCCATTCTGCGAGTTCCAAGAGCCAGGCAGGTGGTGATGACAGCAGGCAGACCTTCAGGAATGGCTGCCACAGCCAGAGCCACCGCAATTTTGAAGTAGTAAATAGCACCCCTTATCCAGGAGCCTCCATGAACTGGGTCGTTGAAGTGCCCAATGTTTATGATCCAGACCGCAATGCAAATGAGGGAGATGACTTTGGAAAGCTGTTCCCCAAACTCATCTAGTTTCTGCTGGAGTGGGGTTCTCTCCTGCTCTGTCGCCACCATCTCATCCCGGATCTTGCCAATTTCTGTGTTCACTCCAGTTGCCACCACCACTCCCATGGCTTTGCCAGCAGCAATGTTTGTACCCTACGTCAGAAGGAGAGGAAACCAGTTATAAGATTAACACCGCACCCAATTTAAACACCGACTAGCAAACTCAGACTCATGTGGGTTTTGATTAGAGCACACAGACTCTCATATTCTACTGGGCCTTCTAGAGGCTGCTCTTCAGAGAACCAGCCATCCAACCTCGACAATCCAGGCAGCAAGGTACAGCTCTTCTTTATCTTCATTTCATGTGGCTCCCCACTCGCCCAGCGCAGCTCCAACCCGACCCCTCACAGAATCTCTATTCACCATACCAAATCTGGCTTGCAGACTAGCTCAGGCTCTAACCCCTCTGCGTTCCTCATTTTTTGAACTCCATACAGCCCTCAACCCTAAGCACTCTCCACTGCCAAAAGCCCAACCTCCCCTACTTTTATTACCTACAATAAGTAGGGCACCCAGCCCCATAAGTTACCTTGAGGATCTCCACTCAAGCACTGGCATTAAAAAAAAAAAAATCAATGAAATCAAGTACAGCACTCTCCCCCCCGCCTATTTTAACTCCCAGTGCCGGCCTGACACAACTTCATTGTTTCCACTGTAATTCTATAGCACTTTCCTTACTATGAGTGATTAGGCTCCCATGCTCACCCACAAAAACCTACCACTTGAAACAGCATTTAAAAAACCAAACAAGCAAAAATACAAATTTCTCAACCATTTATTTCAAAAAAATTTAACAGAAAACCTGAAATCGTACAATAAATATCCCTGTTAATTTTCATCCATACTCCCCAATTATTAAATGGTTTACCACATTTGCTCTCTCTAAACTCATACCTTTTCATTGTAAACTACATACAGATATCACCCACATCATTCAAAAAATATCTTTCATAGGCTGATAAGCCTTGCCCACGAACACCTACTTTTCTGGGTTATAGATAAGAATCTAAAGATGTGTGACTTATCTCTCGATGGCCCCTCGAAAACTTGCCAATTAGAACAGCTGACCCTGGGGAGCCTGGCTGGCTCAGTCAGGGGAGCATGTGACTATTGATCTTGGGGTCTTGCGTTCAGCCCCACGCTGGGTGGAGAGTTTACTTAAGAATAAACCAACTGAAAACCTTGCAGATCTTACATTCTGGGAATGTCCCCAAGTGACCGCGCGTAATGAAGTACTCACAGAAAAGAGCATGTTCTTCTTATCTTGGTTGACGGCCCGCGGGTCCGGGACGGGGTCTGTGTGCTTGATGACGGACACAGACTCGCCTGCGGGGGGTGCAGGAAGCATGGTCAGGTCCGTGTGACGCACACCCAGACGCTGAGCGCCCCACTCAAGCTACCCCACACTCAGGAAAGGGGGTGAGAGACCAAATTCGCTCAAAAGAGGAAGACCAGTAATATTTAGAAACAGAATCCCAGTCAACTGCCTGTATTTCCTGAAGTAACTACTCAAATCGAGTTTATTTTCAGGAATCAAGTTCATACTCTAATACTGTGAACATATATTTATACTTATTTGTTATAAACTTACATATACACACTAATACTTCATAAAAAGGTCAAAATATACTTATTCCTAACATAATGATCTTGTGAACACACTAGATACATTATACGTATAATGAATAGCATCTACTGGGAAGCTCATTTTTGTTCATCAATGCCAGACAAGAGAAATGAAAACACGGATTCAGAAATACTGGCACTAGCAGTGAGTGATCAGACCATTCTATTTCAACAAAACAAAACTGAAAAACAATCAGCACAAAAACATCACACAGTATATAAAAGGCTGCTACTGAGAACTTTTACAATGTCTTGTTGAATTTCGTTTCAACCTTACTTAACATCATTTATGGAATGTGTAACTGGGCCAGGTCTGAGGAACGAGAAATATGGCTCCAGTTGTTCATTTAAATTTCAGGTAGCCAACCTCAACTCTTGATATCCCAACAAACCTGCTTCTTCAATCTAGCCTGAAACTACAGTATGATTATTTAGCAAAAACAAAACAAAAAACACTAAAGAAATTTTATGAGAGGTTTTAAAATGTAATTATTTCTGTAGGCATACAATGAAAATACATGCACCACCTAATCAGTTTCCCAACATTTTATGGCTCAAATCAGCTTTCAGCTTGTTGCTGCTAACGGGAGGTTTAGTAACTAAGCTATTAATAGAGAAACAATAAAAGAGCCCATGTTACTCACAGTACTACCTCTTAGGACTTCAGTTGCTTTTCAAAACTGATAATCAGATAAATCTTGATTACCTTTGGATTTTCTAATTACTCTATTTAGTTCAGGTTAGCATTGTGTTGAAGTTAATCTTCTGACCACCTTACTTCCAGCTAATCAGAACCCTCCACCCTACACTGTGCCTTTATCAAACAAAAATGGAAAAATGTTCCAAACAATCTCAAATCTAAGCATGCAAACTTTAGGCAGTAAAACATTCACCACTTGGCAGGGGGGGCCGGGGGCGTGGGGGGGGGGTGGATTGCTAACTTCTGTTATTTGTGCATTTGATCATTGCAAATAGGTTAGATGTAATATTAGTATTCCTGCAATGAAAAAAATTATAGCTCCAGAAACTTTGCCTCCTGCCTGGAAAAAGGACAGTAAGTAATTATTTCATTTTCCATAAAACAGACAGACAACACTTCAACCTTAAGATTATTACCTCTGCTAATGTAGGAATTTGTAACTTCTTTTTTTAGGAAGTAAAAACAAAAGATTTTTGGCGAAAGCTAATTTTTGATAAAATTAAAGAAAAATAAAGGTCTTATGATGAAAGCCAAGTTTCTTTTTAAATACCTTTAAACCCGATACAACGGCAAACAAGCCTGATTTCTAAAGCATTAAGAAATAAGTATCTTGGAGAGAATTAAGGTGAAATCCTAAAAAGGAACAGGAGGGGCAGGAGCCAACTCACTCAGCCTGAAGTTTGAGCAGGACTTCAACACTCAGCGACCTTCCAATGTATAATGCTTACCTGTGAGAATAGACTGGTCAACTCTTAGAGTAGTAGATTTGATGGAAGTTAATCTTATATCAGCAGGAACTTTGTCACCAACTAATTGGGGAGGAAAAAAGCCAAAATAAGCAATTTTGCATTTCATGTTTCATAGAGATCAATCTGTTTCCAAATAAAACACATCTTAAAGAAAATAGATAGTCTGTACATAGCACAAATACATAAAAATCTGTTAAATTAAGCAAGATAATCAACTGCTTCTGAGGGTTATCAAAACCCTTGGCAGATAAATACTGGATTTGAATTACACAGGAAGGAAGAGAATGTTTGGGGGAACCTCTAACGACACATTATTTACACACTTACACACACACATGGCATGGTGAGGGGGATCAAGTTGTATATGCCATGGTATATCCCATCAAAGACATAAAATATCCTGAGTGGGTAACAAATGGCTAGAAGATGCTCAATAAATCTCAGTCATAACAGGAATGAGAAATAAAATTACAAAGACATCAATTTAAAACAAACTGACAAATGAGTTGAGAAAATGTGCCAAGTTTACAAAGATGTCTAGAAATAGGGACTCTTGGAGTGCCTGAGTGGCTCAGTTGTTAGGTGTCTGCCTTTAGCTCAGGTCATGCTTCCAGCGTCCTGGGACTGAGCTCTGCATCGGGCTCCCTGCTCGGCGGGAAGCCTGCGTCTCCCTCTCCCACTCCCCCCTGCCTGTGTTCCCTCCCTCGCTGTCAAATAAATAAATTTTAAAAATCTTAAAAAAAAAAAAAAAAGAAAAAAGAAAAAAAGAAATGGGGGATTCTTGGGGTGCCCGGTAGCTCAGTTGTTAAGCATCTGCCTGCCTTCAGCTTGGGTCATGATGCTAGGGTCCTGGGATCAAGCCCTCATCAGGCTCCCTGCTCAGGAGGCTGCCTGCTTCTCCCTCTCCCGCTGCTTATGTTCCCTCTCTCGCTCTCTCGTCAAACAGACAAAATCTTTAAAAAAAGAAGAAAAGAAGAAATAGGGATTCTTATTATGGGGGGCTACAAAATCTGGAAATTTTGGTGTAAATAGGAGGAAAAAAAAATTCAGAGTCCTAAATCACTTAGAGGCAAGTGCCTGAGCAGAGATCAATGATATTCTGTGCTAGTACACAGTAAGGACAAATCAACTGCACGTAATGTATTACATGTTCTATGTAAAAGTAACAGTTCATTCAGTGTTTATAATTCAACTCAGCTTCCAGACTTTGTAACCACCCCTATATGCAGCTGCTGAGCACTAAGAAAAAAATGTTACAAAATCTCTGGAGGGCAGTTTGACAATATATATCAAAAACTACAAGCACAATCTTTTTACCCCATATAATCCACTACAAGGAATTTGTTCTTCAGATAGGCTCAGCAGAGTAAGTTTAGTTACAGCATAGGTTTTTTTAATTAACTATAGAAAGGTAAAACAACTCCTTTCATAATTGAAAATTTCCTCTAAGATACACTGTATACTAAGGGGAAAAACACAAGTGTGAAGCATCACCTATACGGACTATCATTCATATAAGGAAATACCTTTGGGAAGGTATTACAAAATCTTAATGCTGTAACTGGGTATGGAGTAGAGGGAGACTTCTCACTTTGTACCTTTTGAAATTTGATTTATCAAATAAATGAATAAACCTCCTGCATCACCTCACTCTTGAGTCAAATAAATCTTTAAGTCAAATAAGTCTTCTTCCCTGGGCCAAAGTGGTCCTTTAACAGCTCTTAAAGGGTCCACATCTCTAGTTCAGACAGTAAATGCCACAGTGCAGACGCAGGGACAGATAAAGCCAATGTTACATGGTCTTGAAAACAGTGTCTAGCACACTGTAGACATCCAAATAATACTGAACACGCACATATCAGTACGAAAGCAACTGGACATTAAAATAAGTGTACAACAACTTTCCCTGACTTTCTGAAAATAACTATGGTAGTTTTCCAAGTTTGATAACTAGGGAGAGCTAAAAATTAGAACAGGTATAGTCTCTCCTCAAACTGCATATAGTTTTTTTTTTTTTAAAGAGGGAGTTGGGGGGTGGTGGGAGAGGCAGAGGGAGAATCTTAAGCAAGCTCCGTGCCCAGCACAGAGCCCTGAGATTACGACCGCAGCCAAAATCAAGAGTCAGATGCTTAAATGACTGAGCCAGCCACGCACCTCTACATATAGTATTTTTTTAAAAATTTTATTTATTTGACAGAGATCACAAGTAGGCAGAGAGGCAGGCAGAGAGAGAGGAAGGGAAGCAGGCTCCCTGCTGAGCAGAGAGCCCGATGCGGGACTCGATCGCAGGACCCTGAGATCATGACCTGAGCCGAAGGCAGGGGCTTAACCCACTGAGCCACCCAGGCACCCCTACATATAGTATTTTTAAGTCAAATATTCATTTTCCATGATTATACACTGAATTTTAACTATCACTGGTTATATATAACCTGGCAAAATAGCCATACTGTCCAATTAGATTCATTTGGTAAGCCCTCTATTTAGCTCTGATTTTTGTGCAATTCAGAGCTTTGAAGTGTAGAAAGAGTATGATTTGCTTTTTGAGCTCCAGTTCATTAAATAGCCCTGTAACCTAACTAGGAAATGTGGTCACAAAACAGCCCAGAAACAGACTGTGAGTGTATAATCTCAAGAGGCAAAATTCATCCTTGCATTTCACTGCAGGGACACATTAGGTTAAGGTGAAATTCCTGCTGGAAATGCTTATGCAATGAATAGCAATACTCCCCAACTGAATAAACGAGAACCTTTCACTTTAATTCTGTTCCTACTACAATCAACCTGTATGAAACTTCAGAGACCTACAACAGTAAAATGCCCCATCGAGATGGAAATTTGAAACCATTTAAAATTTTTTACTGTATTTTTTCTGGATGTCATAATTAACTTGATCACACATGATCTTGAACATGAAAAGAATACAAGATTCAATGATGAACTATGACCTCAAATGGAAAATTTACTTGAAAATGTTTCTTATTGTCACAGGTGCCAAAAATTTCTAATACGGCACAGAGGTCCCAATGACCTTTAAGTACTAAGACACTTTTGCACTCCAACTGATCACATACCAGCATTTTAAAAGCAGAACATTTGGGGTGCCTGGGTGGCTCGGTTGGTTAAATGTCTGCCTTCAGCTTAGGTCATGATCCCAGGGTCCTGGGATCAAGCCCTGTCGGGCTCTCTGCTCAGTGGGAGCCTGCTTCTCCCTCTCCCTCCATCTCCCCCTGCTTATGTGGGATCTCTCTCTGACAAATTAAAAAAAAAAAACAAAAACCCATTTCATTTAAAACAATTTTGAGAAAGAGAGAGTGCACTTGGAAGGGGCAGAGGAAGAAGCAGACTCCCCGCTGAGCAGGAAGCCCAACATGGGGCTCAATCCCATGGGAATCGAACTCACAACTCTGACATCTAGAGTTGCACAAGCAAACATGGGAATGGAACTCACAACTCTGACATCTAGAGTTGCACACTCTAATGACTGAGCCAGCCAGGAGCCCCTGCCCCAAAGGTCTATTTTATTTTAAATATATGAAATATATTAAATAATGTCTTTGCTGTACAGAAATTATATGGATACACATTTAACTGTTGGCCAAATATTTAGGAATGACTCAGATGTGAAATGCTAATAGAACAAATGACCTGGGAAGCCCTTAAAAAAAATTGACCTCAAGCTTTTCTCAACCAAACAGCAATTTTGTCAACTTAACTGGGAGGCAATTAAATATTTGAGAGTTATAAGAAAAATTTCATCTGGGAGCTGTTTATAAACCATACAATCTCAGGGCCTGCTCTTCAAGAATCTGGTTCAATGCGTTTGGGGTTGGGTCTAGAAATCCACCTTTTGAAAAGTTCTCCAAACACAAAAAATAATACAAGAAACACAACCACCACCAAGTCTAATAATGGATTATAGATCCCATGAAGGGCTTGTTCAGAACAGCCTGTTTACTTTGTGCCGTTTTTCAAGTGCCAAGTATGCCAGCTCTAGGCCAAGAACACCTTGAGAAATTTATTACCTTTAAGTCTTAGGGGGCACCTGGGTGGCTCATTTGATTAAGCATCTTGGCTCTTCATTTTAGCACAGGTCATGATCTCAGAGTTGTCGGACTGAGCCCCATCTCGGGCTCTGTGATCAGCACGGAGTCAGCCTGAGATTCTCTCCCCATCCCTCTGTCCCTCCCACTGCTCACTTGCAAAGGTGCCTGCTCTCTCTCAAAGTTTTATGTATGTTTCCATTTGTAACTGATCTCTGTGAGAAAGCAGCATAAATCCATAAAGAAGCATCAATCCAAACTGGTCTTAAAAACTTGCTATGTTCTAGTATTCTCTTAGCTAGAAACGCCCTTACATCATCTTGATCAACCTATGTCCTCATTTTAGTTAGGTAACTAAAGCTCGAAGTAGAAATGGTCTTACCTAAGGAACTTCAAAGAAGGGAAGACTTCTTTTAACCTACAGCGTGACTCTGCTTTGTGTTTTTTAAGAGTCAATTTAGGATTTAATCTATTAGGAAGCACACTCTAAGGAAGGAAAAGATTCATTAGATTCAATGGATACTTTTCAAACTAAGGCATAATTTTCTTTTGTGTGCAGGCTTCTGTGAATTTCAGACAGAGGGTTTTGTGAGTGAGGAGCAGGCAGTGCTGTTCCTGATGATTGCACCCAGTAATATTTCCCTGATGGGGCATGTCAATGCCCTTAGGGCAAGTGGTAGTGGAAAACTCTTACTCTTGCCAAGGGGATGCTCTGCAATTTTTTCCTCTGAAAATTTTCCCCCATCTCTTGGGTTCTGGTGGCGTAATAAAAGAATAAACTCTATTATAAATACCTTCCATTTGTTTAACATCTGACACTTTCCAAATTCAGCTCTTGACCTCCTAAGTCCATAAACTCTAACCTGCTACCACAATAAGGATTTCCACTCTGAACAAAACAGATACGTCATCAAGAATGGAAGTAAAAGTCAAAGGAAATTACTCTGCCACATTTTAGAAATAAACACAAGCATTATCTTTCTTTCTTTCTTTTTTTTTTTTAAGATTTTATTTATTTGACAGACGGAGATCACAAGTAGGCAGAGAAGCAGGCAGAGAGAGTAGGAAGCAGGCTCCCAGCTGAGCAGAGAGCCCGACTCGGGGCTCGATCCCAGGACCTGGGATCATGACCTGAGCCGAAGGCAGAGGCTTTAACCCACTGAACCACCCAGGCGCCCCGAACACAAGCATTATCTTAAAACCTGGTAAAGAATGTAAGCCATGGTACTTAAACTATGTTACATCATTATGTCCAAAATAAATTCTGATGGGGGCTCCTGACTGGCTCAGTTGGTAGAGCATGTCTTCTTGATCATCAGGTCGTGAGTTCAAGTCCCTGGTGGATGTAGAGATTACTAAAGAAAAACTAAATAAACTTAAAAATGAATAAATGAATGAATACTGATGGTTAAAATCAGCATTACTTAGAAAAGGCCTTAAAAAATAATTTTATAGGGCCCTGGATGGCTCAGTGGGTTAAGCCGCTGCCTTCGGCTCGGGTCATGATCTCGGGGTCCTGGGATGGAGTCCCGCATCGGGCTCTCTGCTCAGCAGGGGGCCTGCTTCCCTTCCTCTCTCTCTGCCTGCCTCTCTGCCTACTTGTGATCTCTCTGTCAAATAAATAAATAAATTCTTAAAAAAAAGGATGAAGGGGCAGAGGAATAGAGAATCTTAAACAGATTTCACACAAGCACAGAGCCTGACCCAGGACTCGATCTCACAACCCTGAGATTAAGACCTGAGCCGAAACGAAGAGTTGGATGCTTAACCTACTGTGTGACCCAGGTGCCCCAGAGACAAGGCCTTTTTATGAACTGGTTATATGTA
This sequence comes from Mustela erminea, assembly GCF_009829155.1. Classification (NCBI taxonomy): domain Eukaryota; kingdom Metazoa; phylum Chordata; class Mammalia; order Carnivora; family Mustelidae; genus Mustela; species Mustela erminea. The sequence goes on from NC_045626.1 coordinate 84,720,935, forward strand.
GGGGAAAAAACATCTACTGTGACAAATTCTACCAGCTATTCAAGTCTTTTCTAAGGAATAACTATATATAAGGCAGAAATTACCTCCTAAATACCACTATTGTTTTTTATTTTAAATGGCTCCTAGGAAAAGCAAGCTGTAATAGAATTAACCTAAATTACTGAAACATTTAACTATGACTCAAACATTTCCATTATGTTTCCGATTTGAGTCACAGATTTTTATAGTCAGGCAGAGTGAATGAAATTCCTCACTCGAGAAGCCCACTTGCCTACTTTTCTCCAGGCCTCAGAGTGAGCTGGGAATGAGTATCACAAACTGCTACAACACACCAAAGTTTGCTCCCAGTCCATTTTTTGGGAGTATTACCCATGAGAAGACTCCTCTTTCAAAAATGCAAATGTTAAAAAAAAAAAAAAAAAAAAAAAAAAGAGCAGGGGCGCCTGGGTGGCTCAGTGGGTTGGGCTGCTGCCTTCGGCTCGGGTCATGATCTCGGGGTCCTGGGATCGAGCCCCGCGTCAGGCTCTCTGCTCCGCGGGGAGCCTGCTTCCCTCTCTCTCTCTCTCTCTCTCTCTCTCTGCCTCTCTGCCTACTTGTGGTCTCTGTCTGTCAAATAAATAAATAAAATCTTTAAAAAAAAAAAAAAAGCAAATGTAATACCTTTTTTTTTTTTTTAAAGATTTTATTTATTTATTTGACAGAGATAAATCACAAGCAGGCAGAGAGGCGGGGAGGAGGGTGGGGGGAAAGCAGGCTCCCTTCTGAGTGGAGTCTTACATGGAGCTCTATCCCAGGACCCTGAGATCATGACCTGAGCCAAAGGCAGAGGCTTATTAACCCACTGAGCCACCCAGGCACCCCAAAGAGCAAATGTAATACTCTTATTTAAAAGGTTTCAATAGGGGCGCCTGGGTGGCTCAGTGGGTTAAGCCTCTGCCTTCAGCTCAGGTCATGATCTCAGGGTCCTGGGACTGAGTTCCGCATTGGGCTCTCTGCTCAACGGGGAGCCTGCTTCCCGCCCCCCCACTCCTGCCTCTCTGCCTGCTTATGATTTATCTCTCTCTGTCAAATAAATAAATAAAAGCTTTAAAATAAGATAAAGTAAAATGTTTCAATAGCTTCTTCCTCCCAGAACTGAGATCAAGTTAGGATCTTCACCGTGGTCTACAGGACCTCCCAGTCAAGTTAGGATCTTCACCGTGGTTTACAGGACCTCCCAGGACCCGGCTCCTGCTTGCTTCTTACCACAATCCCCATCCTCTAATACAACACAATGGTTTCCAGTTCCTCAAAGTTCTGAGTCTTCACACACCCTCTTCTCCTTCACTCCAACCACACCACAGCAAGGCTTTCCCTGGACTCCCACTTGAAGTTGCTATTCCTTTTGATGTAGCCACAGAGAGCCACCCTTTCCTTTCCCAAAGCTCTCACACCACGTGCGTGCTGCTCAGTAAGTCTTCCTACTCAGTGGCTGCTCATTTCCTAGCCCCGAGCACTGTGACAGTGCACAGTGGGCACCAGAAAAAATATCTGTCAACAAATGAAATACTTGCATACATTACCTCCTTTTAATAAACAAGCATCACAGACTTATGATTCTCAAGTTGAAGAACGTCACAAAGAGAAGAACAATGAAAAGAGGACCAAAGAGATCTCAGACTTGGTTGAGCTGAATGAGGCAACAGTGGCTGTTAGTGAAATTCTACATTTAGACTATCACCAAAAAAAGTCCCACATACGCTAGCAGAGATTGGAGGTATAGCGGAAAGAGCACATGCAAGAGCAGGGCTTTAGCTGGTAAGGCAATGAAGGTTGCCAAAGAAGTGTCCTTAGACTATCAGAGCAGAAAAGCGTCTAGAATATCAACCAGACTCCACTGACATAACAGCATTTAAGTCTGGGCACCAACGAAAACCATCAAGATGGTAAAGGGTTTGAAAATAATTACATGGGGCACCTGGGTGGCTCAGTGAGTTAAAGCCTCTCCCTTCAGCTCAGGTCATGATCCTAAGGTCCTGGCATCGAGCCCCACATCGGGCTCTCTGCTCAGCAGGGGGCCTGCTTCCCCCTCCCTCTCTCTGCCTGCTTGTGATCTCTGTCAAATAAATAAAATCTTAAAAAAAAAAAAAAAGAAAATAATTACATGAACAGCTCAAAGAGATAAAACTAACTTGGAAATTAAAATTTTAGCATGGGGTGCCTGGGTGGCTCAGATGGTTGAGAGTCTTCCCTCAGCTCAGGTCATGATCTCCAGGTCCTGGGATCAAGCCCCAAGTTGGGCTCCCAGGCCAGCAGGGAATCTGCTTCTCCCTCTCCTTCTGCCTCTCTCTCAAATAAATAAATAAATACAATCTTTTTAAAAAAATAATAAAATTTTAGCATACACTACACTGTTAGCACTCGAATCACAACTGCCTCATTTGACCAGACAAGCTGCTGCTGCTCCAGCTGCTAGTCGTTTAAGCTCCCCTCTGATTCTAAAAGGGCCATGAGTTTACCTTCCTCCACGTACCTCACAGGCTATCATGGCAGGAAGACTCAAACTTCTGTGTGACTAAAAAAGTGAAAACCTAACATACACAACAGATGACTTTATTTGAGCTCATAATGAGGAGTATTTTATATCAAAATGGACTAAAAATGGCATAGCTTGTCCCGAAGAGCCAAGTTTCCAGTGGCTGGAGGTGTAAGGTAACTGCTCAAGAAACGCTGAAGAAGCAGCCCATCACTAAGTAGGCTTACAGCGCACAGTACCCAGCATACCCACCAGCACTTTTCTCAGTACTACAAAAGCAAAGTCTGCTTTTAAAAGGTGAAACCTGTTCCTCAATCCCCTCATCCAAATAGATACCAGCTGTTAACATCTTCTGTCCTAGGCATTTCTCTATGGATAACACATACTAAAACTTCACTGACATAGAAATCACAAACCTTTTACATTAATATATACTCATGCTTTTTAAATGGCTGCATAGTGCTAACACCCTCTAAAATTTGGGGAATGCTTGCTTATTCCATACCAAGCACTTCCATACGGGATTTATGGGTTACTAACAACCTTCACAATTCTAAGAAAGGTGTGATTATCTTCATTACCAGTTTACAGATGTGAAAAGTGAGGCACACAGAGCAAACTTGCTCAAGGTCACAGCACTTATAGCTATACTACATACTAAATCAGTCACCATTTTCATGGCCATCTGGGCATTTATTTTTCCTATTACACTGTTATGCTAAACATCTTTGCATATTGAGATTACTTCCAGAGGACAGATTCATAGAAGCAAAATTTTCCCCAAAACATACTCCCACCGAATTTATTTCCTGCCATTTCTTCATTCTCAATCTTGTATTTTCCTGAGCATTGGAATACTTTATTTTTCAAAATTCTTTTATCTTCAAGATCAAAGTTATTTTACATTTTTACATAGTCAAATTCGGTGCTCTTGGAAGTTCTGTATCACACTTAGGAAACAGGTTCCCGATACAACACGGTTTCTTCTAATTTCCAAAATCTTAATCAGAGTGACATGGACAGAGATGGTACTTACTGGTACTGTGACTACCTCTGAGTCATGGGGCATAGGGAGGAGGTAATTACAGGAAATCAGGAAATGCCAGCCCCAGGAGATTTAGGTGAGGCTTCAAGATCAACTAGTCCATCGTGTGATCTGATGGTCAGAGGAGACCTGCCTGAGTTCCTTGTTTCCGAGGTTCTTAAAGTTTTAACAACATTGAATGATGAATGAAGGGACCTAGGTCTCAAAACTCTCTGCTTCTAATACATCTGGACTGATTTCTGTAAGACTATTTGCTCTTCTGCTTATGTACAAGTTCTTAAGATTAAGAACTTAACATCTCTGATTCTGAAACAGACCTATGACTTACAGGAACACCTGGGATAATGATTTCTACACTATCTGGACGCAGAGGCTCAGACCTATACCTCCAGCTAGCTCCGTTCTTCTCACTGCAAAACAACTCCATATGGGGGAAAGTCAAGACAGCAAACCTGCTCCCCACCTTATTTGGTCATACATTTTTGCTTCTACTTCTCTGATCCATGTTTATCATTTTGGAGCATATGGTTCTTTTCTTCTTTTTTCTTTTTTCAGGGGGTGTGGTAAGTAATGTCTACTACTCCCAACGTGGGGGCTTAAACTCATGATCCCAAGATAACGAGTCTCTATCAACTGAGCTGAACCAGTCAGGCAACCAATGTTTATCATTTTAGAAACAAGAAAAACCTATTTAACAATGTTCCAGCAATACTATGTAAATTGCTTAACAATATTTAACTTAATTACACCACTTAATTGTACTTCTCCCCCTCCTCAGGTTTATTGAGAGCAACATATAACACGGTATAAGCTTAAGGTGTGTAACAATGATCTGATGTATGTATAAACCGCAAAATGATTACTACAATTAGTTAACATCCATCAGCTCACAGTTACAATTTTTTTCCTTGTGATACAAGCTTTTAGCAACTTTCAAATATACAATATAGTATTGTTAACCAAAGTCCATCATGCTTGACATTACATCTCCTGAGTATCTGTCTTATAACTAGAATTCTGTACCTTCTGGCCACCTGCACCCAATTTCCTCTCCTGGAAGTCCCTGGCAAACACCAATCTGATCTCTAAGAGTTTTTTTTTTTTTTTTTAAAGATTCTACATGTAAGTGGGATCACACAATATGTATCTTTCTCTTATTTCACTGAACATAACATCTTCAAGGTTCATCCATGTTGCAAATGACGTGACAACCTTTTTTATGGCTGAGAAATATTCCACTGCACATATATAACACATTTCTTCACCCATTCATCCATCAACAGACATTTAGGTTGTTTCCATGTCTTGCCTATTGTAAATAGCACTACAAGTAACATGGGGATACAGATATTTCTTTGGGATAGTGATTTCCTTTCCTTCGGATATATACCCAGAAATGGAATTGCTGGATCATACAGAGTATGTACTCTTAAAAACCAAATAGCTAGATACTGACATGAATTTCTGGGAAGAAGGACAAATGAACCCACCTTGAAATTGCATCCAAGATTTTAATGTGTCTTTGGAGGACAGAATTCATCAATTCTCAAAGGGACTGTAATCTAGAAATGATTAAGGACTACTGCACTAGAGGGGCGTCTAGTTGGCTCAGAGGGTTAAGCCTCTGCCTTTGGCTCAGGTCATGATCTCAGGGTCCTGGGATTGAGCCCCGTGTCAGACTCTCTGCTTAGCAAGGAGCCTGCTTCCCCACCCCACCACCTGCTTATGATCTCTGTCAAATAAATAAATAAAATCTTAAAAAAATAAAAATAAAAATAAAAAGAACTACTGCACTAGAGCTCCATTTCCCAAAGTGTGGTCCACCTGGGAGCCTGACAGAAGTGCCAAACAATCAGATCCTATTCCAGACCTACAGAAGTAAAATCTGGACAGTAACAAAACCCCCTTCCCCATGAAGTCAGGGAAACACTGCTGTAAGCAGCTGGCCAGATTTGAAGGCCTATTTTATCTGTTTTTAAAAGAGCATTCAAGGGGGTCCCTGGATGGCTCAGCAAATTAATGGTCTAACTCTTGATATCAGCTTGGTCATGATCCCATAGTCCTCAGATGGAGCCCCAAGTCAGGCTTTGCGCTTGGCATGAAGTCTGCTTGAGATTTTCTCCCTCTCCCAGTGCCCCCTCCTCAAGTAGGTGCACACCCCCATGCTCTCTCTCTTAAATAAATAGCATTTGCTATGCATGCTTACACAAGAGCCCACAAAATAAGAATGATCTTTACATTTTTAAGGGCTTAATAAATATGTATGTACACATACATATTTTTCTACAGAGACTAGAGCCCACAGAGCGTCAAATATTTACTAAAAGGCTCTGTGTACGTACACACACACACACACACACACACACACACACACACACACACAGAGTTTGCAGACCTCTCTGCTCTATAGCACAGAACTAGTATCTTGGGTATTTGTTTTAGGGTTTAGGGAGCTTGACAGTTATCAATCAAAGTGTCTGCTGACTGTTCAGACTGCTCCAATACTTTTCTTCCTAAAAGCAAAAGTACACCTGGACTCATGGCCCCAGTTAACAAATGATAAGGCCATGTTATCAGAATCAGACATCTTTTAGAGCCAGAAAGCTCCTTTAAAAAAAGTCTACTCTAACTACTCAATTCTGCAGAGGTTAAGCTGTCCAGTGTCATATAGAATTAGAAGAATAATCCGGGTTCTTCAGTCAATCAGTCACCTTTGTATTTTATAACTTTGTCTTTCCTTTCTCTCAACTGCTTGGAAACACCGCTCCACAGGTTACTAATTTCCATTATTGCAAGATGACTATCAAAAGTGAAACTTTGGGGCACCTGGGTGGCTCTGTGGGTTCAACCTCTGCCTTCGCCTCAGGTCATGATCTCAGGGTCCCAGGATGGAGCCCTGCATCACATCAGGCTCTCTGCTCAGCAGGAAGCCTGCTTCCCTCCCCCCTCCCCTCTGCCTGCCTCTTTGTCTCCTTGTGATCTCTGTCAAGTAAATAAACAAAATCTTAAAAAAATAAAAAATAAAAAAAAAGTGAAACTTTTCCGGCACCTGAGTAGCTAGCTCAGTGGCTTAAGCCTCTGCCTTCAGCCCAGGTCATGATCTCAGGGTCCTGGGATCAAGCCCGGCATCAGGCTCTCTGCTCAGCAGAGAGCCTGCTTCTCCCATCCTCTCTCTGCCTGCCTCTGTACTTGTGATCTCTCTGTCAAATAAATAAATAAATAAAATCTTAAAAAAAAAAAAAAAAAAGTAAAACTTTTCTTCCTTAAATAGTTGCCAAGTTTAAGAATTAGTCTTTTTATCGACTAAATCCCAAAACTGCTGGCTCTACTTACTGCACATTTACTTTTCATTTTAGAAAAAACAACAAAAAACTCTTTAGAAGCTAAAGCAAATGCAATTTTATGTTACGACTGTCGTTTCTGTCACTTACATAATCTCAAGATAGGATTTGCTGTAAAGTATACTTAACTATAGGACAGAAATCATCTAAGCATACGTCTATCTTTGTACTTAATCACCAACTCCAGCTTAACATACATAAAGTTTGATTTAAACAATCCCAAACACAATGGCCTTGAGAGTTAATAAATAACCCCCCTAGGCATACACTGGAACCCCCAAATTTCTGAAGTGATGACTTTTAGAACTACCACACTTGACTTTAATAAGATTATAAGATAATCCAGAAAACTTAAAAATATGGATGTTCATTTCTCATAAAATTATACCTGATTTTACTAATTTTGGTTTCTATCCATCCAAATATTTTCCTGGCATTAATACAAAAGTACTGTGGCTTCAGACAAAAACGTAGGTAACTATTTTTGTGTTTTTACTTGCCAAAGCAGTTTTATTTGGCTCCTATATTCTAGGTTTACACAGCATTTGCTATGCATGCTTACACAATGTCTCCTTGGAAAGGTTATTAGCTGGTATAGCAGCACCTGAAATTTAACTTCCTCAATCCCTACATCTCCCCCTCAAAAAACCTCTTGGTTCAGCCTAGCCTTCAGAAAATTCAGCAAAACTACTCTATAGCTATCCAAAAGCTAACAAAAAGGACTTTAAAAGGACTTTATCACCTGAATTTAAGAGATAAACCCTATATCCAAAAATATGGCTACAAAAAGGTCTTTCTGCAGGTATCCAAATAGTAACTCCACACTTGCTATTACCTCCAAAACAGTTCACAATATTCTCCAGTTTTTCAATTCGTCAAAAAACTCCCTTAAACTTAATTTCATTAATTTAAATGAAAATATAAAAGTCACCACATCTAAAAGCACAGATTGGGGGCGCCTCAGTGGCTTGTGGGTTAAAGCCTCTGCCTTCAGCTCAGGTCATGATCCCAGGGTCCTAGCATCGAGCCCCAAATCGGGCTCTCTGCTTAGCAGGGAGCCTGCTTCCTCCTCTCTCTCTCTGCCTGCCTCTCTGCCTACTTGTGATCTGTCTGTCAAATAAATAAAATCTTAAAAAATAAATAAATAAAAGCACAGATTGTGCTATTTATCCCTCCAGGCTATGCAGAGACTGGTTGCCAAGAAATAATTTAGACCTATACTTAAAATTCGTTTCTATGGTTCACAGAACTGAATTATTGGGCTAAATGCCAAACGGCAGAGTCCATCAGGTTACTAATCCTGATAAAAACAGATGTTAAAAACCCTCGACATGTACAATTTTAATGTTTTATTAAATAAATGCTTATTTATCTGGCTCAGGTTAAGCAGTCACAGTATGTTTTTCTAAAAAGGTTCCATATATCCTTGCACATGTTTTAGGATTATGTGTTACCCAATTCAGTGACCCAATAGTTCTAGTAATTCAGCATAATTATCATTTCTAATTTGGATATAAATATACAACCACCATGAAAAGTCACCAAATAGACCAAACAACAATATATTGACAACCCAAAAATTAAACTGTCATCTGGCTTCAACATGACAAGAGCCATCTACAAAAGCCACAGTTAACATCAGACTTCATGATAAAAGACTATGCTTACCCCCCTATGATCAGAAACAAGACAAGGATGTCTGCTCTTGCCACTTTTATTCAATAGTCTACTGGGAATTCTATCAAGAGCAATTAACATGATCTTATTTATAAAAAATCTTAAGAAGGACTCTTGAAGAACTAGTAAGATTCCAGCAAGATTGCAAGGTTTAAGATCAACAGACAAAAATCAATTGTATTTCTTTCTTTCTTTCTTTTTTTTAAAGATTTTATTATTTATTCGACAGAGAGAGATCACAAATAGGCAGAGAGGCAGGCAGAGAGAGAGAGAGAGGAGGAAGCAGGCTCCCCGCTGAGCAGAGAGCCCAATGCGGGACTCGATCCCAGGACCCTGAGATCATGACCTGAGCCGAAGGCAGCGGCTTAACCCACTGAGCCACCCAGGCGCCCCTCAATTGTATTTCTATACACCAGCAAAGAATAATCTAAAAATGAAAGAGAAAACAAACCCAAACAAAAACATAAAGTACTTATGAATAAACAAGAGAAATACAAGACTTGTACACTGTAAACAACAGAAGCCTAAAACAAAACACCTACACTGAAAAAATAAAAGACTTAAATGGAAAGATATCCTACATGATCAGCCAAGTGGCATTTTCTTACACTGAAGATTTAATGGTGTTGATGGCCATATTCCCCAAATGATCTATACAATCAACATTACTCTTATCAAGATCCCACGTTTTTTTTTTGTTTTGGAGAAATTAGCAAGCTAATCTTAAAATTTATATGGAAATGCAGAGGAACCAGTATAATCTAAAGCATAAAGAAAAACAACAAAGTAGAGAGGACACAAACACAATGACGTCAACACTTACTAAACAAACCAAGACCGTGTGGGTGTTGGCCCAAGGATAGACACACAGATCAATGGAATAATAGTCCATTTGTAGTGGAAAATGTGGTCAATTGATTTTTGACAAGGGAGCCAGGACAATTCAATGAATAAGTCTTTTCAACAAATGGTGCTCAGACAACTGGATATCCCAATGCAAAAGAAGGAAGCCCAACCCCTACACACCTCACACCACATATAAAAACCTTCATGACTGGGTGCCTGCGTGGCTCAGTTGGTTGAGCGACTGCCTTTGGCTCAGGTCATGATCCCGGACTTCCAGGATCTCGTCCCGCATTGGGCTCCCAGCTCCTTGGGGAGTCCGCTTCTCCCTGTGACTTTCTCCTCTCTCATGCTCTCTCTCACTCATTCTCTCTCAAATAAATAAAATCTTTAAAAAACCAAACCAAAACAAAACAAAAAAAAACTTCGTGACCTTAGATAAGGCAACAGTACCTTAGGATATCAAAAGCACAAGCAACAAAAGAAAAAAACTGACAAATGGGACTTGATCAAAATCAAAAATGTTTATGCTACAAAGGACACCAAGAAATTAAAAAAGAAAACCTACAGAACGGGAAACATTCTTGGAAACCATATCTGATATAGGATATATTAAAAAAAAAACAAAGAACAACAATAACAAAAAACCCTTACATATCACTAAGAAGACAAATAACCCAATTTAAATGGATAAGGATTTGAAAAGACATTTCTCCAAAGACAACACACTAACAGAAAATAGTACAAGATGCTCATTAGGAAATTAGGGAAGATAACACTTAATGGCTAAAATTAGAAAATAAAGACAGTAACAAGCATCAGTGAGAATGTGGAGAAACTGGAACTTGAACGTTGCTGTTGGAAATGGAAAATAATGCAACTACTTCACGTAAGTCGCTCAAAATGTTAAACATAGAGTAGTCATATGCTCCAGCAATTCCATGGCTAAGGGTGTACCTAAGAGAGTAAAAGCGTATATTTACACATAACTTGTACATGAATACTCACAGTAGCATTATTCATCAAGGCCAAAAGGGGAAAACAACCCAAATATTGGTAAACTGATGAGTAGATAAATATAATGTGCTACACCCAAATAATGGGATATTCAGCCAAAAAAGCAATGAGATACATTATACACATGAATGAAATATGTGACCAATGCTGCATGGATGAATTCTGAAAAATAATATCCCAAGTGAAGAAGGCAGTCTCAAAAGGTCATAAACTGTATGGTCCCATTTATAGTCAATATTCAGAAAAATTGTGGCTGCTGGGGCCTAGGGGCAAGAGGCAGGGGGAATGACTGCTAATAGGTAGAGGGTTTCTTTTTGTAGGGGATGAAAATGTTCTGAAATTAGATAGTGATCATGATTACCTAACTCTGAATATACTATAAACCTCTCAGTTGTACACTTCAAGAGAGTAAATGTTAAGATATGTGAATTATATCTCAATAAAGTTGCTTAAAAAAAATTGTGACCTGCGCATCTAACAAATAAAAATATAACTGATAGACCTGCTATGTGTACACTAAGTACACAGTACATTCTCTAGCAAATGAGCTACAGTTGAAGACAGAAGCATTAAGTCACAAAGACTCCGTTTCCTCAACTGTCAAGTGTGAAGCACAGCACACATACACAGAGTGTGCTCCTCCGGTGAAGAACCAGTCACGGTATCTGCTGCACACTCCAAGTTTAGCTATTATTGTATGTGTGCATATAGACTTCCACTTATCTGCTCTGCACAGAAGCTGCACAATAACCATGTTTCTATTAGCTGAACCTACCACATACTTCTTTATTATTCAGTAAGACTGTCACATCCCCAGCAAGAAGATTATGATGGTCAGTGTGACAGCTCTGCCCTTAAGGAGCTCACTGCCTACTGGTAGGACAACAGTATTTAACAACATGTTTGCATCTACCTAAAACTAGATACCACCTCTGTTCTGCATCCCTCACAATGGTCAAAATTCAAGAGTAGTATACAAGAGCCCAATGTGCAAGCACTGCATATGCTTTTAGCAATTCGTGTCCAGTGGGGAGACTAGGAAGGAAAAAGTGCTGCTATTAGTACTGCTTGTACTCCCCACAAAGGTTTCCGAAAGAGGTGAAAGCAGAATGGGTCTAAATGTGTTTATTGCTTAAAATAGTTACTAGTAAGTCTATTCACGCAAGAGGAGGGATTTAAACTCATCTTTCAATATTAAAATGATCGTTTTTTGAACAGTAAAAGAAAGGGCGTAGTTGCCAGAAGCCAAAGAAGGGGGAAAAGGGAAAATGGGAAGAGGTGGTCAGTTTGAGAAAACAAAAGAGTTCTGGAGACGGATGGATGATGGTCTGGAGATGATCACACAATAATGTGAATGTGCTTAATGCCACGGGACTGTACACTTAAAAACAGTCAAAATGGTAAACTTTATACTCTGTGTATTTCACCACAACATATGCAAATAAGGGTACTCCAGGAGACTGGAAATCTTAGGTCACACACACTGAACCAATCATTAAATTTGTCCTTCCTAAGCCATCAAACATATACAAACATGGGGCGCCTGGGTGGCTCAGTGGGTTAAAGCCTCTGCCTTCAGCTCGGGTCATGATCCCAGGGTCCTGGGATCAAGCCCTGCATCGGGCTCTCTGTACAGCAGGGAGCCTGCTTCCTCCTATCTCTCTGCCTGCTTCTCTGCCTACTTGTGATCTCTGTCTGTCAAATAAATAAATAAAATCTTAAAAAAATATATATATATATACACAAACATACAAAACATTACATTTTAGGAAACAGCATTTCACAATGGGCAAGAACAGTCACATAGATTAGGGCTATAAACAAAGCTTTGTCCCTGTGAGATCTGGGCACTGGGCAAATTAATAAATTACAAAGTTTGCTTAACTTCCCCAAAAAGATCAGGAGAGTTCGGTGGTACTGAAAACTGAAAACAGAAGCCTGCATGGCTGGAGCATAGAGAAAGGCATAAGATGAAATCACAGAAGCAAGGAGGAGCCATATGAAGCAAGGTCTTTTAGGTGAAAAGCATTTTATATTTCAGGTGCAATCAGGAAGCCACTGAAGAATTTTGGCAGATAAGTAAACAACAGGATCTTTAGGAAACTGCTCTGGCTGCTACGTGGAGAAAAGACTGGAAGAGACAAAGGAATCCAGAGCACAGTAAGGACACAAGGACCATCCCAGTATGAGCTGGTAACTGAGAAAACAGAAATTCACAAATTTGGGTTTGGGGTTTGTTTTCGAGACAAATGGTCTTAGAGACAAATAATGAGAAGGAAGGACCAAGATGACTCCCAAGCTTCTCTCAAGCTAATTAGGTGGTCAGAATGACCTACTGACACAGGAAAGCCTGGAGAAGACAGATCAAAAGAGTAGCTGGCCTTTATCTCTTCAAAAGGGAAGACGCCTCCAGGGTCAAGGTTACAGCTCCCTCAGACGCTGTTTACCACTGCCATCTACTGATACAAACTCAGGACAAACGCTTAGATGGTAATTTCTCTAAAAAAATTTTTTTAAAGATTTTATTTATTTATTTGACAGACAGAGATCACAAGTAGGCAGACAGGCAGGCAGAGAGAAAGGGGGAAGCAGACTCCCCGCTGAGCAGAGAGCACGACGGACATGGGGCTCGATCCCAGGATGCTGGGATCATGACCTGAGCCGAAGGCGGAGCCCTTAACCCACAGAGCCACCCAGGCGCCCCTTCTCTAACTTTTCATACAGACTCAATACACTGAAGTAGCCCAACTAGCATAAAAATTCTTAAAATATTTTTTATATGTGAGGCTGAAGAGTATATATTACCAGATAAGGCTGGAGAAATGGAAAACACATGAAGTCAAATGGAATCTCATATACAAATTCAGGTGACATTATCAGCCTCTGCACCTCTCACATACATACTTCTGGGAAGACAAACCACCTACCTCTGAGGTTTCTTCCTCAACTACCAGCACCTGCACCATCCAGTCACCTAAACCAGAAAACCTGCCAATGGCTTCAATTCTACATCCCAAGCCCCGTCTGCTCCATACAACCATCTGTTATTAAAACCTGGCACTCTGCATTGAAATTTGAGACTCACCTGTCAAACTACAAAGGCCATAATTCATGCCCAAGGGAGATTCAATTATTTTGGGATGCGACCTGGTAAAAACTTTAAAGAGCACCCCCAGATGATTCTGATGTGTACCTCTGCTTAAGAACCACTATTCATAAACTCAAAATCCTTCCATTGTTATTCTTAATGCTACTGCTCTCATTATCTCTTGCTTCATCACCTTTGGCCTAGACCATCAAATGACCTAGCTCTAGCCTTTCCCTTTCTGACCTATTTTCACAGTCAGAATTCCCTAATTCTTATTTTTGCTATAAAATGCACTGTGACAAATGGTAAAAACGGAATAAGGTTTGCCTCTGAATGAGACCAGACAAGTTTTGTATCTATTTCCTGATTCTGATAATTGTACTGAACTTGTACTAAGAGAATGCCCTTCATTTTATAAATACTCAAGTATTTAGGATTAAAGAAGCATTATGCCTGTGATGTACTCTCAAATAGTTCAGATAAAAATGTATGAATGTATAGATATTGACTGCAAGAGGGTAACACACATGATAAAACGTTAACACTTTGAGAATCTGGATAAAGGGTATGTGGGAACTGTTACTATTCTTACGATATTCTTATGTCAAAGTTAGTTTAAAAAATGGATTTTTTAAAAATAATACAATCCTGTAAATATATATTTAAGATTTTATTTGACAGAAAAAAAGAAACCAGAGTGAGCACAAGCATGGGGAGTGGGAGAGGGAGAAACAGGCTCCCCACTGAGTAGAGAGCCTACCTCGGGGTCCGAACATATGACCCTGGGATCATGACCTGAGCCAAAGGCAGACACTTAACTGAGCCACTCAGGCGCCCCTGCATTTTTTCATCCTTATGATTTTAATAACATTTTCTTTTCTTTAGCTTACTTACAGTATATAAAACATAAATGTACAGAATATGTCTTAACTATGTTCTGTAAAAGGTCAACAGTAGGGGCGCCTGGATGGCTCAGTGGGTTACGCTCTGCCTTCGGCTCAGGTCATGATCTCAGGATCCTGAGATGGAGCCCCACATCAGGCTCTCTGCTCAGCAGGGGGCCTGCTTCCCCACTCCCCTTCTCTGCCTGCCTCTCTGCCTACTTGTGATCTTTCTGTCAAATAAATAAATAAATAAATAAAATCCTAAAAAAAAAAAAAAAAAAGGTCAACAGTAGTCTACTAGTAGTTCAGTTTTGGGGAAGTCATAAGTTACAAATGGATTCCTGAGTGCCCCATGTCCTGCACTGTTCAAGGGTCAACTGGTAAGTACTTGGAGCTCAGCGAGCTGTGAAAAACCATGACAATGTGAATGATCTGATATGATAACTCTTCAGCAAAAACACTAGACTGTTCTTACTGTTTCTGCACATTCAGACCTACCTAAAAAGATGGCACTGATGTTGAGCAATGAAGATACAAAACTCCTTTAAGATCTCTGGAGACCTCTGGCCCTGCATTTAATTCACAAACTCTTTGAAGGTCTGAAGCTGAGACCCCTGGCTCTGTGTTATGTTATGTAGAAGTATTTTAAAGCAGACCTTTTCAGAGCCAGGAAATTACCCTTGACCATCTACTTAATTTGATAGTTACAAGTATGACTAAACATTTGTGTCAAGAATCAAAACGGGGAAAAAAAAACCCCAAAAAACTATGTATCCTTTAACTAGTATTCCTTTTTTTTTTTTTTTTTTAAAGATTTTTATTTATTTGACAGAGAGGGAGACAGCGAGAAAGGGAACAAGCAGGGGGAGTGAGAGAAGTAGGCTTCCCACTGAGCATGGTACACGATGCAGGACTCTATCCCAGGGCTTTGGGATTATGACTGAAAACGGAGGCAGACACTTAACGACTGAGTCACACAGGTGCCCCTTAACTAGTATTCTAAATTGCTCACTACAACTAATTGTCAAATAGAGATTAAGTTCATTATTTCACTAGTGCTAGTGTACTACCATGGACCAAAAGTAGTAGGTACAATAGTTCAAAACACTTTTTGTTTTAAACAAATTTTATCAACACAAGGGGAGGTGCCAAACACCTAGAAATATATAGAAAACTTGATTTGTTTGGAAGACACCAAAACCCATTAATATAATTGATACATAGAAGCATAATTTTTAAAATACTTAAGTATGAGCTTTGAGAAGAGGACTGCATTCAGATACACAATCAAGAATAAAATAAAACAGAATAAACAGAACAAAGTAAAATTAAAAAATGAGAAATTCAACTCACCAGCAATTTCTAC
This sequence comes from Mustela erminea, assembly GCF_009829155.1. Taxonomy (NCBI): domain Eukaryota; kingdom Metazoa; phylum Chordata; class Mammalia; order Carnivora; family Mustelidae; genus Mustela; species Mustela erminea. The sequence goes on from NC_045626.1 coordinate 84,736,711, forward strand.
AATATCACCAGGAACTATGTCTTTAGCTTTAATCCGCTGGACACTCTTTCTGTCCTGTCGGTATACTTTGCCCATTTCAGGCTCATATTCCTTAAGGGCTTCGATTGCATTCTCAGCATTTCTTTCCTATAAAAAAAAGATGATGGTCAACACACACTTGCCGTTGCAAACTAGTATTTTAGACTAAGAAATCATATTTTAGAGTTCTAAACTTTAGGAAAAAGACACAAAAGATACACATTGACACTTATAAACAATTCACATACGATGATAAACACTAGGCTCTTACAATTTTGTGCTAAGAAATGAAGAATTAAGCACCCTAACAGGCCTAAACAGGGAATAAAATCCTAATAGAAAAAGCAGTTACAGAATCTGTTGTCCCCAAGCCCACTGTGTAACACTGCTTTCACCTCGAGCCACAGCCACAGCACTGAAAATTGATCCTGTCGCACATGAAAGGTGATGGTCTAGGGCTGGACTGTCTAGTTCACTCCAGGCTTTTCCACTTGACTATGTGATTAGGCAGGAGTTACACAACACACCGGTTTGGTACCTACAAAACCTGGACACCAATGCTACTACCTCAAGGGCTATGAGGATTTACAAACTATTTACACTAGGTTTCAGCACATGATACATACTATGAGTGATGAATTAAGAAAATCAAGTTACATCTCACAAATTCTAGGAAATCTTTCTGCAGTAAGTCAAGACTAATAAATGGGTGGAATCTCATCAGAGAACTGCCAGTCCTGGAATGCCTGGGTAGCTGAGTCATTTGAAATGTCCAACTTTTTTTTAAAGATTCATTTATTTTGAGAGAGAGTACGCACATGCAAATGTATGGGTGGCAAGGGCAGACGGAGAGGGAAAGAGAACCTAAAGCAGCAGATGAGTGCAGAGCCCGAGGTGGGGCTAGAACTCATGACCCTGAGATCATGACCTGAGCTGAAGCCAAGAGTCAGACACTTAATTGACTGAGCCACCCAGGTGCCCCAAGCAGCTGACCCTTGAGTTCGGCTCAGGTCATGATCCCAGGGCTGTGAAACTGCACCAAGTTGGGCTCTGCACTGAGCATGGGTCCTGATTAGGTTTCCCTCTATCCCTTTCCACCTCCCCGCTAAAGAAAAAAAACCCCTGCCAGTCCCATAACATATATACTATATTTACTATAATACTGTATGTGAACATGTCAAATCCTAGTCACAAATAGCTTTTCTTTCCAAATTTTGAGATGAAAGATGTAGAAATCAACATGTTTAAAAAAAAAAAAAAAAGGCAATAGGAAAGTTCCTTTAAGGAAAAAAAAAAAAAGAAAGGGAAAGAAAAAGAAAAGTAGCACATGTGCCAAATTTGTCTTCCCTCCTTTCAGAGAGTAAGCAATTAGAAGTCAAGGAACAAATCTACACGGTGCATGCCCAGGAGGCATCACTCAATGCACAAAGGATTAATTTCTCTCACTTCTCATTTTTTGCCCTCTGATATAAAGCTCAATTTAACCTTTACCTGGGTAGAATTTATGCACAATACTACATGATTTCATTTTTTAAAAATTATTTATTTATTTATTTGACAGAGAGAGAGAGAGATGACAAGCAGGGAGAGGCAGGCAGAGAGAGAGGAGGAAGCAGGCTCCCTGCTGAGCAGAGAGCCCGATGCGGGGCTCGATCCCAGGACCCTGAGATCATGACCTGAGCCGAAGGCAGTGGCTTAACCCACTGAGCCACCCAGGCGCCCCATGATTTCATTTTTTAAAAAAGATTTTTATTTATTTGAGACAGAGCAAGAGAAAGAGGACAAGCAGGGTAGAGGGGCAAAAGGAAAGGGAGAAGCAGACTCCCCGCTTAGCAGGAAGCCCAATGCAGCGCTCAATCTCAGGACCCAGAGAACACAATCTCAGATAAAGGCAGATATTTAACTGAGACACCCAGGAATCCCTGTGATCTCATTTTTTACCTTAGTGTAAGACTTATGGTCTGTTGCAAAAAAAATCCCAAAACCTGCTTAAAGTGAAATTAGAGGACTTAAAACTGAAAGCTAATAGTGTGAGTCTCACTTTAAATGTTTACATCCCTGAAAAAGTATAGAATATTTTAAAATTGGGAACCTCATGATAAAAATAATTTCAACCCCATATCGGATCTGCTTGAAGAATACCTGTATAACAGGTATTAACAGAAATACTAGGGGCGCCTGGGTGGCTCAGTGGGTTAAGGCCTCTGCCTTTGGCTCAGGTCATGGTCCCAGGGTCCTGGGATCGAGCCCCGAGTCGGGCTCTCTGCTCCGCAGGGAGCCTGCTTCCTCCCCTCTCTCTGCTGCCTCTCTGCCTACTTGTGATCTCTCTCTCTCTGTCAAATAAATAAAATCTTAAAAAAAAAAAAAACTAGAATATTTAATTCTGATTAAATGCCATTGCTATAAGGTCCTTATGTTCAAATGCTACTGATACTGTAAAAGAATAAATTCTCAGCACTGCTGATACTTGATTAGTCAAACTTGGAAACCACTTTTTTCATAGGACTACCTCTCCCATTTGTTACTTGTAGCAGTTTTAATTCCTTTTCTCCCTCTTCAAGGTCATGTCAGGTAGAGTTTAACTAGACTGCTCAAGGTTAAGAAATATCCCAGGAGCACTGTATTTTTTTACTTCTCAAAATTAGCAAAAGTATATTTAAATTAGAAGCATGAAAGAGAAATCATCTCAGACCCCAAGGACAAAAATGCCAATTAAAATTACTTTAAAAGTCTTCCCCTCAAAAGATCAAAAGGAACATTTAGAAAGTAGGGGTGGGAAAAGGAAACAAATGATCACATATTCAAATAGGTTATATCAAGTGCTCACTTCAGCAGCATATATACTAAAATTAGAACAATTTTCGGCTTCTGTGATTCTCGGTGACAATCACTTGTCACCTTCTTTAATGACACTGGTCAGCAGCATGTGCGCCCCCCACCTCCAATTACTACCTTATGCTATACTTATAATTTCCCTTCCAGAAGGCAGTAACTCTTTAGTATTGCTCACACCATTCTGTATACCACGTAAATGAAATTAAGACATAAGAATTTTTTTTTTTTAAGATTTTATTTATTTATTAGAGAGAGAGTGAGCACAGGCAGACAGAATGGCAGGCAAAGGCAGAGGGAGAAGCAGGCTCCCTACCAAGCAAGGAGCCCGATGTGGGACTCGATCCCAGGACGCTGGGATCATGACCTGAACCGAAGGCAGCTGCTTAACCAACTGAGCCACCCAGGCGCCCCGAGAATGTTGTTTTTTAAATGAAAATAAATATAGAAGTCCTGTGAATGGGGCACCTAGGTGGCTCAGTGGGTTGAAGCCTCCGCCTTCAGCTCAGATCATGATCCCAGGGTCCTGGGATTGAGCCCCGCATTGCATCGGGCTCTCTGCTCAGCAGGGAGCCTGCTTCCTCCTCTCTCTCTGCCTGCCTCTCTGCCTGCTTGTGATCTCTGTCTCTCAAATAAATAAATAAATAAATAAATAAATAAATAAATAAATAAAAGTCCTATGAAAACTGCTATAAGTTTTTACTTTAGAATTTGGATCAGCCTGGGTCTGGATTCAAGTCCCAGATACTCTGTACTACCTATATGGCCTTTAAGAAGTCAGTTGATCACTATGAATCTCAAGGTCACACCTGTCAAGTGGGAATATCATTTGCCTGATAAGATCACTATAACAGTGTAATGGTAATGTACATAAAGTATCTACCTTGTAACTAGCATAAATTATTTAATAGGAAAACATACATTACTACTTGAGAAGGACAATCAAATGCTCCATTATTGTCTCTCTTGCCTATACTATTGACAAGAGGATTACTTCTACTTAAACAATTTTAGAAAAAATAAAGAGAAAGATAGCACAATAAAATGTTCTTCTAAGACCATATTTCTTTCCTCTTCCTTTTTTTAATATTTTATTTATTTGACAGTCAGAGACCACAAGCAGGCAGAGAGGCAGGCTGGGGGAGTGGAGGGGGAAGCAGGCTCCCTGCTGAGCAGAGTCCTACATGGGGCTCAATCCCAGGACCCTGAGATCATGACCCGAGCCAAAGGCAGAGGCTTAACCCACTGAGCCACCCAGGCGCCCCGGCCTTCATGTTTATTAGTAAGATCAGAAGTTTACAATTTTTTAAAAAAGATTTACTTATTTACTTTAGAAAGAGAAAGTGCAAGTGTGTGTGTGGTGAGGGTTAAAGGCAGAGGGAGAAGAAGAACCGCGAGGAGATTCCCTGCTGAGTGGGGAGCCTGATATGGGGCTGGATCTCATGACCTCGGCCAATATCAAGAGTTGACTCCTTAAATGACTGAGCCACCCAGGCTCCCCATAAGTTTACAATTCTAATAGGACTAAGCATGCTTATAAAATGTTCCCACTTTAAGAATGTAGATGCAGGGGGCGCCTGGGTGGCTCAGTGGATTAAGCCGCTGCCTTCGGCTCGGGTCATGATCTCAGTGTCCTGGGATCGAGCCCCGCATCGGGCTCTTTGCTCAGCGGGAGCCTGCTTCTCTCTCTCTCTCTCTGCCTGACTCTCCGCCTACTTGTGATTTCTCTCTCTGTCAAATAAATAAATAAAATCTTAAAAAAAAAAAAAAAAAAAAAAAAAAAAAAAAAAAGAATGTAGATGCAGGGCGCCTGGGTGGCTCAGTGGGTTAAGCCGCTGCCTTCGGCTCAGGTCATGATCTCAGGGTCCTGGGATCGAGTCCCGCATCGGGCTCTCTGCTCAGCAGGGAGCCTGCTTCCTCCTCTCTCTCTGCCTGCCTCTCTGCCTACTTGTGTTCTCTCTCTGTCAAATAAATAAATAAAATCTTAAAAAAAAAAAAAAGAATGTAGATGCACTCTATTTTAGTCCTCAAAAGGGTGATTATACCATATTTAAGTATCAATACTCAAGATTAATCTGAAGTGTTAGTCTCCATCTGTTAAAATATACATATATTAAAAAAAAAATCATGGGGTGCTTGGGTGGCTCAGTGGGTTATTGCCTATGGCTCGGGCCATGATCTCAGGGTCCTGGGATCAAACCCCAAACCCCGCATTGAGCTCTCTGTTCAGCAGGGAGCCTGTTTCCTCCTCTCTCTCTGCCTGCCTCTCCGCCTACTTGTGATATCTGTCAAATAAATAAATAAAATCTTAGGGGAAAAAAAAAAAAACAGATCAATAGTCCTAGGAAAGTAAAAAAGTTAAAGTCCTCTAAACTAGATATATACAGAATAGCAATTACATGAAGGGGGGTGGGTAGGAATCTTATGCTTCTGTACACTGGCTTTCATTCTGTGAGTCAGAAAGTCCTGGGCAACAGAAGGAAAACAGCCAGGGGTATGCTATTAAGGGAAAACAATTTTTACAGCTAAATAAATAAATAAATATTTTAAAAAATCCGAGGAGAATAAAAATGACATCAAATTTATGAAAACTTTTCACAGGAAGCAACTAGGAAATATAAAGACAGATACTGGTTTTCTAATGTCCTGGTTTTCCTCAAATAGCTTCTCTCATCCATTATTCTTAACTCTATGCTACCATGAAGGATGAGCAATTTTAGCAGTATAATCATGCAGAAGAGGTCTAAAATGTTGCCATTAAATAAACAGACAAAATAACCACATGTAGATTTTTCAACGATATTTCTAGTCAATATATCGGGAGGAAAAACAGATTAACGCAATTTAAATCACTTATATAAATTGCTAAGCTCTAGCGCCGCAGAATTTTTGCTTACCTGCCATACACCCACAATTGCATTGGCCACTAATATAAGTAAAATTACAAAGGGTTCTACAAAGGCTGTTATTGTTTCTTCACCTTCTTCAAACCAAGCCAAAACCTAAAAAAGAAATGGCATGTGTTAGAACTGTAATGTGTTTTTAGGCTTAGTGCCTGCCACCTGACAACAAAAGTGGTGGGCACTAAAGGAACTGCAATACACAAACTCTTCTTGCCATCTCTAGAAACAAATGGTGGCAAAATGTAATGACACCAACAACCAGTTTATGTCCCTTGTTCAGAGTAATTCTTGAGAATCAAAATTAGACAACTTCTTACTATTCTTCAAAAGCTAACTTAATTTTTTGCATACTAATTGTTTTAAAATCTAAATAAAATACTTTCCGGGAAATTAAACCCATTCATTTTACATGAATATATTCAGAATAAAAACTTAAATTCTCCATTTTGTTAAAGGAAAAGGCAATCATCTACAACTTTGCTGGGTTGTTTAGTATTCCTACCAAATAATACTAGTAGGTATAAATTAATTGTAAAAATCACTTGATCATGGACTCCATATTATAGAGTACTGATAGCACCCCGGTTATTCTCAATGGTATCACTATAAGTCATCTCAAAATTACTCAAGGTTGTTCTGCAATAAGGAATGTATTTTGAAGGTTATCCTCCATATGACACGTCATCTATCAACACAGCACTTCAGAGGACAGTAGTCCACAGATGTTATTTTTATCTAGATACAGAACACTGCCCCAAGGAAAATGAGCAGAAAATGAATTTTATTGTGGTTCTCTTAACTTGTAGCTTTTACATCCTGACAAGGTTATGGTTGTGTGAGCTAGAAATTAAACTTCATAACCGAGCAAACTTAAACTGATAAGAGAACCCAAGAAATGAATCATTAAGAATGATAAAGAACATGGTAAAACAGCCATCTAAATAGTTAAAACCGACTTTTTGTGGAAAACTGCCTATCCAGAAAGGATGTCAAATATATCTAATGATTCAAGCTGGGAGATACGATTTGCCTTTGTTTTTTTAGCATTGCTTAAAATGTCTGTATATTTCACAAAAATTTTTTTCTTTAAAAGACTGATTTAGGGGGCACAGTTAAGCCGCTGCCTTCGGCTCAGGTCATGATCTCAGGGTCCTGGGATCGAGTCCCGCATCGGGTTCTCTGCTCCGCGGGGAGCCTGCTTCCTCCTCTCTCTCTCTCTGCCTGCCTCTCTGCCTACTTGTGATCTCTCTGTGTCAAATAAATAAATAAAATCTTAAAAAAAAAAAAAAGACTGATTTAGTAAACAATGAAAGCACTGGTTTTGATACTTTTTAATACAACCAGATATGACTCATGGCAATAATGAAACCATCTATGTTTATACTTAGTGGAATAGTATAAAGTGAGCTTTTACACAAATAGTAAACAACCAGAGAGGTAAGACAAGGCCAAAAATGAATTTTCGAAAGATAAGGGAATGATGAATGAACAAGAAAGATCAACCTGAGCAGGAAAAAAAAAATCAGGAGACACCAGGACCAGGTCCTAAGAAGTACCAATGACCACTGACAGCTAGTGAACTAGGGCAGGCAGAAAACCAGAATGAATATAAATGTTGCCGCAGGCTTTCAACAGGGCATTCCTGGTGTTAAGGCCAGGACTAGTGCCAAAATGAAAACTTCTCTAGGAAGTTATAAATTTTGATAGATGCAAGATCACAGCTGCTTTGATACTAGTCTTTCAAACACTTGCCAAGGAGAGCATATCAGAAATAAGAAACTTAATTAGCTCTTGGGGGAAAAAAATCACTCAACCTGATGAGTAACTAGGACCTATGCAAAAGGTCAGTGAGGCATTAGCAACTGTAAGATAAGCTTCACACCTTGTTAGAGAGGGTATGAACTTCCCTCTTGGCAGCTAAGCCTAAGGAACAAACTTAAAGTAATTTATCCTCTAACAGTTGGAGCAAAGGGAAGACTACAGCAAATAGGGACAGGACTACCAGAGCAAATCTTTACTTTCAAAAAATGTGTGGTTGCTCTGCAGAAGTAGAATCCTAATCTGTATAATGCAGTAACCTTTTCTTCCACCATAGGACTTCAAATGTTTATGTGCAAGAAATCCAAGCAGTCATAATTATTTGATGGTTCCACAAGTATATTAATAACCGGATGATGGGAAACTAGTGGGCAAATCTCTCAGGGTGGAAGGCTGGTGCTGAACCTATTTAAAATCAACAACCATCAACTTCCTGAATACTTTTTAAAATGTCTATTTTGAAACTACAAAGAACCCAAGTAATTAAATGTTACAGCCCAAAGTGAAGATCAAGCCATGTGTCATTAACTGCTTAGAACCAATCCAGCTGATTATGTTCAGATCACGTTACGAAGTCCTTCCTGGTTTGTTCTATTGAAAGGAAACCTAGTGTACAAGAGATGATGATGCTGACCAATGAAAGATCCCAGGAGATGAGGGAGTGAAGAGTGTGCGACACATCACCAAAATGAAAGATGCCTTTTAGCATTATAGTACAGTCAGTTCATAAATATGGCTTATTGAGTCATACAAAATATGTTCCTATGGTGGAGTAAATGTTTCTAAAATCTTCACTGAGAATACGTTGAACATAAATGATTATCTATTTGTACTGTCTTTTGTTCACCAGTGTATCCCCAGGGGCCTAGAAGTGACTCTGGTACACAGATGAAGCTCACTATTACAGGGGCACAAACGAATGAAACAAAATCTCATATGACCTATAAGGTACAAGACCCTGAGGGCAGTATTTGCACTTAAACATCTAGAGCAATAAGTAACCAATTTCATCAACACTTTCAAAGGAAAGTGGAAGAAAAAGCTACTGCAGTTAATTTTAGGCACAGTGTTTCTCCTTTGCTTTGCACTATTACTACAGTAACAATACTTGTCTTCTGGGGCTTATATAATCCAGCAAATTCAAAGTTTCAAAATTTGCCAATCCTATTCAGTAGCCACTTACTAATAATAAATACTCAACAACAACTTAGACTGCTTTAACAGGATAGTATAGACTATCTTCTAATTAGCTGTAAAACTGATCTCTGCATATAACAGTAACTTCTGACAGCACAATCAGAAGATGCTGGAGAGTGGAGTTTAATGAACAAAAGCAAACTTTAAGCCAAGGTAAAAAGACGTGTTTCAGTGGGAGACAGTCATAGTTCCGTGACTCCATTATTTTAGCTACATGTTGGGATAATGTAATGAGCACTCAATGAGGTCCCCCCCCCCCAAAAAAAGTGAGAGAGATCATAAGCCTATTTTTAAGACTTAGGGCACCTGTCTTCATTCCTCTTTGTGTCCTTAGAAACTTGCAAGGACACTGGGTACTCAAATACTTGCTCGACGAATGAAGAAATTTACATAATAAAAGAAGTTTAAAACACTTCACAAGAAAGAAAGGTATCACCAATAAATGTTATGACAATTTTCTGGGTCGGGAAACAAATTCTTTTAGCCATTAAAAAAAAAAAAAGGTATGATTTAGACTACATTCTCTTCTGATCCACACAAAAACTTACTTAAAAATACCATTTAGATTTGAGAAAATACAATCTTCTTACACACACACACACACACACACACACACTCACCTTTCAAAACATTTTAAAGAAAGGCTCTAAATAAATTAGTTAAACCAATTAGTGAACCACCCATTCTATCCTTTAAAAAAAAGTTAAAAGAAAACACAGGGGAAAAAAGTAGAATCATTACAAATATATAAACTACTTCTTGACTATACTGTACTAAGAAAACCGAAGAAACCAGACATCATATATTCTGAAAATGCTACTAACACAAGTTCAAATATATTTGTTTTATCAAAATCACTAACCCAGGCTCTAAAAGAAACGAAGAATCCCTTCTAAAGGGTCCGGTAGGAAGGAAAGACACTATTCAAACACAAGTGACAAGATGACAAGTGCCTAAGTCTAAGCAAGTTTAAGCAGCATTTTAGGGTCAATCCAAGTAGCTCTGGTGGGGAAATGGGGATGGAGGGTGGAGCAACTTTTGCAAACTGTGTTACCACAAAGGGCTTTCTGAATTCGGACGAGGCAAATATGGCCCTCCTGCTCATCTCCTTCAGGTCTTTTCTCTAAAGTCACCTTCCTGGAGGACTTTCCTGACCACCCTACCTGAGAACTATACCCTCCTCCTCATACTCTTATCTCCCTGCTTTATTTTTCTCCATAGTACGTACTATCATCGTCCAACAGACTATACATTTTACTTGTTTATTATCTGTCTCCACTAGAATGTCGGCTCCAGGTTGAGACTTTGTCTATTTTGTTCAAATGCTGTATCCCCAGTGTCTGTGCCACGTCCCAGGTGTTCAATAAATACCTAATGAAGCAGTGAAAGAGAAAAAAGAATGGGTATTCCAGTAAGCAACCGTATGATGTATTAAATGAAGGGCAAAGTTGTGACCAAGGAGGATGGACAAAGTGACAGGATTGTAGCTCATGAATGGGAAATGAAGGAATTTCTAATGTTACTTTATGTGTAGTGGGAGAAATTATAGCTCACTTCTTCCAATCCGAGGAAACTTAAAACTATTTCTATCTGGCGAATATTGCAATTAAACTTTATCCCTACAGGTCATGAGTATAACACATTAACGCAGCTTCCTACAGTTAACAATTTAGAGATCTGAAATAAGTCATTAAAGCCTAGTATTTCTTTTTAACTCAAGCAGAACCTGACGATATATCATGTACATATTGTAGGAACGGTCTATTTAATTCTCCAAAAGAATATGAATATTCTACCATGATTTTCGTGTAAATTAGGAATACACTGACCACCACAAAAAAGACTCAGTGATCTTTTAAAAGATAAAGAAATGAGGACTGAAAAGGTCAAGAACAATGTAGTATTGTGCCAATTTCACATGAAGAAAATCAACAAAACAGGTCTGATATCCAAAATGTCTTGATCAAACAAGTCAGAGCAAAATAACAGTATTTCCTAAACATTTATTATTTTTGTTTAGCAATCCATGAAATGAAAATGTCACACAGTTCATGTCCTGAGCATTAACTCCAAGTAGTTACTAAAAAGGTAATTCAAATTTCAATTCCAAAATACAGTTCTATAAAGCTATAAAAACCCAATATCCTACCCTATGATAAAATTAGAGCATTTTAAAAACCCACCTGAAAATGCTTAGAAACTATAAACTCCTTTCTTCAAAATAAAAGTCACACACATCACTAATTCAAAATGTTAATACAAAAGTCATTCGAACCGGCAACTCAAGAGATCCTATAAAACCCAAATGTTCAATAGCCTGTTTATTGGAAATAATGCTGATGCTACAACACAGCCTTAAGCAGATATACAGAATAACTCAATAAAAATTTATTTTATCTCTGCCTTGTATATACCAGGTGATTTACTTCTAAGATGTCCCTGATAACCTTACTGAACCCCGGTACTTTAACAGCCAAAGCTGAGGCTACTTCAGAATTATGCAGGTAGCTTAAACATACATGAACATTACACTACCCCAAACATAGTATTTGTTTCGCCTCACAACAATGTACTGAAACTGATATCAAACAACTCTATTCCCTTATCTTAATCAGTAAAAACAGGAGCCATTTAGGAGGGGTGGCGGTGAATTAATCAAGAACAGACAGATGTGTAAGTATGGAGTAATTCAGGACACTGTATGCTTTGCTATGACACTCTCAATTTTATTCAATGAAAACCACAGAAAAAAAAGATTCGTGAGAACTGATTATTAATAACTACATATCACTTAGCCAACATGACATGATAGATGTATTAAAGTCTCAGGTCAGAATCTGTATATACTACTACTCCAAAAGCTCACCTCCTGCCAGTTTCCCCCCCTTACCTAAAGAAGTGCCCACTGCTTCCTTCTGATTTAGTTCTCAAAATAGCCTTCTATGATACGGTTGTCATAAAGACTGAGGTAGATGCCTGTGGTTTGCAAATGCACAAACAAACAAAAATGAAACCCTGAAACTGTGTCAATTTTGTGAAGCCTGAAAAAGTACTGCACTGGGTGAATTTCATTTCCCATCATAGTTATTGTAAGAATACAATACTGTAATTTAAGAACAAAAGTCATCTCATGCTGTTAGGATTAGGAACATCTGTGTCCTATTCATGACCATTTTCAGGAAAACTATCAAGAAGTCCACTGCCCAAGAAAAAATGCAGTAAAAAATATTGAACAGGAAAAAAATGTTAATAACCTAGAAATAACCTCACCAACTCATCACCCTTCTTCTGCTGTAGTTCTTTGCATTTCACCAGTTTCTTAGCAACCATACAGGACTCAAGACAGTAACCACACACAGACCAAGAGAAAACGGGTTTGGGTTTGTTTTTTTCTTTAAAAATCTAGAACCAGTTGCACTGAACCTTGTTCTCTCTACCTAGGAGTCACTTAAGACAGGGGTCCAATTTAGATAAATATACCACCCTAAAGGTCAGTGACCAAATTTGGTCAACAGTGGTGCCATCACTGCCGTCATCATTCTTGTCACTGTCAGAAACAACTGTCACCTTGCCATTACCAGGAAGGGAGAGCAACTGGAATATTCCTTTTGTAAGTTCTATTTACAGACTACAAAGGGCCCAACACCATCTTAGTATGATCTTACACAATGGAAGAACCCAAAACAGAAAAGGCTTTCCAACAAAGAATTTTTTGATATTAAAACTGATAAACCACAAAAATTTTTAAGACTCTGCCTCGTTTTGGAACCAATTTCTAACTGCACTGTAAATGTCAGGCATTAATTTTCTGCACACAAATGGTTCGAGTGTTTTGTTTATAATTTTAAAATATCTAGATTTTTTTAAAAAAACGAAGACACCACTGAAATCTCTAAATATAATGTTCTCACTCAATAGACAGGACCTGTTCTTGGCTTTTCATCTCTGAAAAGAACAGAAATTAAGTTTCTTTATACTTACAAAAGATATACAAGCTGCCAGCAATAAAATTCTAACTAGTAAGTCTTCAAACTGCTCAATCACAAGTTCCAGCAAGGTTTTTCCTGTTAGAAACAAACAATTGTTGTAAATGTCATCTTAACAAGAGCACACAAAGCGGGGGGGGGGGGGGGGGGGGGGCGGTTAAAAAAAAAAAAGAACATATTAAGATAACTCACCTTCTTCAGCCGGTAACTCTGCAGAATGTAGAAATTCCCCAGGCAACGTGTCAAGAAGGGGAGAAAAAAATTAGCACTGTCGTTATAAAGAGAATTGCTAAAATTATCAGTCTTCGAAAGACGTACCCAGATCTATGAACCTTCAACCATTTTAAATAAAAACCACACCAAATGGTACCCCAGGAAAATCTGTTGTAACCAATACCTTAGTGTATCCCGAAGGGTAAAATCTCACCGCTATCTACTAATCAGGGCTCCCGAAACAAGGACTTATTTCAGCTATGTCATGACTTCTGCCAGATGTGTAACTTTGGGTAGCACAAGAACGGTTAGAGGCTTTCTCAACTACAACGACGCCTCATAAACTGGCTGGGGACAAGAAAATGTCTCGCAGGGTTCAACCCATTTGCAGGAGAACGCGTCCCTCCCTCCAGCGGGGCCGGCTGCTGCGGGTGAGAAGACACCGAGCTAACTGCGTGCGGGGAAGGTCAAGGGCTCGAGGCGCGGGGTCCCGGAGGTACGGACAAGCCCGGAGCCCCCGTCTGCAGTCCCTTCTCCCGCGGGGCCGGCGCGCGGGCTCGACCCGCCGCCTGCAGCCCTCGGCGGGCGCTGAGCCCAGACCCACGAGGTGGAGCCCGGTCAGCCATCTTCCCTGGCTCTCGGGCCCGCGCCGGGCCGCGCGGGGCCCCTGCAGTCCCGGAGCCGGGCACCTACCGTTGGAACCCCATTTCTCCTTGAGCTTCTTGACCTGCTCCAGGCTCAGCCCCGTGCTCTCGTTGACGCCGAAGTGGCCCAGCACCTCCTCCACCGTCTTTGTGTGCGCGTTCTCCATGACTGCGGGAGCCCGGCCGGCCTCGCCTCCAGTCCCCGCGGCCTCCTCGCCTCCGCCTCGCACTCGGGCCGCGGGCTCGTGCCACCCCGGGCGCCCAGGCGCGGACCGGCCTCTTCCCCCTCCTCCTCCTCCTGCGGCCGCTTCCGCCTCGCCGGGCGCTGAATCACCCCGCGCCCCCTCCCCCAGACAACCGCCCCTCCGGCTGCCCGGCCCTCGCCGGTGCACGCCCCGGACTCAGCTGGGCGGTGGGGGGCTCCTGACCCTCCCTCCCCTCGTCAGAAGGGAGGGCCTCCTTCGCCCTCAACCGCCCGCCGGGAACGCAGGCCGCGGCCCCCGAACCCCCTCCCCGCTCTCCTGAGGTGATTCGCGGCCCCGCCCGGGCCGGAGGAGGGGGCACCCGGCCGACCCCTGAGGGCAGAACGGAGCGGAGGCGGCGAGCCGGCGGGGTGGTGCGCGGCGCGCTCGCCCTGTTCCCTCAGCTCCGCACCCCCGACAGCGGCGGAGGAAACTGCGGCGAAGGAGAAGGAGGTGGCGTCGGGGACGGCTCCGCGGCGGCTGCTCTAATAGCATTTATCCGCCGCTGCCTCCCCTCTCGCCGCCGCCGCGGCATGTGGACGCCGCTCATTGGCCGAGAGGGCCCAGCGCGGCGCGGGCGGCACGGCCCCGCCCCCTCCCCTCGGCTCCCTCCCCCCCGCGCGACTAGCGCCCACGCCGCCGCGCAGGCCCCGCCCCCTCCCGCGCACCGCCCCCAGGAACCCGGATAGAGGCCGGCGCGCGCGATGCCGCGCCCGCGGACGCGTGGAGAGCTAATCTTAAACCGGCCCGGGGCTCCGGTGGTCTTCCATCCCCGCCAGCCCGCTGACACAGAGCCCAGAGAGGTTGAGGGCTCACGGCGGGCTCCCTACACTCGCTGCCCCGAGGAAAACTGCCTGCCCTTCGGGGTGGGCCTGGGGCTGGGGTGGGTGTCTGGGTAGGCGAGGCCGGGGAACCTGGGAACTCGGTCCGCACTGGGCCTCCCGAAACGCGCTCGGCTCGGTGTCCTTGGCTCGCCCGCCCTCTCGCCCTCTGCCTTGCCGGCCGCATTCTGCGTCCTGATCTGTCTGCTTTAGAGCCCCCTTCAGGAATCGAGGGGAGGAATTCCGCAGTTCACTTCCCACACGGCCCAAATCCCTCATCTGTCGCCTCAGGAACACCGCATCCCACACCCGCAGCCGAGCGCTCCATCGCGCACCAATGTCAGCCCTTCCCCGGCGGGATCTGTGCTCTGACCGAAGGAATCCCACTCGGGGGAAGGGGGAGGGGGTTTTAATTTGAACAGCCCACACAGCCTTTTGATACATGCCTGCCTAGAAGTCACGGGCTATGCCACCGTAACTGCTAAAGAATGAGAATTGTGCTAGGAGGTGCTTCACTTGGGCATTAAGATCAAGGCTATTTTCTAGATTTCACTTCCCCCAATAGGAGATAGGACTTTAATCCAAAACCTATTCTTAAACCAGAGATGACTTGCTCCAGAAGTCTGTAGGAAACCTAGGTAACAGCAAAATAAAGGGCATTTTGCTTATGTAAAGTTAGATTACTTAACAGGGAAAGGGAACTTTGCGATGAATTCATGAACAAAAGGTGACCATATTCGCATCACAAAGAACAGCTTCCTTAGGGGAGTATGTCGCAGAATGAAGCTTTTTGTCTACTTTTGTGTTTGGCAATAGTGTACGATTGGCATGAACCATAGCAGAGAGAAAAAAAAACAAACCACCTCAGTTGTCCCAGATGGCTCAGCTCAGGACTTAAGATGAATTCCTTCAGCCATGCAAATCACAGTATATTACCCAGCTGAAAAAATCAGGCACGTCATTTCATTTAATTATTTCCGAGGAGTGGAGGCTGGCATGCAGTTTTGATTGATACTTGGAAAAGGACCAACAAAACCCTACACGAAATAAACAAACAAAATTCTAGTGTATGGCAATGCGCTAAGAGAAGCAAGGTGGAAACTGGTTAGGTCACAGGATTGGAGCTGCCTCCTGGAGGGACACGTGATCGTGTGGTGGAGGTGTGGTAATGGAGGGCTGGTGGTTCTTTTCCCTCTGAGAACAGGTCTGCACCATTGCTTCTGCCTCACCTCATCTTTTTCAGCAATAATAAAGGTACTATAAGCTTAAGGATTGGTAACTGTCTTAGCCTGGAAATTATCTTGGCCACTTGACTTTGGGTCTCTGTTCCATGGTTCCATGGATCCTTGCAGTTGTAAGGATCTGGTATGATCATGAGGTTTTTAAGGGGTTCCCAGTATTGGCTGTTGTATTCAGTGGTCTTCTTGGGATTGTCACGTGCCTAGTTCCATCTTATCATTCAGCACTCACCTTGAAAGAGAATGTCATCTCCCTGAAGATGTCTTGGCTGAGTACTTAAAGTAGCTACCTTCCCTGGTCACCCTTGCTATCGCATTGTTTTATTTTTTTCATGGCATTTATCTGCAATACTGTGGGGTGTTTTTTTGTTTGTTTGTTTGTTTTTAAGCTGTTCACTGTCAGGTTTGTCCTAACTAGAATACAATCTCCATGAGAATATGGGTTTGTCTGTCTTGTCCATCCTCAGGATGTAGAATGGTCCCTGGTATACTTTCATCATTTACTGAATGCCTACTGTTGCAGTTACGAGTTCCGCTTTCCCTGATCCATCGGTGACTTGCAAACAGCCTCTGCTCAGGAGAAGCTTCAAGAAATCAATTGACAAAGTTCATTGATTTCCAGTTTGTGAAATAAACAGGAGGGCCTCCGAACTACTCGCCTCATGGGAATGGCTGTGAAGGTTAGTTAGGTTTAACAAATACAAAACAAGGCAGCATTAAAGGCATCTCAGAGAGGAGTGATGTGTAAGTTCACATTGGTGCTGTTACCACATTGTCATCACCTCCTAGACTGTTCTTTGCAAATCTGCTATCTATTGGAGGTTGGAATACTCCTTTAAACCGAAACTGTGATTTTTAGCCTGGAGTTGGTCCCTTTTATGTCACATACCATTTATGTGCTTGGTTCATCAACCTGTGGGTATCGCTGAAACTTTTTGTTTATAGGTGGCCAAAATTTAGCATAAAGCCAGCCTCTGAAGGGCAGAAAAATCAAGTTTCTCTTATGTAGAAATAAACTTGGGGTGCCTGGGTGGCTCAGCTATTAAGCATCTGCCTTTGGCTCAGGTCATGATCCCTGGGATCGAGCCCCCCATCATCCAGATCCCTCCTCAGAGGGAAGCCTGCTTCTCCCTCTCCCACTTGTCCTGCTTGTATTCCCTCTCTTGCTGTCTCTCTCTCTGTCAAATAAATAAAATATTTAAAAATTCATAAATAAAAAAGAAACTTATGTTCAATTTACTTTGCGCATTGAACTACATGTGCTTCTCCTGAACACGGTTAAAAAAAAGTAACAATGGGTTTTGGAAGTACTCTATTGTCTACCCAAGATTGCAGCTATTTTCAATCAATTGAAGACAGGGAGAGGAGAAAGAAGAGAAACAGTGATTCAGAATAATGGATGATTTGATCAAAGAACCTCAAAGGAATTAATAAAGGAGGACATTACCTAGTAATAGGCAGACTAGTTTCAAAGCTAGGCAGACAGAAAAGGCCCAGTAAAAAAGAGTGACCTGGAAAGGAGGCCCCAGCCAACTTCCTAACCCTCTACAGCCCTCCTGTAGAGCAATGGACATTGCAAAAGGCAGTCTGTTCCATATTTGGACAGCTTTAATCATTAAAGTAGGCTCATTCTAGGCTGAATCCACATCCCCTAACTAACTTCCCTTATATATTGTTTCTTTTTTTTATTTTTTAAAGATTTTGTTTATTTATTCGACAGACAGAGAGATCACAAGTAGGCAGAGAGGCAGGCAGAGAGAGAGGGGGAAGCAGGCTCCCCACTGAGCAGGGAGCCTGATGCGGGCCTCCACCCCAGGACCCCAAGATCATGACCTGAGCTGAAGGCAGAGGCTTTAACCCACTGAGCCACCCAGGCACCCCTATATTTTTTTCTTGTTTAGCCCTCTGGAACAACTCTGAATAAATTTAACCCCTCTTCTGTGTGAGATCCCTTTGAGTATTTCAAAATATCTATGGTGCTTTATAAAGACTCTTTTCTCAGGTAAAAGAAACAGCTCAGTTCCTGAGCTGTTCCTCCTAGAGCAGGAGTCTACAATCCCTCGGCATCCTCATTGGCCAGTCTTGGAGACACCCAACATGGAGCACAAAAGTTTAGGCATAGTCTTGGAGCAAAGCCCTAGTGGAGGTACCACTATCCTCCCTTGTTCTGATTCTTTCCCCCCGAACATTGTTAATTTATCTTAACAATCAACTCAAAACTGAATCCTGTATACATAAACTACAGTCTTATTAAATCTTCCCATCGTGTACTTGCACTGTTGATTCTTTTTAACCCAGGCACTGAACTCTGACTATAACGGAATGTTCTCATGTTCATTTTGGTCCTTGCAGTCTGCTGTGGGTTTTTTTGAGTTTTCATCTTCAAGACATATTTTATCTCTACGTCCCAGCTTGGGTTATGCATAAATCTGGAAAGTATAACTTAGAACTTCTATATCTTTATCCAATAGAATGTCTAGACATTCATTCCAGATCAGAAAATAATCAACTGGATTTAGTTGTTCAACAGCCATAAAATCAACTTGGCTACAGGTTCCAAAGTCAGGAAAGTGAAAATCTTAGAATGTATTCTCTTGCCTCTCCGTCTCCCATAGTACTCTGTTATACAACAGTGAACAGACTATTCTTTCAGTTGAGCACCTGATGTAGTCAACTTGACTTAAGGATCATGTTATGTGAAAAGTACATATTTACATGCTAGACTCTGAACAGTAAGCTGTTCACACTGAGAGGCAAGTGGGAACTAAGGCTGTCCAACTCAGTCACATCTGGCCTCTCTTACTGACTCTGGAACATATGCATGTTGAGTAAAGAATGGACAGAATTCAGGTACCTGTGTGGCTCAGTCCTTAAGCATGGGCCTTCGGCTCGGGTCATGGTCCCAGGGTCCTGGGGTCGAGCCCCACATCGGGCTCCCTGCTCTGCAGGAAGCCTGCTTCTCCCTCTCCCACTCCCCCTCCTTGTGTTCCCTCTATTGCTGCGTCTCTGTCAAATAAAGATTTTATTTATTTATTTGACAGACAGAGATCACAAGTAGGCAGAGAGGCAGGCAGAGAGAGAGGGGGAAGCAGGCTCCCTGCTAAGCAGAGAGCCCAATGCAGGGCTTGATCCCAGGACCCTGGGATCATGACCTGAGCCAAAGGCAGAGGCTTTAACTCACTGAGCCACCCAGGCACCCCTAAATAAATGTTAAAAAAAAAAAAATGGACAGAATTGCTGCAATAGTAAAATACTTTGTTATGTATATTTAAGTCTCTTCAGGTAACCATGGGATGTTAGTCCACTGTGTTATTATCTAGCCCACATTTCTTGACTTGCTCATAAGAACTTAATGAGAGGACCAGTCGAATGTGTTGTTGACTCTAGATATATTGTCTACAACAGACTCAAAGTCCATGTCCTGGTGAACAGATTCCAAGTCACATTCTAGTGAATTTTCATAGAAATGTACCTGGTTTGGCATAGCTTGTGTTTTGTTTTGTTTTTTGCTGGCTTGTTTTTTTGAACACATGCCAGTGCCTAGCGACCACCCTTTTTTCTACAGGTTCATAAACTATAACTTTAACATCTGAGAATTTGCCAAACTTGACAGAATGCCTTTTCCAGAATTTGCCTCCCTGCCTCCATTGGTAAGTGTTCTTTTGATGATTTAGTGTCCAAAAGCCAACGGACTAGCTTATGTTTATAATAAAGGGACTTACTGGAAGTAGACTCCAGATTCCCAACAGCTTGATCCAGGTGCCAGAATAAAGTCACAGAGAATCTCTTTCTATGCCTTGGATCTGCTGCTTTCCCTTGCCTTTGCCTTTGATGTAGGTTCTGTCCAGGTGACAGCAGACATGGCCCCCAGCATCTCCGGTTTAAAATCCACATTTAGAAATTTCATGGAGGGAAAGGCCTAATATTTTCTGAGAGTCCTGTATCCCACCTGAAAAAAGGGACTGCGATCTGAATTAGATGCACTGAGAGTAGGGAAGAAGTGGTTCCCTGAAACAGTGGTTTTCAAACTTTGGCCTGCAGCAACATCACCTGGGGGGCTTGTGAACAGTCTTCTGGGCCCTCCTTCCAGAATGCTCACTCAGGAGATCTGGGATGGAGTCCAAGAACGTGCCTTTCTAGCCAGTTCCCAGGTGATGTTGACACTGCTAGTTAAGGACCTGCATCCTGGAAAACAATGCCTCTATGGAAAATCTAATCAAGGAAGGGAATGAATGGTGGGTTGACTGGACAAAAGATGTCCACTTCATTGAGGAAAGTCAAAGAGCTTAACTCGTTTAGGAGGAAGTAGAAGTAACCGGCATGGAACACTGGGAAGTCTGGTTGGGAATGGAGTTCCACTGGAGTTCTCAGCAGCCTCCCCTCCATTCTAAGCTCCGGCCACAAGGGACTATCATCTGTTCCTCTGCACTTTGCTCAGGCTATTCCTGTTCCTGCTGCTTGGATCTGCCTGGCGAACCCCTAATCCTCTGTCCAAGATGAGGGCTAAATCCCACCCCATCTTGGAAGCCTTCTCTGACCATGGTCATCTCTCTCCAGCACTTCCATTCTCACCACCCCAAAAATCAGTTGCTCCCGGTCCTACAGCCCACATGGCACTTTGTATCCTCACTCAACTGTAGTTCCGTAACTCGGGTTTTCTGCGGTATTTTTGGTTTTGTTTTTGTTTTTTCAGGTTTGCCTCCCACTTCTCAGGTGTATCTTTGTCAGCCTGCTTCCCGTCTTCTACGCAACTTGAAACGCGGCGCGTCCCAGGACTTCGGATGTGGGACTTTCTTCCTGATCCACAATCTTTCCTTAGGCCCCCTGCTTTAAATTCCACCCAAATATTGATGACAAGCCCATTGTATATCCAGACTCCTAAACCCAGCTGTCTCCTTGATCTTGCCACTTGTTTGGGACACGGACTCACATGGGAGAGGGACAGGTGTGGGGCGGGGTGGGGCGGTGGGATGGTCACCGCCCTCTGAGCAGTGAGCCATGAATAATATATAGCCATTTGCACAGTGAGAGCTGAGAGCACCATTTGGAACAGAAGGACCGGCAAACTGGCAAACGTACATGTCTTTCTTTCATCCCGCTTAGTAACTAGTCGCTTGTTTATTGTCTGTGTTCTTCCACCAAATTACTAGGTCCAGGAGAACAAGGATCATATGTACTTAGAAGGTGTACAAGAACGAATGAATGCATGATAATTATTTGTTGTGAGGTCTTCGAGTGCTCCCTTCTTGACTGTGTGTCCCCGTGCCTAGAGCAGGGCGGGTCACATAGCAGATCCTCCGTGCACTAATGCATGAAGCCTTTCACTTCCTTTGCAATTACTGCTCTGGGGGAAAAAAAAAAAATGTTGCCATTAAAAAAAAAAAAAAATTACAGAAAAGAAACCCATGCATCAGTGCCAAACAAAGTACTGTGGAATGGTTTTCAAAACCATAGCTCCCTGATGGGATAATGTAGTTTAAATATAGCTGCTATTTTTCCCTCCGGTTGGTTTGTTCTTTGATTTCTGGGGAAAGATTTCAAAAGTTCTCTTCCACTGCCCTCCTTTCTCACCCCCCAAGGTGCTCAGACCTTAAACAGTGAAATGTTTAAAATGAAAAGATGACAGTGCTTCCCGAGCCGGGTAGAGAAATGAACAGTGATTAAATGCGATTTTAATTTTAAATGATGAGCTCCTCAGAGTGTCCCTTCCCTGCCCGGGGCCAGGGTGCTGCTCTGGCGATGGTTGGGGCGCAGGGAGCAGGTAGAGTTTCCGTCGGGCAGAAATCCAAGGTTTGCGAATGCCCCGGATAGGGTTGCAGTGGACAAATTCCTAGAATAGGATCTTTGTTCCCAAGCTTATGAGCTCGCTCCCTTGATGTCCCACAATAGAAAAATAAAGGGGGGGGGTGGCGGAGGTGGTGGCGGTGGAGCATGTTTAGGTCTCCTATTGGGATCCCGCTGTCGTTACCTGATAGTTCACAAAAGATCCCAGGAGCCTGGGCGCCCTCTCAAGTCACCTTGTGATTCTCTCCTGATTTCAGAGGGGGAGGAGGGGGGACACTGTGTATCCTGAGGGAAGCATGTCTGACAAGGCTGATCCGTTCCATCTGGGAGAATGCATCATGGGCCCCATCTGGCTCCAGCAGTCTGCCGATGGTCCTCTCCCGCACACCCCCGCCTGCTCCAGTCCCTCTCCAGCCCGCTGAGCCTTCATCCACCCCCCAAGGCTGCAGCTCCAGGCTTCTTGCCTTCTTTTCTGCAATCGCCTTTGCTCCTTTCTCCCACCTGAGGCTTCTCTCAATGTCCCAGCCCTGCGCAGAAGTGTGCTCGTGCACGTCCCTTGGGACATCCCTGTCCATTCACTGCGTCCTCCTGCACCACCCAGATCATGTCCCGATTTGGAGAGAGATACACCCAGTGTAAGGTCCTGTTCTGTCTCTCACATGCCAGATACAAGGGTACTGCCCTCCCTTCTCTGAGCAGCTGTCCATCTCTTATGGTCTAAAACCCACAGCCTCTGCTTTAACCTTCAAGCTTAACATTTGAATCTTCTCAGGTGGGTTCCATCAGCACAGATGGGGGATGGGCAGAGTACAAGAAAGCAAAGGCTTGGCTGGGGATGTTTGCAAACATGAGACGTTTCTCTTCCATGACTCATCGGAGGAGAGCAGAGTCCTCCCTCTTCCTGGAATGCAGCAAACCCATGGCCAAATCCTACCCCCACCCTACCCCCAAAATAAAACCACCCACACAAAGAGCCTTGTCCTTAAAAATCAGATTTCCCCCCCAAAGATCTGACATGGCAACTTGGGGAGGGGAGTCTTTTAAGGCCTCCGGAGAACAGCCTCGAAGAGGATTGTCTGACCTGGGGATAAAGGGAATTGCAGAAACAGCCCATCATCTGCAGGCAAAGAAAGTGCATGTGTTGTTAGGTGGGGTCCCTTGAAGAAAAGTGCCTTCATGGCCCCCTACCTCCTCCACTTCCCCCAAACTTTCTATTTAGTAGCTTCCTAATATAAAGCCTGGGATAAGGGTGCCTGGGTGGCTCAGTGGGTTAAGCCTCTGCCTTTGGCTCACTCAGGTCATTATCTCAGAGTCCTGGGATGGAGCCCCGAATTGGGCTCTCTTCTCGGCAGGGAGCCTGCTTCCCCCTCTCTCTCTGCCTACTTGTGATCTCTCAGTCATATAAATAAAAAATCTTAAAAACAAAACAAAACCAAACCTGGGATAGACAACTTTTGGGTCATGCCAGAGAGCCTTGATTTCAGTGGTACATAAAAGGGCTCTAGGAAAAAAAAAAAATAGGTTGATGCAGATAAAAGGGAAGGAAAGGAGACAAAAAGGAAGATAACATTTATCACGCACATACCGGCCATGCATGCAACTTGTTAGGAGCTTTCCATGTGTTGTCTTACCCCATCCTCGGGAGGAGCCTGTCTGGTAGGTATCATTATTACTCCTATTTTCCCAGCTACTGACAGCTGACTCTCAGACAGGTTTAAGTCCTTTGCTGAAGTCACACACATAGAAATCGCTATTCAGTAAACACTGTTAAGAAAACAAGATTATGGGCACCTGGGTGGCTCAGCTGGTTAAGCACCTGCCTTAGGCTCAGTTCATGAT
Organism: Mustela erminea; assembly: GCF_009829155.1. Lineage (NCBI taxonomy): Eukaryota > Metazoa > Chordata > Mammalia > Carnivora > Mustelidae > Mustela > Mustela erminea. Next base: position 84,760,246 of record NC_045626.1, read on the forward strand.
CCCAGGGTCCTGGGATCGAGTCCCGCATTGTGCTCTCTGCTCACCAGAAAGTCTGCTTCTCCCTATCTCCCGACCCTCCCCTCTGATTGTGCTCTTTCTCTCTCTCCCTCGCTGTCTCAAATAAATAAAATTTTAAAAAAGAATACCAGATTATTTGTATGGGAGAAGGACTAGTTAGTTAGAACCATTCCTCACGCCATGAAATGCAATATGTTTCATAGGGGAAAGAGTTAAACACTAGGAAAAAAAGAATCTGTAAAAACAATTAAAAGCATCAACAAAAGCATATACAGATGGAAGGGAGATACATTTCTAAGTACCTCAGATAAGGAAACATTTTAACTTGCATAGAAAGATGACAAAACAAATGGAGGGACTCTATGCATAGAGAGTGGGAAAGAAACTACATGATTCCTGAAAAATCTTTTAATGCCAGGAGTCTGATTCGAAGCGTGCATGCGCTCAGAGAAAGACACAAGCATCCGGATCTTGACTGTAGCAAAAGTCTCGGGCGGCTGATTCTGGGAGCAGGTTAGTTTCGTGGCCCCTGAGCCCACTGTGACAAGAGGCGGGGTCATTCTGAGTTCTGCAGAGCTGTAGTCCTCGCGGCTGGGGGAGGGACAGCTGTTTAATTCGCTGCACACGGAGCTGAGAAAGACGCAAAGAAGAAAGTGACATCCACTGAAAACCGCATGAGGCGGCTTCTGCCAGCAGAATGCAGTGACCTGAACTGGAATTCTGCCAGGACAGTGGGATTAACTTCCCAAGCGCGGGCCAAAACGGGCCCCGGGATTTTTATTTTTATTCGTTTTCCATTACAACTGCACAGCAACGCAAACAAGCCCCAAAACAATGAGAGCCACTGAGTCATTTTTCTCTTGCGGGTGCAGGGTACCATCTCGGTGCCACACAACTTGCTGACCTTATCTTACCGAAGTGTACGACTGAGGGTTTGATTACTCACTTCCCCACCAACGTGAATGGGAGAGTGGCATCATGATTGCCCAATTAAAGCAGTATGCACGCGCGCGCGCGCGCGCGCACACACACACACACACACACACACACACACACAAAAGGGGAAGTAAAGCAAGATAAGCCCATGGAACCAAGAATAAAACTTGAGAAGGCAGCGGGCCTGAGAAAAGCTAGGTCTCGCTCTCCCCGTCCCCCAAGATCAGGAGCCTGTAGGCACTGGGATTGAAAGAAGTCTTACCACAGGCAACTGTCAGTTAAAGAGATGGCCCCGGTTAGGGGTGAAGGGAAAGGCTTAGTGCATTAGACCCACACTTCGGCTAATGATGTTCTCAATGAGTGTTTCCTAAAGGGCAGGCATTAGGTATGATTTAGCTTGTGATTTGTTCTATTTTTCCCACTACATGATTCAACCTTATCACAGGTCCTCAAAATACCGCCTTTTGGCAATGGTAAGGAAACAAATTCAGGGAATTGCAGCCACCTAGTAAGGAATGTATGCTCTTAGGCAAACTACTTAACCCTTGCCCCTAAGTTCCTCTTTGGTGAAATGTGGGAAAGAGAACTGACCTCACGTAGCTTTCATGAAGTGGAGTGTGTCTAGCACAGCACCTGGAGAAGAGCTGCGACAGAGACACACCTTTATCTTAGGATCATCTTCAGATCCAGCTTTCTCAAAACAAATCATTCAGTTCAATCTCATAATAAACACATCTACTAACATTACTGAGTATGTAGAGGCTCCCTAATTTTCATTTCCCCCCTTATTTATTTATTTATTTATTATTTTTTAAGATTTTATTTCTTTGACGGAGAGAGAGAGAGATCACAAGCAGGCAGAGAGAGATGGGGAAGCAGGCTCCCCACTGAGCAGAGAGCCCAATGCGAGGCTTGATCCCAGGACCCTGAGATCATGACCTGAGCCAAAGGCAGAGGCTTAACCCACTGAGCCACCCAGGCGCCCCTCCCCTCCCACTTTTTTAAAGTAAGAAACAGGGTGGCTGGGTGATGGACACTGGGGAGGGTGTGTGCTATGGTGAGCTCTGTGAAATGTGTAAGACTGATGAATCACATACCTGCACCCCTGAAACAAATAATACATTATATGTTAATTTAAAAAAGAAAGAAATATGCCAGGCATATAAAAAAAAAGTACAATCATTATATAATAAGCACTCATATGCACCCCCCAACCAGTTTAAGAAATTTGACATGCTTGGTACAATGGGAGTCCTCAGGAACTCCGAGAATTCCTTCTCCTTTCTTTCCCAGTGGAGACTTCTATCCTGGACTTGAAGTTTGTCACCCTCATGCACATTTTTATATTTCTACTACAGAATATATGTCGATCCACAAGACATTTTGCAAACCATGCTGTTTTGCATTTTCTGCATCGCACATACAGACCTTACCGATGCTGCGCGTATCCTGCATCTTGCCTTTCCTCACTCACAATTACTTTTTTTTTTTTTTTAGGTTTACCTATATCTCTAGCTACATCTATAGTTACTTCATTTTTTGGCTCTCTCATTACATGTACTTTATTTATTTATTTGACAAAGAGGGACAGCAAGAGAGGGAATACAAGCAAAGGCAGTGGGAGAAGGAGAAGCAGGCTTCTCGCTGAGTGGGGATCCTGATATGGGACTTGATCCCAGGATCCTGCGATCATGATCTGAGCGGAAGGCAGACGCTCAACGACTGAGCCACTGAGGTGCCCCTACATGTATTTTTTTTTTAAATAAACAAGTAAAACAACACAAACAAAGCGCTGAAATCTCCATAGTTCTTTTCCCTCTGTAGTCCATATTATTAGTGTACAATGTTGGGTTTCCCAGATAAAATCAAAGAGGAGAATTTCACTCCCTCTTCCCTAAAACACTTAGCTCTGTTTTTTCCCCCTGCTTCCAAAATTGATGAGACTTCATTTAGGGCTGCCAAATTTTGCACTGCTGGTGCCTGGAAATAGACTGGTGTGCACTGTAGAGAACTCGTCTCCGTGTGATAGGTCCCGCCTCCTCTTTCAGACTGTGAAGGCTGCTCCTACCTTGAAGACAGCCAAAGCCAGCATTGCCATGGGGTTCTGGCACTGTGGGGATACTGGCCGATGACAATTTCCGAACTGTGGGACTTTTGATAGAGCCTTAATATCAAAAGAGAATCAAGTAAAGCCTGTGGGTCAGCATGAATTTTTCACTCACAATATAGTTATGAATCCCAGACATCTGCATATAAACTTTCCTTTTGTTCTTTCCTCTGAGCTACCTCAATAATACAAACACTTTTGTTGGCCTGAGAACTACCGTATGGGAAGGTTGTTTACACTAAATCATATATATATTGTATTTTGTGGGCAATTTAAGGGGCTCTCAGGGATTGGTTTGACTGTAGTTAATTTTCACCTTACTCATCATATATAATGTAATTCCTTTTTTGTAAGTTTTCCATAAATGCTAGTTATCACTATTATTATCGGAGAGAAGAAGTATTTCACGGATTTGTAAAAATACCTGAAGAACAAAATCAGTTTGGGGTATCATGGAAAATGGCCCATATGTATGAAGCTGATGCCTTGGGTCTTCCAGATAATGTGTTCTGGGTGGACCGGGTGCCTTGGTGAGGTTTGGCAAGGCGATGCCCCCACACAGCAGACAGCTTCACCTTAAGCTTCCTTATGGAGCGAACCTTAGCACATGCATAATTGGATTTTATGGTGCTCCACCTTCTTTTTTTTTTTATTGCATTTGAAAATATAACACAAAGGGGCCCCTGGGTGGCTCAGTGGGTTAAGCCTCTACCTTCGATTTGGGTCATGATCTCAGGGTTCTGGTATTGAGTCCCACACTGGGCTCTCTGCTCAGCGGGGAGACTGCTTCCACCCCCCCCCCCCACTCTGCCTGCCTCTCTGCCTCCTTGTGATCTCTCTCTGTGTGTCAAATAAATAAATAAAATCTTAAAAAAAAAAAAAAAGAAAATACAACATAAAAATTGCCACCTTAACTGTTTTTTGTTTTTTTTTAAAGTAGTCTCCATGCCCAGCATGGAGCCCAATACAGGGCTTGAACTCACCACCTTGGGATCAAGACTTGAGCTGAGATTGAGTCCCACCCCCAACCAACTGAACCAACCAGGCGTGCCACCATCTTAACTATTTTTAAGTGTGCAGTCCAGTAGTAGTAACTACATACACATTGTTGCACAACAGATCTCTAGAACTTTTTCATCTTGCAAAACTGAAACTCTGTGCCAACTGAACAGCGACTCCCCTTCTCTCCCCAGACTCCCAGTCCCTGGCAACTACCATTCTACTTTCTGTTTCTAAGAGTTTGACTATTTTAGATGCCTCGTGTAAGTGGAATCATGCGGTCTTTGTCTTTTTATGATCGTCTTATTTCGCTTAGTATAATGTCCTCAAGGTTCCTCCACATTGTAGCATATGACAGGATTTCCTTTTTTTTTTTTTTTTTTTTTTTAAGGCTGAATGATAATGATAATGATGTACACACCACATCTTTTTATCCATTCATCTGCTGGTGAACATGTAGGTGGCTTCCATCTCTTGGCTATTATGAACACACGGCAGTGAACACGGGGTGCAAATATCTCTTCAAGCTCTGTTTTCAGTTCTTTAGGATATATACCCAAAGTGGAATTGCTGGATCATACGGTAGTTCTATTTTTAAACTTTTGAGGAGACTCCATATTGTTTTTCATAGCAGCTGCTCCGTCTTACATTCCCACCAGCCGTGGTGCCCCAGCTCATTCGGATCCTTGCTGTACCCTCCTGCTTCACCCCACCAAGTTTGGTGAGGCCCACCCTTCGCCCTGCTCATTCGACTGCGGCTTCACCCCATTCTGTCTACCAGGGTTAGGTCTCCTAGAGTGATTCCAGATGGAGCAGGGCTCAGGCGCAGGACCCAAGGTTCCAGTGACCAAACCATCTCAGACTCCGTATCGGCTATTTTTTGCTTTCTAAATCTGGGAAGCATTGCCACTTGTTTCTTATTTTTCCTCCTCTTTCTTCCAGGAAGGCAGACGTCAGAAGGAATTTGTCAGCCTCATTCTGTCATCTCTCTTGCTCTTGAGGTTACCGCAGTGGAGAGAATGAGCTCTCAGAAGCCCCGGTATACAAATCTCAACTTTTAGTAGAAGCTTCCTCCCCATTGCTCCTCAGGGTCACCTGGGGCTCTAAGGGCTGGCTAGCGCTGACCTCTTAAACAGCAAGGCCCAGAGTCATGTGTGATTCAGTTCAAGACACAGAGGGATGGAGTCCTTCATCAGATCTTCTACATCAGCTCCATATCAGACCAGAAAGTTATCATCTTTTTCTCTTTCTGGAGGACCACCCCACTAATTGCCAGTCCTGAGATGGTAAATCCCGAATCATCTAACCAGGGTCAGCTTCCCACTTGTGCCTGATTCAGTTGGCTTCAGCTGTAGATGTGACCTGTTGGTGTGGAGAGGTCTACCTTAGACTTTTGGAGAAGGGTAGCAGGGATAAAAGGAGATACAATACTCTCAAACATTATTCTTGCCCTCTAGAACCTCAGCTGCAGTAGAGATAGAGTAGAAAAGAGAGGAGAGAAAACTTCAAAATAGTCTTCCTCCTTAACCATAAATTCTCAGGCCAAGTGCTTACTGTCTGTTGGGAACATGGGTAGGCTGGAATCTGTACATATTAACTACCCAATCTGATTTAGCCTTGAAAAAATGATGTAGTTCTAAAAAGGGATCATGATGAACCTAACTTCCCTCTCTAGATACTAAGATTCCACTAAAGAGTTGCCCAGTTGGAGCATTTGGGACTAGGGTAAGATAATGGAAATCTGACTTCATGGGAAGTAAATTATAAATTTACTCACGTATGTGAGTCTCAGGCTTTGAAAAACCATGTTGACCCCATTCTCTTTTTCCATTCTCATTTCTGATCGCTATCTGTGATGTTCAGTTTTATGTGTTAACGTGGTTAGACTGTAGTCTCCAGTTATTTGATTGAATCGAGTTATTGCTGTGAGGGTATTTTGTGGATGTGATTGACATCATACTTCCTGATTTCGAACTACAGTACAAAGCTAAAGTAATCAACATAGTATGGTATTGGCATGAAAACAGACACATAGACCAATGGAATAGAATAGAGAGCCCAGAAATAAATCCACGCATAAAGGATCTACTCATTTACAACAAAGGGGCCAAGAATATACAATCGGGAAAGGATAGTCTTTTCAAAAAATGATGTTGGGAAAACTGGACATTCATGTGCAGAAGAATGAAACTGGACCCCTCTGTCACACCATCTCTGAAAATCAACTCAAAGTGGATTAAAGATTTATATTTAAGACCTGATGCCATAAAACTCCTAGAAGAAAACATAAGCGGTGAGCTCCTTGACATCAGTCTTGACAAAGACAACAAAAGCAAAATAAAAAAAACAAGTGGAACTGTATCAAATTAAAGAGCTTCTGCATAGCAAAGGAAACCATCAACAAAATGAAAAGCGATCTATGGGATGGGAGAAACTATTTGCAAACCGTCTATCTGATAAAGGGTTAATATCCACACAAACAAAGAACTTATACAACTCAATAGCAAAACCCGAAACAATCCAATTAAAAAATGGGCAAAGGAACCGAGCAGACCTTTTTCAAAGAGACATGGCCAACAGGTACATGAAAATGTGCCAAAAATCACTAATCATCAGGGAAATGCAAATCGAAAGCATAATGAATTATCACCTCACATCTATTAGAATGACTGTCATAAAAAAAAGACAAGAGATAAGTGTTGGCGAGGATGTGGAGGAATGGGAACTCTTGTGCGCTGCTGCTGGGAATGTAAATTGATACAGCCACTGTGGAAAACAGTGCGGAGGTTTCTGAAAAATTTAAAAATAGAACTAACTACCATATGATCCAGCAATCCTGTTTTGAGCATATATCCAAAGGAAATGAAAAAAGGGTATTGAGAGTTCTGCACTCCCATGTTCATTGCAGCATTATTCATAATAGCCAAGGTATGGAAGCATCAGAAGTGTCCATCCGTAGGTGAAGGTGAGACAGTTGAAATGAAAATGGAATGGTAGAGGAATGTTACTGGATAATTTTATTGGAGAGCATTATCATCCAGCACCGTTGGTAATGGTATTGGAATGATAATGGAGTATTATTTAGCCATGAGAAAGAAGGAGACCTGACATTTACAACGATATGGATGGGACTTGAGGGCTTTACACTAAGTGAAATAAGTCAGATTAAGACGAATACTGCATGATCTCACTTATATGTGGAATCTAAGAAAATGTCAGACTCAAAGATACCTCAGAGAATAAGGGGCTGAGGGTAGGACAAATGGGGAGAGGTTGGTAAAAGGGCGCAAACTTTCAATTGTAGGATGAATAATGCCAGGGGCGCCTGGGTGGCTCAGTCGGTTAAGCGTCTGCCTTTGGCTCAGATCATGATCCCAGGGTCCTGGAATCGAGTCCTGCATGGGGATCCCTGCTCCATGGGGAACCTGCTTCTCCCTCTACCCCTTCCCCCTGCTTGTGATATCTCTCTCTCAAATAAATAAATAAAATAAATTTTAATAAAAAAAGATGAATAATGCCAATCTGAGGATATAATGTATAACATTATAGTGGATAACACTATACCGTGTCATTGACATTTGCTGAGAGTACAAGTTAAATGCGTAATATGAGGTGATGGTGATGGATGAGTTAATTAAGTAGATGGGAAAAACCCTTTCACAATATACACACGAATCAAATCATCATGATGTACAATTCAAATATCTTAAAATTTTGTCAATTATACCTCAATAAAGCTGAAAAAGAACATCCATCGACTTTGAATAAATTTGTTCTGGATCATCTGATCCAAGCAATTGAAGGACCTTCAGAGAGAGCTAAGGCTGACATGGGGAAGCAGAAATCTGCCTGGACAGCAGCTTCTGTTCCTGCTGGAGAGTTTCCTTCCCGCCTGCCCTTCCTGGTGGCCTGCTCTAGGGGTTTCACATTTTCCTGGCCAGTCCCTACAATCACATAAGCCAGTTCTCACTATATATCTCCTACTGGTTCTGCTTCTCTGGGAGCCCTGACTGAGGCAGAACCCCTCACGTGGGTCCTGGAGCTGCTAGAATTATCTCGCAATTTCCACCTGTGAGTCTTACCTTGTTGCCTACACCCCTGAGTGAGATGTTCTCCTCCAGGTCCAGGCTGGAGAGTTGCCTCTGTGAAGACTTTCTGGCTTCCTCAGACGTGTGAGGGCTCCCTCCTGTGAATTCATACAACGCTGTGGGTGACTACTCTCCTGGCCTACAGACCAGCTTGGTCTTGTGATGACCCTGCAAGGGTCAGAAGCGTGACTTCTGGGTCTTTGTTTCCCCAGCCCTAATGGCTGCTCCACCCAAACGATATACTCAGACGTTTGTTGATGACATTATTGAAGCTCTACCCGCATAAGCAGGTGCCATCTTTAGCTTTCCGAGGCATTTCATTATTCCTGTCGCTTCACAAGTGCCAACATTTTCATGGTGTGGAGCACCCCCACCCGTATCCTGGGGCTTGGATATGCTGAAATAACACAAGAGGGGCTTTGGAAACACGACTCCAAATAGGGAATAGAGCCAAAGACCAGATTTTGATGTGAGCCCACATAGGAGTTATGTACGTCAAGAGTCTGAGGAAAAAAAAAAAAATAAGAGTCTGAGGAAAGGTCTACGGTCCACTTCTCAGGCCAGATGCCTGCATTTTTTAAAAAAATTTATTTATTTTTACTTCCCCTACCTGCAGGGATTTGAAACCTCTGGCTCCACGCAGGCAAAACCTGAGGGAACCGGACATCCAACAACCTGAGCCAAGGATCCTAAGTGGTGGTGAGGAGGAGGGAAATGAGAGCTACAAGCTGGCGCCTGGTGGAGGAGGGAGTCCCCTGAAGGGAGATTCCTGAGTTCTTCAATGACAGTCAGAGGACAGCCCAGACTGAACACCGGAGGAAGTGTTAGGTGATCCCGGAGCAGCAGGCAGGTGGACACACTCCTGGACACACACTCAGGCTGGAGTCTGAGGTGAGGAACTCGTGCAAATCCCTCTGGACTCCGGTGCTGCACGTGTCTATGCAGTGAGCGCCTGCCTGTCCTCAGAGCCTGGCAGCACCTTCTGTCCCGGAGGAAGGGGGTTACACAACCTATGGGAGGTGACGATGCTTTCCTGTCTAACTCAGAGGCCTGCAGGCTCTCCAAAGACCGGGGTCTCTGTCAGAAAGCTCAGGATATGCGGGCTCAGGAGAAGTTGGGTTTCTTCTTCTGGCCCTCCTCCCTTTCTCACCTCCCCTGAGAACAAAAGGAATGGAAACTTCTCCAGGCAGAGAAAGCAGGGTGCATGGGCCCTCTGGCTGTGGCTCAGCTACTTCCTGAAAAAAAAAAAAAAAAAACAAAAAAGTTTCCAGAAGGGCCTGAACTTGCAGACTGAGTGTCGGTGAAGGCAATCTTAACCCCGACCTTTCTTCTGAGGTGGGGCAGTGGTGCGTGGCAGGGGCTGAGGTGAGGGGTCGGAATGCGGACGCAGGTCCTCGAGAAGAACAAAGTTCTGCTTGGGACGTTGACTGCGAGACAATTTTCCTCGCTGATGCACCCCTGAATTATCTGGGTCCGGACTGAAATGCAAAATCTGCAGCGATAGGGAGCAAGAGTGAGAAAGAAGTGACTGCAAGAGTGACAGGCCACTCTCAGGGACCACTAATCGGTGTGTGAGAGGGAAGTTCAACCTCACTGGTGATCCCAGAGACATAAACCCAGTCAGAGAGACACACCTTCCAGCAACCACACCGAGCGCCTCCCAAAGCGGATCTTAGGCACGCGGGGAGTGCCCTCTGCCTTTCCGGAAAGGCGCTTGGTAATAAGTAACAAGACTTTGAAAAAGGATGAGTCAGTAATGTCACTCCTAGGAAATCATTCTAAAGAAATAGCAGGAGATGTGAACAAAGATGATTTCATGCGAAGATGATCATTGCTAAAAAAACTATGAACTTGGGGTGCCTGGGTGGCTCAGTGGGTTAAGCCTCTCTGCCTTAGGCTCAGGTCATGATATCAGGGTCCTGGGATGGAGCCCCTCATCGGGCTCGCTGCTTAGCAGGGAGCCTGCCTCCCCCTCTCTCTCTGCCTGTTGCTCTGCCTACTTGTGATCTCTGTCTGTCAAATAAATAAATAAAATCTAAAAAAAAAAAAAAAAAACAACAACTACAAATCCGAATCTTTAAATGCCCAACAAAAGGGAATGGTTAATCACTGCAAACCCATGTTAAAGAACATTATGTCGTCATCACATGAGGCCAGTGGTGTGGCAGTTTGAGGAAACTGTGTGTGAAATCCCTTTGCTGGCTGGGAGGAGCGCCTTCAGTTGAGGCTTCTCTCCCTTCTCTGTAAAATGAGTTTCTCAGCATTTACCAGGGACAGTTGCTGTGAGAATTAAGTGTGATCCTGGGTGTAAAGTGCTGAGCAGGGTCCCCGGCCTTATAAAACTCATGATTGTGTGAACAATCATATTTCGAAATGGACATGTCTTCTTTTCCAATAAGGGGAAAAAATCCAAATTTGTGCTATTTTATTTTTATTTATTTTTACTTTTTAAGATTTTATTTACTTACTTGAGAGAGAGAGAGAGAGAGAGAGAGAGCACAGAGAGGGAGAAGCAGAGCAGGGAGCCTGATGCGGGGCTCGATCCCAGGACCCTGGGATCATGACCCGAGTTGAAGGCAGACGTTTAACAGACTGAGCCACCCCGGCACCCCAATCTGTGCTATTTTAAAGTATTATGTCAGAGCGATTTCTGACGAAGTGGAACACAAAACATAAAAGCTGAATACATACAATAGGTATGCATACGGTTCCTCTTGCACAAATGCACAGACACATACACTAATACGTGGGTGTAATTCAGACACGCTTCAGAAGCCACCTCAAGATTTCGCCAGGAACTGAGCTGTGGACTATGGGGGCCTTTCGTTCTCCCCTTGATACGTTAGGACATTGTCAAAGGTTTCTACAGTTGGCGCTTTACAGTTTTCGGAAAGCAAAAATGTTCAGAAGATTCCGGATCTGGGGAGGGGGTGTGTGCGTGTGGAACACAGAAGGGAAAACTGTGACCTCCAGCCGTGAGCGGCCCCGCCGTTGGTGTCATACCCCCACGGAAGGCCGAGTCACCCCTGTGGGGCCAGGGTGTCTTGTGAGATATATAGACCAGGGTCAGCCCAGCTCGGGAGGCACGATGGCCTCGGCAGACCTTTCCGGGGAGTGGGCACCCTGCCACCAGGCCTGTATCGTAATGAGATAATGTTTGTGAAAGCACTTTGCCAGAGAGAAAACTCCACCCCAGATAGGTGATTCGGGGCTCATTCGAGAGAAAGGAGGCTCTCAGAGCACATTCCGTTAAGGAATTTCACACTCTGCCTCCCCGCACCCCCCACCTCTTCCCTTTTTCTCCCTCCCCTGAACAGAAATATATTTAGTAACCCTATCTAAACGCTCTTCTTTCCCTTAATTTGATTAAGGGGTTAGGGGAACGAGGGATGAAGTGGGGGCTGCGGAGGGGGAGCTGGAGCTGGAGGGGAGATTAGAGCAGCTGAATGGCTATCTCAGGCCGAGTGGCGCCTGAGTGTGGACAGGACAAGGGCCTCCAGGTACTTAGTACAGAAACGCAGAGGACAGAGGGAGGGAACACTTGATCACGGAGCGCGCCTCTCTGAGGGCATGAGAACCGAAGCAGCGAGGGTCAAGCCTGGAGTATTAACTGGGAGAACGGGGGACATCTCCTAAGGGAGGCGCTGGCTTCTCTCTGAGTCCCTTCTGGCTTCCTGGAGCGGTAGGGTCTTCAGATCCTTAAGAAGTTCCAAGAAGCTAACACGCGGGCAGCTCCTGCTATGTATTAGGTACTTTCACATACATCAGCCAATTTACTCAGATTAAGTAAATTCTTATCACTGATGAAGATGAAGCTCGGGAGAATCATTTTTGCCTGGAAGCTGGGACTCAAACCCAGCTGGCCTGCTTCTGCCACGCCCCCCAAGCACACATGACCTCGAGGAGGAAAATGCTAACAGTCAGTATGTATCTAGCTCTAGGTGCCTTAAACAGAAGTGGTTCTATTTAATCCTCGCGATGTCTCTATGAGATAGATACCATTAATGGCCCCACTTTGCAGATAAGCAACCTGAGGCTTAGGGTAAGCAATTAAGCTGAAGTCACGGGGCTGGGAAATGGCAGAGAGCAGGGTCGTCCAGAGCCTGGAAAGGTAGAGGAGTGCTGAGTCGGAGGCATTCCCAGTAAGACAGGCCCATAGTGTGTGTCTCCTCTGACAGTCTGGTGGCTTTTCAAGGACAGGGACCTTACCTTGTTTGTCCTGCATTCCCAGCCCCGAACACAATGCCTGGAACAAAGGGAGTGTTTGCTGCAAGAACTAGTGGTACTTGATAAGTTTGGCCAAATGAGTCTCCACTGGGGGCCAGCTCGGTGAGGATTAAGTGAGACATATTTGTCTAGGGATTTCCAAATCTAAAATGTCACAGTGCCGGGCCTCAGCAAACGGCTCTGTTGGCAGTGGGGATCCCTGCAGGAGGCTTTAAAGGTGACCAGGACCTTGACAGTGGGCAGTCCCAGGGAGAGGGCTCCAGCTCCCCTTGTGGGTTGGATTCAGCCCGGACTGACAATAAGGGGGGGTGTCTGGCACACGCTCCCCACTAGTTCCTTCCACAGGGACATCTCAAGGACATCTCCAAACTCCAGGGGATAAAACAGTACGGAAGGTGGGGGTGGTTTGTGGGAAGAGTGCCATCTGGGCAGCTCAGAAAGACAGGGGAGAGGGAAGTGAATGATTAGTGGTTTAATTAACAGGGACCTAGGACCCTTCTAGAAATAGGTTTGAAAGAACAAAGGGCAGAAATTTATTCTCTTCTAGAGAGGACAAGAATCCTCCAGGAAGGGACCTCAGGCTTCAGCAAGAGTCTCCCATTGATTAATAAATACCTCGTGGCCTCATGGCCCACCCCAGCTTGAGATGAGGCATTCCGGCTTCTCTTCCTTCTGTAACCCGTGAGGAAGGCTACCAAAGGGCAGAGAACAGAAACAGCCACCAAGCTCCTGGGCCAAGTCCAGGGCTTTCTGGCCTGTATTCAGAGAACCTCAGCCTTTCTCCCCCTCTTGCAACAGTCCTTGGTGTCTTTATGTGAGCTGCTTATTAACCAGGGGATATCAGGACACTGGGAGGGGACTGCTGGTGCTGGTTGCCAGGGAGGGTAGTTCAGCATCGCAGAGTGCAGCAAAGCTGATGTGTGTCGTCTGAGACAGACACAGGCAGGCAGGATGGAACCAAAGTCTTGCCGGAGCATCACGTTGGAGGGTCCTGTGACCTGTGGGTGGCCAGGAGGCCCCAGGGTTCACTAACCGCACGGCCCCTCCACAGAGGAGTTCTGTCGGCCGGGACAAAGGATGATGGATGGCTCTGAAGGCAGGAGCACGAGCCCTAGTTGTGGGGGGCAGGGCATGGCCCTGGATCACCACTGCTCCCCTCAGGGCAACAGATGGGCTCTTTCAATGCTGTAGGAACTCCTCTACAGCCTTCCTTTGCCAAAGAGACTACTTTTCAAGAAGAGGCCCCCAATTCAACAGGCAAACCCTGGGCACCCTCCCCCCTCACTTCCAGTAAACTGCTGTGGACTGTCCCAGTCTATAGGATCGCTACTGACAGGCTCCAGCAGCCAGCTGACCCCGCTGAGGTCAAATTGTGGAAGCAGAGCCCTCCCCGGACCACGGAGATGGTTCTTGATCCAAGAGCGGGGAATGGCTTCCTGCTGGGTCTAAAGACAGGCGGCTTAGCCGGGCTTCAGTTGGGCCACAGGGTGACAGGTCTTAGGTTTCAAGTTGGGATCAGCTGCCTGAGGGAAATGGCTGGGGAAACTCTCCCTCTTGGCTCCCTTTCCTCATGCAGGATGGCTAAAGGAAGAGAAAGCTTAGAGCTGCTGAGCTGGGGTTGGTGCCTTAAAAATAATGATATAAACACAGCCCAGAAGTCGGCCTGTGGACTCCCTGACGGGGACCAGACGAGAAACACTGTCCTGACTTACCCCTCGGCCCACGCTCTGCCCTCATCTATCACCTCAGAAACTAAACAGCTTCCTCAGATGGCCCCGTGGAACATAAATCACAAGGGCCCTAGCTTCCAAGAAACCTGTCCGCAAGTGCAGCCCTCCTGTTTCTTCCTCCTCGGCGCTCAGAACAAGGGGGGCTGGCAGGTCAGATTCGCCGATGACCGTAGCAGGCAGTGGCTCTGAGCCTTGGGCCTCACCCACAGGCTGGGGGTCGGTCATGTCTCCCTCACAGGTGTGAGGTGCAAGTGAAATGAGAGAATGCAGGTGGACACGTCCGTGAACTTCAGCTGCGGTGTCCTCCTTCCATTGGCGGAAGACTGTTCCCGGGCCCGGAGAAGGAGAACAAGCAAACACCCCTTCTAATTCTCATCCCAAACAAGAAGGGCTGTGGGCCGGAGCCGTGATGATTTCGTAAAGCCCCAAGCTTCTTTCCCTGCTCGCTCTCACGCCAGATCTGTGCCAGACTGGTTTATGCTTGGCGACCTCAGTGACCTCCAACATGTTGAGATTCTCACGGCAAAGCCCAGCAGATACCTAGACCTGGCTGGAGCAGAGACAAATTCAAACGCTCTGGGCGGGGGGTAGGAGGACAGTGAAATACAGTGTCAAAGAATGTTTGTTCCAGGGGCGCCTGGGTGGCTCAGTGGGTTAAGCCTCTGCCTTCGGCTCGGGTCATGATCTCGGGGTCTTGGGATCGAGCCCCGCATCGGGCTCTCTGCTCAGCGGTGAGCCTGCTTCCCCTTCTCTCTGCCTGCTTGTGATCTCTCTCTCTCTCCCTCTCTGTGTGAAATAAATAAATAAATAATCTTAAAAAAAAAATAAAAAAAGAATGTTTATTCCAATTCTGAGTGTCTGTAGAGCTGTGGTTTGCTCAGAGAGCCCCCGTTCCCAAGACAGGCAGGAGAGCTAGCTCACCAATTCTTCCTTTCACACATATTTCCACGATCGCGTCATAACGTGTAACATGTCTGGTTCTCCACCGGACAGGTAAAGACATGACAGCATTTCTGTCTCAGAGCTGTTGAATGCCAAAGCCTTTGCTTCTGCTCAGGTGTCCTAACCTTCCCTGCCTGGGAACTGGATCTGGGGTAATGGGTGACCCAGCAGGCACAGAGATGACAGATTCCTCCATCATGTAGCAACAAGGGGACAACCTGGGGCATCTGGCCTGGCTGGGAGGGGCACCCTTAAGTACACCGACCTTTGTCCCTGTTTGCTCTTGGGGAGGGCAGGCCCTGCCAATCCTGTCCAACTCTTCTCCGTGTGTGCCTGGGACTCCTGGCTAATCAGAATGTTCCCGGGAACCTGAGAAGGCCTGACCCTGGTGGGTGGCAAGCAGAGACCTCTTGAGGCAGTCAAAGGGCGCTCTGAAACTTGTTCAAGACACGGCAGGAATGGGGCTCGGAGGCGTGTGCGTGCTCCTGCCCCCAGAAGAAATCTCTTCCCTTCTGGCTTTTTCCCAGCCAGAAGGTTTATAATTAATTAGCCATCTGTCCCTCCAGAAAACTCTGTCTACTCTGGGACACTGCTTTCTTCAAACCACTAAGAGGCTCAAGGGAACATGTTAGAGGAGAGTAGCCCCGATCCTGGGCTCAGCAGCGTCGTCTTCCTGGTTAAGGGCTCATCCTCTGAGGGGAAAACACTCCTGTGTCTGCCCTCCTTGCGGCCAGCTAAGTGGTTGGCCTGAGGAACCTGCATGTCCTTTCTTCCCACGAGGTTCCCCAGTGCTCTGGTTCCCCAGGTTGGACATGTGGAAGGTGCCACATACGTGTCTGGTGTGAAAGGTGGGGGCACTCTCTGGCCCTTTGATGGTGAATCCTCCTACTTTGTCATTATTTTTTCTTTCTTTCTTAATTTCCTTGAGTGACGCTGCTGGGGCTTGAGGCAAATTGAGCCAGAAAAGCAACTTTTTTGGAGAAAAGTCTGAGGGTTTTCTCTTCTAAGTGGGAAGTTAGGTCTTGGTTCCCTATCCCCTTCACCTTATGGAGGGCACTATGCCTGCCGCTCCCTTCCAGCTGGCAGGGGAGCCCACGGTCAGAGAGAAGCATCTTTCTCTTTCACAAATAAACAAATCCAATCCATGTGCTAGAGGACTTAGGGTATATTAATAGCCAGATATTTTGTTTTCCTATTCTGGTGCTTATCCCCTTCCACTAGTATGAAAGATAAGAGAACACAAAATGTTCTCCACAAGCCACCCTTTCCCCTCCCCCAGGGACAGGCAAGCCAGGGGGCGTGAGCTCTTCTGTTTAAAGCCATTGCTGATGTACGAACTCTGAGAAAATAGACTTAAAAGTTTATACTCGGTCTCTCTTGGCTACTGTTCCTGCTCAGAAAAGAAACTCTATATTGTTTAAACCCTGCAGGCAAACGGGTTGCAAGGCAACCTTCAAACAATAGAAAATACCCCAAACTAAAAATAAAGGCCTCCGACGATGGAAAATGTGGTGGCACGCTGGGGAAGGGATTGCAAAATCCGGGTGAAGGAGAATGTCGTCAGTGAGGCTGTGCTTATGGCGCCAACCCCTTCCTAAATGAACTTCTTATAATCAGACATATTGGGTCCCTCTTTTTATGCCCATACTCTTAGTTCTTTCCACCATCACTGACACCTTTGACGGGGAGAGGGGTCAACAGGCCTGGAATGTCAGGCCACCTCCTGTCCTAAGGAAAGTTCAGCAGACTCTAATCAATGCACTTCCCCAACGGCTCTGGGCCCTGAGGCCCAGAGAAACCCAGGAAAGGTGGGGGTGGGGTTCGACATAATCACCAGGGTCCTTGGCCCGGAGAGCAGGAGGGTCTGCTAGAGAAAAGTATGACCGAGGCTGGGGTGGCCCATCCAGAAGACAGACAGAGAAGGGGCCATAAGCCAAGGAGCATGGTGGCCTCCAGAAGCTGGAGAAGGCACGGAGTTAGTTCTCCCCTGGAGGCTCCAGAAGGAACACAGCCTTCCTGACTTCTGACCTTCCAAAATTAAGAAAATTTTGTGTTGTTTTAAGCTTGTGGCAATTGGTTGCAGCAACAATAGGAGGCGGAGACAGCAGCTGAGAACCTGGGGCTCTTGCACAAGAACGAGAAGCCTCAGGTTCGTTCTTGGGCACCGCACTCTACCTAGAACCTCAGACCATGGTGTTTTCCTCTGGACGTACTTTACCACAGACGACCAGACCATCAGAGGGCACGCAATCAGCTGGGCTGATTAAACGAATAATCAAATAAATGCACATCAATAAGAAGAGCTGTTGCTTTTTTTAACCCACAAGGCGGCTGATCAGTGTTTTACCCCATAGAAAGACTCGAGCATCTGGGACACTGTTTTCTACCATAACCTGTGGCCCGACCAGTGTCACTCAAAGAGACATCAGACCAGAAAGGGAAAATGAGAGGAAAAAAAAAAAAGCACCTCTATTCCCCACTTGAGGTTGTTGGCTAGAAACTACCGGAGCATCTCCTAGGCTTCTGTCTGGAAGGAAAGGCTCTTCTTTCATGAGCAGGCTCGCCTTATTTATTTATTTATTTTCCCAGTCTTACTCTCCTATCTCCTTCTCCTATCTTCTAAGGGCTTGCATAAGAGAGCCCAGAACACCCTACCTCAACAACAACAACAACAAAGACAGAGAGAGAAACATAAGATTTCCCTGATTTCTCGACTCTTAGAAGCATAAGCACTTGGAACACCATAGTTTACTCTGTCTTGTGACATTTCTAGGAGACAAGAAGCGTTAGTCCCATTTTGTAATTTGGGACCCCAAATTACAGAGAGGGCAAACAACCTGGATGCAGTCACACAGCAGGTCAAAGCGATTCACCCAAGCCAGAGCACAGGCCTCCTGACCCTTCATCTGCATGGCTCCTGTGTTCCCGTGCGGAGTCTCAGGCCCTGGCTAACCAGGTCAGCAGGGTGTGGCCTCTGGGTAGGTGGTCTCAGTGGAACGCAGAGATATAAAACCATTAAACCTGTCATCACAAGACAACCAACAGACACCCCAGTGGAAAGATTTCCCAGACCAGAGCTTTGAGTTGTTCTGTGTGTCTGATGTGTGTGTGTGTACACACGTGCATGCGTGAGTTTGGAAGGTAGTCAGGGGTGTGGAACTGCCAGGTCAAGGTATTTGCACTACACCTTGCGGTAAGTAAACCCACAAAGGGCGTTCGTTTTTGCCTAGCACCAGTACACATCTTTTCCTAGCTTCTCTTTCACCCCTCCCCTCCTCTCTCCCTCTACCGTTCTTCTGAGACAGCACGGAATCTAACTTGAGGGGCAAAGCTAACAGATTCCCCAAGCTCACGGCAAGGGGACTGAGCTGGCTTACACCAGACAGGTGCGGTCGGCGGCTTCGCGGCTTCGGGGCCAGAACGGTTGAGACCCACAGCTCCGCGTGAATGCCGCCGAGCACCGCGCACTCTCCCATTTCTATTCCCCTTTCACACCCAGCGGGTCTGCATGGCTGCCCTCCTTTCTTACCACCCACTTTTTGTGATTCTCAAAGGCTATGAAAGACAAAAAAAACTTTCTGTAAGACAAAAAAAAAAAAAAAAAAAAAAGGTAGCCTGGGTGGCTCACTGGGTTAAGCCTCTGCCTTTGGCTCAGGTCATGGTCTCAGGGTCCTGGGATCGAGCCCCGCATCGGGCTCTCGGCTTGGCAGGGAGCCTTCTTCCTCCTTTCTCTCTGCCTGCCTCTCTGCCTACTTGTGATCTCTGTCAAATAAATAAATAAATAAAATCTTAAAAAAACAAGTTTTACATAAAAAAGAGAGAGAGACAGAGAGAGAATGGAGTGATTTGGTTTTAGCATTTTCAAAGTGTAATGGACTCCTAATGAGACTGTCCTGGCAAAGTGGATGGAGAAATTAAGCTGATCTTGCTCGGTGCCCTCCCCAGGGGCCCAGAGTGGGCTGAACTACGACATGGACCCTGTGCGCGGCAGGCAGGCGGCAGAAAACAGCAGCTGCGCAAGGCAGTCAAGTGACCCTCAACATCTGAATGGTGGGTGCTCGCTCTGGCAGAGCGTTTACTACAACTGAAATGATGTGGAGAAGGTCGGTTTGGGCCCTGCACAAGGATGACATGCAAATTCACGAGGCGTTCCATATTTGAAAAAAGAAAAATCGGGATGGAGGTAGGTGATAAAACAATACCATGGAGGGTCCAAAGATATCAAGACAAGTGAAAGGAAGGGCGGTGAAAGGTGGCACTTGGGAAGACTTGGTGAGCACTTTTTAAAATCTGAGCTCTCTGTGGGCTCAGGTTTATGTTTGGTTGGCCATGCCTCAACCTCATGCTAGTCCTAAACGAAAAATAACCAAGGCCCCCAGGCCCCCTTCCCCTGGGCTGGAGATGTGCTCACACAAGGCATGGAGAATGGAGAAACGGGTTTTCCTGGTGAGGAGAAGTGGGAAGGGAAGATAGGGCCGGGGGCAAAGGATCATGTAGGAGAGGCCCCCGGAGGCTCTTCATAATGTTAATTTCTGAGAAAAAAACTAGTGAGAATCCAACAAGAGTAAGGTCTGCCACTCAAAAGCAGACAGGTCACAAGAGATGTGAACTTCCAGTTCCAGTTAGGGGCTGACCTCTACCCACCCTTCTGGTCTCCTTGAAGCTGGCCGCTGAGGCCTCCCCACCATGGACAACCCAAGGAAGCTGCACCTAGCTACCCTGTACTTAAACTCCGTCATGTGTACCAACAAACAGAGGGATGGCCTGCAGGGTTTTGACAAAAGGAGACCATCCACAACAGGAATTTGGTGGTATTTATGTGGCATTAGGCAGGGGAGGACAGGGACACAGTCTCCCAGTCAGTTTCCCAGCTGCCACAGAGCCTTGCATACATAATCAGAAGTAAAAACATCTCAGGCCTCTGCAACCACTTCCCAGGCTCCCAGTAAGTTTCTGATTACCAATAGGGTGTCTCAGATCTTTCGATAACAGGAAAAGAGGCATCTTAGGGGCTAGATGGAAGAAACATCTAGGCCCTGGGGTCTGGTTTCCCGATCTGCAAAACATTTTAATAGTAGTAAAATATGCATAACATAGAATCTAACATTTTATCTGTTCTTAAATGTAAGTTCATTCACACTGTTGTGCAACCATCACCACTGTCCTAGATCTGCAAAAAAAATTTTTTTTAAGATTTTAGTTTTATTTATTTGATACAGAGAGAGAGAGAACAAACAGGGGGAGTGGCAGGCAGAGGGAGAAGCAGGGTCCTCACTGAGCAAGGAGTCCAATGTGGGGCTTGATCCCAGGACCCCGGGATCATGACCTGAGCAAAGGCAGATGCTTAACTCACTGAGCCACCCAGGCACCCCTAGATCTGCAAAATTTTTAATCAGACTCTATAATGTGATGATCACAGCAAAGTGCTGATTTCCCTGGGAAGGCCCCTTCCTGACCTTCTTTTGTGAAATCTTTCTCTCATAAACTAATAGCCCCCCCAAAACACCAAAAATCCTTTTGAGTTGGTGGAGCTGGAAATGCCACAGTGGAGTACTACAAGTACAGCCTCCTGTGTGCCAGAGGGGCTGTCCATTCTCCATTCCACTCTCTTTCCAGGCTCCACCATCCTTACCACCTAGCCATGATTTCTGGGCCCGTCCAAATCTGGACTAGCTTCATAAACATCTGTTTCCAAAGTTTCCTTCCCCCAAACCAACTCATCCCTTCTGGTGTCCCTGGATGATTGCATATTTAACATCTAAATGAAAAGGAGGGGCTCCTGGGTGGCTCAGTGGGTTAAAGCCTCTGCCTTCGGCTCAGGTCATGATCCCAGAGTCCTGAGATCAAGCGCCGCATCGGGCTCTTTGCTCAGCAGGAAGCCTGCTTCCCCCTCTCTCTCTGCCTGCCACTCTGCCTACTTGTGATTTCTGTCTGTCAAATAAAAAAAAAATCTTTATAAAAAAACAAACAACTTACTCCATAAATCATGGTGATCAAGACGGTAGGGTACTGGCATAATAATATATATATAGACAGATCCATGAAAGAGAATTGAAAATCCAGAAATAAACTGTCACAATTATGGTCAATTGATTTTCCACAAGGATGCTAAGCCAATGATGAGGGGTGGGGAATGAATGGTCTTTGGTGCTGAGACAAATGTGTACACATATGCAGAACGCTGACGTTAGCTCTCTTCTTTACATCATACATAAAAGTTAACCAAAAATGAATCTAAGACCTAACTATAAGAGCTGAAACTACTACAGACTCTTAAAAGAAAACAGGAGTAAATCTCTATGCCTTTTTTTCCTAAATCTATATTATCTTATTTTAGTAATCTCTACACCCAACATGGGGCAAGAACTCATGACCCGCGATCAAGAGTCACATGCTCTTCCAACTGAGCCAGCCAGGAGCTCCAAACTTCGTGCCTTTGGGTTAGGCAAAACCTTCTTAGATACAATACCAAAAATACAAGTGTCAAAAGAAGAAATAGATAATTGGACTTCATTGAAATTAAAACCTTCTAAGGACACCATGAAGAAAGTGAAAAAGGCAAGCCACGGGCTAAGAGAACATATTTGTTAAGTCGTATGTCTGACAAGGGACTTGCAGTCAGAATACATAAATAACTCTTACAACTCAACAATAATGAGACCATACAATGAAAAAATGGACAAAGGATCTGAACAGACATTGATCCAAAAATGTATGGCCAATTAAACATAAGAAAATTAGTCGCCAGGGAAATGCCAACAAAGCTACAATGAGATACTCCTTCATATGTACTCGGTTGACTAATAAGGTGGGCAATAACAACATCCTTCTCTCCAGCATCCTTGGTGAGGATGTGGAGAAACTTGCACCTCCACAATTTGCTGGTGTAAAATGATGCAGTTGATATGAAAAAGTTGCCTGGTTCCACAAAACATTAAGCATAGTTTGCCAGGTCATGATCCCGTGGTCCTGGGATCGAGCCTGCATTGGGCTCCCTGCTCAGCGGGGAGCCGGCTTCTCTCTCTCCCTCTGCTTGCTGCTCCCTCTGCTCGTGTTTTCTCTCTCTGTCAAATAAATAAATAAAATAAAAAAAGAAATTCCCATCTTAAAACAAACAGATAGAGTCTGCCATGTGACTCAGCCATTCTACTCCAAGGTATGCATGCCTGAGAGAGCTGAAAGCATGTCTACACAAAAACTTGTATATGAACGCTTACAATAGCATTATTCATAATAACCAAAAAGTGGAAATAACCCCAAGCCCCATCAACTGATGAACGGAGAAACAAAATGTAGTGTATCTATACAAGGGAATATTATTCAGTCATAAAAAGGAACGAAGCAGGAAGGGAGTTCTGACATATGAATGACAAGGGTCTTGAGGCTATCATGCTGAACAAAACAAACCAGTCACAAATACGGTGTAAGTCCACTTACATGAGGTTCCCCGAGTAGTTAAATTCAGAGAGACAAAGTAGAATTGTGGTTGCCAGAGGCGGTGAGAAAGGGAGAAGGAGGAACTTGTTTAATGGGAATAGAGTCTAGTTTTACAAGATGAAGTGAGTTCTGGAGACTGGAGACAACAATGAGAATGTGCTTAAAATACTGAAAGGTATGATTTGTCTCCCTCCCAATCCCATCTTGTTTCATTTATTCTTCTCCTACCCACTTAAGCCCCCATGTTGCATCACCACTTCCTCATATCAGGGAGATCATATGAGGGTTGCTGGGGGGAGGGGGTTGGGAGAAGGGTGGTGGGGTTATGGACATTGGGGAGGGTATGTGCTTTGGTGAGTGCTGTGAAGTGTGTAAACCTGGCGATTCACAGACCTGTACCCCTGGGGATAAAAATATATGTTTATAAAAAATAAAAAATTAAAACAAAACAAAACAAAATACTGAAAGGTACATTTAAAAATGATTAAGATGGTAAATTTCATGTTGTGTATTTTTCCACAATTAAAAAAAAGAGGGGTAAAGTGATGATACATTCTATAACATGCATGATTTTGAAAACATTACACTAAGAAGCCAGACCACACATCATACAGTCCCATTTATATGAAATTTCAGAATAGGCAAATGTGAGATTAGTCATTGCATGATCTGGGGCTGGGAGATCTAGTGGGGGAATGGGGAGTGATTGATACTGGTTACCAGTTTCCCTTTGGGGTGGTAAAATATTCTCAAAATGAATTGTAGGTATGGTTGTGCAACTCAGGGAATATACTAAAATTGAATTTTTAAATTTGTGAATTGTATGGTATGTGAATTATAGCTCAACAAAGCTGTTTAAAAAGTAAGGTAAGAAGACTGAAAATGAATGAGCTCTGCTTCTTTTTAAAACTTAACTCCTGTTAGGTTCTGTGACCTAACAATATCTACAGCTGGCAACTGCATTCTCTTAACAAACTGTGGAACATGAGGCTGTCGCTACGACAGAATCGAAGAGGGGGCTTGTTCACAAACAGGAACACAGCTAACTCAGTCTGAAGAAGTTGGAAAGAATGTCTGTAGCTTGAAGGGAAAAAATAACCCAGCAGCGGAGATAGATTAGCAGGGACTTAAAAAAAAAAAAAAGTAACAGGTTAAATGCCTCTTTTTTTTTTTTTTTAGGTTAAATGCATTTCTAGAAAAAACTAAAAGCTTTGGGGGCACCTGGTGGCTCAGTGGGCTAAGCCTCTGCCTTCGGTTTGGGTCATGATCTCAGGGTCCTGGGATCGAGCCCCACATCGGGCTCTCTGCTCAGCGGGGAGCCTGCTTCCCCCTCTCTGCCTGCCTCTCTGCCTACTTGTGATCTCTGTCTGCCAAATAAATAAATAAATAAGATATTTAAAACAACAACAACAAAAACCTAAAAACCTTCAATACAAAGGGCTTGCAAAAAGGTTTCTAGAGTCTTGACTGCTAATTTAGCATCTAATAGTTTTTCTCATTCTAAGGAAGTCCTACAGTCTACAATCACTGTGTAACCTCCCCGGATTTCTTGACAGGAGAATTCGGAAGGTCAAATGGAGAATTCGGAAGGTCAAATGTGCATTTTGCCTTGCTTCTCATCATTCTGTATTTAGTCATGTTCTGGAACATTGAAACAGACAACACCTGCAAAGATGTTTAAGGGTAGAATAGACAGTGCTGTAAAAATGATATTAAGAAGGACAGTGTTCAGACTTGAAGGAAACCCTCCCACATGCTTCAGTGTGGGTGAACCTTGAGGACACCGTGATGGATGAAATAAACCAGTTACAAAAATATAACTACTCTATGATTCCACTTACATCAGGAACCTAGAGTACTCGGACTCACAGACGTAACATGGAATGGTGGTTGCCAGAAGGAAGGGGAATGGAGAGTTGTTTAATGGATACAGAGTTTCAGTTTTGCAACATGAACACATTATGGAGGTCTACTGTACAGCCGAGTGAATATACTTAACACTAAAGAACATTTAAAGATAGTTAATATGGTAAACTTTAGGTTATGGTTTTTTTTTTTTTACCACAATTAAAACAATTTTAAGGTAGTGTTGATTTAAAAGGCTTAATAGAAATTTCATTTTTATTCTTCTATTAAGGAATGACTGACAAGGAAAGGATTTTCGAATTTGATAAAGGAACTTGCTGGCTGTGTTTATCTTCACTTTTTACTCCTGCTGGAGTAATGAAAACAGATCACTTGGTTTAATTTTGTGATTATTTTTACTTCCTGGTTCCTGCCTGATTATGCAATGCTTTTGGTTACAAAGAGGAAAAAAAGAAAAATTTATGTGCTAGTCTTTTATTTTTATGGCATTTCATTAAAGAGGACTGGACTAAGAAATATTTCTATTTATATGAAGTTTTTATGAAAATTTATCTCTAAATAAATTGGAATTTTAGGGCCTGGGCCATTAGTTATCTTCCCTAAGGGCTATGAGCTGGTTGCTATTTTATATTTCCAAGTTTATTCTTATTTTAACTGGTTTTACAACACACTAGCTTCCTCTTTCAACAAACTCAAAAGGTCATAGAATCTATCTTGAGTAAATCACAAAATCTTTCATAGAATTTTTAAAAATTTCTTTACATTAACTCTGAAATATAATCATTGCTTGGAATGGCCTCTGACAATTTGATATAAAACAAGCCATAAAGGACAGGCATTCATTTATAATCACGTACAATAGGTCAACTCTGGGAGTAGCTACTAACTATTCTAAACCTGTACCATGTGCCTTCCTGAGTTGTCATCTCTGCTTTTAAACAATCATCATATAAGGGGCACCTGGGTGGCTCAGTGGGTAAAAGCCTCTGCCTTCGGCTCCGGTCATGATCTCAGGGTCCTGGGATCAAGCCCCACATTGGGCTCTCTGCTCAGCAGGGAGCCTGCTTCCCCCACCCCCCGTCTGCCTCTCTGCCTACTTGTGATCGCTCTGTCTCTATCAACTAAATAAATAAAATCTTTAAAAAAAAAACAATCATCATATGGATGCAATTCAAAGTGTGTTAAACGTTCTATAACTTGACCCAAAGCCTGATGGGAGTTCTAGTGTTAGATTTACCTCAGCTACCCTTAAATACTAAGAATGAGGCAGTGGTTAAGATGGCATAGTCTCCAGATCCTACTGGTAGTTATTTCTAATTATAAAGTGCCATAGTGTTTAGTTTGTTTTCTGTCTGGTTGACCAAGAGGATGATTCTTGGGCAGTTGCTACAGTAGGGCCTCCTTGAGGAGCGTCTGAATGGCAACTGTATCTAGCTCTGTAAAAATAAAGAAGGGACAGTCAGCTTGGAGGGGACTGCCAGTCTCACCTATCACCTTCATATATTACCTTATTTTATCCTTTTGATAATTCTCTGAAGCTGTCAGAGAAAGAAACTGAGGTCTAAAGCAATTATGTGATTTATTCAAGGTCACGGTCTTTCACTTCTATTCATTCATTCTTCCCAATCAAAGTTGCCCGTGTGCCTAACTAGGCACGGGGAATGTAACTGTGAACAGAGATCCATCCTGCACTCCATGTTTTTCCAGTTCCAAGAAGAATCAGGTAAGGAAACATGATTACCACACAGGACTTGTGTCTCTGAATGGCTAATCTCTGAATGCTAATTGTTTTACTGTTCCCCAGGTGTCCGGCACTCTTTCTACATGTTCCTATCTTGGCTCACTCATGTCACGTCATCTCGTCTTGTTTTGTGCACGTGAGTGAGATGAATGATTATACATGTGGGCCCATATATAAACATGCCTCATGAAATGTGTGTTTGTTTTTTAAGGTACAGGATTCTCTATCTTCCATGCCATTAAAGGATCATAGAGCTCTGTCTACTTTACTAAGAGACCTGTTGGCTCCCAGGAAATCTCATCCAGTTTGAGCCCTGGTAGTGACAGTACAGTGTCAAGGAAAGAATGCTAATGATTTTTCCACTAGCTGATCCCAAAAGCTTGGCACAGGGGAACTCCACTGAATATTTATATAGTACCTTGATTAAAAGAGCTCGAAGCAATATTCTAAGCAGCTGAATTATAACCTCCTTTTGGAAACTGTGTATTTTGAGTATAAAAAAAAAGCTCCTTTATCAACCTTCATTATTTGCTAAAAAAAAATTACAAGATAAATTTCACAGAAAGAAGACTAGAAGTAAATTTGTAAATGGTGATAATCTCTGGGTGGTGGGATTATATATGATTTTAGTTACTCAAAATTCTACAATTAACATTATGGAATTTTCAGTTAGAAAAAATATCACATGATCAATTAAAAATAAGCCATAAAAAACTAACCTCACTCATAATTTCTTTAACTCATAATTTTAAAAATACAAAGTAAATAATTCTTTAGACCTATCATACTGACAAAGATTTTATAAAGCTAGTACACTTAGCTTAGGCAAGGGAACAGCAAAGTAGGCTCTGTCATACCCAACTAATGGGATTACAAATTATCACCAGCTTTTTGGAGAGTATGAAAATTTAAATGCACATACATCTGAATAAAATAATGCTACTTCTAAGGGTTTTTTTTTTTCCTCCCTGACAGATATACTTGCATAAGAGTGCAAAGACTGTTCAGTGCAAAAAGCAAGTTGCAGAACAGTGACTATAACCCCCTTTGTGTAATGAAAACATCTGGAAGAATATTCCAAAAGTTAACTTTGGAAATGCCTCAGAGGAGTGAGAAGACTGAGGTTGCTGAGGGCTTTTTATTTTTTATAATTAATACTGTTTGATATTATTTGACTTCTGTTACATTGAGCTCTATTTTTATTTTTAGCAGTTTAATTGGGGGCATAATTCACATACCACACAATTCACCAATTTAAAGTGGTTTTTAGTATTCACACATTCAGTGTTTCTTAATATATTCACAGAGCTGTACCATCATCACAGAGTCGTATAATCATCAGTGTACACAGATAATTATGTTGTTCACCTGAAACTCATATAATGTTATATACCAAATTTGCCTCCCCCCCAAAATGGGAGATGCTTCAAAAGTGAACTTATTGGGGCACCTGGGTGGCTCAGTGGGTTAAAGCCTCTGCTTTCGGCTCAGGTCATGATCCCAGGGCCCTCGGATCAAGACCCACATCGGGTTCTCTGCTCAGCAGGGAGCCTGCTTCCCCCCTCTCTCTCTGCCTGCCTCTCTGCCTACTTGTGATCTCTGTCAAATAAAAATCAAATAAAATCTTAAAAAAAAGAAGTGAACTTATTAGTGGCAAGAGAATGTGTGAGATACAATCAGAGGAAGTTTAAATAGTAATGGAACGATACACATAAAAAAGAAGAAAAAATATATAAGAACAGAAAAAGTTGGAGAGGGTCATGGACAGAAAAAAAGAAAGATGTTAAAATGAGTTTGAACCAGGAACACATTAGATCTGCCTTTGTTAAATAAACACATCTGGATTTTGTAACAAAAAGATCAAGGTAAGATATTTGAGCATGATAAGGAAATAAAGAAACTCTTGATTTGATGGTACTGCAAATATTTGGATAAACTAGATTCTATATAAATCTGCAGAAAGCTGGATATGAATTCCATCTATGGAAGACACAGATAAAAAGAGTTTAGAGAAATATACTCACTTTGTAGTTGCCAGAAATCTCTCCTGTGTTAGGAATGTTGATAGCGAGATACTAATTCTCAAGTAATAAATACTTAACTGAACCTCAATAATGCTCTGATTTGGTTAAGACTATCTGTGAATATAAGGAGAGCTGGAGAGAGAGAGAAGGGCTCCTGAAACATCCTGACAAACTTAATCAACACAAACCATGCAGGAATATTCTTTTTGGCTCAAAGTTTTGTTCATGTTTTTAGAAGGATAAGAAAACATACATTTGAAAAGTAATGTTTTATAAAAACATTCCACAAAAATCACATTTAATCTCTGTATTACTTAAAATAAAACTACCTTTTCTATGGGACTTTTCCCTCATTAAAATCGTCTTTGAGCACTATAGATCTTGGGAACATTTTGTAGGTATGACCTTATTTTTCTTTTTCATATCTTTAAAAAGCACAGTTCAAATGTGCAGTTGGAGTCGTCTCTGGGATAGGATAGGATAACTTTACTGCTTTTTCTATAAAATCCATTAGTTTCGGTACTATTAACTCTTATTTACTTAATTAGGGCTGTGTGGTGACTATAGCAATACTCTAGCTTAACATCAATAAAATAATGGAAATGTACACAAGATAGGCACGCCCATGGAAAGTCTGTTCTTATAAAGGAGTAAATGTCAGATTAAAAATAAAAGTCACCAGTTTTTGAATTAGGAAACTGCAAAGTTAGGCTGGGGCAATAATTTACAACAATTAAAAATTTAAGATTAGACTGTTGTCTGATGGGATGGATCATCTTTAGAAGTATCGTTAAGTGGTGACAGTTTTAAAAATCTGTTGACTCTTCAAATTTACTCACGTTGTGGCTAACAGTTGATGTTACCGATCTGATTCCAAATCAAGCAACAAGGAATCGTCGAGAATAAGCTATCCTTTGAAGTATTATAATATGGTGTTTTTTCTGTGTCTGCATGTGTGTGTGTGTGTGTGTGTGCGTGTGTGTGTGTGTGCATGTGTGTGTGTGCACGTGTCTAACACATTTTACTGGGAATTAATGTACTGCGTATGCTGGAGACTGTTGCTAACAATGTAATCATCTCTATAAATGCTCTGATTGACTATAACATCTTAGGAAACCATAGGAAAACAGAAAATATTACTATCTCTGGTGACATGCTGTGCAGGACAATGATCAGACTCTTAATTCTTAGTTACTTGCTTGCAAGTAAAATTGCTTTATCAAACAGGTTACCTAAGTCTTGTCCTGTGACTGTGACAATAAATTAAAAATGGAACTGCTTAAACCTCCAAAATATGCATAATGGTAACTGAAAGAACATCACTTCAATGACAGTTAAAACCATCCATCTCCGTGGGCTAAATGTAGATACAACTGGAAGCTAACCTTGGCTTTCAGGCTTGAGGTTAGACTAGCAGGACTTGTATTGTCATCTGGACAGGTGGCAATAACCTTAGCCGGGGATGTCAGAGCCTCCCCAGTCTTCTTTTAGATCTTACATCAAGCTACAATGAACCCTGGCTTCGGAACAAATTTTGAATGCCAGAAAGCAAAGGCGAAGGGTTAACCGCTCGTTATTTTTTATTTCTCAGATGCTAAAATATTTTAAAAAGCAGGGACAGCTCAATTTAGATTACAAAAAGGCGCTCTGATGAAAAGCAAATGTGTTCCTAAATGTATTTTGAAATAGATGGTTAGAAAGCTAACATAGAGTTTGTGGTCTAAATATATCATTCTTTCAGAGGCAGAACATATTGCTGGGGGAAAAAAATCCTCCATCATGGGACTTATGGCATATAGTAACCAAAATGTTTTTCCATCCTTTGAATTTTCAATGTTGGGAAATATTATTCAGTAGACCCAGAGAGAAGTCCTAAATTGGAAAAGCAGCTGCATCCAAGGTCATCTCTCTTGTTTCCAAATATATCTTGAAACAAATGCAAGAAGGGCACTTTGCTGAGTGTTATCTGGACATATATAGTTTCAATCAAATTCTTCAAGAAGTGTCAGAATAAAAGTTGAACATTTGTTTGACACTGCCAAGTCACTAGCAAGTGGGTCTCTTCAAGCGTGGAGGCTCTCCTTGGTGACTTGGCAATTAACTACAACAAAAAGGAGTTCTTTTTCCTACTCTCAAGAAAAAGAAAGAAAGCACAGTTAAACACCAGCTCTGAATTTTCTCTCACATTTTTTAATATATAGAGAATCATCTAAACTCATAAAAATGTCTCTCAACAGAAGCATAACTCTTAAATACACTGTCTCTAAGCTCAATTCCTTGGAATTATCAAATCCTTTTCACACGTCTGAAAATGTTACATGGAACGAAAAAGTTAGAGATGACACAGAGTAACCTGAATCAAAGAATAAAATGCTGAAACTTTGAGTTAGTGTAAAAAAATATCCCCCTAGGGGCGCCTAGGGGCTCAGTGGGTTAAGTCTCTGCCTTTGGCTCAGGTCATGATCCCAGGGTCCTGGGATCGAGCCCCGCACCTGGCTCTCTGCTCAGCAGGGAGCCTGCTTCCCCTTCTCTCTGCCTACTTGTGATGTCTGTCTGTCTGTCTGTCTGTCTGTCTCTGTCAAATAAATAAATAAAATCTTTTAAAAAATCCCCTTAAATGCAAAGAAATAAATAACTGGCTTATTGCCTCTCCTCTGTCATGAAAAAAAAAGAACATACTTAGTCCAGGTTAGCAGTCTCCTGTGGCAGCGATTGTCTGTCATTCTCTACAATGCAGTGAGTCTCTCATTGCTTCAAGTGTTCAAGGAGCAGCAGGGATATTAACAACTCCCAGGTATCATACACCAAATGGACATGACTCACGATTGCACCACCTCAAAACCTTCAGCAATTTGGTTTCCATCTCCAAATTATTCCTGATACCCTCTGGTCTTGCCTGGTTTGTATCTGAAGATATGCAGAAGGGTTTTAACTTGTACCTGCATCTCCAGCCTGTCCAAATTGTTCCAGCCCAAAGTTTTTTTTTTTTTTTTCTTTTTACCCTTAGCTCTGTTAAACTTGATCCCATTCCAAAAACCTGCACTGAAACTTTTAGAGACCCTAAACTCTGAGAAAAGTGTAAGGAAATCGAATAGTTCTGATTTTTCTTTTCTTTTCTTCTTTTTAAAGATTTTATTTATTTGAAAGGAGAGCAAGAGAGCATAAGCGGGGGGAGCAGCAGAGGCAGAAGGAAAAGCAGGCTCCCCACTGAGGAGGAAGACTGATGTGGGATCCGATCCCAGAACCCTGGAATCATGACTCGAGCTGAAAGCAGATGCTTAACTGACTGTTCCACCCAGGCGCTCCTAGTTCTGATTTTTCTAATGAAAACTTCTTTGATCTCTGAAATATCAAACACTTGCAGAAAATTTGGAGTGTATCAATTTGCCTACTGGATAATCCAATGCTGAAGACTACTTCAATTATTGGTTACATTTCTCATCTTGGTAACTAAGACTTGAAGTTCCCTGAAAGGGGAGGCCATACCTTTCCTGCTTGATGTGCTTGATACAGAGCTGGATGCAGGAAAGGGCCAATAAGCACCTGCCGGTTTCATCCCTGAGACGCTCTCACACTCTCCCATTCACCTGTCCAAATCTCATCTTTCCAGACCCTGATCATTCCTCCCTCTTGGGCAAGACCTCCTGGACTCCACTTTGACCCTTTAGTCTTCTCTAAATATCTGTTGTGATTGAATTTTGATAGCACCACAGAACTTAACACTTGATTACTAGGTTTTGGTATGTTTGCTACTGTTTAATTTATTGCTAGTCCTGTTAAGGATGGGGCCATGTCTTATATACTTACTGTACCTTTTCGTAGAGTGTAGCTGAGCACCTAGCACATCAGATTACAGAGCACAAGGGCTGGGCATGTGATAGGAGCTCATTCCTCTTCCTAATGTATCTGGGTAACTTTCTGAGCCACTAGACTTCTTGTCATTTCCTGAGCATGCCATGTTCTTAAATGTGTTTATGTCTTCCTCCTTTCCCATGGCTATCGAAATCTTAACTCCTTCTTATGAACCCAGCTCAAGTCCTACCTCTCCCATTAGTCTTTTCTCAGTCTCCTGTGTCAGGATTAATTGCTTCTTCCTCTGAGCTCCTAGTTCTTTTTATACATAAAATAACTTTAGTTTTTTTTTCTTTTTTAAGATTTTATTTATTTGTCAGAGAGAGAGAGGGAGAGAGAGGGAGAGAGAGCAAGCATAGGCAGACAGAATGGCAGGCTGAGGCAGAGGGAGAAGCAGGCTCCCTGCCGAGCAAGGAGCCCAATGTGGGATTCGATCCCAGGACACTGGGATCATGACCTGAGCCGAAGGCAGCTGCCCAACTAACTGAGCCACCCAGGCATCCCAAAAGAACTTTAATTTTTGCTACATAATATTAGAGTCTTCTAGTCTGTGAGCTCTTTGAAAGCCAAAACCAGGTTACATTTACTTTATATTTTAGCACTTAGCACAATGTCAAGCACACAGAAGATACTCAATAAATATTTGCAAATAAATAAATGAATTTACAATTTCTTTCTCCAATTAATCAAGTAACATCTTGCTAACTTCTTTGGTTTAGCCTTGGCATTTTCATTGAGGAAGGCAAGAAACATCTATAAAACAATTCAATGGATTCTGGATTTGTCCAAATTAAATAAACTTAGTGGTTTGCTTAATACTGTATTTCAAATTTCAAGTATTGTATTTCAATTTTTAAGTTCCATTGCAGCATTGTTCATAAAATAAAAACAAAACAAAACAAAACTGGAATCTATGTACATGTCCAGCAACAAAAGACATATATGATTTTAACACTTTTACAGAAAGATTTAAATTATAACCAATAAAGCTTCCATTTGTTCTGTGTCTTAAAGTATTACTTCTTTCTTGACACTCGTTTTAAGCATAATTCCCACATCTGGATGGTAGAATTCATTTTTACTCATTTACTAAAGTTTTTTTTCTTTTTAGGTACAGTAAGTGAGCACATTTTAAAAAAAAAACTCTATGGGATGCCTGGGTGACTCAGTTGGTTGGGCAGCTGCCTTCAGCTCAGGTCATGATCCCGGGATCCTGGGATCAAGTCCTGTATTAGGCTCCTTGCTTGGTGGGGAGCCTGCTTCTCTCTCTCCCTCTGTCTGCGTGTGCCCTCTCTCTGTCTCTGTCAAATAAATAAATAAAATCTTTAAAAAAATAAGAAAGAGCTCTAATTTCACACATATTATAGTTCATTAAATGGGCATCAGCCTGAGTCTGATACATGGGTCGCACTGTAGTTCATACAGCACAGGAGTGAAGAGCACAGGCTTCAGGCCTCAGCTCTGCCCACAGTTAGAAGCTGCGTTAATACCGTGGAAGCCTGTCTGTGCCTGCTTCCTCATCTACTCAATGGAGATAATAGTATTTACCTCCTGGGGTTATTGCTAGAGTTCCATTAGTTCAGACACACGAAGCACTTAGGAAAGTATCTGGTCCATTCTAAGTGCTCAATAATGATTATGATTACAAAGCTTCAGGGAGTAAAATTGGTTCAGTCTCACTTTGCCAAACTGCTGTTTCTAAAAAAAATGTCCTTCCTCTGTAAGTTTGCTTCATTTTTAGAACCCAGAAACTAATCAGGCGGTGCTCCTTAACAATGAGACAGGCTCCCTCGTGAGGAGTGAGCCGCATTGCGGTTACTCCACTGAGGCTGGAAAGTGATTTGCTACGAGCGGCACAGTGCTGATTTCTGCACAGTTGAGAGGGTGAGAGAGAGCCCTCAAAGGTCCCAATTTAATAAATGATTACCCGAATCATTCTGAGCTTCCTTTCCAGCCCTAGAATGCCGTGGCTCTTTACCAGGTTACCGTGTGCAGGGCAGAGAGCAGCAGCCCTGCCAGGACCCTGCTGGGACCCTCTGAACTGAGGTGGGAACTAATACTGTCACTGAAAAACAGAATTCCTTAATTTCCTCCTGTGTTCTGTCTGAATAGTGAATTTCCATAGCGGTAAACCGAGTTTGGTGACTCAAGTCTCTCGGCAATTCTAGAGAGGAAATTGTGAAATTATGTTTGCTGAGAAAGTACTTCCAGTTTGCCAAAAGAGGGAGCATGGGAGCAGAAAGCATATGTTCATCCAAGTCTTTTGAAAAATACTTGTTTGGGGGCACCTGGGTGGCTCAGTGGGTTAAGCCTCTACCTTCGGTTCAGGTCATGGTCTCAGGGTCCTGGGATCGAGTCCCGCATCGGGCTCTCTGCTCTGAGGGGAGCGTGCTTCCTCCTCTCTCTCTCTGCCTGCCTCTCTGTCGACTTGTGATCTCTGTCAAATAAATAAATAAAATCTTTTAAAAAATATTTGTTTGGATTCTGTGTTTCAGTTTTTATTCCTTTTATAAGGCCGGGATGGGACTGAATGACAGTTACAGCCAACTTTCTCTTTTTTATATTGTCTTAAGACAGGAGAGTCAAAGATTGAAAATATACAGATAATTCTGAATGACCTCTCTGGATCCTTCCTGGATAAAATGCTCCCCTCATGCCTGGCTGTCATACACGAAACAGCTCTAATTAAACAGTTCTCATTAAAAGGAAAGGGAGGAGGAGCTAAGCCAGCAGCTCCTTCTGGGTAGAGACACAATTACGTATTTAATAAAAGTACAACTTTAAAAAAAAGTCTCCTGGCTGCCACAGATTGTTTAAAAATGAAGGACTCCTTGTATACACAATCTAGATCTTACATTCACTACAATGTATAAGTTATTGAAATAACCAGGTTTAATGGAAGTTAATCATCAGGCTGCTTACTTACCCACTCCCTAGGGCTAAACACTCCTTCATGCCAAACAAGAGGAATGATGTAAGCGCCTAGAACCATTTGTAGAAACAAGCCTTTGATTCATGCTCGTTAGTCACTAACTGTAGGGTATATGCCTGTGTATGACAAAGAGGTTTCTATAAGACAACACACATCTCCATAGGAAGTAATTTTTCAATACAAACTGGATTTTGCCTTTGTAAAGGCAGCTTTGGCAAGTTATCCATTTGTGCATATTTTCAAATTCAATTCAGAAGCATTCAGCACATTTGTATATTTTTAGTTGAGCAACAAATCCAGTTTCTTCTTTTTAGTCCAATTACCCAAAGGTGCTCTGTATCATGTTAGCCTAAAAAGTTAAGAAATAATCATACTTGGAATATGCACAGACCTTAAAATTTTCCAGAAAATTTATATATGTTATATAAACTAATAAGGCAGAATGATACATTTGGATTTGATAGTTTAACGAAATGGCTTCTTTTACTACTGCTGCCTACTGAACTAAAGCAAAATGATAGAAAGTATTAATGTAAAGAAGAAAGTTAAATGTTCTGTAATTTCCAAGATCTGGTTTGATTTCCACAAGCCTTTGAACAATGTTCTAAGACCCTTCTGGTACACTCTCTGGACCGGAAAAATACATGATCTTGGATTTAGATGTTAAAAAGATATTATCCTATTATAAGATTGTTCTTAAAGGACAACCTTTTAAGTTGGATTATTTCCTGAACTAAATAGAATGCAAGATAAGCAGTGGCCTTTTGAAATTTACAGTTTATATAGTCAGTCCCATGCAACAGTTGGCAACACCAAGTCCAAGGAGGAGCAAATCCATGAACCCAAAAGCAGATTTCACAGGCTACATTCTTCTTCTTTATTTGGGCCATCATGTGCAAGACAGATTATTTTCCAAAATGATTAAGTACTCTCATCAATTAGCCAGCTAGAGTATCAATCCTGAAGGAAAAATGCAATAAGCTCTTCTGTAATTGCCAGCTGTCAAAAACTGTCAGAGTTAGTCAGAGCTTTTTAATGTTCCAATCAAATCACAAAATGAGTGGAAAGTCACTGTATAAAATCCATTAAGATGCATTACTAAATGTCCAATGTTACATAAAAACTATAAATAACTTTGTACTTTCAGGGTTTTTTTTTTTTTTCAATTTGCTTTTCTTGAAGTAATAATGATGTTCTGCTTCAGTTAATAAAGTAATTTTGGAGCTGCCTAGTGTTTAATCCACATATTCCTTCTGTGTGGAATAAAGATGGCAAGCAATAATCAAATCGGAATTATAAGCATTCCTTGGAGTATCTGTCATTAACGATTTTTAAAATTAAGAGAAGAGCAGCAAGAATAGTGAAGGCTAAAAAAATTAATCACCAAGCTTAATAATCTTAGAAGCTGACTTTCCCTATGGGAATAAAATGCTGTTTCATTTCTGTGAGGGACTTCTAGTCTTTTTCAAATACTTGCAAAGGAATTCATATTCTGGTTAAAGGAACATCACTTGCCACTGGCTTAAAAATAACAAGCCAGTAGCCAACACTGAACAAATACAACTACTTCAGTGTTCAAAAACTGATTTATTGAATTAAGAAAGGTTTGTTTCCACAATGAAACACAGCCTTCCCTCGTTTAGTATCTGGTGGATCTAGTTGTTGATCTAAAGGCACAAGTAAGAATTCTGGTAGCTGATACTTGTCCAAATAAGAGGCTAAAGTAAGCTAAGAACCAGACTAAAACCACATAATAATAATAATATTAAAAGTCTTCTTTTTTT
Source organism: Mustela erminea (assembly GCF_009829155.1). NCBI lineage: Eukaryota > Metazoa > Chordata > Mammalia > Carnivora > Mustelidae > Mustela > Mustela erminea. The sequence continues at coordinate 84,796,929 of NC_045626.1, forward strand.
CTTGAAATTTATTAAAGGAAAGTTTCTTTCCACACTTTCTTGGTAAGTTCTTCTTTGCTCTGATAGAGCTAATCTTTTCTTGCCATAGCTTCTAGAGTTACCAATACTCTCCCTGTTGGTAAGTTTATCCAATTACCAAGGAAGAAGTTTTCAAACAAAAAGTAAGAGCAGAACACACTTGGAAACAAAAAGATCCAAAGCCATAATCAAGTTTGCATGTTTTGCATGGGGTCGAAACAACTTTCTTCACTGAAAGGTTCTTTGCCTCGCACTGTCATCCCCAGGATAGCTGCCGAGAATTACTAACCCAGGACGGACATGCTAATGACTTGAAATCTGAGTTTTTCAAATCTAAAGAGAAGACATTTTTTTTAAAGATTTTTTTTTTTTTTTAAATTTTTGAGAGAGAGAGAAAGAGAAAGCAAGGACAGGGTAGAGGAGTGGACAGAGAGGAAGTTCCAAGAAGACTGTGCTGAGCGTGGAGCCTGATGCGGGGCTTGATCTCAGGACCCTGAGATCATGACCTGAGCTGAAACCAAGAGTCAGATACTTAATCAACTGCACCATCTAGACACCCTTAAAGGAAGACATTTTAAAAAGTATAATGAAATTGAAATGAAGTACAAGGTAGCATATGAATTTAGTATCTTTCTTTAAGGAATAATAAAAGAAATCTTCAAGTACCTGGTCCAAATGAAGCAGAAATCAGAAGCACTTTGGATGCTTGAATTTCACTTGGAATTCTACTGTAGCTTTTTACCACATGATAATTTCTATATTCTATGACTACTTTTTATATTTAAAATAGAAGTCCTCAAGACCTAAATACTATATTAGGTTTTGGGTGAAAATAAGTGATAATCCTTAAATTTAATATAATATTATAACATGAATAGTTAAAAAAATAATTTGACACAGCTATATAATTCAAAAATAGTCATCATATATACGTACATCAAGTTTTATTTGCCTTTAAATAATTCAGACAGAACAAATATGTTATTCAAAATAGCAAATTTTCTTGAATTTTACAGAAGAAAGAGAAACTGAATTGAAACTGTAGGAATTGCTGAACTTCAGATAAATGTTTCTTCAAAACAAGAGATATTAGTTCCTAAAAGATTCCTCTAAAGTTAAAAAAAAGATTAAGAACATTAAGCCATCGGGTTATTACATTTTTAAAAAACTACATGCTTCTTAATGGACATATGTTTACATTTACAGAGAGTAAATTTAGTCTCCTGTCTCATAAAACTCCTAAGACACCACTAATCTCTAAACTAAGCAAAACAATAAAAGCCATTTTTCATATTAAAAAACTTTAAACCCTAAATCTACCTTAACATTACCTTCCAAGGAAACTTAATAGGAATGGTTAATCTGAAAACAAAATGTTGTACAAATCACTTTCCAGAAAAGAAATAAATTACGGGATTATGCTTATATCTAGAATATTAACTAAAACCCCACATCATGGCACACAGATTCAGAGCACCAGCCGGTCTTCCCCGCCCTCCTGAATTACCTGACCCATGGGAGTTTGGCTTTGTTGTTTCAGAAAGCACTGTTTCTTACATTCCATCAACTGTTCAAAATCACGCCACATTTTCGCTTGTTTCATATTCGGACCGTGACTTTCTCGTACAGCTTTTTGTTTTTCTCGGAGTTTCTACCATTAAAAAAAAAAATCAAGAATGATTAGATCTCAGTTGCAGGAATTTACTTCTATTGCTCTCATCAGAAGAACATGGTCTGCTTTTTGTACATCTGATGAGTAACAGTGAACTAAACCAGTTCTTCTGAGATGTATGAAAGCTAAGATGATAAAAGTTAAATTGATGAAAGATGCAGGAAGCTTGAAGTTAAAAAGAATAGAAAAATATAAAAGAAAGGGAAGGGAAAATAAAGGGAATCAGGAAAATGGAACAGTATCATGGTATGGGAAAAAGAATGCAGATTTTGCAGTCAGAAGACTTTTGTTTCAAACGTGGCTTTGTCACGAGCTGTAAGAATTTCTCTGGACCTCACTTCTCTCAATTGTCAATGAAGGGTAATAAAAGGGGATAATTATATAAAATTATCTGCCTTATAAGATTATTGTAATTATTTTAAAAGATTTTATTTATTTATTTGAGAGAGAGAACATGAGCAAGAGAGTGAGAGAAAGCATGAGCAGGGGGGTAAGACAGAGGGAGAAGCAGACTCCCTGCTGAGTGGGGTGCCTGACTCAGGGCTCCATCCCAGGACCCTGGGATCATAACCTGAGCTGAAGGCAGTTGCTTAACCGACTGAGCCACCCAGGAGCCCCATAGGTTATTTTTTCACACGACATAATAGATCTGGAAATACTTGATAAACTACCATATGTTATATATTGTTATTATTATTAAATAGCATATTCTTTTCTGAATCTGTGTGTGCACTATGTGCACCCAAATAAATAAAATTGTATGCATATATTCTTCAGGAAGACGGTTTTGTGATTTTTAAAAAAGTACACTATTAAATAAGCCATATCCTTATCAGAGTTGTTTTTATTTTTATTTATTTTTAAGTAGGCTCCATGCCCAGCGTAAGGCTTGAACTCACAACCCTGAGATCCAGAGTCTCATGCTCTACCAACCAAGTCAGCCAGGTGCCCCCAGAATTACTTTTGTTACTAATAACCTACGTGATTCCATCTGTCAAAACTGTTCTACTCACAGACTCTAAAATTATAAACAGGAATAAGAAAATGTTTCATTGAATTATAAAAATATACTTTGGTCCTGTATTAGGGCAAATTCAGAAAGGGTGACTGAAAAGAGGCATAGCAGAGAGTCAGAGACAATGAGAGGAAGGAAGAAAGAGGGAAAGGAAGGCAGGCGGGTAGTCAGGGGAAAACAACGGTGATGAGAGTACACGCCTCAGGAAACACAGTGTGACAGAAATGCACACTGTAACACTGAGTGTGAGAAATCACCAAGGACAGAAAAATAAGCAGAGACACGGAAGCAGGTCACCCAGAAATGTCCCCATCCTTTCCTCTATTGTACACGGTTCATCTAATAGTTGATCTAAGGACACAGATAAGAAGTCTCATCCTTGGTACTTGCCCAAATAATAGGCTAAACTAAGCTTAGGACCGGATTCAAAACTGCCCTCCTCAGCCATGGCTAATGAAAGCAAAGTTAACAGTAAACAGCAACAGGAAACAAAGCAGAATTAAGAAAATATGGGTGCCTGGGTGGCTCAGTTGGTTAAGCCTCTGCCTTCCGCTCAGGTCATGATCTCAGGGTCCTGGGATCGAGTCCTGCATTGGGCTCCCTGCTCAGCGGGAAGCCTGCTTCTCCCTCTTCCTCTTCCTTTTTTCACTGCTTGTGTTCCCTCTCTTGCTGTGTCTCTCTCTGTCAGATAAGTAAAATCTTTAAAAAAAAAAACACCTTAAAAATAAATTATCTTAAAACAAACATTTTTATCTTCATGGACTAAAACAAAAGTAGTAAGACAGATCCAGAATTTTAAGAGTTCTTATAATGATTTTAAGATTAAGGTACTATTTAACTATAAATTTTCTTATATTACTGGAATAATTTCCTTGTCAAAAATCCTAACAACCTATAAGTTATTTAAAGAAACTGAAGACTGCATGTGGGCACTGTCTGTGTCAGCAATATTGAATTTAATGTGCTTCATAACCATGTGTGTTTGAAAGCTTTAACTTTTTGAATACAACCGCCTTAGTATATAATTTATTTTTATTGTTACTGTGACTTGATACAGATTTATTTTGTTGATAGTTACAATGTAGAAGAATACTTGTCAGAGATTTCAGGGTTCCTTTTTTTTTTTTTTTAAAGATTTTTATTTGTTTATTTGACAGACAAGATCACAAGTAGGTAGAGAGGCAGGCAGAGAGAGAGAGGAGGAAGCAGGCTCCCCCCCGAGCAGGCAGCCCAATGCAGGGCTCGATCCCAGGACCCCGAGACCATGACCTGAGCTGAAGGCAGAGGCTTTAACCCACTGAGCCACCCAGGTGCCCCGATTTCAGGGTTCTTTAAAGGGGAGGTGATATAGTGGGGGTGAGGGGAGTTATAACTTTCAGCACAGTATTCCACAGTACTTAGTAAAGCAAATTCTAGTGTATGGTAGTGTGAACTGCAGCACTATAGGTTGGTTTAATTGCAGAAAGCAGGTTGGCCTGAGAAGGTCTATGGATGTCCAGTCTAGCTGGTTTGGAAGACTTAGGCTATCATCACTTTTAAAGGCTAGGTTTGGTGTTTTCCTTAAAAATTTAGATCTACTCTATCTCACTGGTATGTGGAATTAAACAAAACAGTGGATCATAGGGAAAGAGAGGAAAAAATAAAATATGAAACCAGAGAGGGAGACAAACCATAAGAGACTCCCCTCCCCCGCCCCGTCCCGGCCAAGAGACTCATAATCATGGGAAACAAACTGAGGGTTGCGGGAGGGGAAAGGGAGGGGGATGGGGTAACTGGGTGTTAAACATTAAGGCGGGCACGTGATGTAACGAGCACTGAGTGTTATATAAGACTGATGAATCACTGACCTCCACCTCTGAAACCAATAATACACTATATGTTAATTGCTTTTAATTATTTATTTTTAAAAAAGATTTTGTTTATTTATTTGACAGACAGAGATTACATGTAGGCAGAGAGGCAGGCAGAGAGAGAGGAGGGAGCAGGCTCCCTACTGAGCAGAGAGCCCGATGCGGGGCTCCATCCCAGGACCCCGAGATCCATGACCTGAGCCTGAAGGCAGAGGCTTAACCCACTGAGCCACCCAGGCACCCCAATTGCTTTTAATTTTAAAAAAATGAAAAAAAAAAATGAAAGAGCATTTGGAAAGAAAAAAAATTAGATCTACTCTACGAATGAGAGGATTGAGGAACTTTGTCTCTTAAATGATACAGACTGACGACTGGGAGATGGGCTGATCAATGTCTCCTTTTGCTGAAATGTATTTGTCAGAGTGCTGCTACCTTTTTGCAAAGACCCTGCAATAAAACACCACCCTGGAAGGTGAAAGAATAATCTTTATTTAGACTTAGCAACTACATTTGAGTCTTTAAAAGGATTCAGATTTGATAAATATTTCTCTACACAAAGCATCCATCCACGTACTTTTCAAAATAAAATAGAGAAATGTTTTCATATGAAAAAATACATTACCTAACATATGAAATGTTTAGAGGAAAACAAATTATTGACAATCACACTAAATCCTAAAACCCAAAAATCTCTATGAATGCTTACAACTTGATTCAAATATGTGTTTTCAAGCATGAACTTATTTCTTTTTTTCCTTTTGAGTATGGCATGTCATCCCATTAAGGGAAGAGGGTGCACAGAACACACAATTTCTCTACTAGAATGGAGGAAATCAGCTTTAAGGTTTCCTTTCATTTTTTTTAAGATTTTACTTCTTTATTTATTTATTTATTGACTTACTTACTTACTTGAGAGAGAGTGAGGGACAGAGAGCACAGGGAAGGGGAAGGGTGGTGGGAGGGGGGAGGAGTAGGCTCTCTGCTGAGCAGGGAGCCCAATGTGGGGCTTGATCCCAGCACCCTGGGATCATGACCTGACCTGAAGGCAGATACTTAACTGACTGGTCATGAGTGTAATTACTGAAGTTGGGTGATAGTTACACATGAATTCATTACATTATTTACTTATATAAGCTTGAAATTTTCTATATTAAATGTCTTTATATATTATTTAGTTTTTTTTTTTTTTAAAGATTTTATTTATTTATTTGACAGAGAGAGATCACAAGTAGGCAGAGAGGCAGGCAGAGAGAGGAGGAAGCAGGCTCCCTGCTGAGCAGACAGCCCGATGCGGGGCTCGATCCCAGGACCCTGGGATCATGACCCAAGCCAAAGGCAGAGGCTTTAACCCACTGAGCCTCCCAGGCACCCCTATTATTTAGTTTTTAAGAGTCTTTTTCAAAACACTTTATGAAAGTGTACTTAATAATGATGCCATTGTTGGGCACCTGCTCAGCAGGGAGTCTGCTTCTCCCTCTCCCTCTGCCTCTCCCTCTCTCCCTGCTCATATTCTCTCGTTCACTCTCTCAAAAAAGTAAATAAAATCTTTGAAAAAAAAAAGTCATGCCATTGTTTTCCATACCATTATTTCTCTGAGGTTTAACTTTAGAATATTACTTACAGGTTTATGGGAGCTATTACAGCACGTATGTAAAAGCATACATACATACATGTATATTCTTAATAATAATTCAAATTAGAAAATGTAAATAAAGGAGTTCTTGGGTGGCGCAGTTGGTTGAGCAACTGATTCCTAGTTTTGCTCAGGCTGTGATCTCAGGGTCATGTGATTGAGCCCCACATCAGGCTCTGTACTCAGCATAGAGTCTGTTTTAAGATTCTTTCTCCCTCTCTCGCTGTGCCTCCCCTACAAAAAAATAAAACTTAAAAAAAAAAAAAAAAGGAGGAGCGTCTGCATGGTTGGTTGGGCACCCAGCTGTTGATTTCAGCTCAAGTCGTGACCTCAGGGTTATGAGCTTCAGCCCCACATTGGGCTCCATGCTGAATGTGGAGCAGGCTTAAAATTCTCTCTCTCTCTCCCTCTGCCCCTTCCCCCCCATTTGCACTCTCTCTCAAAAAACATTTTTTTTAAAAAGATTTTATTAATTTATTTGATGGACAGAGATCACAAGTAGGCAGAGTTGCAGGCAGAGAGAGAGAAGAGGAAACAGGCTCCCCGCTGAGCAGAGAGCTCAATGTGGGGCTTGATCCCAGGACCCTGGGATCATGACCCGAGCTGAAGGCAGAGGCTTTAACCCACTGAGCCACCCAGGAGCCCCTCAAAAAACATTTTTTAAAAAAGAAAATGTAGGGCGCCTGGGTGGCTCAGTGGGTTAAAGCCTCTGCCTTCAGCTCAGGTCATGATCCCAGGGTCCTGGGATCGAGTCCCGCTTCGGGCTCTCTCCTCAGCAGGGAGCCTGCTTCCTCCTCTCTCTCTGCCTGTCTCTCTGCCTACTTGTGTTCTCTGTCTATCAAATAAATAAATAAAAATAAAAATCTTTAAAAAAAATTTAAAAACATAAAAAAGAAAATGTAAATAAGGACACTAGCCCTGAGTTGTTGATAAATACAGATCTTTAAAAAAAAAAAAAAATAATGACAGAACTGGTGTCTTTAAAATGACTGTCCAAATGTGTTGCTTTATGAAGCCAATTAAAATAATCAGTGAATTGGGTCACTGAAGCCCTGATGGTCAAGGCCTTTACTATCTACCACCTCTTCTACGAGGAATGGCTCAGAGAACTGAGAAAATAAGATTAATCACATAAGCATATGCCTGCTTTCATAAGACTGGCAGGGAAGGAGCTAAAAATGAAAAGGAAGGTTTTTTGATTATTTGTGTTAAATGAATCAATGCTTGTAAAGGTCATGGAACAGTGTCCAGTTCATAGCAATGAGCTTTGTGTTTATTAAATAAATGAACTTGTACTTATCTAATAAAGAGATACCTGAGAATTATCTGAAAACTTGTAGTTCATTAAATGTGGCAGTTTTGTTTCTTTGTTTCTTTTTTTTTAAAGATTTTGTTTATTTATTTGACAGACAGAGATCACAAGTAGGCAGAGAGGCAGGCAGAGAGAGAGGAGGAAGCAGGCTCTCTGCCGAGCAGAGAGCCCGATGTGGGGCTCGATCCCAGGACTCTGGGATCATGACCTGAGCCGAAGGCAGAGGCTTTAACCCACTGAGCCACCCAGGCGCCCCGGCAGTTTTGTTTCTTATTCAGAAACTTCTCATAAACTCCTCCCTAAACAGAACTAGATTTTTCTCCAAAAATCCACATCCCTTCACTTTTATATGCACACACACATAAATTTCTAAAGAAGAGTCTTCATCTTTGCAAGAGATCAAGATCCAATTTCCCTTTGAAAACTGTACTATAGGGGCACCTGGGTGGCTCAGTGGGTTAAGCCGCTGCCTTCGGCTCAGGTCATGATCCCAGGGTCCTGGGATCGAGCCCCGCATCGGGCTCTCTGCTCAGCGGGGAGCCTGCTTCCTTCTCTCTCTCTCTCTGCCTGCTTGTGATCTCTCTCTCTGTCAAATAAATAAATAAAATCTTAAAAAAAAAAAAAAAAAAGAAAACTGTACTATAACCCTTTAAAAAGAATGACAAGGTCAAAACCACATACTGAAAGCCTGAATTAGACACAATTAAAAAAAATAAATAATACATTCTTACCTTTCCAAGATTCTCCTGTTCAGCAATATTTTTTGTATACTGCTCCCTAGGGGATAAACATAACGATTTAGTTTCAATTTACCTCAGTTGATTTGATCATACAACTAAATTATAAATTAACTTATCAATCTAAATATATTAGACAATATAGATGGTTTAGAGTACTGGAATCAGAATGAAAATCATTACACTCTCTTTCCCCATCTTTAGTCAGTTCTTCTAGTAAATAGTAATTTATGGGGAAAAACCCACAAACCACTGCATAAGAAATTAAGAGAACTAAAATGTTAAGTACTATTTCTGGTTAATTTACACTTAAAACAATGGTAACACACTCTTGCGTAAGCCACATTTTTAAAAATTATTTTTTAAAGTTTTAATTTATTTAGGTAATCTCATCACCCAATGTGGGGCTCAAACTCACAACTCAGAGATCAAGAGTTGCATGCTTTTCTGAGTATGCCAGCCAGGCACCCTAGTCACACTTTATTTTTGAAGAGGTTTGTAGAAAGGAGAAAGGATAAACATTTTAAATAAACATTAAATAACAAAAACAAAACAAAACAAAACATTAAATAACATATAATCCTGCAATGTTACTTCTAGGCAGTCATCCTAAAGAAAAACTCTCAGAACTTTAGATAAATGTAAAGACTATTTACTTCACCATTGCTTTTAATAGTGAAGATCTGCAAACAAAGTTAGATGTCAATAGATGGGGAAATATTTAAATAAATTATGGCACATCCATTCAAAGGAATAATACAGAGTTATAAAAAGGAGGGAGTAGATCTATAAATACTGAAATAGAATTAAAAAAAATTTTTAAAGATTTTTATTTATTTATTTGACAGATAGATCACAAGTAGGCAGAGAGGCAGGAAGAGAGGAGGAAGCAGGTTCCCTGCCGAGCAGAAAGCCTGACTCGGGGCTCGATCCCAGGACCCTGGGATCAGGGACCAAGTCAAAGACAGAGTTTTTAACCCACTGAGCCACCCAGGAGCCCTGAAATAGAATTTCAGACATATAATTAAGAGAAAAACTGTATATGTAGTTTAACCTGATTTTTGTAGGCATACACACATAATTTTCCCATGCACTTGTTAACACACGCACATGCAAATGCATGGGAAAAGAATATGGAGTAATTATACACCAAAATATTTTAATTTATTTTTATTTTAAAAAATATTTTATTTACTTGAGAGAGATACAGCGTGCATGTGGGGGTAGGAGCAGACAGAGAAGGATGAGCAGACTCTCTGTTGAGCATGAAGCCCTGTATGGGGCTCAATCTCACAACCCTGAGATCATGACCTGAGCCAAAATCAAGAGTTGGATGCTCAACTGACTGAAATACCCAGATACCCCTACATGAAAATATTAACAACAGGCATTTCTGAGGCATGGAATGTGGGCAACATTCAGTTTTTGTGTACTATGCTTCACAATGGTTCCTATTGTATTTATAAGCATTTCTTTCATAAACTAAAAAACCTGTAATTTTCAAATAAAAATTAAAAAAACAAATAACATTGCACTGTTTTTAAACAAAAGTATAATTATACACATATATTATATTTTATGATTTAAATTTTTTTTTAAGTAGTCTCCACACACAATGTAGGGCTGAAACCCATAACTCCAAGATCAAGACTCATGCACTCTACCAACTGAGCAGGCCAGGTGCCCCAAAAGTATAATTATACTGTAATACTCCACAAAACAAAAAGTGATATATAAAGTGTTAAGGACAAAGATCGAAACATGAGGACAAAGGAACCAATTACAAAGAAGATAAAAGAGACTTCAGACCTCAAATCTAGACAGAAAAAGACAGTGTTTCTGTATAAAGCTACATTGTAGTAAGTAAGAAGTTAAATAACACATAACTAGAAATCTAAGAACTCATAAACCACAAAGAGAAATTGCAGCAGCCTAAATGAAGGAAGATCTGCATTCATGCAAAAAGAAAGGTAAGTGTGACTAGACTGGAGCAATGTGGGAATCAAAAGTCCTCCTAGTGCTTGGGATGCCTGAGTGGGTCAGTTGATTAAGCGCCTGACTCTTGGTTTTGGCTGAAGTCATTACCTCGGGGTCCGGGGATCCAGCACTGCAAGGCGCCCCGTGCTCAGTGTGGAGTCTGCTTGAGACTTTCTCTCCCTCTCCCCCTCTCCCTGCCCCGACTCTCTCTCATATAAATCAATAAATATTTTAAAAAATACTCAAAAGTCCTTATAGAGCTGAACTGAAGGCGGAATTTGGACATGGAAATGAGGGTGAAGAGAATAAACACAATCTTGATGAAACTTTATTTTGACTTTAAAATTTATGAGACACTAAGTCAACCTGTTTAACTTTCTAGCTCTCTAGTGAAAAATAGCTAGGAGAATATAAATGATATATTCTTTAAAAAAAAAACAACACTGAATTGTTAAGTTCAGATAGATGTATGTATGTATGTATTGGAGGGGGGTGGGGAAGAGAGACTCTTAAGCAGGCTACTGGGGCTTGATCTCACAATCCTGAGATCATGACCTGAGCCAAAATCAAGAGTCGGCGGCTTAACTCACTGAGCAACCCAGACACCCCAAGTTTGGATAGCTTTAAATAATTCATTTATTACCCTAGAACTGAGAAATGTCCAAACTGTTTTAAAATTTCCATCTATATCTATTGGGTTTTTAATTTTTTTTTAATTTTTTAAAAAATATTTTATTTATTTATTTGAGAGAGAGACAGTGAGAGAGAACATGAGCGAGGAGAAGATCAGAGGGAGAAGCAGACTCCCCATGGAGCTGGGAGCCCGATGTGGGACTCGATCCTGGGACTCCAGGATCATGACCCGAAGCCGAAGGCAGTCGTCCAACCAACTGAGCCACCCAGGCGCCCCTCTATTGGGTTTTTTAAAAAGATTTTTATTTGACAGACAGATCTCAGAAAGGAAGGCAGAAAGGGTGGGGGAAAGCAGGCTCCCTGCTGAGCAGAGAGCCTGATGTGGGGCTTGATCTCAGGACCCCGAGATCATGACCTGAGCAGAAGGCAGGGGCTTAACCCACTGAGCTACCCAGGCGCCCTAGAATTTCCATCTGTATTTAATCAAGACATCTTAAGGCTCATGTTCTTTTATCATATAACGCTAATGTGTAATTTTAAATTTGATGAATTCATTCAAGAAATAATTACGGAGCACCTGTTATGTACCAAGCATGCCCTGGGGTTTCAGGAAGAAAACAAGACAGAGTCTTTGTCCTCCAGGATTTCATACTATATAATTTCCAAAACACTGTTACATGCATTATATTTAACTTGATCTTCGGTGGTATAAATTGTTTTCCTTATTTTATAGGTGAAGAAATGATTTGCCCAAGGTCACAAAACTCAGAACTGGAAAAAACAGGCTAAAAAGAAATTTTATGAGTCCCTTTTTAGTACTTCAAAATAAAACATCCTGCCTCTTTAAATAAAAATTTGCAATCTTTCAAAGTCATGCTAATTCCTTAGGCCATTGGTCTTACTCGAAAGTATCATAAAAGTAGAAAATGGAATAATAATAAAAATATTGTGTCTATGATAATAATAATAATAATATTTTAAATACATATCAATGAATTTAGAGTACAATTAACCCCATTTTATTCATAATATTCCTAGGTACTACTCTAGCCAGGGAAAAACATTTTTTCTATAGGAAAACAAAGGAATGGTAAGGTTTATGATGATTTTTAAAATGATGTATCTGGCCAGAAAACCAATAGTTCAGGGGCAATATTACCTTATTTACTACTTATACTGTAACTTCAGAAAAAATGGAAATTAATTTCTACAACTTTTTTTTAAGGATAAATGTAATTTCTCACATTTGTAAAATATTACCACTGACCATACAGATTTATTTGAGCAAAGGTTATATTCAATGAAAGAATGTGAATACGTACATTTAATATGTTTAATATGTCAGAGTATTAGAAGAAAAATTGTTCTATTTATAGGACATGTTCAGTCTGGCTTGCATTCCAGTGCATAATATATTTAAAAAATTAGAATCTGCAACATTCCATTTATTAGATTTCCTTTTTGTAATATTAATGTAAATGCCACTAAAAAATCTCAAGTACAATCTAGAATAAATGTGAATCTTTATTTTGAGCTTTTACTGGATGGTAAAAGTGAAACATCTGAATTGTGGTAAGGGGCAAAGAAAGCTTATCTTATTCAATTACTGCATTTTGTCACAGCTAGCAATTCAAACACAAATGCATTTTTTTTCAGGCAGCATTTGATTTATTACCGTATGCTGTAAGCTTGGATTACCAAAAAAATCACCATATAAGGACTGGTGGTATTTACACACCCTTCCTTGTTTTGAAGGCTGGCACACTGCAAACACACAGCTTCTAGCTGAAACACACTCACACATGACACAATGAGCAGGCAGATGACTAGAGTCCAGGCCATGTGGGACTTTAAAAATAGACCAATCTTAGTGCTTATAAAAAAGGAACCATGAAATTATATGTATTCCTGGGGAGGGGAGAATGGGGAGTTACTGCTTAATGATTATAGGAGTTTCTGATCTGAGTGAGAAAAAAAAGGGTTGGTATTATATATACTAGTGATTGCTCCACAACATTGTGAATGTAATCAATGCAACTGAATTATACACTTAAAACTGGTAAAAATGGCAAATTTTATGTTATACGGGGTTTTTATGCCATGATTGAAAAAAAAATAAGCCAGCCAGCAAGAAAATTATGTGTATTTCTACTTAGTTAGTAGGGCCGGACTATCTGGAAGATGTTTAACAAGATTTAATCCTAAGCAATATCTTAGTATCTGCTTATTTAAGTACTTGCAATCTTAGTAGTTTAGCAACTCCATCTTGTTTATAAAACTTCTAAAGGTGACAGCCATAAAACAACGAAATCTTGCCATTGGTAACAACATAGATGGAGGTGGACAGTACAACACTAAGTGAAATAAGCCAGTCGGAGAAAGACAAATATCATTTGATTTCACTCATATGTGGAATTTAAGAAACAAATGAACAAAGGGAAAAAAAAGAGAGAGAGAGAGACAGACCAAGAAACAGACTCTTAACTATAAAGAACACACGGACGGTTACCATAAGGGAAGGATGTGGGGGGATGGGTGAAATAGGTAATGGGGATTAAGAGTGTACCTATCATGACGAGCACTGAGTAATGTATAAAATTGTTGAATCACTGGATTGTATACCTGAAACTAAACGAACACTGTATATTAACTATTCCGGAATTTAAATAAAAAATTTAGTAAAAAAATCTTCTATAGGGGAAAACATGGAGTAACTCAATAGAGAAACAACAAAATTACTTGCCTAATTGCCTTTCTTTTTTCTTGCTGATCAGAAGAGACATAGGCCTTCATCTCATCGGTAGCTCGACGAAGCTGTACTTCTAGGTTCTAAGTGGAAAGACCAAGCTTTTGGTTAAGTCCTTGATACAGAAAGATCTCAGAAAGTTTCTGCTCCATCTTCTTTGTTTTACCTTAATCATACAATTTGTGTAATGGTATCTACTTTCTTCTTGAAGACATTCTTCACGGAGTCCCCTGACCTCCTGCAATATATAATTTTAAATGGACAACATTATTGAAAGAATAATCAAACACAGAGGGATAACTTTAAATGTACAACAAAACACCATCAGTGTAATTTCTTTGTGATTACAACTTTGTTTACCGTAACAGATTGAAATCTTTTCTAGAGACTATTCATATCACTCTAAAACCTACAGATTCAGTTATTCACTTATTAAGTACCTTCTGCGTGCCCAACTCTGTGCTAGGTGCTGGGGACACAGCAGAGAACAAGACTACAGATTCCTGCTCTCATTCAAATAGAGAATACAGACATAGACAAGGAGACAGGTAATGAAGGCAGTTTCAGATGGGTATAAATACTATGAAGAAAAGTCAGCAGTAGAAAGTGACAGGGTGGCCAAACGGGCAACATCAGAGAGGGTGATCAGAGAAGACCTCTAGGAGGAAGTAATGTTTAGGCTACCAGATGATAAAAAGGAGAGATTCAAGGCAAAGAGTTGGAAGCAGAGTGTCCCAGAGGGAGAAGAGCACAAACAAAAGCCAGGAGGTTTGATGGCCCTGAAGTTTAAGAGGCAGGTGGGCTTTGCAGACCATAGTTTGGAAGTTAGATTTTAAGTGCAATGGGAAGACAGTGAAGGGTGGCCTAAGTTTTCTAGAGGTTTCTTTGGCTCTCTATGGAGGAAAAAACCTCAGGAAGGGGAGAGTGGAGGTGGGAGAGCGGGTCTGGGTTATTGTGGGAATCCAGGAGCTGCATCATGAGGGCCTGGACTTTGGTGGGTGTGGTACAGAGAATTCAGTATGTACATATCGAGTCTGAAGAAATAAAAGATCTCTGGAGCTTAGGAGACTGGCTCAGGGATGAGGGTCCATATTTGGGAAACTTTTGATGTTGATGTAATGAAAACATTCATGTACAGGCAGTTTGTGCTAAATTGTCAAAATAAAAACCATCTTCTTACCTGTTCTAATTTGGATCGATTGCTTTCGAGGCCTGCTGCACAGCTATCATACTGGGATTTCTTTTCATCACACTCCTGGGTTAGTTCCTAGTATGAAAGGATAAATGACCGAATAAGTGAAAAACAATGGCCGAAAATGTGGCTCTGAAATAATGCATGCCCTTGTCGGTCTTGTAACTTAACTCTAAGCTTCTTGGCATACTTAAGAGTTATTTATACAACGATCAGACATTTGAGAATTATGACAGATGAAGGTGCTGATAAAAATAATAGCTACCATGTATTGAGCTGTGTGCCAGGCTCTTTATTAGGAGCTGGGGATATAATGGTGAGCAAAACAGCCAAAATCCTTCCCCTAAAGTATGTTCAGACAAGTAAACAACTGTGATGGGCAAATGTTAAGTGTTATAGGAGATCGTGGGGCTCTCACAGGCCCTACCTCAGGCTTGGAGATCGGCAGGGACAGAGGAACTGATATCTAAGGTTAGCGATGAAGGGTTAGTACAAGAGTTAGGGAGAAGGTGAACAAGGGAGGAGAATGTTCAGGAAAAAAGAACACAATGTATGAAGTCTTGGGAGGCAGAGAGAAGAAGAATTTAGGATGAACAAGTAGTTTATTATACTGGAGTATGTCTGGGAAGTGGGAGAAGACATTCAAGTCTTCCGCAGGGGCTGGGTCAGAAATTTGGAAACCACGGTAGGGCTTCTGAGCTTTACCTTTGGTAATAGTTCAATCTCACCACAACCCCCTGAGGTGGGTATTAATATCCTGACACCATGCTGGGAGTAAGTTCATGGAGGCCAAGTATCTTTCCAAAGATTATACTGCTGAAAAGGGGTGTCAGAATTTGAATTCAGACTGTTTGAGTTGTTTCAAACTTTCTTCTAATATAATATTTTAGATTAGATAACTTGAAAAATCTATTAATACTTAGAAATGTTAAAAATATCTGCAAATGCTTGATAAGGTGGAGCAAATATCTTTTCAAACCCAGAGCTGAAATGAACTTCTCAAGGAAGTAAGAGGAATTACCAGGGCCAAAAACAAAGGGTAATACCCTGAGCTTGCCCTTGGTGAAGGAAGCTGGGAGCAGGCAGTCTTGGTAACGGAGGGATTCTAATATTCAGGCAGGGCAGAAGACAGAGTGGAAAGTCAGAACTGAGAACCCCATAGAATCCAAGCTGTTTTTCAGCCTGAACGTAAAGGGTTAACACTAGGCCTGGACTGAAGCAAGCCAGCCTTAGAATGACCTTGGTTTCACACAGTAGTTTCCGTGGGAACTGGGAACCTGCAAGTTAACATAAATGGGTAGTGCTGTGTGTGCTTCCTTTGTTGTGTGGGACTCATCTGGTTTGGGGTGACAAGCACAGTAGAATAAAACTGGCGGGGGGCTCGCTGCAGAGAACATATACTGAAACTGGAACGATACAAGATTAGCGTGGCTCCTGCACAAGGCTGACACGCAAATTCGTGAAGCATTCCATATTTAAAAAACAAAACGAAACTGGTGGGAGCTCTCTCCTGGGCCCAGACCTAGTTTGTGGTGACATGGTTAAATGTACTAAGAAGGTCAGAATCATCGGTAAACATGGGCCCTGCTACGGTGCCTCCCTCAGGAAACTGGTGAGGACGGAAATAAGCCAGCATGCCAAATACTTGTTCCTTCTGTGGCAAAACCAAGACAAAAAGAAAAGCGTTGGGGATCTGGCACCATGGTTCCCGCAAGAAAACTGTAGTGGGTGGGGCCGGGACCGACAGCACCGCTTCTGGCCTCACAGGAGCGGCTGAAGGAATTGAAAGACCCGTAGAAGCTCCACCATTTGAAACACTGCTGGCCCATGGTAAATGGCTTAACTGATGCATCAAAATTTCTTTGGTTTGAGGTTAAATTTGTTAATTAGATGTTCTGATTTTCATTGCATTAATCTTGCTTTCTCAAAAGAGGCTTGGAAATGAAAATCCTTCTAATTTTTATTGGAAAAGGAAACTGATGGTAAAAAGGAGTTATGACTTTTCTGTATCAAAGGGACCTACAGATACCTGAGGCTCTCATGGGTGACAGTCATACACACCCTAAATGGGAGAAAGGGCAACAGAGGCTGTGGCTGCTGGGCCTCTCAATGACATGAAGACACCATAGTAGATGACAGCCTTTTTTTTGGTCTGTGAGTCTGAGGCTAAACTACTCAGTAAATGCACCTGTGCTGCTGCAGAGGCAGCTGGAGGAAAGGGGCCTGTCCTCAGGCAGGTTTGGGTTTGACTTTACCCTTACCTACATGAACTGCTAAGCTGAGATATTAATTCAAAATTAGCTCTAAGCTTGTGATATTCCTAAAACACCTGGCACAGCCAACTGCAAAGCCACTCTGGAGGGACACGCCCTCCATCCATCCCATGCTGGGATTCAAAAGACAAAACCGTACTAAAGATAAGCTTAGGATCCAAAAATATAAACATACATGGGAACAATCAATCTTTATGAATGAAGATGAGAAGATCTAAAGAAAAAAAGAAAAAAAACCACCAGCAGGTCACCACCTCCAGGAACTTTGGATAGTAGAAATAAACCCATTAAATAAATAAGCTTGAGAAACACCTGGGTGGCTCAGTGGGTTAAAGCCTCTGCCTTCGCCTCAGGTCATGATAAAGCCCTACATCGGGCTCCCTGCTTGGGGGGGAGCCTGCTTCCTCCCCCACCCTGCATGCCTCTCTGCCTACTTGTGATCTCTCTCTGTCAAATAAATAAATAAAATCTTTAAGAAGACAAATAAATATGCTTGAAATAAAGTTATAAAGCAGGAACTGAAAACAAAATATTTTTAAAAGTATAGAGAGTAAAAAGAGAAAAACATGAAAAAAGTCATTGAAATAAAAAATTAAATGGCATAAACATAAGAATAGGCACAGCTCAGAAGATAAAAAGAGATGAAGAAATTATTTAAAATTCATTGCAGAGACACAAAAAGATAAAAATAAGAAGGCAAAGTCATGCAACAGGGGACAGATAGCCCCTGTTATCCCCATAGGGATGTGATAAGTATGCCAAACATGCATTTAATAGCAGTCGCTGGAGAACAGACTAAAAAGAACAGGGGAGAGAATATTTGAAGATATCATGTGGAATTTCCCTGGAATTAATGGAAGGCAAAAAGCACAGATTTCAGCACAGCAAATAAAACTAAATCTGTATTTAGATTGTGGTAGTGACTTTGGACAACACCAAAGACAAGGAAAAAAATAGTACAACCAATTATAGGGTAGATATTACCAATATATTAAATGATAATTAAACTTATAGCAGAACTTTCAACACAAGAGAAACCAGAAAGCAATGAGCAAGCCATTATTTAAGGGAAAAAATGATGGTTTACTTATAGTAATGATTCTTTACGGAGAGAACTACTACAAGAAAACGAAACAAGGAAATTTGATCAGGAAGAAGAAAACAGAATCCAAAAGGAAAGATCAACATATAAGCAGTAACAGCAAGAACCGTTAAATATGTGGGTAAATCTCAACAGGAAGTGACTGTATAAAATAGTAACTGTTAGTAACGACCACCATGCTGACTGTTTTTAGAGACAAACAAATAAAGTGGGAATAAATTACCAGAGGATAACAACACACATATAAGGCAGGAGAGGGTGTTAAACCATTCTAAGTTCCCTGTATTGTTCGGGAGAAGCTGATTAAATTTAGACTGTTAAGTCAGGAAAATAGATGTTAAAATTTTAAGAGTAAACAATATCAGAATAGAAGACAGAAAAGGAAATAAAGGGAATAAAGAAGCTAAAAAGAAACGGTGGTGCGATGAAGAGCAGGAAAGAAGAGGCACAGTAAACAGGATGCACAAAATAGAAATAAATCCCAATGTATCAATAATAGAAATAAATGTAAATGGGATTAAATTCACCAGTTCAAAAGACAAGAGTTTCACACTGAATGATCCAGCTATATGCCATTTATGAGACAAGTGACAAAAGTAAGGGCATAGAAACCTGAAAGAAAACAGAAATAAAAAGAAATACGAAGCAATCTTAATTATAAAAAGCTGGTGTACTTATGTTAATAGCGGACAAAATAAAAATCTTAGACCAAAAGCATTAGCAGGAATAAACAGAGTAAAATATAATGATAAAATGAATAATTTACAAGGAAGGTTTTTCTTTTAAAACCAGGAATCTTTTTCTTAATTGTTGCAAAGTAACATAAAATGTACCATCTTAACCATTTTTAACTGTAAAGTTAAGTACTGAGTACACTCACATTGTTGTGCAACCGAGCTTCAGAACTTTTCGTCTTGCAAAACTGAAACTCTATACACATTGAACAACTACCCATTCATCAGTAAGATTGATTGATTGATTGATTGATTGATTTTAAAGATTTTATTTATTTATTTGACAGACAGAGATCACAAGTAGGCAGAGAGGCAGGCACAGAGAGAGAGAGAGAGAGAGGGAAGCAGGCTTCCTGCGGAGCAGGGAGCCCGATGCGGGGCTCGATCCCAGGACCCTGAGATCATGACCCGAGCCGAAGGCAGCAGCCCAAACCACTGAGCCACCCAGGCGCCCCTCATCAGTAAGTTTTAAATGATGTATTTGAGAAGCTTGATCTGATGAAAACATAGAGAACCCAGTACTCAACAACTGGAAAAGACATACTCTTTTTGGGGTTCCTAGGTGGTTCAGTCATTAAGTGTCTGCCTTTGGCTCAGCTCATGATCCCAGGGTCCTGGGATCGAGCCCCACACTTGAGCCCTACATTGGGCCCCACATTGGGCTCCCTGCTCTGTGGGAGGCCTACTTCTCCCTCTCCTACTCTCCCAGCTCATGTTCCCTCTCTTGCTGTCTCTCTCTGTCAAATAAATAAATAAAATCTTAAAAAAAAAAAAAAAAAAAGATCAAGGCACTAAAAAAAATTAGGTTGGCCTCCTCTCTCTTCATGGCCACATTTAACCTAGAAGACGGTGGAGCTATACTTTAAAAATTCTTCTTTTTTTTTTTTAATTCTTAAAGAAAGAAAGCACAATGTAAAGATTTTATGTTCAAGTCAAGTTGTTTTTTAAATTTAAGGCAAGAAACTCTAGAACATGTAAGAACTCATCAAGGAATATCGTTCTTGAGAGTTTTTTTGAGGATTCTCCTAGAGGCTGCATCACAGACAATAAAAATGAGGAAAAAGGGTAGTGAGGGCAGTGAAAGGATTGGTAATGAGTACGAAATCCAATCACTACAGGCCGAACACTGAAAGCAAAAGTGGGAACCAGGGAAATAGAATTGAACGTAAATGTTACAAGTCTTAGTAGAAACGATACAAGAGAACCTACAGGGAAGGGAAAGGTAAACGAAGGGGGAAGGAAGAATAAATAAACTGCTTTCCTCAATTCTTAATTGCTCAGGATGGGTGGTGAAATATCAAAGGATATAATTTAAAGCTGGTGAATCAAGTTATAATGTAAGTGTATTAGAAGTATAAAGGCAAACTGTAAGAGAAACAATAAAATTGACTAAAATCAGGTGCTAAAGGAGAGAGAAGGGAGGAGAAGGAAGAGGAATTATCCTAATTTCATCACTGCTCACAGCCAGAAACACACACGGGGAGGGAGAGGGAGAGAGAATGAGAGGACAAACAGGATTTTTCACTAGGCCTTAAAAGCTTCCCATAAAATGTACGAAGATCAAATATGTCTGCATATCAAATAGACACAAATGGGCTAAATTTACTAATTAAAACAAACCCTTCAGATTATATCACATACCCAAACCCAAATCAAGACCTATCCAGACACACACCGAAAACAAGATAACTTTCAAAAAGCTAAAAGCAAAAGATGGGCAAAAGTACAGTAGGCAAATGCAAATAAAAAGAAGCAGGGGCGCCTGGGTGGCTCAATGGGTTAAGCCTCTGCCTTCAGCTTAGGTCGTGGTCTCGGGGTCCTGGGACTGAGCCCCGCATTGAGCCCGGCATCGAACCCCGCATCAGGCTCTCGGCTCAGCGGGGAGCCTGCTTCTCCCTCTCTCTCTGCCTGCCTTTCTGTATACTTGTGATCTCCCTGTCAAATAAATCAATAAAATCTTAAAAAAAAAAAAAAAAGGCGGGGGAAGCAGAAATTTTTTTTTTCAGTTTTCTTTTCTTTTGTTTTGATTTTTTATTTTTTATAAATTGTTCTTTTTTTTAAAAGATTTTATTGATTTATTTGACAGAGAGATAGAGAGCACAAGTAAGCAGAGCGGCAGGCAGAGGGAGAAAGAGACGCAGACTCTCTGCTGAGCAGGGAGCCGGATGCGGGGCTCGATCTCAGGACCCTGGAATCATGATCTGAGCCGAAGACAGCCGCTTAACCAACTAAGCCACCCAGGCATCCCAGAAATTTTGTTCTTAATATCCTGAAATGAATTTTGTCTCCCACCACCAAAAAAAGTCTTTGTCTTTTCAGAGAGTAGAATAAAAGTATAGAGAACAAACTTTAGGCAGCCAATAAATAATTATCCATTCATTAATTCTCAGAAAATTTCTGGAAAACACATAAGGACCTGTTTTACTTCTGGGGAGAGAAAGAAGTCATTTCTATTCTTTCCCTTAAACAATTCTTCACAGTTTGAATTCCTACACAGAACATGTATTTACTTTTATAAGAAAAAATGATCTATAAGAAATATTTCAGTGAAATCAATAATTCTATTATATACTCTAAAATCAGTACTTTAGCTTTTCCCATATATTTGCAATTATCTGTACTATGGCACTTAATTACATATAATTTATGGAACTACTCCTAAGAAAACAAATATGAAACTTTTTAAGATCCCAGGTGACTATAAAAGATTTAGATAAATGTAAATTATACATCTGGAGTTAACAATATTCTAATTATCAAATAGTTCTTAATATTCAAATTTAGAACATGCAAGTACAACAGAAAGGAAATGTATTAACACTTCACTATAGAGGCGCCTGGGTGGCTCAGTGGATTAAGCCTCTGCCTTCAGGCCCTGATCATGGTCTCAGGGTCCTGGGATCGAGCCCCACACTGGGCTCCCTGCTCAGTAGGGAGCCTGCTTCCCCCCACCCCCTCTCTGCCTGCCTCTCTGCCTGCTTGTGATCTCTGTCAGATAAGTAAATAAAATCTTTATTTAAAAAAGCCACTTCAGGGGTACCTGGGTGGCTCAGTGGGTTAAGCCTCTGCCTTCAGCTCAGGTCATGGTCTCAGGGTCCTGGGATCGAGCCCTACATCGGGCTTCCTGCTCACTGGGGAGCCTGCTTCCCTACCCCCCCGCCTGCTTGTGATCTCTCTCTGTCAAATAAATAAATAAATAAAATCTAAAAAAAAAAAAAACAAAGCCACTTCACTATAAAATTTCTTACATATTTGAGTTTCTCATTAAAGTAAGAAGTATATTTTTTAATACAATGTATTTTTAAGTAGTCCTGCACTTTACCAATGTATCTATGTAGTTTTGAGTGGTAAGTACACTCAAATGGTTAAAAAATGTTCCAAGTAGAAAACAATTAAGAATCTCAGTTAAGGGGCGCCTGGGTGGCTCAGTGGGTTAAGCCGCTGCCTTCGGCTCAGGTCATGATCTCAGGGTCCTGGGATCGAGTCCCGCATTGGGCTCTCTGCTCAGCAGGGAGCCTGCTTCCCTATCTCTCTCTCTCTCTCTGCCTGCCTCTCTGCCTACTTGTGATTTCTCTCTGTCAAATTAATAAATAAAAAAATCGTTAAAAAAAAAAAAAAAGAATCTCAGTTAATATTTGCAAAGAGTTTATAATTCGTGACATGGCTAGACTTTTTTTTTTCAGTATACTTTTTATTACAAAAGGTTTCTGGATAAAAGTAGAATGATACATGGATACAGGAGGAGGACATATGGAGATAAGCAAAATGAGCATCAGGCACACACCAAACACGCCAAACTCAAACATTTTTTTAAAAAACCCAAGAGTTAATGCAAATATAGACAAGTCCTGCATTTTTTTTTTTTTTTAAGATTTATTTATTTGAGAGAGCGAGAGGAAGCATGAGCAGGGGGAGCAGCAGCAGGAGAAGCAGGCTCCCCGCTGAGCAGGGAGCCCAATGAGGGCCTTAATCTCAGGACCTTGGGATCATGACCTGAGCTGAAGGCAGATGCCCAGCTGATAGAGTCACCTAGGCGCTGCCCCCTGTATTCTTTTTTTTTTTTTTTTAATTTTTTATTTTTTATAAACATACATTTTTATCCCCAGCGGCCCCTGTATTCTTTTTAAAAGATTTTTTTAAAGGAGAGCCCAGGTGGATCAGTTGGTTGGGCATTCGACTCTTGGTTTCAACTCAGGTTGTGTTCTTGGGGTCATAAGATCGCACCCCACAATGAGCCCCACACTGGGCTAAGTGCTCATCATAGAGTCGGAGATTCTCTCTCTTCCTCTCCCTCCGCCCCTCACCCCACTCCTGCTCTCACTCACTCACTCTCTCTAAATAAATAAATAATCTTCAAAAAAGATTTTTTAAAAAAGATTTTTTTTATTTGCCAGAGAGAGAGAGAGAGCGAGAGAGAGAGTGAGCACAGGCAGGCCGAGAGGCAGCAGAGGCAGAGGGAGAAGCAGGCTCCCCGCCGAGCAAGGAGCCCGATGTGGGACTCCATCCCAGGACGCTGGGATAATGACCTGAGCCAAAGGCAGCCGCTTAACCAACTGAGCCACCCAGGCGTCCCAAAAAAGATATTGTGGTAAAATATACATAAAATAAAAATTACCACTTAAACCATTTTTTAAAAGGTTTTATTTATTTATTTGTCAGAGAGAGAGAACACACAAGCAGGCAGAGTGGCAGGCAGAGGCAGAGAGAGAAGCAGGGTCCCTATCGAGCAAGGAGCCCAGTGTGGGACTCGATCCCAGAACCCTGGGATCATTACCTGAGCTGAAGGCAGATGCTTAACCAACTGAGCCACCCAGGCGTCCCCACTTAAACCATTTTTAAGTGTCCAGTTCAGTGGCATTGAGCACACTAACACTGTTTTGCAGCTGTGCCCACCATCTGTCCATCTTCAGATCTCTTTTCATCTTCCCAAACCAAAACTGCCCCACTGAACATTTAACTTCCCATTTTCCCTGTTCCCTACAACCACCATTCCATTTTTGTCTGTGAATGGGACTATTTTTTTTAAAAAATATTTTATTTATTTATCAGAGAGAGAGAGAGGGAAAGAGAGCGAGTACAGGCAGACAGAATGGCAGGCAGAGGCAGAGGGAGAAGGAGGCTCCCCGCCGAGCAAGGAGCCCGACAGGACGCTGGGATCATGACCTGAGCTGAAGGCAGCTGCTTAACCAACTGAGCCACCCAGGCGTCCCTGTGAATGGGACTATTTTAGTCACATTTATGTAAGTGGAATCATACAGTATTTGTCCTTAGCACTGTGGGTTTTCAACATGGCAGAAGACACAGATGAAAATGTTGATGTGGCTCAGGTATCCCCTCTGACTTGATGATAGTGGATATGGAAAGAACTGGAGTGTTGTATTATTTGGGAATCGTGGTAAGATAGCTATATCTCTTTGTGATGAGAGATATAGGCAGTGCTTCATATACAGAGAAATCTGGTTAAATCACATGAAAATGAGCTTCAGGCTTGGTTAAATTATTATGTTATAATAAATGACTTTATAGAATTTAAGAATTGGTATACAGTTTACTTAGAAAACAATTTAGTTGAAAAGCAGTAACATCCCTTCTTTTAAAAATATCTTTAATAGGGGCGCCTAGGTGGCTCAGTGGGTTAAAGCCTCTGCCTTCAGCTCAGGTCATGATCCCAACGCCCTGGGATTGAGCACCGCATCGGGCTCTCTGCTCGGCAGGGAGCCTGCTTCCTTCTCTCTCTCTGCCTGCTTCTCTGCCTACTTGTGATCTCTGTCTGCCAAATAAATAAATAAATAAAATCTTAAAAATAAATCTTTAATAATTTTAATGATAAATACTTTTTTAAAAGTTCTTATGTATTAGTCATTGTTGCAAAGTGCCTTGTATGTGTTGTTTTTCATTTAGCCTTTACAACCACCATTAAGGAGGCTAGCTTACAGAGGAGGAAACAAGTTTATAGGGATAAAGTCACTTACCCATGGTTATCTAGGGTCTGCCTGATTCTACAGGCCATGTTCTTAATCATTCTATCTGTACTGTCTGGCTAGAACCTTAAAGTAACTAGCACTATGTACTAAAGTTCCAACCATGTAAAAACGTATGTATGAGAGGACAAGGCTAAAATACAAAGATGAACACTGTTCCACTGCTACTAATAGGATAACGGGTGGTATACTCAAGATGTCAATTAAAGTCCCTGACATACCTATAGCCTCTCCAGAGGGAAAATTCTCTAGGAAGCCGTACTTGGTACCATATCAACCTCCTCTCTTCTTATTCTGTCCTTACCCATCAGCATAGCTAGTTAGGCTAAGGATGGACCCCTGACCTGACCTGAGGATAGCCCACTGTCTATGAGATAGCTGGGCGTGAAAAACAAACCCCAAAACAGAAGAGCTGCACCAGGAATTTGAATCAGAAAATGCAGAGAAACAGGGCAGCTAGTAGTTTTTGAAAACTTCAACATAAAATATATAGAGAGAAAGGTCACAGGTACGAAATGAACAATGCTTGGAACGCAGAAAGCATTTAACAAATGTTTTTACTGTTATACTTATCATCTTTATCCACAAGCTCCCAGGGCTAGCGTTCCTGAAACTTCCCCGACCCAAAATGCTCTATAGCTACAGTACCACTACCTGTTCCAGACTGATTATGATTCTGATCCTTGGAATTCCATGACAGCACATTTCCTTTACTGTCTGAAATACCCTTTCAATAAAACTCATTTAAAACAAATGAATTTAATAAATGAAATATTTACAGATAGATTTCTTAGCTTACTATTAGGAAGAAATTTTATCATCACTAGAAAGACACATAATCAGTCCCTTTTGTTTCCAGGTTGCTTACTCAAGAAAAGCATTAAGTAAACCAATGGATTAGAATGTAACCATGAATGTGCTATGGTGAGTGCTGTGAAGTGTGTAAACCTGGTGATTCACAGACCTGTACCCCTGAGGATAAAAATACATTATATGTTTATTTAAAAAAAAAAAGAATGTAACCATGAAAACAATTCTTGATGTCCTTAATCACAAAGCCTTGTTCAAAAATTCCCTTTTTGAAACTTTCTTCCTAACAAGCACATCACTTGCTTCCTCTTTCCTTATCAGTTAAGCATACGATTCTGATTATACTTTTTTTTGTTTGTTTCCTTCCCTCCCTCCCTCCCTTCCTTCTTTCCTCGTAAGCTCTATGCCCAACATGGGGCTCAAACTCACGACACAAAGATCAGGAGCCACATGCTCCACAGTGAGCCAGCCACGTGCCCCTTTTCTATATTATTTTTTAATTTTTTTAAAAGATGTTATTTATTTTTGGGGCGCCTGGGTAGCTCAGTGGGTTAAGCCGCTGCCTTCGGCTCAGGTCATGATCTCAGCGTCCTGGGATCGAGTCCCGCATCGGGCTCTCTGCTCAGCAGGGAGCCTGCTTCCTTCTCTCTCTCTCTCTGCCTGCCTCTCAGTGTACTTGTAATTTCTCTCTGTCAAATAAATAAATAAAATCTTTAAAAAAAAAAAATAAAAGATGTTATTTATTTTTGAGAGAGAGAGCACAAGTGGTGGGGGAGAGGGGCAGAGGGAGAGAGAGAAGCAGGCTCCCCACTGAGCAGATCACAACCCAAACTGAAGGCAGAACTGAAGGTAGACACTAAACTGACTAGCCATCTGGGCGCTCTGCTATATCGTTCTTTTTTTTTTTTTTTTAAAGATTTTATTTATTTACTTGACAGACAGGGATCACAAGTAGGCAGAGAGGCAGGTAGAGAGAGAGAGAAGGAAGTGGGAGCCCTGCAGAGCAGAGAGCCTGATGCGGGGCTTGATCCCAAGACCCTGAGATCATGACCTGAGCCGAAGGCAGAGGCTTTAACCCACTGAGCCACCCAGGCGCCCCTGGGTTCTATATCATTCTTAAGTCGGGTTATCTTTTGTCTTTCTTGAGTTTTGACTCATTTGACCTGTGAGTATATGGACTCCAGACAACAGGGACTTGTCTCTTCCATTTCTTTTGTGATGACAGTGGTGTGTAATGGAAAGAGCAGGAGATGAGAAATAAGATAAGACAGATGCTGGAGTCAAGCGGCAACTCTCTCTCACTACCTACTTGTCTCTTTGGATAAGTCACTAAACCCGTCTCAGACCCCATGTCATTTTCTATTAAAAGGAAATGATGTGGCTTTTCACTGTGGTCCCTTGACTGATGGATGGCATTCGTGAAGAGTTTTATAGTTCCATACTCAAGCGCATGCAGTACAACCCACATTCAAACCTAAAATTACTACATGGAGAGCGATAAAGTGACAACTGCTAATGTCACTTAGATGGCGGAGGCCATCTGAACTGGATTTGTGGAGGGCATTTACCTTCTAACTAACAGTTTAGCTTCAAAGCGGTGGTTAGAATCAGCTTCCAAGCAATGGTATTTCATCACTTATCACAAGCTTTTGTAGTTTGCCCCTGGCCCTGCTCCCCAGCAAAGCAAGTCCATCAATCTAAAGTTAACTTGTCACCACTCATTGGCAGACTCTAGCTTTTACCTGGCCACAGAAGAAAATGACTTCATATTTATAGCTCTGACATATATCAGAATTAAAGCAAAAATCTAATCTAGTTGAACTTGAGATTTCAACTTAAACTCCTTCTTCTCCTTCTCTTTCCCCCAATAATTTGACAAAACAAACAGCATAAATTAAACAAAAAACTTCATAGGTTACATTATTACTCTTTTTTGTGGAGTCATATAATAATAATAATTTGCATTCTATAAATTACACAAGTCAAATATTCAGGAATCTAACTACTACATCTGAACAAGACAAGATGCTAACAGTATCGCAAGTCAGATACACTTACTTGACATTTCTGACGCAACTGTCGTAGTTCTTTTATAACTGGGGCTAGGGCTGACTTCTTTTCAGATACCAGTGAATTCAGTTTTTTTACCTGTCATTTAAACAAAATGCATGATCTAAAAAAAGAATTCAAAAGAACAAAAATACTACATGCATAAATATATTAAAGTGTTACATAAAAGAGTAAAACTGAAAATTACTTCAAAACCAAACAATGGGGAAATGATTAAGTAAATGTCATTTCAGTAAGATGATGGGATAGCATTTAACTATTCAAAAGTCAGTTATTAAGACAGCAAACCATATTTGCAATCTAACATTGAATGATGAAAAAAAATTAGAAAGTTGCCCTTTTAATAATACAATCATGTTGTACTATTAAAAATATGTAATTATATAGATTATACAGTATATAAGTAATATGATGAAGTTATATTCAAAAATACATAATAACCCAAAGGATTTAAGTAATGACCTATCAAAATGGACAGCAGCCATAGAGACTAATGGGGTCTTAAAGTCCTCTGCTTTTTAGGAGTCAGGTTGTAGTAAGATCCAGAGGGTTCTGGGCAAGTGGCCAATGTGGAAAAAATAGGTGGAAGTGGGTCCTCTGAGAGGCTGGGGCAGCAGCTATTTATCAATAAGGAAGGAAAGATTTCAACATTTTAATGTCTGATGAAGCTGTATCAGTGCATTCAGGCTGAACAGCAGCTCCAAATATGGAAAGATACTAAGGACACACACAAAAATGAAGCAATTTTATTACTTAGGGCAGTATTATTTGGGAAAACTTATTTTTTATCTTAAATATTTCTTTAATGTTCTGTAACTTTTACACTTCAAAAAACTGCAAAGATGGGGGTGCCTGGGTGGCTCAGTGGGTTAAAGCTTCTGCCTTCCGCTCAGGTCATGATCTCAGGGTCCTGGGATCGAGCCCTGTATCCGGCTCTCTGCTCAGCAGGGAGTCTGCTTCCCCCTCTCTCTCTGCCTGCCTCTCTGCATACTTGTGATCTCTGTCTGTCAAATAAATAAATAAAATCTTTGGGAAAAAAAACCCACAAAGATAAGGCAGCCATTTCAATACATAATTCTATAGGGTATTTAAAACCCCATCATGTTTCCTTGGGAAAAAACCCCTGCAAAATGCATAAATTATGACAAATTTAGCAACTTACTGGAATGGAAGCATTCAGAAGAGTTGCTAAAGACAGATGAAAGAATATAAAATAAACAATGTGCAGAAATGAAAATTTGAGTGTTTCACTGAAAACAAAACACAAAAACATCTGCTTCTAGCTATATAATTTTTAAAAACTAAAATAATAAAAAAAAAGAAACAACAAGTGAAATCAGGGTGCCTGGGTGGCTCAGTGGGTTAAGCATCTGCCTTCGGCTCAGGTCATGATCCCAGGGTCCTGGGATCAA
The DNA here is from genome assembly GCF_009829155.1 of Mustela erminea. Lineage (NCBI taxonomy): Eukaryota > Metazoa > Chordata > Mammalia > Carnivora > Mustelidae > Mustela > Mustela erminea. The sequence goes on from NC_045626.1 coordinate 84,826,096, forward strand.
GTCCTGCGTCAGGCTTCTTGCTCAGTGGGGAGCCTGCTTCTTCCTCTCCCTGCTCTGCCTGCTGCTCCCCCTGCTTGTGCTCTCTCTCTCTAGCAAATAGATAAAAAGTAAGTCTTAAAAAAAAAAAAGAAAAGAAAGAAAAAAATCAAGTGTAATCACCATTTCAGACATGTCGTCGAGCGTTCGGCCTTTCATCTCATCGACCTCAGTCTTCAGTGCGGATACCCGTTCTAGCTCTTCCTGGGTGTAACTATACCCAGATATACCCTTTTTCTCTTCAATAGTTTGCTAAAAGTAAAGAATAAAAATAGGTGTCAAAAATGGGGTCCACAAAATGGGTGACAAAACCTTGATGATTCTGTAAGAAGTGTACAGATTTAATGTATAACAATAAAGTTATAAGTAAAATTAGCTTAGAATTGCAAATAATAATTTTTATTGACAATAATTACATATCTTTATATGTTATAAACTTGCATTAAACTTTGGTATCCTTGGGTGCATAGTATTTCTAATTTTAGGACTCAATAAATGTTTGGTGACTGAATGAATTCTCAAGTGATCAATATGTTTGCATTCACTCACCCATCCAATGTTTACTATATACCTAAGCGTGCTGAGCCTAGTTTTAAGCACCAGATACACAGCAGTGAACAAAACAGGGTAAAAAAAAAGTCTTCCCTCACAGAGCTTACTTCTAGTGAGAGTAAACAAGAAATCTGTAGACAAATAGAATACATAGAGTGTGAGGTGAGAGTGGGGTTGGAAATCTTAAATAACAGGGTGGTCAGGGCAGGTCTTTCAGAGAAGATGACATCTGAGCAAAGCCCGAATGAAGTGAGGGAGCAAGTCCTACAGATACCCAGGGGCTCAGCAAGTACAAAAGACATGTCCTTTCCAAGAAGTAGCTAAGAGACTGGGGGAGCTGAAAATGGAGTGAGAATGAGGTTGGGGGTAGGGATCATGTAGGAGTCAGATGGTTTGCTGCAACAGTCTCGGTTAATGTCTACTGTCCTTTGCATTTTCAAAAGTGTCCTACTTTCGATGATAAATTATACGGTTACTTTATTTTTAGGCCAATGAAAGAGCTTAGGCTTATTTTAAATGAGATGGGAGGTTTGTTGGGTGGTTCAGAGTAAAGGAATTTTTAAATGGCCACTTTAACATCTGTGCTGAGATCAAACTATAGAGGGACGAGGAAGCCAGTTAGAAGACTACTCAAATAATTCAGTTTACAGATAATGGTAGCATGAGTCAGATGGTGGTGGTAGAGGTAGTGAGCAGTGATCTATTTTAAGGTAGAGCCAACAAAATATTAAGACATATTAGATGTAGGGTGTGAGGAATAGTGAGGGGTAAAGGATGACTAAAGTTTCTGGACTTTAGAACTGAGGGGATAGAGCTGCTGTTTGTTGAAATGAGAAAGACTCTGTAAGGCCAGGTTTGAGGGAGTAATGAAGATCAGAAATCTAGTTTTGGACATTGAAAAAATTTGAAATGTCCAGTAGATACTGGACAAGATGTTACACAGTAAGAGGTCAAGATGTTACACATATAAGACTGGAATTTGAGGAGAAATCTAGGCTAGAGATATAGAGTTGGGAATTGTCTTCATAAAGAAGGTCTTTAAATCCATGAGACAGGATAAGATAACCAAGGGAGTGAAAGAAGAAAAGAGATCTAATGGCTAAGCCTAGGAACTCCAATTTTTAGATCTTAGATGAGAAGAAATCAGCCCCAGAGTAGGAATATAGGAGTGCTAGTAAGGGAGAAGAACAAGGATGAGGGAGTGATCAACTATGTCAAACACTGCTAATAGGCCAAGTAGGAAAAAGACTATGACCTGATTGGACAGGGTTCAAAACAGGATGGGAGAACCAAAAGGAAAGAAAGAAAAAGAGAGAAGGAATGGAAGAAGAGTTGGAATTTGGGGCTGCTAATAAAATTGAGACTCCTAAGAAAGGAGTAGAGGGAACTATAGGGTATTAGCCCAAAATTCTAAATGCAATTTCCTCTTTGGGGATTACCAAACTCAAAGCTGTGCATAAGAGGGTAAGACTCCTAGCAACCAAGTGGAAATCAGTAGATGGGTGACTAAAAAACTGGGCAAAGACTTCAGTATCTCATAGTACTAGGGAGACAGAGGTAGGAATTCAAAACTAGTCAAAGTGTGTTGTTCCAGACTACCAGCTGAAACCCCAGAAAGGCTACTCCTAAGGAGTGAGGGTCATAACCTAAGAGTAAGAGCTAGGTGCTAGGTGGAAGGACTATTTCCTGGGAGTAGAGTTTCTGCCCCAGGTATGAGGGCTGCATCTTAGGAATAAGAAAAAAACACCAGCTTTAGCAAAACTGGATCAAGATGATCTATGAGAAAAAAGAAACCCCAAATGTTCTTCTAAGGAAGGAAGTGTTTTCAGAGCCTGGCATTCAATAAAAAGGTACTAGGTAAGCAAAGTAACATGTCTGAAAATCAAGAGAAAAAAAGACAGATAATAGAAACAGATACCCAAATGAATTTATCAGATAAATAAATTTCTTGGCTGAATAGGAACTGTATCACATCACTGCTTGGAAGATAGAAAGACAGAAAGGGTTGACAGTATACAACTGACTGACCATGAGGTACAAAAAGGTAATTTTCTTGCCTGAAGATGAGACTAACTGTATGATGCAATTTGCATTTCAGAATTCCTCAGGGGATCAGACTGAAACTGACTCCAGATGAATCCACTTTTCCTCACTACTTCATTCTGGTTCCTTCACTTCCTTTCTCTTAAAAGCACTCTCTTGACTTAATCATGTGGAGAGCAGTAAGAATTCTTGTTTCAGGTTCTGCTTTCAGAGAACCTGACCAAACCATAAAAATGGGCTTCTAGAGTGGGATTACTCACTGAATGAATGGAACTGAAGGGCCCATCCCTGGTGGTGGGGTGAATATTGCTAGTCCCATGCATGCTGTAGCAGTGCCATTGCTAAGACTTGCGGTGAACTGAGGCAGAGTATAAGTGGAGGCTGACTGTAGTGGTCATGAGAATGGACTCTTTTGGGAGCTCAGATCTCCTTTGGGAGACCCCACTGAAATGGACTTGACTGACAGGCGTAACTGCTGCCCCTCCGGATCGAGTCATGTTCCTACCAAGCCTACGCTTCCCCCAGGCCACGCCTAGCATGACTGAGCATGGCAACAGTACTAGTGCTGGCCCGTTTCTGCCTGACAGGGGACTCCTCTAGCGGGTGACTGGCTCAGGAACTTCCCCCTCATCCTCACCAAAACTTTCCTAAAACTGCGCTGCAGTCTGAGGCTCTTCCTACACAAACCTCCTTCTTTCTCTCTCCCTTCATAGTTGTCAGTCCTGCAGTAGGTCCTTAATGGTTTTCCCTGCCTCCTCTTGCTCCCTTCCCTTTATCTTTCACAGTATTTCCTCCAGCAAATCTTTGGTACATCTAATCCCATCTTGGTGTCCGTTTCTCGAACTGTCACACAGAAGCACTAGTTGGTACAAGTTGCTGGTATTTGGAAAGTAGGCAGAAATAATAACTAAAGGGACAATGGAATTGGGGTGGCTATTGCTATGCTCCATGTATAGTTGAAGAGATAAAATGACAGCCTCAAATATACGAACCTTTAATTTAAAGCAAAGTGATAAGGTCAGAGAACCTTCTTAGGAGCTTTAAAGAAACCCTCATTTCCTATGGCTGAAGGGCAGTGGAAGCTGAAAACCAGGCACACAACTTAATTGTTAATAGGGTAAAACTTGAGAAAAGGCTGAATATATTCTGTGACAAAGTCAGGGCTCTAAGAAAGGGTACTATTGAGTCCAGGATGGAATACCTACATAGACTCACTTGAGAACCTTGAACCTCTAGATTACTCTAGATTATCTTATATCCTCTGGGCAGTGGCAAGTGGCTTAGCTTGTTGGTCAGGGGTCTGGGAGAACTAGGTACCAGGATTGGAAGACTAGGGACACGGAGGTCTGTGGAAGAGGCATGCAGATAGACCTACAGGAGTAACACATTAAGTGTAAAGATCTTTTCTCTTTATATCATATGCTAATGGCCACTAGAGAATTTCCAAAGCAGAAGAGAGTACTATACAACCAAGTGGGAAGGATGATTTGGCCAGGAGATGTCAGGCACCCTCTGTCACTGGCCATCCAGCGCTTGGACAATGGGCTCATGAACAGAATGGCTATGCTGGCAAAGATGGAGGCTGAGAAAGGGCCAAATAGCATGGGCTCTCTCTCGCCAGTGCCCGTCTAGCTACTCGCAATGACAAATGTCTGACCTGGCAACAAGAGAGAGATCAATCTTGAGCTCTAGATATAGAATCATACCTTGAAGAAACCAATCTTATGCCTTGAAAAGGGGAACATTTCATCCTGACCTGGACTGACCTGTATTCTGTAAGTATTTCCTTTTCTTGCCCCCAGTGCTTCAGCCAGCATCACTATCCAAGGGCTCAAGAGTATCTGGTCTACTGATGTGGAATTCTGTATAAATATCACTCAGACCATGGGATTACTTTATGGCATAGGAGATACGGTGGTGGACACGTTATCACTGGATTCAGTCACTGTACCACATATACCACATATCACACCATCCAGGAAGCTAATACCCTGAGAGTTTGGTAGAAGGGCTTTGTGAAGATACAACTAAGGTACAGCTTAGAGCTGACAGCCTCTGAGGATGAGTTCTACTCTTCAGGATGGATGGAGTATACATTTCAAACCGATGTCTACCATTTAGTGCTGTGTTGCCAATAGAACGAATACATGGGTCTTGGAACTATGGAATGAAGGTATGAGAGTAACCACTCACTAGGGTGCCCACTTATCCACTTAAGGAATTATGTTTCCCTTCCAGACACCTTTAGGCTCTGGAGGTGTAGATCTTCTGGTTTTCAGAGTAGGCATGCTTTTACTAGGAGGCACATTAAAAGGCCTTTAAACTTAATGCTCTGACGACCATCTTGTCGTCTGGGGTCCTCATGCCTGTAGACTAGCAGGCAAAGAAAAAAGTTATTATATTGACAGGACATCATTATGTTATACAAATGCTGCTATAAATAAGGGCAAATAGGAATATGTTTGACACTCAGGGGATCCATTAGGGCATATCTTGGTACTCCCATGTCCAGTTTTAGCAGTAAATGAGTAATACAGCAACTGCAGCCTGCTAAGATCATGGTTCCTAGAGACTTACATCTCTTAAAGATGATGGACTGGGTCATCCCACCAAGATAGTCATTTAGACCAGTGAAGGTGCTAGTCAAACCTGAGGGAAATCTAGAATGGATGGTAAAGGAAGAAGATATTGAGTATTAGTATGTCCTTGGGACCAAATGTAGCAACGAGAGTTTTCCTTTGTCCTGTTAACTCTCCTCCTACAAATTTTCCTAGAAATTGCGATCAACCAGAATCCTGTAGAAGCTATACTTAAATGGAGTCAATTTAACCTGAAAAACAGGTAGATCCCAGCATTGCAAGGGGTGGACTGTAATGGTTGTCGTTGGTGCCCCATTCAGACCTCATCTGCAACCTGCCGTAAGAGCTCAAGGTTCACAGTTGCTCCCTTCTACAGAAGATGCCCTCGCATTGGGCTAGGAGGTTACACCCTGCCACAGCACTGACTGACTGATATAGGAGTAAAACGGTCAGCCCCTTTGCCTCAAGATGGAATCAACTTCACACTGCAATTTGAGCTCCAAAGTTCTTCACAGAATAAAAATGATACTGTCTAGTCAGGACTATGTCCTTGTTTGCTCTTTTCTGCTGCCCTATCTGCTTCCCTCATTCCCCTTCTTCTGAAGGCATTTCTTCCCTCAATAGATCACTTGTACAAGGTATTCCCCTCTTAGGCTCTGCTTCTAGGGAACCCAGCTTAAGAAAAAACGTAAAGAAAAAACTGATGGAACTAAAAAAAGAAAGAAAGCAATAATCATAATCATAGAATTAACACATCTCTCTCAATAACTAACATAACAAGCAGACAAAAATATCAATGGGAATATGGAAGATTTGAAATCATGGTTAACACACTCGACTGAACTGACATACAGAGAACACCATTCCCCAAAACTGCAGAATATACATTCTTCTCAACTGTGCTGGGACAATCACCAGAATAGACCATTTGCTGGACCATAATACAATACTCAACAAATTTCAAATGACTAAAATTACACAGAATGTTCTCTGGTCACAGTGGAAATAAGGTAGAAGTCAGTAACTGAAAGGTAACTAGAAAATGTTTGGTTTTAAGCAACACTTGGTTTTAAGCAATAATCCACAGATCAAAGAAATTGTAATGGAAATTGGAAAATGTTTTTGAGGTGACCAAGAACACAATTACAACCTATCAATTTTGAAAGTAGTATCATTATGCACAGTGAATTTTCTATCTTAACTTCCCTAGAAGCAAACAATATTCAACAGCATGAGACAGAAAGTTCATATTGCCAGCTTTAACCATGACTGGTTGAAACTTCATTCATATCCACCATACTGATGATAGCTGGTAAACCAGCATGCTGATGAAATAATTTCCCCGTGGGTGAAAGGAAAAAAAATTCAATTCAAGAAAATTCTAAGGAACTGATGATGTCCACGATGAGATTTTGCTGTCAGAGGGACTATTTTGGGCTTAACTCTTTCCTGACAACTAAGGCACAAATACATAAGGAATAAGCCTGCAGGCAATCTTCCATATGGTACCTTTCCTAGATAATTCTTTTCAGAACTCCACGGAAATAGGTGCTTAGAAATTTCTGCCCAGGGCGCCTGGGTGGCTCAGTGGGTTAGGCCGCTGCCTTCGGCTCAGGTCATGATCTCAGGGTCCTGGGATCGAGTCCCACATTGGGCTCTCTGCTCAGCAGGGAGCCTGCTTCCTCCTCTCTCTCTCTGCCTGCCTCTCTGCCTACTTGTGATCTCTCTCTGTCAAATAAATAAATAAAATCTTTAAAAAAAAAAAAAAGAAAGAAATTTCTGCCCAGCAGGCCATGATAAAAATATTTTATAGTCACTCTCTTGGTATGATAATTTTTCTCATATTAATTAGCTAACCAAAGAAAAATCTACTTGGAATTCAACTTCTATCAATTACCCCAAAGTCAGCACACGTGAAAAAGTTAGTGTTTACAGCTACGTTAAAAAATACATGAATCAGGGTGCAGCTGTGTGGCTTACTTCATTAAGCATCTGACTCTTGGTTTCGGCTCAGGTCATGATCTCAGGGTCATGAGATCAAGCCCCACATCAGGTTCTGCGTTCAGTACAGAGTCTGCTTGAGATTCTCACACTCTCCCTCTGCCCCACGCCTGCCCATGCAGGTGCGCACTCTCTCTCTCTAAAATAAAATCTTTAAAATAAGTAAATAAATACATAAGCTTATATGATATTTCTGGAATTAATCAGAGAACATTAATAATTTTATGGTGTTTTCAGTAAAAACAATGACCTCCGTATACACCTGTAACCCATAAACCCTTTGGCATTTTTATTTCTAGCACCACAAGATAATACTGTATTACCAGTTGATGTTGAATATTTTCATGACGTTGTTTAAGAAGTTCCTCTGTCCTCTGCAAGAGACCGAATTCAGCTTTAAATTCAGCTATTATTTGATGCTTCTTTTTGAACACTGTACTCTTGCTTCGAAGTTTACTGACGTATCGTTTGAACTGTAAAGAATACAACATATAACCTCATGAATAGAAAAGTCATTGCCAAATACATAGAACCTCAATGTATAAGAAAAATTTTTCCTGTCCAACATGGGTATCACAAGTATATAATAACAACTTAGTTTCATTAGAACACTTGGAAAGACTAACTGCTCAATTAAAATATTTTGTGTAGATTTAAATTTTTGGACCCATCTAAATATTGTAAATCCTAACTTAAAAGCTATTTGTTTTGGGCTTTACAAATAAGGATTTAAAAAAGCAGAAACTCAACCCTATGAAAGTAAAAAGGTTAAAGGAGGAGGAGGAGAAGAAGGAGGAGGAGGAAGAGAAAAATAAAAAGTAGGAAATCAACTCTGGCTGTGATCTTATCGTGATATCTTTTACATATTGTACTATTTTGGTAGCACTGCACCTCCTGAGAGTAGTACAGCCAACCAGAACAGTTAACACTTGTAGCTATTAGTTATCATTTAAGAAATGTACTGTGACTATATACACTAACAAGCATCTGAGACATTGGGATGAAACTCATCCCAAACCTTAAAAAGCTAAGAATATTCTAAATTAGTGTGAGCTTACAGTTGCTTAATTCAGCTATTTACCCACTAATGATATAAAGTTATAACTACTCTAGGGGCGCCTGGGTGGCTCAGTGGGTTAAGGCCTCTGCCTTCGGCTCAGGTCATGATCTCAGGGTCCTGGGATTGATTCCCGCATTGGGCTCTCTGCTCAGCAGGGAGTCTGCTTCCCTTCCTCTCTCTCTGCCCTGCCTCTCTGCCTACTTGTGATCTTTGTCAGTCAAATAAATAAATAAAATCTTAAAAAAAACAAGTTATAACTACTCTAATGGAAAGACCCCACTATTAACCAATACCAACTATAGTCTGGAAAAGCATATAAAATGAATAGGAATCAAAGGTATTCATTCGATAAACAGTGCTTACTAATTATTATGTACTAGGCACTGTGCCAGACACAGAAAATACAACTCTAAACAAGATACTCAGAAGTCCTGCCCTCACCAAGCTTAAGGAAATAGTGGCAAAAACAAACACTGAACTGATGTTTACAATCGTGGTGAACATTATGAAGAAGTAAAATGGTCCTGAGAATAAATAATAGAGGAGTTTAACTTGGGTTGGGAGGAAGACAGGAAAGGTGGGTTTTGGGATTTAGAGGAGGTGGATTATGGCAAGCTTCACAAAATAATTATGTAGAAGCCAAGACTGAAGAAGTAAGAGTGTGCTGGAGGAAGGAGGGAGAGGCAAAGAATAGCATTCCAGGTAGAGGAAACAGAAGGTGTAAAGATCCTGGCTCATTAGAAGTATTGCTTGATAGAAGAAGCAAATGCCAGAAGCAAATGTGAGAAATTTTATGGTATTTCTGAAACAGAACATAATACTTAAAAAAAAAAAAAAACCCTTCCTCTTATGTACCATTGTACTAGTAATTTTCAGATTTTTAAAACTACACAAAATAATTTTTCTTCCTGCTTTTCCTTTTATTAACTACATTAAAAAGAAAATTTCCAAGTAAGGATTTGGCCTATTATTTTTTAAAAGATTTTATTTATTTATTTGACAGGCAGAGAGGCAGACAGAGAGAGAGAGAGAGAGAAAGAGAGAGAGAGAGAGAGAAGCAGGCTTCCTGCTGAGCAGAGAGCTCGATCCCAGGACCCTGGGATCATGACCTGAGCCAAAGGCAGAGGCTTTAACCCACTGAGCCACCCAGGCTCCCCTGGCCTATTATTTTTAAGCACATTACTTCAAAACAAAGTAAGTTTCCATTTTACCTAATACGAGGTAATTTTTTGGAAATTTTTATTTTTATTTTTTTAAGATTTTATTTATTTATTTATTTTAGAGAGAGAAAGTGTGAGCAGGGTAAGGATAAAAGAAGGAGGGAGAGGGAGAAAGAGTCTCAAACAGACTCTGTGCTGAGCATGGAACCTGATGTGGGCGCTTGATCTCATGACCCCAAAATCATGACCTGAGACAAAATCAAGAGTCAGATGCTTAATGAACTAAGCCACCCAGACACCCCATTACTTTTATTATTTATAAAAATATTTATAACTCTTCTCAATTTAGCCTTTAAAAGGATTGGGTATTAAAAAGGCTAAGATGCGTGGTGCCTGGGTGGCTCAGTGGGTTGAAGCCTCTGCCTTCAGCTCAGGTCATGATCCCAGGGTCCTGGGATCCAGCCCCGCATCGGGCTCTCTGCTCAGCAGGGAGCCTGCTTCTGCCTCTCTCTCTACCTGCCTCTCTGCCTACTTATGATCTCTGTCTGTCAAATAAATAAAAAAAATAAAATCTAAAAAAAAAAAAAAAAAAAAAAGGCTAAGATGCTCAAAGAAATACCTTGGAGGGGAGTCTGGATGGTTCAATAGGTTAAGTGTCCAACTCCTGATTTTAGCTTAGTTCATGATCTCAGGGTCATGGGTTCAAGCGCCATGACAGGCTCTGTGCTGGGTGTGGAGACAGCTTAAGATTTTCTCTCTCAGGGGTGCCTGGGTGGCTCAGTCATTCAGCATATGCCTTCGGCTTTAGTCATGATCCCAGGGTCCTGGAATCGAGCCTCACGTCGGGCTCCCTGCTCAGTGGGGAGCCTGTTTTGCCCCCTTCCACTCCCCCCGCTTGTGTTCCCTCTCTCTCTGTGTCAAATAAATAAACAAAATCTTAAAAAAAAAAATATTTTCTCTCTCACTATCCCTCTGTCCCTCCCCCTCTAAGTAATAATAGTAAGGTAACTAACATATACCTGAAATTTTGGAAAACAGGAAAAATTCACTCAAAGCCACTATTCCAGTGCAAGTTCTACTACCATGTTGCTATTTTTCCTTCTAATTTTTAAGGCTAACCATAAGGCCAATAATTCTAAATTGTAAGGAAGTAAAATACGGAGCACAGCATTTCTAAAATTTAGTAGGAGATTTTTTTTTTCCCCCCCCGAGGAGGCAGAGAGGCAGGCAGAGAGAGAGGAAGAATCAGGTTCCTTGCTGAGCAGAGAGCCCGATGCGGGGCTCGATCCCAGGACCCTGGGATCATGACCTGAGCCGAAGGCAGAGGCTTTAACCCACTGAGCCACCCAGGCGCCCCGGAGATTTTTTTCCTTACAGACTTGATTGATTTTTCAGTACAAAGTCCTCAACAATAGTAAGATTAAAAATTCTTCACATAAAAATAACCATCTAATTCCTAGTTTAAATATCTTTTTAAAACTTGACTTAAACTTTGAAAGAAAAGAAGAAGCCACTGTGTTTTCATAGAAGGAGGTTCAAAATATTTTTCTACCCATGATCAACCTAATTTTAATAGTAAGAAATCCAGCCCACACAGAGCAAATTATCAGTGGCTAGATTACAGGAATAGTTTAAAAATTTAAGTCATACCAATGTACCTAGAGTCCAATAACCTGCAATTTTTCCTTTTAAAGAATAAATGTGTAAGCCTGACATAACCACAGACTCAGGATCCCTAGAGTAACTATATGTTCTATTAAAAGTGTCCTGGGCAAAGTGCCCAAAGTGAAATCAACCCTGTTCATCTGCTATCTTCAGTATTATCTAGGCCAATTTTTCCCTTTTTTATCTTGCTGTGCTCCAGAATTATTTTTAAAAGCTAAAAGCTATAAATATTTTTGGTGGAAGAACAAACCCACCAATTACTCAATATGCTCTATGATAATTGGTTACTATTTGACATTCACAGGACAAACTACCTAAGGGAAGGGTAGTTTCGGCTAGATTACTGATGGTTATATACATTTAAACAATAGGCGGCCATCAAAGTACTCTAAGGAATCCACTACTCCGGAAGAATTAGAGGAAAGAAAACACATTATCAAATGTTTTTCCTCCACTGGAAGTTTCTTCTCACAATCATTTGGATTTTAGATTATTTCTGAATTTTCAAGTTATTAAAGAAAGATGAATATATTGAAGCTAAAACATCAGAAACGTATTTTTTAAAAAAGATTTCTTATTTACTTATTTGACACACAAAGAGAGGCAGTGAGAGAGGGCACACAAACAGGGGGAGTGGGAGAGGGAGAAGCAGGTTTCCCACCGAACAGGGAGCCCGACGTGGGGCTTGATCCCAGGACCAAGCAAAAGGCAGATGCTTAATGAATGAGCCACTCAAAGCGCTCCCAGAAACATTTTTAGCAATTTCTATAGGACATACTTCAAGAAATGTTCAGAAGGAAATAAGGTTTTGATATATTTTGTCAAATTGTCCTTCAAAGGCTATTTATAGTGCTTTTAATAACTGTCAACTTGATAATTAAAATAGTATTTTACTTTTTATTTGCATTTCTTTATTAAGGAAATGCACTTTTTTGTCATGTTCATTATTCATCTGGGGAAATTTTTAAAAACGATTTGTCTATCTCTGGCCCATTTTTTTATTGGAGCTTTTAATTTCTCCTGTGGCTCTATAACAGGGATTCTCAAACTATTTGGTCTCAGGAACACTTTATGTATTTTTAGAATTATTAAAGCTCTCAAAGGGATTTTGTTGATGTAGACTGCTGCTTTGGCTAATCTGATGGAAAAGAATACAATTTCAACTAACGGACCCCTTACTTCATAACATATAAAAATCAATTCCAACTGAACTGCAGACTTAAATGTGAAAGACAAAACTAAATATCTTTTAGAATATAAGAAAATATCACCATACCTTTGAGATAGGAAAGGATTTCTTAAAGAAAACACAAAAAGCACCACTGAAAATAGATAATCAATAAACTTAACTTAGCTAAAATCAAGAACTTTTGTTCATCAAAATATATATTAAGAGATCAGGAATATAAATCAAAAGATGAAAAAAGAGCTTATTTGTAACACATTAGACCAATAAAGGATTTATATCCAAAATACATAAATTAAACCCATAAATCAATAAATGAAAGGCAAATAATCCAATAGAAAAATGGATATAAAAAAAAAAGAAAGAGGGGCGCCTGGGTGGCTCAGTGGGTTAAAGCCTCTGCCTTCGGCTCGGGTCATAGTCCCAGGGTCCTGGGATCGAACCCCGCATCGGGCTCTCTGCTTAGCGGGGAGCCTGCTTCCACTTTCTCTCTCTCTCTCTGCCTACTTGTGATCTCTGCCTGTCAAATAAATAATAAATAAAATCTTAAAAAAAAAAAGAAAGAAAAATGGATAAAATACTTGAGTAGTCACTTTAAGAGAAATCCAAGATGGCCAATAAGCATATTAAAAGATGCTCAGCCTCATTTGTAACCAGTAATACAAATTAAAACCACAGTAAAATACTATTTTAACATCCAGCCAATCGGCAAAAAGAAGTCCTTCAATACTAAGTGTTGGTGAAGATATGGAGGAAGTGGAACATCTGTATACCACTGGGAGTGGAGGATTTATGAACTTAAAAATTAACCATTTTGAAAAGTAAATATACATTAAATAATCCATATAGAGGGTCCCAAATCTAACCAACGAGTTACAGAAGAACAGAGTTTTTAAAAAAAGATTTTATTTATTTATTTGACAGAGAAAAAGAGAGAGTGTAAAAGCCGGGGAAGTGGCAGGCAGAGGGAGAGGCAGAAGCAGACTCCCCGATGAGCAGAAAGCCAAACTCAGGGCTCAATCCCAGGACCCTGGGATCATGACCTGAACTGAAAGAAGACACCCACCAACTAAGCTACCCAGGCACCCCCAGAATTTTTTTAAAGAGTAGAAATAATACAAGAAAAATTTTCCAGAACTGAAGGATATAAAATAAGATTCTAAACTGAAAGGACCAATAGAATTCCCAGCTCAATGAAAGATGAAAAGATTATTTAAGCCCATAACCTTAAAAATTTAGAAAATCAGAGGTATGAACTATGAGAGACTGTGGATTCTGAGAAACAAACAGGGTTTTGGAGGGGTTGGGTGAGCCTGGTGGTGGGTATTAAGGAGGGCATGTATTGCATGGAGGACTGGGTGTGGTGCATAAACAATGAATATTAGAACACTGGAAAATTAAATTAAATTGAAAGAAACAAAACAAAAGGGGGCTTTACTGTCAGGGGCAGAAGGGAAGGAAAGGAGGGGCCAGCAGTCAGGGCCAGGCAACTGGGCCACGGTCACAAGAGGTTTGGGTTTTATTTCATATTTCTCATTCAAAACGAACCAACTACTTGCCAAAAAAATTGCATGTCTTTCCTATTTTGTATCTGTGTATATGAGAAAGAATAAAGAACAGTGAGAAAGAATTAAAAAAAAAAAAAGAAAAAGAAAATCAGAGGTAAAGAGAGAATCCCAGAAGTTTTAAGAAGAGGTAAAATAACAATAATAACAACAAAAGGTTGCATTGAAGGACTAGAAATTAAAACAGCCTCAGACAGGGACGCCTGGGTGGCTCAGTGGGTTAAGCCGCTGCCTTCGGCTCAGGTCATGATCCCAGCATCCTGGGATCGAGTCCCACATCGGGCTCCTTGCTTGGCAGGGAGCCTGCTTCTCCCTCTGCCTCTGTCTGCCATTCTGTCTGCCTGTGCTCGCTCTCTCTCCCTCTCTCTCTGACAAATAAATAAAAAAAAATTAAAAAAAAAATCTGTTTAAAAAAAAAAAAAAACAGCCTCAGACAGCAACACTGAATACTTGAAGACTATAGAACAATGTCTTCAAAATTCTCAGGGAAAAAGATTTTCAACCAGAATTTATCACTCGGTCAAACTACCAATCATGTATGAAATGGAGAAAAGACAAGATGGAATTAAGACAGTTTTACCCAAGCAAGATTCTCAAAAATGTACCTTCCAAATCTCTCTTTTTCAGGTACATTCTCTATTACAACCAGGAAATAAACTAAGAAAGAGAAGACTTGGGAGATGTGGAAATCAATGGATCTAAAACAGGAAAATGGTTAAAAGAAATTTCCAGGATGATGAAATATGAAGCCCTAGGTTACAGTTTACAGCAAGCCTACAGTTCACAATAAGTCTAGATATAAATCTTCTGACAGGAACAGAAGAATGAGAGGGACTTCAAAGACTACACCTAAGGCTTATAAAATATAATTAATAGATTACTGTGTTTGAACATATGCCATGTTAAGATAAATTGTACAGTTCTGTCAGAAGGTCTGGAGCTTAGATGGTGATACATACATGAAAAAACTAACCAAACAAAAACAAAACAATGCGGTCAGTATTAATTTTTTTTAAAAGATTTTATTTATTTATTTGACAGATAGAGATCACAAGTAGGCAAAGAGAGAGAGAGAGGAGGAGGCAGGCTTCCCACCAAGAAGATAGCCCGACGTGGGGCTCGATCCCAGGACCCTGGGATCATGACCTGAGCCGAAGGCAGAGGCTTTAACCCACTGAGCCACCCAGGTGCCCCAGTAATAATTTTTTTAAAAGTGTACGAGAAAGGATATGTAATTATAGTATACTATGTGGCTCAGCTGTAAACTATATTTCTACAATTATCATAATGAATATAAAAAGTAATGATTTAACCAAAAATTGAAGTTACATTGGGAAGCTCTAACAAATGGAAGGATGGGTATGGAGGCAGACAGGTAATGGAAAGTGTAGGGCTAAATCCTCATTTCCTGTGGTAGTATATCCAAAAAAAAAAAAAAAATTAAGTTTCAGTGCAAACATGTTATTTAGAAATGCAGAAGTAAATACTACAAGAAACAAACAAAGGCATTAAGAGTGATTGCCTCAAGGAAGCATGACTTGGGAATGTGAAAGGGGATCATTATTTTCATTATAAGCTTTGTAGTACTGTTTTACTTTTCAAACTACATATTTGTATCAATCTAAAAAAAGTGTAATTAAATTAAAAATACAACCAACTTCAAAGAGAGCCCATCACCAAGAAAAACCTAACAACTGACAGATTTTATTTTGAATAGACTTTGAGTATTAAAAATTAAATTTACTCATAATTTCATGTTATAACAATTTATATGAGCAAAAAGTCACAAATAATTTCATTTAGAACTTAATCATTAACATTTTAGGAGTAGTACAACAAGGTCACAGAAGCAGTTCAGAGAGGTGTTAAGATCATGGAGTCAGAAAAATGTAATTTCAAATCCTGGCTCCACCACTTAAGGAGACCTTAGGCAATTACTGTTTTGTCTTTATATAACCAATTCAACTGAAATTTTAAAAAAAGGAGGTAACAATACTTATCTTAGAGTGATATGAAAATATATGTAAGGCAATTAACACAATGCCTAGTGTAGCATTCAATAAAAAGGAGCTATCATTATAATTAATTATGCCACAATGGTTTAATAAAATAAAGCAAATTCTTGACCTAAACATCTACTTATTAAGAACCATAATTGCCACCCTATAGTAGCCAATTTTTTTTTAAGATTTTATTTATTCATTTGACAGAGAGAGATCACAAGTAGGCAGAGAGGCAGGCAGAGAGAGAGAGGAGGAAGCAGGCTCCCTGCTGAGCAGAGAGCCCGATGCGGGGGCTCGATCCCAGGACCCTGAGATCATGACCTGAGCCGAAGGCAGAGGCTTAACCCACTGAGCCACCCAGGTGCCCCTATAGTAGTCAATTCTTCAAGATAATTTATTACAACGTAAAGAGCTTTTAGAACCTCTGAAGATCAAACCATATAATGTTACCATTAAAAAATGAATGATTATTTGTCTAAAATAAAACTGGTAGTTTTGAAATAAAATCTATAAAATATACTAAAATTCTATAAAAATCGAATAATGAATAGTGATTAATAATGTCTGTCATTCTGTCTGAATATAGTGAAGGGAGTACCTAGAAAATAAGAGATGATTACTGTTTCTTCTAAATAGTAAAGAAAGCAATGTCGAGTAATTAGACTAAGCAGAAAAGTAAAAATCTAGGTGTGATGGATGCTCCTGAGAACTAAAATAGAATAATTACTACTGCAAGCAATTACAAATCGATATACTCTCAGTACAACTAAAATTTTATATATATATAAATATATGTAAATATAACATATATAAATATATGTAAATATAACACATATACAAATATATGTAAATATAACATATATTTATATACGAACACATATAAATATATGTAAACATAACATATATTTATATATGCATATATATATGCATGTCAAGACTGGGAGAGAATTAAGAAATAAAAATAGCTGTTGTATAGGGCAGATAAAGAGTTATGAGTGAATTTTGGGGGACTTATTTTTTAAATACTTAATTTTAAAAATAAATTTTAAAATTAATTTTTAAATTTATTATTACTTTTAAATAAACATATAATGTATTTTTATCCCCAGGGGTACAGGTCTGTGAATCACCAGGTTTACACACTTCACAGCACTCACCATAGCACATACCCTCCCCAATGTTCATATCCCTAAAAATAATTTTTAAAGGAACTCTGGCTTAGGCAATAAACAACAAATTCTTGGAACATCAAGGAAAAGCTTTCTATAGTGCACTCTAGCAGGTTAATAAAGCAAATTTGTCATTACAGTGAACTACAAAGCTTGCCACTGTGCAGCAAGGTCCATTATAGCAACTATTACTAATCATTTGGACCAATATACATTTGTAACCTAAATCTGACATTTATGAAAGAAGAGTCATCACTTTAAATGCTGAGAGCAATAAGATTAAAGCTTTATAGAACTAGCTTCTAGCTTCAGGGCTAATTTTACAGATTTCTTTGTAATCAAAATGGAATTTGCCAGATGTTCTTTCTCTTTTTATCCATTTAATATCTTTTAGAACCTTTACTAGTAATGATCTAAATCTGGGCTAGCTTTTTAAATGGACAAGCAGCTTATTTCCTTAAGTATGTAACCATTTACAAATGCTTTTCAAGCTTATCTGGAACTCAAAAGCATTATTAGATTCCAGGCATCATTCTGGATATTTATGCGGAAATAAGCATCTCTTTGCTCCTGCTGCAAATTTTCCACCTCAGTATCTGGCATGAAAACTCTTTCCACAGTAACTAGCTGTGAGGACCTTACAAAACAACCATAAAATAAATACTTTATATTGTCAAGAACTACAAAAATCTGTTCTTTTGAAAAAGCACTATTTCCATTTTACAGGGAAGGAAACTCATAGAGAAATCAGTACAACCTACCAAATTTCAGCAAGTTGGAAAAACTGCACTAGAGTGAGAATTTATGTCCTCAAATCCTGTTAGTCCAATATGCATGCTATTTTCCATTTCTTAATTAAATCACATTTTTGTCAGTTACTTCATCAAATGATTTTTTAAGCATGGAAAACTACAGAAAAAGGCCCAAGAGAGTCAGGTGTCACATAAGATAACACCAACTGTCCAAGAGTAGCATGAATATGTCCAATGACCACGATTTTTTTCACCCATTTGTCAGTGTCTTCTATTCTGTCTGAATTTAGACTTGTAGAAAACCCAAAGAGGCTGTCTTTTCATGTTATGCTCCAATAAATCATTTGGAGTCCCTGAAGTCTGGCCTAAGATACTTGTTCTAAGGCAAAAAAAAAAAAAAAAAAAAAAAAAAGTTTCAAAGCAACCTTTGTTTTCTGTTAAAATGATAGTCTTTTCAAATGACCCATCATAATAGCGCCAACATAGACATGCATACAAATACTACTCTAATATTTTGCAAGCTGTATTAGGTTTTTAACTTTAAGTCAGAAAATTTGAGGGCACCTGGGTGGCCCAGTTGGTTAAGCATCTGACTCTTGATTTTGGCTCAGGTCCTGATCTCAGGGTCCAAAGATCAAGCCCCCTACTGGGCTCTACACTCGGTGAACCTGCTTGAGATTCTCTCCTTCCTCTGCCTCTGCCCCTCCCCTCTGTGCTCACCTGCACTCTCTCAAGTATGTAGATCTTTTTAAAAAATTTAAAATTAAATTAGAAAATTTTACCAATCCAAGCGTAAGCAATATAATTACCTATAAATGGTACTAGGTAGTTAATTCCTAATTCTTTTGCAAAAGTCTATAATAAGCAATATGATATATGCTGGTAGAAATGTCTTAAATGAAACTTGTGGCATAGGCACATCCATCTGTGAAACACAGTTAATCATACCATCCAAGGTCTCTGTGCTTCTATTATAAATCAAATTACCACCGCAAAGCTGTTACTATATTAGAGATAATGGATTTTTCAACTGCTGTCCAAGCATTTAACTGTCAAAAACGTTTTGCTATGAAAAGTTTTTAAATTTGGGGTTGCAACTGTGACATTACCTAGACTGCATGCATAATACACTGCTTCTATGACAGTGAATTGAGCCAAATTTATTTGATTCTGTTTTGTTCCATCTCTTGGGAAATTTTAGGGGCCTCGGGTCCTGCTATGAACTCTAAAGAGTGTAATATGATTTGAGAGGTTCTAAAAATATCACAGGTTTGCCTGGGCTCACTGAGAAGGGTGGATGATTCAATTACAAGTGTCAAAATTTGATTCCTAATTTTTCGGGATCTGACAGCTGCAACAAACCTTGCCAGGATTCCCTTATCTTCACTGTGCTTCTCTTTGAAGTATTTAAAGAAGATTTCATAATCTTTGCAATTTAGTTCTAGGATTTCTATCGGTAGCTGTAGAATGAACTGGTGGGATCTTTCTAAAGCTTCTTACAAACACTATTTGACCAAGCACATTTTCAAAGCAGTCGTAACTGCAAAACAGGGGAGCCTCTTATAATGGTTAGGGAACTAAACATAGTGGACTCTATACTCATACACCACCAACCAGGAGTGACCTTTCAATGCATGAAGTGCCAAGAGAACCTTAACCAGAGGTTCATGTGTTGC
Source organism: Mustela erminea (assembly GCF_009829155.1). Taxonomy (NCBI): domain Eukaryota; kingdom Metazoa; phylum Chordata; class Mammalia; order Carnivora; family Mustelidae; genus Mustela; species Mustela erminea. The sequence continues at coordinate 84,845,543 of NC_045626.1, forward strand.
TATAAAAAAGTTCAGACCCTGGGGCGCCTGGGTGGCTCAGTCAGTTGAGTGACTGCCTCTTGGTTTCGGATCAGGTCGTGGTCTCATGGGTGATGGGATCGAGCCCCGCATAAGGCTCCACGCTTGGGAGGGAGTCTACTTGAAATTTTCTCCCTCTGTCCCTCCCCCAGACACTCTAAAATATATAAATAAATCTTTAAAAAAAAAAAAAAAGCTCAGAACCAAAAGGCATGTATTTATTTGAACGACAACTCTAGGAAGGGTACTAGCACTGCATCATTAGGGCTGATTTTTTTGTTTGCCTTTTCAAATAATTAAAGCAGAGATTCAGAGATATCACGATGACTAAGATGGGAAAGATCAGCAGCTATGTGGGACTACTGCAAGAGAGAAAGACTCTCTTCTTTGCTCTTCCATTAAGAGAGAGAGTCATCACACTCAAATTGCCTCCTACGAAATAGCAAAATTTGTACTTACCAAAGTATTAACGGAGGCTAACAGATTAAATGGCAAATTTAGGTCTGTGGTCAGGTATCTAAAAACAACTTATCTGAGATAACTGGGTGGCTCAGTCAGTTAAGTATCTGCCTTCGGCTCAGGTCATGATCCCAGAGTCCTGGGATCAAATCCCGAATTGTGCTCCTTGCTCAGTGGGAAGCCTGCTTCTCCCTCTGCCTGCCACACATACTCTTCTCTCTCTCTCTCCCTCTTCCTAATAAATAAATAAAATCTTTTGGGCACCTGAGTGGCTCAGTGGGTAAAAGCCTCTGCCTTCGGCTCGGGTCATGATCCCAGGGCCCTGGGATCGAGCCCCAAGTCGGGCTCTCTGCTCAGCAGGGAGCCTGCTTCCTCCTCTCTCTCTGCCTGCCTCTCTGCCTACTTGTGATCTCTGTCTGTCAAATAAATAAATAAAATCCTTAAAAATAAATAAATAAATAAATAAATAAATAAAATCTTTTAAAATAAATAAATAAATAAATAAAATCTTTTAAAAATTACTGGGTGATGGACACTGGGGAGGGTATGTGCTATGGTTAGTGCTGTGAATTATAATAATACATTATTCAGAGGTACAGACCTGTACCTCTGAAACAAATAATACATTATATGTTAAGAAAAACATTTTATGGTTTGTCTCCCTCCCAATCTCATCTTGTTTCATTTATTCTTCTCCTACCCACTTAAGCCCCCATGTTGCATCACCACTTCCTCATATCAGGGAGATCATATGATAGTTGTCTCTCTCTGCGAATACTGTTATGCTGGAAATAAAAAATAAAATAAAATAAAATATAAAAAAAAAAAAGAAAAACATTTTAAAATAACAAATAAAAATAACTTTATAGAATGAAAAATACAACTACAGTTAAGACAACGAGTTAATATAAATAATTTTTCCTATCAACTGAAGCCTACAAAGAAGTGCCAAGACATTTTTAATATTATCACTTTCCTGATGAAAACATACATATACCTAGATTACATTATATACTTTCAGATTTCCACACATTTACTAAGTGCCTGTTACATGCCGGCTATTAAGTAAATGATGGTGAACAAGAGATAAGCCCCTGCCACCGTGGAGCTTACTGCTTTCTTAGGGGAAGCAGAAACTGAACAAGTGATCTTAAGGGTGTTAAATGTTAAAACACACAGGAACAGAGTGCTATGGGAGTACATTTCAGGGTCATGGGGTGAGCTGGGGAAACAATAACAGGGCATCATTCTGGAAGACATGCTCCTTAGTTAAGTTCATCACATTATCTTAAAAAAAAAATCATACTGAGGGGCGCCTGGGTGGCTCAGTGGGTTAAGCTTCTGCCTTCGGCTCAGGTCATGATCCTAGGGTCCTGGGATCGAGCCCCACATAGGGCTCTCTGCTCAGTGGGAAGCCTACTTCCCCCCCGCTCACTCTCTACTTGTGATCTCTGTCTGTCAAATAAATAAATAAAAATCTTTAAAAAAATCATACTGACTATAGCAACCTTTTAACAACTCAGAGTCAAATGTATAACCATTAATTATTATAGTTTGCTATAATTCTGTTTTTCTGTCTCTCCTCACACTGAAACCTCCATAAAGTTAGATAATTCTATGCAAACATTTCAAAAGCACTCCAAATTATGGAAAACTAAGGTCACTTATTTTAATACTTAAAATCCTGTCCAAATAATTCAAGTTATTATAACTTAGAATAACAGCAATAATTTGTATTTTGAAAGTCCTAAGAGAAAACCACATGAGGATTCTAACTTAGGAGGGAAATTTTGGGGTTATATGGTAATTCTGGGTTTGACTTTCGAAGAATTGTCATTCTGCTTTCCACAGCAGTTACACCACTTTATAGGCAAGGAACCTGGGTACAGAGCAGTTGGGTACTACGTTGAGGCTGAAGAGCTGACAGGTGGCCAAGCAGAGCTCTCCACACAGGTGTTCTGGCTCCAGAGCTGATTCTTTTAACCTCTATAGAATTCTCTTAACCTCCTCATTTACTGACATGGAAAAATCTCCAAGGCATTTTATTAAAAACAAGTTGTACAATACACCCAGTACAAAACTATTTATATTTTTAAAAACCCACAAAAGAGTATTATCCAGGTTTATCTTTAGAGAAAAGACTGAAAGGATACACAAAACTGGAAGCAGTAGTTTCTCTCTGGTAAAGGGACTGAAGGACTTGGCAGGTAGTCAAGGAAGACTTTTACTTTATCTGTGTTGTTTGATTTTCATACTATAAGAATGTATTCAAGTATTACTTGTATAAACAGATTTTTTAAGATTAAAAAAGTTACAAAACATTGATCCAGTCCAATCTTTTTTTCTACTAAATGCACACTTCTAAAATGTCCCTCATCCAGCTTCTGTCATAATATATATTTTTAAAGACTTTATCTATTTATTTGACAGAGATCACAAGTAGGCAGAAAGGCAGGCAGGTGTGTGTGGGGGGTGGGGACCCAGGCTCCCTGCTGAGCAGAGAGCCCGACGTGGGACTCGATCCCAGGACCCTGGGATCATGACCTGAGTGGAAGGCAGAGGCCCAACCCACTGAGCCACCCAGGCACCCCTGTCATAATATTTTTAATAAGTTTTTTAAAAATCTATTTATTTGACAGACAGAGATCACAAGTAGGCAGAGAGGCAAGGGGGTTGGAGGACCCTGGGATCATGACCTGAGCCGAAGACAGAGGCCTTAACCCACTGAGCCACCCAGGTGCCCCCGTCATAATATTTTAAACAGGGGAGCACTCTTTTTTACCAGCAGCAGCCTGCTTCACCACTGAAGAAAGCTTAAGTTGTAGAACTTTTTCCTTATAGTCAATCAAATATTTTTCTCACCACTAGTCCTAATTCTGCCTCTGTCAAACAAACAAGAAGCATACTAATCCATCTGTGTCAGGGATCCCCAAGACCATCCCTAGGTTCAGTAATTTGCTAAGAGGACTCACAGAACTCAGCATGTAGTCATACTCTTGGCAATGCTTTATTACAGTGAAAACATACAAGCAAAACCAGCAAAGGGAAAAGGCACAGGGGTTGAAATCCAGAGGAAACCAGGGGCAAGCTTCCACGAGTCTTCTCCCTTAATTCCTCCAGCAATGAGTTATAACGCTATGTGTGAAATGCTGCCAACCAGGTAAATTCATTAGAGACTCAGCACCCAGACATTTGGTTGGTCACGGAGGCATACTCTCTGCCCAGCCCTTACCAAAAGTCCAAGGTCTGGGAAGCAAAGCAGGTGTTCAACATAAACCACATTCTTTGTATACACAGTTAAGACAGAGTGAGCAATTCTTTTCAGGGAATGGTGGGAATCTTTCTAAATTCCAAGTTCCTAGATGCTAGCCAAGGGCCAACTTTGCAAACAAGATTTTCTAAGAATAGCAGTTTTAGGTCTGAACCTTAATAAACTCTTTTTTATGCACACAATCCTCTCCATAAACCCTTTGAAATTTAAATGCAATTCTATTATGCCTTTTTTTGTTCTCAGTCAATTCTTTCTATGAAAATTGCCAGATTTTTCATGCATTTTGGTCACCTTCAACGGGACTCTGCCTTGACTATGTCCTTCTTAAAACATAAAAATGTAAAATAGTATTCCAGGCATAATTTCACCATAAATAGGATATTACATTTTTATTAGTGGAATATAATAATTTGTTTTCTAATGCTGCATTACTCATGGGTGGTGTGTTGAGGTGACAGGCAAAACTCAAATTCTACAACATTGTGTTCATTATCCTGTTAATGGCATTTTGTTTGTTTCAGCACAATGCTCCTGCCTCCCAAGATGACTTTGAACCCTAATTCTATCAACTCTCTCAGGCTGACTATTCCTTCTAGCCTCCTGGCATGTGAAAATTAAGGGTTCTGGAGAGAGACCACCTCAATTCAAATCATGATACTACTATTTACTAGCCATGTGATCTTGGGTAAGTTAGCCAAATCCTCTGTGTGCCTCAATTCCCATATCTGTAAAATCTAGGAATGATGATCATAACTATCTCTTAGAGTTGTTCAATGAAATAAACGATAACATATATAATAAGCCTAGGATGTTGTCTGGCACATTGTAACTGCCTAATAACCATTAACAATTAATCTTAAAATTATTGATAAGAATAATAAATAGGTTGGTATCAAGGACAAAGCTCCATGGCAATTTTGGGTAACTTCTCTCACATACGAGAGCATTCAAAATTCTTTGAGAATATCATTCAAAATTCTTTTGAGAATATCGATTCAGCTAGATTTGTACTTGGATTTTTAATTAATTAATTAATTAATTAATTTGACAGAGAGAGAGAGAACAAGCCGGGGGAGCAGCAGAGGGAGAGGGAGAGGGAGAAGCAGGCTTCCCCCTGAGCAGGAAGCCCAATGTGGGGCTCAATCCTGGGCTCGATTCCAAAACCCTGGGATCATGACCTGAGCCAAAGGCTCAGTCACTTAACTGACTAAGCCACCCAGGCATCCCTATACTTATTACATACTAAAATCCAATATAAAAAACCTCAAGATATAAAAGACATTCATTATCATCAATTTTTAGTTATGTTAAGAGCCTAGAGTCTCTAAATTTAACCTTCTTATCACCTACCAAATACTGTGTGAAGAGAAAGAAATCAAGATAGACTAGACTGGTAAGAAAACCTTTACCACTGAGAAGATAATTTCAACAGTTCTAGAAATTCCTACCCATGTCAGAAGTCTGGCACAATAAGAGATAAACACATTCCCGTCCTACTGCTGTAATTAAGCAAGGCAATACAATGAAAATGAAATGTTCAAATGATAACCAAAGTATAATGAAAAAGAAGAGCATTTTTAGACACTTCATCTTTTATTAATAAGAAACATCCAGGGAATAATAATGAAAAAGTCTAGGGAGGAACAAATGCCTGTAGCACTTGTCATCTGCAAACAGAAGAGCTAAAATTCTCAGACGAAATGTAACATCTGGAATATTAACTTTAATGGTAGTAGGAAGCATCAAAATGCATACTTCAATACCCAACTTTAAAAACTGCTAGCTGACCTCTAAAAAGAAAACAACAAAGGAATATAAATTACTATATGTATAGCATTTGTCACATTTATCCTTATTAACATAGTAACATTCCTAAATTTTTCCAAGAAAAAATTAATCAAATAACCACATATGGGTAATCAAGGAATGAAGGTTTACATCCAAACAAATGACTGTCATACAGCTTCTAGCAAGCTAACAGTTAGTGACTGTCAGACCTGAGTTCAAATCCTTACTCGGCAACTCAATAACTGTGTGACGTTAGGCAAGTTACCTAAATTTCTCTAAGCCTATTTCCCCAATCACGATATGGAGATAATTTTTTCCTCACAGGTGTTTTTGAGAGGCTGAATTAGGATATATTGCATATGCATTTTATTGTGGTTAAACACACATAGTATGAAATTTACCCTTTCAACCATTTTTAAGTGTACAGTTCTATGGCATTAAATGTATTCACATCATTGCGCAACCATCATCAAGGATATGTTTTTAAATTTTTTTTTTTTAAGATTTTATTTATTTATCAGAGAGAGAGGTGGGGAGAGAGTAAGCACAGGCAGACGGAGTGGCAGGCAGAGGCAGAGGGAGAAGAAGGCTCCCCGCTGAGCAAGGAGCCCGACGTGGGACTCGATCCCAGGACGCCGGGATCACGACCCGAGCCGAAGGCAGCTGCCTAACCAACTGAGCCACCCAGGCGTCCCAAGGATATGTTTTTAAAGATGGAGCACACAGTAACTGCTCAGTGAATAGCAGCTAAAATGACTCTCATTAGTGTTATCGCATTCTGTGTCTGTGCAAATTATTTATCCATTAAAAAAAACCTATTTCATATTTACTTCTATTGTACCCATTTTAGGAAATACCAATTTCAAGTTTTAAGCTGTAAACCATATTCTTAGCTTTCAAATTCTTCATTCATGTGACTGACAAAAATATAAAAATATCAAGAGCTAACAACTACTGAACACTCAGCATGTGCTCGTGCTATTCTATGCATTTCTCAGGTATTAACTCATTTAATCTGTACAATAATAATTCTAGGAGGTATACAGTGATAACAGTCACATTTTACAGCTGAGTACAAAGAGGTTACGGAAGCTGCCCAAGGTTAGCCATCTGGTAAGATGACAAGGCCAAGGTTTGCACCCAAACAACCAAATTCTAGAGCCCATGCCCTTAATCATTCCACTATACCACCTTGCACACATGTAGTAACATGAGGCTCATAGGAATGGTGACTTTCAGATGCCAGATGTTACATGTTGACTGAGCCTTCCAGTTTCCTGGAAGCTTTGACATCCATTATTTCATGTGTTCCTCATAATGACAATAAAGAGCAACCACCCCATTTTATAGATGGAGAACTGATTTGCTCAAGGTCAAATAGGAACATGTGAGAAAAACCTGGATCCCAGGCTGGCCACTTATTACCTATAAGTGCATCTATAATCTCCTTGAGCTTCACTCAATTGTAAAATGTAAATAACAATAACAAGAATATAAGAAGTAAACAAGTGTTTGCAAAGCATCTAGCACAGAGCCTCGTATAAAAAGTGCTCAATTAATGTAGGCCTCCCCTCTTCCTCATTCTCCTATCCGTGCCTCCTGGTATAGTTATTCTTTCTAAATGCCATGCTACTACTCGATACCCTCTCACCAACTGTGTTAACAGATGGGTGGCAAGAAACATGATTTTTTGGTGATCACCATGTGATACCAAATGAAACCTCACTGAAGTCCAGCTATATTATATAATTTTAAGTATAACAAACTTCCTCCCTTTTGTCCATATGGTCTATCACTTCATCAAAGTAGAAAATAAAACTGGTCTACCAAGATTTGTTCTTTACAAAATTATGCTTAATGTTCCCCAATACCTTCTGTTCTTTTAGGTAACTGCCAAGTGATTTACTTGGTTTGTTCTAGTTTCTGACCAGATATTGTTTAAAAACCAAGTTGACCTTATCATTGCCAAAGTTCTCTTTTTCCCCTTAAAAAAAAAAAAAAAAGCAAGCTTTTTCTGTCATCAGACTCTTCTCCTATTCACTATAATTGATCAAAACTAAAACCTAATAGGATGGCACTATGTTCTTTCCCCTCACATTTGCATAGAAGGAATATCTAATGCTGAATTTATAAGCACTATTCTTGCCAAATGTGGCCACGGTAATCAGTATTTCTTGTCAGTTGGGCAGCATTTTCTTTTTTTTTTTTTTTTTTTTTTAAAGATTTTATTTATTTATTTGACAGAGAGAGGTCACAAGTAGGCAGAGAGGCAGGCAGAGAGAGAGGAAGGGAAGCAGGCCCCTGCTGAGCAGAGAGCCCGATGCGGGGCTCGATCCCAGGACCCTGAGATCATGACCTGAGCCGAAGGCAGCGGCTTAACCCACTGAGCCACCCAGGTGCCCTGGGCAGCATTTTCTTAAGAAAAGACAAAAATGGTAGGAGGTAGCATGGTCTCTTATAAAACAAAATTACTGCATAATTAACCTCTACCCACCCCACCCCAGATTGCAAGGATGTCATGAAGCACACCCTGTTGGCTTCCAAGTAACATTTAAAATATTCCCATCTCCTAAAGCAATCTGGAAGCGGATGTTAAAAGCCAAAGGAATTTTTCAGTCACGTGCTTACTGCTGAAATCTACTACTCTGCAGAAAGCTAACAGCCTACTGGGAGGCAACAATCAGAAACACCACAGAGAAAAGTGGTACCCTGGGAACAACTCAAGACTTGTGTGTGGCCAGTGAAGGTCCACTGCCAATTTTGTAACAGTATGAATTTGGTAACTGTTCAAAACCAAAAATGAAGTCTGAATGTGAGCAGCTTTTGGAAGTAGCTTTTGCTGAGGCCTAATAGCTAAGTAGCTAATATAAAATAAAAGAGCTGTAAGAAGTGGTAAAATACAGGCAAGGATTAGGAATTAAAATAACACCTATCAATTGATTCACTTAAAAGAAAAAAGCACTGTGCTAAAGACATTTTGCTTCATTTATTCATTCTTTCTTGAGCTAATTTTATGAAAATGAGATGGGGGTTATATTTTTGGTGCTTAAGTTTAGCCATATATATGATAACAATCATGTTGTGACATGTTACTTGTCCCACTAATCTCACCACTCTGTCAGAAGGATAAAGGAAATAACAGCTGTTAAAACATTGTTCAAAAATTAAAGTATATAGCAACACAAGACAGAGTTGTATTTTTAAAATTTACAAGCATCTACAATGAAGTCATTTAAATGGTACAAGTCCCGGGGCAAAGTAACTTAGTGATATTTTCTCAGCCCTTTCTGGAATGTTTATCAACGAATAAGAATTTTTGTCTTATCTGTTAGTTCCTACTCACTTTGCTTTACTTTTATAACTTAATATTTATAATTAATAAGTCCAATATAAGTTTGGTTAATTAAAGAGTAAAAATCTGGAACATTATCTCACAAAGTCATTAAGATCTTTGTCATTCTAAGCAAGAATATCTTAATATTATTGCAAAGACTTTTTAGTTTTAAATAAGGGGTTTTATAAAATAAAATTAACTTTCCATTACTGATATTCAAGCCAAAAAAGTAAAAACATGAATGTTTTCAAAAACAATACTCATATCCTTGTCCCATTAGATACCTCAACTTACTTCATCTCCCTTCAAAACTTCGGTGCCATCAAATTCACGGGTCTGATTTGTCTTCACTGACACCTCTCTCTCTAGGTTGGCCAACTTCTCCTTTGCTTCCTGAAGTTCCTCAGCTTTGGCTTCTTTTTTACGAGAAATAATGGATGCCTAATTGAGCATTAAAAATGAACATAAAATTAGACATACTATCCACTTCCTATTATCCTGTGAAATTATCAATTTTTTAGATTTTATCAAGCTAAATTTTCAATATTAGGTTGGCTTCTCCTAACCAATACCCTTTGCCCTACTACCTATCATCACCAGTTATCTTTTTAATATGAATATGCAATGTATACTAAATATCAAGCCCAAAACATTCGGAAGATAAAAGCCCTGAAAATACAGGCTATATCAGCAGCAAAACAAAATACATTAGAAATAAAAATATTAAAATATTGTCAAGTAACACTCAAATGTTAATGAAGATACTTTCTAGGTACATAAATAGAAGCTTTTCTTAAGTCTTTTATTTTTCTGCATGGTAGGTTCCATTTTACTGAAAGAAAACAAGAATGTTTTATTCTCAAAACTACAACACAAATTATCTTACCTAAATTCAATATCCATACTTTGAAAATGAAATGTTAAAACATCGATTATATTTGGGGCATTCTAATAAATAAAGTGCAGATTTAAAATCAAACATGTGACTCATCAGAATTAGGCAAATGTTTACACAATCCAGATGGCTGTTCTTAGCCATGAATGCAGTACTTTATATTACTAAGCCACTCTTGGGGGATTTCCTTAAGTGAACCATGGCTGTACTAGTTTAAGAAAAACATTAGCCAAACTGTCCTCTTAAGTGAAATAGTACAAATATTTTCTTGACACAAATCTGACAGGGGAGGGGAAATCTCTAATGCAAACCCTTTAAACAAGTCTATTTTCTCTGTTTAAAAAATGAAAGACAGGGGCGCCTGGGTGGCTCAGTTCGTTGGGGCCTCTGCATTCAGCTCGGGTCGTGGTTCTGGGATCCTGTGATCGAGCCCTGCATCAGGCTCTCTGCTCTGCGGGGAGCATGCTTCCCCCTCCCTTGCCTGCCTCTCTGCCTGCCTACTTATGATCTCTGTCAAATAAATAAAATATTTTTTTAAAAAATGAAAGACAGATGATGAAGGAATGTTTCTCTCTATAGAGTTTGTTTCTCTCTATTCCAGCCAAAAAAAGAGAGAGAGAGAAGGAATGATAAGAGTACCAGAACCAGAGAGGAATCAATGGTATACTTCCTTAGCATAATAAAAAATAAGTATAAAACTCAGTCCAAACCAGGATCTTATTTAACAGAGAAACTAAATCTGAAATAAGATAAAAATGCCCACTAACTTCACTATAATTTAATATTGTGTTGAAGGTATTTGTTCATACCATTAGACTAGAGAAAGCAATGTGAAGCATAAGAATTTGACAGGAAAAGTTGGAATTTTCATTGTATATGATTATAAACCTAAAACACCCAAGAGAATCTATGGGAAAACTACAGTAAAGAAATCAATAGCACTTACAGACAAATGAGGAAGAAGACATAAGGAAAGAAAAGCCCTCAATTATAAGAGCAAAAAATAAAATATGTAAGCAAGAGAAGTCCAAAACTTTGAGGGAAAACAAACACTCAAACAAACCAAAAAATAAACTTTAACAAATGGAAACACATAACATGTTCTTAGATGGGAAGACTCAGATATCATAAAGATGTAAGTTCCGAGGTACAAACCCAACAATTAAAAAATTAATTTTTTCAAGAGCTGGATAAGTGGATAAGAAAGCTTATTGAAAAAACGTACAAATAAGAATTGTAAAAAAAAAAAATACCCTGAAAAAATACAGCAACTGGGGGTGCCTGGGTGGCTCAGTGGGTTAAGCCTCTGCCTTCGGCTCAGGTCATGATCTTGGGGTCCAGGGACTGAGCCCCGCATCAGGCTCTCTGCTCAGTAGGTAACCAGCTTTCCCCTCTCTCTCTGCCTGCCTCTCTGCCTACTTGTGATCTCTCTGTCAAAAAAATAAATAAAATCTTAAAAAAAAAAAAAAAGTACAGCAACTGGAGGTGAAGGTGACTACTTTTATCAGTTATTTGAACTAGATTATAAAGCTCCTGTAAATAAGTTTATATGAGTACCTGAACAGACAGGTCAATGGAAAAACAGAAAATATAGAAATACATCCAATAGCATTTTTATTTATTTTATTTTTTTATTTTTTATTTTTTTTAAAGATTTTATTTATTTGACAGAGAGATCACAAGCAGGCAGAGAGGCAGACAGAGAGAGGGGAGAAGCAGGCTCCCCGCTGAGCAGAGAGCCCGATGTGGGGCTCGATCCCAGGACCCTGAGATCATGACCTGAGCCGAAGGCAGTGGCTCAACCCACTGAGCCACTCAGGCGCCCCCCAATAGCATTTTTAAATTAGAATCTCAAATCCATAGGGGAAAAAGTGGACTTTTTATTAACTGGTATTAGGACAATTGGGTAATTGGATAGCTATATAAAATAAATAGCATAACTAGAAAAAAAATTCTAAATAGATCAGAGATTTAAATTAAAAAAAATTAAACAGAGAAGTCCAAAAAAGAAAACTTGGGCAAATTTCTCTATAACTTACAAGAGGAGAAAGTATTCCTAAATATGTCTCAAAACCTGAAATAATAAAAGAAAAAAACTATTAAATCTGATTTCATAAAAATAAAGTAAATTTGATTTTTCATAAAAATAAAGAACTTTTTGGGGCGCCTGGGTGGCTCAGTGGGTTTGGCTCAGGTCATGATCTCAGAGGTCCTGGGATCGAGCCCCAAATCGGGCTTTCGGCTCAGCAGGGAGCCTGCATCCTCCTCTCTCTCTGCCTGCCTCTCTGCCTGCTTGTCATCTCTCTCTGTCAAATAAATAAATAAAATCTTTAAAAAAATAAAAAAAGAACTTTTCCATGGTGATGTAACATTGTAAACAAAGTAAGAAGGCAGGGCGCCTGGGTTGTTCAGTAGGTTAAGTGGCTGCTTACGGCTCAAGCCATGATCCCAGGGTCCTGGGATCGAGTCCCGCATCAGGCTCCCTGCTCAGTGAAAAGCCTGCTTCTCCGTCTCCCTCTGCCTACTGCTCTGCCTGCTGCTCTGCTTACTTGTGCTCTCTGTCAAATAAATAAAATCTTTAAACAAAAAACAAAAGTAAAAAGGCAAATACCAAACTGGGGGAAAATGTTAGAATTATAAGCCAGACAAAGAGCAAATATTTTTTTCTTCTTCTTCTTCTTCTTCTTCTTCTTTTTCTTTTTTTTAAAGTTGGTTCCACACCCAGCACAGAGCCCAACATGGGGCTTGAACTCACGACCCTGAGATCAAGACCTGAGTTGAGATTAAGAGTCGGATGCTTAACTGACTGAGCTGCCCAGGCGCTCCAAAGGTAATTATTTCTAATATATAAAGAAAAAAAGGCCAACAGCTCTCAAGAAAAATGAGGATATAGACATGACGGGGCAATTCACAGAAAAAGAAATTAAGATGACTGTTACTCTTGTGAGAAGATGCTCAACCTTGTTTACAATAAGATAAGCAAAAATTAAAACTATCACAGGATATGATTTCTCACCTACAAGGATGGTAAAACTCTAAAAGTTCAACAACATACTCTACAGGGAGGCAGTGAGGGAACAGGCACTCTCCCACACTGAGGTGGGAACATGAAATGCTATAACCTCTATGGAGAGGAATCTGGCAATATCTATCAAATGTACCTAGTACTCTCAACTCTGGGACTACATCCTGAAAGTAACACTGGCAAAAATACACCAAGACATAAACAAAAAGCTGCTTACTGAATCATGATTTGTAATAGCAAAAGAATGGCAACAACCCAAATGTCTAACTGTGATTGTCTGCACGAACTGTGGTATAAGCACTCCGTGGGGACTGTGAACAGGAATAAGCATACCAACTACGATGGCTATAGTTAAAAAAAAAAAAGAAGAACAACAACTAGAAGACGACAAAAAACCAACAGATAATAAGAAGTGTTGGCAAGGATGTGGAAAAATCAAAACCTTTCTACACTATTGGTTGGACTGGTTTGGAAAGAGTCTGACATTTGCTCAAAATGTCAAACACAGGATTATCATACGAAACAGCAATTCCACTCCTGGGAATATACTCAAGAGAAAAGATATTTTCACATAGCACTCGTATAAAAATGTTCAGAGCAGCATTATTTGTAACAGTCAAAAAGTAGAAATAACCCAAACACCCCTCAACTGATGAATGGATAAACAAGATATGATCTATCCATACAATGGAATATTATTCAATAACAAAAAGAATGAAGTTCCTACTCACACTACAACATGGGTGAACTTTAAGAACTATGCTAAGTGGGGGCGCCTGGGTGGCTCAGTTGGTTAGGCAACCGCCTTTGGCTCGGGTCACGGTCCCGGAGTCCCGGATCGAGTCCCGCATCGGGCTCCCAGCTCCATGGGGAGTCTGCTTTTCCCTCTGACCTTCTCGCCTCTCATGCTCTCTCTCACTGTCTCTCTCTCAAATAAATAAATAAATATCTTAAAAAAAAAAAAACTATGCTAAGTGAAAGACACCAGCACAAAGGACCACATATTGTATGATTCCATTTGTATGAAGTGTCCATGATAGGCAATGCTATAGAGACAGCTTGGTTGCCTAGGGTTGGGAAGGAAATGCAAAGTGACTGCTAATGGGTAAAGGGTTTCTTTTTGAGCTGATAAAAATGTTCTAAAATTGATGTAGTGATGGTTCCACAACTCTAAATATACTAAAAGTCACTGAATTGTGCATTTTATATAGGTGAATTGTATGGTATGTGAATTGTACCTCAATAAAGTTGTTTTAAAAAAAAGGAATAAAGATTATTTTACTATTCACCAGCATGTATCATTAAGAATTTTGAAAAGTGGGGTGCGCCGGGTGGTTCAGTTGGGTAAGCATCTGCCTTCAGTTCAGGTCATAATCCCAGGGTCCTGAGATCAAGCCCACCCACATCGGGCTCCTTGCTCAGAAGGGAGCCCACTTCTTTCCTGCCTGCTACTCCCCTGTTTATGCTTGCTCTCTCCCTCTCTCTCTCTCTGCCAAATAAGTAAATAAAATCTTAAAAAAAATTTTTTTAAAAAGCATGGAAAATAAAAGTGTGTATAATATACTCTTCTTCTCTAAGAAGCAAGTTATATGAGTCTATGTAATATACTATTATTTTTAATGGAGTAATAAAGTATATAATTTTTTAAAAATTACCTATAAGGGAAGGAAAGATTATGGTGGATAGCATCGGAGTAGATGCTAGAAACTTCTTTGAGTATTTCTTGTTTTTTAGATTTGACTTGGAATCATGTAAATATTTTAAATAATTATAAAATAAATTATTCCCCAAAAAAGTAATCCCTAGGGGTGCCTGGGTGGCTCAGTTGGTTAATTGGCCAACTCTGGATTTCAGCTCAGGTCATGATCTTGGGGTCCTGGGATGCAGCCCTGCGTTGAGCTCTTTACTCAGTGGGGAATCTCCTTGAGGATTCCTTCTCTCCCTTTCCCTCTGCCCCTTCCTACTCACGTGTGGGTTCTCTCTCTCTAAAATAAATAAATAAATTTTTAAAAAGTAATCTCTAAAAATAAACATATATATGTATCCAGTTTAATTTATGGCATAACCATATAGAAGAACTATTCTAAGCGACTTTAAAACAGTAATTTGTCTATCCCTAGTGGGATATATCCTAAGGACAAAACAAATTGAAAAATAATTTTCAGCAGCGATCATATTTTTGGTGGCAGTATTATTGCTTTTATTTTGAAACATTGTGTGTAAAGTGTGGATTAAAGCAAATAATGGAGAGGCGCCTGGGTGGCTCAGTGGGTTAAAGCCTCTGCCTTTGGCTCAGGTCATGATCCCAGGGTCCTGGGATTGAGCCCCGCATCAGGTTCTCTGTTCAGCAGGGAGTCTGCTTCTCCCTCTCTCTGCCTGTCTCTCTGCCTACTTCTGATCTCTGTCTGTCAAATAAATAAATAAAATTAAAGAAAAAAAAGCAAGTAATGGATTAAATTATGTTCATGTTACTGAGAACCAGAATTTCCCATGTGGGATAAGGAGAAAGATGAGACTGATAAGGCTAAGTAGAAGCCCAGAAGCCTTGAATCTGACCTGGAAGGGTAAGTATGAACTCATGGTGTACATTAGGAAGGAAGAAAAAAACTACCTCTTAGCTTTGTCCACTAAAAAGATCTAAAAATAATGACCACCCAGGAGCAATGGGAAGTCCTAATACCCAGATTTCAGTCTCTAAATATTATTTTCTACTAAAGCAAATCAGACTCATAGAAGAAAGTCTAATTCTAAGCCTAGGATAGGAAATATAAAAAATGAGCACAGAAATATCTTAATCATACCAGAAAGCAAAGACATTATCAAAGACAAATAGAATCTTTTTTTTTTTTTTTTTTTTTTTTGACAGAGATCACAAGTAGACAGAGAAGCAGGCGGGGGGTGGGGGGGAAAGCAGGCTCCCCGCCAAGCAGAGAGCCCAATGCAGGGCTTGATCCCAGGACCCTAAGATCACGACCTGAGCTGAAGGCAGAGGCTTTAACCCACTGAGCCACCCAGGTGCCTGACAAATAGAATCTTAAAAAGGAATCAGAAGTTACTTGAAAAGCCTCATAGTGGCCAAAAATGGGACAATTTGAGCATCATTAAGGAAAATGTCTTAAACTTACCAAATATAATTATATCAATGATTCATAATGACATTAAGTAAATAAGCAACTAAAAAAATGAAAAACTATCTTAATTGATGGAGAATGAAAATGACTTGGAGGAAACCAATTCTCTTTGAAAACTGTTAAAGAATCAAGTATGTAGCTTGTCTTTCCTAAATGAACTATAGTTCAGTTTAATCAAAATGTTGATGAGAGGTTTCTTTTATAGAGGCAATCCTGCTGATAAACAAAGAAGGAATCAATGGTATCAACAGGACACTATTAAAGGATAAACAAGTTTCTTCAAATAAATTAACTGCAAGAAAACTATTAAATAGATAAATAAGTGGCAAAGAGAAGCTACGAATTAAAAGATACTTAAACATATCAATGAAATGCAGTGTGTGAATCCTGTAAGGATCCCAATTAAAACAAAGGAACAAAAGAAGGAAGGAAGGAAGGAAGGATAGGAACAGAGGAAGGAAGGAAGGAAGGAAGAAAATCCAGGAAATATGAACACTGGATATTTGCCAATATCAAGGAATTATGACATTTTTCAGATGTGGTATGCTATTAAGATTTTTAAGACTTTATTTTTTAGACATACATTCTGAAATATTTATAGATGAAATGATATAAAGTCTAAGAATTGCTTTAAAAAAACTAGATTACTATTATTGGTCTGGGGTATAGTGAAACAAGAATGGCCATGATTGTTATAGCCTGGGACGCAGGGTTTACTGAACTATTTTCTCTACCTTTGTATACAGTTTAAATTCTCCAGTATAAAAAGGTTTTTAAAAATTTCAGCATCTAAAAAAGAAAATTTAGTATCTGTGAAAAATGTTACAGAATGCTCATCACACGAAACTCCTGACTGGGTTGTTGTCAGATAATCTATGGCTTTCATTTGAAGCGTTTGTCTAGAAATACAGAACAACATTTATACCCTCCCAATCTTATAGCTGTGGATTAAATGATAAATGCCTAGGCACTAAAATTTAACTTATTCTATACGTGCAAACTAACTTGAAACCTGAAAAGGTATATTGCCTTTAATTCATTAAAGATTATAAATATTTTGATTTTATACCACTTAAGATAAGCTTTCATTTAAAAAAAAATCAAGTTTCACACCCAAGAGATAAAAACACAAAGAGCTCTATTACCACAGCTGGCAGACGGTAAGGAAACTAAGCATGATCACGTGTACTGAATTTCAAACTTGAACATGCATGTTTTGTGGCTTTTCCACAAAATTTTTGTTATAATCTGGAGATTAGCAATAACAGAAAAATATTTATTCTTTACTTCCTTCTTACTCTAAGACTATCCACAACACAGCCCGGCATTTTTACAAAGATGTTCACCAAAAGATAAAAGATCTAAATATGAGGGGCAAAACAGTGGTCTCACCTGTTGCCTATATAGTGAGAGTTTGCCTTCAATTGGCTCATTTCTCATCATTTTCTTTTCAATCAGCTGATTGATCTGTGCGTTTATTTCATTTATCTAAAACAGTATGAAAGTAAAGAAAGTTAAAACTCTTCCTATGATTACACAAACTAAGGGACATTTGGCCAAACCAAGCTTTGAATTTACTGTTCTTATAATCAGTGATTTCATGGAAGGAACAGGTTCGTTAATGTTATAAGTAGGTTGTTGTGATTATTTTTAGAAAAATTACATTTCATAGTTCATAATATATATTTACACATTTTGATTACTTATGTAGCCATTCATGTTTAAATTATACTAAAAAATTCTACGTGAACTATTTATATGTTATTGTCAGAAAGACAATTTCTACAAATCTGAAATTACCCCTTACCTAACATGACTTTTAAGTCACTGCAAGTGATAAAGCAAATCCAGACTAACATTCCCCAGGGATTTAGTGTGAGGAATTCATGAGCCCAACTGAGAGTTGACATGATGACATCTAAAAACCCTTCTGTGATCTGTGATTTGATGATAGTTGTCATTTATGCTACTCATTACTCTTTTATCAAAGGTAATAAAATAGAAGTGAATAAAGCCAACAGAAGCATACAGTCCCTCAAGTAATTAAAAAAAAAAAAACAAAAAAAAAAAACTCCCTGGCTTTCAGTATATCTATCCTTTGAAAAGACTAGAGTTCTCCCTTTAATTCCATGACATTAAATTTGAGCCAAATCACACTTGGACATGTAATTTCTATAAGAAAATGAAAAGAATAAGGTAGTTAGAATTATGTATTTAAGTATAGTGGTAATTAAGCACATTAAAGGATTAGCAAATCAAAATCATAGAATTAATTGTCATATTTGTTATTTTTTAAGAATACACACTTGATTGGTGCTTTATTTCTATGGAACAAAAATGTTATAACATAAAACCAGGTTTCAATAAGCATTACAAAAAAGTTCAGTAATTCCAAAGCAAGCATAAAAGGCTAATGCAAATATTTTAGCTTTAAATATAAAATTGCTATATTATTATTTTTGGAAATAAAAATTAATGATTTATGCAAAATATTTTAAAATTTACCATCTAAATGATTATATTACGAATACATAAACCTATAAGTCAAACACTTTAATTTACATTTTCAAGTTACTTAGTTTCCTAATCAGTTGACTAAGTCTTTATAACATCATGTGGATTTAAGTAACAGCATTACAAGCTACAATTGCTCAAAAGAACTCTTCATAAAACTGTCAACTCAGCACAGGTTAATTTGAGTCAAGAGTAGGACACTACAGAAAGCAGTTCATATCATTTTCACAGGACTGGGGATGAGATAAAATTGGGATCTATAAAAAGAAGATGATTGTCACTTACTTTAGATTCAAGCTCAAGAAGATCAGACTGGCCCATTGCAGGCTCTGAAACCACTTTTTGTAAAAAATGCAATTCTTTTTTCTTGCTTTCTAATTCTTTAGGAAATTTTTCAGTAACCATATAAGAATTAAATTTTATCTCCTCCTCTAGCCTCTTCATTAAACCTTTAAAAATAAAATAAATATTCAGCCCAAGAGAGTTGGTATAGTGATACTTTGTACACTTTAAAATCGAAGACCTGAATAATAGGCATATGTATCAAAAGCAATCTATATAATTAAAAATTGACCATTGAAATTTTTTCCCCATTTTTAAAAAGTAACCTCTACACCCAATATGGGGCTAAACTCACAACCCCAAGATCAAGAGTCACACAATTCTCTGACCAAGCCAGCCAGGAGCCCCCACCATTGAAATCATTTGATGTTAATCAGAATGATAACAGAGGACAATTTACACAGAATGACATTACCATAATTATAGAAAAAGTAATATTATGATCTTTCCAAATTACTACCTAATTCTTTTTATACTTTGCAACAAACAAAAATAACATCTGCAGAGCAGGATCTCTTTCGGGTCATATTTTGCCTTCGCAGTATTTAAGCAGTCCGTAACACAAATGGCAACACAAATGACATTTCACCCAGATTCCTTCTTCTATAAGTGGCCATTTACTCGCCTCCTGTCATAATACTTCTGGTGCAATTTATATTTCTATTCTACTACTTCATAAATGGTAATACATCATACTTTGTCAGTTTCAAACCAATGAAAACATTACTAAAATACAAGTTAAGGGCGCCTGGGTGGCTCAGTGGGTTAAGCCTCTGCCTTCAGCTCAGGTCATGATCTCAGGGTCCTGGGATAGAGCATCGGGTCCCGCATGGGGCTCTCTACTCAGCAGACAGCCTGCTTCCCCTTCTCTCTGCCTGCCTCTCTGCCTGCTTGTGATGTCTGTCTGTCTGTCTGTCTCTCTCTCTCTGTCAAATAAATAAAATCTTTTAAAAAATTTTAAAAATTAAAAAATAAAATAAAATACAAGTTAAAATGCAAAAAAAAGAAAAAAGAAATTATCTACATTCATAAACATTTTTGGCTTTCTGTGTTTGGTAGTTTTGATATTGTAAAATATTAGCTTATGGTAAGTGGTAACTTAAATTATACTTTAAATATTTAACAAGTTTTCTTATTTTGGTAGAGTACGTAAATATATACACACACAGATTTTTGGTGAATAATGGTTTTGTTATAAATTCTCAGCCTAAAGAGCTTTAAAAAGTTTATTTCAGATCTTTCCATTACACATTTACAAATTCTGGCTTGACTTTTTAAAACACTGGATTTCCGGTTTATGTAATCTACGTAGGTAGATTGCATAATAAGTTTGGCCCAAAGCCTTAACATTATTCTTAGTTCTGTTGTGCTAACCATATATTAACATGTAAAAATTTATTAATGGCAAAATCACAAGTTTTCTATTCATCCCTACAATTTCCCCCCTTTTTAAGGGACTGGGGAAAGGGAGGGAAGAGAAAGTGTTTAATGACTCAGACAGTCATTCCTATGTGGTTTCCGATTAAATCTATATCCCGGCTTCTTTGGCTATTGGGTGCCTAGTTCTTCCATCTTTTAAGTTCTTAAACTACATGTAATCAGAGATGTAAAGAATCAAACTTAAATGTTTTTAAAAATATAAAAGTCTTAAATGTTATTTTCCCTAGATGAAAGAAAGATTTGGGACATCTGGGTTGCTCTTTTGGTTGAGCATTTGACTCGATTTTGGCTCAGGTCATGATCTCAGGGTGGTGAGATCAAGCCCGTGGTCAGGCTTCTCCCTTAGCAGGGAGTCTGCTTCTCTCCTTCTCCTTCTCCCTCTCTCACTCCATCATACTCTCACGTTCTCTCTCCAATAAAGAAATATAAATCTTAAAAAAAATAAGAGAGATTCAAATTTCAGAAAATACAAATTCATCTATAGTGACAAAAAGGAGATTGGAGGTTGCCTGGGAATAGATAGAGGGACAGAAAAGGGCAAGAACGAGCTTTCACAAAGGATACAAGAAAATATTTGGGGGTGATGGGTGCATTTATTATCTTGATTAAGGCTCTGCGCTTTACAGTCTGTACATTATGTCAAAATTTATCAGGTGTACACCTCAGATATGTGCTGTTTATTATATGCCCATTTTACCTCAGTACAAATGTTTAAAAAAAATGTAAAAACAGGGGTTCTCTTACATTTTAAAATCTTCTCTTAATAGTTTTAACTTAAGACCTTATAAAGTAGTCATATGTTCTATGTAGCTTTTAAAAAATTATCTTTCAAAATCCTGGTGAAATTAAACATAAGGTTACTAAGATCGCAGCAAACTTTGGATTAAAAACCCTCTGGAAACATCCCACTGGCCTTACTATAGTTTAATGAGTAGCTTCTTTTATATAATAAATCTCATGAAAGTGTAGAGTATAAAGATGAATTAACTTCCATGAGTGTTTTATAATATGGCTGTTACTGTGAAAAAATACAAAGCACATTCCTACACTAAACATAATTTTTATTTATATAAATGGAAACTTTCCATAAGTCATTTTTCATTAAAAAGTTTAGATAGACCTTCTTAAAGGAAATACCTGGAGCAATTAAACATATTTCATCTACTCTTTTCCCAGGCTGCTGAATACAACCCTTAAGGCTGTCTTTCAGAAAGATATCAACAAAGCAAGAACTTCTCTACTTGCTGCTCCCCACACCCTGTCCACCCCCAAAGAACATATATTGCATACATAATATCTTATTTTTATGCTTTCAGCCATTTTTTTCTTACTTTAACTCCCCTCCTATCTGTGGAAATGATCATTCTGTTCCTATCCAGGGATTTGGTCTCTACTCCTACCTCCTAACTACTTAACAGACCATTTACTGAAGGCCTGTTGTGTATAATTTAGCATGCTAGGGCCTGGAAATAGAACAATTATGACTCGGTGACTAGTCTAGGGTTGAGTTGAGTCAGATTGAGATAATGCCAACAACTGCTGCAGAACATTCAGTGTACGGCCCATGGGAAAGGCAGCTATCCCTTCTCACCTTTTCCTCCTAGATCTTCAGTCTCCGATTGTCTGACTGACTCTCTTCCGCAGCACATAATCACCCCACGCTACTACCCTCTCACTGTCTAGGCAGGGCACTGTCTTCCTCATTCATTTGTACGCTCCCTCCCTCTCTTGCCTCCTTTTCAAAGATAAGCAGTCAGAAGGAGCCTACCCTTTTCTCTCTCTCTCCTTCATCTCCTATTTGTATGTTCTTTCAGGTCACTGTGCCTTGGCACGGAATGTCTTGTACTCCGCTTTCCAACGTGAATTTAACTCGGGGGCCACTTCATCCAGGAAGCCATTTGAGTCTGTGATAGGGTTTGGTGCTTTGCCTCTTTGTTCTCACAGGATCATGTGCTGAGCTTCATCAGCAAATTTGTAAAGCTGCGTTATCGCTGTTCACTGCCTGCCGTTCTGTATTAAACTGTGAGAACCTAAGTCTCTTTTCTTTCTATTCCTAGCACCCGGCATAGTTCCTGACATGTAGTAGATGTTCAACAAATACTGAATTAATGCACTGTAGGTTTGAGCCAATTATTTCTATTAGTACTTATTTTATTATTTAGCAGCAATATTACTTATATTAATGTTATACCGACATTTCAAGAAATGCATAAAACACAATTTTATTTGTGAATTTTATTACTAAGTGAATAATTATGTATTTCCTGGCCCAAAAAATTTTTCTTTAGCCTAGAAAGCCAAAGAAAAATAAAAGACTAACAATTCAAATAAAAAAATGAAATGTTGCTAAACCTATAAACATCTGTGGATATTTTGTTTAGTTGTCAGAATTAAAACATAATAGCAAGAAATATCTAACCTAGTAAGATTGAGGATAACAGATACTACAGAAACACATTTTCAGGTGAACATTTTAAATTGTATTAAACTGTACTGATTAATTGTTTTTCTGCATACCAAACTTTCCATTCTTATACATGTTACCTTCATTTAAAAAAAAATCCACTATTAATGGTAAGTTCTAATACTTTTAGTAAGAGTAGGCCTATACAAATTACTTATTGATATTAATTTTTAAATGACTATGTATAATGGGTTTCTTTTGAAGATTTATCTTACGTTATTGCAGTAAATTATGAAGGAACCTACATCAAATCCAAAGAACATATGCTAAAAAGATAGAGATTATACTAAGGAGAAAAAAAATCATAAAAAAAGTATTTTCTTTGTCCTAAAAATTAACATTCTCCTAAAAAGTGAAAACTTAGTGAATGAAGAATGAAATGACCCCAACAACTAAACGCCTGGCAACTTCCAGGTATTGCTTGAATCTGAATTGTAAGACTAAGAGGTGTAAGAAAGTCTATGGAAAGCCGCTAATTAACATGTACTAACCATGTACTTTGTAGGCAACACTACACTGGTTTTTCAAATATTAATTAAATATACCATATTTCCTTGGTGCTGAGATACCACTGATAAAGTAATAAATACCATGGTAAAAGTGTATGTAAAATGTGAGATGTATCCCAAAGGCAAAAACAATTAAAATGGGAAAGAATAAGTGTCTAGAATTAAGGATATACTGTATTATCTCTTTCAAAAACTTTATTGAGATATACATTACATGCCATAGAAAAGTGTAAAATTCAATGGTTTTTAGTAAATTCAATGGTTTTTAGTAAATTCACCACAATCAATTTTAGAACATTTTTATCGGCTTGGAAAGCAGCTCTATGCTAATTAGCATTCCCTTCCTCCCCACACCACACATACACACAGCTGTGTTCTCCTACAACCCCCTACCCCCAGGTAATCACTAGTTTGATTTTATCTTTCTAGATTTGCTTATTCTGGACATTTCATACAGATGGACTCTTACAATATGTGGTCTTTTGTGACTAATTTCTTTCACATAACATGTTTTTGAGGTTCATACATGTCATAGTATGTATCGGTACTTCATGCCTTTGCATTCCATTGTGTGGATACAGCACATTTTATTTACTCACTCATCAGTTTAGGGACATTTGGGTTGTTTTCACCTTTTGGCTATTACGAATAAGGCTGTTGTGAACATTTGTGTAAAAATTTTTGTGTGGACACAGGTTTTCAATTCCCTTGGGTAGATACCTAGGAATGAAACTGCTGGGTCATGGTAACTCTGTTTAACATTCTGGGGAATTGCCAGATATGTTTTTCAAAGCAGTCACACATTTTATACCCCCACCAGAAACATATGAGAGTCCCATTTTCTCCACACTGTTGCCAACACATGTTACTGTCTATCTTTTTTACTCTAAGACTCACAGCTTAAGAGTATAATATTTCATATAATACTACAGAAAGATGAATTAATCCTTTAATAGTTAGATTTTTATACTGAAATATTTCTCCAGTACCAATGAGAGCTTTCCACTGCTTTTCCAATTTACACGGTCTCCCTTCTGATGAACAAAAAACCTTTAAAAATACCTAGGATGGGTTTGGTGGTATAATCTGGAAATATTACAATAATTTATCTTCTAAGTAAAGCTAATATGACAACAGAGCCAGGGATACCCATGTCATTAGCACTACCCAATATATGAATAAACACTCAGCTTTAAGGGTCCAACATTTTACTCTTTTTTTTTTTTTTTTATAAGCCCAGGCTCTAAAACAATTATTCCCCACCCATCTTTTTGCTAGCATCCATCCTAAGTGTTTCATATGCTCCTTCATCAGAAAGCCTCCGTGCATGGTGGTTTTCACGCCCTTCACTCTCTGACCAAACAGTGAATGGGAAGTATAAAATTCCAGGTAAAAACTAAAGGATGTCTTCAACAGAGCTCTCATTCATTAACTAGGAAATGACACTCTAAAATGCTTAGCTATCACTAGACTATAATTAATTCCTGTGAGTTGACTACTTGAAGGAAAACTACTGACTTAAACTAATATTCTCTCATATAATAGTTTCCACTTACTTTCAGGCTTTGCATCTGCTGCTGCATGGCGCATACTTTTCAGCTGATTTTGTACTCTTTGCAGTCTCTGCACTGCATGAAATAGCTTTAAAATACAAATAGATCCATTATTTGCTTAGTCTATTGAAACCTACCACTCACATAGACAAGCAAAGAAAAATACAAGTTCCACACAATTCTTGTGATGTAAAAAGAACAAATAATAAGAACTAAGAAAATTACTATGTTGAGCCCAAAATGTAACTGGTTTTCTCAATACTTTTTCATGTAAAGCTTTTTTTAAAAAAAAGCTTTCAGAAAGTCAATCTTTAGTTATTGGTTGTACTTAGTAATTAAGGAAAAATACTTGGTAAAGAAATATACACACCAGGCTTTACTTGTTATAACATGGTTTTCTTTTTTTCTCTTCTTTTTTTCTTTTTAAGTAATCTCTACACTCAATGTGTGGCTTGAACCCATAATCCGGAGATCAAAAGCTGCACACTCCACCAACTGAGCCAGCCAGGTGCCCCTAACCTCGTTTTCTTAATTCTAAGAAATATTAGCATTCTCACAAATGATGTCCTAGAATAAGACCCTGATGCTAAGTACCATTCAGGGCCCAAGCAATGCAGCTTACTGGCACAGTAGAACCACCACGATGCCAAGTCAAGTTCCAAAAGAGTCAAACATCTTATTGAATAGGAAATGGAGCTGATTTGAAGTATATTTTTAATGTATATGCCTACTCAGTTTTAAGATAGATTTTTAATAAAATAGAAGTAATCCTTTCTAGCCAAATTATTTTTGCCTTAAGGCAAAGTCTAAAAATGTGGAGTATGGTTGATTTTGAGTCTTTTCATTATTTGCTTATTTGCCACGGGAATAAATGTAGTGGATACTGTGACCAGCAGAATAAAAAATAGATATTCTTATAGCCCCAGAATCTCAGGACACTATTTAGAGATGCTATAATTTTTTTTTAAGATTTTATTTATTCATTTGACAGAGAGAACAAGCACACGCAGGGGGAGCAAGCAGAGGGAAAGGAAGAAGCAGGCTCTCCGCCATGCAGGGAGCCTGATTCGGGGCTCGATCCCAGGACATGGATCACGACCTGAGCCGAAGGCAGAGGCTTAACCCACTGAGCCACCCAGCCTATGAGTTTTATGAGCAGTTAATCTTAATGCTTACCATTACAACGAATGCTCTGTAATGTTGGGTCAACAGGAGTTAAACACAGGCCAAAAGGTAGTATAGAGATACAAACTGGGTACAGAACCCCCAAAATAGTATTACTGCTGTTGGTGCCACAAAATCCTCTTAAGAGTATTCCATCATGTAAACAAACTTCTACAATTGTAGAACTCTTTTTTCTTTACAGTTGAACGATCAAAAGGAACTATTTCTTTCATTATGAGAATATAAACTTTTATGAGGATACCTGATTCTTTTGTTCCTGTTTCTGTTGTGCAAGAAATTCTTCTCTCTCTTTTTCAACTCGAAGTTGCCTTGCTATTTTAAGCATCCGTTGATGATTCTGAACTGTCTCCACCTACAGTAAGAGAATAAGTAGTACATGTTACTGTCAAGTTCAAGGAAGAAATTAGCATGTCATGTGACTCAGACATCCACTTATCATTTCTTTTTGGCAAACAGTACTCCCTAGAGATGACAGTAAAGTTCCAGACTCCAGGTCTCTCAAAGTTCTGGGCTACTGCCTAGGGAGATTCCCCTTCTGTCAATGTTATTTGAGCCGATCCTCAGATGTACACCCATGCCTTGCTTAATCCTTATTACCATTCCTAAATCTTTGCAAGTCCTTGGGACTTGGGGCCAAAGTCTTACAGAGCTAAGTCTTGTCTTACCCTTTTCTTCAAACGTTCAACTCTCTTAATGAGCTGATCCTTTTCTTCCTCCATTGCACTGATATCCTAAAAAGTAGTCAAGGAGACATTATAAGAAAAAAACATTCTTTGTAGATTCAAATAAAATTTTCATATGATTGTGCATCAGCCATTTTCCTACTTAAAACCAGATCGTTAAGGAACAAAGATCCTCTTTTGGATAAAGGGTTTTATTTTATTTCCCCCCTAGGGTTCTTTATGCAGGATAATTTATTTGGCAGCTTAGTGTTCATTTAGAAAAGCAACCAAAACAGGTTATAACGCAGCAAGGTAAAGCTGCCAACCAGCACATTTGTGTTCTGATTCCAAATATGGGCACACAGTTTTTCAAAAGTCTTCTATAATGGAAAGTGTACAGGTCTAAAACCATGAGCAACAGCGGATGACATGCCATCTGTTCTGTTAAATATCAAACTATATATTCTGCCAATTTCCCATCAAAATTATTTTTAAGGCTATGGTGTTTTCAAGACAAAAATTTGTTTCTGTTTTTGCCAATTAACCAATTCCCTTCCTAAAACTAAAGACTTCAAAAATAAACAGCCTTCCTTTTAATCAGCCCCATAATATTTTCTAGTGAAAACAAAAATTCCTTCCTAAACTCAAACTAATAGCCTAACTATCACAGTAAACTAAAGAGAAAAATATACATAGTATTCAGTATTGTTAGGATCTGAGGAACTAGGCACTCTTACTCACCACTGGTGGCATGGTACGGAAGAACAGTATCAAAAGTCTTAAACATACATATATATACACATACACACACAACATATATACCATGTGGTGTATTCCATATATATATATACCATCAAGTCTGGTAATTCCATGTCTGGGAATTTGTCCTAATAAAATACACATGGAAGGTCAAAGACTTCTCTACGAGGAATCTCACAGATGTTAGTCATATCTAAAATGTGTAAATTACCAAATGTCTGAGAATTACTAAATTAACTATAGCACAATACCATGAAAGTCATTATAAATTATGCAGAAGAATGTTTAATAACAGAGAAACTCATGGTATGACATTGCCTGAAAGATGCAGATTACAACATTTATATATAGCACAATACAAGGAAAAGATTTAAATATATTCACTAAAATGTCAATAGTACTTATCTCTACAGTGTGGGATTATGAGTGAATTATTTTCTATTTCTTGCTTATCATATTTTCTAAAAAGAACATGTTCAAGAATACTTTGGCAATAATGAAAATAAAATGATTAGATTCTTGGTCATTTCATCATTTCAGTTTATTCACACGACATAACAGAGGAACAGTGGATGAATGTCCATCACTCTTCTTTCATACCATAAGTATCCTATTTATAGGTCTTTCTCCCCACTAACTGTGAGCTTATCTTTCATTCCTGATACACTCAACAAATTCTTATTGAGAACCTACTATGTGCATAGTACTGAAAAAGGCACTAGGGATACGGTGATGAACAAGATAGACCATGGCCCTTGCCCTCATAAAGAGAGTTGGGAAGACAGACATTAAAGTAATTATAAATGTGATGAGTATTATGAAACAAAAAGAATTGGGAGAAATTAATCCATCTAGGGAATCAGGGAAGGCCTCTCTAAGGAAGCAACTTTTATTGCTTCCTGATTAAGAAAATAAAGATGTCATGGAATAACTCAGGAATTCTAAAAATACAAAATTCATGAAAGTGAAGTTAGCATACATTTGGGAAAGAATCTATATACCTGGTGAAAATGTTAAATTTTTTTTGGAGATCATTTAGTAACATGTGTCAAAAATATTAATTTTTATAAATTTATCCTAAGGAAACAATTACAGATACCCCCAAATAAATTTATATATATGATAATCATGATCATAGCATTATATAATAGCAAAAAATAAAATAAAAAACAAAAAATGGTTACCCTATCTATACTATGGAAAATTATTTAGTAATTAAAAATCATATTGAGGGACATCTGGATGGCTCAGCGGGTTAAGCAGCTGACTTTTGATTTTGGCTCAGGTCATGATCTCAGGGTCATAAGATCAAGCCCCATGTTGGGCTCCGAGCTAGGCGTGGAGCCTGCTTGAGATTCTCTCTCTTCTTCTTTTGCTTCACCACCACCAAAATTTTAAAAAAAAATCATATTTAGGGGGTGCTTAGGTGGCTCAGTTGGTAAAGCACTCAACCCTTGATTTTTGCTCAGGTCATTATCTCAGGGTTCTGAGATCAAGCTCTATGTTGGGCTGAGCTGGCATGGAACCTACTTAAGATTCTCTCTCTCCCTCTGCTCCTGCTCCCATTCCCTCTCTAAAGAAAAATTTTAAAAATCATGCTTAGAAAGATAACAGTGTGAATATATCCACAATGCAATTATTAAAAATGAAAGATACAAATAACTATGTATATAGTATGATCTTAAATACCTACCAATATAAATATACACACAAAGCCTGAATGGATAGCAATTGGATGATTTTTATCTTCTTTGTTCTCATCTCTATTTTCTATTATATATATATATATATATATATATATATATATATATATGATATATACTTTATACTTTATGTAATATATATTCTTTACTACATATATATATAGAGAGAGAGAGAGAGAAAGAAAGACCCACAATGTAGACCCACAATGTAATCTTTTTAAAATCCATGTTAGGAATCTATATAGTACATAAGAACATATTGTGAATTTACCTTAGTATCATTAATTTCTTCAGTAAAGAATGAGCAAAGTTTAGACAAAAGAAAATCTGTCACTTGCTATCACTAATTCCCATATAGTTTTAAGATTCATACTGAATTAACAAAACAAGCTGGAAAAACTAATATTCAAATCTAAAAAAGATATTGTTACTATATTTTCTTTGCTTTACCCTTCTTATTTCTGCTGTAGAAAATCCAGATGTCTTAAGTTGCTCACATTCTTTATGCAAAGTTTTAAAGGCTTCCATTAGCTCTTCATACTAAAAGACAAATTAAAAAATTATAAACTAATGACTAGATCCAGTAGACTTTTCTTCATCAGGTTATCAACTCATAGTGATTACTTAAATCATTATATAACAGCATTAAAAATACATCCTGAAACATTTATATAAGACACAAAAAAAGTAGGTGTGTATAATCTGGTCATTAAGTACTTCTCCATCTTCCTCTCTGGTTACTTCCCTCACCCACATTCTATACTCCAGCTATGGTGAGCTTTCAATCCTTGGAATATCCACGTCCAGTTTACAAAGCCTATTACCTCTGAGAATACTCTATGACTTCCTCATCCATTACCTGGATAATTTCAGTTCATCTGTCAGGTCTCAGCATGATACCACAATCCTCAGAGAAGACTTCTCTAGTCCTATACTTATTCTAGATCAGAGTGTCATGATATCAGAATAAAAATCATATAAAATTACAATTGCCTAGTTACTTGTCTGTCTTCCACCATTAGACATCAAGAGTCAAGAGGACAAGAATCCTATTATCCAGTGCAATTTAGTATCCCTGGATCCTGGCATCACTGATATATTCAATAAAAAGTAGCTGAATGAATGAGAAAAATCACAACTCTTACCCAAAATTCTTTAAAAATAGTACTTTTTGTGAGCACTGACAGAATTTATTCTAGAACTCCTCATTCAGGAAGACAACATGTATTTTTTTATTGGGTTCTGTGCTAGATGACTGGCTAAATGTGTAAGTCATTTTAGATTTACATCTCACACGTTTCAAGAATAAACATGTCTTTATCATTAATTTTTCTACTAATTATTTGTATATATTTAGTAAAAGCTATTAATAAACTTCCTCCAGAAAAATTAGGGTTTTTTTCCAGAGGAATTAGTTTTTATCAAGTTGATTGATGGGGGAGTGTAGGAAGGAGAAAATATTTCACATTTACACTTCTCTATTTTCTACATTATGTAAAGCCTTCAAATGTAGGAGTTGGGGTACTCTCCTTCTGTTGTAATTCTCCCATGACATCTCCCATGTGATTCTCTACTATAACATTTGATATGATTATTTACATAAGTCTTTCAACACCCAAAATGTCTTAAGAGATCAATATTGACTCTGTTTTGACTAACTGCCATGGCTATCCAAAATAACAAAATAAACGGATGAAAAACCACTTAGTTTTGATTGTTCTGATTCAATCCCAATTTTAAGCACATACTGTATAGAAACAACTCTACAAAACCCTGGAGGAAAACGCAGATGGATAAGGCATGATACCTATCTTCACAGACCTCATAATCTATTGGGATAGAGCGACAAACTATTCACAACAAACTGCACAATCAGTCTATGCATATAGCAAGAATAAAAGCAAAGAGGGCTAAACATAGGCACTTTAAAAAAAAACGCAAAGTCCTTTGAAATCTTAAGCCTGAATCTCCTTTTTCCATAGTCTTTGATCAGCAAGGTGCTTTGAAATCCTAGGACCAAGATCCAGACCAGCCAGAATCCTCAGTAGTCAAGAACTTTAAAACAAAAAGATTTATCTATCTATCTATCTATCTATCTATCTATTTGAAGGAAAAAGAAAGAGCATAGACACTTGTGAGTGGGGAGGGGAGGGAGCAGAGCAGGAGGGAGTGGGAAAGGGAGAGAATCCCAAGCAGACTCCAGGCGGAGCACAAGCCTGACCTCAGGACACTGCGATAGTGACCTGAGCCAAAACAAGAGTCAGAGGCTTAACCTACTGAGCCACCAAGGCACCCCAAAAGTAGTCAAGAGCTTTAAGACTATAAGGCCAGAACTCAGTATCTCTAGAAGAAAAGTACATAGAAATTTCAAACTCCTGGCCCTTTCTCTATCTTCTGCCTGACTGGGAAGTCCTCTGAGATCTCAAGCCTAGCTTCTCTGCCTGTACAAAATCCTCTCAGGGGCTCACAAGTCCTGATTTGTCTGGGATAGTGTCAATTTATACTTTTGCCTTCATGTAATTATTATGATAGTACCTTTCTCTCTGACTTGGATGACAAATCGTATAATCATCTAACTGATCAGCAAAGTGCTCTGCATTCCCAAACCTAAAATCCTCTCTACCCACATTTCCTAAGTAATAAATTACTCTAAAATCCTAATTTCAGGATTTTCTTCTATCTATCACTGAAATGGTATTTGTGTGCAAAAGTCGGTATTTTCATACGTGATTATAGTTGAACATTATTAGCCATTTTACCTTTCAGTGCCACCTGGAAATGAAGAGAAGCAAATAAGTTAAAGAGAAATTAACAGGTACTTGAACATGTGCACCCTGACATCTACAGATCGTTTAAAAATACCATTTGTGTATTGTATACCTGTTTATTGGTATCAGCCACAGTTTCATCCTGAAGAAACTCACTTGGTACCTCAAGTTTTATTAAAAAACGAGCTAAATATGCTCTTTTCTTCAGTTCATTAGTCCTCTGAAGAAGCCAGTGGAGTACTGGATAAATTACAGGTTTACTTCCAATCACCAGACCCTGACGAAAGGTACTCCTATAAAAAGAAAATAAACACAAGCAGGTGATCATCCTTCACCCCTGGCTTATAACAAATAAACCTTGAAAAGAGGTAAAAGCTCAAATACTAATTTACAATTTCTTGATGGCTTTCCATGACTATTAAAAAAAAACAACACAAAAAAACCAAGGCTATTCTAAAGTCATTCTGTATATCAACAATAAACATAAAATTAGGCCTGGAATATATCACTGGACTATAGGGGAAGGTTGTACTGGAACCATTAATTGGTAGTCTGCCTTAATACTTCATTTACTGGGCAAGTTTAAGTGATTATTTTTATCTAGGATGGCAGATAAATGATAAAATGCAATCGTGGAATTTGCCTGGTTTTTTTTTTTTTTTTTGGATTGGGGAGAAAAGTGACCCACGTAAGACTTTTACATGACAAAATAATATTAAAAGTTCAAGATTATTTTGAAACTCAGTGACGTACTAAAGCCATTGGCACAGAGACCAGGTATTGCCTAGAAAGACTGACTGTAGCCCATGAAAGTGTAGATATTCAAGCACAGCTTTAAGAAAGCAACATGTGATCAAATTCTTACATGTCTGTGGCATTTCCTGGAGGTTTATATTTAAGGATACCAAGAAGGCTCAACATCCTTTTGGCTGTTTGCTCTGGCATCTCCTCTCTGATATCAACAACTTGCTAACAGATAAAGAAATTGAAAAAATATGTTATTGTTGTATATCTAACAAAGAAAAATATTTAAACTCACTGAAAAAATTGTTCTACTAGAGCATAACAGGCACAATGATCTCCTCATAAAACAGATTAAGTATGGAGGCCCCCAGATTCCAAGTGAGGGTACATACAAGTCAGATCAGGATTTGTATTAAGAATGTCAAGCTTGGGGTGCTTGGGTGGCTCAGTCGGTTAAGCGGCTGCCTTCAGTTCAGATCATGATCCCAGGCCCCTGGGATTGAGCCCGGCATTGGGCTCCCTCATTGGTGGAGAGCCTGCTTCTCCCTCTCCCTCTGCCTGCCACTCTGCCTACTTGAGCTCTCTGTCAAATAAATAAATAAAATCTTTAAAAAAAAAAAAAAAAAAAGAAGAATATCAAGCTTAAAAAGTATCCAGTAGAAAAGACCAGTGTATAAGAGACGTGACCTAACTTGCAATACAATAAAACCTTTTGTAAGAGCATTTTCTTTCTAGGACCAAATCAATTTATGTTTGGAACAGGGAAATAATTTCTAAATAAGGTACAAGCAGATAATCTAATTTTTAAAAGATTATTTATTTATTTATTTGACGGACAGATATCACAAGTAGGCAGAGAGGCAGGCAGAGAGAGAGGGGGAAGGAGTCTTGCCGTGGAGCAGAGAGCCCGATGTGGGGCTCCATCCCAGGACCCTGGGATCATGACCTGAGCTGAAGGCAGAGGCTTTAACCCATTGAGCCACCCAGGTGCCCCAGATAATCTAATTTTTAAGCTAGTAGAGAAATCTTAAACATCATTTATTATTACTTTACAGGCATGAAAAATAAGGCCCAAGAGTCACAGATATTTAGAGGCAGAAAATGGCTTTCCTGCTATCCTTTTCATCACAAGAAAGAGAAAATTCTTACCTTTGGGTCAATTTCAGCCAGAACATCATTGAGAACTTGCAATAGTTGCATTGGCTCCAGGGAATCAAATGTGATTAAATTATAGTTCTTCCTAAAAGGCTCTTTATTGAGATTGTCCACAATGAATTTGATTTGATCACTCATAATTGGGTCTTATAACTAAAAATAGAGATAAAATTCCTCAGTACTGGTAACAAACATTCCAGAAAAAAATTAGTATTAAGTTTATAGGAAGTAGGAATGAAGAGTATTAATTCTCCGTGGCATACAAAATGCTGTGAAAAGGGTTATTTTATTGAAAGAAATCAGGATATGAAGACTTTATTTTGAATGTTTCAGTATATACTGCTAATACTGAATACCATGTTTTGTATATACATCTGGTAGGATAGCAATCATCTGAATTAACACTGAGTTCATATGGACAAATGAATAATAAATCCCACCTACAATAACATCTCTCCCATTCAGCTCCACAACTACCCAGGGGTAAAAATCTGGTAGGCTACAGACAAGCTTCTAATTTTTTTTTTTTTAATTAGCAGCCCATGTTTAAAAAGTGGGAAATTTTTTTTTTTTTACGTTAAAAATCCAGACATCCAGTTTCTCTTCCAAATCAGATCTGGCAACCGTGGGCACATAACTGTGCACAGCCACACCCAAATGAAGCCAAGCTAAGGCTGCAAGCTTCAGTCTGGATGTGCATTCTTTGGTTTTCTGGTTTCCTCCACCAAGCACTCTTCACCCACTGACGTTATGGACTGTAGGCATCGACTCTGCCACCGTTGACTAATTCAGGCCTATGTTTCCCTGTGCCTTCAATAAGGAAACAGCCTCGAGTTTTCTGGCCCCTGCCTCTCCTATTCCAAATCGTTTGTGTGCTTCTCACTGCTCACAAAATAAATTCCAAATTTTTGAATTTTGATTTTTCAGATGTAACTCAGTTGAGTTTTCCCACCTTCATTTTTCCAAACTGTTACCTTTCACTCTTAAATTTCACCCGACTGAAAAGTTACTGCTCCTTAGTTTTTTCACCTGTCTTCAGTTAATGCTGTTTTCTTACCTAGAAAAACTGTCTCCCGATCTCCACAGGTGCAGATCCTAACCGTCTTTCAGGGTTTGCCCTCCAAATGCACATTCTTCCAGGAAGTCATTCTCAAGCTATCTCCCACATTCTCCATCAGAATAACGGCAGCAGCACCTGCCCTGGAGACTAACCACATTTAATCTGCACTGTTCTCCTAGAGTTATTTTTCTTTTTCTTTTTTTTAAAAGATTTTATTTTATTTATTTGATAGAGAAAGAGATCACAAGCAGGCAGAGCAGCAGGCAGAGAGAGAGGGGGAAGCAGGCTCCCTGCTGAGCAGAGAGTCCGATGTGGGGCTCAATCCCAGGATCCTGAGATCATGACCTGAGCCGAAGGCAGAGGCTTAACCCACTGAGCCACCCAGGGGCCCCTAGAGTTATTTTTCTGTTTTGTACTAGTGACTCATGTACGTTTTCTCTTCTCCACTAAATTGTAAATTCCATGAGGACATTTTTGTGCCTAATTCTATCTGTGAATACCCACTGCATCAAAACTGAATTCCTCCATTGACTGGATAAATGTGTTCACGGGCCCAAGGCCAGAAAAAGAAAGATAAGCCCAAGTCAACTGGTGGTGATCTTAAGTTTTAAAAAATTAAATATCTGATTATTTAACTGCTGAAGCAGCTTTACCATGGTTCCTAGTGTTTCCTGCTTGAGGGTATCAATTGTTTAATATGGGAAGAACTGGCAGAAATTTTGCAGGCAGGCAATTTTTTAAATTAGCAATTTAAAAAAGGAATTAAAAAATGAACTGCTAAGAAAAGAAATTTTAAAAAATTACGTCAGTGCTCCCTAAGAGTTTTTAACTAAGAAATGAATAGATGCTATTTTATCAAAGACATTAGTTGGGGCTGCATGCATTTTGCTCTGAAATAGATTTTAATTGGGGGGGTGGAGCTGCATATTTGTAAAACATTAAATCTAAAACTATGAATCAGTGATTATTATTGTTAAAAAATGAGTCAAAAGATAGTAGAAAGGATAACCAATGTGCTTTAAAAAATTTGAGGCTTCCTTTAATCTACAAAAGGAAAACTTTTACATAAATGAAATAAAAATCCACCTCGGAGATGCAAGTTTTTCGTTGTTAAAAATATTTTAAGTAAAAATCCACGTCATAACCTTCCCATACATATAGAAGTTTAATGATTTAGAAATTATATGTATATAATATATAACATATATATACACACACATATATTTTTTCCCTTTCAAAACAAGACACTTGGATAAACGAGTAAAATGTTACCAGGAGAGGAAAAGAAACTAGTCGGGTTCCCCCTAGGTGCCCACCAGCTTTCAGATGGTCACCAGCTAAGGACAAAGATGTACTGAACAGGTAGGTTGTCTATGCCCAGCGGGCTCTGCGCTCTAAAATTAGCAAAAGCAATTACTCTCCCTCTGCCAGCGGAAAAGTCGCCACACTAATTCACGAGCACTTACCCACATAAGAGCCCAAGGGGGTGGGGGGAAGAATTAAAACCAGGACGTGCGTCTATCTGGCACAACTCGGGACGGAAACGACGCTGCCCTTGTCCCAGGCCGGCACAAGCGCGGGACCAGCAGCCTCTTAGGATTCCCAAAAATAGTGTCCACCCCGCCCCGCGCCCGGGCCTCGGGACAGTGGACAGGGGACCGACATACGACCCAGACCCCTCGCGGGGGGTGATTTGGGCTCCCCGACCGCTCAACCTTCGGGGGAGCTGCCTGGATCCTCGCGAGGCCCATTAGGCACCGACCCCGGCGTTGAGGGCTGAACTGCTGCGACCCTCCCCTGGCGAAGGTGCTGCACTGGGAAGGGGACGAGGAGGGAGTTCTCTTTTGGGGAGTGGGGGGCTTCAGGGAAGTTTCCGAGCGCGTCTTGGCGAGGTTACCTCAAATTCTCCTCAAGAAACCACTTTTCCCCCCCGCAGGAGGCATCCAGGCTCTACAGGGTTCCTAGAGACGAGCTCCCTGGCAACGGTTGCTAGGCCGTGAGATTACGTCACTTCCGGCGGGTGGGCCAGGCCGTTTCCGCGGGGCCCTCGGGGGCACGGTAGGGCCGAGGTCCCCAGCGGGGAAAAGTGTGGTACCCAGCCCACGTGCAAGTGCGTTTACCAGTCCCGTGCCACGGTGAGGACTGGAGACCACTGTACTTCGTGATGTCAGCTGGCAAGGAAAGTATGAGGGGAAAAAAAATGAAATTCCTCACGCCCTGAAAACTTAGTTGCCTGTCCAAACATCTTGGAAGAAACCAACTACAGATTTAGTATCAGTCTCAGAGCAAAATAAAACAAACAAAAAAGGGAAACAAATTCCTTATGAGGCATCTCCTATTTGCCTTGCTCTGCGATGGCTGCTGGCGATGCAAAGGAAGCCAGGAATTACTACAGGGCTCCTGTTTTCAAGGAGCATAGTCTACTGCGGATAAAGAGACAGACGACTGAAAGGCAACTCCAATACTATCACAAAAGGATAATGGGCGAGGCCAGATGAAGTATATCCTGAGTTTATTTGGGTCTGAAGGGCCCGTACAATCAGGAAAGTTTCCACCAGATAAAGTGATGTTTAAGGATCAGTGAAAATTAGCCACATGGGATATTTTTTTTTGAGCAGAGGGAACAGAACATTGCAAGATGACTCCATTGCTGGTTGCCTTCTGACTACTGAACAGAAACAGGCATCCTGCCGGGCACCTGGGGGAAAACGAAGACCCATCCCAGCTCACAGATGGTCCTGACAAGTTGGAGAAAGGCAACACTGAAAACCTTGAAAAGTTAAATAATTTAAATAACTTTGGGAGGAATAGTAAAAGATTCATATAAGGGACTGAATAATTAATTGATCCTGGTGGATGTATTGGTGGATGTATTAGGAGATTCCCTGGGCCACCAGGATTTGAAACCTGGGTCTGCCATCTTGCAGCCTTACCTCTCTGACCTTTCCTGATCTCCTCTATAATATATGGCTATAATACTACTTTCCTCAAAAGGCTGATGTGAGGATTAAGTGTGTCAAACTAGGTCAAGTCATTTGAATAGTGCCTGACACTGGAAGAGCTAAGGACATTTTACCTTTTTCCCCTACTTTTTAAAAAGCGAGATGGTTAGATTTTCTCCTTCTACAGTCTACAGATGAAGGCTCTAGAAAGATAAGAGTGGTTTATTGGGTAGTTTTTAGTTCCTCCTCTGCCTGTTGCGGCTATTATAGAAGCACTATAATTTTCAGTTATGAGAATGCAATCCTGTGTAAATTGGAGTAAGCAATGGAATCTACTCTTTGCACTCAAATTTGAATGGATGTTATGTTTAATGTGGTTGCTCTGGAACCCAAGGAAAAATTTGAGGCCAGTCAGCACACTTCTTGGAATCCACATACTGAGAAGATTATATTCCATCTTGAACCAAAAAAGTGAGACAGAGAAGCCTGCTCATATTAGGTCTCTGCCTATGTATAGGGCCCAGATACAGGCCAGAGGAAGACTTACCACCCCCTGATTCATTTAAGATAAAACCTTGAATGGATTCATGAAGAGTCCAAGAAGAACTCAGCAACAATTCCACAACACTGAAGGCTGATTACATTCCAAGTCAAGCTACCCACATGAAGAATTTTTTTCCTCGTAGATGTTGACTCTTCCTTATAAACCCCAAAACATGTCTCTTGGCTGAACTGTATTTGACTTTTTTTTTTTTTTTGACAGAGAGAGAGATCACAAGTAGGCAAAGAGGCAGGTAGGAAGCAGGCTCCCTGCTGAGCAGAGAACCCTATGTGGGGCTCTATCCCAGGACCCTGAGATCATGACCTGAGCTGAAGGCAGAGGCTTTATAACCTACTGAGCCACCCAGGCACCCCATATTTGACATTTTTAATAGCTGAAGGGAAGTCCAATTATATGAGATAGTCTTTCTGAAGAAGTCCCACCCCTACCCTGAGTCTATTTAAAAAAAAAAAAAAAGTTTCTGGGGTGCCTGGGTGGCTCAGTGGATTAACCCTCTGCCTTCCGCTCAGGTCATGATCTCAGGGTCCTGGGATTGAGCCCCGCATCCGCATCCAGCTCTCTCCTCGGTGGGGAGCCTGCTTCCCCCTCTCTCTCTCTGCCTGCCTCTCTACCTACTTGTGTTCGTTCTCTCTCTGTCAAATAAATAAATAAAATCTTAAAAAAAAAAAGTTTCATCAATGTGTAATTCACATACATACAGTTCACCCATTTAAAGTATATAATTTTACACTAATTCAAAAAGATCTATGAGGGGCGCCTGGGTGGCTCAGTGGGTTAAAGCCTCTGCCTTCGGCTCAGGTCATGATCCCAGGGTCCTGAGATCGAGCCCCGCATCGGGTTCTCTGCTCAGCAGGGAGCCTGCTTCCTCCTCTCTCTCTCTGCCTGCCTCTCTGCCTACCTGTGATCTCTGTCTGTAAAATAAATAAATAAATAAACAAAACAAAACAAAACAAAAAGATCTATGCATCCCTATGTTTACT
Source organism: Mustela erminea (assembly GCF_009829155.1). Classification (NCBI taxonomy): domain Eukaryota; kingdom Metazoa; phylum Chordata; class Mammalia; order Carnivora; family Mustelidae; genus Mustela; species Mustela erminea. The sequence goes on from NC_045626.1 coordinate 84,884,806, forward strand.
GCAGCATTATTTACAGTAGCCAAGGTATGGAAGCACCCCAAGTGTTCACCAATAAACGAATGGATAAAGAAGATACACACACAAACACACACACATACACACATACAGGAATGTCACAGAGCCATGCAAAAGAATGAGATCTTACCATTTGGGACAAAAAGGATGAACCTAAAGGGTATAGTGCTAAGTGAAATAAGTCAGACTCAAAAAGACAAATCCCATATGATTTCACTCATATGTAGACTCTAAAAAACAAAACAAATGAACAAACAAGCAAAAAGCCAAATCATACCTATAAATACAGAGAACAAAGGGGTGGTTGCCAGAGGAAAGGGGAGGTTGCGGGTGGTTAGACTAAATAGTTGAAAGGGAGTAGGAGAAACAGGCTTCCAGTTAAGTAATGAATAAGTCATGGAAATAAAAGGCATCGCACAGAGAGTATAGTAAATGATATTGCAATAGTGACATACGGTGACTGATGGTAGCTGCGCTTGTGATAAGCATAACATATAGAGAAACTGAAGCACTATGTTGTACACCTGAAAACAATGTAACAATGTGTGTCAAAACTCAAATTTTATAAAAAATTATTATAAAAAATAAAGTACATAATTCAATGGCTTTTAGCTTAATCACAAAGTTGTGTAGCCATCACCACTATCTAATCACAGAACATCTTCATCACCCCAAAAAGAGAGCCCATACCCTTTAGCCATCAAAAAAAAAAAAAAGACAAAAAAAAAACTTGCCACCACACAGCCCCTGGAAACCACTAATGTGCTTTCCTTCTTTAGGACTATACCTCTCCTGGATATTTCATATAAAAGGAATCATTAAAGTATCAGTCTGGCTTCTTTCACTTAGTATAATGTTTTAAAAGTTCATCTGTGTTGTAGCATGTATCAGTACCTCATTCCATTTGTGGCAGAATAACAGTCCATTGTCCATCCATTCCCCAGCTGAGGGACATTTGGACTGTTTCCACTTTTTGGTTATACTGAACAATGTGCTATGAACATCTGTGTACATACCTCCACTGCCTTATGGATAAAGCGCTTCCATTGGCTAAGTCAGATGAGCAGGGGCATGAGTAATTGGGAGGTAGATGGTTATTCATTCTTGGGTTTGTCTTTTCCTTTGAATTTTTGTTAATTTTAGCCTCTTGGGTGCTCATGGCTGTAGACCACAGAACCGAAGAGGTGGATTCCTTAGTAGTTTTTGGTTGTAACAACAAACTGTTGTTGCAACCTACTTGTCCCTTGCTACCAAAACACTAAAATACCCGATCTGCTTCTCACCTGAAGCCCTCTGATAAGAAGATGCTGTTAAATGGAAGTGTGCTTTAAAAGTTCACCAGCCTCTAGTGGAGAAGAGGGTGGGGACAGGTGTGGAGGAGGTGAGAGAAAATAGAAGCTGCCCCTTACAACTCCCTTATTTAACCTTGTAGATACTGCAAGACTATCCATGGTTGTGAACTTCTCCTCTGGTTATTCAGAGGAGGGGGAAAAAAATCACTCCTGGTCAAAATGTGTTTTTCAAGACTCAGTTTAGTACAAAATTAAAATAAGGAGGGGGCCTTTATTTCATGTAGTTGTGAAGTCCAAGGATATTCTGCCTTCAGGTACAGTGTGATCTAGGTCATCTTGATATTCTTTCTCCCTTCATTTCACTGTCTCTTATCTCCACTTCCCTCTGAATGGGCTGCTATTAGCAAGAGGTTTATTTTCTTCCCGCCTAGCAACCTCACTAAAACTAGAATCTTTTTTCCAACAGTTCCAGCAATTCCCAGGGATGACCCTCACTGGTCTCAAGTGTGTCAGGCCATTCTTGAATCCATTGCTATGACTCTGATAGATGAATCTGAGGAGGGCTGCTCCAAAAAAGGAAGAACTGGATTCTGTTACCAGAGGTAGAGATGCAGTGCAAACAAGAACAACAGATGTCTCTTCCAGAAGTCGGGGAAGGTGGTTAAATCTTAAAATCTGGGTAGGCAAAACCAGAAGAGGAAGAAATGAGCCTGTACTTATTCTGGAGAGCACCCATATCAGTGCAAACTTTCTCCCCGATTTCCTCCCAACAAATCATCTTTCTTCACTACAGGCTTCCATCGTAGGCCAAGTGAGGTCTCAAGATATCCACAGACTCCCCAGGTCTCCACAAAAATCTGAGGATACTATGAACATAATGCCTCCAGTCCTTCTCATTTCATAACTTCCAAACAAGAACTTTCCTGTGCAGAGTATGGAAAGCCAAGCCAATTCTCTGTTTTTGGTATTAAATTTAGACCTTTCATCCTGACCATGAGATATTTCTGGATTCTGCATGAGTATTCAGAGAATGCCAGTTTTCAAGATGCTATCCCATCTGGGGCTACTCTGCACACTGCCCACTTTATCTCATTCTTTTAAAACTGGGAAAAATGACCCAGGCACAGGAACAAATTTGGAAGTGGGTTATTCTGCTATTCATTAATTGTCACTTAATGCCATTGCCATCTAGGTTAGTTGGTGAGGAAAGAAATGGAATTTAAATGAAAACCTGAATTGAATTTCACCTATATCCTAAATAGCCTTAGCTCTGGCAATTTAATTTTGTGGGTATGCTTAGTAGTAGAATGTGCTCTCCTAAAAGGTAAAAAGATAAATAATATGTGAAACATTCACCTGGATGGGTGAGATTGCAGAGGTGTTGTTAAATGTGTGTGTGGTGGGGCGCCTAGGTGGCTTAGTGGGTTAAGCCTCTGCCTTCAGCTCAGGTCATGATCTCAGGGTCCTGGGATAGAGACCCACATTGGGCTCTCTGCTCAGCAGGGAGCCTGCTTCCCCCCCACCCCCGCCGCCCCTCCTGATGCTGTGCCTACTTGTGATCTCTCTCCCTCTCTGTGTCAAATAAATAACAAAAAATAGATAAATAAATAAAAAATGTGTACGCAGTGCTACATTTTTGTAGAACAGTTTTTTAACGGATCTTGTAAGATTAATGGGTAATGTAGAGGGGTCAAAACAATACGCAATTCATATGCAGTCCTTGGGTACAAGTATGGATTGAAATATAAGATACAGCTAATTTCTACTGGGCTCAAATAATAATCATGTCATCACTTACTGAGTGCTTATTGTAGGTCAGGAACTCCATTAAATACTTCACATATGTATCAGAATTTATTAAAATATTGATTTATGTGTGTACTCCTTCTGTTTCTCCTCCTCTGGAAACAATCTGCATTGCCTTGAGATTTGCAAGCTGAAATCAGAAGTCATACCTCCTGCCTTTTGTAAAGGTCTGAAATCTTTGGGAGAGATTATGGATTACACTGGCTGTCCTCCAGGGAGAAGCAGAGAGAGGAGTTCCTTCCAAAGTCAGAAGAGAGAGAAGAAAGTTGCTAAGAGGAATGAGAAAGGATCATAGGTTGATCATTCTGCGGCAACTCCTAAGAAGGGAAGAATATGAGGAAGCCACATGGTGAATCTAGGGGTGGCCAACACTCTTTGTCCTAGGTCTGACATGGAAGCATCGACAATATTGAATCTGAAAGGACCAGGCAGTCTGGGATGATGCGTGTGTGACTGAGGAGTCACCAGCGCGGGCCAGTGACAGAGGACTGCAAGTGACTCTCCGAAGCTTTGCCCCTGCAAAAGAGCCCAGGGACTTGACAATCCCTGGGATGTGCGTGAGAAGGAAATGCCCAAAAATGACAGGAGGGGATCTCAGATTTGGATTTCAGCTAATGATAAAATAATAGTGATAAAATAATGTCTTTCCTCTTGCAAATCTGAGCGGTGCTCTAAAATGGCTAATCTCTGTACTGCCAGCTTCCTAGCAGGATAAAGATGGCACAGTCTATGCAATTGAGGAGAGCTTAATAAAGGACCATTTATAAAGGTACGGGCAGGGTTGAGGAGAACTAACAAAAGAACCAGCAACAAAAGCAAGCATTGCTGCCCTAAGGCTGACACCGCAAGAGAAGGGAACAGGCACCAGAAGGCCGACAGTGAGCAGCAGTACAGAGAATGTTGCCTAACAGGACCCATTAGATGCAGCCGGTCTTGACCTCCCTCTCCTTCAACCCTCTGATCTCCAGCGTGGCCTCTCATTGGCTAAACCCAATAGTGTGCCCAAGGGGGTAAGCAGACCCATTGAGGTCACTGGTTCAGACTGGGATCCCAGGACAGAGAGTCAGGAAGAAAATGGAGGAGTGGGGATCTGGAGTAGCAGACTGAATGAATTATAAATTGAATTATATATGCAATTATACAGTCCAAGTGATGGGCAGAAAGGCCTGAGGAGGTGAAAGGAACTACCCTCATGTCTCCAACCTCCTCTGGCTCCTTAGCTGAAGTTCTAGGCATCGCATGGGGTTGGACCTAATTTCATTTCAGCACTCTGCCCGCACCCATATCATCTCATTTAATCTTCACAACAGGTCTGCAAGGACAGTTTTGCTTTTTCTATTTTATAATTCAGGCCTGGGGAGGCCTGGGGAGTTACTAGAGGGCCCAAGTTCACATACCTAGTAGCTGGCTGAGCCAAGATTCAGACAGCGTCGGCCTGATCCCAAAGCCATTTTCACCAACCTACTAAACTGGCTCGAAACCGGCTCAGCAGAGTCTGAAAGAAGGACCATAAATCAGGCCACTGAAGCAGGAGGCAAAGGGATTTTCTGTGTGGGAGGGCCAGTGTTAACATGCTGTCTGGCTTTCGCTGCCTACAAGGCCTTTGCCAAGGAAAGTCTTCTCTGATCCAGGTAGGGCTAATGGTTTAAAATCCAAGTGCTTACCCTGGAATCACAGAGGGGGAGGATAGAGAAAACACTTGGCCCATGATGGGAAAAAAAGGATATTTTCATTTCAAATGCCTTTCAAGTTCTTTTTTTCCCAGCTGAGTGTTGGTGTATTTATAGAATTCAGGGGGAGTATTTAAGGGTAACCAGCAGTGGAGCTGCATTTTGGGCCATCAGGAAGCTCCGAATCACGCAGGAAAAGGTTGATGGGAGGAGACAGTAAAGGCCAAGATCAGCGGGGCACAAACTGGCCTTCTCCTTCATGTTGCCAAGAACTTTTCTCCCTTCTGGGCTGATGACGTCAAATTGAAGTCTATAAGTGTGCTATAGATGGAATCAGAGAGCCAAAATGATGGGCAAACAGAGGAATGGCTAAACAAATTGTGGTATAAATATACAACATATTATTCAACCATAAAAAGAAAGAAGTATGGACCCATGCTACAACACTGATGAACCTTGAAAACATTTTGTTACATGAAAGAAGCCAGACATAAAAGTCCACACACTGTGTGATTCGCCTTATAGGAAGTATCTAGAAGAGGCAAACTCATAGAGACAGAAGGCAGATTGGTGATTGACGAAGGGGAGGGGAGGGGACAATGTGGAGCACCTGCTTAATGGGTACAGGATTTCCTTCTGGGGTGAGGGACATCTTCTGGAGATAGAGGTGGTGGTTGTACAGTCCTGTGAACGTACTCAATGTCATCAAATTGTTCCCATTAAGAAGGTTAATTTTATACAGTGTGAATCTCACCTCAATTAGAAATAAAGGATGGGCAGACCTTGGGAGGTCACCCATCCACCCTGTCTTCCAGGCTGTCTTTGTTCCTTTCAGCTCACATCATGAGGCCTCATTTCATTCCAGGCTTTCCCTCTCTATCTACTCCCCAGCCACTGGCCTCCCTTCTGTGGCTCCCACACACCAAACCCATGCCAGCCTCAAGACTTTGGCACTGCTGTTTCTTCTGCCTGGCTGTTCTTCACCCGGATCTTGCCCTGGCCTGGCTCTGCCTCCTCATTCAGGAGGAAGAAATGAAGTGGAATAGAAAATATCACACAGAATAGGGTAAACATTACTGTGTCAGAAATATTTTTGCTGTGTCACAAACCACTCCCAACTTATTAGCTTAAAAACAACATGTTTTTTCTTCCCCGCAAAGCCGTGGGTTGGCCAGGCTCAGCTGGCCAGTTCTTCTGCTCCATGCGGTATGTGCCAGGGTCGGCTGGCAGCCCAATTCAGCTGGGGGCTCGTGCGGGGCTAGAACACCCAAGAGAGCTCCCCTCCTTTCAGGGCCTCAGTGCTGCTTCCTGGTCCCCCTTGGCATGGATGCTCTTTCTCCTTGCAGTCTCTCGTTGGGCTGTGGATTGACCTGAGCTTCCTTACCCGGCAGCCAGGCACCAAAAGCATGAAAGTCAGAGCCACCAGGCTTCTTAAAGTGGAGACCCAGAACACACGGAGTCATTTCCTTTACATTCCATTGGTTAAAGCAAGTCATAAGATCTTCCCTGATTCAAGGAAAGAAGAAACAGGCTCTACCTCTGGATCAGGGAGTAGCATGGGCATACCAGGAATGATGTTTGCTAAATTGTTGCCAGACATCTTCACAGACACTCTACCATGATTGTTTAGTGGAGGTTTTATTTCAGTTTAATAAAAATGCACGCGTGTTCTTTGGGTCACACAATAAAACATATTTCTTGCTGTGAGTCACAGCCAAAAGGTTAAAAAAACACACTTCTTCTACATCCCTTTATAAATTTCTTCCATAGCACTTAGTGCTCTCGGCACTTCGTTTACTTGATTGTATGTCCCTCCCATTAGGATATAAACTCTCTTAGAGCAAGGACCTTGTTGGGCTTGTTCACTGCTATGTCCCCAGCGCCTGACAGAGCCTAGCACTTAATAGGTGCCTAATAAATATCTGTTGCTGTTAAATAGGTAGAAACAGCTATCAGATATTGGGTGCTGAGCACACAAAAGCATTGTGCCATTTAATTCATTCAATGCATATCTGAGCAACGACTTTGTGCCAGGCACTATTCTAGGTGCTGGTGAAACAACAGTGAATATAATTGACAATAATCCCTGCCCTTACCGAGTTTACATTTCATTATGATACTAGAGTAGTATCAAGTAGATTTGTTGATACTATTTTGACAGATAAGGAAACTGAGAGTCAGAGAGGGAACCTGCCCAAGGTCACACAGCTAATAAATTCAGCCTGACCTGGCTCGACTCCACTCTACTGCAAATGTTGGGTTTCGCCCAGAGCAGGGTCTAAGTGATTACAAATCTCAATTCCTTCAATTGCTTCTCTGAAGGATCAAACTCGTCTTTCTGGGAATCAGGCACAGGCAATGGGAAAAGGTGAGTTCCATGACCTCACAGTCCCTGCCCCCCCCCACTTCATGACGATGGCTCACACCTGGGGTGTTGCAGATTTGAGCCACAGCTCTCAGTCACCCCCACTGTCTTATCAGCATGTGACATCCCCAAGTGCCTGGGGCCTGCAGGCCTGGCAAAGAATGCAGCCGGAACAAAAATAAACCTGCCACATTCCTTGGCAGCCCCCTGCCCCTTCCCGCTCTCCAGCCATCCATCCTCACAGCAGAGCCTGCCAGGGAAGGCCAAGAGAGGGAGAGCAGAGCGGAGGAAGCCAGTGCTGCTGCCGGCCAACCCCTGGAAAGAGAGGGAGAGGGGAAGAGAGGAAGAGAAAGAGAGAGATCACCTTATATGGGAACGTGCGCAGACAATGTGTGGCAATGCCTTGAGTGCAGCAGAGGTCAGATACCAGACAGATGGAAGAAATTAAACATGGGACAGAGCGTGTTCCTGGGCCCTGAAAACAGCTCTTGTTTCACAGCGAGTTCGCACAAAGCCTGGCCCGTTTTCCTTTTTTGCCTAAGCTGAGCAAGATGTGCATCCTAAACTCTACTTGACTTTGACTCAGGCCCCCTGACTCTGGCTTGGCAGAGGTCTCATCCTTTAAAGTCATTTCTTTCACGAACTAAACGCTTCTTTGGAAATAACAAGGGAAAGGCTAGGCCTCTTTCCCAAGACTTTCCAATCTCTCCCCAAAGTACATAAATTAGTGGTTAATGAGTAAATATGCCTTCATTTTTCATTTATTCATTCATTCATTAAACAAATATCAAGGACCAATTATACCCCAGGCACTGAGCCAGGTGCTGGGAAGACAGCTTTGATGAAGATGATGATGATGATGATGACGACGACAATGACCATTTGTTGATTTGCACTCATCTTATAAACATTTCAATTCATAATAATCTACTCAGCACTTTCATGGTAGATTCACTGGTGATACAGAACACTGCTCTAGAATCATCTGGTCCCTGCCCCGTGGCGCTTGCAGTGGGGGGGGGGGGGGGAGTAGAAATGGCAGATACTGAGCACACGATTTCAGAGGCGCCTCCTGTCGGCATTTTGAATCAGCTACCATTACCATTTCCATTTACCCCAGGGTTTTTCAACCCCAGCAATATGGACATTTTGGGCGGGATCATTCTTTGGGTGGGGCATGTACGTGGGGTTGGTGGGGAGCTGCTCTGTGCATTACAGGGTATTCAGCAATGTCCCTGGCCTCTAGCCACATGGTGTCAGTAGCAAAAACCCCTCTCCCCTAGTTCCTCCAGTTGTGAGAACCAAAACATGTTTCCAGTCACTGCCAAACATCTCCGGGGCGGGGGGTACAAAATTGCTCCTGGTTGAGAATCACCAATTGAACAGATGAGGAAGTAGAGACTCAGGGTGGGTTAAGAAACTTCCTAACTGTCAGACCACTGGCCAGCAGGGCTTGCACCCTGATCATTCTGACTCCAATGCCCCTGGGCATCACCGTTACAGTGTGAAACCCCCTATTTCCTTGAGAGCAGATAATCTGTGAGTTTGGATAGTCATAGACTTCTTTAGCTCATTCCACAAAATGGAAGTCATCCGTGTTAGTTCAGATCCCCTGAGAAGCAGATGCCAGGACGGGTCCGAACCTGCACAAGATTTACTGAGGATTTCCTTATTCATGGCTGCAAAACGCACAAGGGAAAGGAGCTAGAGTAGGCGGGAGAATCCTCAGCTTGCGGGACCAGGCTGAGCCCTGTGGAAGGTGAGGGGGAAGGAGCACTGGGCAGGAAGAGCCTCAGACAGCAGCATAGCTTGAAGAAAGTTCTGGCCATGCTGATAGAGATTTCCCAAGCCAAAGGAGGCTGTAAGAGGAGTCCCGGGCTGGCCGGCCAGCAGCAGGGCTGCACTAGCACTCCCACAGTGCTCAGTCGCTGGCTGGGGGAAATTGGTGGAGCCAGAGGGGCAGGACCTGGACTGTCAGTCAAACATGTTCTTCAAAGCAGACTCTCCTGAAGGAGTTCTGAACGGTGCATGCCCGTGGCTATCTCCTCATCAGAAAAGTGCTGCCCTGTGCTTACTTTCACGTTAAGGCAGAGAGATCTAAAAGGCACTGGAGATACAAAGCCAGGCTGGCATGGTTTTGTGGGCTACAAAGCCAGGTTGGCGTCATTTAATCAAAAGGGTCCATTTTCCTTCAAATGTCTTGAGCTTTTTAGTGAACTTCAAAGTCAGCTCCAACTTGGGTACCTCCAGCAAGGGGGTAAGGAGTGTTGCCTTGAGGAGCTGCTTTGTAGCTTGTGGATGTGGGCACTCCCTGAGACTCAGTTTCCCCATCTGCATGATGGAATCACCCTGCCTTATCCTATAGGGTTGATGTGAGGATTGAATGAATATTTATGGAGTTGCTTTTTCAGGAGAAGATGGAGGTCTTCCTGCATGAACTTTCTGCTGATCCCTTGGCTGTGTACAGATATTTCCCTGCTAACCACCCTCTCTCATCCTTCCAACTGAGATTCGTCTTGGCACTTCCACAAGGAATAACAAACTAGCATTCCCAGGGCTCAGTTTCACAGATAGACAAGCTGTGTTTGGCTCACAGAGTGCTAAACAAACAAACCAATAGAATGACTCGTTTGAAAACAGATATTTCGGGGCGCCTGGGTGGCTCAGTGGGTTAAGCCGCTGCCTTCGGCTCAGGTCATGATCTCGGGGTCCTGGGATCGAGTCCCACATCGGGCTCTCTGCTTAGCAGGGAGCCTGCTTCCTCCTCTCTCTCTCTCTCTGCCTGCCTCTCTGCCTACTTGTGATCTCTCTCTGTCAAATAAATAAAATCTTAAAAAAAAAAAAAAAAAAGAAAACAGATATTTCAAGTTGAGGCAGCCAATCAAAACCAATGCATCTTAATTCCATTTGTTCGAGCTGTGTGGATTTCTGGGTTCCCCTGAAAATGTGGGAAAGCTAGATATGCTGTGTGGCAGACTGGCTAAAGTAGAGAAGAGGCCGTCTGCTTCAGATGAGACTTGAACTGACCAGGTTTCCAGTCCCCACACTCCTATCAACTGTGATCATGAAGCTAGATTAGCTAGATTAGCTAGATGCCGATTAGCATCGTGTCTGTGCTGCCATTTTTCTTAGAATACTACTCCTTTGTCTCATGTAGTTATCAAAGGAGAAAAGGTAGACCAGGAGATCTACGTTCTTTCTTGTACCTGGTCCCATTTCACTTCACTTAGATCACTACCTGACACTTACTTGGCACACCCAAGTTTACATTTAGACTTGAGGCCTGTTAAGCCCTTCTGGAATTTCCTTCCTAAAATGATCCCTGCAATTTCATAAGAATCCTCTATGTTTTTATTTCCCTTTAATTCACATGCACTGCCATTCACCCAAGAGGCACACAGTATTTCCTTCATTTTATTTTTATTTATTTATTTATCTATTTATTTATTTATTTTTGAAGATTTTATTTATTCATTTGTGAGAGAGAGAGTGTGCGAGCAAGAGCAGGGTGAGGGGTAGAGGGAGAGGGAGAAATAGACTCCCCGCTGAGCAGGGAGCCCAATGTGGGGCTTGATCTGGGGACTCCAGGATCATGACCTGAGCCAAAGGCAGATGCTTAACCAACCAAGCTACAGTAGGCACCTCTACTTCCTTCATTTTAAAGAGCAGTTGAGTCCTGGAGAGATGACATGGTTTGCCCAAGGACAGAGCTGGTTAGTGGCAGAGCAGAGTCCTACTGACCCCAAGTCTGATACTTTTTTCCATTACTCTAGGCTACAAAGTATATTAGGACTTTGAGTTGCAAAAGACAGAAAGTTAACTAAAATTGGCTTAAGCAAAAGAGGCAATTTATTAGCTCATATGACTGGACAATCCAAAGGAACCAGGGCTTCAAGTACAACTGGATCTAGGAGCTCAGATACTATCCTGGGACTCCACTAATCCTTCTCTCTTGGTTCTAACTCCTTATTCTGTTGGTTTTATTTTAATGTAGCCTTTCCACTCACTGATGGCAAGACCAGAAGCACTAAGCCGTATCTATTAGCTTCAAATCCATATGGTCCCAACAAATGGAATTGAGTCTCCTTGGTCCTGACTGGCGTGATCGAATTATGTGCCCGTCCCTGAGCCAATCACCTGCCAGAGAATATGGTGTTCTGATTGGCCCGACTCGGTCATGTGACGCCCCCAAACAGGGTATGAGATCAGCTACACCTGGAGAGGAGCTGAGGGTTGACAGTGGAGGAGTGATGCTCAAAAAGGAAAACTGAGTGTTACCATCAGATATGGGGATGAATGCGGGACCAGCATATCCACTACACCTAGAATCTTTCCGTTGGCGTCCCAATATACAGCAGTCTTCTCCTCTACCCCTACCTTCCCTGCCTTTGTTCGTGGGACATTCCCCTCCTGTCACTGGAAGGCCATCCTTATACATTCTTCCCTCAATCACAGACCCAGGTGAAGCCTCCCCTATTCAATCGTTGTGAGCTACAATGAAACTGTTCCTCTGTACAGTAAGAATCTGACCCGCGCGCACCAGCACTCAGTTCCATAGCTATTGAATGTAGGAATGAGGAGATAATTTGCATGAAATGCAACAATGAGAGAACAGGGCCTAGATTAGAAGAAAATAAACAAAAATGTTAGCAGTAACTATCTTGATGAGTTATGGGCGATTCTCGCTTTTCTTTATTCCTTTCAGTATTTTCTATGATTTAAAAAGCCAACAAATGGTAATAGTAAAAAGGAAGTAATACAAGTCTGGTTTCAACAGCTGGACTATAAGTGAGATAAAGGCGAGGGCCAAGTATTGATTCTCTTACGCCTCCCCTAGCTCCCAGCTGTGGGATGGACTCAGTGTAAGTCAGTTCGAGCTCCTTAAGAGCTAAATTAACAGCATCAGGATTTATAACAGACTGTTGATTGCCTTTCCAAAAGCCAATCCTCCTTTCTCTTGCAGACTCCCCGACCCCAACTGTGTGTGGGGGCCTCCCACCTCCTCACTGCCATGTGCTTCATGGAGGCAGACCCCAGCCCCAACCCCTGCTCTAGAGGCTGAATCCTCCCTGTTTGAATTCAGGGTTTCTTTATTTTTTTAAGATTTTATTTATTTATTTGACAGAGATCACAAGTAGGCAGAGAGGCAGCGGGAGGGGGTGGGGGAAGCAGGCTCCCCATTGAGCAGAGAGTCTGACACGGGGCTCGATCCCAGGACCCTGAGATCATGACCTGAGCTGAAGGCAGAGGCCCAACACACTGAGCCACCCAGGCATCCCTAATTCAGGGTTTCTTAACCTCAGCCCTACTGACATTTCGGGACAGGATAATTCTACTGATTTGTTGAGTTGCTTCATGAGCCACCTTGGAGACTGTTATATGAAATAAAAATTGTCCTTAATGTTTTAAGTGTTTAAGCTAATTTGAGTTGTGCCTTTCTGTGACAGCATCTTAACCAACCCAAGGGTCCGTTGAAGACATTGCAAAGCATACAAATAAAACTGCCATCAAAAATAGGGATTCTCTTAGTGCTCGGGGGTGGATATCAGAACCTGGAGGTGGGGACTGACGTATCATTTGATAGTCCCTTTTGAGTGAAACTAGTGATCTACAGCTATTCCAGTTCCACACGGGATTGCTAATCACCAGTGCTGAGACAGAGAGAAGGACTGTCCTCCTTTTGCAAAACAAAAAACAACATTTGGACTAAAACCACTACGTCCCATCACATAAAAATTGCTGCAAAACATCAAGTTCTGTACTTTTTAAGCTAATATCTCTGGGAGTCTACCCAACAACCTCTAAAATGGAGCTGATTAAGGAAATGCTAAGCCAAATGGCTTAAGTTCTAGAAGCCTCTGTTTGCTCATCTGTAAGCTGGGGAGAACAAAATGAGAATCCTCTGATATTAGAGATCAGAAAATACTTCATGAGCTATAAAACAGATAATGGATTATCTATACTAAGCAGACCAGATAAACTGTAACACCTTCCCAGGGTTGGAACGATCTAAATTTAGGGTGTAGTGGGACCAAAATCATCAGTCAATTGTTCCTATGCAGCCTTGTTAAATTTCTTGTGCTTTTGAGCTCTGTTTCCTCATCTGTATGCTGTGGCAAGACCTCATTCTGACTGTCACTGGCGGAAAAATAAGGCTGTTTGAAAAAAGGGAAATATATCACTATTGATTTTCTACCACAGTTTTCTTGCCCAGGTCAAACAATAGCAGCAGAGCAAACAGAACTAGACTTGGAGGCACATACTCCATAGCGAATGTTGGGGCATCGCTGCCCTCTGCTGGTCGGCAGCGGTGCCACAGTGGTTACAGAGAGAAGAGGGTCCTTGGAGAAGGACCCCTGGGAAATTGAGGCACCCAGAGGTGAAGGGACTTGCTGGAGGGCAAGGAACTAGCTTTAGATAGAGTATTTGGGAATCCTGACTCTTAGCTCCTTGTAGAGGGAGAAAAATGACTGGAAAATCATTCTTTATGGTTTCACTCTTGCTACATTCTAAGCTTTTCTAGATAATCTGATGGATTTTTCTCTCTTGTTCTTTGCCACCCAAACGGCATGGACTTCCTTTACCTTTTCAAGGTCCACCACTGGCCCTGAGGCTAAGAGTCCTATTGGGAGCTGGGAACTTTACAGAAATGATCTGGATCCTGACAACTGCTTTTTGGAATACAGGCCAGGAAACTAAAGTTCAGAGAGGTTAAGACACAGGCCCAAAGTCCAACAGCCAGGAAGCACAGGAGCTGGGATCCGAACTCTCACCTGAAACCCGAAAGCCCACATTCTACCTGCGAATAACAAGTCAAAACAACATGGTAACTTGCGAAGACATGATTAAAGGTAATTTTGTGTTTTTTGAATGCCCGAAATGTATTTGCTGGGAAGACATGTAGTGAACTAATAAGAGAGGGAAATTTTTCAAGCATCTACCATAAGCTGGTGACATTCACATACAACATCTGTTAAATATCCTATTAACACATATATGATCTTGGATCCTGTCCACCATTTTGAGGCACAAAAGAAGAAACTATGTTCAAAGCAATTAAGAAATTTACCTAATGTCACTTGGTGAAAGCTGGCATTCAGACTCTAATCCCCCTGCTTAATGTTAGAAACACAAACAGAGGCGGTACCTGCGTGGTACAGTTGGTTAAGGCTCTGAATCTTGATTTCAGCTCAGGTTGTGAGATTGAGCCCCATGTCAGGCTCAGCGTGGAGTCTGCTTGAGATTCTCTCTCTCCTTTTACTTTTGCCCCTTTCCCCACTTGTGTTCTCTCTCTCTCAAATAAATAAAATCTTTAAAGAAACAAACACGAACAGAGGAAAGTGCCCAGTAGCCTGGGTCAGGCTGATTGGCGGGCCTCCCAGCCACGAAACCCCTCAGACTCTCCTATAAACATTTCCTTCCTGGCAGCCTCAGGATTTGAAGTCCTCCTGATCTGGGTTCAAACCCCACATTTCTGAGCACCACTATGTGCCAGGCCTGGGCTGGGTACATTATTTCATTCAATTCTTTGTGAGAACACAGTGAGGTTGATAATGATTATTATGCACTAAAGCGGTAAGAAGTTATGTATCTTGCTCAAGTGTGCAAGTGAGTCTGGGTGTTGATCATTTGTTAATATTCTATGTGATACTGTCTTCACAGTCTTATTCTTGCTCCTCTGCAGACTGGAAAACAGATAAAGACAAATGAAAATGATTTGCCTCAGGGCCTTTGCACTTGCCTTTCCCTCTGCCGGCAGTGCTTTTCTCAGACATTCTGGAGGTTTGCTCCCTCAGCCTCTTTAGGTATTCATTTAAAAGTCGTCTTCTCAGGGAGGCTTTTTCTGACCACCTTACTGAAAACTTCAACCCATACTCTTCCATCTCAATGACAAGAAGACAACCCAGTGCAAATGTAGGCAAAGGACTTAAACAGGTATTTCTCTAAGAAGATATACAAATGGCCAATGAACACATGAAGAAATAAATGCTCAATGCCTGATGACTTGTATTAGGGAAATGCAAATCTGAACCTCACCGGATACCAGTACTTACCACTCAGATGGCTGTTATTTACTAAATGGAAAATAACAAGGGTTGGTGAGGATGTGGAGAGATTGGAGCCCCCATACACTGCAGGCAGGAGCAGAAATTGGCCCATCCCCTGTGGGGAATGGGTGATTCTACTCTTAGGTTTTTACCCAAAAGAATTGAAAACAGGAATGCAAATATTTGTGCCAGAGTGTTCGTGGTGACACTATTCACCATAGCCAAAGGTGGAAACTGCCCACATGTCCATCAGCTGATAAAATGGGCGTATCAAATGTGATCTATGCATAAAACAGAATATTACTCAGCCATAAGAAGAATGAACTGATACATGCTAAGATGTGAGCAACCCTTGAAAATATGACACTAAGTGAAAGGAGCCAATCACAACAGAATGCCCAGTATATGATTCTATTTATGTGAAAGGCCCAGAACAGGTAAATCCACAGAGACAGAAAGAAAACTAGGGGTTTCTAGGGGCTGGTAAATCCCTAGAGACAGAAAGCAGACTTGTGGCCGCCGGGGGCTGCAGGGACAAGAGAAGGGAATGGGGGAGTGACTCCTAAGGGGTGTGGGGTCTTCTTTCTGGTGATGAAAATGTTTAGGAACTAGATAGAGGTGGTGTTTGCATAGCATCATGAATGTACTAAATGCCACTGAATTGTTCACTTTGAAATGGTTAGTTTTATGTTATGTAAATTTCACCTCAATGTAACCAACAAGTTCAACCCCTAACAACCTTATTTTCCTTCCCTGCTTCCTTTTTCTCTGTCAGGCACATGGCCCTCGCACACACTATATATCTGACTCACTGATCAACTGTCCATCCTGTTTCTTTAGAATATAATTTCCAAGAGGATGGCTATTTGGGTCTCTTTTATTAACTCACATATCCTTAAAGAGTCACTGGCACTCAGTAAATATTTGTTATATAAATGAATTAGGAAGGACGTGGCACGGTCAGTTAAGCATCAGACTCTTGGTTTCAGCTCAGCTCCCGATCTCGGAGTCATAAGATGGAGCCCCACATTGAGCTCTATACTCAGTGCGGAGTCTGCTTGAGACTTTCTCACTCCTCTGCCCCTCGCCCTGCTTGTTCTTTCTCTCTAATAAATAAATAAATCTGAATGGAAGGAAGGATGGACATGTTGAAGAGCCCTGCCCCTCGAGCTCCACCCCATCTCCAATTCTAATGGGCTCTTGATCCTCAAATATGTTAACAATAACCCTCAGTCTGGGCTCATTTTTTCCTCCCTTTCCTGAAGAGCTGAATTCACAGGCTCTCACTCAGCTGAAACCCTTTAAGCCTTCTCTGCTGAGAGTCTGAAAAAAGAGGGACAGGAGAGGAGACAATGAATCCACCACAATGTAGAGAAACCCTGTCTGCTCCTCTGCTCTGTGGCTTCCCGCAGCAGTTTATGGGAACCCCAGACCGCAGCGATGAGGCCTTCCTGTTCCCCAGCCAGGAGGACAGCATCCTTAGCTGCGCACAAGTGGCTCTTCAGGGCGGGGGGTAGGGACGTTTACAGAAAAAAGTCAATAACCATTTATGGAAGAGCTACTTGGACACAGCCCTGTACCAGGAACTCAGCCAAATTACAACTGAAAGTTATCATTCATTCACTCATGTGAATGTGAACAAACATTCGCTGAGCACCTGCTATGCGCCTTTTCCTCTGGTCCTTGATTTCACAGTTTTGGTTGAATTAGAAGCCAACACTGTATAGACCAGGGTTTCTCAGTTCAGCACTTTGGACATTTTGGACTAGACAACTCTTTGTCATGGGAGGTTGGTTGATCTAGGTATTGTGGGACATTTAGCAGGATTCCCAGACCCTCACACATAGTAGGTGCTCAGTAAACACTTGTTGAACAAAAGAATGGGATGGAATTGTGAGAAGGGCCTGGAGAAGCATAAATTGCTACTTCAGGGCTGATGTTCAGGAGGGATGTGTATTATCGTCCTTCTTTCATTATCCATCCATCCAACAATCCATCCACTCACTCACCAAGCAGTCCCCAGACATCTGGGCTGTACCTGGAACCTAGGAGACTCTAGTTTTAAGAACTCACAGCTGACCAGGAGACATTAGATATGCTCAGAAATAACTTCAACACTGGATACAGAGTTACACGCCATGGTATGAGGGCACACATAGATGGCACACTGATCAAGACAAGGACAATGGGTACTCTATGCCCAGGTTTAATAACCCAATATTTAAATATTTAATTATAGCAGAGAGCAACAGATTTTTCTGCCATGCCTAACTCCTCCTAACTCAACCTGAAATCAGCAGACCTTCATAGGCCTAACCAAGGCTGATGGGATGAGGATGGGCTTCTGCCCCGGCAAGCCAGACCACTGACCAATTGCCTTTGTCTTCTCAGAGCCTCCATCCTCTTCTTAGTATTGTTACTATTATGAATAACATATCATTTTTACAAATTTTATTTATTTGTTTATTTCTTTATTTTAGAGAGAGAGAGAGAGAGCACACATGCACACAAGTGGGGGTCAGGGGAGAGGGAGAGGGAGAGAAAGAACCCCAAGCAGACTCTAAATTGAGAATGGAGACTGATGCAGGGCTCAGTCCTATGACCGTGAGATCATGAACTGAGCCAAATCAAGAATCACATGTTTAACCAACTGAGCCGCCCAGATGTCACAATAATATATCATTATTGCTTAATAGCTGCAATTTACTGAGCACTACTATATACCAGATAAGGTGCTGTTAATGAATAATATAAATTAACTCTCTTAAAGAAAATCAATCAGTCTGAGACCTTTCATGTATTGCAACCCCAAGAACATCTGGGATTTAAATGATATACTGTGAAGATAGAAGTATGATTATTCAACTTCCACTTAATCAGAGAAAGTAAGTGGCAGGTGGCATTGTAAAGGGAAGGCAAGGCACTGGGCAGGCAGATGCTAAGTGGGAGACTGTTCCAGGCATAAGGAAAAGGGGGGTGGGTATAGGAAAAAAAAAAAAGCAATAGCGAGAACCAAGGGAAATAGGTTTGACTGGATAAAATGGACAGTGAGAATTTTGATAGAAGCAATGGAATGGGCAGGGAATAGTATAGAGATCCTCAAATTATGGACTCCATGACCATGCCTTCCCTTTTCTAGCAGGTGAGCAGAACTAGGGTGCTCTCCCTACCCCCTCCTTCTAGAGTCTCCAGAGACCCTGAGCTCAGCCTCTGGCCTGCCCCTAGGCTCTAGCCCTCATTTTCTGTTCACTGTACCCATCCTGTCTCATGTTGCCATCTCCATGCTTCTGGGATCAGTCTAGTGGCCTGACCCCAGGTCTTCTCCATTCCATTGACCTCATGTAATTTGATGCTCTTGAGCTGGATTGAGACTATCCTGATGAGTGCCACATAACTGGCTCAACATGAGGGGTCAAAGCAAGTCAACATCTTTGACATGAGGTACCATCAGTCTGACAGGGCCAAGAGAAGGTGGCTGTGTTTTAGTTAAGTTAGAATGTGAGGAATAAAGAGGAATAAATAGTCACACTATGTCACTGTGGCATAATAAGTAATATATATTTGGTCTCTACTCCTGGTTCCTGACAGGGGGCTCCTAAAACCCTTGTAATTTCCTGAGAAGGGTGCTAAGAGCATCTTTTGTTTTAATATTTGGTCTTTGACCCTGATTCCTGATACAGAGCTCCTAAATTCCTTGAAATTTTGTTGGGTAAAAAAGGGGTCTTTTGTCCTAGTGAGGTGACTTTTGATAGGCTCTTGGGGAGCTTCAGGATGGGGGAGGGTTACCAGAGAGTCCAAGCCATGACTAGGAGCTTAAAACTTTCACCCCTGCCCCCATCCTCTGGGGAGAGGAGGAGATAGAGATTAGGTTAATAATTAATCATGCCTATCTAATGAAGCCTCCATAAAAACCCCTGAACTATGGAGTTTGGAGAGCTTCAAGGTGGTGAATACCCCCACATGCTGAGACAGTGGTGCACCCCAACTTACAGAAGCTCCTATACTCAGAACCCTTCCAGCCAGATGTACATCTTCATCTGCATGTTCATCTGTATCCTATATTATATCCTTTATAATAAACTAATAAACACGTTCTCCTGAGTTCTATGAGCCACTATAGCAAATTACCAAGCCTAAGGAAGAAGTTGTAGGAACCCCCAATTCATAGCTGAGTCAGTCATCTGGGGACGCATCGCTTGTGACTGCCATCTGAAGTGGGGCAGCCTTAAGGGACTGAGCCCTTCACGTGTGGGCTCTACACTAACTCCAGGTAGTTCATGTCAGAATTGAATTGTAGGACACCCAGCTGGGTGTCCAGACATAGCTGGAGAACTGGTTAGTGTGGAAAACCCACACGTTTGGTGTTAGAAGTGGTGTGACTACAGAGACAGACAGAGGTTTTGCCTTCTATTCACACAAAGGTTTACTATGCACATGTTCAGACAGAAGTATGGAAGACAGGATTTCACAAAAGGAAAAAAAAAAAAAAAAACAAGAAGAGAATTTGTAATTGGGTCAGGCCTCTTGGGAGTCCAGAACCAAAAAGAAATTCTCTATTCTGGATCACTCTAGGGACCCATGCGCTGGTGGGTCTTCATGCCACAGGCCGGCCCCCACCTCCTCTTTGCCTTCCCCCCATCTCTCTGCTCCTGCTTTTGGTTTCAAATCCTAAATTTCCACCTTCTCAGCACAACTCTATTCACCTTTCCTCCTCTATTCTCTGGATCTGAATGCCTTGCTGCTGTTAAACAAATGGTTTTTAATCTCTGCTTTAATGACAGAGATGGTGACTCACTAATACAAAGAAGGCATTTCCCCTCTCATGAGTGATATAGTCACCTTTTTTTTTTTTTAACATTTTATTCTTTTAGTAATCTCTACAACCAATGTGGGGCTCAAATTTGCAACCCAGAGATCAAGAGTTCAAGCTCTACCAACTGAGCCAGCCAGGTGCCCCTGTATTTAGCTTTTGAGTTAAAAAGGAGAAGCTGTCAATCACATGGATATCTTGGTAGGTTAAAAACAATTTTTTTTTTAAATAAGTAAGTAAGCAAGTAAATAAACTTGGTTGCTCAAAGCAGTACACAGAATTAGAATATGACCTACCAATTCCACTTCTGGCTATATTCCTCTAAAGAACTGAAAACAGGGATATGAACAGAAATTTGTGCAACCATGTTTGTACTTGCATTATTCACAAGAGCCAAAAAAGTGGAAACAACCTAAGTGTCCATCATGAACAAATGGATAAACACAATGTGTTCTATCTACACAATAAGAATATTATTCAGCCTTAAAAAGGAAGGAAATCCTGACACATGTTACAATATGGATGAACCTGAAAGACATGATGCCGAGTGAAATAAGCCAGATACAAAAGGACAAATATTGTATGACTCCCAATTAGATAGGGACCTAGAGTAGTCCAGTTCATGGAGACAGAAAGTGGTTTCCAGGGGCTGGGAGGAGAGAATGGGGGGTCAGTGTTTAATGAGGACAGAGTTTCAGTTAGAGGTGATGAAAGACAGATGATAGTGACGCACAAATATGGGAATGTACTTAATGCCACTGAACAGTACACTTAAAATGGCTAAAATGGTAAAAAAAAAAAAAATTATGCTATATTTATTTTACCACAATCTTAAAAAAAGTTTTTGGATTTTGGAAAGTTAGAGATAGTCAACCCATTCATCATGTGAGTGAGAGCATCTCTTGTGCTGGTTGCATTAAAGAGAAGCTGGTGGAACTGTCACAGGGAATGAGGAAAGGGAAGGAAATAGAGGCTTTGGGTATACAAGGTAGCAGGTACCTGAGCCACACCCAACAGCATATTCCATGATCCATTACCATGAGCTGCCAGGGCAAGGACACCAAGGAAAAGATGACAGAGGAGGTGGCCTGCCAGCGTGATGGACCTAAAACACCTGCCAGCACCCAGGAGTGGTGGGTGTCTTGGCATTTAGGTCCTTGTTTATCTCTGGACTTCGGGGATGCTGTTCCCTGTGATACCAGTATGTTGTATCCCTGTCTATTGGGGGCGGGGTTTAGAGATGTTGTCCGCAAGCCTTCCAGTGAACTTCACAAGGGTTCCCCAGCAATGTTTCTTACATCAGAATGCTTTGGGTATGAGTTAAAGAAAGCCCAGTTAAAATGACTTAAATAACATGTATTAAAAAAGAAGTCCCAGGGGTGCCTGGGTGGCTCAGTGGGTTAAGCCTCTGCCTTCGGCTCAGGTCATGATCTCAGGGTCCTGGGATCGAGCCCCACATTGGACTCTCTGCTCAGCAGGGAGCCTGCTTCCCCCCCTCTCTCTGTCAGCCTCTCTGCCTACTTGTGATCTCTGTCTGTCAAATAAATAAATAAAATCTTTAAAAAAAAAAAAAAAGTCCCAGGTAGGGTGGCTTCCAAAGTAGTTAACCCAGTGGCTCTAGCCAAGTTCTTTCCCTTGTTTTGCCCTGCCATCCTGAGCATGTCACATTAGAAAGGCTGTCTCTTCTCATGTCTCTTAGGAATGACCTCCTTCTTCAGAAGATCCCTAAAACACATTACCTCATGTTTCAGTGGCCATAATGGGCTTTTGTACCCACTCCTATAGGTAGAATGGGATTAACATGATACCTCTGAGTTGGGTATAGGGTTATCTTTCCTGATGGTTTGAAACATGAACAAAATTGGGAACACTGTTAATAAAGAAAAAGAGAATCGATTTTGAGTGGACCATTGAATGTCTGCTAAATCCTCAAAAACTGATAAATTCTGGGGATTAACTGACACTTGGAAATAGTTATTTTGGACTTGCTTCTGTATTGAATAGTGGGTGAGGAGTATGATTTCTGATACTCTGTGTCAAAGATGGCTCACCTCTCGGTTTCATTCCAGCCTGTGAGAAGGGGAAAGAGAAGAATGGAGGGCATGCTCTTCTCTTTTTTATGTCATGACCTCAGCACACAGAGTGCCTTCTACTTCCTGCCCCAAGTACAACCCAGCTCCCCACTAAGAGTCCTTGAAGCCCTCCCCAGAGGATGTTAATCCTTTCCCCACTCTCCTGGTGTCCTCCATACTCCCAACCTCTAGTTCCAGATCTGTGATTGTCTGTCTTGAGTAAACTCTGAGTCTCATGGCATCTGGCTGAACCACTTTCTATGCCTTTTCATTGCTGATGTCTACTAATCAATCAATCAATCAATCAATCCTTATTCTCAGATGACTTTGGTATCTCACTCATCCTTCCTCCCCACCCCAGTTCCTCCCACCGTGTTGAGGACTTTAATGTTTGTAAGATGACCCAACAGCTGGTCAACCTCCTGGCCCCTTGGCTCTTGTCCCTCCTCATTCCACTGAACTTTGCCTTCCCTCTACTCTAGCCACCGAATCCTTTGGCCATATCCTGAACGTCAGTTTCTCCTGGAACGAGTCTTCCTCTGAAGTCTTCCATTTCTCTGGCCACCGGTTGTATCCTCTGATCTGAGTTATTTCAGGCTTAGCAGTTCTTTGAACTCCAGGATCCCTTGACCCCTCTACTTTATCCTTCTCAGGACCCTCCTTCCTTCACTTCCTTCCTTATCCAGAAGAAATTTCCTGGTCCTCATTTCATTTTATTTTTATTATTTTTTAAATTTTTATTATTTTTTAATTTTTTAATTTTTTAAAGATTTTATTTATTTATTTGACAGACAGAGATCACAAGTAGGCAGAGAGGCAGGCAGAGAGAGAGGAGGAAGCAGTCTCCCTGCTGAGCAGAGAGTCCGACGCGGGACTCGATCCCGGGACCCCGAGATCATGACCTGAGCCGAATGCAGCGGCTTAACCCACCGAGCCACCCAGGCACCCCTAGATTTATTCATTTGAGAGAGAGAGAGAGAGAGAAGAGCACTTGTGAGTGGGGTGGGGTAGAGAAGTACAGGGAGGGGGAGAGAAAGAATTTCCAGCAGACTCCCTACCAACTGAAGAGCCCAACGCAGGGCTCAGTCCCATGATACCGAGATCATGACCTGAGCCGAAATCAAGAGTCAGACATTCAACCAAATGAGCCACTCAGGAGCTGCCCGGTCCTCATTTTAGCCACTTCCTTGCAAGTGCTTGAGTGGCAGACATTATGGGTGACTGCCCAATATCCACTCCAACCCAGATGATAGGTCCAAGTTGGGTCCCCTGGTCATTTCTGCTGGGTCATGGTCATTTCTGCTCTTTCCAGGGGAGGATCAGGTGTGTGATTCACTTCTAGCACTAGAGAGTAGAGTGAGGTGAGAAGAAAGGGACTGGGGGAAAGATTTTCCCATCAAAGAGACAGAAGAATTTATTATCTTTCTTTCTGAGGATGAACCAACAAGACAGTGTAGACAGACAGAATAAGAACCTGGATCCTTGGTCATGTTTTCAAGCCACTAAGTCAACTCCTTCTAAAATTTTCCCTCCCTATATATGAGAAAATAACTTCCTTTATATTTAGGCCAGTTTGAGTCTGGTATTCTGTTACCTTCAGAAAAAATCTCCTTTAATAACGTAATTCTCAACTTCCAGCAAAAGCTCAGCCCTGGATCAATGTATATTTCCTTCTATTCTATTTTCATATTTGTTCTGCTAAGACTGACAGAGAGAGCAATGGGTCCTTTGTCCTCTCCAATCCCCAGACACTTCTCTGTCATCCACCATTGAAAGGAAATCCCCAGTTTTCCCCACCCATCCCCTCTGTGTTAAGGGTTGAAAACCCAGTTACCTGAAGTGGTCAACTGTCCTGCTCAGGAAATAGATTTTTAAAGTTCCAAGGAGGATGTGTGTATTGGGCTTGGATGGAGCGGAGGGAAGGGGAGATTCTGGGATTAAAAGAAATCCAGAATTCCTGAGAAGCAGAGAGCAAACTTACCCAGAACAAATTGAGTGAGCCAGAGTGCCTGGGTTGAGTTGGGAGGCAAAGAAAAGCTTTCGGCTCTGTGTTGTGGGGCTGGCAAGAGAGAGGAGCCCCAGGAAAGTGTGACTGAGGGGGAAGAAGAGGCAGAGACGTAGCTTCACTCACACTGTTTCAGGAACAAATGTAAAAGACCAAAATAGACATGGTAGATGCCAATGATTACAAATTCTAAAACTATTTGAACCACCTGGGGAAGCCTAATGGGTCCCCAGATGTGGAGGTGTGAGGTGAGTCCTGTAGGTGGGAAGGCCCCAGGCTCCTATTATGTCAGTCACACAGATGTTGCAATAACCAATTCATGGTTTTTAATTCTCAATTCCACACTGGAATTCCTGTTTTCCCTGTTGGCTCTTCTCCTGTTCACCATAGCAACTGTTTTGATTCTTCTTCACTCTCATCGAACTTCCCAGCCCTCTGCCTTGTCTTTCTCTCTCCTCAGGCACATCTGCCTCTTATTTCACACAGAAAATGGATGCCATCTGACTGGACCAGCCCTTACCTTCCTCATTTAGCTGCTACTGTATTCACCTTTTCTTCTACCCCACAGATTTAGTCAGCAGGGCTGTTCAAGAGAACTTTCTACAATGGTGTACAATGGTGTACGTATCTTCACTGTCTAACATAGTATGGTTGGGTCCGTTATCAAAGGAACGAGACTGAGACAAAGTGAAAGTTATGCAAAGCCTTATTCTATGCCAAGCATTAGAAGTCAGACTGACTGGCCAGGGCCGCCTCCGAAGAGAGCAACCCCCCTTAGTCTTACAGGCTAGTTTTTATAGGGCACAACCGCAGACCTCTACGTATATGGCTTTGGCTGATTGGATGTCTTTTACCTGTCTGGCCTTATTTTAGGTGTGTGTTTTAGCAACGGTTACCCGGAACCAATATCAGTAACTGCTGAGGAATTTATTAAACAACAAAATGGCTACCTAGGCAACATGGAGTCACTATGGCTAAGTAGGCCCAGGTAGGCCCTAGGGGTTTAACAGGTTTTAATGTTAAATTGGCCCTAACAGTATAAGCCATATGTGGCTATTGAGCACGTGAAATATGGTGAGTACAAATGAAGAACTGAATTTTAAATTCCATTCGATTTTTTTTAAAGATTTTTATTTATTTATTTGACAGACAGAGATCACAAGTAGGCAGAGAGAGAGGAGGAAAGAGGCTCCCTGCTGAGCAGAGAGCCCGATGCGGGGCTTGATCCCAGGACTCTGGGATCATGACCTGAGCCGAAGGCAGAGGTTTAACCCACTGAGCCACCCAGGCACCCCATCCATTCAGTTTTAATTAACTTAAATTTCAATGGCCACATGTGGTTAGTTAGGCAGCACTGGTTAGTGTAATTCAAAGAAAAACTGTTTTGAATACCCGGGCACTGGACTCTCTCCTGACTCTGTGACAGCCCTAAGCAGCAGTCTCTTGACCAACTTATTATAAGAATTCTGAATTAGAGGATGAGCGGGAAGGGAGAGAGGACCAGAAAGGCATGTTCACGAGAAACAGCCATGGAGAAATACAGAGGGGGGAAATCACTTGACATATTTTATTTTACAGCTCCAGTTGCCGAAAGAAACCACAGTGACTTCCTGGCTCAAATATTGTACTCCTGAAGGGGGGTATGAGTCTCCTATCATTGTACCTTTACTGAAAATTCACAGTGATATTGACACCGACACAGAGTTTGAGGGAAGAACCAACCAGCAGCCCGGAGAAAGTGTGGTGTCAGCTGAGTTATTTCAAAGGGCATCCAGGCACACCTGGGTGGCTTAGTTGGCTGAGGAACCAACTCTTGGTTTCAGCTCACGTCATGATCTCAAGGTCATGAGACTGACCCTGCTGTGGCAGGCTCCTCACTCAGCCAAAAGTCTGCTTGAGATTCTCTTCCTCTGCTCCTCCCACACACAGGCTCGCGCGCTCTCTCTCTCTCTCTCTCTCTCTCTCTCGCTCCTAAAATAAATAAATCAATCTTTTTTTTTTTTTTTTTTTTAAAGAAGAGGGGGCATCCAGTTATCTTTGTTTGGATTCTCTACCAAAATGCAAAATGTGCACACCACAAACACAAACAGAACGTTGACTTGCACGTCCCTTTGTGTAGCTGATTTTGCTTTCTTTTGATCATTCTATCACATTTCAAACAGTTACACATCTTTTGAAACCTAGAAAGTTAGGATACCACAACCTCCTGCCTCCACCAACCTCCTCTAAATGTCTAGCCAGTTGCTCTGAGAGCACATTTGGAGTACTTTCTCTCCATTGATTTTTTTTTTTTTTTAAGATTTTATTGATTTATTTGACAGAGAGAGATCACAAGTAGGCAGAGAGGCAGGCAGAGAGAGAGAGAGGAGGAAGCAGGCTCCCCGCTTGCTTTTGTCATTTGCTAAGTTCGCACCTACTCCGTTTGCATTCAGTACTTGACTCCATCCGCTCCATTAGCTTCTCTGTCAGTTTCCTCACCAGGGGCCTTGACTCACACAGCTTTATATCCCTCTTACTATTTCCTGTTGTCACTGGTTTATTCTAGAACCGTTTTCCTTTGGCTCCTAGGCACACACTCTTTCTGCATTTTCCTCTCCTTCCTCGATGCCTCTTAGTCCCCTTCGTGTTGGATCCTTCGGAGATCCACCGTCAGTCGCCCTCCATGTCACCATACCCGCTCCCTGGGCAGATCCCCTCCCGCCTCCACTCACGCCCCTTCTATCCACTTTCCGTGGTGCAGCCAGAGTGATTTTACTGAAGTGTAAATGAGGTCATGCCACCACTCTGCGTACAGACCCACCGATTGCTCTTGGGGCAAATTCCTGACTCCTTAACAGCAAGTAGCCACAGGAGGTTGAAAGAGACTGAGCTTCCCCAAAGTGGGCCCTGAAGCAAGGATTCAGGGACAAGTAGTTCATTTGGGAGGTAAGGCCAGGAAGGGCAGTGGGGAAGTGAGACAGGGAGGGAAGACAGCCAATACAGCAAGTATTGAAGAACAGGTCACTGCCGTAGGCATCTGGGACTCAATCCCACCAGGGACCTCTGGGAAACTGCCTAGACCGCCTCAGGGTTGTCCCACCTGAGGAGCAGATTATTGAATCTGAGTCTCCCAGCCTAGGAGCCGCTACTCTCCGAGAGTCGTACTTCTTTCTCCCCCTCCTTACTTTCTTTCCTTCCTTCCTTCCCTCTCGCCGCCCTTCACCCCTTCCCCCTCCTCCTTGACCCCCTTTCACCTCCTTCTACCCCTTCCCCCCAGTAGGCCCCTGACCCCAGGTTTCTTCTGTGACCCTGCCCACAGCCTTAGGTGACTGGGCCAGAGACAGATAACTAAACCAATCAGATTCACTCCTCTGGGATTCTGGAATTAAGCAGTTGGTCTGGGGTCTGATGTGAACTGTGGCCATCTAATGTGGATGCCATGATGGCCTTGTTTGGTGACATGCCCCCAGAGGAGCAGAGAAGTCCTGTGTTTAGGAAAATGCACAGTGGCTGGAGAGAGACAGACAGAGGCGGGACAACGCAGCTTCAAACAAACCGAAAGAGCCACACCTCAGAGCAGGACATTTTAGTTTTCCTGTAAATAAGTTCTTATCATGTTTCCTGCACTTGAGTTCTGTAAGCCAACAGTGTTTCCTCAAAAAACTACCATTTCTGCTAAAGAAAGTCACTTGATTTTCTGACCTGCAACCAGAAACACACACACACACACACACACACACACACACACACACACTCCTTAGATTCACCTAAGTCCCCAAGACCAATTGTATTCATGACTTGACTTCCTACTTAACAAAGAAACAGGAACCACTATTCCTGACATTCCACTTTGAATGACTCAAATATTTCCATCTTAGCTATCCCTTCCCCCAATCTTCCCTTGACAACTACACCTCCTATTAAAAATCACCCTCAAGCTGATCTTAAAGGAAAAGTAGTCCACATCATGTCTCTACTCTCTCCCTCGAATCAGTCCCTAAATGCACTATTATTTTGTGGGGAAGTACGCCATCCTGAAGATGTGATTTTTAAATATCTATGGGATTTTTAGGTCTGGAGGTTCACAGACTATACAGGTATGGAGCTCAGAGGGCAGATTTGGTCTGAAGATACAGATTTTTTTAATCTACCAGTGATTTTAAAAAAGTAATGCGTGAGTATGATAGAAAAACTTCATAGAAAGGTGATAAATAAGTTGCTTGACAAACACTGACAAATCCCCCTATTCCCTCCCCAGAGGCCATCTTATACATCCTTCCAGAAACAGCCAGCTTCATGGACATGGGACCCATGCAGTTACATAAGGACCCACGTGTAGAAGGGACCTGAGCTTGATTTAATGCTTTGCTGTTGCCATCTTGAATTTCTTAATTTTGAATGAGAGACCCCACATTTTCATTTTGCACTGGATCCCCAGATTATGTGGTAGGCCTATTTCCAGCTATACTCCATGTGTAGTTAAACACATGATATACACATGTACCCCTCTTTCCATCCCCTTTTCCTTCAGCATTTGGTGATTCTTTAAAAGAATGTGTGTGGATGAAATTTCCCAGGGAGAGAATGCAAAAGTTACTAGTGCTATTTACCAAATATGTCTGCTTCTTCTGTTTCTGGGCACAGAGAGGGATATATGGTGAGACTGCATTTCCAGGTTCCCTGGTGGTTAGATGGGGCCAAGTGACTAGTTCTCACCAATAAGTTGGAGGCAAAAGGGAGTGTACCATTTCTAGATCAGAGTATTTTTTTTTAATGCTATGTTAGTCACCATACAGTTCATCATTGGCTTTTGATGCAGCGTTCCATGAATCATTATTTGCATATAACACCCAATACTCATTACAACACATGCCATCCTTAATACACATCACCAGTCTTACACCACACAAAGATAAACTCAAAATGAATGAAAGACCTCAATGTGAGATAGGAATCTATCAAAATCCTAGAGGAGAACACAGGAAGTAACCTCTTTGACATCAGCCACAACAACTTCTTTCATGATACATCTCCAAAGGCAAGGGAAACAAGCAAAAATGAACTGTTGGGACTTCATCAAGATAAAAAGTTTCTGCATAGCAAAGGAAACAGTCAACAAAACTGAAAGGCAACCAATGGAATGGGATAAGATATTCGCAAATGATATTACAGATAAAGGGCTGGTAACTAAGATCTATAAAGAACTTCTCAAACTCAACATCCCAAAAAACAAATAATCAAGTCAAAAAATGGGCAGAAGGCATGAATAGACAATTCTGCAAAGAAGACATATAAATGGTTAACAGAGTATTTTCTATTAAGTTTTATTTATTTAGGGATACCTGGGTGGCTCAGTAGGTCAAGTGTCTGCCTTCAGCTCAGGTCCTGGGGTCAGGTCCCACATCGGACTCCCTGCTTAGCAGTGAGCCTACTTCTCCATCTGCCTACAGCTTCCCTTGCTGTGTTCTCTGTCTAACAAATAAACAAAATCTTTTTTTTTAAAGGATTTATTTATTTATTTTAAAGAGAGAGAGCCCACAAGTGCATGCGTGTGCACATGAGGGGTGGGGGGAGGAGCAGAGGAAGAGAGAGAGGGATAGAATCTCCAGCCGACTCCTGGTTGAGCACAGAGCCCCACGCAGGGCTCTACCCCAGGACCTTGAGATCATGACCTGGGCTGAAACCAAAAGTCAAACGTTTAACCAACTGAGCCACCCAGGTGCCCCAAGTTCAGAGTATTTAACTGCCGCTGTAAGACCTGCCAGATTTCTCATTCAAGAGTTCAAGATAGTGGCTGTTCCATTAGTTTTGTTTTCTGAGAGACTAGGATAATCAGAGCCCCCAGGGTGATCTGTGGTTCTTTTTTTTTTTTTTTTAAAGATTTTATTTATTTATTTGACAGAGAGAAATCACAAGTAGATGGAGAGGCAGGCAGAGAGAGAGAGAGGGAAGCAGGCTCTTTGCTGAGCAGAGAGCCCGATGCGGGACCCGATCCCAGGACCCTGAGATCATGACCTGAGCCAAAGGCAGCGGCTTAAACCACTGAGCCACCCAGGCGCCCCATGATCTGTGGTTCTTAAGCCATGATTTGGTGGCTGTTTGTTATTGCAACGTAACCTGTCTTGTCATGACTTACAGAAATATAAAAAATGCTGAGACAGAATTTACTAGAACTGACATATAAAAGGAGAAGAGTCATAGAAAGATAAGACAAAGAGTCACAGAGGTAAAGATGAGAAACTAGGGGTGCCTGGGTGGCTCAGTCAGGTAAGCATCTGCCTTCGGCTCAGGTCATGATCCCAGAGTCCTGGGATCCAGCCTCGGGACCGCTGGGCTCCCTGCTCAGTGGGGAGCCTGCTTCTCCCTCTTGCCCTTCCCCTAACTCGTGCGCTCTCTTGAGCACATGCTCTGTCTCCTTCTCTGAAATAAATAAATAAATAAAATCTTTTTTGAAAAAAGATGAGAAACTAGAAGAAGGAACCCAGGGGAGTCATGGAAATCAAGGGAAGAAACTGCTCAAGAGGTGATACATGGTGTTGGTCCAAAAGGTCAAAGAGAATAAAAAATAAAAGCTATCACTAAATATGGCAACTGAGAACTCACTGGTAAGCTTATTAAGAACAGTATCCGGGAAGCGGTGGTGGGAGAAATAGTAGACAGAAGGCTGAGGAAGCAGAGGGAAGAGCAAGAGGGATCAGTGTATGAGTTCAGCAGAAAGGCCAGGAGCCCTGCCACGTGCACTTGCGAGAAGGGCCAAGAAAATTTGTGTTCAATCTCACCTTCCTCCTGCTCTCCGGCATCCTGAACTGACAGCCAGGAGGTAAGGTAGCTCCTGATACCGTTCACCTGAGTGAGAAAGTGAAATTTAAGTCGGACTGCAAAAGTAAAAATACCTTGGCCACTTAACAGGTTGGAAGAGCAGAAATGGATAAAGACAGCTACCAAAATAATAGGAAACAGTATTTCACTGTATCTGTAAAATGATAATACTACTTTCCCTCATCTTTTTTGTCATTGCTGCTTTCCTTTTTTTTCCTTTTAAGATTTTATTTATTTGCTTATTTGAGATAGAACAAGAGTGAGAGAGAGAGAGCGCGCAAGCAGGGGGAGCAGCAGGCAGAAGGAGAAGCAGGCTTCCTGCTGAGCAGGGAGCCCAATGCAGGGCTCGATCCCAGAACCCCAGGATCATGACCTGAGTTGAAGACATACGCCCAACCAACTGAACCACTCAGGTGCCTCTCACTGTTGCTTTCTTCTTGAGAAACGTCATCCTCTAAATTCAAAGACTATCAGAAAATTTGCTATTAGAAATTGCCTCAGTAAGAATGAAATATTCCACTTTTGCCACACAGAAGTGGCCTCAATTTGCACCTTTGGACCAGAGCTTCAGATAAAGGGTTTCTAGGCACAACATTCAACAGCTGTCTTAGCTTTATCACTGACAAGGAAGCAGAGCCCTGGGTCCACGTTGCAATCCAGATCTGAGGTTGACTGTTTTATACAAACCTGCTGTTTTGAGCTTATCAAAATCTGCTTTCAAATTTAATCAAGACTCCACCATCGCCCATAACCCTACCCTAACTCTGTCCCTTTGATGGTAGTTCCTCTGGCACGAGCTCTTTCTCACTGAAATAGTCAGTAAACCTAATTTTGCTGATTGGCAAGTTTGTTTCTGACAGTCTTAGGCTGATTGGCCTAGGTCATGGGCATAAATGGGGGCAGGGCAGAGAGCAGATCTCAACAGATCTCAACGGTCACGCAGGAAATATCCAGCACAGAAATAAAGTCCTTCCCCGCCCCGGCCCCAGCAATTCTGATTCCCCCCCATCACCTACAGACCAGAGTGCTGTGGAGGAAATGTGGAGAGGAAGAAGAGGAAGACCTTCATTCACCCTGCATTCATAGACATCTGGGGTTGAACAAAAGGGTTGTAAAAATGATCAGTCAGTCTATGAGTAGGCCTTGAGGCAACAGAAAGATCTAGGCCCTTTACTAAGGCACAATGGAAGCACTGGGTCTCCTGACATTTGAAGGCCTGCCCCTCTCCCCCAACTGAAAGGAGTCCAAAAAAGTGAAAGGGAAAAGGGGATAAGGGAGAATGCTAAAAATGCCCTTCCTTTGAACACCATCTTTGTGCAGGCATCCGGGGGAGGCCGGCTGGAGCAGGGTCATCTGCCAGCCAGGCTTGTAGGACTTCGCTTCTCTTGTTTATTATCCCCAGCCACATCTGGGGCAGCTGCCAGGGCCCGCCCCCACTCTGCCGTCATTGGAGGAACTCAAACTTAAAGGCTGCGGCTAAGAATCAGGGAGTCTCATTTTCCTGTTACTGGTGGATCTGCTGTGGCTGGTCTGGGGGCGCTGAGCCCTCGTCCAGACCCTGGTGGAGAGTGAGCCTCTCACCATGTCAGCCTGCTGCAACTGGAAATGCATTTTCCAGTATGAGACAAACAAAGTCCTCCGGATCCAGAGCGTGAATTATGGAAGCATTAAGTGGATCCTGCACATGCTGGTCTTTTCTTACATCAGGTGAGTGCGGTGTGGGGATGACCCCAAACGTATGCAGCGGCTGACAGCCCAAAAGTCCCCAAGGTGCAGCTTCTGGTGCACATCCTGAATTCCTCATGGTTTTAAATCTGAGACTTTTTCCCTCATAACAAGCTGGGGCCGGAGGGGGTTGGGGTAGTGGGGAAGCAGCTGCAGGCGGGAGGAAACAGTGCCAGTTTGCTGCCGAAAGAAGCCACAAGAGACAAAGCCACACTTTGGGTTTTACCCCAGGCCTGCCAGGGTAAGCTGGGCAGGGCATGCCTGGAGAAAGTAGGAAACAGGGCAACACCCTGGATTCCAAGGGAGGAGGCAAGGATTCAGGGCCTACCTGGTGATAATCCTGGCATCTGTCTGAGTCATCACTGCTGATGGGAGGAATAGGACCAGACTTGCCAATGTAACTTGTCCTCTCTAGTGTCAGAAGGCCCCCTCTTGCTCTTTTTTGTGTCTGTTTCTTAACAGCTTATTGAGATATAATTCACAGACTACACAACTCACTCATTTAAAGGGAAAAAATTAGGGGAGGCTGGGTGGCTGAGTCGGATGAGTGTCCAGCTCTTGATTTTGGCTCGGGTCATGATCTCAAGGTTGTGGGACTGAGCTCTACATCAGCTCTAGGCTTATCAGCTCTACGCTCTCCTTCTCCCTTTGTCCCTACCCCTGTTCGCGTACTTGATCTCTTTCTCAGATAAATAAATAAATCTTTATAAAAATAAATGAAGGGTACAATTTAGTGGGCTTTTAGTATACTCAGACTTGTGCAACCATCACCACAATCAAGTCTAGAATATTTTCATCACATCAAAAATAAATTCCATAGCCCTGCGCCATCACTCCCAATCCTTCTGCTCCCCTGTAGCTCTGGTGACCCACTGATTCACCCTGTCTCTGGGACTGGCCTATTCTGGACATGTCATAGAAATGGAATTGTGGGGACGCCTGGGTGGCTCAGTTGGTTAAGCAGCTGCCTTCGGCTCAGGTCATGATCCCAGCGTCCTGGGATCGAGTCCCACATCGGGCTCCTTGCTCGTCAGGGAGCCTGCTTCTCCCTCTGCCTCTGTCTGCCATTCTGTCTGCCTGTGCTTGCTCTTCTCTCTCTCTGATAAATAAATAAAATCTTAAAAAAAAAAAAAAAAGAAATGGAATTGTGCACTATGTGGTCCTTTCTGTCTAGCTTCTTTGACTCTGCATCATGTTTGCAAGGTGCACTCATGTTGAAACATGTATCTCTACTTCCTTCCTCTGTATAGCCAAGTAGTATTCCATTGTCTGTATGGACCTTTATTGGAGGGGGTGGACATTTGGGTTGTTTCCAGTTTGGGGCTATTATGGATAATGGACAATGCTGCTATGAATATGGGTGTATGCCTGTTGGCATGAACATGTTTTCAGTTTTCTTGGGTATTGCACCTAGAAGTGAAACTGAAAGATCATTCAGTAAATTTATTTTCAACATTTTAAGTAACCACCCGTTTTTGGAACAGCTGCACCATTTCCTATTCTCACCAGCAATGTATGTTCCAATTTCTCCACATCCTTACCAAACAGTAGCTCTTGTTGGTTTTTTGGATTATGGGCATCCTACTGAGTGGTTCTCATTATGGTTTTAATTCACAGTTCCTTACTGGCTAATGCCCCATTGCTCTTTGTGATGATGATGGTGGTGGTGGTGAGAACTTGCATCGCTAAGGTCAGACAGTGTAGTTTACTGGCTAAGGGTTAGAGCAACCTATTTTATAACCCTGGCTTAGTTTCCTTGGCCAGGTCACTTACGGGCTGAGCCTCCCTTTCTGCATCTGTTAATAGAATCATCATAATTAAATAAGAAAAGGCATGGCAAACACTTCTCCATGTTTGGCATAGGGTAAGAGCTCTACAAATAGCAGCTATCTTTAAAAATAATCATTTTGACTTAAAAAAAATAGAATTACCATAGAACCCAGTAATTTCACTACTGGGTATTTACCCGAAGAAAATGAAAATACTACTTGGAAAAGATACGTGCATCTCTACATTTATTGCAGCATTATTTACAATAGCCAAGATGTGGAAGCAACCCAAGTGTCCACTGAAAAGGAATGATAAAGAAGATGTAGGAGGGGGCACCTGGGTGACTCAGTGGGTTAAAGCCTCTGCCTTCAGCTCAGGTCATGATCCCAGGGTTGTGGGATCAAGCCCCCATCAGGCTCTTTGCTCAGTGGGAAGCCTGCTGCCCTCTCTTTCTCTACCTGCTTCTCTGCCTACTTGCGATCTCTGCCTGTCAAATAAATAAATAAAATCTTTTAAAAAAAAAAAAAAAGAAGAAGAAGAAGATGTAGGAGATATATAATGGAATTTTGCTCAGTCATAAAAAAGACTGAAATCTTGCCATTTGCAACACCATGGATGGGCCTAGAGGGTCCTAAGTGAAATAAGTGAAGTAAGTCAGTCAGTTAAATTTCACTCATGCATGGAATTTAAGAAACAAAACAATTGAACAAAGAAAAAAAGGATGTAAACAAAAAACCAGACTCTTAAATACAGAGAATTAACTGGTGGCTGCCAAAGGGGAGGGAAGTAGAAAGATGGGTAAGATAGATAAAAGAGATTAAGAGTATACTTATCTTGATGAGCACTGAAAAATACATAGAATTGTTGAATCATTGTATCATACACCTGAAACTAATATAAAACTACTAACTATACTTGAATAAAAAAAGAATTAAAAAATCTTTTGGGGGGCACCTGGGTGGCTCAGTGGGTTTAAGCCTCTGCCTTCGACTCAGGTCATGATCCGAGGGTCCTGGATTGAGCCCCGCATCGGGCTCTCTGCTCAGCGGGGAGCCTGCTTCCTCCTCCGTCTCTCTCTGCCTGCTTGTGATCTCTGTCTGTCAGATAAATAAAATCTTAAAATAATAATAATAATAATAATCTTTTTGTATATAATAGGCACTTTCATATGCACTGTCTCCTTTGACTGTCAAAGCCCACACCCAGGATCTGAGGTCTGGAAAGGTGGATTCCATAATCCTCCACCGCTTTGAGCCTTGGTTTTCTCATCTGTAAAATGGGGACAAAGGTTGTTGTAAGGATTAAATGAGTTACTAAATGTAAAGTTGTTTTAAAAATACCTGGTGTACGGCAAGCCCTCACCAAGTGTTAATTCTTCTTATTAATAATATTACTAGGATTATTGCAATTTGATGCATAAGTTTACTATGTGACAAACACTAAATAATAAACACATATATTAAATTCTAAAATAAGACACGTTACTTAAGCCAGATATCATGGAACTGAAGACAAGGAGCATAGTTAGGAAATGCTCCTTTATGCACCAGTACTAGTGTAAAGTTTCGCAGGCGAGGTAAACACAACACCAGGCAAGGTGTGTGCAAGGCAAGATTTATTAAAGGCACTCTCTGGTGAAGTTTCAGGGCTCAGGAGAAGGGGAGCCAGGAAAGTCAGGCTAGGAGGAGGTGGGTACCTTTGGTGAGGTTCCGTGTAAGGACCTATTTTATATTTTTATATTTTAGCCAGAGGATTCCATTGAGGTTAAACAATAACCTTGTTGTTTAACCCTTAAACTGTCCCTGCTCCCCTTCCCCCAGGGGACTTACTTAAAAACAAGTCCAGGGAAACCAGCCTCAGGTAACAAAGCTCAGATGCTCAGGCCAGGTGGAGACATCCGATCAGTGGGGGGGGGGGGTTTGCATACTGTCTCCCTAGCTACCAAGGAGTATGGGCCCCGCCCTTTGGGAGCCCTTTGGGCGCCAATCCTAACCAAGGTGAAACTGTAATTCAATTGGTCACCTAGCAACATTGTGCAGTTTTCTCTGTGTGTTAAACAATTTCATTGGCCACCTCTTCGTGGCCAAGCCCAACCACATGGCCTTTGCCCTTAAAAGCCAGTCCCTAAAGGAGAGCGGGGTCACCCTCTCTGTAAGAGGCACGGCCCTGGCCAGCCAGTTTGATTCTTGGTGCTTGGTGCGAAATAAAGCTTTCGCTTGACTTTCACTTTGTATCAGTCTCGCTCCTTTAATCACAGACCCATTATTGGGGCATAACATTCCGCAACTCTGGAAAGCAGAGTCGGAGAAGTCACACTGGGAGGGAGTTGGTGGGGGTCTTTTATCGGGCCAAGGCAGGGCATGGGCTCACATCCATATATGGTAGGGTATTTGGTGATAGGAGGGTACGGAGTGGGGGTCCTGATACTCCTGTTTCCTGCATAGGTATCGGGTTACCTATGGAGGTGTGACCTGGGCGTATACCCCTTTGGCGGGAGAATCAAGGGTTGCTGGAAGATGGCGGCCCCAGCGGTCATTTCTATTGTTCCTCCTGCATTCCTGGGCCCAACCCAACACATAGATCATGCATCACGATTCCATGAAACAGGTGACGTGATTTCCTGATATTCTTGGCACACGATTTCTTAAAAGCAATATATAAGAACAAATTCTCATGAGAGAGACTTGTAATGATAAATTTTGTTCTCTCACAAGGTGGAATCTTATCTTCCACACATTTAACTCCCTCAAACCCAGCAATGCGTGTTCCATGGGAGCCTGGAACAGCACAATTTCAACAGTGCAATGACTAAGTGAATGGGTGCCCCAGACCAGGCTTGAGATGGGGTCCCCAAGTTGGGGATCCTTGCCAGTCTGTTCCCACATGCTTTCGACAGAGTAACCATCTTGTCACCCTACCTATGAATCTAGATACACACTCTCCACCTTAAATGTGCCCTAAATCTTCACCTGGAGCAAAACTGGAAAAACGGCAACTTATTCCAGAACTGGGGGGGAAAAATGGGCTCTGATGGGCTTGTTGGAAGGTAGAAGGTCTGTTTGCTGTGCCTTGTGGACAACTCAAGGTTTTACCAACCTTGTGTTGACAAGACATGATTTTTTTTTAAGATTTTATTTATTTATTTGAGAAAGTGAGAGACACAGAGAGAGAGAGAGCACGAGAGGGGAGAAGCTGAGCAGGAGAAGCAGACTGCCCATGGAGCTGGAAGCCCAATGTGGGACTCGATCCCTGGACTCTGGGATCATGACCTGAGCCAAAGGCAGTAGCTCAACCAACTGAGCCACCCAGGCGCCCGACAAGACATGATTTTTACCTTAAGTACTGGCTCTAGAAGGTGACCCCTATGTAAAATACTACTCCATTTTTTTATATTTTAAAAGATAAAATTAAAGAAAAAGTGTTGCCAGCTTTGTTTTTTTCCCCTCCATGCAAACGAAATATCTATTTACATCCCACTGAATGGAGTCCCATAGACCACTGCTTGGGAAATGCTGCCTTAAGTTGTACTGTGAGGCCCTGTGGCGATCAAACTACAACTGGGCCATTTGTGAAACGGGGAGACCCATGGTGCACAGGGACTGGGTGGTAGTTTATATCAAATGGGACGGTATGGATCACAGGCTGGAAGTCCAGACAGGCTCAGGTAATAGTCAAGACACGTAGAAGTAGGTTGTGGATTCTAGCTGTGGCGTCCTCAGTTCAGAGCCTGTCCATCCTAGGATTGCAAAGGCAAAGAGCCAGGATAATGACGTAAGACAGGGCTTCAGTTATTGAGATTGGGGTGCAAGGAAGGGGCTGTCATTAGAAGAAATAAGACAAAAGGCTGGTTAGCATCTCACAGTTCCTCAAAACCAAGTTCAGATTGGAATCAAAGGCAGGGCTACAGCTATAGGCGGGGTTAAGTGGTTCCAGCTTCCAGGGTTACAGAAGTGTGTAGACAGGATGCTGAGTAGGCCTGTGCTAGTCAGAATTGTCTGGATAGTAAGTGACAGAGACCTAACTCAAGTTAGGCACGAAGCCACACAGTGGAAGAGATGGAGCTGCCCTCAGACATGGATGGTTCTAAAAGCTCAAACTATGCCATTGGGTTGGCCCTCTCTCCCCACATTGTGGCTCTGTGTGACTTTGTTCTTTAATAGGCTCTCTATGTAGCAAGATGCCATACTCATATCCTCAGTAACTCCAGAGGAACAGGCAAGTCTTTCCTGATAGTTCTGGCATAAAGTCCCAGGAAAGTCTCTGGTTGGTAGAGCTTGAATTACATATCCACTCTGAATCAATCCTCATGGCTAGGGGCATGGTGTCACCTGATTGGCGAATCCTGGGTCACATGCTCACTCCTGTGGCAGGAAGTAGGGACAGGGTGCAGGGCTTAGAGCCCAGTCTGAATCCCATACATAGACTTTACCTTAGGAAAGAATACTGTTGCCAGAAGAAATGGGAAAAGAAAGCGGGTAGGGCAAAGGAAAAACATCCATTACAGGGTCTTTCCAAAAACCAGAAATTCCAGAGATTTCTGAAGTCTACTACTCTATCCTTGGCTTATCTCAGCCCCACACCTGCACTGTGGAGACTCTGCCCCAGGTTATTGCAGGGCCCTTGGTATTATTCTCAACAGAGATTTCCTCTGAGAATCGGCTCCAGGAATCCCACAGGGTTTTCCAACCCATGATTCTGTTTTGCCCTCTGGCCTCAGTGAGGTGGAAAGAATGGGATAATGATGACTACACTCCCAGGAAAACTAACTGAAAAAGCCTGAATGACAATAAAAATAACTTTCTTATCCAGCTGGCTTTATTTATATCATCTCAATTGATATACTGGAATGTAGGTATTCTTTTCATTGTTGCACAGATAAGGAAAGAAAAGCTATGAAAGATGGAGTTAATTTCTGAAATATCATCCAGGTAGAAAGTGGGTTTCAAAAAGGATTCAAATCCAAAACCAATCCAATTCTCTTAACCCAGAAAGCATACTAATGAAGTGGTTACCCAGCAGACTGAGAAAGCCTATGAGTAGTGGGCCTCCTAAACCCTTGTTCAATTGATCATTCTTCCTTCTTCAGCACAATCTTTGCCTTTCCGGGTTGGCCTGGGCAAGTACAGGACAAGGAGGGAGGCTGGAATGAGGATCCCATAAGTTGACCCTTTTCTATCGTTCATTCATTCCCCCATATAAATTTCAGACTATCT
Organism: Mustela erminea; assembly: GCF_009829155.1. Classification (NCBI taxonomy): domain Eukaryota; kingdom Metazoa; phylum Chordata; class Mammalia; order Carnivora; family Mustelidae; genus Mustela; species Mustela erminea. The sequence goes on from NC_045626.1 coordinate 84,924,395, forward strand.
ACTATGAGTCAGGAACTGTTGATGGATCTAGAGATTATAACGGTGAGTTAAACAAAGTTCCTACAACTCAGGGGGTTACATGCCAGTGAAACAGTGAGATACAATACCAAAAAAAAAAAAAAAAAAGAAAAAAGACATAACTAAATATCTGATGGTGATAAATGATAAAGGGTAATAAAGCATAGAAGAGAACAAAGAATGCTAATGGGCAAATGTGAGTGCATGTGGGGTAGAGACATCTGGGCTAGGATCGGCATGAAGGGAGGGAACAAGACATGTGTTGGGTTGGCAGGCTCAGGAGTGCAGGAGGAACAATAGAAATGACCGCCTTCCAGGCTCCCCCCCACCCTTTCCTTAACCCTTGACTCTCCCGCCCAAAGGATGTATGCCCAGGTCACACCTCCATAGGTAACCCGATACCTATGCAGGAAACAGAAGTATCAGGACCCCTACCCTGTACCCTCCGATCACCAAATTCCCTACCATATATGGATGTGAGCCCATGCCCTACCTTGGCCCGATAAAAGACCTCCACCAACTCCCTCCCAGTGCGACTTCCTCGACTTCTCCTTTCTGAGTCGAGGAACCTCGCCCTAGAGTGCCCACTTCCTCCCGGCTTGACTTTCCTGGCTCCCCTTCTCCGGAGTCCTGAAACTTCGCCGGAGAGTGCCTTTAATAAATCTTGCATTGTGCCCACCTTGCCTGGTGTTGTGTTTACCTCGCCTGTGAAACTTTACAACATGAAGTATCTAGAAGAGTGTTTCTGGTGAGGGAACAGCAAATACAAAGGCCCTGAGGTAGAGACTTGATAGGGTGTTCAAGCAAGGAGGTCAGGGTGCCTGGAGCAGAGGAAACAACTTAGTGAATGAGAGGAAGTGGGTGAACCGGAGAGATAACCCCGGTTGGGGAGGAAGGGCAGATCATTCCGAGCCTTGGAGGCCACTCCGCGTTCTTTGGATTTTATTCTCAGTGAGTTGAGAAGCCGTAGGAGGATTTTAAGCAGAGAAGTAAGATATTTTCATTTTCTTGGGAAGATTTCCCTCCCCCCTGGAGACCAGCCCTCTCAGAAGCTTTTCCAGTGACTACAGAAGAGTAGGAAAAGTTGAGAGAAAAAAGGAGAACACACTCCACTCAAACTGCTTCTTCTCCCTTATTCAGTCAACCTCAGCTCAGGCTAACAGAAGCACAATATTGTCCTGCGTCCGGGCTGGTTGCCTTTTTCATGGGAGGGTTGCCACACACCTACCTGTGAGGCCTTTTCCAACTGAGTGGAAGTGAGTCCACCACAGACATGGGAGCGGACACCAGAGACTGGGGAGGGGCAAATCCAACCCAGGCATGGCCCTGCTATGGTTCCTGCCACTTGAGGGCAATAGAAACGTGAAGAGATTTGCCACATTCTCATCCTACCCTGAACCCCTGGGTGATGTGATAGAGATGGCGGGGGTGGGGGGGTCCCAGAGAAAACCCATTTCAGGAGGAGACTGCCTCTAGGAAGAGGAGTATCCAGCCACCTGACTCAAGGGACCGAAAGAACAGTGAATGCACATATCTGAAAGCCAAAAAAGGAGCCCCCAGAAGGCAGTATGTTCCAGAAGCTGGTGAGAGCAGAGGGAGGAGCAGGGACCAAGGGCAGAGGAGAGGTAGGCAAGGGCCAGACTGTGGGAAGAGCTGGAATTTGTTCCTCAGGGACAGGATTTACAGAGGGAAGTGAAACCATCTGATTCCTGTTTCTAAAAGAGCTCTTGGGCCTCTGCGCAAAAGGCAGATCACGGGGGCAAGAGTGACAGGAGGGCAGTGAGAAGGGCACCAGAGTCGCCCAGATGAGAGAGGTGGCGACCCCGATGATAACGGGACAGTGCAGGTGGACAGAAGTGGGCAAAGCAGGAGTAAGTTTTGGAGGCAGGACTGACAGATTTGCTAGGAGGGAGAAGATGACTCTGGGTTCCCAGGTGGCTGAGGAGGATGCCTTTACGGACAGGAGGAAGACTGAGGGGCGGCAAGCTTGTCACCTAACTGCTAGCACCGTGAGCGATGTCAAGCAAGCAAACGACTACTACCATTATCAGCATCCCTCCATTAATGCCCACACAAAACATTAATAAAGCTGGAAGCACCCAGTCTACAAAAACGGTCCTTTCAAATGAATAAATTTAGCTTCATGGAGAGCTTGCCTTGTTATCCTGGTTTTCTCATTTCACCCTGGAAACCGAGGCTTCTCTGTGGACCAGCTCTCACATGCCCACGAGCTTCTGGGCACCACCACACCAGCCCAGCCTCCCACCCAGGGCAGGAACCTCCCAACCCTCCCGGGTTTTTAGCACAGAGCTGAAAAGAGAAAGGACCCGATCCGGTAGACTATTCACAGAGCAGCACGCGTCAGCTGGCTGACATGCAAGGTGCCAAGAAGAGGAGGCGAAGGTGGGACTGGAGAAGCCAGCAAGGATCGTATTATGAACAGCCTTGAACTTCATCCTGAGGACACTGAGAAAGCTCGGAGAGTCCTCCCCACCCTGCCACCAACATTTCATTATGAAAAATTTCAACCATGCAGATTTGCCTTTTCTAGACAGTATTTCTTCTCAAACTCAGCAGAGTGGATTCTGTTTAGAACCAGATACCCTGCCCAATATAATACTAATATATCCTTATTACAAAAGAGTAAACAATGACCCAGGAAGCTTAAGTAACTTACACATGGCCACATAGCTAGGAAGTGGTAGAGCCAAGATTGAACCCAAACTTCTCACTCCAGAGCCCAAGCTTTTACTAGTAAATCACCTAGAATACGGAGGAGACAGGAGCACAAATGGAGGCAAGGAGACCATTCAGGCTACCCGGTGGTCCAGGTGAGAGGTGATGGTGACCCAGACTGAGGAGGTGACAATGGCAGAGGAGAGAAATAGATGAATAGCATTAGGAAGATAAAACAGGATTTGACAGTTGAAGGGTTGAGGGGTAATGAGGGAAAGGATGCTAAGGAATGTTTCTGGATTGGGCAACTGATGTGTGGTGGGAGAACTTAGTGGGATAGGAAACGTGGGGGGAGGAGCCCATCTGGGGTGGAAGATGAGTTCAGAACTGAAGCCATACATTGTCCATATACATTGTCATGTATATGGGACATATAAATTTGGATGCTTAGTAGATAGATAGATATGTGAATCTGGAACTAGAGAGAGAGATTTTTATATCACCAGCATATAAATGGTAACTAGAACCATGAGAGTTGCTACAACTGGCCAGCAAGCGTAGATGTAAATGAGGAGCCCAGGAGGGCTTAGAACAAACCCCTGAGGAGTGCTAACATTTAAAGATATCATTTATTGATTTGAGAGAGACTGGGAGAGAGCATGAGAGGGAAGAAGGTCAGAGATAGAAGCAGACTCCCTGCAGAGCTGGGAGCCCGATGCGGAACTCGATCCCAGAACTCTGGGATCATGACCTGAGCCGAAGGCAGTGGCCCAACCAATTGAGCCACCCAGGTGCCCTGAATGCTAACAGTTAAGTGATGGGAGCACAGAAGTCCCTGAAGGATACTCAGAGGGGTGGCCATGGAGACCCAAAGATAGGAGAATGTGGATTCCAGGAAGTTAAGGCAAGAAGGGGAAGAGGGGGTGGCACAGTCATCGGGGTCAAATGCTGCTGACAGTTTTAGGAAGATCAGATCTGTAGTATGTCTATCAGATATAGCAAGGATGACGTCACTGTTTACTTGGCAAGAGAGGCTTTAGAGAAGGGGTGGAGCGGGAGCCAGACTGGAGTGGGCGGAGGAGTGAATGGAGATGCAGAAATGGATGTGGTGACTCACTCTTTCAAGGGACTTGGCTACAAAGGAGAAGAGAGGCACTGAGTGGTGGTGGTAGGAGAAGAATGTGGGGTCGAGAGAGGGTTTATTTTTAAGGTGGGAAATGATGTCGGAATGCAAATGGAAAGGAGACCAGAGAAAGGGAGATGATGAGATAAATGAAAATCATCATCATCATCATCATCACTGTCACCAACTAGCAACCACAAAGAAAGCTTATTCTTTTCTGGGACTAACCATTAAACATTTCTTCCCTACACTGAGCCCAAATCAGTCTCCCTGTCATTCTCCCCTTTAGAGTTCTGCCCCGTGATCCCTTTTCTAGTTGACAGTCTTCACATGGCTGTACCCTGCTACTGTATTTTCCCTTTACTTTAAAATAATGACCTCAATCCCTCTGGCCATGTGCCCTCAACATGGTATCCATTTCCCTTACTCTCTCAGCCAAGCCCACACAACCGCACTCTTGTTCTGTCAAGGCCCTCTTAGAAGTGGTGCACGCTCTTGCTTTGCTGGTGGAAGCATGAAATGGTTCAACGTTTTGTGGTTTGGCAAAATGAATTGAATACAAAATGTATGCATCCTTTAACCCAGAAATTTATCTTAGGGTGTGAAATTTATCTTTGGTGCGAAAAGATTCTTTTGCAAGTACATGCCTGGCGACGTGAGAGAAGAGGGTGGAGAGGCAATGAAGCATAGCACTGAAGAGAACAGATTTCGCCTCCATGGTGAAAGACTGAAGGCTTACCCCCTCCCCGAAGATCAGGAACAAGACAAGGATGCCTGTTTTCACTGCTGCTATTCAACACTGTACTGAAAGTTCTAGCCAGAGCAATTAGGCAAGAAAAAGAAATGCACGCCATCCAAATTGGAAAGGAAGAAGTAAAATACCACTCAGATAATATGATCCTATATATGGAGAATCCAAAAGAAGTCACAAAAAGCCATTAAAGTTATTAAACCAATTCAGTAAAGTTTGGAGGTATGAGATCCACACATAAAAACCAGCTGTGTTTCTGTACACCAGCACGAGGAAAGTAAAAAAGAAAATTAATAAAAATCATTGCATTTATAATGGCATCCAAAAAAAGCGTAAGACGTGGGGCCAGTGTTTGCTATTCTGTGACTTAGTCTATTGGGGCCGCTATAACAAAATATCACCGACAGAGTAGCTTATAAACGACAGAAATGTGCTTTTCACAGTTCCGGAGGCTGGGAATTCTAAGATCAAGGTGCTGGCACATAAGGTGTCTGGTGAATATGTACTTCCTGCTTCACAGATAGCCATCATTTTGCTGTGTTCTCACATGAAGGGCAAGGAGTTTCTGGAAACTCTTTCGTAAGGGCATTAATCCCTTCAGTCCTCATGACCTAATTACTTCTCAAATGCCTCACCTCCTACTACCATTGCACGAGGGGTTAGGTTTCAGAATTTGAACTTTAGGGAGCCACAAACATTCAGTCCAAAGCACTATGTGAACTGAGGCTCGCTTTGTCTATACCACGGTCTGCTCAGATATAAGGTGGGGACAATACCAGGACCTTCCTTACAGGGTTTTTTTGGGGGAGGTGAGGATTGAATGAGTTAATACATATTATTAACATATGCTTGGGGTGCCTGGGTGGCTCAGTGGGTTAAGCCTCTGCTTTCAGCTCAGGTCATGATCTCAGGGTCCTTATCAGTCTCTCTGCTCAGCGGGGAGCCTGCTTCCCTCTCTCTCTCTCTGACTGCCTCTCTGCCTACTTGTGATCTCTCTCTCTCTGCCAAATAAATAAATAAAATTTAAATAATAATAATAATAATTTTTAAAAATATGCTTAAGAGAGTGCTTGGCACACAGTAAGAGCTATATCAGGGTTACCAAAAAAAGATGTTTATAACTGGAAAAACTGAGCAGAACTTCCAGTTAAAAATCCACCAGGAAGAGACTGGGGGCAAATTATCACAACTCACCTCTTATGTTGAACTATATGGAATTGCCAATATCTGCTCCTTTGGTCTAAAAAATGAGCAATTTCATAGGTTCTAATCTAAACAACTAGAATTCTCTGTAATGACTAAAAGTGATTCCATATCATGGATCTATCTTTATCATACATTTATCACCACTGTTGTGAAAAGATTTAATAATATATTATTGAGTAAAAATAACAAGTTACATAATGTATGTAGAGTGTGGCCATATTTGGGTGTCAAAGATGTGGGCATAAAGAGATGCTTAGAAGACATTCTGTTTCAACAGCAGTAAACTCTGGGAGGGAGGATACCAGAAGTTTTTCATATTCTTTGTGCAGTTCTGTGAAATTTACACTTTTACAACAATTAACAGGGTTTTCTTGGAAAATATGTCTCATAAAACCCAAACACAGGGCTCTTACAGCTTGCTGCCTACTGTGGCCATAAGCCCTTGGCTTACCACCACCCAAGAGTGAAATATTCTGCTTTTTTCACTGAAGCTTAAGATTACACTAAGTGTTTGTTTTGTTGTTTTGTCTTCTTCTGGATGATGTAACATAATGTTGGTTAATATGGGCTCAGGATTATCTAAAATGTTCAGGCCTCTAACATAAACTTCTGCCACTTGGTTGGGCTCTGGTTTGTACTGGCATAACTGAGTTTTTTGGCTCAAGGTTAGGATTTTACATGTATCCATTATTTTTCCTCTAACTGATAAACTTTAACTAATAGATTAAGATTCACTCGCTGTTCTCCATGTAGTTGAATGTGTAGAAAGTATTGTATTCTGGAGTACATGATCTTTGAATGAGAGAGAGTATTTGGAAAACATTTTAAGGAAGGGTTTTCCAGAAGTGTTGGCTGATGGAAAAGAAATGCAATAGCCAAAAGAAATTAGAAGTGAAGATGACATCGTAGCTAAGCCGGGAGTAACAAAAACTGAAACTCCTTCACTCTAGCTCAGGAAACGATGGCGTAAGGTGGAATGTGGGAGAGCTCTTATAAAGCTACAACAGGCCAACTGTATTGGGGTAGGCTAAATAATGGCCTGCAAAAGATTTCCTTCCACTCCCAATCCCAATCTCAATCCCTGTGAATCTGTATGGGCAAAAGAACTTTTGTAATTAAGTAATTGATGTAATTGAGTTCAAGGTCTTGAGATGGGGAGATTATCCTTGATTATCTGAGCGTCCCCAACATAATCACAAAAGTACTCAAAACAGGGAAGCAAGAGGGCCCAAGCTAGAAAAAGGAGATAGAACAATGGGAGCTGATGTTGGAGTGATGGGGCTAGGAGCCCAGGAATGCCAAGGCAGCTTCTAGAAGCTGGAAAAGATGAGGAACAGATTGTCTCATGGAGCTTCCAGAAGGAACCAGCCCCCAGAAGTCACCTTGATTTCAGCCCCTTAAGACCATTTTTAGGTTATCTGACCCCCAGAACTAAGAGAATAAATTTCTATCAAGACACTAAGTTTGTGGGAATTTGTTACAGGAGCAATGGAAAACTAATACAGCTGGTACTTAATTTGCCTTGGGGGTGTAGGCTCTCCTCCACTTTCTTCTCATCTGTTGCTGTCCTTGACCCCTTGCAGACCTCATCCTACCGCCGAGTAGGGCAGGGATGAAAATAACTGGATTCTTCTCTTGGGGTTTTAAACACAAAAAGCAGTGGCTGTGGGCCCAACTTCTCCATGAGCCCCAGGGGACACAGTGCCCAGGGCCCGAAGTCCTTTTAGGGGCCAAGAAAACGTTGGCCTTGAGCTAAGTGTCAGTTACCCAGATCTGGGGTGGTTCACTTTCAAATCCCACCCTTTTGCTTTACCTTTACTCAGTGAGCCCAGGAGCTGTGAGGGAGAGTCAGGCTTTGCTGAGCTGTACTTCCCGGCCTGAGGCCCTTTGAGGACTCTCTCACCACGCTGGCATGGGGCCCCCTAAGGTGCCAATAAGAGAAAGCCCTTCATATCCAGGGTGTGCAAGTCCTCTTCACGGTGGACACCTTCATCTACACCTGTTGAGTTGGAGCTGTGTGTGAGCCTCAGAGTTCCATAGCTGAGCTCATTCTCTGTCCTTCCCTCCTCCCCATCCCTCTGCAGCTTCCCTCCTGAAGCCACACCTGCCCTGAGTGCCCACTTCCCTTCCCATTAGTCCTCTTTGACCTGCCCAGGTTCGTCAGCTTTCCACCGCACCATGTCTTTCTCCCCATCCTCCGAGGCGTCCGTAAGCCCCCAGTTCCTTCCTGCCCACGCACCAGAGGGACCCATGGGTTTTCAGTCTTCAGCATGCACAGAACTGTAGCTTCTTCTAGCTGAAAGTTCACAGGGATCTGGGAGCCAGGCAGCCCCCCCCCTACTTGTTCCCGTGGGACTACACCCATGGCTAGAAGTGACATGGCTTGTCTGAGTCTTGGGGACGGTAGTTAGGGCAGAATATGGTCAAATCTTTTCTTCTTTTTTTCCATGTGGCTCTTGCATGACAAGTTCATTACCATACAAAGACTAGTTTTCTGACTTATGAGAGGGTTGGATTCCATTACAGCTCATCTATAACATGTTGTGTGCCTGAAATGAAGATGACAGACTCAAACTGAGCTTCCCAAATGGTGGGCCAAACTGACCCAGGGTTATTCTGGGAGCATGTCACCATGTCGGACGCAGGACACTGCACAGACCGTGTTCATACTGTGATGCCAGGCTGAAATACACTGTCGAACAAGTATATTTGTCTATGGAATTGTATGTCATAGCTCTTTCTCATATATGCTGATGGGACCTAAAATCTGGATCTCTAGTTCTAATGTCCTTCTTTTTCTTTTTTTAATTTTTAAATTTTTAAAAATATTTTATTTATATATTTGACAGAAAAAGAGAGAAAGAGCATGAGAGGAGAGGGTCAGAGGGAGAAGCAGACTCCCCACTGAGCAGGGAGCCCAATGCAGGGCTCAATCCCAGGACTCTAAGATCATGACCTGAGCTGAAGACAGAGGCCCAACCCACTGAGCCACCCAGGCACCCTTCAATGTCCTTCTTAATGAGTTTTTTTTTCTTTTATTTTCCTTAGGATTTTTTTTTTTTTAAAGATTTTATTTATTTATTTGACAGAGAGAGATTACAAGTAGGCAGAGAGGCAGGCAGAGAGAGAGAGAGGAGGAAGCAGGCTCCCTGCTGAGCGGAGAGCCTGATGCGGGACTCGATCCCAGGACCCTGAGATCATGACCTGAGCCGAAGGCAGCGGCTTAACCCACTGAGCCACCCAGGCGCCCTCCTTAGGATTTTTTTTAAAGGATTTATTTATTTATTTGAAGGAGAGAGAGACCCAAAAAGAGAGGGAACATAAGCAGGGAGAGTGGGAGAGGGAGAAGCAGGCTTCCCAGGGAGCAGGGAGCCCGACGCAGGGCTTGATCCCAGGACCTTGGGATCATGACCCGAGCTGAAGGCAGACTCTTAACGACTGAGCCACCCAGGTGCCCCAGGATTTTATTTTTGAGTAATCTCTACACCCAACATGGGGCTCAAACTCACAACCCCAAGGCTGTGGGAGAGGGAGAAGCAGGCTCCCCGCTGAGCAGGGAGCCCGATGCAGGACTCGATCCCAGGACCCTGGGATCATGACCTGAGCCGAAGGCAGAGGTTTTAACCCACTGAGCCACCCAGGCGCCCCTGAAATAACCTTTTTTTTTTTTTTTTTAAGATTTATTTATTTATTTGACAGACAGAGATCACAAGGAGGCAGAGAGGCAGGCAGAGAGAGAGGAGGAAGCAGGCTCCCCGCTGAGCAGAGAGCCCAATGTGGGGCTTGATCCCAGGCCCCCAGGATCATGACCTGAGCTGAAGGCAGAGGCTTTAACACACTGAGCCACCCAGGCGCCCCTGAAATAACCATTTTAAAGTGATCAAGTCAGTGGCACTAAATAATACCTTGTTGGGGTCCACCACCTCTATCTAGTTTCAAAACATTTTCAGCACTCCAAAAGGAAACCACACACATTCATAGTCACTCCGGCTCCCCAGTCCCTGGTACCCATCAGTCAACTCTCTGTTGCTGTGGATTTACCCATTCTGGATTATTTCACATAAATGGGATCATACAGTATGTGGCCTCTTGAATCTGTCTTCTTTTACTTAGCATAATGTTTTTGAGGTTCCTGCACAGTATAGCATGTATCAGTACTCTATTCCTTTGTCTAGCTGAATAATATTTCATCGTACAGTTAGACCACATTCTGTTTATCTGTTCATCTACTGCTGAACATGTGGGCTATGTCCATCTTTTGGCTTTTATGAATGGTGCTGCTATGAGCATGCGTGGACACACATTTGTTGTTTTGGATTTCTTTAAACTTTACATCACACTGTGCCATATGCGGTTAAGAGGTCTGGCTGAGGACCTCAGTTCTGCCAATGACGAGCTGTGTTAACATGCACAATTTCCTGTATCTCTCTGAGCCCATTCTCTCATCTACAAAAGGGATGATTACAGTAACTATCTCCTACTGCTGTTATGATTAAACAGATGATGCATGGAGAGCACTTGGCATGTACTAATTGCTCAATAAAGGGCAGCTGCTATGATCAATATTAATTATAAACCAGGTGGATGTTTCTGGAAAATGTGGGGCTGACCTGCTGGACACATCCTTAGGTATTGGTGTGTTCCTCAGCCCCAGGACAAAGCCGGTGGACCAATCTGGGGCTGGACTCCGGCAGGGGAGAGACTGCCCTGTAAATGAGGGCCTGTATTGGGAAATACTGGAGACTGACATTGGGGCGATCGTTTCCATGCAGTGAGTGCTCGCAGGTACCAGACACGATGTTGAAGAGTTTGCACACATACCTCATTTCATCCTCACAACCAGCCCTGAGGTAGGTACGATGATTCTTGCCATTTTACAGCTAAGGAAAGTGAGTCACGGAGAACGCAGGCAGGTAGCCTGCCCAAAGTCACCCAGCAAAGCTAGGATGTGAATGGAGGCAGCCTTCAGAACCTGCATCCAACACCACTGCCCTGTGCCTCCCTTGAGAAAAACCACTGATGCTTTTCTGTGTCTGCCGTTTAGCTTTGCTTTGATCAGTGACAAGCGGTACCAAAAGAAAGAGTCTGTCATCAGCTCCGTGCACACCAAGGTGAAAGGGATAGCAGAGGTGAAGGCGGAGCTACTGGAGAATGGAATGAAGAAGATGGTGTTTGAGGTCTTTGACACCGCAGATTACACCTTCCCCCTGCAGGTGAGCTCTCGTCACCAATTCTCAAAGACTCCTCCCTGGTCACCAGGGCCCTGCCTCCCTCCCCTGGGACCCGGAGCCTCAGGCCAAAAAAACACTGGCCCTATTTTAAAAGCTCTGTGAAAATCCCAACTGAGAAAACCTAAAAATTGCAAAATTGGGTCAGATCCAGCAGCTCAAAGATGATTCTATGCTTTATCGAGTCCTACGGGGTTTCTCAAAATAGCAGTGTGATCTGGTGCATTTAAAGCACGATTTGATTCACTCACAACTTGATTTATACACAGCTCTTTAGAAGCAGGGCCATCAAGCCGGCAAGGTCTGCCTAGATTCAGGAGGACAAAGAACTTCCTGCCCGGACAGGACGGACCCTTCTAAATTGTTCATGTGGTTTTATCAACAAAAATATCTCCAGAAAAATAAAAACCACTCACTCAGATACGTTCTTGCACAAGGGAAAGGAAATGGATGACAAAGAAAGGAAGGGTGTGGGTCGCGGGGAGAGGTTATCTGGCCGCTTAAATTTGCAAGAAGAGAAAATAAAAGTAGAACAGTCAAAAAGGAGAATCAAAGTAGGAACGAGAACACCAAAGAACAGACTGGGAGGCTGGGAGGGACAACGGGGCCCTTCCGCAGCATCTGGGAGCTGGGGTGCTTTGCAAAACTGTAAAACCCAGGCCACTATTTGTTTCTACCAGAGGGTTCAGTAAGATCTCCAGCTATTTCCTGGGTTATGGGCTGCCTTTGCCCTTTAATCAAAATCCTGAAAAAAAGAATCCTGGATAATCTGAACAGTGTTCTGATGAAGCCAACACCCCACTGCCCTCCTCCAGCAGGTCTCTTAAGTTTCGATTTAACGGGATTTTATTGTGTGCAAAAAATGACAAGGCTGCTTTTGAGGCTGGGATGGAAAATGAATGCTCAATCAGTTCCGAATGTCCCTTTGCTCTCCTTCAGCTCAGCAGGGCGGTTCATCCAGCTTTGATATTAAGCCCTCAGTGCAGTCCAAGTTGCTCCCAGACCTGATTTCTCGAGTGTGGTTCAGAAAGGTGGAAGACTCGCCCCCCAGGCACTGAGCAGCCTGGATTTCTGACGAAGTAACTCCACTCTCCAAGGCCTGACCTTTGTCTCTCCTCTTTCTCTGCAGGGAAACTCCTTCTTCGTGATGACAAACTTTCTCAAGACAGAAGGCCAACAGCAGGGGAAATGTCCTGACGTAAGGAGGGGACCTGGTGCGGTCGGGGCGGGTAAGAAGAGCTTCTGGAGGGGGCACAGGTCAGAGGAAGTTGATGGGCAGAGGCCATTTTCACACTGCGGTTCCCCTAAGGCTGGCCATTAAACCTGCTCCCTAGAACACAGAAACTCAAATGTGCATAAACGAGTCATCGAATTTCTCTTTTCTTCCTTCTGTCCTCAGGCCTGACACCTAGCTGACCTCATTTTCTGAGGCCAGGAGGAAGCGCTGGTGGCTTTGCCCAGTTCTGCAGTCAAGCGCTGCTTGGACCAGGCCTCCTGCCCTCCAGCCCGGGAGGCTAAAAGTGGTACCTGGCTGCTTTGGCATCTGCTTTTTAGATTTTCATTTTTACTTCTTATTGACATGTAACTCAGATGCCATAAAGTCCTCCATTCTGAAGTGAAGCAATGAGGGGTTTTTCGTATTTTCACAACATTGTACCACTACACCACGACCTAATTCTAGGACATTTTCATCACGCCAAAAAGCAGTCCTGTACTCATGAGCAGTCACTCCCATCCCCCGCTTCCCTCAGCCTCTGGCAAGCACTGATCTACTTTCTGTCTCTGTGGATTTGTCTATTCTGGGTATTTCGTATCATTGAGATCATACGATATGTGGCCTTTGGGGGCTTCTTTCCACTCGGCATCGCATTTTGAAGCATCGTCGTGTTGTAGCAGGTATCCGTGCCTCCTTCCTTTTTATGGCCATGTTATATTCATTTTATGAATGCACTACTATTTGTTTGTCCTGATGACTATTTGGGTTGTTTCTACTTTTCGGCTGCTGTGAACATTTGTGTACAAGTTTTGGTGCGTACAGGGGCATCTGCTTTTCTGTGTATTAAGAGGTACATGCTGCTTACTCCCCACTCTCCTGTCCTTCTCCCGCAGTTTCCCACCAGGAGGACGATCTGTTCCTCTGACAAGAATTGTAAAGAGGGACGGATGGACCCACAGAGCAAAGGTATGTTCTGTTTCTTTTCTGGGATCCCGGGGGGGGAGGTGGTCTGGTACCCTGGTGACATTCACAAGGCCCTAAAGTTCAAATCTTTAGCTTCTGGCTCTCAGCTGCCTTTTTCCCCCCTCACTAGGCCATGGGAGAGCCTATGTCTGTCCCATGCCTCTGCTCTGTCCCCAGAAGAGTGGCTACTGTCTAGCAATGTGATCTAATTCCCTAGTGAATTAGATCAGCTCCTGCTCCTGCAGCTCCTGAAATCCTTCAGAATTAGCATCTTCGGGGTTCTCATTGACAAAAAAAATCCAATGGCCCCCAGTGCCATCTGTGTATGCTGAGCTTTCCCCCTCAAATTTCACCAAAGGTTGAGGAGTATGAATTACAGGCCCAGGGTGCCTAGGGCTGGTACCACCACTAACCTATAGTATTTCTGTATCCCTCGTTTTAACTTAAAGAGTCACATGACCAAAAAAAAAAAAAAAAAAGACCACCAAAAAGATAAAGCCATCAGTGGTTACAACACACACACATACACAAAAAAGGCCTATGGATGTTACATTTTGTTCCATAAGAAGTGTGTGTTTGAGCTGGTACAGAGACCATTCAAACACGACTTACTATTTAATTTGCTGCTCGAGAATCTGCTAGTGACACGAACGCTCCAGAAGATATGCCATGTTCATTCTGTGGCTTTGCACACCCCTGATTCATGCTGTACACCCCTAAGGGATTCTGGTGCCCACTTAGATGCCAAGTTCTAGTCCACGTATGCCAGGCTAGAGAACACACCCTGCTCAGCTCCTCTCTCAGCATATTTTCTTGCAAAGAAACCAAAAAAGCCAACAGCATCCACAATCTCTCTGCCTTCTCTCTGAATCTTTTTTTTTTTTTAATCTTTTTTTTAAAAAAAGCTTATTGTCCGATGTGCGCTTTGCTTGGGTTGCCTTATGTAAGTTGGTGGTTCAAATGGGGTTTCGTGGAAGCTGAAACTGCTTAGGTTGAAAAGGATAAATAAAGAGTCTCTTGCTTGAGTTTAGTTCATGACGCACCCACGGTTTTCATACCTGTGCTTCTCTGGTCCCTTGGCCCTCCCCACCTCCGCACCAGGGATCCAGACCGGAAGGTGTGTAGTGTATAAAGAAAGGCTGAAGACCTGTGAAGTCTCCGCCTGGTGTCCCGTCGAGGAAGTGGGAGAGCCCCCCCGGTGAGCTGCGGGGATGGGGGGAGATGCGGTGGCCCTGATCATTGAGCAGATGAAAAGTCCTGGGTCCTACGGACTCGGCACACCAGTGGTCTCTGAGAAGGCCATGCTAATTGTTAAAAATACTGCAATAATTCTGTACTGACTGGTATATGACTATTACCCTGAGCACCCTTGGGTAACCCTGGGCCCCTGGCTGTCCCAGCACCTTACAAAGCACCTCTGGAGCCCTCCTCTAGCAGTACAGCAGCTCCCACTCTGACTGGTCGGTGTCCATACTGAGCGATTAAGGATGGGAAGGTGGCAGGAAGGGAGGGAGGAAAGGAAAAAGGAAGAAAGGGGAAGTGAAGGGGAGAGGAAAGAGGAGGAAAGAGTAAGGGAGGGAGGGAGAGAAGTTTTCTTAAATGAGGTGGTCACAGTGACATACGGATTCTCGGACCCTTTTTGTTGATTCTTCTCTTTAACACACAAAGTCAGACCCAGAAAGCAGAACTTGATGTTAAATCTCAGAAACCACAGAGATTGGTACTTTCAGCAGAAGAACAGAGAGACCTGGATTCAAATTCTGACTCTAACACTTCCTCACTGTGTGACCTTGAGCAAGCAGTTTAACCTTTCTGAGCTTCATTTTCCTTATTTCTAAAATGAGGATAAATAGTTGCCCCCACTCACAGGGCTGTCGTGAGAATTAAATGAGATGATACTTGTACCTCAAAAGTAAAGTGAGCCCCATGCCTGGTTTATAGTAAGTGTTGTATAACGGCACGCACACACTCGCACACAAATGATCTGCCCCTGGAAGTGTGGTGGTTCTAGACCAGCACTGTGCAATGGAACTTTCTGCAATGGTGAAAATGTTCTGTACCTGCACTGTCCAATATGGTAGCCACTAGGTACATGTGGCCATTGGGCACTTTAAAATGTGGTGACTGCAACTGAGCAACTGAATTTTTTTTTTTTTAAAGATTTTATTTATTTATTTGACAGAGAGAAATCACAAGTAGCTGGAGAGGCAGGCAGAGAGAGAGAGAGAGGGAAGCAGGCTCTCCGCTGCAGAGAGCCCGATGCGGGACTCGATCCCAGGACTCTGAGATCATGACCTGAGCCGAAGGCAGCGGCTTAACCCACTGAGCCACCCAGGCGCCCGCAACTGAATTTTTCATATAAGTTCAATTTTAATAGTCACACATGCCTAGGGGATATTATACAGGAGAACACAGCTCTAAATGTATGTGACTCAAAACCACACCATCGGCATCTTTGGGGCCAAGAGAAGATTGCCCCAAGGTGACTTTTTAGAAGGTCCAGGCAAAGGCTTCCCTTGTCAGGGTGGGAAGTGTTTGGCAGTGTCAGCCTGTCCAGTCCTCAATCATTAATGGCACTACCCAGGTTCATTTCTAGGTCAGAGAAGTTTCTTTTTCACGGAAAGAATTGCCCAGGGCCTGAGGGAACTATCGGTTCAATGCAAGAGGCCTCTTGATTGCCTGTAGTTTTCGTTGGGGTCCATTATCAAAGGAACGAGACTGAGACAAAGTGAAAGTTATGCAAAGCCTTATTCTATGCCAAGCATTAGAAGTTGGACTGACCCGCCAGGGAAACAAGACTGAGACAAAGTGAAAGTTATGTAGAGCTTTATTCTATGCCAAGTATTAGAAGTCAGACTGACCCGCCAGGGCCGCCTCCAAAGAGAGAGACCACCCCCTCCCGATCTCACAGGTTGGTTTTATAGGGCATAACCACAGACCTAAGGTACGTGGCTTCTATTGTTAAGGCGTTTACTCCCGGAATCGATACCCGGAACCATACCAGGAACTACTGGGGCGTTTATTCCCAGAATGAAGTCCGTGGATGTAAACAACAATATGGCTACCTAGGCAATATAGAGTTGCTCTGGCTAAGCAGGCCCTAATAGTTAAACAGGTTTTAACATTAAATTGGCCCTAACAGTTTTCAGTCGCCAACTTACTCATCAGAGAAATACTAGGCATCTCCAAAGTACAGGTCCTTGGACTGCACAGTTTGCTTGTTGTTTTTATTTAATTTAATTTATTTATTTATTTGACAGAGAGAGATCACAGGTAGGCAGAGAGGCAGGCAGAGAGAGAGGAAGGGAAGCAGGCTCCCCGCTGAGCAGAAAGCCCAATGCGGGGCGATCCCAGGACCCTGAGATCATGACCTGAGCCGAACGCAGCAGCTTAACCCACTGAGCCACCCAGGCGCTGCTGGACTGCACAGTTTTATATGACCTTGGGCAAGCAATCCCCTGAACTTTAGTTTCCTTGTATGTTATGCAAAGGGATTACTAAAATGATTCATTTAATCATTTAGTCAACACATCCAATACCACATAGGAGGTATTAGATATTTATTCTATATGTAACTATGCACAAGAGACTGTGCTAAAAATACAAGCAGACCCAGACAGAGAGTAGATCCCAAGCCTCTTGCAGTCTAATCGGAGGTAAGCCATGTGCACAGAGAGCTATAATTCAAGGAAGAAAGTTAAAAATGTCATAAGAGAGGAATAAAGGGCTTTGATCCTTCAAGTTTCAAGTCCTCTTATTCTTAGAATGTTGTCCCGGAAGCACGGGATTTAGAATGTTCTAAAGGTAAACGGTCTAGCACGTGGTAGGTATCTGTATAAATAAGATTTTTTTTGATGCAAATGTCAGAAATACAACTTAAACTGGCTTCAGGAGAAAAGACAATGTTATTATTATTTTTTTAAATTTCTGGGGCACCTAGGTGGCTCAGTGGGTTAAAGCCTCTGCCTTCGGCTCAGGTCATGATCCCAGGGTCCTGGGATCGAGCCCCACATTGGGCTCTCTGCTCAGTGGCAAGCCTACTTCTCCCCCCACCCCCACCTGCCTCTCTGCCTACTTGTGATCTCTGTCAAATAAGTAAATAAAATCTTTAAAAATAAAATAAAATAAAATTTCTGTAAATGAGGAGTCCAGAAGTATTACCTTCAGGTAAGACTTGATCCAGGCTTCAAATAATAATGATGTCATTAAGATTCTTTTTCTTTATGTTTCTTCCAATCCCCAACCCCATCCTCCCCCCCACCCCCTACCCCCAGTTATTCTTTCTTCTGTTTTGGCTTTCCTCACACTGTGGTCCAGGGAACTCCAGGTTTACACTGTCTTTACTACTAGCAATCCTAAAGAAAATGAGTTTTTCTTTTTCCAGTATTTCCTACAAAAGTCCTAGAATGTTTTCATTGGCTTAAATCACATGACAATCTATCAACCAATTACTATAGCCATGAAAGGACTGCGTTATTCTGTTTAGCCACCTCTGGGTCACATGTCCACCCTGGGGTCTATAAGGATGGGCAGAAAATGGACACCTCCCCACCCAAACCTCTGGGCTGAGAGTGGAAAAGACCTGGCTATCTCAAAGGGAGAAAACTGAGGCGCTTCTAACAGAGGGGAATGGATGCTGGGCAGGCAAAACCTATAGTGTTCTCTATAGTTATATCCTAAATAGAGGCAAAGCTGGGCTCTGGCAATTCTGGAATAAAAAGCAGATCATTTTTGGTGCCCCTTTCCAAATACCTCCATCCTTTCCTGGTGCTACTCCCATTATATATATCTGCCACCCACTCAGGCCTGCCAACAATAAGGTACCAGCTGTAACTCTATCCACAGCCAATTCTATCCATCTTTAGCAGACTGTCAACTGCATAAGGACAAAAACCTTGACTGTCTTGTTCATCACTATATTCCCAGTACCCAGCCCCATGCCCAGGCCAATAAATATTTGTCAAATGACTGAATCAATGGGTTGTGGGTGGACCTTCCTAAAGTCGAGGATTTGGGCTCCTTTAACTCATGGAGAATTTATGCTACCCAGCGCCTATCAACCTATGACTGATAGAGCCAACTATACATGTAGAAAGAATCCAAGCCTATAGGGAAAGATACAAACAGGGGGCTGCTGAAGCTGGCTTATACTGACTCTGAGCCAATTATGCTCATCCCTTCCCAACTCCAAGTTCAGTGATACCCACTAGTGGCTTGAGATCAGCCATGATGGGGGTGATTACACTAATCAGTAAATGCTACATGTCAGAGTTTTTCTTCCCCCCTGGACACCTGGCTGTTAACCATTTACCAGTACATCACCACACATCCTAAACACACAATTACATCAGAGTGTGAGAAGGGCTATAGTAAATGCCACGGGAATCTCAGGAAGAGAGATATTCTTCCTCTTTTTTAGATTTTTAGGAAAATTCTGCCTACTAGACTATATTTCTCTTTACTCATTGCAATGACCCCAGCCAGAAACCGGAAGCCCGTGGTCCCCTTGGCCCACTGATCCCCATTTCACCTCTCTCTCAGGCCCGCGCTCTTGAACAGTGCCGAAAACTTCACTGTGCTCATCAAGAATAACATCGACTTTCCTGGCCACAACTACACCACGTAAGTGCCCAGAATGTGTGGCCATTAGCCACTACTGCTGTGTAGGGAATTATGCCAAAATTTAGAAGCTTAACAACCAATATTTATTGTCTCCTGCAGTTTCTGGGGGTAAGGAATGTGGGAATGACTTCTATGGATGGTTCTGATTCAGGGTCTCTCAGGTTGCAGTCAAGCTGTCAGTGGGGACTGTAGTCATCTCCGGCTTGACTGAGACCTGAATCTTCTTCCAAGCTCACTCACCTGGTTGTCAGCAGGAGGTTCAATTCCTCACCGTACGGACCTCCACCAGGACTGCTTGAGTGTCCTTGGGAATGGTGTCTGGCTTCCCCCAGAGCAAGTGATCTAAGAGGGACAGACAACAAGCCAGCAAGACAGTAAACAAGATGGAAGCCACGGGCTTTTATGACTTAAGCCTGGAAGTGATACACCATCACTTCTGCCACATGCTAACAGTTGCACAGATGGACACTGTGCAGTGGGGGAGGGGACCACACAAGGGTGTGAATCCCGGGGGCTGAGGATCCTCAGGGCCCCTCATGGAACCCAGCCACAAACTGGGTCACTCCCATGAAGGAGATGGGTCTCAGTTTTCAAAAATATATTTGTTTGCTTGCTTCTCATGCAGGAGAAACATCTTGCCGGGTATAAACATCACTTGTACCTTTCACAAGACTCAGAATCCACATTGTCCCATTTTCCGACTGGGAGAAATTTTCCAAGAAACAGGAGATAATTTTTCAGAAGTGGCAATTCAGGTTGGTGGTGTCTTTGGATGGCGAGGGTTTGAGTTGGGGGATGGAAGATGTCAAATGGCCAAGAGGCTGGACCCCTGGGTCCTAGTTACAGGGCTCCCTTTACTGAGCATTCAGTACATCCCTGCATGGTGTCAAGGCCTTGCCCTGCATCACCACACCTAATCCCATAACAACTCTGTGAGTGACATCCCTGGGGCAGTAGTTCCTGTGGCTGCTCTAACAACCCACCATGATCTCAGTGGCTTAAAACAACACACATTTTCTTTTATACTTCTGGAGGTCAGAAGTCCAAAATCAGTTTCACAGATCAAAATCAAGGTATCGGCGGGGCCAAGCACCCTCCAGAGGCTCCACAGGAGAATCCATTTCCTGGCCTTTTCCACCTTCTAGAGCTAGATGCTCGCAGCCTCTTCTCCCAGCTTCGAAGCCAGCTGCATAGCATCTTGCGTCAGTGGTCACATTGACTTATTCTGTGCCAAATCTCCCTCTGCCTTCCTCTTACAAAGATACTGGTCTTTTTCAGAGAGAGCATTTATAAAAGGAAACATGTAGGGCCCATCTGGATAATCCAAGATAATTTCCCCATCTCAGGATCCTTAAGTTCATCACATCTGCAGTCCCTTGTGCCATATAAAATACTATATCCGAAGATGCCGAGGGTTGGGACCTGGGATTAGGAATACCATTGGGAGTCATTATTCAGGCCACCACACTTGGGTTAGTCAAGATTCTCCCAGCTGCACCTTATAGACATCCAACTCAAATGATGTAAGCAAAGAATCAATCAAGAAACATTTTGGGGGTGCCTAGGTGGCTCAGTGGGTTAAGCCTCTGCCTTTGGCTCAGGTCATGGTCTCAGGGTCCTGGGATCAAGCCCCGCATCATGCTCTCTGCTCAGCGGGGAGTCTGCTTCTCCCTGTCTCTGCCTGCCTCTCTGCCTACTTGTGATCTCTGTCAAATAAATAAATAAAATCCTTAAAAAAAAAAAAAGAAGAACGAAACATTTTGGGGGCAAAAAGAAACCAAACTCAATTGGCTTAAGCAGAAAAAAAAGAACCATGTATTATTAACTCATGTTAAGACACCAAGGGAAATGGATCTTCTTGTACACCCAAAACATTTTCGTACCTCAGTTTTCTTTTCTTTTTTTTTTTTTTTTTGTTTAAAGATTTTATTTATTTGTTTGTTTTAGAGAGGGAGCACCCCACCTTGGGAGTTTTCTTATTTTCTTCTGCTTTTTCCCTCTGCCTGGAACGGCCTTGCCCCAGACATAGCCTTAGCTGTCTTCCTTACCAGCTTCCAGTATTTGCTCAAATATAAGCTCAGTGAAGCTTTCCCTTACCACTACCTTTAAAATGACAATTTCGGGGCACCTGGGTGGCTCAGTAGGTTGAGCATCCAACTCTTGATTTTAGCTCAGGTCATGATCTCAGGGTTGTGAGATCAAGCCCCGCCTCGGGCTCTGCACTGGGCATGGAGCCTGCTTAAGAGTCTCTCTCTCCTCTCCCACACCCCGAAAAAAAACCTTACGATGATAATTTCAATTTCTACCCCTATCCCAGCAGGCACTATGCCTCTTGTCAGGTTTATATTTATCCCCAGCACCTAGCACTACCTGACATAGTATATATTTTATATATCCATTTGTTTGTTGTCTGTCTTCCCTGGACATCTTTGGACTTTTTTGTTAATTTTTGTGTATTGCTCAGCATAGTGGGTACTCAGTAAATATTTGTTGACTGAATGAAGCATGTGATAGCAGCAGGCATGGCTGCATCTAGAAACTCAAATGATGTCATTAGGAATCTGACTCCTTTCATCCCTTTGCTGTTTCCTTAATGGTGATGTCACTCATAGGCAGACTACTCGTATGTAAAGGCAAAGCCACCAAAGTCCTACAACTGTGCTGTCTGATACGGTAGCCACTAGTCACATGAAGCTATTTAAATTAAACTAATTGAAATGAAGTGAAATATTTATCTCCTCTGTCATACTAGCCACGTTTCAAGCACTTAACAGTCACATGTGGCCAGTGGCTACTTTACTGCACAGCATGAATAGAGAATATTTCCATCACTGCAGAAGATTCTGCTGGACAATGCTGCTCTGGATTGTCATGGTCTCTGGCTAGTGGTCCCAAACCACAGATGACCTCTTTTTTTATAGTTCTGGCAAAATGTCTCAGAGAGGACTCTGATGGGTCTATCTTGGGCCACATACCTATTCCTGAACCAGTCACCAGGTCCAGAGGAACACACAGACCTTACTGGCCAGGTTAGATCATGTTGCCTCTCCTGGAGCTGGGACAGGGGACAATCCCATTCAAACCACTCAGCTGAGAGAGACATTACCCAAAGAAAATTCCAGGCACTTTTACCAGGAGGACAGGATGCTGAGTGACAGAAACATCAGATGTTTACAATAATAAGCTGAGTACTTAGCTTCATGCCAACAAATGACTATTGTGATTATTCTGTATTTCCCCTTTCTCCAAGTCAGAGTCTGCTTGCTACTCATCTTTTTATCCCTAGATTCCAGCATACTTGAAAATACCACCTTTCATCAATGCAAAGAACATACTTTTTTCCACATTTTAATATTTCTGATATCAGAAAGTGCTTTCGATTGACAGAATTTCAGTTTAATTGATAGCATTTCCTTCTGAGAAGAACATAAAAATAAAACTATGCATCTGATAAGCAATGGTGTCTAAGAACCAGTGAAATAAGATAGTCAGTGCTCACAACATGTTTGTAGGAAGAAAGAGGTACCAAGTAGAGGTAAGAGATTAAGAAATTCCTTAGAGGGACGCCTGGGTGGCTCAGTTAGTTAAGCAACTGCCTTCAGCTCAGGTCATGATCCTGGAGTCCTGGGATTGAGTCCCGCATCAGACTTCCTACTCAGTGGGGAGTCTGCTTTTCCCTCTGAACCTGCCCCCTTCTCATGCTCTTTCTCTCTAATTCTCTCTCTCTCAAATAAATAAATAAAATCTTTTAAAAAAAGAGAGATTCCTTAGAAGTTTAGAAAAGAGAAGGATCACCTTGAATTGAGGGGGATGGGGTGGCTGAATGGATAAGGAAAGATGTAAGTTGAGTCTTGGAGGAGGAAGATGATGATTTAGCTAGAGAGATGGTAGGAGAAATATTTGAATGGGAGAAAAGATAAGGACTGAGACCGAAAAGTCAAATATACCCAGCAATTCCACTCCTAAGTACATAACCAAGAGAAGTGAACCACATGTCCACACAAAAATTCATACATTATGTGTTCACAGAAGAATTATCCATAATAGCCGAAAGGAGGAGACAATCCAAATGTCTATCAAAGGATAAACAGATAAACCAAATGTAGTCTATCCACACAATAGAATTGTCTTCCATCATAAGACAGAATGAAGTACAGATATGGGCTACAATATGGGTGAACTTTAAAAAATATTGTGCTAAGGGGCATCTGGGTGGCTCATTCAGTTAAGCCTCCAACTCTTGTTTGCAGCTCAGGTCATGACACCAGAGTCCTGGGATGGAGCCCCGCATTGGGCTCTGTCTCAGCACAGAGTCTGCTTGTCCTTCTCCCTCTGTTCCTCCTCTGGCTCACGCGCTCTCTGTCTCTCTGTCTCTCTGTCTCTCTCTCTCTCTCTCTCTTTCCCTCAAGTCTTTAAAATAAGTAAAATAAAATCTTAAAAAAAATACCTCATGCTAAGTGGGAGCACCTGGGTGGCTCAGTCATTTGGGCATCCGACTCTTGATCTTGGCTCTGGCCTTGATCTCAGGGTTGTGAGTTCAGGCCCCACACTGAGCATGGAGCCTACTTAAAAAAATAAATAAATAAAAATATCATGCTATGTAAAAGAAGTCAGCCATAAAAGATCACATATGATTTCATTCATATGAAAGTTCAGAATAAGCAACTCTATAGAGACAGAAAGTAAATTAGAGGTTGTTTAGGGCTGATAGGAGGGGTGGAAAGGGCATTGATGAAAGTTTAGGGGTTTTTTTGGAGGCAACAAAACTGTAAAATTTATTATAGTGACAGTCACACATATATGTGAATATACTAAAAACAGTTGAATTATACACTTAAATACACTTGCACAAATTGTATGTGAACTATATCTTAATAAAGCTGTTTTAAAAAAATGAAATGAAGCGACAGCGATGCAAGATGGCAGCCACCATGGGCTCAGGAGTAAAAGTCCCTCGCAATTTCCGACTGTTGGAAGAACTGGAAGAAGGCCAGAAAGGAGTGGGAGATGGCACAGTTAGCTGGGGTCTAGAAGATGACGAAGGCATGACACTTACAAGATGGACAGGGATGATAACTGGGCCTCTAATAAATAAATGAATAAATAAATAAAACTGGGCCTCTGTCAAATAAATAAATGAAAACTGAATATACAAGCTTAAAATAGAATGTGGACCTAAATACCCAGAAGCAGCCCCCCTTTGTTTTGTTTTTTTTTTTAAAGATTTTATTTATTTGACAGACAGATCACAAGTAGGCAGAGAGGCAGGCAGAGAGAAAGAAGGGAGGAAGCAGGCTCCCCACTGAGCAGAGAGCCTGATGCAGGGCTGGATTCCAGGACCCTGAGATCATGACCTGAGCCGAAGGCAGCGGCTTTAGCCCACTTAGCCACCCAGGCGCCCTGTACCCCCCTTTGTAAGATATGTAACAAAAATTAATATGAATGGAGTTAATAGTTCTAATGGAGTGGTGGACCCAAGAGCTGTATCAGTGCTAGCAAAATGGCAGAATTCGTGAGAGCTCCGGCGCTTAATAATGTCTAAAGAAAACATGAAACTCCCTCACCCACCTGAAGGACAGTGTTACAGCAATTAATCAAAAAAGAGAAACCACAGGCCCTCCCCTCTCCCCCATTCGATTTAAGCAGTCATTTTCCACAGTAGTATATTTTCTAGATACGTCTTGTAGACCTCAAAGTACTGGAAAGGAAGCTCCCATTCAAAGGCAATTCATCTTAAGATACTATAAATGATACTAATTTTTTGTCCATTTGAAATATATAAGTTGTGCTATAAAAAAAGAAAAATGAGGGGCACCTGGTGGCTCAGCGGGTTAAAGCTTCTGCCTTCGGCTCAGGTCATGATCCCAGGGCCTGGGATCGAGCCCCACATTGGGCTCTCTGCTCTGCGGGGAGTCTGCTTCCCTATCCCCCCCTCTGCCTGCCTCTCTGCCTACTTGTGATCTCTCTGTCAAATAAATAAATAAAGTCTTTAAGAAAAAGAAAAATGAAATGAAAATGCCAATTGTGTTGAGGGGTAAGTAAGGATAGGGTGAAATAAGAGATTTCTCCAGGGGAGTGTTAGGAGGTAAAACAGAAAAGAGATGTGATGGGGCTCCCTGAATTCCAGTGTAACAAGCTTCAACTTAAAACTTTAATGGGGTGGGAGGGTGGAGGAAGCCATTCAAGGTGTTAGATTATGTAAGAGATTTACTGAAAGTTGTATTTTAGGAAAATAAATACGAGGGCGTGTCCCAGATGGGAGGACGAGCAGGGAGATGCGTTTGCAGCCACTTGTGTGTGTTAGATGGGGCTGAGCTATGGCTCTGAAACTTCAATCTGTGTTTCCCTCTAAAAACAAAAAACAAAAAAACAAAACCTTTCCCTTAGTGACCATCCCTATGCAGGGAGAGTCTGGTGGCTGCATCCCACGTGCAGCAGGACTTAAGGACTGTCTCCTTGTCTTGATCCCAGGGAGGGATCATGGGCATTGAGATCTACTGGGACTGCAACCTGGACAGTTGGTTCCATCGCTGCCGCCCAAAATACACCTTCCGTCGCCTTGATGACAAGACCACCAATGAGTCCTTGTACCCTGGCTACAACTTCAGGTAACAGTTCCCAGAAACCTCCGGGCCCTGCTGAATTGCATCTCCAGCAGTGAGTGAGAATTAATTTTGGTTCCCAAGGCAACAAGATGAATGCATAAAGCTTCCTCTAAGAACTAGGTGTAACTGGATTTTTGTATGAATTTTTTTCTTTCTAATTATTAAAGTGATAAACCCTCTTTGTAAAACAGAAAGAACACTGGGGAAACAGAGAAGAATGTAGAGAAAAGGATATAAATCACCCATAATTCCTCAACCCTGCGGTAATCAAAAATAATCAAAGATAGCTGGTGAATTTTCCTTCCTTTAACTAATTCGTTCATGAGGCTTCTATGAGAGCAGATCACATGTATGACCCGGTATTCTGTGTTTGTGTGTGTTTTGCCATCCCCTGGATCATTCAGAATTCCTCCTGACCATCACGTTAATTATCCCATTGTGTGAGCATAATGATAACAAGAGGCACCATCTAGGGTGTGTCTTTTATATACCAGGCCCTCAAAGTCATCACCTCTTCACCTCACATCAACCCTGGAAGGTGGATATTATTGTTCCCAGGTAGAGCTGAGAAAGGTGAAATGATTTGCTCAGGACCCCCAGCTAACAGTGGCCCCATAACCTAGGTCACTCTGAACCCCAAACCCACATGCTTTTCCTCCCATCTCATGGTTTTCTTGCCTGTTCCTCCATTACTGGACATTTGGGGTGCTTCCTGGTTTTCTATGACAAATAATTCTACACCGCACATTTGTGCACATAAATGTGTGCACATAGTTCCAGATTGTTTCCTTAGGATGAATTTCTAGAACTAGAATTACTGGATCAAAGATGAGTAACATTTTATCATACACTTTCAGGTTTTTAATTTTTTTCCTATGCCTAAATTTTTCATTTCTCGGGTTTATAGTCAGTTCTTTCTCAAAGCCGTCCATTACGGTTTCAGTGAGGTCCTTTCTGACCTTATGGATCCTATTCCTTCTGTGTGTCCTACTGTATAAGCCCTTTCACACTGACCTATTATCTGCAGTGACCTGGGTGGGCTTTCTTCTTCCAAGGCTTTGAAATATTTGTTGGTGAGTTTCAGCAGGAAAGGTTTTGTGCAAAGTTCTGTGTGTGCCGGGGGTGCGGAGGCATTCTCGGGGCCGATTATATAATGCTGCAGTCTGCAGGACTATATGGCATCTATCAATTATCAACCAGTTTTTGGTTTAATTTCTGGGTGCTGGATGTCTTCACCCTGCTAAAACTATCCTATCCCTGCTCCCTCCCTGGGTAGGGCTCCCGCAGCCTCAGCTCCCTGACATTTCTAGGGTAAGGCTGGAGCTCCCCAGATACAGAGCTGGTTGGGGTCCTCCTATGGGACAGACTCCAGACTCCAGACTCCAAACATGGCTCCAGTTCCCACTCCCCACTCATTCTAGCACCTAGAAAATGTTCTTCCTTGTTCTGAGCTCAGCAATACATCAATATGACTTTTAAAAATATACCTTATCTTGCATTTCTTTGTGTGCAGTGGGAGGTGGTGGGTGTCCCAGTGCCAGCACTCAGGCTGCCACTTTGATTGGAAGTCCTTTCGGTAAGAACATCTTCAAGACGCCTGAGGCCACACTGCTGCCCCACCTGCAGCCTCGCCTGACTTTTTAAGGTTCTTTGTAGTGTACCTTGTACACTGCTTACTTCTGGACTTCCACCTTGTAAGAGCTGACCAGACTCCTGGTGCATCTTCACCACTGAAACTGGTTGGTGCTGGTTTGGTGCTGACCTTATTTTTGTTTTGACCCTCTCCGCAGTTACGCTTCTGCTCCTAACTTTTCCCCAGTAGTGATCCTATGCCATCCTAATTTCGTTTTTGTGTTACCTCCTGTGACTGGGTCATTTTTTCAGCCTGTTGCTACAACTCTGCCTCAGCACTAACATGGCCTTTAAGTTTGAGCTTCCATGAGCTCTCCTTGCTTGTGGATACCTGGCAGGTTTCGGCGGTTGTAATTATGGCTGATTCTTTTGTGCTGTTCGGTTCCAGATACAAAGTAGGCTTATGCTGTTCCCTTTCTGAAAAGAGTTGCCCACTACATCCCTAGAATAATGGCTTTACAATCACTTTGCCTACGAGGCCAGTAGGAAATTGATACTGGTGCTCCTTATTTATTCATTCATCAACTATAAATCAAAGAAAAAATATATTGTTCTGTCAATGGGTATACATTGGTAAACAAAACGGACAAAGTTACTGCTTAGCTTATATTCTAGTAGGACATGAGTGTAAGTCAATATAACATATAAGACAAAAATATAAGTAAATTAAGAACTCCAACAAGGCAACATCATTAGTCATTAGGGAAAGGCAAATTTAAACCACAATGAGAAACACCTACATATACCCCTCAGAATAGGTAAAATTTTTTTAAAAGGCTGGCAATTCCAACGGCTGACAAGGAGGAGAAGCAACTGGAACTCTCCTATTTCCTAGTGGGAGTGTAAGATGGTACAACCACATTAGAGAACCGTTGGGAAGTCTCTTATAAAGTTAAATGTACATCTGTCCTCTAATCCAGAAACCCCACCCTTAGGTAGAGAAAGGAAACATAGATCCGCACAAAGATCTGTACGTGAATATTCACAACAGCCTTCATCATCACCAAAACCCAGAAACAACCCAAATGTCCAACAGGTGACTAAAGAAATAAGTTGTTGTGTATTTATACAGTAAAGCACTAGTTAGTATAAACGAACATGCTTGCACATGCAACAACATAGAGGAATCCCACCGACGTTATATTGAGTGAAAGGAGCTAGACTGAAACGAGCCATACTGCATGACGGCATTTATATGAAATACAGGAATAGGAAAAAAAACTTCCCTGTGATGATAAAAGACACCAGTGGGTGCTGCTCTGGGGAGTGCAGGATGGGGGAGGCAAAATAGAAACTGACTGGAAAGGAGCCCAGGAGAGTTTTCAGAGGCGATGGAATGTTCTAGATCTTGATGGGGTATAGGTTATACAGTATATTCACTTGTCAAAACTCACTGAACCAACTCTTAGGACTTGTGTGCCTTATTATATGTAAACCATACCTCAATACTGCCAACAGCTCCAATAAGACCATTTCAGATGATGATAAATGCTGGGAAGAAAATCAAACAAGATACTCAACTGCAAGGCTGGGGCGGAGCGGGGAATGGATGGAGGAAGCGACTAGAGAAGGCCTCTCCAAGCAAAGGGTAGGACCTCGTAAATATCAGGTGCTTTTCTGGGGCCTGTGCTTTCCTAGTTAGGAAGAGAGACTGCACAGACAGGAGCCCCTGTTAGGGGAATTGCCTTGGAAAACTTAGTTTTTGCCTCTCTGAATACCTTATTAATACCAGTATTAACAGTGTAGACCAGCGGTTCTCAAAGTGCAATGCCCAGAATCGGAATCACATGTTGGGAACGTGTTAGAAATGCACATTCGCAGGCTCTGCCTGGACCTGCTGAATCAGACACCCTGGGGACCCTCACAAGCCCCCCAGATGAGAGCCTCTCAGGTGTGAGGCCCACCTATCTAGAACCTCTGCACTCAACACGTAGTCCTGGAACCCGCAGCCTGGCCTCACCTGGGAGCCTGTTATAATGCAAAATCTCAGCCCTCACTCTTGAACTGAATCAAAATCTGCATTGGAGCAAGATTCCCAGGAGATTCCTATGCACACTGATGTCTGAGGAGCACTAGTCTAGACTAGATCATCTAGCACCCCAAACATACTTCCTCCTTAGAGGTTTCACCCGACTACATTTTGTCTCTACAACCAGGCTGCCAGTTTCCTGGGGGAGTGCGTAAAATCAGGCGGCTTCTTAATCTGTACATTGAAGTGTAGGCAAAAGTGCCTGTGTGTGTGCACACACATTCACCACTTCCTAACACTTCGCTCACATTCCTACTGACTTCTGGAGGGGATCGGCGCAAGCAAATGGGTCTCTTTACATTTTACCCAAAGCAGCACCATAAACTGGCAGGCAGCCTTCAACTGTGTCTATTTTTGTTTATTTGTTTTTTGCCTATACAATGTTTTGAAAGTTGAGACATTCTACGTAAAAATCTGGACTTCTTATTTTTCTCAAAAATTTTAACTATTTGGCGGCGGGGGTGGAGGGGGACTAAGCCATTTGACAACTCCAGATTCATATCCCACACAGCAGCACTCTGTTGGAGGGGTCAGTGGTTCCCTTTAGAGGGTGTGTGTGTGCATGCGTGTGTGTGTGTGTGTGTGTGTGTGTGTGTGTGTGTGTGTGTGTGTTTGCTGTGGTCCCCACCACTCCATTTTGCCTAATACCTGGCCTGCATCACTCATTTCTGTCACCTGCCTGGCCCCTATAGGCGTTTGAGTTTGAGACCCTTGACTAAAGGCTAGCTGAGATCAAGACACAGGATGCTTTTTGCCTCCTCTGGGTCAGTGGAGTTTCAGCCAGGGCCCAGAAAGCAGCTCCTAGTTGAGGTAACGTTTTGATATCCCCTGCTGCTCTACTGAACAGACTTATGGCCATTAGCAAGAAGAGACAATTGGATCAGTGGGCCCCTGACTGCCTTCACAGGCTGGGTTTTGTTTTTTGTTTTTGTTTTTGTTTTTAAGCAGTTTGCAGAAGCAGGCAGGGCAATGTCCCAAACAGAAGTTAGCAAATGTCTTTTGAGTCACTGAGGTAAGCCTAAGAACACTGGCTCCTGGAGAGATCTGAGTTTTCTGAAGAACGGAGATGGTTATGATGTTAATGTTCTTTTAGAACAACACGTTAGAGCATTTGTTGTCTAGAATGAGCCAGAAGCAATCTTTGGCCAGAAATAAATTGTCAAGTTCTGATGGATAACTGGACAGGTTATTTGCAAACAGCCACAAAAGAGAGAGAGAGAGAGAGAGAGAGAAGGGAATTATAGGTTATATGAGTTTTATAAAAAAACAGAACTTCCTAAAACATAGGAAGTTGAAGAAGTTGATCACATTACAAAATTTTGTCCTTTACCAAAAGATCCATGGCAAAAGGTCCTTATTTGACAAACATGTCCCGTTTATTTACAGGATATATGAAGCAGGGCAGGCCCACACTGCAGGCCCGACGCACTTCTCTGGTTCAGAGTAGGCGTCTGCCCATGTCGGTCTCCGGGGCCCGCTGTAACACATGACCGCAAAGCTGGTACCTTAAAACAACAGAAGCATATTCTCTCACAGCTCTAGAGGTCATTAGTCTAAAATTAAGTCAGCAGGGACACAGTCTCTGAGGTCTCTAGGGGCGGATCCTTCCTTGCCCCTCCCAGTCTCCTTTGGTTCCCCATGTTCCTTGGCTTGAAGCCGCATCACTCCAATGTCTGCCTCTGTCTTTATGTGGGCTTCTCCTCTGTGTTTCTGTTTCAACTCTCTTCTCCTTTCTCTTATAAAGAGACCAGTCACTGGATCCACCCTAAATCCAGGATGATCTCATCTTAAGATCCTTCATCGCATCTGCAAAGACCCTATTCCAAATAAGATCATACTCACAGGTACAGGGGTTAGGCACTTGGACCTATCTTCTTGGGGAGCCGTTATTCAAAACATTACAGTGTCCAAAAAACATTCTGCTCACGGCCTAGTGTTCCTCAGAGTGTAGACCACTGGCCACGTGCACCAGATCCACCTGGAACATTTCCAGAAACATCTCAGACCTTCTGAAACCACCGTCTGGGGGATGAGGCCCAGGAATCGACCTTTGAACACACTTCCCAAGCGATTCTTATCCTTAGTTCAAGAACCACTGTCCCAATACCCTTTGCTTTGTGTATTCAAAAAGAAATCACTCAGTACAGCAGCAGAAGAAAGAACGGTCATGGACTGGGAGCAATCAGAGGCAAGGAAATCAAAACCCCTCTGGCCAGAAATAGGTGTTGAAGCAACTAAGAATATCTAACGGATCTCAACATCCCATTTTGAGAGTTTAAAAAAAAAAAACCTGAGTTTCAAATGCTCCAGACTGGATTCTGGCAGAGCATCTGTCTTCTGTTTTCTTCTCTCTCCACACCTGTAAATAGACTGCGAATTAAGAACTCAGAAAGAAAATATCTTACCTAAAAACAATCTCTGAAAGGTGGTAAGGGGGAGGGACAGATTGAAAAGGCTTGTGTTATGTGGTTTAAGCCTTCCTAATTATCCATGAAAACAAAACATTCTGCTCTTCCTGACTGTAACACTGGTGAGAGCTGTGTCTTTGGGGGCGATGGTGATTTGTGCCTGAGTCTTAATTTATAAAGGTGGCTGAGTAATGACATGGAGAGGTCACTGATATGGAAATAAGTTTATTCTTACATTTCCAAAGAGGAGGGGCACACCATGCCACAGAGGGCCAAAGGGGAAGCACCGGGGTTGGTCAGGAGATGGAAGGATCAAGGGAAAAGCAGGGCCCAGAACCTTCATTGTGTTTTCCATGGGACAGGCAATGCAGGACAGGGCAACAGCCTAGGACTGGCCTGCTTAAGTAATGTGGACATGCTCCAGGCCACAGGAGCAGTCTCTCTCTATAGGTACCTGGTCCTGAGTGACCTGGCACAGGGGAAATATTGGCTTGGTGTGTGAGGGTTAGAGAGAGGAGGTGGTTGGGGATATGGACATGGGATTGGCCAGAGGGTCTGTAACATGATTTTCAGGTGCTTGCCAAAGCTGGGTTACAGGGAAGATGTCAACAGTCGCGGCTGTTAGTTTGCCCCTGGTGATAAAAGTGTAAATGGACAAATACAGAATCTAAGAAAATGTAATTAGAGCAGATGGCTGAAGGGCAACTAGGCCCAATCTGGCCATTACTAACTAGGATCCCCACCCCACTCTGTTCTAGAAGCCAAACCCTTTTTGGCTTATTTGCATGACTTCTTAAGAAATCATTGAATTTAGGGGCACCTGCATGGCTAAGTGGGTTAAAGCCTCTGGCTTCAGCTCAGGTCATGATCCCAGGGACCTGGGATCGAGCCCCACATCGAGCCCCACATCGGGCTCTCTGCTCTGCAGGGAGCCTGCTTCCTCCTCTCTCTCTGCCTGCCTCTCTGCCTACTTGTGATCTCTGTCAAGTAAATAAAATCTTAAAAAAAGGAAAGAAAGAAAGAAATCCTTGAATTTATCTAAAACTTTTTTTAAAAAATTTGTCCACTTCTTGTTAATACTGTATTGGTTAAAAATTGTTCGTCTTCATCTTAAATGGAAAGCAGATTTTGTATCACTGTGTGATGGCGGAAGAAGAGGAGGCAACGTGGGAAGTGGTGCTTTGGTTCCAAGAGAGTAATTTGTGGGTTTGGATTATGTTCTTCCCTCTGCCAACTGCAGCAGAGCTAGAAGATGAACAAGGAAGACTCGCTCGGCTCCTGTTTTGGGTTTTCCTTTCATGAAATACCAGCACGTTCAGACAGATCTTTATATACAAGGATCCTTCTCCTCCTACAGATACGCCAAGTACTACAAGGAAAACAACGTTGAAAAACGAACTCTGATAAAAGTCTTCGGGATCCGTTTTGACATTCTGGTTTTTGGCACCGTAAGTCTCTGCTGCCAGCCACTGGCGCCTCCATTCCTGGGACTGTCCTAATTATTGCTGTAGTGCCTCAAGGGGTGAATGTTTCGGTCATAGTCATTAACTGGCACTATGCATCTTGCCTGTGGGATAAGAGGGGGAAGAAATGTCTTTGGGGTCCTGTCCATGAAGAAGTCATCTAATGAGTACAAGAGTGCGAGTGGGGAAAAAAACTGGATATTCAACTTTTAAAATACTCTAATGCTTAAAAAGAGAGAGGGAAAGAAAGAAATCCTTTTGCAAAATACTTTATAAGTAACAGAATCCAACTCAGACAGGCTTAGAGAAAAAAAAATTATTATTTTTTTTAATCTCACACAGGTGAAAAATCGAGGGGCAGTTTTCAGGCTTCAGGCATTGCTGGATCCAGATGTTCAAACAACATCCTTAGGAATCTGCCTCTCTCCATTCCTTACATCTATTCTCCTTTGTTTTGGCACCATCCTTAGCTGGCTATGTCTACAGGGTGGTTTCAGGCAGCTCCTTATATCTTACTGGCCCAGCATTCTCAGTAAAAAAGAGAACATCTCTTTGCTAAAAGATTTGGCAAAGGATACAGGCAGATGCCATTGGCTCTGACTGGCCCAATATGGGCCACATGCCCTGTGCTGAACTAATCACTATGTTTAGGTCATACCATACTCTCAACGGCCGGTCGTGGCCCTGCCCTGAACCAGCCCCTTGACCTCAAACTATATGGACCAAGTATGGACAGAGATGGTTCTCCAAAGGAAAACAGGGGTGTTGTCTCCACCCCCACAAGAAGGAGGGAGGAGATGCTGGGCATGCAAAAATCCACAGATGCCCACAGCTTGTCCTTGTCCAAAACTGTATTATTTATGTTATATGTTATGTCATATGGTGGTAAGCAACACAAGAGTCAATGAGATAGAAGCTGAGAGGATGGACAGATCATTGAGAAGAAAAACCACGAGGACACCTAAGGGAAGAGTGTGCACACATTCCTTCCCTCTGCTTCCAAGGTAATCTCAAACCACTTTTAGGGAAAACTTGTCTGAAACTCTCACCTTGTTTGGAAAAATAACTAACTCAGTGTGTGGGTTCCACTGTTCTTTGTTTAAAAGTCATGTTTTCGAGCACATCCCAGAAGGCAAGAACAGGATGAACAGTATACCTATTTTCAGTGTGCAGTCTCTGTTGCTGTGACCACAGACTCCCTCCTCTGCTGGAGCTGACAGTTACACGGTAGAGCAAAAGAGCACTGCTCTGAATGTCAACCAAGTCACCTTCCCATTTGTTTTCAGGGAGGAAAATTTAACATTATCCAGTTGGCAGTTTACGTTGGCTCAGTCCTCTCCTACTTTGGTCTGGTAAGGAATTCTCCTTCCACGCTATAGGAAAGCAATTTGGCAGAAAGGAATCTCACTAACATGGCACTGATTTGGGTTTTTCCCAGGTCACTGTGATCATTGACTTGCTCATCTGCACTTACTCAAGCGCATGCTGTCGATCCCACATTTATCCCTCTTTCAAGTGCTGTAAATACTGTGCAGTCAATGAATACTACTACAGGAAGAAGGGGGAGCTCATTGTGGAGCCAAAGCGGGTAAGCCTCATTGCATCAGCAGGTGCCGAATAACCCAGAGAGTCAGTCGGATCACTGAGAAACATGCAAAAATAAGGCCCAAATCACAGTTGTAAGCCCACGGTGGACGAGACTCTAGACTCTACCCTGATCCACCACCTCTCAGGTGAACGCTTTGGTCTTAAGGAAGAACAGAAACAAAAATGAAGAGGCAAGATAGAGGGAGAACAAACGTTGATGTTCTAGAACTTGTCAATTTTGTCCAATTTATTAAATTGGTACAGCCAAAAAAAAAAAAAAATAGCAACTTTGGAGAACAATTTGGCAGGATCTAATAACATTGAGGTGAGACACACTTTACAGCCTGGCATTTCCACTTCTCCATACCTACCCTCAAGGAAGAGCATCTCTCCAGTGTCCAACTGGTGGACGGTGAAAGAAACCGTGACCAGCCCATAGTAAGGAACGCCAGGCACTGGTTTAAAACAATACATGGCAAATTAAGAGCAAACGTTTGTACAGCACTTCAAAGTGCTTTATATATATTAATTCATTGGCTCAACAACCCTATAAATAGGTGCTACTGTCACCTTTCTTTCTTTTTTTTTTTTTTTAAAGATTTTATTTATTCATTTGACACAGAGAGATCACAAGTAGGCAGAGAGGCAGGCAGAGAGAGAGAGAGGAGGAAGCAGGCTCCCCGCGGAGCAGAGAACCCGATGCGGGACTCGATCCCAGGACCCTGAGATCATGACCTGAGCCGAAGGCAGCGGCTTAACCCACTGAGCCACCCAGGCGCCCATACTGTCACCTTTCTAAAGATGAGGAGACTGAGGTGCAGGAGAATTAAATAATTTGCCTGCGGTCATACAGCTAGTAGGTGGGGGAGCTGGAATTCCAACTCCAATTCCAGCAGGCTGGTTTCAGAATTCATCTTCATAACCTCTAAATTACAGGTACTGGCATGATCAAATACCCAAAACGTGTGGTTGAAAGGGAAAAAAACAAACTACAGAACAATATATATGGTGTGGTATATAGGTTAAAAAGACTACACATATGAATTCATCCTATGAATTTTCTACATGTACAAGTATAAATATATATAATCATACAAATACATACATACATTCTATATGTTTTATATATGTCCTATATAGTTTATACATTTATTACACATACACATGAACAGGTGTAAGGAAGATAATATATGCATACAAAAAGCTACTGGACACACACAAAAGTGACAACAGTGATTGCTTCTGCGAAGGAGCCTAGGATGGGAGACAAGTCAAATGGAATTTGAGCTCATCTGGATTGTTTTGATTTAACTTGGCTTCTACTAAGCAGGTCCTCTACACTTGATTCCATGATTTCCCCTAATCAAGGAGAAATCTCCAGTACTTCAAACAACAAAGGGGTATCTTTGTCTTTCCCTCCTAAGAACATTACTGTCCTTTCTCAGCAGCCTGAAGGCACAATTCACTGGCCACTTGGACATGTATTATACAATTTGAAATGAAAGCTCATTTTTGCAACTAAAAATAATTACCATTTCATGGCCCAAGATGGGATGAAATTAAACAAAAATATAAATTATTTAAGTTGCAACAGTAAAATTTTCGGGAGATACTTGATGTAGAGTTACTGAAATTGAGGGAACATAACAGAGGATTTTTACATAGCACATGGGAGACCTAAAATCATCAGGGAGGAAGCTGTGGAGACTCTGAGCCCACATATTAAGATGCATAGGATTCTACTGCTGAGTCACCTTGGGACCCAGAAATCATTCATTCTTGGCTAGTAAGAATTTTGGTCAGCTTCTAACAGTTTGTCATTTGGTAAATACCAATAACACTTGCCTTTAGACCTGTTCAGGTATGTGACTGTTGACAATTCTGTACAAAAATGGGTAAAATTTTTAACTCTCTTTTCCTAGACATTAAAATATGTGTCCTTTGTGGATGAACCCCACATCAGGATGGTGGACCAGCAGCTACTTGGGGAAAGTCTACAAAATGTCGAAGGTGAAAACATCCCAGTAAGTTAAAACATTTAGTCTTTTTTTTTTCTTTTCTTTAAAGAAAATATAAAGGGTTCCTGGGTGGCTCAGTCAGTTAAGCATTGGCCTTCAGCTCAGGTCATGATCTCAGGGTCCTGGGATCAAGCCCTACATCGAGCTCCCTGCTCAGCGCACAGTCTGCTTCTCCCTCTCTCTCTGCTCCTCACCCCACTATTGTGCTCTTTCTCTCTCACTCTCAAATGAATAAATTAAATCTTTAAAATAAATAAATAAAAATATAGCTACAAAGTTGTATAAATTGCAATTGATGAATTTTAACACAGTAAACACATGTAACCCAGAATATTAGCAGAAGCCCTTTGCACGCCTCCACCCAATCACTACTTTCCCTCAAACATCATCATTATTCTTTATCCAAAAGTTAGCTTTATCTCTTCCAGGATTTTCTAAAATTTGACTCCTGTATGTACTCACTATATACTCTGTGGAGTGTCGGACTCCTTTCACTCGGTATTGTTTTTGTGAGCCATCCATGACACTGCATATAGGAATAGTTCATTCTCATTGTATAACTTCCATTTTATAAACATCCAATTTATTTATTCCTTCTGTTGTCGATGGACATTTGGGTAGCTTTCAATTTGGAGCGCATATGCAGTAAAGCTGCCGTGGTAAACATATGGTGCCTACGAGTGGACCTGCCGAGTCAGAAGGCTGGCGGCATATGACACTATCAAACCATTCTCTAAAGGGGGTGTTTTCATTCCTGCTCTCCGCAGCAGCTTCGATTGTGGGACTGTATAATTTCTGCAGCTGCCATAATAAATCACTGCAAACTAAGTAGCTGAAAACAACATAAATTCATTCTCTCACAATTCTGGAGGCAGGCAGTCTGAAACCAAGGTGTTGGTAGGGCTTCTGAGGGCCCTAAAGAACGATCCTTCTTTGCCGCTTCCAGCTCCTGGTGTTCATTACAGCTGCTAGGACCTCTGGTACAATGTTGATTAGAAGTGGTCATAGCAAACATCTTTTTGTCTCATTCCTTATCTCAGGAAGAAAGCTTTCCATATTTCACTCTAGTATCTGCTGTAGGATTTCTGTTTTTGTTTTTTTAAGATTTTATTTATTTGACAGAGAGAGAGACAGTGAGAGAGGGAACACAAGTAGGGGGAGTGGGAGAGGGCGAAGCAGGCTTCCTGCCAAGCAGGGAGCCTGATGTGGGGCTTGATTCCAGGACCCTGGGATCATGACCTCAGCCAAAGACAGACACTTAACAACTGAGCCACCAAGGTGCCCCTGCTGTAGAATTTTAAAGAATGCTTTACTGGATTGAGAAAAGTCCCCTCCATTCTTAGTTTGCTAAGAATTTTTGTTATAAATTAATACTGCATTTTAAAATAATGCTATTTTCTGCTTTTCAAAAAATTATCAGTGAGTTTTCTTTTTTCCGTTATGTGGTGAATTACAGAAATTGATTTTCAAATATTAAGCCAACCTTGCATTCCTGCAATAAAATCTATTTGAAAGTAATATATTACTCTATGTATTTATTGCTGGATTTGATTCACTAATATTTAAGATTTTTATGTCTCTTATTGAGAGAGACTGGCCAAAATTTTTCCATTCTTGTAATGTCCTTTTCGGGTTTGGGTGTAACATGAACTCAGGGGCTGTAAGGGGGAATACACATAAAATCTACCATTTTAACCACTGTAAAGCATACAATTCAGTGACATTTAAAATTCAAAAATTTACCCACAATTCTGTGCAACCATCCTACTATCTAGTTCTAGGACTATTTCATCAACCCAAAAGGAAACCCTGTACCCATTCAACAGCCATTACTCACACCCACCTCCCCCTAGTCCCTGGAATTAATTTTTTTTTTTTTCTTGAGAGAGGGAGAGAGAATGAGAGAATGAGCAGGGAGAGCAACAAAGGGAGAGGGAGAAGCAGGCTCCTCGCTGAGCAGGGAGCCTGACTTGGAGCTCGATCCCAGGACCCTGAGATCATGACCTGAGCCAAAGGCAGACGCTTAACCCAATGAGCCACACAGGTGCTCCTGGCAATCATTAATCTGCTTTCTGTCAGCATGGATTTGCCTATTTTAGACATTTCATATAAAGAGAATCATACGGTATTTGCCTTCTTGTGACTGGCTTCTCTCACTTTTCATAATGGCTTCGAGGTTCATCTATTTGTAGTGGGTATCAGTACACTGCTCCCTTTTTTGTTGTTTTGGCTGAATGATACTCCACTGTATGGACATGACATATTTTTAACAAACTACAGAAATGATCCCTGAAAATAAAGGTTTAAGACATTAAATTTTTATCCATTCATCTGTTGATGGATATTTGGGTTGTTTTTACCCTTTGGCTATTGTAAATCGTGCTGCTCTAAGTGCTCATGTATAGGAACTATTTAATTTTAATGTACTCACTCAAACTTTGCCTGATGAATGAAGGTATATGCTACAAAGAACAGATATAAATGATGTCAATGATGGCAACTTCTCTTGGAGGATAATAAATGGATTTGCTAGAAGAGGGAGACTGGTGGAAGAGGAGAGAGTAGAGCAAAATCAACAAATATTTACTGTCTACCGTGTGCTGGTGCTGGCCTAGACAATGGGGATATAGTAGTGACAAAGCGAACAGGCGCCCCGCCCCCCCGCTTTCATGTGGAAGAAACATCAACAGGACATATCAATGAGTAGGATCATTTCAGACAGTGACAAGTACTGTCAAGAACACGGAATCTCATGACACGCTAAGAGTGACCTGGGTGGAGGGGAACTACCTACATCAGGGGGATCAGGGCAAGAAGGTCTCCACGAGCAGGTGATACCTGCCTGGAGGCCTGGCGTGTCTGAAGTTCACTTTCCAAATCTGTGAAATGGAGAGAAGGACACATATCTCACAAGGTTCTTCAAAGGCTAAACAGGGCAAATTTATAAAACACTAGTATAGTCTTGATATATACATTTGATAAATGACAGCTACTGGTATTAATGTGATATTAAGTGTAATCTTATAACTTAATGCCAAAATTAAAGAATCTAAAACCCTAGAGTTTGTCATCGCTGATGGGTTTGGGAACGACTTTTTCAGAGACCCTCAACGGACTTCACGGACTTGTCCAGGCTGCCCCTGTCTCTCCACGACCCATCCCCTACTCCTGGGCAACCAGAGGAGATGCAGCTGCTAAGCAGGGAAGCGACTCCTCTATCCAGCAACAGCCCAGACTGGTGCCAGTGTGGACACTGCCTCCCGTCCCAGCTCCCCAAGAGCCACAGATGCCTGGAAGAGCTGTGCTGTCGGAAGAAGCCTGGTGCCTGCATCACCACCTCGGAGCCCTTCAGGAAGCTTGTCTTGTCCCGACAGGTCCTGCAGTTCCTCCTGCTCTACCAGGAGCCCCTGCTGGTGCTGGATGACAGTGCCAACAGCCGACTGCGGCACTGTGCCTACAGGTGCTACACCACCTGGCGCTTCGGCTCCCAGGACCTCGCCGACTTTGCCATCCTGCCCAGCTGCTGCCGCTGGACGATCCGGAGAGAGTTTCCCAAGAGAGAAGGCCAGTACACCGGCTTCCAGAGTCCTTGCTGATGGCACAGGGCTGAGCAGGCGTGTTAACGTTTGTTTCCTTTGTTTGCGCCCTGAGCTTGACCTGCAAAGATCTGTGGCCAAACGTTCAACCAAAGGGAAATGTGTTTTCTGCTCCTGCAGCTCTAGATGTGTCAGAGAGCAGAAATGAACAAACAAACAAACAAACAAACAAACAAACTCAAATCCCTCAGCAGGGACTGAGTCGAGAGATTCGGATCTGTGCCTCAGTTCTGTCCCCAGCAAATTGTGTGGTCCTTGGCTTTTAACTCTGCGCCGCAGTTGCCCTCCTACCCAACCTGCTATCCTAACCAAGGGGTCAGGAGGACAAACTCAAGAGAGTGTACATGAACTTTCTGGTCAATGCACAAAGAGCTACATGAATGTGAAGTGGCTCCTTGTGAGGCCAGACTGGGATAAGGTACAACTATGAACAAACCTTGGGGTGCTGGCGGGACACTGTGGAGGATTAATGGTGGCCAAATTCTTGGGCACTCGTCCATAACCTAAGGGTTATGTCTCCTCCCCCTGCATGTGCGCAGCTCTGACTGCTTTAGCCAATCATGGAAGTAACGCTGTGCTGGCTTCGGGGTCTTGGTCTTGGGGCTGGCAGCTTCTGCCTCCCGTCCTGTCCCATGGCTGCTGTGAAGCCAGCCCCCATACAGAGGTCTGCCTCTCCTCAGACTACCCAACTGTGAGGCAGCTCCAGAAGCCACATGGACAACAGAGATGTCTGACCACTTCCCAGCTTCTAAGACATCCAAACGCAGTCACTGGACATGGGAGAGAAGCCTTCAGATGATTCCACGCTCTACTAGCATCGGACTGCCATTGCAGAAGACACCTCCCAGGGCACCCACGGAGCAAAACCATTGTTTTAAGCCACTAAGTTCAGCGTTGTTTGAGACGCAGCAATAGATGGAGGACAGAGAGCAAGCCTGACTCACTGGAACACAGACTGGGCCTAGACCTTCCATGGTTCTAGGGTTCTTAGGGAGACTGGACCACCCCTGAAGCTCCATGGGGGCTTCGGTCTCTGTTCGGCAGTCCTATCAGGGATGAGAACAAATCAGGGAACCCACCAGACCAGCCCTGGAATCCATCCAGTCTAACTGTTGAACCACCCAATACATTCTCACCCACAGCCCATTACTAGGACTGGAAGTAGCTACCGCTGCTAAAACTGGAAAAGGCCACCTTTGTGTCCTTAACATCCTGTACTTCGCAGCCAATCAGAATGGACACAGTCTGCTACTTAAAAAGCAACTCACACCCAAACCTTTACCATTTCTGTACAGTGACCTCTAAGAATGTGAAAATGGACAGTCAGAGGTTTTAGGATCTTCCTTCAGGATTTCTTTTTCATGGTTCTGATATTAGAATTGATTATTTCTAAACAATTCTTTTAAAGAATAAATAAAGACCACTATTCAACACTGTAAATGATGAAGGGTCTATGAGTTTTCTTAATACATATGCTAAAGTGTACCATTTTGATACATTTTGAAAACCAGGTGCTTTTAACTGCATTCATGTAACATGAATATGAGCAAAACACTTCTTTTTTTGACCCAGGATTTTATCTGGCTTTAAACTCAGGAATAAATTAGGCCAGACTGGACTTTCATTTTTACTGTCTTTCAGAGATAGGAGATGATACACGACTTCTTATATGTAAGAAATGTATTCGAAAAGTTGGTTATATGGGACTTCTTCAGAATTTAAATTTTTGCTCCTAGAATTCCAATGTATGAGCTACAGATTCCATTCTGATAAACCTTTGAAACTTTATACCTTTATTTTATTTTATTTCTTGATGCCTTATCCTTAGTGTGTTTTTACCACCCCTGGAGGCCCCAAATGGAGTCAGAATTTGTAATGACAATTGGACTCTGGATCTTCCCACTATCCCCTTTCTCCTTCCCCACAGATGCTTTAGGTGAGAGGGTGATGTGTTATGTCAACGGTGTGTAATGTCTGACACTTCCAACAATAACGTGCATCATATTTGTATCTGGTTTTTAGTTGACCGCATAAACTAATGTCATCAGCAAAGGCATCTCAAGGAGAATCACACTTTGTAGGATCTGTTTTCTTGTAGTTAAGCCCATTATTCTATAGGGTAATTGCCCAGTATTCACTACTTCATGTCTGTATTAGAGATCTTTCTTGTAACATTAGCTGGTTTCATGTAGGATTGGTAATGAACTTGCACTTCTCTCTTCAGAGGGCACCAGTTTTTAAATACATCCTAATTCTAGGGCACCTGGATGGCTCAGTGGGTTAAAGCCTCTGCCTTCAGCTCAGGTCATGATCTCAGCATCCTGGGATCAAGCCCCACCTCGGACTCTCTGCTCAACAGGGAGCCTGCTTCCCTTCCTCTCTCTCTGCCTGCTTGTGATCTCTGTCTGTCAAATAAATAAATAAAATCTTTGGAAATAAATAAATAAATAAATACATCCTAATTCTAGTTTGGTATTCACATGTCTTAACTAGATAATATGTTTTGATAATAAAAATATCATTGTTTTAATTATAAAAGATAATGTATAATTTATGATTACTGAAGTGTTCCTTTTACTTCCTTTTCTCAGAAGATCCCCAAATCACAATCAGGCATTGACACTTTCATTCAACATATATTTTGAGGAACTATGACATTATAAGATATATATTTGGTCTTTGCTCCCAATTCCTGACATAGAGCTCCTAAATCCTTTAGAATCTGCTGGGTGATAATAGGTGATAAGAATGTCTTGTGTTCTAACAGCGCAACTCTTGATGGGCTCCCTACTTCAGAATGGGGGCTGGTTGCCAGAAAGACCAAGCTATGATCAGAAGCTTAGATCTTTGAGCCCCATTCTCTCATCCTCTAGAGTGGAGAGGAGTTAGAAACGGAGTTAAAAATTGATTGCGCCCACATGATAAAGCTCCCCTAAAAAATGTCTCAATTACGAAATTTGGAGAACTCCTGAATCAATGAACACATCTACATGCTACGAGAGTGGCATACCCCAACTCCACAGGGACAGAAACATCTGTGCTCAGGGCTGTTTTGGACCTTGCCCTATGTACCTCTTCATCTGGTTGTGGTCTGTATCCTTTATAATAAACCAGTAAATACAAAAAGTGGTTTCCGGGGCACCTGGGTGACTCAGTGGGTTAAAGCCGCTGCCTTCAGCTCAGGTCATGATCTCAGAGTCCTGGGACTGAGCCCCGCATTGGGCTCTCTGCTCAGCAGGGAGTCTGCTTCCCTCTCTCTGCCTGCCTCTCTGCCTGCTTGTGAT
The DNA here is from genome assembly GCF_009829155.1 of Mustela erminea. Lineage (NCBI taxonomy): Eukaryota > Metazoa > Chordata > Mammalia > Carnivora > Mustelidae > Mustela > Mustela erminea. The sequence goes on from NC_045626.1 coordinate 84,967,820, forward strand.
CTCTATCAAACAAATAAATAAAAATCTTAAAAAAAAAAAATGCTTTCCCTGAGTTCTGTGAACCATTATGGTAAATGACTGAACCTGAGAACAGGGTTATGGAAACCCCCAATTTACAGCCACTTGGTCTGAGGTACAGGGGACACCCTGGGACCTGCGATGGCACCTGAAGTGGAGGACAATCTCTGGCACAGATGCCTCAACCTAAGGGGTCCAGGCTAACCCCAGCAGTTAATGACACAATTGAATCTTTTTTAAAAAAAAAACCCTTTTTTTTTTTAAATCTTTTTTTTTTTTAATTATGCAGGGCACCTGGGTGGTTCAGTGGTTTAAAGCCTCTGCCTTTGGCCCGGTTCATGGTCCCAGGGTCCTGGGATCGAGCCTCACATCAGGCTCTCTGCTCCACAGGGAGCCTGCTTCCTCCTCTCTCTCTGCCTACTTGTGATCTCTGTCTGTCAAATAAATAAATAAAATCTTTTTTAAAAAATTAAGCAATGGGTGCACTGGATGTGGTTTCACTTCCTGCTGCTTGTATATTTCTTAACACATATTCTAATCCCATGCAGTCATCATTCTGGGAATCCCAAGTGCCCCCTGACTAACTCCGACTCTCTTTTGAAGAGATCTAGTCATCACTATCTTCTCTGCCTTTTACTGTGATCTTTTGGTTTCCTCTTTTCCTGTTGGGCTATAAAGGGTTATAAATTATGTTTCCAAAATAAATGATGATCTGTGGAGAGGATTTTGCATTCCTAACATCCTCAGTTCCTCTTAATTGTCAAGGTCACATGAGACCGGGTCTTCTGAAGTCAGTGCATGAGGTACCCAATACTGACTGGCCATTTTAACCAAATAATTGCCATACTTGACAGGTTTGAATGAGTGCTTAATGCAAGCCTGGTCAGTACAGTAAGTTATGAGTTCTATTTTATTCCCCAAGCAAAAAATAAGCTCCTCAAAGGCAAAGGACTCATCTTGGCTTTGGGTCCATTACATGCCTCTTCCAGCATGGTGGTACAGTAGGAGAAAGACTCTGGAAACTGACCACCTAGAGTCAAATCCTGAGTCACTAATTAGCTAAGTCACTAATTAGCTCATTTAATGGTTAGAATCCTCACTTGCTTCTTTGTGTCCAAGGGTTGTTTTAAGTCTTAAATGTAAGTGTAAATGTATGTAGAGTACCCTACTCACTGCCAGTTACAGAATAAGCATTCAATAAATGTTAGCTATCGGGAACACGTGGGTGGCACAGTTGGTTAAGTGTTTGACTCTTGATTTCAGCTCAGGTCATGATCTCAGAGGCACGAGACTGAGCCTCATGTCAGGCTCCAGGCTCAGCTCAGAACCTGCTTAAGATTCTCTCTTGGGGCGCCTGGGTGGCTCAGTAGGTTAAGGACCTGCCTTTGGCTCAGGCCCTGATCTCAAGGTCCTAGAATAGAGCCCCACATCAGACTTGCTGCTCAGTGGGGAGCCTGCTTCTCTCTCTGCTCCTCCCCCTTACTCCTGATGAGTGTGCTCTCTCTCTTAAGCCTCTGCCTTCAGCTTAGGTCATGGTCTCAGGGTCCTGGGATCAAGCCCCTCATTGGGCTCTCTGCTCAGCAGGGGGCCTGCCTGACCTGACTCTCTGCCTACTTGTGATCTCTCTCTGTGTCAAATAAATAAATAAAATCTTTAAAATAAATAAATAAATAAAATTTTAAAAGGGGGCGCCTGGGTGGCTCAGTTGGTTAAGCGTCTGCCTTTGGCTCAGGTCATGATCCCAGGGTCCCTGCTCAGTGGGGAACCCCGTTTCTCCCTCTCCCTCTGCTCCTCTACCTGCTTGTGCTTGCTCTCTCTCTCTCTCTCAAACAAATAATTAAATTTAAATTAAATTTAATTTAATTTAATTCTCCCTCTGTCCCTCCCACTTGCACGCTCTCTAAAATAAATCTTTTTTTTAAATGTTAGCTAAGGGGGTTAGGGATAGGGTGGCTGGGTTATGGACATTGGCGGGGTCATGTACTATTGTGAGCGCTGGGAATTGTGCAAGCCTGACGATTCACAGACCTGTACTCCTGGGGCTAATAATTCATTATATGTTAATAAAAAAATAAAGTTAAATTTTTTTAATATGTTAGCTATTATTATTTTTTAAAGTTTAACCATATGTCTAACTATTACTGTGATTTGGATGGTGCCTATTTAATAACCTCTAAATATTCCACTGAAATAGTTTAGAGATAAATCAAATGAGTACAAAGGAGAAGTCACTACTTCTGCTCACTCCACCTCAGCCACAGATGCTCCTCCAGAAATCCCAAGCTCAGTTACTAGTAGCACCACCTGCCATCAGCTCAATCTCCCAAACCAGAAATTCAAGTGACCGTTTCCATGTCCCCTGCCCACGTCCCCCTTTTCTGCCCCCCATTCCATCCAATCTCACTAATCGCTCATTTACTGCCCATCTTGGCACTATGCAGGTACTAGGGATAAACAGGTGAACAAGCCAGGTTGTCCAGGAGGTTAAGTGCAGTGAAGGAAGCGGGTGAGCAATGTATAAAGAAATGAGATGAGGGGCGCCTGGGTGGCTCAGTGGGTTAAGCCGCTGCCTTCGGCTCAGGTCATGATCTCAGAGTCCTGGGATCGAGCCCCACATCGGGCTCTCTGCTCAGCGGGGAGCCTGCTTCCTCCTCTCTCTCTGCCTGCCTCTCTGCCTGCTTGTGATCTCTGTCTGTCAAATAAATAAATAAAATCTTTAAAAAAGAAAAAAAAAGAAATGAGATGAGAACCCCTTGGGGTAAAGGGCATAAGAAAAACAAGCAGCACGCCGTAACAGGAACCACGGGGTTACTTCTGATAGGGATCAGGGATGGCCTCTCCAAGGAAGTGACATTTAAGCTAGATCCGAATGTCAGGAAGAAGCTGGCTGGGACACGTTGGAGGAACAGAGGGACAGCAAGGGCAAACACGGAAGTGGGAAAAAAAGTGAGCATGTTCCAAGAACTGTCATATGGCCGGTGTGGCGGGGACATTTACAACACATCTTTGTCTTTTAAGTCTATCCAGGGAGGGACAAAGCCTTGTTTTCTTACTGCTTCATGAACTGTGTGGGCCCATCTCACTGAACCAAAACTGCAAAGAAAGGCAAAATCCATATAGGCAAGGGTAACTACAGGCAATCTGTGAAGCTCTCGAGACAGGAGCTGGGCCTCCCTGGATGAAGAGGCCAGAAACGTCATCTGGGGGGAGGAGAAGAGCCACCCTTGAAAGGAACAACAGCATGAGCCAGGCCCAGAAGGGAACGAGTATGGTATGTACTCAGATTGCTGGGGGACCTGGCTAGCTCCCCAGAATGGGAAGAAAGTAGAAGATGAAAAGAGACTGATGTGCAGAAAATCCTGGGGGAAGAAAAAAAGGCAGAAGTGTTTGGACCAATTGCAAAGTCAAGAAAGAGCCATTCTTGGGCATTCAGGGACACAAGGAAAGCAGTGAGTTAAGAACATCCTTCAGGATGTGGTATATATACATACAATGGAATACTAAGCGCCATCAAAAGAAACAAAATTTTGCCATTTGCAACGATGTGGATGGAACTAGAGGGTATTATGCTAAATGAAATAAGTCAATCAGAAAAAGATAATTATTACATGTTCTCTCTGATATGAGGAATTTGAGAGGCAGGGTGGTGGAGTTGTGGGGGGTCGGGAGGGAAAAAAATCAAACAAGATGGGATGGGGAGGGAGACAAAGCATAAGAGACTCTTAATCTCACAAAACAAACTGAGGGTTGCTGGGGGTGGGGGGTAGGGAGTGGGTGGTGGGGTTATGGACATTGCGGAGGGAATGTGCTATGGTGAATGCTGTGAAATGTGTAAGTCTGATGATTCACAGACCTGTACCCCTGGGGAAAATAATTCATTATAGGTTAATAACAAACAAACAAACAAAAGAACATCCTTCAGGCAGGGATGCCTGGGTGGCTCAGTCAGTTAAGAGTCTGCTTTTCACTCAGGTCATGATCCCAGGGTCCTGGGATCCAGCCCTGCATCAGGCTCCTTGTTCAGAAGGGAACCTGCTTCTTCCTCTACCTGCTGCTCCCCCTGCCTTGTGCGCATGCTCATTCTTTCTCTCTCCCTCTCTCTGACAAATAAAAAATATAATCTTTAAGGAAAACAAACAAACAAACAAGAACATCCTTCAGGCAGCCACGAGGATGTTGGCTAGAGAGAAACCCTGGGATGGGAAATTACTTAGGAAGTCACCTGGGACCACAGAGGAGTGATTCAGTAAGCAACCTGGACTACTAATTTGGAGGTGGGGATAGAAGAAAAGAAAAAATGTTGTTAAATCCCTTTAGATCCAACAAAAGGGGGTTAGTCCAATAAATGATGGCACACTCATGTAATACAGCCACATGCAACAACTTAAAATGATGCCAAAGAAGGAGAGCACATGATATTGAGAGATGTTCGAGGAAGAATACATCTGTGTGACATTTTTCCTTAAGGAGAATGTGAGCCTTTAATTAGAGCTCTCTCTTTTATTTCCGGCACAGAGAGTAGTTGTTAAGAACATTTAAACCTGAATGTACATTTAAGAAAACAAAGAAGGGGCGCCTGGGTGGCTCAATTGGCTAAATGTCTGACTCTTGGTCTTAACTCAGGTCCTGATCTCAAAGTTGTGAGATCGAGCCCCACACCCGGCTTTGTGCTCAGTGGGGACTCTGCTTGAGATTCTCTCTCCCTCTGCCCATCCACCACTACATTCACACAAGCTTTTTCGCTCTCTCTCAAATAATAAAAATATTTTTAAAAAAAGATTTATTTGTCGAAAGAGAGAAAGAGAGCACAAGAAGGGGGAGCAGCAGGCAGAGGAGCAGGCTCCCCGCTGAGCAAGGAGCCCAATGAGGAACTTGATCCCAGGATTCTGGGATCATGAAATGAGCCAAAGGCAGATGCTTAACCAACTGAGCCACCCAGGTGCCCCTAATAAATAAAAATCTTAAAAAAAAAAAAAAGGAAGACAAAGAAGTGCCGCCTCATTACCTCATTCCTCATTGGAATATGCCCTGGATAATGACAAATCAATTGAGGAATATCAGAAAAGGTCAATGCCATTTCCTGAAATCCAAAAATCAAAATTAAAAACCATCCTTCCAGTTTTCCTCTACCATGCTTTGTTTGGGGAAGTCAATGAATAGTTGGCCTATGGCTGGCTCTTTGCCCACTGTTATGGGGTAAATTTTGCCGCCCCCCTCCACTGATGCATACACTGAAGTCCTAACTCCCGTCACCTCAGAACATGGCTGGATCTGGGGATGTAGTCTTCAATGAGGTAACTAAGGTAAAATTAGCTCTAATCCAATCTGACTGGTGTTTTTCTAAGAAGAGGAGATTAAGACACTGACACAGAGGGAAAATCATGTGACGATATAGGAGTGGACAAGGAGAGAAGCCAACACCAAGATCTCAGACTTTCAGCCTCCAGAACTGTGAGGAAACAGATTTCTATTGCTTAAACCACTCTGTCGTGGTGCTTTGTTATGACAGTGCTACCAAATACACCTCCCTTCTTTATTTTATGTTTTTGGTAAAGATTTTATTTACTTATTTGAAAGAGAGAGAGCATGAGCAGGGGGGAGGGTCAGAGGCAGAGGGAGAAGCAGACACTCTGCTAAGCAGGAAACCTGACATGGGACTTGATCTCAGGACACTGGGATCCTGACCTGAGTCAAAGGCAGATGCTTAACCGACTGAGCAACCCAGGCGTCCCTCCCTTCTTTCTTTTTAATTGTGACAAATGTATTCTAATATAAAATGTAATGCATGGACTTGGCAGTTCCTCAAATACTTAAATACGGAATCTCCATAGGATCCAGTTACTCCACTTCCAGGTATATACCCCACAGAATTGAAAGCAGGGACTCAAATAGACACCTGTACATAAGTGTCCACTGACAACAACTCGGGGCACCTGGGTGGCTCTGGGTTAAAGCCTCTGCTTTTGGCTCAGGTCATGATCCCAGGGTCCTGGGATCAAGCCCCACATCTGGGCTCTCTGCTCAGCAGGGAGCCTGCTTCCCTCCTCTCTCTCTCTCTGCCTGCCTCTCTGCCTACTTGCGAGCTCTGTCAAATAAATAAATAAAACCTTTAAAAAAAAAAAAAAGATGGTAACAACCCAGTGTCCACCAACAGATGAGTAGATAAGCAAAATGGGATATATCTATACAATGGGATATTCTTTGGCCATAAAATGGGATAAAGTTCTGATACATTCTACAACATGGATGAACCTTAAAAACATGATGCTAAGTGAAATAAGTCAGACAAGAAGCCACATACTGTACCATTTTGTTTATAAGAAATATCCAGAACAGGCAAATCCATAGACAGAAAGCAGAATAAAGGTTACCAGACACTCGCCGAAGAGGGAAATAGAAAGTGTTTAATGGGTACAGAGCCTCTATTTGAGATGATAAAAAAGTTCTAGAGATGGATGGTGACGGATGGTTGCCCAACATTGTAAATGTACTTAATGTCATTGAAATGTACAACTAAAAATAGTTAAAATTGGGGCACCTGGGTGGCTCAGTGGGTTAAGCCTCTGCCTTCGGCTCAGGACATGATCCCAAGGTCCTGGGATCGAGCCCCACATCGGGCTCTCTGCTCAGCTGGGAGCCTGCTTCCCCCTCTCTCTCTGCCTGCTTCTCTGCCTACTTGGGATCTCTCTCTCTGTCAAATAAATAAATAAACTCTTTTAAAAAATAGTTAAAATAAAATTTATGTACATTTATAATTTTTTAAATTGCCAAACACAAAAATAAAAAATAATCATAGGTGATGAGGGAGCAGGAGGCCGGCTGAGAACGGAGCAGGGGCTGGCGCCTTGCACCCCCTCTCCTCCCACTCCCCTTGATAATATGTGTGACATTCCACAGGCACCCCTGACTGCCCTAAAAGAAGAACAAATGGTTATCTTGCAGAGATCACAGTCCTGCAAGGCAGGAGTCTCTCTTGGTTTACAAATGTCCTTGAGATTTACAACAAAGAAGTTACCTTATCAATAGCCCAATTTCCAAAGACACTAACTCAGTTCCTCAAGCCCTAACGTTACCCTCCCCTCCATAAAAAACCGAAGGAGGCGGAGGTAGAAAGAAAAGTAAATAAAGTTAAATTTCTTCTAAACCTAAATCTCACTAACAAGGATGTTTGATAGCAGGAATGTAACATTCTACCAGGAGACTCCCAACTGTCTTTATGTTAGTGCCTTGTTAGAGGGAAAGTGGCCTTGGCTTGATAGTAACCAGGCCTTCAATATCCTGACAGTCTTCTTTACCCCAACAGCCCTTCTGAACAACCCTTTGTCCTCACCTACCCAACTCCTGTGTATATAACCAGCCACTCCTCACATGCCCGGTGCAGCAGCATCTCCGTCTGCCCACGGGTCCTGTCCCCGTGCTCTAATAAACCACCTTTTTGCACCAAAGACGTCTAAAGAATTCTTTCTTAGCCGTCGGCTCCGAACCTCACCCCATTGAACCTCACCTAGGTTCAAGAACTTCATCAATAGGCAACTGTACAATTTTTATATTTTGTGGATATTTCTTTATAGCATTAAAAATAGATACTTTCTTTGCAGCATCTCTACATTCTTTCGGTCTGAGTCTCAGATGAAGGCTGAGGCCAGCTTGCTATTCAGATTTCCTCACACCCTCCAAAATCATGTAATACGTGTCTTGTAAGAAAATATTACAGATCCCCAGAAGGGCCCGCAAGCCAGAAGAGTATTTGCAAGGATCTGCAAGGAAGAAGAGATAAGCCGGGGTTTCATGGAGATAAATCTCACCTTTGGCTTTCTTAGGGTGGAACTCAAGCACTGACGCTGCCCGAGGCATTGACTTTGTGGTCCACCAGCAGGGAAAAAATACCTCCTTTTCTGATGGGAATAACTCTGCCTTCAAGGTCAGATAAAGCACCACAGGACAAGGTTCACAAGGGCACTTGCTGATCCCTGGGTTGAGTTAGGCTCGCAGGCAGGCAGGCGTCGAATGGGCATAGTGGCCATTCAGAGTGAGGACAGCCTGGCGCAGGCCCCGGATTCAGCTTTGCTTGCTCAGAGTCCATCCACATTTGCCCCTATGTTGCCAGGAGGCCAAAGTGGCTTGGCCTCGAAGGCGGGTGAAGTGGGAAAACCCGCATGCAGCCAGCCAGGCAATGCCAGTGGGCAATTACTGAGTGTCTCTGGGATGTGGAGGCTTTTGAATGTGCCACAGAGGCCTCATCAAAAAAGGGTAAGATGGGTCGTCCTGGAAATGAAGGTGGCCCCCAGGAGAAGACAGGGCAGTGAAGCTGCTGCCTCATAGGAACGCATCCAAATGTCAACCTGCAGCAGAAGGGTAAAATTAGAGACAGCAGAGTGTTTTAGGAGAGGAAGGAGTCTCTGTGGGGCACTTACTTGAAATAAAACAGATCAGTAAAAATCTAGATGTACAAAATCCACACATAGTATGGGTAAAAGGGACCTCTGGTTTACAGAGGGTTCCTAACAAGGTAAGATTCTCTTCAGTAACATTTCAATGAAATTATATAAAAATGGAGTTCTCCTTTTTAGGAGCTTATCTATCAAAGAGACAGGGATGTCCAGAGCCTGGGCCGCAAACAACTAGCTATGAGAATCCTCGAGACTCTATCTCAGTTTTCTTATTTACAAAAGGAAAGGACAGGGCTAAATATGATCACTAAGCTACTTTTAATATCAAAGTGATTCCTCTATTGTATAAAATGAGATCAGGGGCACCTGGGTAGCTCAGTCGGTTAAGTGTCTTGTCTGCCTTCAGCTCAGTTCATGATTCCAGGGTCCTGAGATCGAGTCCCACACTGGGCTCCTTGCTCAGCAGGGAGTCTGCTTCTCTCTCTGCCTATTCCTGTCCCTGCTTGTGTGCTCGCTCGCTCTGTCTGACACATAAATAAATAAAATCTTCAAAAAAATACAATAAAATAAAATGTGATCAATTTGTACTTCACGTTCAGCTTATATAAATTGCTTAGCACAGCACCTGGCAAGTGGTCAATGAATGAACTGTGGTAATTAAAACCAAAAGTCCATGGGGTGCCTGGGTAGCTCAGTTGGATAAACATCCAACTCTTGGTTTCAGCTCAGGTCCCAATCTCAGGGTCATGAGATCAAGCCCCACACCATGCTCTACACTCGGCAGGGAGTCTGCTTGGGACTCTCTCTCCCTCTGCCCCTTCCCCTCACCACCCTCCATCTGTGCTCTCTCTCTCTCTCTCAAATAAATGTTTTTAAAAATTAAATTAAAAGTCCATACAATAGCCTGTGAGGCCTTACTTGACCTGGGCCCTGGCTTCCTCTCAGGATCTTAGCTCACTTGACTCTCTTCCTTGCTCACGATGCTCCATTCATACTGCCCCCTTTCTGCTCCTGGGACATACAATGCTTGTCCATACCTCAGGGCCATTATACCTGCTATCTCCTCTGCCTAGGATCCTTTCTTCCCAGATTTTCAGAGGTGGTTCTTTTTGACATTCGAATCTCAGCTTAAATGTACTCCCTTAGAGAGGGCCTCCCTTCAGCTAAGAGACTTATAGAGAATTCAGCACCCAGCCATGAATGCACATTCTTTTAAAGTGCACATGGAGCATGGACAAAAGCAGACATGAATCACTTCAGCAATCAATATGATACAGACTAGGCTCTCCAACTGCATTTCAATGAAATGAGAAATTCCTTATTTATTTATTTAAAAAGATTTTATTTATTTATTTGACAGAGAGAGAGGGAACACGAGCAGAGGGAGGGGAGAAGCAGGTTTCCCACTGAGCAGGGAGCCCAATGTGGGGCTGGATCCCAGGACCCTGGGACCATGACCTGAGCCGAAGGCAGATGCTTAATGACTGAGCCACCGAGGCGACCCAAGAAATTCATTTTTTAAAGATGGATTTTAAAACTATGCGGAAGCCAAGTAACATACTGCTAAGTGATTTTTGGAAATGTGTAAAACTGAGTGATAATGAAAACAGCACATGTCAAAACTGGTGGGACACAGCAAAAGCACTACTTTAAAGGGAAACATATAGCTCTATATACATTTATCAGGAACAAGGAAGGTTCAAAAAGACAGGAGCCCAAGCATTCGACCTGAAACCCTGGAAAAGGAGCAACAGAATCAACTGAAAGAAACAAGAAGGAAATAATAACTCTTGGGGCAGAAATCAATGAAATACCAAACAACTGAGACAACTAACAAAACTAAAAGCTGGTTCTGTGAAAAAAGTAAAAAGACAGAAGTCTTGTCAGAGATGTGTGTCTAAGAGAAAGAAGTCAATAAACAACAGAAAAAGAGAACTGGGTGCCTGGGTGGCTCAGTGGGTTGGGCCTCTGCCTTTGGCTCGGGTCGTGATCTCGGGGTCCTGGGATCGAGTCCCGCATCAGGCTTTCTGCTCTGCAGGGAGCCTGCTTCCTCCTCTCTCTCTCTCTCTGCCTGCCTCTCTGCCTACTTGTGATCTCTGTCTGTCAATTAAATAAATTAAATATATATATATTTTTAAAGATTTTATTTTATTTATTTGTCATAGAGAGAGAAGTGAGAGCAAGCACAGGCAGACAGAGTGGCAGGCAGAGGCAGAGGGAGAAGCAGGCTCCCTGCCAAGCAAGGAGCCCGATGTGGGACTCGATCCCAGGATGCTGGGATCATGACCTGAGCCGAACGCAGCCGCTTAACCAACTGAGCCACCCAGGCGTCCCATATAAATTAAATATTTTTTAAAAAAAGAAAAAGAGAACTTAATGACAGTCTAAACAGAAATTTTTTTTTAAATACTAAGAGAATTATAAACAACCACAGGCTAATAAATTTGCGTGGCCGTCTCTGACTGCCCCTACTTATTATTTTTATTGTCTGCTGCCTGTCTCCTGACACTGGAATGTAAGCTTCCTGAGGCAGAGATCTTGGCCTGTTTGGTTCCCGGTAAATACCACATGCTGAGTAACTATTTGATGACTGCACAGATGAACGTCCCCGGTAAGCCAGCACAACTGAGGCCGGGTGAGTTCTTCCCAGCACAGATGTTGGCGTTTGTCTTCAGCAGATTTGCCCAGGTACAAGGACAACTTGTAAATCCTGGCAAAGGTCTCTGGAATCTGATCCTTCCAGCGACACGGCGTTACCACACCATGGTTATCTGGGGAGCCACTTAAAGAAACAATGAATTTCTAGCTCAGCAGACAACTGTGCACACAACTTGGGTATGAAGAATAATGGGGGGGGGATCAGTTTGGTGGTCCCACAAGAAGTTAAACACAGAATTACAGTATAACCCAGCGATCCCCCTCTTAGGTGCATACAGCAAGGATCGAAAACAGGGACTCGGACTAATACTTGTACATACGTGTCCTCTGCAGCACTGTTCACGCTAGCCAAAAGGTGAAAGCAACCCCAATGTCCATCATCTAAACAGTGGATAAACAAATGTGATATATCCATACAAAAGAATATTATTCAGCCATGAAAAGGAATGAAATATTGATACATGCTATCATGTGGATGAACCTCAAAAACATGATCCCAAATGAAAGACGCCAGACATAAAATGCCACTTGTTGTAGGATTCCATTTACATGAACTATGCAGACTAGGTGACTCCATAAAGACAGAGAGCGGATGGGCAAGTGCCAGGAGCTGGGAGGGAGAGGGAACGGGGGAACCACTGCTAAATGGGTGTAGGGTTTCCTTTGCGGGGGATACAAGTGATCCGGACCTAGATAAAGGTAGGGGTTGCACAACATTGTATGTGTATTAAATGCCAATGAATTGTTCATTTTAAAATAGTTAATTTTAGGGGTGCCTGGGTGGCAGTGGTTAAGCATCCCATTTGGGGTTTCTGCGCAGGTCATGATCTCAGGCTGTGAGCTCCATGCTCAGCATGAAGTCTGCTAAGACTCTCCCTCCTTGTCCCGCTGCCCCTCCCCCGCCAACGCTCACACTCTTTCTCTCTAAAATAAATAAATAAATCTAAAAAAAAGTTAATTTTGTGTTATGTGAATACACTTACATACCATACACCTTACACTCCAGCTAAATACACACTTGGCCAGATGGCTGAGTGTTAAAATCAATAACCACAGCCCAATATCACTGCCATAAGTACAAGAATAGATTTTCCAAAGGCTTATTTCAATTTTACTACTGTATTTTACTACTCAAATTTTCAAGTTTGATTTTTATAATATAGGAACATTAATTCCTTAGGGTTGTCATTGTAATTGGTCCACTGAACATCTGGATATTGATTAGATGTTCACCATTTAATGTTTCAAAGCTAGAGCTAAGATACTTTTGGCTGCTTTGCCAGAATAAGGCACTGTTGACTGAGATGTCGCCACAAAATTATCAAATTTTCCTTCCCTCTAGATGCCATATCATCATGGTAAAGACATATTCTCTTCAACTTCTGTACTTGAAAACTGAGTTTCTGATAATGATGTAATTTCATGGAGATGATCCCATAAACTGAAGCTCTGCAAACTGCTTGAAGATACTATCTGAATATTTTCAAGAGTAAGTTACAGATTTTCTTCACTGGTATTTTAAATATCTAATATCTTTAGGCCTTTATTATTTTTTTTTAAGTATTTAATTTAGAGAGAAAGAGAGGTGGTGGAGGGGCGGGGAGGGGAGAGAATCTCAAGCAGGCTCCCCACTGAGCATGGAGTCCGACTGGGGCCTTGATTCCAGGACCTGGACTGAGATCATGACCTGAGCTGAAATCAAGTTCAACGGACTGATCCACCCAGGCACCCATATGCCTTTACTCTTATTCAAATTATTACTTAGTCACCAAAAACCTCTCCGAATAGTCTGTCCAGAAATTGTTTTATTAAACTATTTGAGAGTTCTTAGTTATTTTGGAAACTGAAATCATTTCAATCGTTATTTCACATTAGTTATAAATCTAAGTGTATATTTCAACTACTGACAAAATTTCAACATACAAAGAACCTAAGGAGACTTTTTTCATTCCAGTTACAACTAGAATGCTCACCTACATTCAAAAGTGAATATTAATGTATTAACAACATCCAAAACAAACTGAGGGTTGCTGGGGGGAGGGGGTTTGGGAGAAGGGGGTGGGATTATGGACATTGGGGAGGGTATGTGCTTTGGTGAGTGCTGTGAAGTGTGTAAACCTGGTGATTCACAGACCTGTACCCCTGGGGATAAAAATATATGTTTATAAAAAATAAAAAATTAAAAAAAAAATGTATTAACAACATCATAGTAACAAGCTTCATTCAGATTGCTGACATCGACACTCTGGCTGGAGACAATGGTTAATTATGCAATCCCACATTCATGATGGCATACGAGTTCAGACAGGCCAGAAATGATGTTGAAGTAATCATATGACTACTTGGGTTTCCAGAGGCTGAGACCAAAACCAAAGCCAAATGGCAGATTTGAGCCAAACAGAAGGCTGAGGCCAATGGATCCCACCCCTAATAAATAGGCTAATTGCAAGAAGCATGAGATGAGCCTTCTGGATAATTCTCAGGGCAGGAAAGAGTCAGCTGACGGTCAGCTGACTCCAAAAAATAACTGTAGCATATCACCCAACTTCCCATTTAATTTCCTACTAAGAGAGAAATGATAAAACCAGAAAAGGGGAAGAAACTGTAGAGATAAGATGCCATCCTCCACAAACACTTGCTCTTGGTTGAGCTAACCCATGGCGCGCTCTACACACCTCACGGATCTCAGCGCGGCTCATAGCACACACACCTAACACTTCAGAGTTACCAGACTACTCCGGTGCACAGTTGTCACAGACCACACTTAAGGACAGAAAAGACCTGGGATTATCCCAACAGAAGGCTTTGTGGTTTGCTTATATGAACTTAGAGATTATTGCTATCTGCATCCAGACAACAGAAATGTTATGATCAGGTCAACGTTTTTGGAGTCTGACGGGTCCCTCCCTCTGTGCTTTCGTTTCTCTCTTAGCCACCAATTATTACCAAATCTCTTAGGACAGGAGGGGGCATAATAGTAAGAAAAAGGCAACATTTCCAGAGTGTTTTATCAAAAACAAATGAGACGGAGCTTTAACTCAACTGTAAAATAGGACTTTAAGTCCTTTAAGTATCACTCACATGTAGGTGGTTTTTGGAATAGAAAGTTCTGTGTTTCTTTTGCCAAAGAAACCTGGGTTCCATTGTGTTGGATTTAGATCTGATAGAGACTGTTCCTTGGCTAATAAAATACAATGATCATTGGGGGTTGGGGAAGATTAACACACAATCCGTATATTCCAGAAAACTGTCTTCAATAAAGCACAAAGGAGATGGGTTTTCATTATGAGACAAGTCCCATAAAAAGGACACCCTTGGTGAGCCTGGGTGGCTCAGTGGGTTAAGCCTCTGCCTTTGGCTCAGGTCATGATCCCAGGGTCCTGGGATCCAGCCCACTCTCTGCTCAGCAGGGAGCCTGCTTCCCTTCCTCTCTCTCTGCCTGCCTCTCTGCTTACTTGAGATCTCTGTCTGTCAAATAAATAAATAAAATCTTAAAAAAAAAAAAAAAAGTACATCCTTGATGCTTTTTGTTCTTGCTACTGTTTTGTTTCATTTTTCTTCAGACTTCCAGGTAAGCCTGAAGTTGTTTGATGTAAAATCAGGGAAGGTCAGGTTTAGAGACTACAATTCTTAGAAAGCATCCCTGCTTCTTGCAGTAACCCCTTCTGGTTTTTGTTAACAGATCTAATTCAAGTTTAACCAGGACAAGTCTCTTAAGAGTGATGCTTGAGGTGGACCCCGGGGCGGGGTGGTGGGGAGGGGAAGTATGGTAAGCAGAGTCCATGGCTGGTGAGGGCCTGGCTCAGGGTCCACGCTATCATGAGCCTTCCTGAAGCTAGATGACTTAGTCCTTCCAAGGGTCACCAGCTCACCCTGTTTGCCAGGGGACTTCCCCAGTTTTAGCACTGAAAATCCCATCTCAGTCCTAGGCAAACTGGGATGGTTATCACGCAAGGATTGACTTCCCCTGGTTTAAGCTGTACCACATACATCCTGAGTGGGATTCTAATCACTCTAAACTTCTAAAGTTAAACATATGTGCTTTGCAGCCTTTGTCTCTTTACATCACCTACCACAGTATCTTTTTCTACCACTGAATAGGATTCCTACCTAGTTACCACAAAACTATTAAATGGGGCGAACATTTTTACTCTGTTAAAAAGATTTATTTTTCCATTTATTTTTTATGAGAAAAAAAATCCAAATTCACACAAATGGTCTTGAATTTTTTTAAAGCTCTCATTTCGTTTGGGTGAGAGGGTTTTTTTTTTCCCCCCATGCTTATAAAACTTCTTTTGGGGGCACCTGGGTGGCTCAGATGGTTGGGCATCTGGCTTTGGCTCAGGTCATGATCCCAGGGTCCTGGGATTGAGCCCCGAATCTGGCTTCCTGCTCGGCAGGGAGTCTGCTTCTCCCTCTCTCTCCCCACTGTTGCCCCAGCTTGTGCTCTCTCATTCTCTCTGCCAAATAAATAAATAGAATCTTTAAAATAAATAAATAAATAAATAAGTAAAATAAGTAAAACTTATTTTGTTGGGGAATAATCATTTATCTAATTGAGTTAGTGCTGCACTTCTCCCTCAAGTCCTGGTCTCTTGCCACATATTTGAGTGTACACAGAAAAACTTACACCAAAATCCTCCCAGAAGGAAACAAACCAAACTGTCCAGAGATTAGTGACTAAAATCATTAATGGTAAATAAAATCCTTTCTAGCTTAATCTGAATTACAACTCTTATATTCATAATATTTCTACGGAGTTAGTAACTGTATCATTTCCTATTGGTGCTGTAACAAACTGCCACAAATTTAGTGGCTTAAAACAATACAAATATATCATTATGTAGTTCTGGAGGTCAGAAACCCAAAATGGGTCTTGTGGGCTAATAAAATCAAGGCCTTGGCAGGGCTGCATTCCTTTGAAGGCTCTACAGGGAATTCACCTGTTGACCTTTTCCAGCCTCATTCCTTGGCTCATGTGGCCCCTCGCTAGCAATCTCATCACTCTGACCTGCGCTGCTGTTGTCATAGGCCTTTTCTGACTGATGCTTCAGCCCCTCCTGTCCATTTTTTAAAGGACCCTTGTGAATAAACTCACCTGCATAATCCAGGACAATCTCCCCATCTCAAAATCCTTAATCACATTGGCAAAGTCTCTTTTGCCACAGAAGGTAACAAAGTCACAAGTTTCCTGGATTATGACGGGGATCCGGGATACAGGGTATTATTCTGTCTCCTACAGTCATTAAGACCCCATCTTAGAAAGTTATGAGACTTGACACTAATGAGACCATATCTTTGGGTCTTATTTTCCTGAGTCTGTTGTTTAATCCTTCCAAATATTTAGAATCTAATAGTTCATAAGTAAATTTGAAAGATATTTGGTTACATTGTATGCTCCTATCAGGGAACAGGACAAAACATATGGGTTTCCAATAACTATCATCTCTACCAGCAAGGTTTCTCCCATGTCAAGTTGATCCCTGTAATCGTCATTATGCCTTACTCTTAGTACACAGCAGGCAACAGAACCATAAAAACAATCCCACATAACATTACACGAAGATTTAGAGCAAACAAAGTGACTTCACAACATTTGAAGGCTACATAATGAAATAGTGAAAAGCAAAGATTCTGGAATCAGACAAATGTGGACTCAAATCCCGACTCTACGGTTAGTGTGGGCTCTCAAAGTCTGTTTACTCCTCAGTGCCCACCTCGTGCTTCGGGAGAGACTGAATTAAATGAACCCTAGAAAGCATTTAACAGTGTCCTTCATAAAGACAATATCGTACTTGACACAGTAACACCGATCTCCATTTGACACATGAAGAAACACAATGCTGAAAAGTTACTAGCTCTAAGGATGCACAACCAGTATATGATCATATCCCAGTGTCTGGCACACGGGATCCATTCCTGAATACCTTTCTCCTTATAGGTCGCTCTCACAACTACTTCATCGCCTCTTGAGTTCCCAGCTTTTCCCCTTAACTATCCCCTATTCTCTGTTGTCGTCCAAAGGCTGTGGTCTCTGAAGTCTTTTTTACATCTGAGACCAAATGTCAAATGTGCTGGGATTTCGAAACACAGTGACAGAAATAGATCCAGTCCATCTGCAAGAATATCATACTTCCCATTTTCTCCATTTCAATACTGTAATCCCCCCACACTGAATGGGAGAAGACATCTGCAGAGCACATATCTGTTAAAGAACTGTACCTAGAATACATAACTCACAAAATTTAGAGGCAAATCACTCAACGAAAAAATGGGCAAAGGATCTGAACAGACATTTCTCCGAGATGTAGAGACTGGCACGTGAAAAATTCAGTATCATTAATTATGAAAATGCAAACCAAATATATATACAAATATCACATGTATACACATATTTGAGTGTAAATAGATTACAGCGCATATTAATTTCTTTCAGGGCTCCTAATGAGATTTTTAGAAAACCTTTCCTGTTAAAGGGACACTGGGTGGGATAGGGTTGGGAGCCACTGATCTGGGATGGAGGATTAGCTGTGGTCGGCACATGGCCTATTAGAGAACAGTGAGGTTTTTTGGTTTTTTGTTTTTTTTTTTCTTCTGTATTCCATAACAGCTTCAGTCTCAAGGACTCCCCGGGGAAAGAAGCAGCAAAATTATAAAATAATTTATTCCTCACTTTTGCTACCAACTTATTCTTTATTTAGGGAATATGCTGTTTCTGGAGGTATATATAATTATACATTTGGACTAGATGTATCTGTCATTATGTTATACAATGATGTATTTCACAATGTCTATGTGCCAGATAAGTGAATCTTACATCTTTAAATGCCTGAACACTTCATTTAAACATTTTTTTGCCATTAAAGATACTCCTGAACAAAAAATACAGCTTCATCTAATGAGCCTTTTGTGGCTCACAACCACTGTAACCTCAGGTATACCAAGGTCAGCCACTACAAGCCTCTCAAGTAAATGGTGATCTTTTTGGAGTTCTTGGCTCTGCTTTTCACAGGGACTTATTTATTTTTACGGGCTATTAATTTATTACTGCTTTTCCTGTTGGCAGTGCCTCCTACCTGTAATCCGCTGCAGTCACACAAACATTTAATGCCCACATTACCAGTGACAGTACATTTTTCACCTCTTGGAACCTACTACCATAGCCAAAGTATTTTCAGTTCCAAATTTCAAAGCTTACTAGCTTAAGGGGGAAAAGTGAACATTTATTATCAGCCAATGGTGGCAAAGCAAACCAAGGGGGCAGAAGCAGGAAACAGAAACTCCTTAGAAACCGAAGAGGCCATTTTCTTAGTCACTCTCACCTCTGTGTCCCTTTGTCTATCTGTTTCACTCTTGTTTCTGCAAACTCCCCTGCTGGGCTAATCTACAGACGTGACTCTGCCACAACCAGAAGGTTACATCAACTCAGTTCTAGTCATTTGCAGAGAACAAAGGGCTGCTTCTCTCCCAGTGCCATAGTACCAGAGGAGAGAATCTGATTGGCCTTTCAGGTTAGGTTCCCTGTGTGGCCCAGCTGATAAGGTCACATAGTATAACCTTGGCTGCCGGGGCCAGCTCTGTGAGGGAGGGTAGTTTTTAGAGGAGTGTTGTGATAAACTGGCTTAGTATGCACCAAAGGAACCAGATGATCCAAATGTTAGAACTTAATCTAAATTAAAAATAAACTCTGTGCGGGCACCTGGGGGGTGCAGCTGCCTAAGCGTCCTGGTTTCAGCTCTGGACGTGATCTCAGGGTCCTGAATCAAGCCCTGCATCAGTTCCGTGCTCAGTACAACATCCGCTTGAGATTCTCTTTCCCTCCCCCTCTTGCTCTCTCTCTCTCTCAAGTAAACACATAAATCTAAAAAAAAAGAAAGTAAGAAAGAAAAGCTCAGCTCTAGGTAAGGGTCTGAGGTGCTTCCCTCTGAAGAAAGAACATGAGGTTTGGCCCCATTACTGCATACACACATTTTTTCTGAGGCCTTGATGATCTACTCCCTGTTTTTCTTTTTTCTTTTTAATTTGATACGATTCACACACCATAAAAGCCACCCTTTTGAAATGTACAGACAGGTGACTTTTAGGATAGTCACAAGGAGGGGCGCCTGGGTGGCTCAGTGGGTTAAGCCGCTGCCTTCGGGTCAGGTCATGATCTCAGGGTCCTGGGATCGAGTCCCATATTGGGCTCTCTGCTCAGCAGGGAGCCTGCTTCTCTCTCTCTCTGCCTGCCTCTCTTTCTACTTGTGATCTCTCTGTCAAATAAATAAATAAATCTTTTTTTTTAAAAAAAAGGATAGTCACAAGGATTCGGCAACTACCACCATTATGTAATTTCCAGAACATTTCCTCACACCAAACAGAAACCTCGTACTCATTAGTAACCAGTCCCCATTGTCTCTTCCCCCCAGCCCTAGGCAACCACTAATTGACTGTCTCTATGGATTTTCCTATTCTGTACATTTCATACAAACAGAATCATGTAATATGTGGCCTTTTGTACCTAGCTTCTTTCACTTAGCATCATTTCTCCAGATTCGGGATCATTGCGGCATGTATCTGTGTTTCCTGCCTTCTTACAGCGGAGTAATATTCCATTGTCTGGACATACCACATTTGTTTTTCCATTCATCAGCTGATAGATATTTAGGTGATCTCCACGTGTTGCCTATTATGAATGACGTTGTCAACATTCATGCACAAGTTTTTGCATGGACATATCTTTTCAATTCTCTTGGGTGTACATTATAGTCAGGAATGGAACTGCTAGGTCACATGGTGATTGTTTTATATTCTAAGGAACTGCCAGGGGCTGCACCATTTTACTTTCCCAGCAGTGTAAGTCTTCCATCTTTTTGACTGTCCATCATTTTAATTATAGCCATGCTAGCGGAAGAAGTGGTATCTCGTTGTGATCTTTTTTTTTTTTTTAAGATTTTATTTATTTATTTGACAGAGATCACAAGTAGACAGAGAGGCAGGCAGAAGAGAGGGGGAAACAGGCTCCCCGCTGAGCAGAGAGCCCAATGCAGGCCTCGATCCCAGCACCCTGGGATCATGACCTGAGCCGAAGGCAGAGGCTTTAACCCACTGAGTCACCCAGGCGCCCCTCTCGTTGTGATCTCAATGCACATCTCCCTAGTGAGGGATATTGAACACATTTCATGTTCTTATTGAGAATTTGTGTATCATCTTTGTAGAAATGCTATTCAAATCTTTTGTCCATTTTAAATTGGGTTGTCATTTTACCGATTATTTAGAAGAGTTAAAGAACTCTTTGTGCACCTGGCTAGCTCCGTTGATAAAACATATGACTCTCAATCTCAGGGACATGAGTTCAAGCCCCACATTGGGTGTGCAGCCTACTTAAAAAAAATAATAAATAAATAAAATAAAGAGTTAAAGACTCTTACTCAGGATATTTAAGATACTAGACCCTTATCAGATACATGATTTGTAAGTATTTTTCACATACTGTGGACCGCCTTTTCATTTTCTTGATGGTGTCCTCTGAAGCACAGAAATTTTAAATTTTATCTATTTTTTGTTTTGTCACCCACCTGTGCTTTCAGTGTCATGTCTTAAAAAACCACTGCCTAATCCAAAGTCACAAAGACTTATACTTGTGTTTTTATCTGAGCCTTACAATTCTGCTCTTACACTTGGGTGTTTGATCCATTTTGAGTTAATTTTTATATATGATAAGAGACAAGGAAGGGTCCAACTTCATCATACGCATGTGGATATCCAGTTGTTCCAACACTATTGAGAAGACTTTTCTTTCCTCATTGAATTGTCTCGGCACCTTTACTGAAAATCTCATTTTTTAAAAACTAAATTCCCATGGTTTCAGTAACTGACTACACTCAGTCAAGCATATGACAAATATGCAACTGAATGTGATTAAGATGTAGGTACGTGGGATAACAGGGTGATGGGTATTAAAGAGGGCACGTGTGGTGATGGGCACTGGGTGTTACATGCAACTAATGAATTGTTGAACACATCAAAAACTAATGCTGTATTATAGGTCAGCTAATTGAACATAACAAAAAAATCTACACAGCAGCTTTGTAAGATTAAAAAATAATAAGGACTTTATTCCTAAGAGAGAGAATGCACCAGCCTGAGCATGGGCAATGGCAGAGGGAGAGGGAGAAGCAGCGTACCCGATGAGCAGGGAGCTCACTGTGGGGCTCCATCCCAGGACCCCAAGATCATGACCTGAGCTGAAAGCAGATGCTTAACCACCTGAACCACCCAGATGCCCCCAAAGGAAATCTTTCAATAAGTGTAACAAAAATCAGAAATAACAAAAAAGAATTGGCAGCAATTTTTCTTTCTTAATGGGACTTTAAAAGTATGGAAGCTACCTCTGTAGGAAGAGTCTGGGACTCCCAATTTTTGTTTTATCCAGTTTTACATTGTTTGCATTTGTTACAAAGATCATGTTTTATTTTCCTAAGATGGCCTTTTAATCTGTATAAACAATAGTTTAACTTAAAAAAAAAAATGTAGGGGGCGCCTGGGTGGCTCAGTGGGTTAAAGCCTCTGCCCTGGGCCCAGGTCATGACCCCAAGGTCCTGGGATTGAGTCCTGCCCGCATCGGGCTCTCTGCTCAGCAGCAAGCCTGCTTCCTCCTCTCTCTCTCTGCCTGCCTCTCCCCCCTACTTGAGATCTGTCTATCAAATAAATAAACAAAATCTTTTTAAAATAAAAATAAAAATAAAAAAATGTAGGTTTGTGAAAAGTCCCAGTTGTAATCAGCATTTACTTTCACTTTATACAAACTAAGATTACTCTGGCTAATACACTGGAGAGATTCACTATCTTGACTGTGGTGATGGGTCCATGGGTATGTACGTATGTGCGTGTGTATGTGTGTATATATATGTCAAACTTATAAAATTGTACACTTTTTTTTTAAGATTTTACTTATTTATTTGAGATTTTTTTTTTAAGATTTTACTTATTTATTTGAGAGAGAGACAGTGAGAGAGAGCATGAGCGAGGAGAAGGTCAGAGAGAGAAGCAGACTCCCCGTAGAGCTGGGAGCCCAATGTGGGACTCGATCTGGGGACTCCAGGATCATGACCTGAGCCGAAGGCAGTCGTCCAACCAACTGAGCCACCCAGGCGTCCCAATTGTACACTTTAAATATGTGGTTTTTATATGTCAATTACACCTCAAGAAAGCTGTTTTTAAAAACAGATAAAGTAAGGGCAAGAATATAAACGAAAAACTTTCTTTTCCTAATCATTTCAAGATCAGCTTCTCTTGTTGGTCCTAAGGATATAATACCAACTAGTCATTTAGGAAAACTTACATATTTTTCCTACCTGCCTTGTTCCAAAACACAAGCAAACCACTTATTTTTTTTTAAGATTTTATTTTTAAGTACTCTCTACACACAGCATGGGGCTTGAACTCACAAACCCAAGATCTAGAGTCACGTGCTTACCAACTGAGCCAGCCAGGTACCCAGAAAACACATGCAAACCATTTAAAGTCAAGATTTGTAACGCTGAGACCATCTCATCACTGTAAGATAAACATTAACAAGAGCTGGAACCGAGTTTGGCTCTTAAAAAAAGCATTTTTAAGTCCCCTTCCAATAAGAATTAAGCAGCTATATATTCCTTTTCTACACTGAATTTAAGCCCTCTCAACAGCACCAAGCTCAACATTGGCAAAGACTTCATCTACCCGTTCACCCTCCTATCCCTAGCATCAAGAATGCTGCCAAGCATACCACAGGTTCTCAGTAACATCTGTCGAATGAATAAAAATCTCACTGAAACTTAATCACCACCTTCTCCTGGGACCATTTTGGACTGAGGAAGGTGGCAGCTCTATTCTTCTAACTCAAAATTCCATCTCTAGAGAGAGGTGCTGTCTATTTCCTTCAAATTCTCTTATTATACACTTTTAATCTAGAAAAACAAGGTGGTATGGCTTAGGAACCTCATATCCAGGAAATGAACTAAAATATTTTATCCAAGATTATGCATAGGCTCCACAAACCAGAAGCAATCAGGTGAGAACGGCTAGGAAAATCATGGCATACCCTCTGGAAGAAACACTCCATTTGTTTAAAATGATCATTATGACAAGTCTCTAATAACACAGAAAATGCGAGTAGTATGAATCAGGAAAAAACATGATCATTGCCTGTGATTTACAAACTAAAATTTTCTACACATCTACCTATGAGGATTTATACTCCATGAAGGCAGGCTGTTTGGGCTTGGCATATTGAAGGTGCTTATTAATACGTGTTGAATGCATTAATGAAACTCGATATAAAATGTATCTTTGAAAACATACCTGAAAGGGAATGAACAAACGTGGAAAATTATGTTCGAGGAGTGGAACTGTGGGTGTTTCCTCCACTTCCCTTCATTTTCCAATTGTCCCTAAAGTTGTGATAAAACTTTTTCAGTTGAAAGGCTGGCCACCGAAACCCCTCCCTGGCTCAGGATGCTTCTTCCCTCGTCCTGTAACTAAGGAAGCATGTGGATTGGGAGTAGGGCTGCAGCCTGGCTTCAATTCCCAGAGGGCCACTGTAAAAGGTGTGTGACTCCAGCCAAGGGCTCCTAGGACACCTGACATTTAGTTCTTCCTCCAGAGGTTGGGAAGGCACCGCTGGGACCACCCGAGGGGCTGCGCTTTCTCCTAAGGTGTCCCAGTCCCCCCACCCCCCACAGGTTACTCGTACCTCCTAGACCACCTAAAGGAGTGGCTCAGTAGCACCCCCCCCCCCCCCACTTAGCCTCCCCAAGTAGTAACTCCTTCCCAAGGGAGCGGTCACTCTCCACCACGGCTCTATCTCCGCTAAGACGGTTACTCGTTCTCCCCGGCCCTCCAGAGGGTCATTCGTCCCCAGGGAGGAGGTCACCCCTTTCTGGTGGAGCCAATGCAATCTGCGGGGGTGGCTGGTTCTCGCCAGCCCTACTGACGAGGTCACTCCTCCTCAAGACAGAGGTCACTCCCGCCTCACGGGTCCCACACCCCCCGGGAAAGCCGCTCGTACCCGAGGGGAACGTCGCCTCCGCCGGGCCCCCGCCCCGAGACTCAGCGCCGCCTCCTTCCGGGCCCTCCCACACGAGTAGCGGCGTCGCGGGCCGCGGGCCGCCTGGGCGGGGCTCCCGGGCGCGCGTAGCAGGCGGCGGGCCGGGCCGCCGGGCGCAGAGCGCGGGGCCGGCCGGCACGGCGGCAGCGGGCCATGGCGGGCTGGTGCGTGGGGCTGGCCTCTTTCCTGTTCGAGTACGACACGCCGCGCATCGTGCTCATCCGCAGCCGTAAAGTGGGGCTCATGAACCGGGCCGTGCAGCTGCTCATCCTGGCCTACGTCATCGGGTGAGCGCGGCGCGGTTCGGGGGTCCGGACGAGTCGCGACGGCCAGGAACTCCCCTTCTGGGTCCCGGCCGTGCACATG
The DNA here is from genome assembly GCF_009829155.1 of Mustela erminea. Taxonomy (NCBI): domain Eukaryota; kingdom Metazoa; phylum Chordata; class Mammalia; order Carnivora; family Mustelidae; genus Mustela; species Mustela erminea. The sequence continues at coordinate 84,992,321 of NC_045626.1, forward strand.
CTGTTCTTGGCCTAGGTCACCGGGCGAGCCCCGCAGGTGGCCTCCAGGCGCTGTCCGGGGGGCGGCCACCAGAGGCGGAGGACTACGCCTCCCCGGATCTTGGTCCCGGGAGGGCCGGGCGGTGGGCCGGGCTCCCGGGCAGCAGACTGCTTTGATACTGTGCATTTTCAGAGCAAAGCCTGCCTAGATCTTCATCCTCACGCTTCCTGCTTCTTGTTCCCTGATTTGCTCCACGCTGTCCTTTGGCTTTGCCCTTAACGTTTCAGTCTTTGCTCTTCACTTCCCATTCTGATGATCTACACACAGAAACCAAGGCTTGGACTTTCCGTTTGGGTCCTTTTGGGCCAGTGGCTTCCGGCCCTTAACTTTAGGTATCGCGTGGTAACCCAAGATGATGAAGAGGTCACACTCTAAAAAGCACATAAAGTTAGTTCACTTCGTTTTGTGGCGTTCTTAGGGTTTTTTGTTTAGGTACCTTCCTTCCCTTTATCGTTCCCTCTTATATTTCCATATATCCTGCCACCTTCTGTCCCCTCACCAAATATTTAATTTTAATTGAGTGCACCCGTTACAATTTAATGAAACTCGAGAGGAGGTAGAAATTAACTGGGCCCACTTTCAAGATCCACCTGGGGTGTTAATGGTGTCTAGAGCTGCTGAGCTGACAGATGTTACCTGCTCTGGCATTCCTTTTCTTAAAAGGCTTAATGGTGTGGTCCCCAGCTGCGCATTAGAACCTTGGGGAATCTTTTAAAAGTTCTGATTGCTGACCCCCATCCCCAGACCTTCTCATTTAATTGGCTATGGAGTATGACCGACTCCCCAAGCGATTCTGATGGGGAGCAGTTTGAGAACCAATGTCCTAGTGTTTCCTAATCCTTCCTGATCACAAAAGACTCACCTGAGGAATTGTATAAAGGAACAGGTCCTCCACCCTGGGGCGGGGCTTGGAATGTTAACACCGTCCACGGAATTCACATCATCAGGCAGGTATGGCTTCTAACACCAGCAGCCCAGCAGCGGTTGAGTTCAAGAGGATTCAGTGAAATGGCTTCCCACATGTATGGGCTGTACACCAGAACCACCTGGCCTACTCCCAGGTTTGGATTTAGTGAGTCTCGTTAAGTACCACCACCACCAACTTCTTGCCCCCCAGTGATTGTGACGCCCCCTTAAATTTTGAGACCTGCAACTTACTGGTTAACTAAACTCGCATTGCTGCGTCGGATTGGAAGTATTTAGAATGAAAGGCTCCCAGCTATTTCCTCTTGGCTTTTGATACTAGGGGGAGGATTAGTTTAACTCTATCTCAGGGTATCTTTAAAGTTCTAGACTACAGGAAGTGTCTATGGCTGCACTGTATGATACAGTAGCCCCTAGTCATCTGCAGCTGTTGAGGTCTTGAAATGTACCTACTCCAAATCAAGATGCTCTATCACCGTAACATACACACCGGATTTCAAAAACATAGTGTAAGACAACCAAAAAATTAAAATACCGCATTAATACATCTTACATCGACAACATGTTAAAATGTTTTGGATATACTGGATAACATAAAATCTATCACTAAAATTAATTTTATCTATTTTTCTTTTTAACATGGCCACTAGAAAGTACACTCTGTATGTGGCTTGTGTTCTATTTCTGCTGGGCAGCACAGCTTTCTAGGGGTCCTGGAGTGTTTGCTACTTTGATCATGAGGATCTATAAAGCAGTAAATGCTTTGCATTTATCCATCTTCCTGTGATCAAAACTGACTCAGGATCTGAACTCTGAGGGCTTCTTTCTTTATTTCTTTAACACATCTCAAATCTTCCTAATCCAATTCATCTTAGAGTAAACATGCATTTCTCCATGATCTAATTCTGTTATCTGTCATATGAGTAAATAGGGAATAACATAGTGATTCCCGTAAAACCATGTGTCTCTGCTGTAGCAACTCACTGCACGCTATGGTAAAATAATAGAAACCTTCCTGCCCTAAGTTTCTGTGTGCCCGAATAGACTTAAGTGAAATCTTATATTGCAGCTAAATTCCTGGAACCCCTGAAGAAAAGACCTTAAAGGCTGTCTCTAGGATGGACAATATAGAGACTGCTCAGACCAGACTAACTTATAAGTAACCAAAACCAGTGATTTTTTGAAATCTCAGCAGCTAGGGCTTATAAGGAGAGGAGAAGGATGCTTGTTTCTTTTTTCTAGAAATAATAGCAACAGTAATAGTCGCTGATAGGTGTTTAATAACAGCTGGCAGGAAGGAGTTCTGATTTATAGCATTGGCCAATTTCCATGGTGTAAATACTCCTGTCATGGTCAATTTCAGTCTACAATGGTAACACAAATATTGTTCTAAACATCTGATATGCAAAACTCATTTAACCTCACAACTACCCTGTGAAATCCTATTATCATTTCCATCTTATTGATGGGAAAAACTGAGGCATAGAGAAATTAAACAGCGTGGCCAAAGTTATGCCTGATTAATGGTGCAGTTGAGAAATGAACCGTGATCGCTGGCTTCCGTTTGTGTTCCAGTGTCCTAACCACTATGCGCTAATGCCTTTAGATTTTTTAATTATTCAGACTGGTTGTAATGCCTCCAATTCTTCCCAGAGAAGAGAAGCATACATGTGACCTGAATTCTTGGAGAAAAAGTAAAAAACAAGTATAAAATCACTTGAGCAGTGAGATTCTCTTTTTCTAGAGGGAGTATAACATACAAGGCAAGAAAAGAGGCTTCAGAGGCAAAAGACATGAGTTTATATGCTGACTTTGTCATTCACTAGCTGTGTGACCTTGGGCGAGTGACTTAACCTCTCTGTGTCTGTTTCCTCCTCTGTAAAACTAGAGAATAGTAATGATATCTACCTTAGAAAGTAGTCAGGATTAAGTTAGTTAATGCATATATAGAGCTTGGATCAGTACTTGGCACCTGAAAACACTCAAATGGTAACTATTACCATAATTTTTATCATCTCTGGGTAATTCTGCAGGTCATAGTGTGTTGAAAGTGCTCAGATGTCTAATAAAGACAGCGTGAGTACTTTCTTTGTGCTGGTCACTGTGCCAAGTGCTTTACTGTGTCATCTCATTTATCTCCAACAAACCACCCTATGGTTTGGGTTTTACACCCATTTTGCAGAAGTAGAAATGGAGTCTCCTAAGTTCAAGCAGTTTTGCAAAGTCATGTGATTAGTGAATGTTATACTGTCAGCCTTTGGCTATCAGAGGTTCCCTAGCATCAGTTCAAATTTCCAGAATTCTAATGGCAATTTAAGGGGCCTGTTCTATTTTGTAGGTGGGTGTTTGTGTGGGAAAAAGGCTACCAGGAAACAGATTCTGTGGTCAGCTCAGTTACTACCAAAGCCAAAGGCGTGACTGTAACCAACACTTCTACACTTGGATTCCGGGTCTGGGATGTGGCAGATTATGTGATTCCAGCTCAGGTATGACTCTCACCGTGGCTTCTGTCTAATAACACTAAAGCTTCTGATCAGCTCCGTTCCCTTTACAGACTTTGCACTCTTGATTAATGATTGGCAGAGTTCTAATATCACCAGGGCCCAGACTAATTGTCTTAGTCCGAGAAAGCCGTGCAGAAGAATCTCATTCTGCCTTAAGGTCTAATAAGCAATATTCAACCAGCCTTCTTTTGCTTTAAATCATGGCTGGCTTAGACGCAGACATCTCAGTCTGTCTCAAGCCCCAAAGATGGAAAAGCAAATATTTTAAATCCTGGGAAAAATTCAGGTGGAAATATTGCCTTTTCACATTTCGTATGTGCTTTATTGTTGTTAGCCCACAAGATAAATCAGACAGTTGTAGAAAGTTGGTCAGTAATTGGGAGACCAAAGCCAAACCAGAAGGGAACAGGCATGCCCGCATAGGATTTCATCAGAAACAAAGGAGAAGGGAAGAAAGCATTTGATACAGCATCGTAGTATCCAGTCTGTTAACCCACAAAGCTTCAAGTCAAATATTGACTCTCTTTAGCCATAGTAATGACTGTGGTCCACAGCCAGACCCTGCCATTTCCCTCCAGATGGCTCCCGGGCTAGGGTGACTGGGGTGGCCAGATCTCTCTTGGTTCAGAGCTTGGCTGGAAAAAACAAGGACTTGAGAAACTTTCTTCAACTGTGTCTTGCCCCTGCTTTCTCAAGAGAAGGGTTTTGCGGGCTGCCCAGAGGGAAGACTGAGCGAATGAGCAATGAAGGTCAAATGGAAGAGGGGATTTGTAGTTTGCTGGAGGTGGGTGGTCCTATTGGCATGCACCTGTGTCAACAGAGAGATCACTGCTTCCTGTGAAGCCATGGCCTTGTCCTGCCAAGCTCTGGGGCCATCACCCTCAGTCTGTTCACTGGGACCAAGGAAGAGTGTGGGCCCACTGCTTCTGCCCCTCAGGGGGAAAGGAACGGGCAGCAGCCCCGCCTCCCAGCTCAGCTCTGGCCCAGTGCTCCGTGAGCACCCCAGAGCTCCCTTCATGAGCTTTCACAATGGCCTCCTGCTTCTCCGGAGATGGAACATCTGTTTGCCCCACTTCTACTTGGCTCATCTCCAGACTGAAGTTTCCCTAAGCTTAAAATAGAGAAGAAATAGGAAAAAACAGTGAAGCCTACTGAATCGTTCACATCTATCTCGGGAGTCACAGGAACAGCCTTCTGTAGCACCAGGTGAAGAGCGTGTGTCTGCGGAAACACCAAGGACCCTGACGGGGCTGCCAGGAGAGAGACTCAGGCATCGTGCCACATCCTCGCGCTTCCTTTTGGGGTCATTTCCTTGTCTCCCAGCATGGCTTGTTCTAGGCCTCTCTTTGGAAAATGCCAGCCATTTCCAGAGCTTCTACCTCATCAGACCTGGGGAGATGTCTACAGACACTTTGACCCTTGAGTTACCCTGATCCCCCAGATGGCTCACGGGGCTAACTCCACTCTTCCCGGAGACTGAGATGCTGAGAGAAAGCTTCTGGCATTTCATTTTAGAATGTCATGGCTCAGTGAGGGGGAGGTCCACCTAGAATTTTGGGGCGTCTTTGTCTTGTACTCCTGGAGTTGGAAGGTCCTTAGCGACCAACTCTTTAGACTCATCCCCAGTGAACTTGCACTCCAGAAACTTTAAATCAACCATTTGGCACCTTCCTGGGAGGAGAAAACAGAACCTTCTCAAAGAGAGAAGTGCCAGTTACTGACCCTGACTGGGTCTTCTCTAGAATGTTTTATTAACTTAATTTCAGTTAGGAAAGAAAACCAGCCAAATTTGTGACTTTGGTGGTCTTGTATTTTTGTCCCTCGGAGGTGACCTGCTTGGCGGAGGCTGTTTTGCGTACCTGTTGGCTCTTTTCCCTCAACAAACCAATCTTTATTAAGGAACCACCTCATGTGATCGACATCTCCTTTTCCATGGAGGTGAAATTCATATGTCATGATAGTAACTATTTCAGATTGGAAAATCCCGCGGCACTTAGTACATTCACGATATTATGCAACTGTCCCCTCCTTCCAGTTCCAGGGCCACCACTCGTCTACTTTGTGTCTCTATGGAAACCTCATAACAATCGAATCCTGCAATGTGTCCGCCTTACTGTGTCCGGCTTCTTTGACTTAGCGTCGTAGCTTCAGCATTCCTCCACGTTACAACGTGTGTCAGGGCTCCATTCCTTTTTATGGCTGGGTCATGTTCCATTATAGGTACACGCACAGGTATAGATAAACACAGACTGTTTACCCATTCATCTGTCACCAGACATTTGGGTTGGTTCCACCTTTGGGTCACTATGAATAATGCCGCCATGAACATATGTGAGCAGTAGGCCCTGCCCCCACGGGTTCAGTTACCTGTAGACAACTGCAGGCCGGAAACACTTGCTCCTCCCCTGACCTGTCCTCAGGTCAGTCGTGGCCCACGCTGCCTCCTCGCCTCCCTTCCCCTCATCACGCAGTCATTTTCTCATCACACGAAGGAGGAGCACAATAGGTCTTTTGAGAGAGAGGGGCTATATTTCATGTAACTATTACAGCAGATCACTCTAATTGTTCTATACTAGCATCAGTCATTGTTGTTAACCTCTTACTGTGTCTAATGTATAATTGAACTTTATCACCGGGTATGTGTGTCTCAGGAAAGAGGGAGCGTATGTAGGGTCGGGTTCTATCCGCAGTTTCAGGCATCCTCTGGAGATCAGGGGGAACTGGGTACAAGTATTTATTTGAATCCTGTCTTCAGGTGGATTATAAGCTCTCAGAGAACAAGGGATCAAAAGTCATTTTTTAAATTGTTCTCGACATGGCATGCGGGAGAAGTGGAAAGTGCTGTCCTATGAAATGAAGGACTGGCATTCTTCGTGGCTCGGCTTGATTCCTCTGAAGGTAACGGAGTGATGCTATCTCCCCTCTACAGGAGGAAAACTCCCTCTTCGTCATGACCAACATGATCATCACCAAGAACCAGAGCCAGGGCTTCTGTCCTGAGGTAGGCAGCTTCTCAGGGACGAGCCTCGGGCCTCAGGCCCCTGTCCTCACACCTGACTGACCATGAGGAATTTGTTGTCCTGCTTTCTTCTTTTTCCAGCTTCCGGATAAGACCACTATTTGTAATTCAGATGCCAACTGTGTTGCTGGCTCTTCGGGCACCCACAGCAGCGGTATGAGCACGTAGCTGTGACCCCACAGTAGACACTTAGCCTGGGATGGGCAGCCCCTGACCAGATGGCCTCCCCTGTGGGGCTTCTCTCAGGACAGAGAAATCTCCCACATTCCCCAATTCCTCCACAAGATCCTAAAGAAGCCTGGTGTTCAGATTAGGGACCCAGGATCTTCTCGACCTTCACCTGTCACCTGTGCCCCAGAAGCTATCATCCCAGATCTTGCCCTGTGCTGTGGCTTAGCACTGCCCTTACCCTGCTCCTAGACTCAGGCAACAATTTTCCTCTCATTTCTGGAAACTGTATAAACCCCCGAGTTGGAATAGCTCAGGATTGATTGCACAGGACGCTGGGGTGGTGCTCCCACTCTGTACCTTGCGAAGTAGGCAATAGGAGACCCCTGTGGACCTGGGTCCTTGCCCCTGCAGGAATCGCAACAGGAAGATGTGTGCCATTCAATGAGACTGTGAAGACATGCGAGGTGGCAGCCTGGTGCCCAGTGGAGAATGACACACACGTGCCCGAGTGAGTCCTATTCGAGGGAAGACGGCTGGGGAGTTAAGCTTTGTGTGTTGTGCTCTTGGTGTCTGTGTGGAGTCAGGCTTCCCCAGGGCGGGGACCACAGACAACCGCCAGAGTTGTCTAGTGTGGTGGGCCATGGTACTTGTCACTTGTCATAGGAGTGCAGATGATTGATTCCTATGTCTGGACTCTGTTGGTTTCGAGTAACTCCAGGAAACAGCTCTCAGTGCCTTACCTATGACACACACATAGCAGGGCCGGTTTATGCTTTAACGAACTAGGAAGATCCCAGCACGACTAGACCTGAGGCTCAAAGGACAGCTTCAGAGTCTCCAGATTTTGACTCTGCTTCCCCTCGTATTGGCTTCCTTCGCAGGACTCATGGTGTAGTCCCCAGAGGTACCTTTGGACTGACATTCCCCCAAGTCTCCCAGCCCAGCTGTCCGTTGAGGTTCTAGATCTGTCCATCATGACGTCTTCAAACACATCCCGCAGCCCGTCACTGTGGCTGGAATGTGGATTTTTTTTTTTAATTTTCATTTTTTTTTTAAGATTTTATTTATTTATTTGACAGACAGGGATTATAAGTAGGCAGAGAGGCAGGCAGAGAGAGAGGAGGAAGCAGGCTTCCTGCTGAGCAAAGAGCCCGATGTGGGGCTCGATCCCAGGACCCTGAGACCTGAGCCGAAGGCAGAGGCTTTAACCCACTGAGCCACCCAGGCGCCCCAAGGAATGTGGATTTTGCTAATCATCTCAGGCCAAGTCACCTGCCCCTCCCCGGAGCTAAGGCGGACTCAGTCCCACGCAAGGAACACCTCCTGAGAGTAGTGAGATGGGGCTTCCAAAGGAAATTGGGGGTTCTGTTACCAGAAAAGAAGGAAGCAGAGACTGGGCCAGAAAATAATTCATGTCCACTGAAGTGTGTTATATTAAGTAGAGCAGGTTCAGGGGTGCCCTAAAATAAAACATTCTGCCCAGTAGTAATTGGCTCTGCTTTGACTGAGGTAGGGGGTTAGAGGTTGTGCTCCCAGAACTGCTTGCAACTTAAGCATTCCTTACCCAGAGTTCAGACTGAGGCCTGGATGAGGCCGGGGCGCAGGGAGCCCCATGAACCCTCTCCGGGCTGTGCTGCAAGAGAAGAAATGGATGAGAGCCTCTGGTTGCAAAACTGCTGAGGGCAGCAGCTCAGACTAGGGAAGGAAACACAAAGAGAAAAGGAATCTAGGATTTTTGAGGTGGAAAAGATCTTTCCTTTTAATCCTTTTAGAAAGGATCTTTTTGTTTTAGGGAGCTGTGCTCCCTAACATCAGTGCCACTGGCCATGGGTGGCTTTTGAGCACTCAAAATGTGTCTGGATCCAAGAAAAATGCTCGGTGTGAAATGCACTCCAGAGTCCCAAAGACATTATGGGGGATGGATTTATAGATATAGATATAGATATATTTATATAAATAAATCTTTATTAAAAAAATGAAGTGTTACATGCTACAATATGGATGAACCTGGAAAATGGGGTACTAAGTGAAAGAAGCCAGACACAAAAGGCCACATACTGTATGATTCCATTTATCAGAAAGATCCAGAGTAGACGAATCTAGAGAAACTCGAGTAGTTCCCAAAGGCTGGGGGGAAGGGAGAATAGATAGCCGCTGTTAAATGGGTACAGAGTTTCCTTTGGGGGTGATGGAAATGTTCTAGAACCAGATGGTGGAGATGGTTGCACATCCTGAATGTGTTTAATGCCAATGAATTAAACACTTTAAGATGGTTAATCTTACATTATGTGAATTTCATTTTTTTTTTTTTTTTTAAGCACAGTGAATCAGCCTTAGAAGTATTGCATATGAGGGGCGCCTGCCTGGCTCAGTGGGTAGAGCTCACGGCTCTTGATCTCGGGGTTATGAGTTTGAGCCCCCACTTTGGGTGTGGAGATTACTTAAAAATAAAAACCTTTAAAAAAAAAGTTTTGCACATGAGGTAGACAGATGTGGGGGGAAATTACAGTATAGGGAATGACAGTGGTTGGAAAAACTAGCAGTAGTTAGCATCCCTCTGGATACAGGAATGAGGGGATTTGAAGCCCTGGGAAGAGTGCCTTGGTCAGGGCCTTTCATGGCATCAGCACTGACAAGTTGGGCTCTTTGCTGTGTGGCCTTGCTTCTGTCTCAGGGTTGAGAAGACTGTTGGTTCTGTTTATAACTCCAAGATTCCACCTGGATCAGGGGTGCCCCCCCAAGACACACACAGAGGGTTCTGCGTACAGCACCAGATTCTCCTATAGAAGCCAACCAGAGAAATGGGGTCCCCTTGGAGACAGAAGCAGCTTGTACTGTCAGCCCGGAGCTGACGTGGCCCTTCAGAGTCCAGGCCGTGCGCCAACAGACATGTGATTTTTATGTACTTTGGAGATGAGGTCAGGATCCACCCTGTGGTTGAATTTATCTTTGCTTTGACTTGAAAAACCCGATCTGTGGAGCATTGCCGAGAACACCTGAGGAAGGTGAGCTCTGAAACCCCCTCCAGCCTGCAGGCCGAATAATTTCCCTGGGAGGCCACTGGGCACCACCCCTCCTTAGCTATTCCTCCGGCTCTTCAGCTTTCACTGCCTTCGGCCAAGAGGCACAAGAGGAAGAAATGGAAAGGCTTGGTTTAGTCTCCCCTGCTGACCTGGTGTTTATGCAGAAGAGAGTAGAAAATGCTCAAGATGTTTCACTTTTTTTCTTGAGAAGATGACATTGTAAGACACACGTGCATGTGCTTTTTAAAAAATATTATCCAAGGAAGTGAGTATACGTATATGTGTGTTTTATTAACAATACACTATAAATTTTTTTTTCAGACCAGCTTTTTTAAAGGCTGCAGAAAACTTCACCCTTTTGGTTAAGAACAACATCTGGTACCCGAAATTTAATTTCAGCAAGTAAGTGGTGGCCGGCCGCGTGAGTTCCCCCAATGTTTTAGAGTGACTTCTGGCTTTTCTTTGAGGTTTTCCTCACTTCATTTCTGCTTCTTCCTGACTTTAGGAGGAATATTCTTCCCAACATCACCACTACCTACCTCAAATCATGTATTTATGACGCTGTAACAGATCCCTTCTGCCCCATATTCCGTCTTGGCAAAATAGTGGAGAGCGCAGGGCACAACTTCCAGGACATGGCCATCGAGGTAGGCACGGGCCCCTGGCTTCTCTGACGCAGTCTTCAACACACGTCATTCTAGAACAGGCCCCAAGGAAAGCTTGCTCGCTCTCTCTGCTCACAACCCACAGGGAGGCATCATGGGTATCCAGATCAAGTGGAACTGCAACCTGGACAGAACCTCCTCCCTCTGCTTGCCCAGGTACTCCTTCCGTCGCCTGGACACCCGGGATGTGGACCACAATGTGTCCCCTGGCTACAATTTCAGGTAGGCGTGAGCTTGGGCCCCAGTTCTCCTGTGTAGGGGCAGGAGTGACGGCAGCTGGATCACTCCCCAGTGGGCTGTCCCTGCCCTTCGAAGACCAGCACTCGCTCAGCCGCCCAAGGGCAGTTGGGAAGGCTAGGTGCCAGGGAGAGTGTTCAAGCAGAGCCTCGTACCTGTGCTTTCCTGGCCCCCGAAAGCCTCCTGTGCCCCTTACTTCAGAAATCATGTTGAGACAATTTGCACAACAGCCAAGAGAGCCTGGCTGCTGGAGCTTCCTGGGGCCAGCCTCAACTAGGACCTCGGCTCACTGATTTTGAGGAATGGGTGAGCTTGTGATCCTCTGGCCCAAAGACCCAGGGATTAGTTTCTCAAAGACCAGGTCTGCCCCTGGAATCTCCAGGGTATGGAAGATGCAGGTCTAAGCCTCAGGAAAGGCCTTCACTGGTATTTCCCTGCTGAACATACCATATATGTGTCCTGGGGCTGCCTTGACAGACTTCCTCAAAGTGGGTGGCTTAAAACAACAGGAAGTTACTCTCTCACAGGTCTGGAGGTCAGAGGCCCAAAATCAAGGTGTCAGCAAAGCCAGCACCTTTTTTTTGCCTCTTCAGATTCTGGTGTCGCCCTGTGATTCTTGGTGTTTCTTGGCTCATAGACCCATCACTCCCATCTCCGCCACCCTTGTCACATGGCCTTCTTCTCTCTGGGCACATCTCTGTGGGTCCCCTCCTCATAGGACACCAGTCATATGGAATCAGAGTCCACGCTAATCCCGTACGAGCTCAGCTTAACTCCTTCTACCCGCAAAGACCCTGTTTCCCAACTTGGATTTCACGTTTACAAGTTCCTGATGAGTACAAACCCTGGGTGACAGTGTTCAACCCAGGAGAGCCCGTCATTTGATGGAAGGACCAAGGGGCCAGGGTCAGGTCTACCACTTCCTTGAAGCAGCAAAAACCTTAGCCATGAACATTTTTGTGGGTGCTCTGGGGTCTCTTCCATGCGTTTTGCCACTCTTAAACAAAGCAGCCCTGCCGGGGCCACCCAAGGAGGTCTGAGGGGCTTTTGTATTGCGCTTGTCTCCCTCTAGTGGTAACATGTAACAATCAAAGACACCTGTGATCTTAGAACCGCCTAGAACTGCAGTCAGCTATCACTTTGGCTCACTGATACTAGGGGAGCTATTTGAATTTTTTCCCGAAGAGAAAAATTAGATTTGTGTTGCTCTATTTCTACTGTTACACAGTTCTAGAAACCACTTCCACAGTGAGCCTCAACCTCAAGCTTGGGTCAGAACCTCAGGCAGAGAGAAGCTGATGGGAGACCTCACCAGAACTAGCATCAGGCCCCACCTGAATCCCAACCAGGACGTGGATGCCGTGAGCCGGTGCGATCATAGACCACGAGTTCAGGCTTCTCTGAACCAATGTCCTGTATAACACAGGCAGCAAATGGTCTCATGGCTCAACAGTGCCCCCTGCCCCCCACCACCATTCCATTCCCCCTTGTCAGGTTTTGCTTTTTTTAATGGCTTTATTGAGACTAGTTCCCATACCACGTAATCCCCTTAAAGTGTGGGACTGAATCGTGTTTAGTCATGAAGTTTTAAGACTATCGCCACAATTTTAGAACACTTTCATCACCTCAGTGAGAAACCCTGTATCCTTCGGCCATCACCTCTGTCCTCCCTCCTAGCTGTCCCTGCCACCACTGTCTACTTCCTGTCTCTCTGGACTTGCCTATAAATGGAATCACAGTGTCGCCTTCTGTGACCGGCTTCTTTCACTCAGTATTGTTTTGTTGTTTCAAGGTTCATCCGTGTTACAGTATGTATCATTTGCTTTCTCTTTATGGCCAAATAGTATTCTGTTGTGTGGATATGCCACATTTTATTTATTCATTTATCCATCAGTGGGTCAGTGGTTCTTTAAAAAAGATGTCCAGTGCAGATTTTGTGAGGCTTGTGAAGTTTCATGGCCAGCCCCATGCCCCCCACCCACAGGGCAGTCCTAGGGTTTGGGGCTCACAGGCCACATTCTGTCAGTGGCCAGATCTCCTTGGCTCAGCTGTGATATGGGGGCTACTCAGAGTCAGAGGTTCCAGCCCAGCCGTAGGAGGCGACAGTGATGCTGAAGAGTTCTTCTGGTGCCCCGTGGGCCCTGGCACACCCCTGCCAACAGCTCAGCCCTCACTCGTGACCTACAATGGCCGGGAGAGGCCTCAAGATGCTCAGGCATCATCCGTTAAGAGTGCCTTGGGAAGTTCTGCTCTGATATTCCCCATCCAGGACGCAGAGGGTGAATCCAGCCACTTGTCTGTCCCTGCCCCGTGCCCATCTGCTTCTCACCTGTCCTCCTTCCCCAGGTTTGCCAAGTACTACAGTGACCCGACTGGGGCCGAACACCGCACGCTCATCAAGGCCTATGGCATCCGCTTCGACATCATAGTGTTTGGAAAGGTAGCCTGGCCGCCCCCTCCTCTTGGGGCACTGGCTGAGACCCAGGCTTCTGGGTTGGCCAGAAAGGGGGCCCTCTCCCCACCTTTTATCTGCTCATGCCCTCTATCACGACTGTTTCTTTTTCTCCTGTCTTTTGCAGGCTGGGAAATTTGACATCATCCCCACCATGATCAACATTGGCTCCGGTTTGGCGCTCCTAGGGGTGGTGACTGACTTAGATTGCTCCTTCACCCCCTGAGGCTGGGGGCCTCCGCAGCAGTAGTTAGCACAGCAAGGCGAGACCCTCCACTGGCATCTTGGGGCTTCCCCTTGACCCTAAACTCGTTTCTAGAATAGACCATCTAGGCTTGTTGCCCTTGCCTCCAGCCCCACCTCACCTTCCCAAGACCACAGAGCCCTTGGGGCCTCGCCTTTCCTTGGAAAATTCCGGGCTTTGCTGGGAAGGGACAAGCACAGAATAACCGGCTCAAGCATCCCGCCCGGCTCATTCTCTCACTCTCTGCCACACTCAGGCGACGGTGCTCTGTGACGTCATTGTCCTCTACTGCATGAAGAAGAGGAACTACTACCGGGAGAAGAAATACAAGTATGTGGAGGACTATGAGCAGGTAGGTCCCCTCCTAAAGGTCCCAGCACCTTGCCTCCTGCACCTCTCTCACGCCAGTGGTGAGCACCCAGAGTACTGGGCGAGGCCCTAGCACAGCGGTGCTACCAGGCATGTGGTCAACCCAGGTGGCCACACAGTGCTCCTTCTTCTAGACTTCTAGACCATCACTCTTTAAAATCTAGTTTTGGGGTACCCGGGTGGCTCAGGTCATGATCCCAGGGTGCTGGGATGGAGCCCCACATTGGGCTCTCAGCTGGAGGGGGGGTGTCCTGCTTCTCCCTCTCCACCTCTCCCCCCGTCTGTGCATGCTCTCACTCACACGCACACTCTCTAATAAATAAAATCCTTAAAGAAAAAATCTAGCCTCATCTTAATTAGTGATGTCTCAGGTTAGTCATGATAACGAATATTATGACAAAACCCCACACTACTTAAACTTGCCTCACATAGCAAGAGGGGTCGGCACCATGCTTTGAGATCCCCTGCTCAAGGACTAACCTGAGTATGTTCAGTTGTGAAGGGGTGCCCGAAAGGCCTCTCACCCGCCCCGAATTCTCCAGACTCACCTGCGTGCAGCACGTGCTGGGGGTACATTTATCCATAAGCGCATCCGTCAACAATAAGCGTTATCATTCTTTGCAGGGTCTTGGCAGTGAGATGGACCAGTGATGCCTCTCCACACCAGGGCTCCCCGTGGCCCTCATCAGAGCACAGCCAAGAGGGAGAAAAGGCTGCTCTGTCATCTCAGAGAAAGTTCCAGATTCTGAATCCATCTCCACTGCACGAGAACGACATGGTCACCCAGCTGTTTTGTGTGTAGGATGTGCAGAGCAAAGCACCCTGCAACCTGGGGTGTTGGGGTGACCTCTGGCCCAAGGGCAGTGGTGCTCCCGCCACTGGGGCCTCGTCCGGCTCCCAGCTGAGCCCCAGCGTCTCTGGTCAAGCACTTTATGAGGGAAGGACGGACTGCTGGGTGTGGTCACTGGACCCTTAGCATGCGGGCTGTGCCTGGGCTGTGGTTCCTCTTCCGGTCCGTGCTGTCACAAGATAGCGTGTGTCCTTTGAGAAAAGGCCCGCTGCGGTGGTCAAGGACCAAACATTAAAACACTTTTCTCAATCTTTGTGTGGTTTCATAGCACGAACTAGAACTTTCCTCCCTTCCCTTTTACCTCAACAAGCAAACCCATCTGTTGTCCCAGCTCACTGTGCTCAGGAAAAAACTTCCCGAAGCAGTCTGCGTTTGGAGCTTAGGCGTATTCCCCGCTTCGACATTCTCTTGAAAGCCTGAGATTTTTGATCTTGGTCAGGTTGGGTTCCCACAGAACTTACAAGATCTTGTCCTGTACTGACTACTCATCTTACCTGTACGTGTGTTTTGGGTTTTTTTTTTGTTTGTTTGTTTGTTTGTTTTTTTGTTTGTTTTACCTAAAATTGTGGTACTACACTATGGAGGACACAATTTTAAAGGCAACAAGTACACGGCTATCCCTCTCCCCTCCCCGTTAGCTTTCCAGAAGTCTCCAGCCACAAGCAGCACCACCTACACCTACTTTGTTTGAAATGTTAATGAAGTTATTTAGAGCTGCGCCTTCACACAGATTTAATTCTGCAGTAAGTCTTCAGGATCTCCTTAAAGCAAGCTGCTTGCCCGCCACCCCCCCCATCACGAATTCATTTCCAAGTACTGAAGGGAACGTTTATTTTAGAAGTGCCTGCTTCTGCTGGATGAAACCTGGGCTTTTCTTGCTTTGGGGGCCGGGAAACATTTACTGAACCCCTTTGAAAAAGCTCTGGTTCGTGTTACCTCTTTGGGGGGAAAAAAAAAAAAAAAAAAAAAAAAGCTTGCTTGAACACACGGATCAAGCGGAGCTGGAATTTTTTAGGGCCGGCTTTCATTTTGCAGCCTAAGACACGACGGTTACTGGAGTGGGGAGGCCTCTTTTGGCCTCCCTTTTTCTCAGATGGAATGCTAAGGCCAGCTCGGGTGAAGGATGGGGGAGGGGCTGCTCACTTTACTCACCGCATTCACCTGTGTCCCCCCTTGCTGGCCCTCCCTGGCGCTGCTGCTATGTAGGGGTCCTTCACCTTTGCACCTATGGAGCAGCTTCCGGGCGTCTCTGGAACTCCTAAAATTCTGCAAAGGGACACACCTGTGTGCATTTTTTTAGCTTTCATTAGATTCTCAGTGGGGTCTTTGAATAGGAACACCTGCACCTGGACTCTTAAAGGCCAGTATCCCAATGTTCTATTCCTGCAACGACAGAACAAGGAGCTTTCAAACTTCACCTGCTGTCCCTTCATAACAGAAAACCAAGGTTCAAGGCCAGGAGAGCAAAGCCGTAGGCTAGATTCACATCTGGAGTGCAGGGAACCCCCAGCCTCTAGCCTGGAGGAAGCATCCGTTCTAAAAGTCTCTAAATGCCATGAAAACCGGTAGTCCAGAGCTCTATAGAACCAGAGTCCAAGCTCTGTAGAACCCCGCGTTTGCTGATAGTTGGAGCCCTCAGGACGACTGAGCCTCAGTTTACGGAGGACGATCCATAAAATGGGACAAATACGTACCCTGTAGAGCAATATGTCCTACAACACACCTGCTCACAGGATGTGTTCCATGTGGGATTACTACTGCTCCCGGAGCGGCTCACCTAGTTGGTCTCCCAACAGAAGAACCTAGCAATTACCTGCCTGGAAAGCAGTGCTTTTCAGACTTCCATGGACATGAGTCACCTGGGGATCTTGCGGAAATGGGGCCCGGGAATTTGCATTTCCAACCCCCTCCCCGTCCAGGGACCACGCTTTCAGTAGCGGGATACTAGGACATAGCAACACTGACATGAATAATGTAATGCTGACATCATTAGCCCTGACTTGGGCCACTGATCTCACAGTCAGCCTAAGGAAGAAAAACACACGTAAGGACGGATGTCCTACAGACATCTGTAAACAATGACCAACAAAAATACCTCCAAAAGGCCCAGGCTTTGCACCATTTTGCTGTTTATTTCAAGTTTACAGAGAAGCTTAAACATCTGTGGAAAAACACCAAAGGCTTATTTTTCTCTTAAATTCATGTACTTTTAAGTGATAAATACACAGTATTTAACTTTGTACACCTGATAAAAGGAAAATGCATAGTAGAAAGGATCAGGAATAAAACAGAAGCATCGGGCATTAAATCACAGAATAGAAAAGTCAGCAGTCCCACGAAACTCAGCCCATAAAGCTGCAAAGAGGATGGGAACCGACGACCTTGAAACCCTCTCTAGCACCTTGGAAGCAAGTGGAGGTCATGGTTCCTCCCCCCAGCAATGCAAAGCTCCCCGCTGGAAGAGTGAGAGCAACAGTTTGAGCCCATGCATCTAAATGCTCAGGTGTTTGCCTCCTCGGTCCAGAAGTGCTTTGAGGATGGGAGCCCTAACTCACAGGAAAGGACAGACCCCTGGGGAGACAGCCTCTCCAGCCCCCAGAGCCAACAAGGGGCTAGCTACCGCTTTCTGGAAGCCCCCGGTAAGCCTGTGAAAGAGACGGGGAAGTGGAACAGGGCAGAGGAAGACGGGGCAAGACCTTGTGCAGGCCCCAAGTTGCTTACACCGAATTGGTCCCACAGATGAGCCAACAATGGAAGAAACTGATAGGGAATCTTTTTTGCTAACCAGGAGAAGCTGCCCATGATGGCTTCTCCCCTTTCTGGACAGAGCCAGCTTCCAAAAAACCAAAGTTTGTGCTCCAAGAGAATGGTAACCCTACCGCTGTGTGGTACAGCGCTCTGCTTATACTTTATGCGGGGAGCACTTTCTTTGCACAGCTTTCTTTGGTGTTTCTTTGGAGAGGAGAAAAAAAAAAGTTATGAGCCCACCCACCTAAAGAGCTGGCATTCCGCATGCGGAATCTTACGTGGGGAGTTCTGCAGTGGAAGAAATGGTCTTGCCCGATGCAGCTGTGTAAACAGGAGTTCTGCCGAGAGCTCGCTGCCCGCCCGCCCCGGGCGAGCCGCTCGGCCAGGCCAGAGTCCACACAGACAGGCTGGGACTAAGGACAGGTTGACTTGAACTACTGCAAGGTGCTGACTGCAAACCAACCGGACCCCATCTGCTCCCAGAAGGGGCGGCGCCCGCAACACAAACACGTGCAGGAACGCAAAAGGAAGGACCAAGTTACAAAAAGCAAGCAAGCAGGACAGACAACCCTTCCTCCGACGGTCGTCTCTGCTCTTGGAAACCAGCATTCCCTAATTCTGTACTGTCTGTACGACAGCAAGAAAAGTCTGGCTAAATGACAGTCAAGAGCTTACGAAAGTCTGTGGAAGCCAAGAACACCGAGGTTCTGCGAGTGCGCTGGGCAGCGGGGGCACAAGGCCTCGCTCCTCTGTCTCTCTGTAAGAAGTCGTCCTATGATCAGACAGAAACTACAGGAAAGCATGTCCTCTGAGCCCAGTTACCAACACCATCTCCCCCAAGCCAGAGACCAAAAAAACACTGGGAATCTCCCAGGCCAAAGGCCTTCCTGTTTTCTCCCCCTTGAACTTCCCACTCAGCCACGTGTGGCTCCGGAAGAAGTCACACTTGAACTGCAGTGAGAATTCCCAGTATGAGTCGGAAACCAAAAAGGTGAGCCTTTTCTGTCCGGACTTTTGGCTTACAAAACAGAACTCCCTGTGCCAAGCCCTGGTTCTCTTGGACCCTGAGGACCGCTCTGCGTTTCCACAGTCTTCTCTACAGGGTGCCCCAGAGTTCTTGTGTGGATCCTCACAGAGCTTTGCCAGTAAGGACGATCATTTGTGTTTCCGTTGAAGCAGAGTATTTCCTCATTGGTCCTCCAGAAACTAAGTGTTTCACTGACAGCAACAATCAACTAGTAATTGAGAAAACAAAACTTCAGCGGTCTCTAGGATACACAGGTTACGAACAGGCCAAGCTGCATGTTAATATACAGGCACAGATTTCATTGGCTCTAACTCTCATCACAAGCCTGAAGCCGTGGAAAGAATCCTGGAAGCTCTAAATGATCTCTGAACTGCTCTAGAGTTCAGTCTAGTTAGAGAATTGAAAGTATTTTGTTTACTCGTAAGCCATGTAATGTACATGGAAGTGTAGGATTTCACCCTGAAGGTTTTGTCCTTTAATGAGAGACTGACCAGAGCTCAGTTAATATTTCAGAAACCTGCTGTGAGTGGCTATCAGCCCTTTAGGTGAAACCCCCCCCGCCCCCCAGCTACCATGGAACGCCCTTCGAGGGGTGGAAAATCCCCTTTGCGAAGCAACTAAGCTTCAAGCCCTTTCCCTTTTCCAGACTACAACTCTACCCATAAAAAAAATCTAAAGTCCTTCTTACAAATAAGGTGCATCGAAGCTCCCAGCAGCTCCTAGGGCCAGCCCGGCCCTGACCCCATGAGCCCCCAGTCCTGGAAGGGGCCACGGGCTTGGAGTCTGGGGCTTTCGGGGTTTGCAGGAGGAGTCATACCCCCTCTTCCTCTCCCTCTCAAACACAGCAACTAACTATGTGGTCTCAGCCCACACCGCCAGAGTTCCCTGCCAGTTTTTTTATGATTTTCAAACCCCACACACATTCACTTGGTATTATCTGACATGGTTCTGAGTTCACAATGAAGGATTTTTTGGCATAAAAACGTTTTAAAAAGCAATTGTCCCAAAATGCATGTGGCTTTGGGTCTGCAACTCCTCACACCTGCCCGTTCAGCCAGCCAGCGGCCAAGGTCGATGTCATGGAGTCAAGTCTTTTTTTTTTTTGTCCCCTTTAAAACAACAAAGGAAGAAAAACAAAACAAAACAAAAACACCAGAGATGACGGTCAAGGCTCTACACACGTGCTGGGTTTCCGTAGGACATGCTGCTATGGAAACGCAGGGTGCAGCCTGCATGCGAGGTCGCCAGTCCGGGCAGCTACTCCATCGCCTGGTCGGGCCGCAGAGGATGCATGCGAGCGCACGGGCCGGGGGCCGGGGCCCCCCAACTCTCGGCACGGGGACCGCCTTTCACAAGAGCACTTCCTCCTCCCCCACGGGGGGCGGGTCGGGGGCCCGGAGGCTGTCTTCGCTGCCTTGCTTCCTGCTCACCGAACAGAAAACCCACGTTAAGGCAAGGCTGCCCCAGCCTGAACCTGCGTCTCCCACCTTCCCACACCACCTGCAACGTCACTGACTTGGCTTTTCCTTTTAGAGTCTCTCCCCTTTTCTTGCCTATATGAGGGTTTCAGAGGAGACTTCGTATCCCCCTCTGTAAATGGCAAAGCAGCAGCATTTGCCAAAAATAGAAAGGAACTATAAAAATAGATGCAAACCTATCTGTGTAACACCCCAAATCATCCCACGTGTGTAGGGCGCAGCCAGCAAGGGGGCCTGTTCCTGGAGGTTTTTAGGTATCTTGATGTGTCTCCCCACCAGCCCCCACCCCAAGCTTCCTTCTTCAGGCTAAGGTTGAAGGCTCTTCAGTCACCTGTAGGTGAATTTCCTGGGGGGGCACCTGGGTTTGGCCTGGCACAGAGCCAGCCTTTTGGAAACAGTGGTTAAGAGGACTGCCGCCTGCACACAGGCTCATGGGACACCTTGGATGGAGAGAAGGGCCCTCCTCTTGGTGATGTGAGGGGTCAGAGCAGAAGAGACCGAGGAGGTAGGAGGAGAGGTGTCGCCATGTCCCTGAGAGGTCACATCCTGAAATGCCCCCAGCCAGACATGCCTGGGAGGACAGACACAGGCTGATCTAAGGAGCTGAAAAGGAAAATCCTTGAGAAGCCCAAATCACTTGGACCGCCAACAACAGGGGCCCCTTCTAAGGGAAGCCAGACTACTGTCTGCTGTGTGTCCCTGGCCAGAAGGGAAACTCTGTCCTGGCACAACGGAAGAGAAAGGGTGACGTCTGTACACTCCTAAGAAGAAACCCCTCTCTGTTTCAAGAGCAGGCTCACTGGCATTTAGGTTTCTGCCAACGAAGAGGGGGGTCTAATCTCCCAGGGAGGAGAGCTGTAACTAGATGTCCAATCCCGTCCTCAATTTCTGCCCTAGAAGTGCCTGCTTGGACCAGCGGGTGTAGCTGCAGGCGGCCAGCCGACAGGCCTGGGACCCAAGGCCTCCAACAACTGAGTAAGCCCTGGGAACTCCGGGTGCTGGGTCTCTCAGACAAGCCGAGCACCCCACCAACAGCCTGAGGGCAAGAGAAGTAATCCGCAGGCCTTGCTGGGAATCTGGATAAGGGAATAAAGGAGTCAAGCCATTTGGGCCAATCTCTGGCACCTTGCGATTTTGAGCTCATTGAAGATAAAAAACAGATGGCCAACCAGCACACAGGCAGGAGGTAAACCCTACAACTTGAGATTGAGAAGAAAAAGTCCAGCCCATTAGGCTCCATCACCTCGGGAGGCTCAAAGAGCAGCAGGCAGCAGATAAGTGGGGATCCACCTGGCAGGAATGATGGCTAACTGCCACTTTCCCTGATCCTAAACTGTCCCCCACAGGCCCCTGATCCTGCACTGCAGCTGGCCAGTAATCTTCATCTCATGCATCAACTCCCACCACACAGAATGGCCGCGTGCTTGTATGTGAACACTTGTAGCGGCAGGCATTTGTGACAGCCAAAGTGGAAACAATGTTCATCACCTAACGATCAGAGGAGTACAAGGTGGTCTACCTGCACTACGAAATACCATCTGGCCAGAAACAGGAAGGAGGCGCCGATGCCTGCTACACCACGGATGAACCTTGGAGCACGATGCCGAGTGCGAGACCCCATACACAAAAGCTTACACGCTGTACAGTTCCACTGACATGAAGTGTCTAGAACAGGGCAACTGTACAGACACAGAGAGTAGCTTAGTGGCTGCTGGGAATGGGAAGTTGATGGTGACGGCTGGGAGACAGGATTTCTTCTAGGGCTAATAAAAATGCTCTAAAACTGGGGAGCCTGGGTGGCTTGGTGGGTTAGAGCCTCTGCCTTCGGCTTGGGTCGTGGTCCTGGGGTCCTGGAATCAAGCCCTGCGTCGGGCTCTCTGCTCCACGGGGAGTCTGCTTCCTCCTCTCTCTCTCTACCTGCCTCTCTGCCTACTTGTGATTTCTCTCTGTCAAATAAATAAAATCTTTTAAAAAAAGTTCTAAAACTGTGGTCTTAGTTGTACAAGTCAAAACCACTGAACTGTGCCCTTCCAATGGGTGAAACTTACATATCATGTAAGTTACATGTCATATGTAAGTTATATGTCAATAAAACTGCTCTTAGAACATAAAAATGGTTTCCCAATTACAAAATTTTAAATGTCAAAAAATTAATAAAAAATACATAGAAATGACTGTCTGAAGTTCCCAGTTGAGGACGAGGTAGTGAGTAGAGCTCAACAGAAGGAACCCTAGAATTTCCATCTTGCCACAGGCACTAGGGGGAAGAGAGGCAGCAGGGGTGCTAAATGTTTATCATTAGTCCACAGGGACAAAAACTCCCATCTGTCCTGGGAGATGCTGGTAATGCTGACAAGGCTTCGTGTTGAGAAGACAAATGGCCAAAGGGAAAAGATTCAGATGCACCCTGGGGACACAGGACTCGTATACTAATTTGCAGCAGGCGGGAAGGGAAGTTATTTTCTACGTCTTCACCCATCAGAGAAGAAAGGGGTGGATACTGGAGAGTCCCAGAACACTGCTTGCCTGATCTACGCTCTGACCACATGGCCCCAGGGCAGGAGCAGCCACAGGACCCCGTGACATAGCTTCAACGCCACTGACGTGCCCGGAGCATATGTGGGTACCAGACTGGGTCATGAGACCTGGGTGAATTCACAGGCATTCCGGGTGGAGCGCCATGCACCCGCAGCCCCAGCCCACATGCATGACCCGCCGTCGGGTCCAAGCCCCTGGATGACCCTTGTTTTTGTCCTAGGTCCAGAGGCCCCAGGGGAGCCTGGGCGCAGCAGCCCAAGCTGGAAGGACCCTCCGCCTGGGTGGGGAGGCCCCGTGCTCTGCAGCTGCCCCCGCCCCCAGGCTCTGGCAGAGGCTACAGCGCAGGCAGGCAAGCATTACCTTGGGCTCAGACAGGGGCTCACACTCCCTGGTTGGTTTTTTGCTGGAATGGCCAGAGGGGAGGAAAAGGAAGTGAGAAGGGACACTTGGGATCTATGAGATGCCTTTCCCCCACCCCAGAGACACTCAGACCCCCAACACCAGCTTCCCAGAGCTGTTGCCAGGGGGACTTTGAGCAGGGTGCCCCTGCTGTGACACACAGGGTCACGTGGGTGAGAAAGGCCTTGCTCCTCCATCGCTGGGCTGATAATCCCACCATGGAACATGCATGCTTCTGGGCCACAAAAATTCTGACTCTCAAGAGGTCCCTCAGTTAAAGTGCAAGTCTCCCGGAGAAAGGCTGCCGCATGGGTTAGGCATCCACAAAAGGCGGGCTGAGCCCAGGTGGGGCGGGGTGGTTGTGGTGGTGGTGGTGGTGGTGGCGGTGATGGTGGCGGTGGTAAAACCAAAGGCAGCTGCTCTGATTTCCCCGTGTGAGCCTGGGAGACCTGGTCTAAGTCGTTCCAGACGCTTCAGCTCCAGGGATGGGCCCTGGGCAGAGTGCGCTGGGCAGGGCTGCCCTGTGTTCAGCCCTTAGCTCCCCATCCCAGAGGAAGGCAGGGGGCCACTCACGTGAGCAGGTTTCCAGGCGCCGACAATGAGCGCTCCTCCCGCCGGCTGCCCTCAAACGGGTTCCCGAAGGAGCGTTTCCGTATCATGGTCTTCACCAGGATCTGAAGGACAGAAGAGGAAGCTGGGCCACCCGGGGGCAGACTCCAGGCAACCACCTCCCCTGCGCCACTCTACAAGAGCAATCTCCCTCTTCCTTTCTCTACCAGCCTCCCTGCCGCTCCCATGGCTTGTGGCTGGCCTTTGAGAGATCCCAGGCAGCATCCCTCCCACTGAGGACACAACAAAGCCATCACCACATCTGACTAGTCCATGTCCAAAACCGTTCATTCTGACATTCTGCTGTCCTAATCTTGTCTCAGTCTACGGAAGCCCCAGGTGGGTGCGGGGAGAGGGGGCGGCTCTGTGCTCCAGGAGAGGCCAACCCTGTCCCTCCAGTAACTTGGAAATGTTGCACACAAGCCATCACTACACCTGCCTCGTCGCCCATCAACCCTGTCTCATCTTCAAACCTGGGCCTTCATTTTCAGTGAAAACTATCTGACCACTCCAACAAGAAAGCAACTGTTCTTTTCCAGGCCAAATTCAGGGGCTGCCACTTCTCTTTAGGCTGAAATAAGTGTCCCACAGTAGAACACTCACCATTTTAAAGTGTACACTTCAGTGATTTCTAGTATATTCACATCACCACCATCTAACTTCAGAACATTTCCATCACCCCAAAAAGACACCCAGTATACGCACACCCCATTTCCCCTCCCCCTAGGCCCTGGCAACCACCGATCTGTGTTCTTTCTGTGGATTCCTCTATTCTGCGCATTTCATGTAAACGGAAGCACACGGTGTTCGGCCTTTTGTGTCTGGCTTCCCGCACTGAGCCCCACGTTCTCAAGGCTTCTACGGCTGCAGCAGGTGTCGGTGCCTCCTTCCTCTTTGGGGCCAAATGATGTCCCTTTGTACGGATACACCTCCACTGGGGGACATGTAGGACATTTCCACTTTTGGGCTCTTGCGGATAATGCTGCTCTGGACGTTTTGGCACATGTTTTTGTGTGTGGACCTGTTTCCCACACAGTTTTCATTTCCCTTGGGTCTGTACCCGAGGAATTCCTGGATCCCGTGATGACCATGTTTAACGTTCTGAGGAACGGCCAGACCGCTACAGTGGTCACAGCACACGAGGCTGCCTACTTCTCAGGGGGCTGCAATTGAGCAGAGGATGGGAGACACCTGACGGGGTGTAAGGAGCTGAGGAAACACCCTGGGACGCTGAAGGCGGCCAGCCCAGAGGCTGCTGTGGTGTGAAGGAGAAGGGGCTGAGAAGTCCCAAAGGTCCATCCAAGTATGAAAGGCACTGGGGGCAGACTGGTCCATTGTCAGTAGTGGGAACTTGCTCGTGGGCCCCCTCACCCATTCTAACATAGATGGGGTCCCCAGCTTGGTTGGCAGAGACCTGCCTGATCCCTTGGGAAAAGGTACCAGTCCCTCATCCTGTCCCATGGCCCCTACTCAGCTTCCCTCTGCCTCCCAATCAGGTCCTCTCCAAAGCCCAGACCTGATTCCCTCACTCTCAGACAAAACCTTTCACCCACAGGACTCTGGAACTTATCCTGCCGCTGGCCAGAGGGCCAAGGACGATTCTGGAGCAAGGGAGTGAATGAGATGTTTTTGGTGATGCTTTTGGCTGCTGCATCCTCTGAAGGAATAAGGAAAAGACCCCAGCCTAGGAGGTGCCGGCCCCCACCCCCTCCAGCAGAACATGGTGCCTCTTCAAGCTATTTTCCATGTTGACAGAGCTTCTGAATTGTTTTATGTGTCTGCTACTAAGAAGAAATCTAAGTATTCAGAAAAACATGGACAGCGGTGCCTGGGTGGCTCAGTCGGTTAAGTGTACCTTCAGCTCAGGTCATGATCTTGGGGTCCTGGGATCAAGCCCAGAGGTGAGTCTGCTTCTCCCTCTGCCCCCTCCCCCCGCTTGTGTGCACTCTCTCTCTCTCATACATACATAAAATCTTTAAAAAAACAAAACAAAAACAGTGACGTTCCAAAAGGTGGAAACACCCATCATCTCAAAAACGGATAAACGAAATGTGGCCTAGCCGTACAATGGTGTGTTATTCAGCCAGGAAAAGGAACAGCACGCTCCAACACAGATGAACCTCAGAAACACCGCGCTGAGTAAAAGAGATCAGACACAGGAGACCCCATACTGCGTGATTCCACTGACATGAAATGCCCAGGAGTGGCAAATCCAGAGACAGAAAACCAACCGGGGGTTGCCAGGGGCTGGGGCAAAGGAGAACAGAGTGACTGTTAATGGGTACAGGGTTTCTTGGGGTGGGGGGGGGGTGAAAATGTTTCAGAAGCACAGAGGTGATGGTTGCCCAATATTGTAAATGTAATAAATGCCACTGTATTGCTCACTTTAAAACGGTTTGTTTTACAACACACAAGTTCTATGTCATAAAAAAAGAAAGCCACTGACTTAGACCCCCCCACGCAAGGCACTCCCCGTCCCTCCCTGGCCATGGCTTGTGGTCTGTGGTTCCAGGAGCATACCATTTCCTCCTCCATGCCTCTGCAGGTGTCGCTCCCCACCCCACTCCCTGTCCCCCGACAAGACCACCTGTCCTGCCCCTCCTGTGGCCTTGTCAGCTATCCCAGCCCTCAGGACCCAGCAGAAGAGGCTCTGCCTCTGCCCTCCTCTGCACAAGCCTGTCACCGTGTGAGAGCAAAGGAGGGTGATTTTTTTCCCCTCCATCTTTCTTACAAGGCCAAGAGCCCCACAAGGGCTTGGGCCGTACCTTGAGCATCTCTGTGACCTTGTGCCTGACACACACTGGGTGAGTGGACCTGGACCTCCCCACATTCGCCCCCACCCTCAGATGGCTGCAGCAGCCCCCATTTCCTCCCTGGTGCCCACATTCCATTTTCCACGTGGGATCTTTCCAAGGCCAACTGTGATGGGGCTACTCCCCCGATTTAAACCCTACAGGTGCTCCCCACCCCTCTTGGGACCAAGATCTAAATCTCTGCTGTGGCCTCATGTCTTGGGTGGTCTGGCCCCACCTCCTGCCCAGATTCCCAGGGCCACCTTCCCCCCACCTTCCTTGCCCTGCCTCAGTGGCCCTGGCTTTCTTGAAGCTTCTTGTGGGCCGAGCTTCCTCTGAGCAGAGGATCACATTTGCTCTCCCCTCTGCCAGAAACACCCTTTACGCAATACCACCTCAGCCAGGAACACCCTGCCATCCACTCAGTATCTAGTCACTCCTTCCAGGACGACTTCTCCAACCCATCACCTTGGCCACATCCCCCTCTTAGGGCTCCGTGGCCCCCCTTAGGGATACACCTTGCAGCCCCTGTGTTTTGTTGGTTGTTTGCCCAGCATCCGCCTCTCCAAGACCACCAGGCACACCATGTTGGTTTTGCTCATCCCTGGAACCCCTATTCCCAGACCTCTAGGATCAGAGACCTCCTAAGAACACCCTGAGCCTAGAACAGAATAACCTGCGGTGGGCACCTGGGTCGGACACCAGCTGCCTCCCGCACTGTGGGTGCAGGACATGGATGAGAAAGACTGAGTGAGTGTGGGTGAGTTTTAACGTGAAGGCCATGCAGAGGCCCCAGGCGGGGCGGGAGGAGGGAGATGTGAATGGATGCCCCACCACGGGGGCTCAGGTTTTGGAAGAAGGAGAGAGAAAAGTGTGTGGGGAAGCAGGAGGGAGACGCGCAAAGCTGGGAGAGAAGGAGCCAGCACTTGGGCTCCCACAGGAGCAGTCACCTGAGGCCAGACACTGTGTCTTTGTGGAAAGTCTCACCAGCTCCTCCCAGAGCCTAGGGCCCTGCCTGCCTGCTGGAGCCAGCGGTAGCCAAACGCAGCCCAGGGCTTTCACGGTGGCCTTAGAGGGACGGCCAACTGGACTCTGCCGCCTGGCCCCTAGGACCTTGAGAGTCCTAGTCTCGTTCCTGGAGCCAGATGCCCTCCTGGGTAGGGGACTGGCAAGTGAGGGACTCCCAGAGTCTCCAAGGTTAAGCTTGAGGACTCCAAGTTCTGGTCCTTTTTCCTAGGTCAGGACCCAAACACAAGGCCATAAAAGCACATGAATTGGGAGCTCCTGCCCCTAGCCCTGGGAGCTGCCCACACGGCAGATGTGAGGCAGGCTAAGCCATCCTCTCAGGAGACCGAAGATCCAGCCAGGTGGGAATTCCATCTTAGAGACCTCGGCTCCAGCTCCGCCCCTGGCACCTGCGCTGGTCCTTCTCCTCGCCCTGTCATACTCTGAAAGCAGGAAATCCAGGAAGAGCAGAAGGAGTTACCCCTCCCTATAGTCACAAAGAATCTGCCTGTAGACAGAACTAAAACTACAAGATGCAGGGGCCTCCTGGCCTGCTGTGTGACTAAGGCCCAGAACCTGGAGGCTTTGAGTCAGGGACAGACCCGGCCATCCCGTGACTCTCAGGCCCAGCGTCTGCTTCTTGGCTGCCTGCCTGTGTCCCGGCCCATCCTTGCCGGCCCACCTCACGCTGTCCCTGTTCTCGGTCAGTGGTTCGGCCCGCCTTACCACGGTTGCCAGGCTGGGAATGTGTTTGACCGAATTCTCGACCTCCTCTTCGGTCACCTCGACCAGCGTGCAGTTCTCGTCCTCCGATGGCAACGGCTCCGCCCCATGCCTCGTGACCCAGGGGTGCAGCTTCAACGAATGACAGGAGGGGTGAGGGGCAGGCGACTGGCTCCCAAAGGCCAGAGGGAGACACCAAGGCCCTGCCAGTGAGCGGAGCCAGGGAGGGAATGCGCAAGGGCAGAGGTGGCGGCCTGAGGTCAGGCATGCAAGAGAGCTGGCAAGCCAGGCAGAGGGTGGGGGTGAGCGAGATGCAAGGAAACGTGGAAAAGACGGAAACAGAGAATGGGAGGGAGCCACCAGGCCGGGATGTGCGCCAGACCGCACTCTCCATCTGGCCCAGGTCTTGGCAGAAGTGACCAGAATTTGACATCTGCCTTGTATGGTTGCCCAAGGAGCACCCATCACCCCTCAGCAACTTTCCCTGATGCCCCTGAAAGGCTCTGCTGAGAGCAAGCAGACCGTCCCCATTTCACAGAAGGGGAAAGAGAGGCTTAGGGAGGTACAGTGAGACCAGTTAGAAGGACACAGTCAGGAGAGGACCCGGGCGGGGATCTTCCCCATCCCGCCATCATCCCTGGGGTCCAAGTCCCTATCTGGAGCCATCTGTCCTCCTCCTCCTCAAATCCTAGTTAACTAGATGCCTAGGAGCTCCTGAAGCAAACCTCTGGATTTCTGAAAGAGTCAGATGTGTGCATGTGGCACTGGTCAGGGTGTAGGGGATGCACAGGGCTCTCTCCTAACAGTGCTTTCTGCAAAAGGATGGAATTCAGCAGGCCAGGGAAACGGTGTCAACCTGCTCACTAATTTCCTCCCATCCCCGCTGAGATTTCTCAAAGGGATGGGCAGGGCCAAGGAAAGGATCTAGGACCTCGGCAGCCAGGGTGTGGAGCACACAGAGACCCCAGTCTGGTCTGGTCCAGGGAGGGTGAATGCCATCAGCCCAAGCCAACTGGAGTGAGCACCAGCTGCCCCACTGGCAGCAGATCCCACTGCCACAATCACAGTTAACGCAAGTCCAAATCCTCCTCCCCAACTCCCACCACCACCAGCCCTCAGCAGCCCAGAGGCCCAGGGCATGGGAGGATTAACAGTGCCAAGAAGGGCGCAGCGCTGTGGACAGAGAGGCGTGGGGCCCGGCCGAGGCAGGGTTGAGCCAAACAATTCCAAGCAGAGGACACAGGCCTGGCCCCTGGTGCACACCCCATGGAGAGTGGTGGCCCTCAGGTACCTTGATTTCTGGCACCACGATCCTTGATTCCGGGTTCTTGTCCAACATGCGGGTGATTAGGTCCTTCAAGTCCTCAGCTATATCGGGCCTGGGGGATGGAAGACACATTACAGGGTGGGACACACACCCAGGACCGCCAAGGTCTTGGAGAGGAAGGTGAGTTGGGACAGAAAGGCAATACTCACTGATCTGGAAACTCCAGGGCCTGACTCTTGATCTTACTGTGTAAACACATGATCCGCTCGTCCATGAATGGGCACTACAAAAAGAGGTCAGGGACAGACTGGCCACTGAAGGAGCCACATCAGTCCTGCATAGGCTGGCATCACTCCATGTGGGTTACAGCAGAGGAATAAATGCCCAGGAGCCCACTCTAGTGAGGGAGCAGTTCCCATGCCACAAGGCTAGAAGAACCAGGGATGTCCTTCTAGAAGGGCTAGAGCCCCTCCCAACCACACTGTGGCTTTCCTCAGCAGCTGTGCTTTACTTTACCTACTTATACAAAAGCAAAGACTCCTCCACCCAGAGATAGCCCCACCTGCTGGGTGAACAGTAATAATACTAAGAACAATATCTAAGATGTAGGGGCGAAGGCAGTTATTCGTGGGGCCTTAACCTGGGCCAGGCCCTGGACAGAGGTTTCTCAGGACCAATCTTCACTGGCTGTTCCCTCTGCCTGTAAAGTTCTTCCCACCAACAACTGCATGGCTCGTTTTCCCCCATCACTCAGGTATCTGATCAAAGCTCACCTTCTCAGGGAGGCCTTCCTGAGCCCCTTTCTAAAGCAGACCACCCCCCACCTGCTGCCATGTGATTTCTCCTCAGAGCACCGATCTGGATGTTATGTTCCATTTGTATTCATTTACTGTTTAGCTCCCGCAGGGGAACATCAGCTCTAAGAGAGCAGGGAGATTGTTGCTGGTCTTGCTTCCTGCCGTTTCTCCAGTGCCCAGGAATACCCCTGGTGCAAAGTAGGGGTTTGATAAATACTTGTTGAATTAATGAATGCTTGAATTATATCTGCTGATCCTCTCAGAGCCTTAAGAAATCATAAATATTCTTCTCATTTTACAGAAAAGATAAAGACAGAAGAACAGAGAAGTCACATGTCCTGGGAAGCATAAAGCTGGGATTTTTACTCTGATGCCCATTCACATGCCACTTCCCAGGTGACAAATCAGTACTTCTCGGTGGTGGAACAGACCTGGGAGGAACTCAGGTATGGTGCCAGAAAAGGAACTTTTATATGGGATGCTCAGAATGTGGGAAAAAGTCACAGAATGTGACCTGGTCCTCTCCCGTCCAAGGAAAATTCTTTCATTAAAAGCAGTAACTTGGGGGGCATCTGGGTGTCTCAGTGGGTTAAAGCCTCTGCCTTCGGCTCAGGTCATGATCCTGGGGTCCTGGGATTGAGCCCTGCATCGGGCTCTCTGTTCAGCAGGGAGCCTGCTTCCCTTCCTCTCTCTCTGCCTGCTTCTCTGCCTACTTGTGATCTCTGACTGTCAAATAAATAAATGAAATCTTAAAAAAAAAAAAAAGAGCAGTAACTTGAATTAAGAGTTAGGATTACACAGGTGTATGCATCTGACAGAACTCATTAACCAGTACACTTCAGATCTGTATATTTCATTATATGTCAATTTTACTCCAAAAAGGAAAAAAAAAAAACCAACAACAAACAAATACTGAGCTCTAGCTAATGACTACATTCTGAAGCAGCGTCTGGAAGGAAGTGTAGAGATGTTAGCAACTTACTCTGGAATGTGTAAAAAAAAATAAAGACAGGTTGAAGATGGATAGACTTGTGATAAAACCAATACAGTGAAATGCTGATGGCAGAAACAGCTGGTGGCTGTGTGGGTGTTTCCTGCAGTCATTTCAACTTTGCTATAGGATTGAAAATTTCATCAAATATTGGTGGGGAAGACATTATAAACCATGAGACCGGTTTCTTAAGCTTTCCTCCATAAAAGCACAAGTTCATGAAAATGAAAAATCTGTGCTTCTACTGTTCACATAATTTAATATGAACTTCAGAATAAAAAACCAAAGTTCCTAAACATAATAATAAGAGACAACAAAAGAACATCGACAAAGAGATGAGACCGCATTCCCTCGGTCAATAACGCCAAATGGGTTTTCACGCCCATTCCAGTTCTGTCCCCCCAACAGCTGCTTCTGGGAACACACTCTGCTGAGAGGAACATCAAAGCAGCCCTGGGCTCAGGAAGAAAGGGTGCCAGCGGCTATTGACTTGTGATGTCTGTCTGGGGAGTCGGAGTGGGGAGAGAGGTAGCGCATCTGTCATCCTTGCGCCAAACCCATCAACTATTTACAACCTCTAGAGCTTCTGTCAATCCTTCGTGTTAACAGATCATTTCCCACAGACAGGACTATTCTATACAGGTATGCACATTTGGACAAGCATCTTTTTTTCACATTCAGGTGTAACTGTGGTAAACTCAATGACTAAGTACTGTCCCCCCGTAAGGGTAACTATTAACCCACCGGGGCTGCCCAGCGACCCTCAGCAGACAGGACACCCCACCCCGTTACCTGGCCAAACACAAAGCAATACAGCGTCACGCCCATGGCCCAGACATCCAAAGCCTGCAAGAGAAAGAGCTTCGTGTAAGGGGCCAAGAAGCAGCGAGGGTTGTCTACGGCTCCTGCGCAGCCAAAAACGAAATCAAATCTTTCAGCTTTGGGGCGCCTGGGTGGCTCAGTGGGTTAAGCCGCTGCCTTCGGCTCAGGTCATGATCTCAGGGTCCTAGGATCGAGTCCCGCATCGGGCTCTCTGCTCAGCAGGGAGCCTGCTTCCTCCTCTCTCTCTCTCTGCCTGCCTCTGCCTACTTGTGATCTCTCTCTGTCAAATAAATAAATAAAATCTTAAAAAAAAAAAAAAAAATCCTTCAGCTTTTTTCTGAGAAACCACCCAGTTCTGATTCCGGATCCTGCTCCTGGCCTCTGGGTGAGCACATGACCCAAGCCCGGCCAATAAGAGCTTCATTCCCACCAGCCATAGTGATTGGCTTAAGGATAGGCGCATGTCCCAGGCCTGACCAATGAGAGCACGACTCCCCGCCGCCCGCCACAATGCTTGGCTCAAGGATTGAGCCGGGCTGAGCCAATCACAGCCAATCCCGAGATTTTTCCGAAGGCTCCTCAGAAAGAAGAATGCTCTTTCTACCGAGGTAGGTAAGCTGATAGGGAGGAGCCTGGAACTGAGGGTACCCACCCACCTGGGCAGGAAACCAATTCAAGAAAACAGCTGAAAGATGGAGAGATAGATTCTTGTGGGAATCCGGTTATCTAGCCAAACCGGAAGCCACTCTTCATCTACAAGATCCAGTGGATTCGTTGTTTAAGCCAGTCTGGGTGCGATTTTTGCCATTTAAAGGGAAAGGACCCGATCACAAGCAGAACTCATCATCTCGGACAGGTCCACACCTACCTTCCCAGAGAAGATCTTCCGGGTCTCCGAGAGTGACTCCGGCGCCATGAAGGCGGGCGTGCCGACGGTGTTAGAAAGGAGCGCATCGCTGCCCTTGAACTCGTTGCTCACACCAAAGTCGGCAATCTTGATGTGGCCATCTTCTCCCACGAGCAGGTTGGAAGGTTTGATGTCCCGGTGGATGATCTTCTGGTAGTGCACTGGGCGTGGGGTGGACACCAGATGGGGGAGAGGGGGCCGGAGAACCATGTGAGAAGCTCTGCGCAGCCCCCAGAGCCCAGAAACACAGACACTGACCCGGCCCCCAAGCCCTTCCCAGCCTTATCCTCCCAAACCTATATACCCTCACCAGCAGAACCAAGCACAGCTTTGAGAGATAAGGGGTGGGGGGAGTTTGTTTAAGGAAGTTACCCCATCTTCAAAAATAAGGAGTGAAACATCAACTGACAATAACAGTTAGTAACCACCTGCTCTACTCTAAGTCATGGGGGACGACGGTCCCTGGAGTGTTTTTGTTGAGCCTGGCTGGCTTCCAGCTAGAAGCCTCCCGACTTGTGACAAACACATTTTCGTTTACTAATGCCAACACTCAACCTGTTCACCACACCAACAATGACTGGAGCGGGTCCAGTGGAAGTGTGGACCACAAGGTAGGACTGGGGACTTCATTAACTCCTTCCTGCCTGGATGTCAACCTATGGGAGAGGACATGGTCTCTCTTCCTATGGTCTGGAAGGCCCAACTGCATTTCTTTGCTGCTGGTGGTGACGACGATGATACCAGTAATAGGGGCACCAGCTCCCTTTGTTGAGTGCCCCACTTCGGGCCTAGCCCTGTGTTAACTGGTTCCCATTTTCCCCATTTAAATCTCCCAACGAGGGGCAAGGGGAAGAGACAAAATGTTTTACAACCAGAAGCAGAAAGGACACCTGTCAGTCAGAACTACTGATATGTACTGGCTGATTTCCACCCTGGTGAGAGATGCTTTATTCCCATTTTACAGATGAGAAAACTAAGGTAACAGGAGATTAACAGGATCCCCAACCCAGGGTTGCTGGGTATAAAAGACAATGCAAATACAGCCCCTAACAGCACCTGGTATACAAAGAAAGTCCTGGGGCAAACAATCATTATCAATATGACTCTTAAATTTTTGTGGCAGAAAGAAGTGTTTCTGTTCATCGGGAGCATAGCTTTCTACAGCTGTCCAAGACTGCATTTCAGACGATTCTGCTTCCCACCCACCTGCTGCTTGCACTCCAGGAGGGAAATTCCACTTTCCCACTTGCCATCCGCTAGCTGGGATGCTAACCACCCCCGGGTGAGAATCCTCCCACAGGCCCCCGCTTACGGTACTCTATGCCTTTGATCAGGTCCTGGAAGTAGAAACGGGCCTGGTCTTCGGAGAGTGGTTTGAGGGTGGGCACTTCCATCACAGGCCTGGAGGGTCACAAAGCAAAAGCAGACACCCTCTCTCACCAGCAGAACCAAGCACTGCCTCCCTTGAGAAGCTCTGCAGCTTGAGAAGTTTCAGGCATCCTACCTGCCAGGACAACGGGATACTCACCCTTGGTTGACCAGTTCAAACACTGCAGGGAAGAGAAGGGGGTCAACTGTTACATTGGGAAATTGGAAATCCATCTTCCTCCTCCTCCCCAATCGCCCATAGAACACCAAGAAGCACAGAAACTAGTACTGGGGCTGGAGAAAGGAACAATCCACTGAGCCAAAGCTGGTCAAGGTCCTGCAAGGTGCTCCCGGGTCTGGCTATATTTTTAGTCCTCAAAACAGCCAAGGACCCCCTGGCCAGGGAAAACAAAGCAGGGAGACAGGAGACAGGTGGGGATGGCTCATGGGATCCTTTCTTCTCTCCACTCATACCTTGGAGATTCCAGGGACACAACTGATACTAAACTATGTTCTCTTAGTCACACCCAGGTTCCAGCCACCTGATGCCATAGAACAGGTCTATGGGGACACAACCCAACATCTGTTTACTTAGGCACAAAGAGGGAGCCCCAGAGGTCTTCAGGACCCTAGCAAAGTTTTGATTCAAGAAACAAGAACATGTTTCAACAATCCTTCCCATATCCTCCACATTGCCAGGCTGTGTCAGGCCACAGACGGAGAACCTTATAGATTCTTCCAACTCCTCAATGCTCTGCGGTCAGCTGGGCCTCAGACTGTTTCCTGTGACTCCCAATCCAAAACAAGACTTGAAGGGGGGTGGGGAGGGGGTGGAGATTTCTTCAGCACCTCAAAGGCCAGCTCATCCCACGATTCCTAAACAGGGCCTTTTCTTGACACATTCATGCACGACATGCAAATGCCTCCCACCCTGCCAGCTCCTTCCCAGCACTGTATGTGCGGGGAACCCCTGCTCCAAACCACCAAGTATTAGATAAGCTCTGTCCAGGGAACTGCACAGGCTTTTGTTGTTGGTTTGGTTTTGTTCTTCCCATTTTAAAAACTGAGGTGAGGGGCGTCTGGGTGGCTCAGTGGGTTAAAGCCTCTTCTTCGGCTCAGGTCATGATCCCAGGGTCCTGGGATCAAGCCCCGCATTGGGCTCTCTGCTCAGTGGGGAGACTATTTCCCCCCCACCCGCCACCTGCCTCTCTGCCTACTTGTGATCTCTGTCAAATAAATAAATAAAAATCTTTAAAAAAAAATAAAAAGGCAATGGCACTGAAGGGAAGGTTTCCACAGACAGGAGCGCTGGTCCTTTCAGCTCTGGCCTATCCCACCTTGGTCATGGAAGACTTAACTTTCCAGAGGTGCTTCATGAATTTCTGTGCTTCCTCCCAAGCACGGTCACTTGTATTGGCATTGGAGGAAGCTAGCCTATTGAAACAGGTCTGTTTTCAGGCTCTCTCTCACGTAATTTTTTTAAAGTTAACCTATCTAGGAGCGCCTGGGTGGCTCAGTCAGTTAAGCATCTGCCTTCGGCTCAGGTTATGATCCCGGAGTCCTGGGATGGAGGCCACATCGGGCTCCATGCTCAGCAGGGCATCTGTTTCTCCCTCTTCCTCTGCCACTCCCCCTGCTCATGGCCGCTCGCTCTCAAAAGATAAATAAAATCTTTTAAAAAAATAGATAAATTTAACATATGTGATGTTATTTGCTGTGTAGCTTCTAAATTGTTTCCATAGGAAGATTTTATAAGTTCTAAAATTTACAAACTAACTGGGAAAAAAAAAATGAGTTTCTAAAATTTGAACATGGAATGTACATTAGATCTCTTAGGGAACTGGTGTTAACTTTCTCAGATGTAATCATGGTATTGTGATCACACAGAAGAACGTCCCTATGTGTGACACACACTGAAGTACTCAGGGGCTGAAGTATCAAGATGTCTGTCTGCTACTTTACATTTTGGATAGTTCATCAAAAATAATATAGAAATGGATGGGTGGGTGGGTAGGCAAATAAAGCAAATCTGACAAACATTATTAACTGTGGAATCTGGGTGGGAGGTATACAGGGACTTATTGTACTATTCTTCCAACTTTTCTGCAGAGGCTTAACATCTGTCAGAATAAAAACCTGAGGGGCGCCTGGGTCGCTCAGTGGGTTCAAGCCTCTGCTTTCAGCTCAGGTCATGATTCCAGGGTCCTGGGATCGAGCCCCGCATCAGGCTTTCTGCTTAGCAGGGAGCCTGCCTCCCTCTCTCTCTCTGCCTGCCTCTCTGCCTACTTGTGATCTCTCTCTGTCTAACAAATAAATAAAATCTTTAGGAAAAAAAAAGAAAAAAGAATAAAAACCCGAGGCAGGGAAGAGGAGCGGGGAATGAAAAATAACATGTTCTAAGCTACAACACGTCCTTGGAACTGAACCATAGCAACTGAGGAGAAAGTGAGCTCTGAACTGTTTTCAAACCAGACCCCACATAATCACTCCTTGTGCAACAAAGGATCATCCCCGCGCACATCCAGCAGACTTCTGGATTCCAGGCTGGCTTGTGCCCACTCCCCTCACCTCCTCGATACCCCTCCCACTGTCCTCTGTACCCACTCAAAATGTATAGGCTCATTTGAACACCCATCCATGTCATATTGCAAGGACACGTGACCTATCATGCATTCCCGGGCCCAGTCTGCTATCTAGTTTTGAATCCTAATTCAAAATCCTAATGTCCTGTTTGGAAGTCCTGCCCTTCCTTCTTTCATCAGTATCTACGCTCTGAGGTGACAGAGGGCTACCTCATGTCCTCTCCAATTTTTAAAAAATCAGGTCTCTGAGGGAACACCTGCGTCCTTTCATTTCTTTGTGCAGTGCCCTCCAAGGCTGCACGTGCCCCACCATGGCCTCAGGCTCTTCATCCTCATCCCCATCCCCTCTCCCTGGTTTCCTCTGTCAAGGCCACATTTTCCTCAAACACTAAGCTCTCACCAGCCTCAGGGCCTTTGCACCTGCACCTTTGCCAGGAATGCTCTTCCCCACATGTAATAGGACGGTGTCTTTGACATTCAGGTGCCAAATCATCACCTCATATGTGAAGTGGCCCTCAATCCCTCTCTCTAAGGTTCCTATTTAACCTTCTTCAGAGGATCAATCTGAGGTTAACTGGTTTATTCCCTGACTAGAATTATCAGCTTCACAAGAGCAGGACCCACAACATTCTCATCTACCACTGCATCCTTAGTGCCTAGAACATACCCAGCATTAGCATGCGCTCTATAAGTATTTGCAAGTGAATGAATAGGACCTCCAGAGAAAGTCCCAGCAAGCACTCCCTTCCACCTTCTGCTTCAAACCAGAGCTGCAGCCTCCGGTGGGGCTCACTGTGGGGCCCAGCTCTGGCGGGAGATGGCAGGGACAGGGAATGCTGGCGAGGACCCCTGGGCTTTTGCAGGTTCAGCTGCCTGAGCCAAGACACCGGACGGCAAGGGCTCTCTTACCCATGTACAGATGGTCCTCATTGGGGTCATCCAGGACCTGTTGGCACAGCCACACGGAACAGGCCGGAGATGAGGAGCAGGGGAGAGGAAGAGAGAGAAATGATATGAGCAGGGAGGAAGCATCCACATGACTGCACTTGCCAACAGGAGGGCGGTTCTTTCCGCTGGTTTTCCTGGTCAAGATGAAGGGCACAGGAAAAAACCCAGTGTGCACGATCCAAATGGCCATCTGGAAAATAGGCACCTTCTAACCCAATCCTCAAGGGTCCAAGACATCTAGAAAAGAGGTTATAAAAGGGGGGGGGGGGATTCCTCCCCTAAGAAATGGGGGTGCCCGGCTGGCTCAGTCCGTCAAGCAAGCAACTCTTGATCTCAGGGTCATGAGTTTGAGCCCCACATGGAGAGGAGAAATTACTCAAAAACAAAACAAAACAAATAAAAAAGCACTTTAAAAAAAAAAAATCCCTCCCTGGGGAAATGTCTCAGCTTCAGTAAGAATCCCCAGGAGACAGCAGACTGATCCTCAGGGTAAAAATTCAAGTCCTGTCTGGGCTCTTCCAACTCCTCCGTGAAGTGCCCCCCAACCTCCTGACCCCTTAAGAAAGGACGTCCCCCTGCCTGGAACCACCATGGCATGTCCTCCTCCTCCTCTCACAGCCACCATGCTTTCAGCTTGTCACTTATGTCTATCTTGTCCCTCTCTACAAACGGCTGTATCTACCGGAGTTGCCTCCGTGGTGCCCTGTACAAGACAAGGCCCATAGTCCGTGCTCAGGAAATGCCTGAATGTCCATGTCCATCTGAGGAATGTCTGAGGTCTGTCCAAGAGGCAGGCTGGCAACCAGTCTTTTTGGGTGGACAGGTCAGAAGCCACAGGGCAGTGGGGGCCAGGGAGATCCCACCAGGACCCAGAGCCACTTGCTAACCAAGTGTCCTTGAGTTTCCTCCAAGATGGCTGACTTCAGCATCAGCGACCTGAGACTATGAAACTCAGTGTCACAGGTGGAGGCAGCCAGCAGCCACCAACCTTCTCCTTCTCTCCTGCCTCTTTCCACATCATCTTCACCTTCCCCAGTCAACCAAGATCCACAGGACGAGAGCTCTAAGAACGAGATGCACCCTAGGCAGAGGCCCAGGGCAGCCCACCTAGAGCCCCTAAGCCTTACCCTGTCGAGAGAGTCAGACGCAGGGCATGGCATACCTAGAGCCCACACTGGACAAGACCCAGGAGGGCATGGCTGCTAACCCTCACACCCATCAAAGGGCAGGCGAGTACCCTCAGATGACACTGGCCCTTTGCACATGCTGTTCCATCCCACTGCCCTGTGGCTTCTTCCCTGTCCTTTCCCTATTATCTCCATCCAGGGAACAACCAGGGTCATCTCAAACATCCCTTCCCATGAGAAGCCTTTCTCCGCTGCTTGGGCTGGTGGGCTGCTTGCAAGCCATGCTCCAGCACTACCTCCAACACCCACCCAATTACATACTTGATCACATGCCATTTATAAATCCTGTCATCTAGGCCAGAGGTGCCCCAAATGTGATCTGGGAACTTCTAGGGATCCCCAAGATGCTTTTAGGGAGTTTATGAGGTCAAAACGATTTTCACACTAAACCTAAGGTAAGTAGCACCTGGGTGGCTCAACTGGTTAAGCATCTGCCTTTGGCTCAGGTCATGATCTCAGGGTCCTGGGATGGAGCACTGCATCAGGCTCCCTGCTCAGTGGGGAGCCTGCTTCCCCCTCTTTCTCTGCTCATGCTCTCTCTTCTCTCCCTCTCTCTCAAATAAATAAAAACAAAATCTTATTAAAAAAAATAGGGGCGCTGGGGCGCCTGGGTGGCTCAGTGGGTTAAGCCGCTGCCTTCGGCTCAGGTCATGATCTCGGGGTCCTGGGATCGAGTCCCGCATCAGGCTCTCTGCTCAGCAGGGAGCCTGCTTCCCTCTCTCACTCTCTGCCTGCCTCTCTGCCTACTTGTGATCTCTGTCTGTCAAATAAACAAATAAAATCTTTAAAAAAAAAAAAAAAAAATAGGGGCGCCTGGTGGCTCAGCCATTAAACGTCTGCCTTCAGGGGTGCCTGGGTGGCTCAGCGGGTTAAAGCCTCTGCCTCTGGCTCAGGTCATGATCCCAGGGTCCTGGGATCGAGCCCTGCATTGGGCTCCTTGCTCAGCAGGAAGCCTGGGCTCCCTCTCCCACTCCTCCTGCTTGTGTTACCTTTCTCACTGTTCACTGTGTCTCTCTGTCAAGTAAATAAATAAAATCTTTAAAATAATAATAGTAGTAGTAAAATAAATAAAACTAAGGTAATAGTTGCCCTTTCTACTCTCACCCTTTCCTAGTAGAGAAACAAGAAACCACATGGCACGCAAAGTCACCATAGGCTAAAAGCAAGATCAGATACAAGGATCCAGCCATCTTCTATTAAGCCAGATGTTAACAACAACAAAAATTTACAAAAATGTAAAATGCTTGGGTGGCACAGTCCATTAAGCATCCGACTCCTGATCTCAGGATCCCGGGATCCAGCGCTGAGTCGGGCCCCGCGCTCAGTGCAGAGTCGGCTTGGGACTATCTCTCCCTCACCCTCTGCTCCTCCCCACCATGCTTGCTCTCTTCCATTCTCTCTCTCTCAAATAAACAAATAAATATTTAAAAAAAAATAAAATGTAGGGGCGCCTGGGTGGCTCAGTGGGTTAAAGCCTCTGCCTTCGGCTCGGGTCATGATCCTGGTCATGAGCCACGCATCGGGCTCTCTGCTCAGCGGGGAGCCTGCTTCCCCCTCTCTCTCTGCCTGCCTCTCTGCCTACTAGTAATCTGTCTGTCAAATAAATAAGTAAAAATCTTTTTAAAACAAAATAATAAATAAAAAT
Source organism: Mustela erminea (assembly GCF_009829155.1). Lineage (NCBI taxonomy): Eukaryota > Metazoa > Chordata > Mammalia > Carnivora > Mustelidae > Mustela > Mustela erminea. The sequence continues at coordinate 85,032,651 of NC_045626.1, forward strand.
AAATAAACAAAATGTAAATTTTTTCAGGAAATATGCTTATTTTTCATAAAAATATATAATGGAACTTCTGTTGTTTTTACATGAATTAATAAATAATTTTTCAGCTTCTCAGTTTTAAATCTTACTATGGCAAATAATAATAAATACAACCCACATAAGCAAAACTTTTTTGGGGTCTTCAATAATTCTGAAGCACATAAAGGAATCCTGAGACCAAAAACTGTGAGAACTGCTGATCTAGAACAGAGGATGGAAAATACAGCACACAAGCCAAATCTGGCCCTCTGCTTATTTTTTGTAAATAAAGTTTTATTAGAACACAGGCATACCCATTTGTTTACATGCATATGGTTGCCTTTGTGCTAAAAGCACATATAACACGGAGGAACGGAACCAGATCCAAAGATAAAAATGGATAAAGGACACGTCTTAGTAGCCCTCTGACCTTCAATGTCCTCATTTGTAAATTGGGACTAATAGTCTTAGGGAAGGGTGAGGATAACATGAAAGAACCTGGAGCAATACTAGTACTCGGTCCTCCAACAGCGGCTTAACCTGGCCTGGGTCTCCCTAGAAACCAGTGGCGCAGCGTTTGGGTAGTAACAGAGCTGGGCCTAGACAACCACCATTCTCGCCTCCCTCCTCCCTGGCCCCCCCAGCTCACCTCCACCAGCTTCACCACATTGGGGTGGTCTAGCTTCTTGAGGATGGCGATTTCCTGGTACACCTGCTCAATGGGGCCCCTAGGCTGGATGCAGCCGCCGGGGGCTGGCCGGGTGCCTCGGGGTGGGGGGCGACCTGGAGGAGACACAGACCACCCCAGGGTCAGGGCAAAGAGCTTTTCCTCTACAAATGGGGGGAAACGCAAGGGAGGGGGTCTTGGCAGGGCTGGAGTGGCTGACGCCACCAGGGGCCGTAAGTAGCCTGTTCCTCTCACCTGTCTCCTCTGCTGCTGACACTCAGTGAGGCTGGAGACCCAGCCCCCTTGCTCAGCTTTCTGTCCCCTCCTTCCCATGCCATACCCCAGGTCACAGTGACAGGAGTCTTTGAGGCCTCTACCCGGGTACTCTACAAGGGACACCATTCAACAAGATCTTCTCTGTCATGCCCCAACCCTGCACCAAAGAGCAAAGGTGCGGCCCACCAAACTCACGTGGAAAGCCCGCCTGTCGGATCAGCTTCTTTTTGGACAGCACCTTCATCGCCTGTGGGATAAAAGACCCCGCATCTCGGTTAAAATGGAGGAAGGGAGAGGGAAAGCTCCCTCTACTCCTAGGCCTGCCAAAGCTCTTGGCACCCGGGTGGCTTCGGGACAACGTAGTGAGCACTTCGTCATCACAGTGGCTTGACCAGCTGCGAGTGGCCTGGAGGCTGGACTGCCAGGATTCCCCCCTGCCCTGAGGGTGCTTCTGAGGTTCCAGGTCTACTCTCCTGGCTGGGACTCAATGCAACTGTGTGTCCTTGCCCAAGGACACATAGGAAGGACACACAGGTGGCAGATGGGAGAGCCAGAATTTGAACCCACACTAGACTGACCCCAAAGCCTCAGCTACAAGGGCAATTTGTCTCACTACCACCTGATTCTTGGTGCTATGGAGGATGTAGAAATGGGAGCCCAGAGTGAAGGTATGAGACATTTGCTGAATGCATCCACTTTCTTTCTGAGCCAATCACTTTGCCTCCCCATTTCCACATCTCTATAATGGGAACATCACTTCCCTCCTAACGCCCAAAATGAAACGACCTAAGCATAAAATGAGACAAGAGCAAAGAAAATCTTCCAGGAAATCAGGTTCTGGAAAGGAGGCTTTTACTTTGGCCAACGGTGAGGGCGGGGAGGGGGCTGTGGATACTCACGTAATAGGTATTGTCATTTTCATTGTAGGCCAACTTGACCACACCATAGGAGCCCTGAATAAAGGGAGATGCCCATGACATACTATCCAGAAGTTACAGTCTGCAAAATGAGGACCCTAATATAGGGGCTGCAAACAAGCAACCAAATGGCCAAATCTGCTCTCCAATTACATTTTGTTGCATCGGCAGCTTTTAGAAAGTTTGAATTAGTTGCCAACATTTAAAAACAGAAAGATGCAGATATAAAGATCTACATTCTCAGCTTCTTATGAAAAAACATGAGAAGATCTACCATATGGGCCTATAATCTACATGTTAACAGTTTGCCACAGTCCTCAACACTCCCTACTGCCTTAGCCCTAGCATGATTTGCTCATTTATATTACTCACTTGCTTTCTATTGGCATTTGAGTTTCTGACCTCTGCAAAGATACTTACTGCCTATTGGCTGAAATAAAAGCAAAAATAGATGTGACAGTATCTAAGAGGGGGGAAAAAAACCACTAATGTTGGTGATATGGAATTCCCTTGAAGTTGTCTGAGCTTTTGTGGAAACACATTAATATTATGATGTAGAAAGAAAATAAGCCAGATGGACCGCTGATGACAAAACCCTCCCACAATCTCGCCTCGAAGGACTTCTTCCCACTCCCAGCTCTAGTGCAGGCCCTCCATTCTATCTGAGACATTTTTGGTAGATGAAGAAAACTAGCCTGGCTCCTGGGATATTTACCTTTCCAATTTCATCCTTCAGCGTGTACTGATTCAGCTGTACACAATCCTGGAAAGTTAAGAAGAAACACACAGAATATGAATTTTAAGTCTGCAGCTCTCCTGGTATGTTTTTCACAAAACAACATATACATCAGGACCCAAATCAGGGAAGAAAATTCCCCCAGCCACCCAGAGGCGTCTCCCAGGGTGACCACTACCCTGACTTCTAGAAGCCTAGTTCCTGTACATTGTAAAAAGGTGATCATACAGTATGTACTCTTTTAATACCCATTTTTGTTTGTTTTTTTATACCCATTTTTAAGATGTGTTTTCAAAATGTTGATTTTCTTTCTTTTTTTTTTTAAAGAGTTTATTTATTTGTCAGAGAGAGAGAGAGAGCACGCAAGCACAGGCAGAGAGAGTGGCAGGCAGAGTCAGAGGGAGAAGCAGGCTCCCTGCGGAGCAAGGAGCCCCATGTGGGACTCGATCCCAGGACGCTGGGATCATGACCTGAGCTGAAGGCAGCTGCTTAACCAACTGAGCCACCCAGGCGTCCCCAAAATGTTGATTTTCAATTAAACAGATAATCATATCTAAGGACTATGCTGTCCTCCAAAAACATAAAGTGACATAGTGGAGAAAATCTGAGTGACTGTGAGGCAGACAATGGTTTCTTAATGGTTTCTGAAAAGTTCTTTCTGTACAAAAAGTACAAGATATAAAAGGAAATAAGTAATAAACGGAATTTCATAAAAACTAAAACCTTTGCTCTTCGGGGAAAAAAAAACAAAAACAAAAAAACTTTTGCTCTTTGAGATACTCACTATTAAGGAAACAAAAGGCAAGTCACAGCCTGAGAGAAACTATTTGCAACACATCAGACTGGCATCCAGTTAGATAAAGAATTCTTGTAACTGGGGTGCCTGGGTGGCTCAGCGGGTTAAGCCTCTGTCTTCGGCTCAGGCCATGATCCCAGGGTCCTGGGATTGAGCCCCACATCGGGCTCTCTGCTCAGCAGGGAGCTTGCTTCCCCCTCTCTCTCTGCCTACTTGTGATCTCTCTCTCTCTATCAAATAAATAAATAAAATCTTAAAAAAAGAACTCTTATAACTTATCAATAACAACACCCTCATTTAAAAAAAGAAGATATACAAATGATCAGTAAGCACATGAAAAGAGGCTCCAGGGGCACCTGGGTGGCTCAGTGGGTTAAAGCCTCTGCCTTCAGCTCAGGTCATGATCCCAGTGTCCTGGGATCGAGCCCCACATCGGGCTCTCTGCTCTAAGGAGAACCTGCTTCCTCCTCTCTCTGCCTGTCTCCCTGCCTCCTTGTGATCTCTCTCTCTATCAAATAAATAAATAAAATCTTTAAAAAAAAAAAAAAAAAAGGAAAGAAAAGAAAAGAGCCTCAACATCATGACTCATAAGGGAAATGTAAATTAAAACCACACCCATGGGGCACCTGGGTGGCTCAGTGGGTTAAGCCGCTGCCTTCGGCTCAGGTCATGATCTCAGGGTCCTGGGATCGAGCCCCGCATCGGGCTCTCTGCTCAGCAGGGAGCCTGCTTCCCTCTCTCTCTCTCTCTGCCTGCCTCTCCATCTACTTGTGATTTCTCTCTGTAAAATAAATAAATAAAAATCTTTAATTAAAAAAAAAAACAAAAACAAAAACCACACCCATTAGCCTGGCTAAAACTCAAAAATGACCATACCAAGTGTTGTCAGAATAATGCAGGCCATCGAGAAGCTTCGCACACTGCCGGCAGGAATTTAAAATGGTGCAGCCTCTGAATCATGAGAGACTATGGACTCTGAAAAACAATCTGAGGGGTTTGAAGTGGCGGGGGTGTGGGAGGTTGGGGTACCAGATGGTGGGTATTATAGAGGGCACGGATTGCATGGAGCACTGGGTGTGGTGAAAAAATAATGAATACTGTTTTTCTGAAAATAAATAAATTGAAAAAATTAAAAAATAAAAAAAATAAAATGGTGCAGCCTCTTTGGAAAACAGTTGGGCGGTTTGTTAACAAACACCTCCTCTAGGACATAGCCATTCTGCTCCAACCCGTTCATCTAAGAGGTGTGAAAACCTGTGTTCGTGCAAAGACTTGCTGTTTGAAACAGCTTCAAGTTTAATAGTCGAACACTGGAAATGACTCAAACGCCCACTGACAGGTAAACGAATAAACAGTGGTCTATTGCACATAATGAAATGCTAGTTAGCCATGAAAAGGAAGCATGTAACAACACAGACAAGTCTCGACATCATCATGCCATCAAAGAAGCTAAGCCCAAAAAAGAGTACATACTAGATGATTCCACTCACAGAAAGTTCTTGAACTTGCAAACTAATCTATAATGCTAAAAAAGCAGGTCAGCGGGTACCTGGGAAAGGGGAAGAGGGGAAGGTCTGTGACCTTGACTGGGGCAATGATTTCACAGACGTATGTGTCCATCAGCAATGACTGTATTGTACACTTGAAATATGTGCACTTTGGTTTACTTCAATTATACCTCAACATAGTTAGGGAGAAAATGTTAGGTGATGTAAGAAGTAAAACAGGGAAAAGAAACATGATAGAAAATAACACTTCCAGTGCTACAGATAGGCCCAGCACTTCCCTTGAACCCCCCCACCCCAATTCTAACCCTTTCCCCGAACCTTGACATCAGTTTGGTGCATAAACTTCCAGGCCTTTCTCTATGTAAATGCACGCATACATGCACCTGTTGAAAATACAGAGCATTGTTTTGGGATGGGGTTTGGGGAGACAAAAATGATGTCACACTAGATCATCTGTCACTCAACGTCACTGGAGATCGTTCCATGTCCGAGTGTACACACAGACCCGCATCTTTTGACTTGCTGTAAAGCCCTCCTTGGCTCACAGAGCCCTCCCTTCACCAGGGAACATTTTAGGTTGCTTCCACTGTTTCTTCCCAGTGTCGCTTTCATTCCCTTGAGTCCTAGAGGGATGTGACAGGCAGAAGTGGGGCCCTGCAGAGCTGTCCTAATGGGTCTCACTGCCCCTAATCCAAGCCCCAAACGCTGCTGAGTTTATCTTCCAGATTCATCTGCCAGATTCCACTCAGATCAGGCCCTGATGCTTCCAGGGTCAAGTTCTGACTCCACTCCTCTGACCTTGCAGAGTTGCCTAGTTGCCAACCAAATACCAGGCTCCCCTTTCTTCCTCATAAATGGATAGCTCGGTGGCAATGTCTCAGGCTGCAAAACTGCATTTCCCAGCCTTTCTTATAGCTAGGGGTGGCCACACTTTGATCTGGGTAGCAGGAGAAGCCAGAAGTGGTTGGGTAGAGTTTCCAGGAAAAAGGACTAACTTAAGAGAGCAGATGACTTTTGCTCTTCTTCCTGTTCCTTCTTCCTGCCTGGAATGAAGCTGTGAGGGCTATAGTCACAGCAGCCATCTTGAGACCATGAGGTTTTAAGGACAACAACAGGACCACTACGCAGGTCCTAAATGCCTACCTCCAGATTTATTTTACATGATAAATAAGCCCTATTATGTTAAAGTCACTGCTATGAGGAAGGGCGGTATATCTTTCTCTCTCTAGGCTGATTCAAATCTAAGCAAAATAAACCCAAACTCCCCTGTTGCCACAGTGCTCCTCACATGGGCCCTATTCTTCATCTAGCTGAAGCCCTGAGTACCTTTCCCCCACATCCTGCCTTCTACCCCTGGACTTTTGCTCACACTGTGCATTCCCCTGCAGTGAACTCTCTGTGTATACCCATCTCCAATTATGCGAGTGCTACCGGGCCCGCAAAATATAGTTAAATACTGGCCCCTTTAAAAGGCCATTCTCGATACCCATGCTTCTCCCAATTAAATTCATTCATTCCTTCAACAAATATTTTTGTGTTCCTACTATGTGCAAGGTACCATGCCAGGTGCTGGGAACATGACAGTGGACAGGACTGTTCCTTCTGAGCTTACATTCTAGCTGGGGAGACAGGCCAAAAACAACTCAACAGACACACAGATAATCAGATGGTGATGAGTGTCGCTAACAGGGTGACAGGCGAGATGGGCTGGGGGCTGAGGGGGCTTGCAGGGGGTGGTCAGAGAGGTCCTTCAGAGGAGGAGACATTTGATTTGAAACTTGGCTGTCAAGGGGAGACAGCCCTGCAAAGACAGGGGGTGGGGGGCCCAAGCACAGAGGGAACGAGCATGGATATCTGAGGAATACAAAGAAGGCAATGTGGACAGAGCCTTGTGAGCTGGCAGCAGAGAGGCAGGAGATGGGGTGGGAGAGGGGGCAGGGGTAGAGCACTCAGGGCCTGGTGAGCCCTAGTGGGGCTCTAAGTTCTAACCTACCTCCCAGAAGTTTCCAGTAAGGATCAAATGAGAAATTTATACACAGTGCAGAGAGAGAGCAGTGCCTGGCCCCCTGCTGCTGGACCAGAGGCTTCTCACTGACCGCCATCCCCAGCCAAACTCCAACCAGCAGCACCTGCATCTCCCTGTGGCCCCCGAGCTGCTGTGCCCACTCTCAGGGCAGGTCACCTGCCCCCAGCAGCCCTCACCAGCAACTGTCAGGAGTCAGTATGAAAAGCCCAGCTCCCTTGGCCCTCAGGCAGGATAACTCTGAGGTAGAGAACTTTGGACAGGTCAAACAGGGCTCCCCAGAGATGGAGCCCCAGTTGTGTATGGCCACACCAATTCCCTCAGGCACCCTTTGCTGACGTCTTTCTCTTCTACCCTCATTTCCCACCCCCACCTGGGCTTCCTGGGGTCACTTCCCAAATGAATGTTCTGGAACAGCGCCGCCTACCAGAGGACCCCGCGTCCCGGCCAGCTCACACACCTGCATGCCCGTGATGGAGACGTGGTGGGACTCCACCGTGGGCCGCCGGGGCAGCCGCGGCGACGACTGCGGGGAGCCCACCGGCGAGTGGGGCAGGGCCGCGTAGACGCAGCGTCCGTTCGCGTCCAGCTGGGACCGCTCCTGCAGAGAGAGCTTGCGACTGCACAGCTGCGGCCGGGCCTCGGGCCCGGAGCCGGAGGCGTCGAGGGGCCCATCTCGGCCGTGGGCCTCCAGGGGCCGGTCCCGGGCCAGGCCGCGGTCCGCCACGCAGCCCGGCTCACACTCGGTGACCACGATGAAGGACTCCATGCCCAGGCGGATGCTCAGGGACGAGAGGCCCTGCAGGGCTTCACAGGGCTTCTGGCCTTCGCTGTCGCCGCCGCCCCCCAGCTCATCCTGGAGGGCGGCTGGGTCGCTGCTGGGCTGACTAGAGACGCATGATGACATGGTGCGCGTGCCCAGGCACTCCCATCCGGCAGCAGCGCCACCTGCGGAGAGAGGAAGGGTCAGTGGCCAGAGGCGGGCAGGGCAGGGGAGGGGAGGGCAGGGCAGGGGAAGTCGGTCGCTCCTGGCGCAGTGGGGACCTCACTCCCCTCTCCAGTTGACATCCTTAAAAAGTCTTGCACAACATGATGTGATCTTAAGTCTATACAGAAGAGCCTACTCCACATTTCCTTATTTGAAAAGCCCCTCCTCACACACAGACGAATTCCAAACTCCATCTCTGCAGGAACCCCAAAATAGAGTAAGCCTGCCCCCTACAGAGGCGGCAGCTACTTCCAGCTCAAGCTGATTGTTGCTAAACTGGGATGTGGGCCTAGAACTGTCTGTTCCCCCAACACCACCACTTTTTTTTTTTTTTAACACATTTATTATTTAATGTTTTCCTAGTCCAGTACCCTAGTTGGTGCCTGCCAGGCATAAGGCAAACAGGAAGTGAAAAGGCTGACATCAGAGAACCTGGCTGGCTTGGCTGGCAGAGCATGCAACTTTTGATCTCAGGGTTGTGAGTTCAAGCCCCACAATAGGAGGAAAAAAAAAAAAAAGGTTGACATCAAATAGTTTTTTGAGGTGGTTTCTCAAAAATCCTAAACAGAGAATGACCACATGACCTAGCAATTCTGTTTCTAGGTACACACCCCAAGGGTACTATTCACCATAACCAAAGGGGAAGACAATGTACACGTCCAACAGTTGAATGGATAAGCAGAATGTGGTCTAACCACAATGAAATATTATTCAGCCATTAAAGGAATGAAGTCCTGACACCTGTTACAATCCAGGCATGCCTCAAAAATACGCTAAGTGAAGGAAGCCAGACCCCAAAGATCACGTACGTATAATTCTCTTTATTTGCAATTTCTAGAATGGCAAATCCATAGAAACAGAAAGCAGATTAGTGGCTGTCTAGGACTGAGAAGGTGCTGGGGAGAATGGGAGTGACTGCTGATGGGTACAGGGTCTCCTGAGGTGGCGACCATGTTCTGGAATTAAACAGACATAGCGAGGGCATAAAATTCTCAATGTAACTAAGTGCCGCTGAAGTGTTCATTTTTAAGTGGTGAAGTTCATGTTATGTGAATTAAAAGAAAAAAATAAGTTGACCCTTCCTTAGACTGTCAATTCCTTCCGTTTCTGGGACAGATTATTAACCTTTGGTTCATGTGTTTGACAAACCCTGCTGGACAAATGTCACAGGTGCCGCTAGGATTCAGGGAGTACATCCACGGATGCTAACGGTGGCAGCCCCGGACTGATCACCCACATCACAAAGGTGCCAGGCAAACAGTGGTGCTGAGTAGAGAGATTTTATGAATGAATCAAAAAAGGACATGTCTTTATGACACTGTGTGGCAGTGAGAGGGTAGAGAGGAATATGGGAGCAGAAAGTCGGTGCTTTCTGGAAGAGCTGGGTGAGGGACAGAGAAATGCCACTTGCCTTCTTGGGATCGTCCTGTAAGAAGTATTTATGGCGCAGCTTCTGTGTCCGGCAATCTGGACAGTAACGTAGGTGGATGGGGTCCGTGCTCTTGCGGAGGAGGGAAAGACCAATGGGAAAAGCATTAACAAAATCACTGCAGCATCCTAGGTACAATTTATGAAGAAGGACTTCAAGATAAAGAGCAACAAAGAAACCCATCAAGATACTCAGCCTTAGCTACAGTAAGAGAAGGGCAAGTTCAAATGACAATGAAATGGTCTGGTGGGTCCTCCAAAAACTAACTGCAGAGAACGACCATAGGATCCAGCACGTGTTCTCCCAGGTATGTACCCAAAAGAATGAGGTTAGGATCCAAACGGATACATATACACCCTTGCTCCTCACAGCACCGTTAGTCAGAAGGTGGAAACAACTCAAGTGTCCATCAACTGTGAATGGCGAAAAGAATGTGTTCTATCCGTATAATGGACTATTAATAAGCCATAAAAAGGAATAAAGTTTCAACACATGCTACACCATGGATGAACTCTGAAAACAGCGCGCTAAGTGAAACAAGCCAGATGTTAAAGGACAAATACTGGATGCTGCAATGGTACGAGTCAGGACCTAGAACAGACAACATCATACAGACGGAAGAGAGAGGCTGACCAGGGAGTGGGGGAGAGGGGACCAAGGAATCACTGTTTAAGGGGCACAGAGTTCAGTCTGGAGTGATGAAAAAGTCCCGAAAAACAGGGACGCCTGGGTGGCTCAGTTGGTTAAGCGGCTGCCTTCGGCTCAGGTCATGATCCCAGCGTCCTGGGATCGAGTCCCGCATCGGGCTCCTTGCTCGGCAGGGAGCCTGCTTCTCCCTCTGCCTCTAGCCTGCCACTCTGTCTGCCTGTGCTTGCGCTCTGTATCTCTCTCTCTCTCTCTCTAACAAATAAATAAAAATCTTAAAAAAAAAAAAAAAAAAAAAAAAAAGTCCCGAAAAACAGATAATGGTGACAGGTGAACAGCACTGTGAACGTCATTAATGCCACTAAATGGTGAAAGTGGTAAATTTTGTGTTATGTATATTTTACCAAAATTAACATAATAATAATAAAACTATTAGGAATTACTACTTTTTCAACTATCAGATTGGCAGTGACAAAAAGTATAATCGTAGCACTATTCTGGTGAGGCTATGGAGAGTCTGAATTGGTACCATCCTCATGAAAGAAAAGTCACCTATATCTAACGAAATTCCAAAGCACATACCCTTGACTTAGCAATTCCACACCTAAGTCTTCATCCTACAGACAACCTCCCACATGTGAAAAATTATGTATTCTGGTAGTATGGTTTGAAATGACCATCCACAGGGGACTGAGTAAATAAGATTATGCAAGTATCCCAGGAGAAAACCAAGCGTTCAGTTGACCCCACACAATCTGGGATGAATTCGCTCTAAGACACGCTGTCATATGGAAAAAACCAAAGCATTAGTATGTTGCTGTTTTGGCGTAGGGGGAAATAGGTCCTATATGTGAAAGAAACTGTACATGCAACAGCATATTTCCAAAAAGGTATTCAAGAAAATGGTTAACAGGGGCCTCCAGAGAAAACAAGTGGTTTGCAGAAGTAGGCAGACAGGGTGGGAAGAACTGACATTCTACTGGGTACCATGTGCAAATAGTAATTCTTCAGAAATGAACTCTTTTATTAAAAAAAAAAAAAAAAGATTTTATCTATTTATTTGAGAGAGAGAATGAGAGCACGAGAGCATGAAAGTGGGGCGGGTCCGAGGGAGCAGCAGACTCCCCCGGAGCAGGGAGCTGGATGTGGGACTCATCAGTCCTGCAACTCCTGGATCATGACCTGAGCCAAAGGCAGTTGCTTAACCAACTGAGCCACCCAGGGGCCCCATGAACTCTTTTTTTTTTTTTTTAGTATTTTATTTTTGGGGTATCGCGCCCCCTGTCGGGCTCCCTACTCAGTGGGGAGTCTTCACCTCCATCTGTTTTCCTGCGTGTGCGAGCACTCCCCCCTTTTGTCAAATAGATAAAATCTTTTTTTTTTTTTAAAGATTTTATTTATTTGACAAAGATCACAAGTAGGCAGAGAGGCAGGCAGAGAGAGAGAAGGGGAAGAAGGCTCACCGCTGAACGGAGAGCCCAGTGCGGGGCTCGATTGAGCTGAAGGCTTTAACCCACTAAGCCACCCAGGTGCCCCTAAAAAATTTATTTTAAAGTCATCTCTAGGGGGCGCCTGGATGGTTCAGTAGCTTAAAGCCCCTGCCTTCAGCTCAGGTCATGATCCCAGGGTGCTGGGATCGAGCCCCGCATTGGGCTCTCTGCTTAGCAGGGAGTCTGCTTCCTCCTCTCTCTCTGCCTGCTTCTCTGCCTACTTGTGATCTCTCTCTCTGTCAAATAAATAAATAAAATCTTTTAAAAAAAAAGTCATCTCTACACTCAACGTGGGGCTCGAACTCACAACCCTGACATCAAGGACCGTACACTCTACCAAATGAGCTGACCAGATGCCCCCAGAAATGAATTCTTTAAAGAAAGAAGGTAACTGTAACCCTGGTAGGAGTTAGGATAATAAACCTAGAGGGCTGAGGCAGGAGGAGGAGGAGGCAGCTGGTCCCACTCCTATTCCTCTATCCCACCCTTAGCAAGTCTGAGAAAGAAATCATTAACTGCGTTCCTGGCTGCCTGGCCATCACTGAAAGAATCCAACCCAAGTTCAAGGTTTTCTGTGGCCCAGCTTGTTATGTTATGCATCCTCCAGGAAAGGAAAAGCAGGGCCCTTGAAGCTCCATTGCTTGCAATGGCCACATACAAATGACTTAGCTTTCCTCAGCCTCAGTTTTTTTATCTATAAAATGGGCAGTCACCCGACAGCCATGAGGATTAAATAAGCTAAGCACACAGTGTCATGTCTCATACATGGTCATATGCTTAAAAAGCTATTTTTTCAATAATTACATATCGAATGCCTACTATGTGCCAGGCTGTGTTCCAGAATGTTCCTATGAGGTACTGATATCCAAGCCAGCCAACCTACTCTCCTGTGGGTTCCATCACTCTGGCTACAGGGGCCTGCTGCCCCCAGGGCAAGAGGGGGCAGCTCCAGTGGCCTGTCCTCCTCCCACAGTCACCTCTGACAGGGCTGCAGAGTTCCTGAAAAGAAAACTAGTCTGGCAGCACCTGAGAAAGTTAATGGAGAATTTTTTTCTTGCCAAGAAAGAAACAATTGCTTATCGATCTTCACTCCAGGCCAAGGACACCAAGCCATCTGCCCCCAGCAAAGCTGCTTTTAATCAGTCTCCTTGACAAGCTGGCATCTGGCCAGGGCCTTGAGGAGGCAGGGCGGAGATGACAGCCTCTATGCTAGAGGGGCAAATGTGTCCCAGTCTCAGAAAAGAGGGCCCAGACCTCAGTGTCCCGGGTCTCCAGCAAGGCCTGAGGGCCAAGCCAGCCATTCTGCCAGGCGTGAGGGTCGGGGGTCGGGGCAGAGGGGGAAGTCTTCCACCTCTAACCCCTACAGAGTCCAAGCCAGGGTTCCAATGGATCTGGGGCCACAGACCCTACAAGGTCACAGGCTCCATAATGATCTGATGAAACCCATCAAAACTCTGCCCAGGAGAAAAAAATCCTACAAAGACAATGGTTTGTGCAACAACAGTAGTTAGCTGAGCACTTATCCCACACCAAGTATGGCTAAACATTCTGCCTGGCATTTGGTCCCCACCAGCCCTCTGCAAGGGAGGGACAGCCAAGGGCGCCATTGCGGGGGACGGGTAGTGAGGGGCCCTTTCTGCAAAACTGCTTGGGTTTCACAAACTGCGAAGAGCCCTCTCCCTAGAGCTTTCTGCCTGAAATCTGTGTCCTCTCCCTGCCCCTGAAGCCTTCCCCATCCCCCCGGGGCTGGCAGCCCCAAGCTCCCCCACCTCTCACAGGCAGCTCAACAGAGCAACCAGACCCTTCCTGAAGCAGATGGACCAGGCTCCATGCCAGGATGAAGGGAACGCTCCTTCCTCTGCCAGGAAGCCAAGTGGCACAGACCTCTAGGAAGCGCACTCCCATTTCCTGGGGGCTGTTTCCAACCTGTGCCTGTTCATCAGACGCAGAGGCACCACAGGACCAGCCAGCAAGCAGCCAGCAAGCGTGGCAGGGACATCCCCAACTTCAGACTCACCCTGGAAGGGGTTCCCTGAGCTCCTGGGTACCACGGGATAACAAAGGGGCCCCAGATGATGTCCTCCCTGGGATAACAGGCTTGGCCAGACACATCCTCTAACGTGGGGAAACTGAGGCCCAGGGAGGTCCTAAAGGAAATTCACTCACCCATTTGTTCTTTAAGGTAATTACTAAGGACCTACTATGTGGCAGATAAAAAAAAAAAAAAAAAAAGATGTGATTTCTTAAAAGTAGGTACATGGGGGGGGGGGGGGGGGGCGGCCCCTGGGCGGCTCAGTTGGGCATCTGCCTTCAGTTCAGGTCATGATCCCCGGGTCCTGGGATAGAGCCCTACATTGGGCTCCCTGCTCCCCGGGGAAGCCTGCTTCTCCCTCTCCCACTCCCCCTGCTTGTGTGTTCCTGCTCTTGCTGTCTCTGTGTCAAAAAAAAAAAAAAAAGTAGGTACATGGGGTGCCTGGGTGGCGCTGTCATTTGAGTATCTGACTCTTGGTTTCAGCTCGGGTCATGATCTCGGGATCCTAAGATTATGCCCCTCACTGGATCTGTGCTCAGTATGGAGTCCCCTTGAAATCTTCTCCCTCTCCTGCCCCTCCCCCTGTGCGGGCTCTCTTTCTCCCTCCCCCCTCCTGCTCTGTAAAATAAAAAAACAAAATCTTAAAAAAAAAAAAAGTAGGTACACAAATGACTCTAAGTTTGTAAGTACAAACGAGGAGAAAGCAAGACCAGATAAAACAGAAGATAGGGGAGACACCTGGATGGCTGAGTCGGTTAAACAGCCGAGTCTTGATTTCGGCTCAAGTCATGATCTCAGGGTCCTGGGATGGAGCCCCATATCGGGCTCCGCGCTCATGGGGAGTCTGCTTGAGGATTTTCTCTCTCTCCCTGCTCGTACTCTCAATCTCTCAAAAATAAATCAATCAGTCTTAAACACAGAGAGAGAGATTGGAATGGTGGGGGCAGGTCAAGGAAGGCCGCGGTTCGGGAAATTGTATTTCAGCTGAGACCTACAGGGTAGGTAGGTGCTGAGGGGGCAGGGCCTTGTTCCAGAAGGAGTGAGCTTCTGAGAAGGTCCTGAGCCAGAAAAGACGTGGGAGAGTGGAGGGAACAGAAAGAAGCACCACCCCCTCCTCCCCAGACTGGAGGCATGGGAGTGTGAGCTGAGTGTGAGTGCCAGCGCGGGGAGGGCGCGTGCAAAGGAAGCTGGAGGGGCTGGAGGACAAGAGCTTTGTAGGCAAAGTTGATGGAGAACACAAAGGGCAACCCAGGGCAGAGTCCCAGGGACCCCACCGGGCACCTGTTACAGACTGAACTGCCCCCACCCCCAAAAGATACGCTGGAGTCATAACCCCGGGACCTCAGAATGGAATTTTATTTGGAAGAGAGGGTCTTTACAGAGGTAATCAAGTTGCAGTGAGGTCACTAAGCATGGGTCCTAATCGAATTTGAGTGGTGTCTTTATAAAAAGGGGAAAGTCTGGACCCAGAGAGAGCTCCACATAGGGAAGAACACAGGGGAATGTGGGAGTAGAGATCTGGTGCCGCCCCGTCGAGCCAAGGAATGCCAGAGACGGCCAGCAAGCCGGCAGAAGCCCAGACAGGGGCAGAACAGATTCTCCCTCCCGATGCTTGACCTAGGGTTTCTGGCCTCCACAACCGTGAGCCTCTCCAGTTCTGCCGTAGAAGCCTCCCGTCGGCGGACCGTCCTCCCAGCAGCCCTAGCAAGGGAACACAGCTCCCGCCCACCCACAGAAACCAGCTGCCTCAAGGCCACCGATGACAGGTGGCCTTGGGGGGCTCGGCGGGACTGGCCGACACAGCACTAAGGTTTGATGCCAGCGGGAACACCCCAGATTCCAGCCCTGGCCCAGCCAAACCCTTACCCCTTTCGTCACACCAACCCTTACAAATGTCTCTCCTCGAGCACTCTGTTTGGAGGCACGGAACCGACTGTCTCCCCAGAGACAAAGGCCCTCCCTTGGCAGAGGGCGGGAGGGATAATGCCGGTTTCAGCTTAGCGTGCCCAGACCCCGTCCCTGTCACAGTCCCGAGAGCAACAAGGTGGCAAGGGGGGACTAAGGGGTCAACTGGCCAGGTCTACCCTGTGTCTGAAACTATTTGAATGAGATGTCAACATCTCAAAGCCAGGACATTTCTGAATCAAGGCAAAATTTCCAGTCTCTTGAGGTCCTGGGCACTCCCAACAGCACCTGGTCTGTATTCTCTCCCGGCAAGAATTCACTGCAGCTTTGGACAGGAAATACAGTTGCCTGCGTACCATAGTCCTTGAAGCCACTACCACCACCCTCACCTCCTCCCCACCCCCACCTCCCTCGCCTCCCCAACACCAAGGACAGGCTGAGTGCACGGGTCACACGCCTGCCTCCTTTTCCCACAGCTCCCCCCTATCTCACCCCTCCAAGCCCTGCTTGGAGATGCATCAGATGTCTGTGCTAAACAGGGCACACATCAGGGGTCACCTGCTCCAACCACTTCAATTCACCAATGAGAAAAATGAACCTTCAGGCAGATTTACTGATTTGCCCCAAGTTAAACAGTGGTTCCAGGAAAAGCTAAAACCGGTCTGAGTTTTTCAAGAAGGGGCTAAAAATTACAACCACAGCCTTGGAAGGTCCATGTACTGGATCCTAGATCAAGTCCGGGCTAGGCAAAATCCCCAACAAAGGGGAGCATACGGCCCATTCCTTGGACTTCCTAAGACCTCAACCTGCTTGAGAGGGAAGCACCAAGACATGAGATCTTAGGAGGGTCAGAAAAGAAAAGCATAGGATTTGGAGATATCAGCCTGATTTAACATGTGAGAGCCATGGCTTTGCGTTTCTTGTTTACGGATCAACTCCAGGACCTAGAACTTTCCAGAACACTGCTGACACTCAGTAAATACTGGCTAGAGCCGTTTGTTTCTATCACTCATCCCAAGGCTGCTCAGAAGTTTTCTTTAGTTGGCTCAGAATCTATGTTCCTTTACACCAATAACAGCAGACTGATTTACATCTGGGAAACCATTCTTTCTTGTGGAAAGGTGACTCCACGAAACTTGTCTGTACCATCAACTTCAGGGATTCCCATATGACTTGAGCCTGATTAATGAGGTATGAATTACTCTGGTCAAGAGATCTGATACAAGAGTAGACGTGTGACTCAGGTCGGTCCATCTCTTTCTAGGACTTGGCTGAAGGATTGAGAATGTCTCTTTCTGTGAAACTTGGAGCAATAAGGATGTATTTCTAGAGTTATTGGGGGCTGGGAAAAACCCTGCCCTAGAATGAAGTCAACAGAGAAGAGAAGCAACAGACAGAGAAGAACTGAGGCCCAGAGACACTGTCCGAGTACAGGATCCAGCCATGCCTGAAGCCCATATATACCAGAAGCTTTTAACTACATGATCCCATTTTTGCTTAAGTTAGTTTGTGATTGGTTTTCTGTCATTTACAACCCAGGGTCCTGGCTGACAGAAGACACAGAGCCGATTGACAGAAAAGCCTCTCCACTAAACTCCCTATCAGATCAACACTTCCCTGCACCATAAGGCTCTCAACCAGACCAAAGTGCCAGGCAGCCGCAGGTCTCCCAGTGACCCATACAGCCTTCACCTTGACATTGAAGCAAAAACAGAACTTCCAAAGACTTTCTTTTTCTTTTTTCTCCTCTTTAATCTTAAAGAAAAAAAAAATCAAGGCTGGGGAAAGGAAGGGCCAATGAACAGGACAGAGTGAAGTGAAGATAGTGACCAGACCTTTGATACAAGAAATGTATCAGGGCGGCAGTGGCCATGTCAGCGTTAAGATAGCAGCCAGGCCCCTGCAGCTCTTGCCAAGTGCCAGGCTCTGTTCTGAGCACTTTGCATCTATCATCTCATTTAACTGTCAGAACAACTTTAAGAGTCAGGTACACTTAACATGCTTATTTCCTTGATGAGAAACTGAGGCAGAGTCGGAGTCACTTGCCCACAATCACACAGCACTTTGGGAAAGCACAGTGTAAACCAAAGGCCCCTGGATTTGGGGGGAGATGGTGATGAAGTGCATGTCCCTTCTCCTGTACACAGCAAATGCTCCCTTGAACGGACGCTGTTGCCAGGAAAGCACTTCCATGGCTAGCAAGTTCAAGTCCCTCATCTGGCTTGAATTTATATTACAACAAAATCTTTATCTCTAACCTCACCGTGCTAACTTTACTCTTTCCATCTTCTGCTCTAACTCTTGTCCACATGCATCACTTTTCACAAGACTTAAATAAAGCAAAGCGTGCACAGAATTTCACATCCTTGGGGCACCTGGGGGGCTCAGTGGTTTAAGCCGCTGCCTTCGGCTCAGGTCATGATCTCAGGGTCCTGGGATCGGGTCCCGCATCGGGCTCTCTGATCGGCAGGGAGCCTGCTTCCCTCTCTCTCTCTCTGCCTGCCTCTCCATCTACTTGTGATTTCTCTCTGTCAAATAAATAAATAAATAATCTTTAAAAAAAAAAAAAAAGAATTTCACATCCTTGCTTACATGTACCCAAAGAATGTGTGCACACTCCCAAGGCTTTCATCACCGACACAGGGCTGCCCATGGAGTTGCTCAGACCCACAGACGTGAGGTGGCCTCCACAAGGGAGCCCAGCAGGTCCCAGACTAGGCCAGGGTGAGAACCAGAGGTTCTGACTCCTGCAGCCTCATGTCCCCTGGGGGACAGGACACTTACAGAGCAAGGAGCTCCAGTGTCTTCTTTGGAGGTTACTGTTTGGTTAATAAGGAAGTACGGAGTGAGGGAAGCCCCCCGCATTCATGCAGTCAAGCATCTAAAAGCCAGGTACACCCCAGTGGCCCCCCATCTTGAACAGAAGGAAGCGTGAGTGGGTGGGTGGGTGTGAAGCAGGTGTGGCGGGGGCTACCTGGAAAGGGAGGCAGGAACCATCTCCCCCCCCCACCCACTCAATCTTTCAGGGAACCAAAGGAAGAGGCAGAGAAAGGACTGGAATTTGAGTTTGTAATGAAAAGAAGGAACAATCTGAAACAAATGAAGAAGTAACTCAGCCGCCAACATTCTGCAGCCTGGCAGGTGGGAGGGCAGGCACCCCAGCTCTTCCCTCCCTCTGCAGCCTCCCCGCACAAAGCACCCCAGCCAGGGGCCAGGAGGGGCTGGGAACCGGCTCTGCCTCTGAGGAACCAATCCTGTCCCCTACATCTGGACACAACCTGGTAGAATTGTCTGAAATGAATCTAAATAAAATCCCTTTCCATCAGGAGCCTCAAAGGCAAAAATCCTAATGCACTTATAAAAACCCAGGATGGAGGTGTTCTCTCTTCCACGCCCTGCCCCCACCCAAACCACCCGGTTCCCCATTTAAACTTCCCCAGCAGAGGCTTATCTCAGACACCACCCTCGATGCCCCTCCCCCCACCCATTCACTGCCTACCTCCAGCCCCTGCGGGCAGAGGGGCCAGACCTTGACCTGCGGAGGGATGAGGGGGGCATCTCTTCCTGGGACCATCCTCTTTCCTCTCCAGGTTGAGATTAGCATTTTTATCTCTGCAACTGCCATCTCTCAACTATTTACAGAAGCCAACGGGATAAAAAGAGACAACATAAAAATAGTTGCTCAGCAGCCTTCAGGATGGGGTGGGGGTGGGGGTACAACAGGCTTTTAGAATTTTCTTTCTCTCCTTTTCAAAGGGGAAGATGCTAGAATTGTTTATCTTTCCCAAAGCACTCCCATAAGAGTTCACAGACCACTCATTTGGGAGCTCTCAGGGCCCAGGGACCATGTGCCGGTGTCCCTCAGCTCCCAGGACAGGGCTTGTCACTAGCCCCCCAAAAAGTGTGGGCTCAGTTCAGTGACATATCATCAGGGTTCCAGAGCCAGTGCTAAGTGAAACACAGCGCCTTGCTCTACCCTGTTTCCATCCGGCCTTCCAAAAAACATGAGCCAGTCAAAAAAAACAAAACAAAACTTGGCTTTTCTCTATGCTTAAAATGTTTCATAATCGAAGAAAAAAGTTCAGCAGCACCACTACCAAAACGACAGAAACAGAAAACACGGGCAGCTGAAATCACTCCTTCCCCATTTTGGTCATGAACGTCCCCCGGTAGGGAATGCTAGGGCATTCCCCACAAGCGACAGCGCCCACCTCCTCTGAAATATACCCAACTTTTCGCTGTGTTGAGGAAGGGATCCAATCAGAGAAGAAAGGAATCTTAAAATCTTATTTTTCGGAGAGTAAAAAACCATACCCTCCTGAAGAGGGATTCTATTCTATGAGAAAATGGGCATCATCTGCCATCATATGGAGGTCAAGGTAAACTCGAGAGCTCAGGATTAGAAGGTATGCGAGGAAATTAGACAACTCCCAGGGGCCTGGACCTTGATTTTCTCATCTGTAAAATGGAGCTGCTGTAGCCCGGCCAGGGGGTGACTCTGGAGTCCATCCTCTATATGAACGTTGGCTCACAGACAGTGTTCCCAAAGACCCTGTCCTCCCCTCCTCTCTGTGTTCTACCTACTCAACTGTCAAAGGGAAGGGGCTAAGGGACTGCTCTTTTCTGGGCTTCCTTCCAGCTCCGGGTTCACTAGGCTTCTGATTTCCTTCTGGCCAAGCTTTCAGGAGACGGCGCTGACTCCACGCCTGGCCACAGGGTTAGGGCTCCATCTGTCTGGGGAGGCTTTCTCTACTTTGTGGATTTACTTACCTGGAAAAAGTCTCACAAAAATACATGCCAAAAGATGACATGTGGGCCTGCGTCTAACAAATCACCGTGATTGAAGAAATGGAACCGAATGAAATTCACACTCTCCCTGAAAAATCACACGGCACCCCTATGCATTGAGCGTGGAGGCACCGGGCTTTGGGAGGAAGCCGGATTCTTGTGGCGGAGCTGGAGGGGGCCCGAGATGGAGGGAGTCCTGAAAACCCTGTTCCTGGTAACTGTTCCCCAACTGAATTCCAAGACCCTTCCCTCCACCAACAGAGTGACAAAGTAACATCCCGGGCCCAGAGGTTCCTTAACTGGGCTCTGAGGAAGCAGAGGTACGCACGAAGTGGCCTTAAGAAACCCTCATAGTGGAAACCACCCAGGGTCCACCAACTGATGAATGGGTAAACAAGATGGAGTCTATCCCTACAAGGGAATACTACTCAGCCACAGAAGAGAAGCACCCACATACTTTCCAGCATGGGTGAACCTTGGAAACATTTCGCTCCAAGAAAGACAAGCCAGCCACGAAAGGTCACATATTAACAGGTCCAGAAGGGAACCAGCACAGCTGAAAGAAGAAAAGGCCATTCCAGGAGAGGAATGCGATTTCCTTCACTTCCAAGAAAGAAGGCGCAGAAATGAGGGAGAAGGCCAAGGCGGCACCCCGGAGCCAGGCGTGCCTTAACCCCACCCTCCCCACCCCCCAGGATCCTGTAGCTCAAAGGGGAGGAGCTGACTGGGAGAGCAAAACATCCAGGGAAAAATAGCAACGCAAGGCCCTCTTCGGACCCAAAGGACAATCTGAAACAGCATTTGCCCCAAATCTCCAGGATCAGGAAAGGAAGCAACAACTCAAGGCTTCCCAGTTACCAGAGGTGGGATGAAGAAAGGAGGGTTGCAATTGACCCAAACCAAGTTCAAGTACTCTGCCTGTCTGAGCCCTTCCGTTAAATGAGTTCATGATGGGATGAGGACGACTCTGCAACCCACATTAAAATCTGAGCCAAACGCCTTGAAAATAGGCTTGGCAGCCCCACCCAGCAGCCCATCTTGGATGCAGGTTGAGGCTTTCAAGGAGGAAACTCCTGGATGACTGCACAAAGTTCCCACTGCTAGGTCAGACCCTTCCCCTCCCACTCCCATGCAATCTCTCTCTCTATGTCTCTCTCTCTCTCTTTTTTTTTTTTTTTAAAGATTTTATTTATTCATTTGACAGAGAGAGATCACAAATAGATGGAGAGGCAGGCAGAGAGAGAGAGAGAGAGAGAGGGAAGCAGGCTCCCTGCTGAGCAGAGAGCCCGATGCGGGACTCGATCCCAGGACCCTGAGATCATGACCTGAGCCGAAGGCAGCGGCTTAACCCACTGAGCCACCCAGGCACCCTTTTTTTTTTTTTTTTGAATATTTTATTTATTTATTTGACAAAGATCACCAAGTAGGCAGAGAGGCAGGCAGAGAGAGAGGAAGAAGCAGGCTCCCTGCTGAGCAGAGCCCGATGTGGGGCTCCTGGGATCATGACCTGAGCCAAAGGCAGAGGCTTTAAACCACTGAGCCATCCAGGTGCCCCCCCCCCTTTTTTTTTTTAGTCCATCCCTTAAGACTTAGCACAAACACCACCTCTTTCTGGGAGCCTCCTGGATTCATACCAGCAAGAAGAGATTTCTCCAGAAACTCCATCGCCCTCTGCTTCCTTCATTCCCAGCACACTTACTCCTCCTGGTGTGTTTCAACACGGACACTCCTGGCCTTCAGGGCAGGGCAATTCTTCATGCCTGGCATGGATCTGGCCTGCTTGCCGGACATTTGGCATCCTTGTCTCCTGCCTACCAAAGCCAGAAGTGCTCAGCATCACTTTGACAACCAAAAGTCACCAGGCACTTTTCCAAATGCTTGCCAAGAAGGTGTGACTGCCCCTGGTGAGAGCTATTGCAGAGTTATTGGTGAATATATTCGGCCACTAGCCCACTAACAACCTGGGAGCAAAGACAAGTCAATACGCATCAGTACCATGCCCGCTTAGCTCTGTGTCCTCCTAAGGTGGTTTAGTAAACAATTCTGGGTCCCTCAAAAAGCTGAGGACAGCCTTGCAAGGGACCCTGCTATAAAAGAGGTGGTAAAGTACATAAGGCTCAAGGGACTGACAGGCCTGGGTTGGCTGTGTGACCCTGGGCAAGCTGCTTAACCTCTCTGATCCCTCTATAGAATGCGGCTAACTCCAAGAAACACTGCAGGATTGTTTCCTGACCTCCTCATCTCTACAATGGGAGTAAACATTTCTGCCTCTAGGATTTTGGTAGGCATTAAATGAGATAATAAATGCAACACATAGCACAGTGTTTGGAGGCTCATCAAATGATGGCTATTACTTTTTCTGACAAAAATACACTGTGCTCTCACTAGGCATAGCTGCTTTCTACATAGGAAGGGCTTAAATTGAGCAATCTGGAAGGAGGTGCCAGGGCTCACCACAGAGCTGCATCTGCATAGCACGAACACTGTTTATTCTTAAATTGCATGTTTTTGTTGGGTGGTTTGGGAGGCGGGGGGCTCACTCCCCCCAAACCCTCCCCTTGTTACTGCCCCTACCTCCCCGAGAACATGGCAGCCTATGGGGACAGAGAGCTATCCTCTTCTCTCTCCCCTGGGGGCAGGGCTAGGAGAGGGGGTGTGGTAAATGACGGTACCACTCTAGGGGACATGAAGTTTCTATCTCTAGGACTGCAGGGACTTCCAGATTAAAGTTACCTTTAAGGAAGTGGACACTACATGTCCCACCTCAAGCCAGCGAGCCCCTCTCTCCCTGAGGGCACTGAGTTCCCAGCCCCCTCCCCAAACGGTATCCCTCCACCCCAAAGTTCTGATGGAGACAGGAGAGGCTAAGGTGCAACCTCGCTAAGGCCAAGTAGAGCAGCAGAGCGGCTGGCAGAGCTGTGAAAACACCCCGCTTCCCAAACTGGGCAGCGCAGAGGTGGGGGGGGGCCAGGAGGAGCTCGAGGCTGGACAGGGTGGCATTCCTGGCATCAAGACCCAATGCTTACGGGGCTGGGCCCAGACTCCCCGCGTCCCCAACATTCAAGCAGAGGGTGCCGGTGAAGGCACCTCTCCGCACTGAGTGCTGCGGACCGGAGGTAAATTTAGGTCAAAAGGACCAGCCAGCGAGGTTCCGGAGGGCGGAGGCAGAGGGCCAACTCAGAGAGGCAAAGGTCCCCAGGCCCCGCAACTGCTGATCCAGGGTCCTGCCCCCTGCTGTCGGTCCCACCCACCAGGGCCTGGGTTTGCCCCCAAGACAAGAGGGGTGCGGGGGTGGGGTGCTCAGAGGCCGGCGGCCCTCTCTTTCCCTGCACTCTGTAGCTTTCCCCACCTGTCAAACGCGAGAGGGTGGGCCTAGGCCGCCTCCAAGATCCTTGACTGCCCCGGCCCCGGTGACATCGGTTCTAAACTCCGGGACCGCCCCTGCCACCCCCAGCCGGGCGCGGCCCGGCCAAGGAGGCCACTCCAAGGCCCCAGGCGCTCCGAGGACGCGGGGGAAGGGGCGCCCGGGGGCCGAGTCCCCCCACGTGGCGGGGCGTGGGGCGCCGCACGTGGGGTCCTCTCCACGGAGGGAACCTGGTGCCGGCCTCAGGGCTTTGTCTGCAGCCCCAGCAGCTGTCCCCCGCCCCGACAGGGCGAGGGCGCCCGGGGCTGCAGCGCTGTGTCCCCGGCCCGCGGCCCCGCTCCCGTCAGCTCACCTGGGCTCCGCGCCTCCGCCGCCGCCGCCGCCGCCGCCGCCTCCCGCGCTCAGCGGCCCCGGCTCGCCTCTGCCCGGCTCAGCGCGGCCGCGCGCTCCTCTCCGCGGCCCCGGCCGGCGCGCAGGGGGTGGGGCGGGGGCGGGAGGAGCCGCCGGGTCCCGGCTGGGGCGCGACGACGCCGCGGGCTGCGCGGGGATTGGCCGCGGCCGCTGGAAACCCGGGCGCGGAGCCGCCCTCGGCGCGCCCCCGCCGGCTCGGCCCCGCGCCGGGGAGGGAGGGGAGGCGGGAGCCGGTGGAGACGAAAGTAGCGGCGAGGCGGCGGGGTGGAGAAAGGAAAAGAAAGGGGAGGAGGCGAAGGCTAGGGGAAGTGATGTGGGGCCGGGAGCGGCCGCCGGAGGCCGCCGAGCCGGGAGGACGGGAGAGACCCGGCGCGCGCCGGGGTGCGGGCTGCTGCGCGGCAACTTTGCCTCCGCCCGCGGCGCGCACCTGCCCCGGTTCTCGGCGCGGCGGCTGCGGCACCCTCGGGCAGGCCGGACGCGCCGGCAGCGCTCGCTTTGTTTGGCCAAACGCGGGGACTGCAGGGCGGCGGCTGAGTCGCGGAAAGTTCCCCAAGCCTGCGGGACAGCCGGGGTCCCGCCTAGCGGCCGGGCTTCCGTCCCAGGGCTGCTGCCTCTCTCTGCACCAGGCGCCGGGCGGGGGATGCGGCCTAGATTTCGGGTCTCCACCCATTCGGGGAAACCCCTTTCCTCACCCGCCTCCCCGCTGACCACTACTCAGGGCCCGCCCTAAAGGCTGGGGAAAGGTGTTCCTTTCCCACCCCCCACTCCACCCGGATGTACCAAACTACACGAACCCCAGTGAAGTTCTGGCTTGTCCCCAGGACTACTTAGATGCTCTTTGCGAAATACATCTTCTTTTTAACAAGCATTCTACCCCTTTGGGGCGCCCTCCTTTGCTGGCGCCTTAAGAATGTGTTTAGTCCTCCAGCTGGGTAACGGTATTGCAGGGGGAGGGAGAAAGGAGACCTCAAAGGCTGCCTGACCCGCCGACCTTAGATGGTTTCGAAACCCAGTCCTGACCCTAAAGGTACCCAGTCGGTGTATCGCTGACCCTGCCAAGGAGCCAAAAGGGATTCGAGTCCAGAGGGGAGTCAGGGGCCAAAGCAATTAAAAGTTCAAAATCCTCTTGTACTGGTTGGATTTCCAGTCCCCTTCAGTTTATTTAGTATTTCCATGCTGCAGGGGTGCTCACCGACAATTCGGAGCTTTCAACCAGATGACCACAATTTCTGATGTGACTCATCACGCATGCTTTTTTTTTTTTTTTTTTTTTTTTGTTAATAGTAAAGCCTGAAAACAACCTTCCTAAATGTTCATGGGGGGGGGGGGGTGGATAAACAAAAGGTATATTGGCCATTTCATGGAATACTATACAATAGTTCGAAGGAGTATGTACATTCGCTCTATTTGTACACACACGTGGGAAGATCCCCAAACCAGAATGCTGAGTAAAGGAGCAAGTTGAAATATACAATATGATGTATAATTAGTGTTTTAAAACCCCCACATAGGGGTTCCCCGGGTGGCTCAGTGGGTGGAGGGTCCTGGGATGGAGCCCCACATCCAGCTCTGCTCAGCAGGGAGCCTGCTTCCTCCTCTTGCTCTGCCTGCCTCTGTGCCTACTTGTGATCTCTCTCGCTGTCAAATAAATAAATAAAATACTTTAATAAGTAAATAAATAGGCTATCTCATTCATGGACACATGCTTAGCCTTTTTTAAAAAGGTCAGTGGGGATTGAGTGTAAATTAAATTCATGGCAGTCTGCCACAAAGACAGAAGTAGGGCCAGAGAACAAGGACAGGGAGCATAAGGAATGTTGGACAGTTTCGTGCCTTTTACTTATAAATGAATTGAGCAAATGCTGAAATGTTAAGTCAGTTCCGAATGGTGGATGCATAGTTCTGTGTTTTTCCATATTTTGCTATTTTCTCCCCCCAAAATATGTATTGGGACTGATGGGGAACATTTTGATCATTTCTGACTCTATCTCAGGGGTCAGCAAACTTTTTCTGCAAACGTCCAGGTAGTAATTATTTTAGACTTTGAAGCCATAAGCCGTGTGGTTGCAACTTCTCAGCTCTGCCTTCCTAGCAGGCACAGACAAATGAATGGGTGTGGCTGCGTTCCAATAAAAGTCTTATTTGCAGACACTGAAAGTTAAATTTCATATAATTTTCACATGCCACAAAATATTATTGTTTTGATTTCTCTTCAACTATTTAAAAATGCATAAACCATTCTTAGTTAGCAGGACATATAAAAAACAGGTGGCATGCCAGATTCAACCCGTGTGAGCAACGATTTGGCAACCCCTGCTTTCCTAAAGAAACCAAAATAGATATTGGTTGATGTCTCTTCCTGTTACTTGTTAAAATATACTATTCTGTATGTTACTAAACTGTCTATGTTTTATTATTTTTTAAGGTTTTATTTGAGAAAGAGAGTGAGAGAGCATGAGAGCAGAGAGGGTCAGAGGGTAAAGTGGACTCTCTGCTGAGCAGGAGCCCAATGTGGGGCTCAATGTGGGGCTTGATCCTGAGATTCCAGGATCATGACCTGAGCAGAAGGCAGATGCTTAAATTACTGGGCCACCTATGTGCCCCAGACTATGTTTTATTAAAATGCTATCATTAGCAGGCAGAAATTGAGGTATACACACACACTACTGTGTAAAGGTAGAGGCCAATTATGTGAGAAAGGCAAGAAAGTGCCCATTCCGCCTGGGTGGCTCAGTGGGTTAAAGCCTCTGCCTTCGGCTCCGGTCGTGATCTCAGGGTCCTGGGATCGAGTCCCGCATTGGGCTCTCTGCTCAGCAGGGAGCCTGCTTCCCTCCTCTTTCTGCCTGCCGCTCTGCCTACTCGTGATCTGTCTCTGTCAAAGAAATAAATAAAATTTAAAAAATTTAAAAAAAAAAAAAAAAGAGGGGCGCCTGGGTGGCTCAGTGGGTTAAGCCGTTGCCTTCGGCTCAGGTCATGATCTCAGAGTCCTGGGATCGAGTCCCACATCGGGCTCTCTGCTCAGCAGGGAGCCTGCTTCCTCCTCTCTCTCTGCCTGCCTCTCTGCCTACTTGTGATCTCTCTCTGTCAAATAAATAAATAAAATCTTTAAAAAAAAAAAAAAAAGAAAGAAAGAAAGAAAGAAAGTGCCCATTCACATTAAACTCTGGCCTAAGAAACACTTCTTTCTGGAAGAATTTCCTGAAATGTTATGATCCAGGCCCTCCCTTGCCTCTGCCCTCTCTGACCTCCTATAGCAAAGGAGTGTTACCACGGATTTCAGTCTCCAGGCTGTCTCTATCCTTTCCTTTTCACTAATGGGTTCTGATTTGCCAGTAGAGCTATTAATTCCTGGAGTATAGATAGCACTGCATCTGAAACATCTGTTTACCTTCAGCATTGGGGTTGAAAGCACTGACTTTGGAGTCAAGAAAGACCTAGTGCAAATTCCAGCTTTGCTAGTGAAGAGGTCTCTGGCCTTGGCCTTGGACAGGGACTCTGGTTTCATCAGCTGTCAAATAAAGATAACCAGCTTTGTTCACAGGTTCAGTGAGGTTTAAATACAACAATGTGTGTAAAGGGGGCGCCTGGGTGACTTAAGTTAAAGCCTCTACCTTTGGCTCAGGTCATGATCTCAGGATCCTGGGATCAAACCCCATATAGGGCTCTCTGCTCAGCGGGGAGCCTGCTTCCTCCTCTCTCTCTGCCTGCCTCTCTGCCTGCTTGTGATCTCTGTCTGTCAAATAAATAAATAAAATCTTTAAAAAAAAAATAAAAATTTTAGGGGTGCCTGGGTGGCTCAGTGGGTTAAGCCTCTGCCTTCAGCTCAGGTCATGATCTCGGGGTCCTGGGATTGAGGCTCTCTGCTCAGTCGGGAGCCTGCTTCCTCCTCTCTCTCTCTCTTTCTCTGCCTATTTGTGATCTCTGTCAAATAAATAAATAAAATCTTTAAAAAAATAAAAAATAAAAATAAAAAAATTTTAAAACTCTCCCTTAAAAAATAACGTATGTAAAATTAATGGCTCAGTATGTGACACATAAGTGCTCAGAAGTACTATTAATATACTTAGTACAGCTGGGGCACCTGGGTGGCTCAGTTGTTAAGCATCTGCATTCGGTTCAGGTCATGATCCCAGGACCCTGGGACCCAGGGCCCTGGGATCAAGCCCCGCATCAGGCTCCCTGCTCAGTAGGAAGCCTGCTTCTCCCTCTCCCACTTCCCCTGCTTGTATTCCCTCTCTCTAGCTGTGTCTCTGTCAAATAAATTTTAAAAAATCTTTAAAAATATATATGTATACATACTT
The DNA here is from genome assembly GCF_009829155.1 of Mustela erminea. Taxonomy (NCBI): domain Eukaryota; kingdom Metazoa; phylum Chordata; class Mammalia; order Carnivora; family Mustelidae; genus Mustela; species Mustela erminea. Next base: position 85,060,942 of record NC_045626.1, read on the forward strand.
AGTACAAGGCTAAAAATCCCATTGTTTATGTGCCTTTCTTATTAAAGTGAATTAACCAAAGCAGAGGGCATCGTAATTGCCTTTCGTTAACATTTGGCCTTCCTTATGATAGGAATCATCCCACTGAAGAAAACCATTTTCTTCTTAGAGATATGAAAATAAAAATTGGCTTTGCTTTTTGGGTTTTCTCCTCTAAGAACACTAGAAAAACCTGTTCTAGGCAAACCAATCTTGTTGTCTTGACAACCCAGATTGCCAAGAAAATAAGTAAACAAAGCATCTGAATCTTATTTTTAAGAAAACTTGGGACAGTACAAGGGAGGGGCTGAAAACTAAGACTAAAGAATTAATTACCCCCTAGGACAGCACCACAAGCTCCTGCCAAGGCTTTGTCTTTTCCTCTGGGAACTGTTCTGTGTTCTACTCATGGTGTTCACTGGAATATTCCACCTCCCAAACCTCAAACATCCAGGTAGAGATAGCAGGATTAATTACACTGATATACTGTATTAACTGAATTCCTCCCATGCAACAGGAAAGTAGAGAAACACTGGTCCCCAAAAAAAAAAAAAAAAAAAAAAGGAGAAAGAGAGAGAGCCTGAGAAGTTTCCCTTCAATGGGCATTGAGATTAAAATGTTTGTTAGTCCTAAACATAAACAACAGCATAAAAGGAGAAGTCAGTGGAGACAGAGATGAAGCAGCTCTTCATTTGTCTTAGATGTACTATGAGAAAGAAAAAATAAGTGTAAGCATCCAAAAATATCGGGATGAAATACAAAACACTCTCAACAAGTGGGAGTGTTCAAGGCATGTAGGTAACACGAAGATGCTCCAGTGACAAGACTGGGAAGCCTGTCACCCCGGGATGGAATCCCCACAGATCCTTCCTAGTGAGGGGGCTGGATCAGGCCAAATCTCTGAGGCTGTTCCCTCAACTGTAAAATAGTATTTGGCTTACAAGCATTAGAGATGGTACGGGTGGAAGTACCTACACCACAGTGGCCTATACTGGACACCACAGTGGCCTATACTGGGCACTAGATAAATGTGTCTGGTGTTACCAGTTATCAAATCTAAACTCTGAAAAGAATGTTCACAAAATATTACAGTACTTCTCAAAACTCCGGAAACAGGGAGCTCTGGGGGTAATGTAGGTACTGGACTAGAATCCCATCTCTGCAACCTACCAGCTGTGTGACCTTGGGTAATTGAATTAACCTCTTTATGCCTCAGTTTCTACATCTGTTAAATGGGATGAATGCTATTGCCTACTGGGGCGCCTGGGTAGCTCAGTCGGTTAAGTGTCTGCCTTCAGCTCAGGCCATGATCACAGAGTCCTGGGATTGAGCCCTGCACAGGGCTCCCTCTTCAGTGGAGAACCTGCTTCTCCCTCTCCCTCTGCCCCTCTCCCCCATCCCTGCTCATGTGCTCTCTCTCAAATAAATAAAATCTTGTACAAAAATGCAATTGCCTACGTTTTAGGATTGTTGTAAAGATTAAATGCATCAATATACATGAATTACAACATGGCACTCTGTGTTAAAATATTTGTACCCACCTGCTGCAGGGCTGCAAACACTCATCACTAAATCTGCTAGTCGAGCTCCCACCATGCTGAGTCACTAGCTTGGATCACCACACCTTTCTTCTCTGTAAGGTCTCTGATAGAGACCCACTGGCAAAACAGCCTCAATTCCTTCCTCACCAAACCCTTTCCCCATTTACCCAAAGCATCATTTAGTTACACTTCCATGTTAAACCATCCATAATTACACCATTCTGAATCTTCCCTCCCCAGATGCTCCACCAGGAAAAAAGCCAATTAGCTATAACCCAGACAGTTCGGGGTGGGGTGTGGGGGGTGGTGGTTCATTCTGACGTTTCCAACTTCCCATTTAACCCTTATTCCTTCCTGGAGGAGAGGGGCCCCAGCCAACAAATCTAAGTCACAGATGGCAGCAGGCCACGGACTATATTAGCTTTGGCTTCAGTTCTGCAAGGGTGAGTGTACAGGCTGGGAGCAAGACCAGGCAGGCTGGCTTCACGGGTGTGTAAATTGTGCCCCTTCCTTGGTTTAATGTTCTATTTAATAAAGGGTTTGTATTTTTATTTGGCGCTGGCCCTACACATTATATAGATGGTTCCAGTCAGGTATGATTTCTGGTTTTCAGTGTTGATATGTGAGGGGTCAGCTGAGCAACCTTGCCCCATTTCTTGGACCTTCTTCTGCTGAGGCAGAGTGATTAGGATCACTTCTTAGACTAATTGCATGGACAAAAATGTATCAGTTGAGAGGATACATTTGGAAGAATTAAAAACAAACTGATGGGGCACCTGGGTGGCTCAGTGGGTTAAAGTCTCTGCCTTCGGCTCGGGTGGTGATCCCAGGGTTGTGGGATCGAGTCCCGCATCGGGCTCTCTGCTCAGCGGGGAGCCTGCTTCCCTTCCTCTCTCTCTTTGCCTGCCTCTCTGCCTACTTGTTTCCCTGCCTGTCAAAAAAACCCAAAAAACAAAAAAGCGAAACAAAACCTGATAATAGTGGTTACTTTCTAGGAGGAAATTACTTTTTACTCTACAGCCCTTAAGAATATTTAATTTTGGGGGTGCCTGGGTGGCTCAGTGGGTTGAGCCTCTGCTTTCAGCTCAGGTCATGATCTCAGGGTCCTGGGATTGAGACCCATGTCTGGCCCTCTGCTTAGCGGGGAGCCTGCTTCCCCCTCTCTCTCTGCCCGTCTCTCTGCCTCCTTGTGATCTCTCTGTCAAATAAATAAATAAAACCCAGAAAAAAAATATTTAATTTTTTCCATCTACATATATAACCTTTCAAATTTAAGATTTTTCAACATCAACACACCAATTACTGTCTCAGTCTCTACACTGAGCCTCTTGTTTCCAGAGCAGCTGTCTTTAGCCAACAAACGCACCCCATGAGTGGGAGTTGTTTTACACTGTTTCAAAGAGCTCTAGAGATAAATTATTTCCCATAAGAAGGTTTAAATTTAACGGAGAAAGAGCCAATGATAGAAACCGTAAAATTTGGTTGGTTCCTTGTTGCTGTTTTGGACTTGAAACACGGTGACTTTCCTGTGAACGAACACTGAGGGATAAGATAAATTCATAGACAAAGCAGTAACTGGTTCTGCTTAATTGCAGGTTTGAGACGTAAATTAGATACATTCTATATTTGAGTGATAGCACCCACACACCTCTGAGCTTCAGACCTTTTTTTTTTTAAATTTAAAATATTTTATTTATTTATTTGAGAGACAGAGATCTCAAGTAGGCAGAGAAGCAGGCAGAGAGAGAGGAGGAAGCAGGCTCCCCGCTGAGCAGAAAGCCCAGGGGCTCAATCCCAGGACCCTGAGATCATGACCTGAGCCAAAGGCAGAGGCTTTAACCCACTGAGCCACCCAGGCACCCCATTCAGACCCTTTCTTAATTTATAATCACCTTATTTATGATGAATTCCTAGACTTATCATCAACTCCCATTTATATAAAGAGATAAGAAATATACTCATGCAGAAGATACAAAAAACCAAATACCCAGAAAGTGACTGAAACAGGTTTCTTGTCATTGGTTCAAAAACCATAAAAAGATCTTTTCCTTTTAGGGTGCCTGGATAGGTCAGTCAGTTAAGTGTCTGCCTTTGGCTCAGGTCAGGATCCCAGGGTTCCAGGATCGAGACCTGCATCTCCCTGCTTCTCCGTCTTTCTTTCCCCCTGCTTGTGCTCTCTGTCAAATAAACAAACATATGTATATATATTTGTTTGTACTGACCCACTAGAGAGATCTACCAATACCCAAAAAGAGCTTATGTCTGAGCACCGATGCTAAATGAATTCATGTGATGGAGAGTACGCACAGATTCTAATAAGACACTGGCAGCTTTGCTCAGAGAGAACATCATCCTTAACATTTGCACTAACTTAATAATGAAACAGCTGTTTATCAGAAACAGTTGGTATCTTTTGCTCTCAGAAAGAGAAGGGTGGGGCTGCTGGGGTGGCTCAGGTGGTTAAGCGTCTGCCTTTGGCTTGCATCATGATCCCGAAATCCTGGGATGGAGCCCCATGTCGGGCTCCTTGCTCAGTGGGGAGTCTTCCTCTCCCCTCCCCACTTGTGTTGTCTCTCTCTTGCTCACTCTCTCTCTGTCAAGATTTTATTTATTTATTTGACAGAGAGAGAGTGTGCGAGAGAGAATGCACAAGCAAGGGGAGAGGAAGAGGGAGAAGCCGGGAGCCCGATGTGGGGCTCGATCCTAGGACTCTGGGATCATGACCTGACCCAAAGGCAGACGCTTAACCAACTGAGCCATCCAGGTGTCCCTAAATAAAAACCTGAAGAAAAAAAAAAAAAGGAGAGAAAAAACAAATACGTATACTCCAGCAACAAAGTAAGACTAAACAGAACGCAGTTTATTGATCAGACAGACATCACGTCCATCATCTACATGGCGGGAGGGATGTAAACCTTCTAGCCTTTATAGCGGCTCGGCAGGGCCGCTCTCACTACAGATGATTTATCAAGGGCACCCCGTGAGAAGGCAGCTCCTGATGCAGCTGCCGGAAGAGCATCGCACACCGGTTCCTCTCCTGGGTCTTCCCCAGTGTGTGGTAGAGTCTGGCCTGGAAGTAAACAACATCTCTGATTTGCTCTTTGCAGTCGACCTTTGCAAAATAGTTCTTGGCTTCATTGAGATTCTCGATGGCTGCCTCCAGAGCTGAGGGAAAGTGGGAAAACACCACACATGTTTAACTCAACAGTCTACACATCATTTTCTTTTTTTTTTTTTTAAAGATTTTATTTATTTATTTGACGGAGAGAGATCACAAGTAGGCAGAGAGTTAGGCAGAGAGAGAAGGGGAAGCAGGCTCTCTGTTGAGCAGAGAGCCCGATGCGGGGCTTGATCCCAGGACCCTGAGATCATGACCTGAGCCGAAGGCAGCAGCTTAATCCACTGAGCCACCCAGGAGCCCCATACACATCATTTTCAAAACATAACATCTGGGCGCCTGGGTGGCTCAGTGGGTTAAAGCCTCTGCCTTCAGCTCAGGTCATGATCTCAGGGTCCTGGGATCAAGCCCCGCATCGGGCACTCTGCTCAGCGGGAAGCCTGCTTCCTCCTCTCTCTCTGTCTGCCTCTCTGCCTGTTTGTGATCTCTGTCAAATAAATAAATAAAATCTTAAAAAAAACAAAAAAACTTAACATCTACTTTTATTGATTTAACATGTACCAAATAGTTTTGTAATTCTACTCTTCAAGAAGAAAAAAAAATACACTAGGGTGAGTTTTTTAAAAAGGTCTTTGGTTAAAATAATGATTTCACTTGCCCTTAAATTTCTTGCCAAGCAAACATGGCAAAGTACTTTAAATACAGCATGAAATTTTAACATATATTTGAGAACTTAAATACTGTCCCAAATTTAATGTCTTTCTTCTTCTGGATCCTAAATTTAATTTTTTTCCCACATTGGTATTGCCTAGCAATCTCTGAGTAGCTCCCTACCTTCTGCTTTCTTCGGTGGATCATAAGAAGCTGCTGAAGCCACCTGGCACTTGGCCACCAAGAACATGGCACGGCCTTTGTCCAGCACTGCCCCGTCAGCCAGGATGGGCTCAATGGCCATGTGGAGAAGACTTAAGGCCTGTTCTGGGATTCCAAGAATGAGCTGAAAAAGAAATACTGTGATACTGTACAAATCCACATCCACTGCCCATGACAGAAAAGGCTTCATTTCTGGCTCTTCTCTCCTGAAGGGCCATGTCTGGCTTATGCTCTCCTTGACATGTACTACATTTAATACGCACCACACTCCTAGAAAACAATGTGAGTCAATCTGATTTGATATTATGATGGCTCCAGTAGGTAGAAGTTATTCACACTATAGAAAGGTTTTTGCCTTTACAAAAAAGATTCAGAATCAATATCTAGATTGGTGATTCCAAAGGGTCAGAACATCATTCTTCCTGTGTAAGAATCATTCAAAGAAGGGGAACCATTAAGAAAATAACTCAAAAGTATACAGTAAAATAAAACAAGAAACATCCATTTAATACAAAAGAAACAGTGATGGGGACGCCTGGGTGGCTCAGTTGGTTGGACGACTGCCTTCGGCTCAGGTCATGATCCCGGAGTCCCGGGATCGAGTCCCGCATCAGGCTCCCAGCTCCATGGGGAGTCTGCTTCGCTCTCTGACCTTCTCCTCGCTCATGCTCTCTCTCACTGTTTCTCTCTCAAATAAATAAATAAAATCTTTAAAAAAAAAAAAAAAAAGAAACAGTGATGGAGGAACTGATGAACAAAAAGGATGTAAGACGTATAGAAAAAAAAGAACAAAACAGAAGTCTTTCAAATCCATAATTACATTAAATATAAATGAATTAAATTATTCAATTACATGGCAGAGATCAGCACAATAGATTTGAAAAAAACATGATCCAACTATATGCTATCTACAAGGATACTCTGGTTAAAGACACAAATAGGCTGAAAGTAAAAAGACAAAGAAAAGATATTCCATGCAAACAGTAACCAAAAGAGAGCTGGAATGACTATTCTTATATCAGATAAAATAGACTTTAAATCAAAAACTGTTACAAAAGGGGCACCTGGGTGGCTCAACTGGTTAAGCATCTGACTCTTGGTTTTGGCTCAGGTCATGATCTCACAGTTGCAGGATCAAGCCCCACATTGGGCTCCACGCTCAGTGCAGAGTCTGTTTCAGATTCTTTCTCTGTCCCCCTCTACCCATCCCTGCTTATGCCCTTGCACTCTCTCTAAAATAAATAAATAAAATCTTAAAAAAAAAAAAAAAACTGTTACAAAGCTAAAAGACATTACACACTGATAATGAGTCAATTTATCAATAAGATACAATTATAACCACATATATACCAAACAATGGAACCCCAAAATATATAAAGCAAAAAATGATAGAACTGAAGGAAAAATTAGTTTAACAATAATAGTTCCAGTACTCCACTTTCACTAAGGGAGAGAACAACCAGACAGAAGATCAGCATTCAGTCGTTAAGCATCTGCCTTTGGCTCAGGTCATGATCCCAGGGTCCTAGGATCAAGCATCAGGTTCCCTGACTGCCCCCCCTCTCCCACTCCCCCTGCTTGTGCTCCCTCTCTCGCTGTGTCTCCCTCTATCAAACAAATAAATAAAATCTTTTTAAAAGAATAGAATAGGGGCGCCTGGGTGGCTCAGTGGGTTAAGCCGCTGCCTTCGGCTCAGGTCATGATCTCAGGGTCCTGGGATCGAGTCCCACATCGGGCTCTCTGCTCGGCAGGGAGCCTGCTTCCCTCTCTCTCTCTCTCTCTGCCTGCCTCTCCATCTACTTGTGATTTCTCTCTGTCAAATAAATAAATAAAATCTTAAAAAAAAAAAAAAAAGAATAGAATAAAGGGGGGTAGAAAACACAATCTACTCAATTGAAAAAGAAAAAACAGGGACACCTGGGTGACTCGGTTAAATCTGCCTTTGGTTCAGGTCATAATCCTGGAAAACCTGCTTCTCCCTCTGCATGCCTTTCCCCGTTTGTGCGCACGCGCTCTCTCTCTCTGACAAAGAAATAAATAAAATCTTAAAAAAAAAAAAAAAAGAGAGAGAGACAAAAAACATTTCACAAAAACCCAACACCATTCAGTAGTAGAAGGGAACTTCCTCAACCTAATTCTGATGCACCAGTGAAAAACCCACAGCTAACACCATGTTTAACAATGAAAGACTGAAATCATCCCCCTAAAATCAGGAGCAAAAACAGGATGTAAACCCTTGCCACTTCTATTCAGCACTGATCTGAAAGTTCTGCACAGGGCAATTAGGCAAGAACAAGAAATGAAATTGGAATGAAAGTAACACTCTGGGGGCGCCTGGGTGGCTCAGTGGGTTAAAGCCTCTGCCTTCGGCTCGGGTCATGATCCCAGGGTCCTGGGATCGAGCCCCGCATCGGGCTGTCCGCTCCGCGGAGAGCCTGCTTCATCCCCTCTCTCTCTGCCTGCCTCTCTGCCTACTTGTGAGCTCTCTCTGTCAAATAAATAAATAAAATCTTAAAAAAAAAAAAAAAAGAACGTAACACTCTGTATTTGCAGATGAGCTGATCTTATATATAGAAAACTCTAAGGAATTCTTAAAAACCTATAATAGGTATTAAACAAGTTCAGCAAAGTTGCAGGATATAAGATCAATATACATTAGCAATAAAAAATCCAAACATGAAATTAAATTTTTAAAAGTTTTAAAAAATACTTTATTTATTCAAGACAAGGAAGGAGCAAAGGGAGAGGAACAAGCAGACTCCGCGCTGAGCACAGAGCCCAACAAAGGGCCCAGTTCCCAGACCTCAAAATCATTACCTGGGCCAAAACCAAGCGTCAAACACTTAACCAGCTGAGATACCCAGGCCCTATGAAATTAGTTTTCTTTTTTTTTTTTTTTTTTTTTTTTTTAAAGATTTTATTTATTTATTTGACAGAGAGAAATTACAAGTAGATGGAGAGGCAGGCAGAGAGAGAGAGAGGGAAGCAGGCTCCCTGCTGAGCAGAGAGCCCGATGCGGGACCGATCCCAGGACCCTGAGATCATGACCTGAGCCGAAGGCAGCGGCTTAAACCACTGAGCCACCCAGGCGCCCTGAAATTAGTTTTCTAAATTCCATTTATGATAGCATCAAGAGGAATAAAATACTTAGGAGTAAGTTTAACTAAGAAATTCTAAGAATTGTGCACTGAAAATTAGAGGACACTGTTAAAGAAATTATAGAAGATCTAAATAAAAGATATCCTGTTAAGGGACTGGAAGACTTAATATTGTGAAGATGGCAACACTCTCCAAATGCATCTACAGATTTAACGCAATCTTTATCAAAATTCCAAATGCCGTTTGGGGCGCCTGGGTGGCTCAGTGGATTAAGCCGCTGCCTTCGGCTCAGGTCATGATCTCAGTGTCCTAGGATCGAGCCCCGCATCGGGCTCTTTGCTCAGCGGGAGCCTGCTTCTCTCTCTCTCTCTGCCTGACTCTCCGCCTACTTGTGATTTCTCTCTCTGTCAAATAAATAAATAAAATCTTTAAAAAAAAAAAAAAAAATTCCAAATGCCGTTTTTGCTGAAATGGACAAGTTATTCTAAAATTCAGAGGGAATTGCAAAGGAACAACAATAGCTAAAATAATTTTGAAAAAGAACAAAGTTGGAGGCCTCTTAGTTCTTGATTTGATTGATTAACTTTATAGAGAGAGAGAGAAAGCATGAGAGGGAGGTGGGGAGGGAAGGGAAAGTCTCAATGCAGGGCTCGATCTCACAACTCTAAGATCACCCCTGAACAGAAACCAACTGCACCATCCACAAGCCCCTCTTACTTTCTGATTTTAAATTTAATACAAAGGTCAGTAATCAAAACAGTACAGGCATAAGGACAGAATACAGAACAATGGAATAGAATTGCGAATGCAGAAATAAACTCAATGTCCATGATCAATATTTTTGACAAGGTACCAAGACCATTCAATGGGAAAAGAGCAGCCTTTTCAACAAGTGGTGCTAGGACACAGCGCTTCCGTAGTGTAGTGGTTATCACGTTCGCCTCACAAGTGGTGCTAGGACATGGGGATATCCGTATGTGAGAGAATAAAGCTGGACTCCTCCTCATACCATATATAAAAATTAACTCAAAATGGATCAAAGACCTAAATGTAAGACCTAAGACTATTAAGATCCTTAGAAGGAAATACAGGTATAAATCTTCATGAACTTGGGTTAAGCAACAGTTTCTTAAGAATACCAAAAGCATAAGCTACAAAAGAAAAAAAGGATGAAATGGATTTCATAGAAATTAAAAACTTCAGTGCATCAAAGGTCATGATCAAGAAAGGGAAAAGATGGGGCGCCTGGGTTAAGGCCTCTGCCTTCGGCTCAGGTCATGATCCCAGAGTCCTGGGATCCCTTCTCAGCACGGAGCCTGCTTCTCCCTATCCCACTGCCCCTGCTTGTCCTCAATCTCTGTCAAATAAATAAATAAATAAAATCTTTAAAAAAAGAAAAAAGAAAAAATCACTAGAGAAGCTGGAAAGGAAAACATTAGATTTCTGTGCTCCTTCCATACAGATACTGCATGCGTCTGCGGCAAGGCCAAATGCGTAGATATTTTTTAAATCTTCCCAATTGATTTTAATGCATAGTTTGGGGAATCTCTGCTTTAGTATATGTGCTACCGGAGCGAGCATGGGAATCTCTGCTTTAGTAAATGCCTCTAGCGCCAGTGAGTTCAAAATGCATTCACTCACTAAATATTTATTAGAATCCTGGGCGCCTGGGTGGCTCAGTGGGTTAAGCCTCTGCCTTCAGTTCAGGTCGTGGTCTCAGGGTCCTGGGATTGAGCCCCGCATTGGACTCTCTGCTCAGCGCGAGCCCGCTTCCTCCTCTCTATCTGCCTCTCTGCCTACTTGTGATCTCTGTCTGTCAGATAAATAAAATTTTTAAAAACAAAACAAAACAAAACAACCTACTCTGTGTACGTTTTACTATGTACCGGAAGACACAGCAGGGAGAAAACAAAGGCCCTTTTCTCACAGCCTTTACATTCCTCAGGGGGAGATAAAAAATAAACATAAAATACAATCTGATTTCCAAAAGCTTTCAATGAACACACAACTTCCTCATTTCTTTATCCCCTTATTAACCAAGCATAGCTCTGGGCCAGCTAAATCATTCATATGATACCAGTGTCCTCAAAGAAGAGGTGCACCCCCTTTCTTAAATACACAGCTCGGCACCGCCAGTGCGGCTGGGAGGGGTCAGCTTGCCATGGAGTTCGCAGCTTCAGACTCCCACGGAGGGCTTGACAATGAGACTGCATTCCCAGACTTCAATATTAAGAAGTCAAAGCTCATTACTATCCTTTCCAAAACGAAAAAGTAGTAACAGACTCACCAGTTCTTGAGCACAAATATGTGCTGTAAAAACAGAGATCAGCTTACCTGAGCAAAAGCCAAGTTCAGCACCGTTTCTGAGGCCAAGTACTGTAACCGGTACTCCTTGGAGAGGGCCAGAGCCTGCAGGAGCACGGGCAGCGCGCTGGTTGGGGAGGAAGACCGCCAGTAGAGCTCTGCCGCAGACAGCAGGACGCTGCCCGCAAAGAGGAAGAGCGGATGAGAACGGCCGACACAAAGGACCACCTACAGCGGAGGCTCAAGAGCTCTCCCTTACCTGATCACCATTTCTGTGTTCCTGATTTTCTGACAATGAATCAACAATTTTTGTAAAAGCTTGTGCGCCTCTGACATTTGGTTCTGAGCTTGTAGTACAACTGCTTTCCTGACACAGAAACAAAATAAACACAAATGGTGACGCGGATGTTCTGCAGTCGAGCCCCCTCAGTCTCTATTTCCTCAATTAGACTGTGAACCTCCCGGGGGAAGAACTGTGCCTGATACAATTTTTGTGAAAAAAGGAAAAAAAGTGTGTGTGTGTAAGCACATGTGTATACACCTACCCCCCACACACATACAAGAACACAAAAGTCTGAAATTGTCTGTATCAGCATGCTAGTGATTATCTTGGGGTGAAACTTATTTTGTCCATTTTACTCAACTGTATTTTCTAATTTCCCAGAACAAATTGGTAATAAATACGTTAAGAAGTCTTTTCCTAAACTAAAGTTAATAAATTAATTTTAATTAAACAAATAAGAATAAAGGCATTTGAGAATTACTTCATCCTGGGGTTGGAGTTTTCAAAGTCTCTTACCTGTATACGCCCTCTATGCTATTAAGAGCTGTGATTCCTGTAACAAGTGAATCGGCCAAATGGTATTTGCCATCATTCATTGCTCTGTCAAATTGTATCTTTTGATCACACAGCATCCATAACTAATAAGGAAAAAAAATTTAAGAACAAAATGGCAAGTGTTCACCTCATTATTCAACAAAAATATAGAAATATTTCAGCTTGCTTATTAGCAAATACCCTTACAATTCATACACATTTTTTGAGACTTAAAAAAATTTTTATAAATATTACAAGGGTGTGAAAAAGCATGAATAATAAAAACCATGTCTGCCAATCACCAACTTCGTCAAATCACAACAATTTTGCTTTATTTGCCTCAGACAGTATCACGCACTACTGAAGTTCTTTGCAAATTCCATTCCCCTCTTTCTTTGTCCAAAGTAACTGATTTAATGTTTACAACTCCCATTCATGTTTTTCTACTTTTACATATATTCTTACCCTTAATATATAGTATGATCCTGTATGATTTTTCCCAATTAAAAATTAGAAGGATTTGGGGCACCTGGGTGGCTCAGTGGGTTAAAGCCTCTCCCTTCAGCTCAGGTCATGATCCCAGGGTGCTGGGATCAAGCCCCTCATTGGGCTCTCTGCTCCATGGGGAGCCTGCTTCCTCCTCTCTCTGCCTGCCTCTCTGCCTACTTGTGATCTTTGTCTGTCAAATAAATAAATAAAATCTTAAAAAAAAAAAAAATTAGGGACGCCTGGGTGGCTCAGTTGGTTAAACGGCTGCCTTCAGCTCAGGTCATGATCCCGGTGTCCCGGGATCGAGTCCCACATCGGGCGGGCTCCATGCTCAGCGGGGAGCCTGCTTCTCCCTCTGCCTCTGCCTCTGCCTGCCACTCTGTCTGTCTGTGCTCGCTCTCTCTCTGACAAATAAATAAAAATAAATTTTAAAAAAATTAGAAGGATTTGTGATTTCCAAGCTTTTGAGAAAGTTAAGTCAATGCAACGCAACAGAATGTTAATGAATTTACAAGGGGCGCCTGGGTGGCTCAGATGGTTAAGCGACTGCCTTTGGCTCAAGTCATCATCCTGGAGTTCTGGGATCGAGTCCCACATCGGGCTCCCCCTGCTCTGTGGGGAGCCTGCTTCTCCCTCTCCCTCTGCCTGCTGCTCCCCTTGCTTGTGCTTTCTTTCTCTCTGTCAAATAAATAAATAAAATCCTCAAAAAAATAATTAGTTAATTAATTAATTTACAAGTCAAAGTAATTTTGTTACATAAATGAACCATTTATTATAGGCTAGCAGTGTTTTATTTATTTTTTTTTTTTTTTTAAAGATTTTATTTATTAATTTGACAGAGAGAAATCACAAGTAGACGGAGAGGCAGCCAGAGAGAGAGAGAGAGGGAAGCAGGCTCTCTGCTCAGCAAGAGAGCCCGATGCGGGACTCGATCCCAGGACTCTGAGATCATGACCTGAGCCGAAGGCAGCGGCTTAACCCACTGAGCCACCCAGGCGCCCAAGCTAGCAGTGTTTTAAATGGTAGAGCTTCTACCCAGTTTCACTTTCAATTCCTTCAGAAGTGGGGCTGTAGGTCCAGGCCACCGCCCCCCGCCCCGCCCCAGGATGTGGTTTTCATGTAGGAACCTCAGTGTCAGATCCCCAAAGCTGAGTCTTTAAGGAATTTTGGGAAAAATCATACAGGATCATACTATATATTAAGGGTAAGAATATATGCTGTAAAAGTAGAAAAACATGAATGGGAGTTGTAAACATTAAATCAGTTACTTTGGACAATCAGTTACTTTTCATCTTGATTTTGCCACCAAAGGAGCAAGTGTACTTGGGGTGCTGGCTTATTTCAGTCCTGTTCACCATTTTCCTGAAGGAGGCACCCTAACGGGTCTGGTATTTACAGATGATTCCAGCCTTCTTGGTGCATTTAGCCCTGTCACCACAAATAGGTCTAAGCCCAGAGAGCAATCTTGTACATTTTAAATTCTGTATAAAGTAAATACTGTCCTACCGTATGTATCCTTTGACAACGTGCTTTTAAGGTCAAAATTTTTCTGGGACTTACACGTGTTTATACAAGTAGCTCTAGTTTACCCTTTGCCCTGATGAATAGTTTCCAATTACACGAATAAGTGACAACTTATCTATTCTCTGTTGTTGAGTATTTAGGTAGGAGCAACTTTTCACGCTTCTGAACAAGGCTGTAACCAACATTCTCATACATCTCCCCTGGGGAGAGAGCTGATCTCAGGTCTACAGTAAGCAGTGGGAACGGGGTCGTAGGACATACGTCCCTTCATTGTAATGTCGTGCCCATTTGTTCTCCCCTCCCAGAAGCATGTGGCCCCTTGTCCTCACCAACAGTTGGCGCTGTCAGGTGTTTTACCTTTGGCCAATCTGATGGGTATGCAATACTTCATTATTGTTTTCACTTGTATTTCCCTGATTGCCAGTCAGGAAGAGCATCTTGTTATATATCTATCGGCCATATGTTTTTTCTGTGAACTGTGAATTAGTTTGTCATTAAAAACAAAAACAAAAACAAAAAAACCAGCTAGGACTATAACCAAAACTGTTCCGTCGCATTAGCACTGCCACAGAACCACACTTCTTTCTTCCCACATCACCCGCTTTCCCCTATCTTCTCTTTTGTTTGTGTGCCCCCTTTGCAGCTGGGTACTCTGAGTTCAGATCACAGCCTGCTGAAAGCAGCAATGAGACCCCAGCACATTTCACACGCAGATGGGCACCCACAGCCTATCCAACAGCCCCTGGGAGTGGCAGCCTCAGGGACCAGCAGTAGAAGATTCCCAGGCCATGGTCTGCTATGGTTTCAAATTCTCGAATCCATTGCTGACTAAACTTGGTAACAGAAAGAAGAAAGGACCGGTTTAACAGCTTTCTCAGCCCCATTAGAGACAGGTATCAGTGCACTAAGGAACAGGGGGCCTGAGAGTGCTTTAAAAAATTAAATCCCCTCTGGGGACAACATTTTTCCAAAAGGTCATTTAATCCTGGGAGGAAAAGATTAGAGTTGCCAAGTAATGGACACAACACCAAACTGTCCGTGGACATGGGCAATCTATACAGTTAGAGATATAAGGAATACTAGCTAAAACCATAAAGACAGGGAAAAAAAGTTCCCTAAATAAATCTTTAAACCTTTTATCAGAGTTTATTTCTCTGCCCTCTTGAACAGAGCTTAGAGATTCTGGTATGTGCCTATGTTCCCCTCAGTGCACAGAGGACACAAGAAAGGAACCAAGACACAAGAAACTGAGTAGAGACCCTAAAATATTCTGCTTTGACAACAATACAGTAAAAACAGTCCTTCGGAAATAAATCCAACGCCATGCGAAAGGCAGATTACCTGGGCATGCTGACTATTAGGCGGGAATCGTTCCTTCAAGTGCTTTAACACTTCCGAAGCCGCAGCAAAACAGCCCTAAGCAGAAACACACGATCTGGTGAGCACACCTGGGTAGAAACCGCACCTGCTACCCCACTCACAGGCTGTCACTGTGATTCACCTTTTCGTGATGCTGCACCTGGGAAGGTGCGAGCCACAGACTCCCACACATCGAGGGGTCTTGTTTTTAGGTTCTAGCATATTTTATTTGTTCATTAAATTTTTTTTTGAATTACACATGTAATGCATGTTCACTCTAGGAAAAAAAACTTCAAAATAAATATAAATAAGAAAAATAACCTCCTAGTGTGGGATAGTTTGGTTGTTTCTAATTTCATCCATTTCAAGAATGCAACATTGAATATCTCGGTGCATATAGCTTTACACTGTCCACCTGTCCAGTCATTTCCTCAGGATAAGACCTCTGAAGTAAAACTGGCTGGTCAAATGCTGGCATTCCAAAGTCCTCTGATATAAATTACTAAATTACCCTCCAGAAATGTGCTAAGAACTTTCACACCAGCTCTCTATGCCTTTCTCCCACCACAAACTTAAGGATTGCCTATGTGACAGGTGAAACTAGTATTAATTTGAATTTCTTTGTATTTTATTTGTACTTCTTTGTACTTTCTATTGTATTTGTACTTCTTTGTATTGTATTTGTATTTGTATTGTATTGTATTGAATTTCATTGTATTAATTTGAATTTCTTTAATGACTAGATTGAAAATTCTTTCATGTATTTGGGTCATTTGTGTTTTTTAAGTGAATACATGTTCATGCCTTTTTTTATACCCTTATGTCATTGGAATGTTTCTTGACTCCAAAAGCTTTTCAATTTGTCCCAGTCCTTTGATTAGGTGAAATGTCTTCCATCTATATGGAAGTTCAATTAGATTGCAAGTGAACTTTTATTTGAAGTGAAGTGGAAATTACAGTGAATTGTAATAAAAGGTCAATAATCTTTTTATTCTTACGATTTTTAAATGACCAACCTTGCCAATTATTTTCATGACTGCCACGGTGAGTTGGGCATGTGGATGGAGATGGGTCGTCAAACCTTTTAGGCCAAGGAGAGAGATACACACTGCGTCCCCCCATTCCTACTGTGACCTGCGCCTCCTGAGGCTGGGAGAGGAATGATACCAGATGGTCTAGAATTACACAAAAAGAACAAGGGGGCTGGCTGTCTTGGTTCTCCCTCTGGGTTTCAGGAGAAAGGTCAGAAACAGCAATTCAGAACTTAAAACTTCTTTGTAGGTTCGCTCATGCCCCAGTCACTGCCACATCAAAGTGCAGCACCCAGTT
This sequence comes from Mustela erminea, assembly GCF_009829155.1. NCBI lineage: Eukaryota > Metazoa > Chordata > Mammalia > Carnivora > Mustelidae > Mustela > Mustela erminea. Next base: position 85,077,413 of record NC_045626.1, read on the forward strand.
TATTTGGAGATCAATTTCAGAACACAAACCGAAGCACTCACAAAGGAAATAAAGGAGCAAGTGGAGATACATGATAAAGCTGCCTTCTCCACCACAGGTCACGCTTAATTTTCCAGGAGTCTATCTAACCTGCACAATTAAAAATGTGACAATCAACAGCCATGTGGTATAGCTACTCGTTGATGTTCTAGCACTAGAAAGGTCTTACGAAGGCAGGTTGAGGAAAGGGGTTAAGGGACTAAATTGAAACAGAGAGGCCACTGCCTATCTCCTAGCAGTGCAATTCTTTTTTTTCTCTTTTTTTAAAAGATTTTTATTTATTTATTTGACAGACAGAGGTCGCAAGTAGGCAGAGCAGCAGGCAGAGAGAGAGGGGGAAGCAGGCTCCCCACAGAGCAGAGAGCCCGATGTGGGGCTCGATCCCAGAACCCCGAGATCATGACCCGAGCTGAAGGCAGAGGCCCAACCCACTGAGCCACCCAGGCGCCCCAGCAGTACAATTCTTAGGGGTTCCCAACATATCCTGGCCACTGGAGCCAGGCAATGATGGCATCAGCAGCTTCTTCACATAAGCCAGGGATATAAGGAAGATGAAGATGGAAATACTAATCCAAATCCAAACAGCGGAAAAATCTCCCAAGAAACATCACAGAACTCTAATAACTGGCCTCAGAGAAAGTTTCAAGGCTTGAGCATTGAGCCACGACCGAGATTTTTGTAAAGCAGTTTTTCAGTCCAGCAGGGAAAAAAAAAATTATTTTTACCCTACATAACTCAAACAGAGCTTGAAAGGAAGTTATCCGGTTTAAGGCTGGGGTCAGTGGGGAGAATTTCACTTTAAAAAACCGTATGGGGAAATTTAAATTGGGTGAATTGTATCGCATGTGAATTTTATCTCAATGAAGTTGTTGGGGAGAAAGAAGTCACACAAGGCTCACACCAAATAACTAACTGAAGGTTCACTGACTCATCTATTACCAAATGCTCCACTTAAGCACGGTAACAGGAAAGCAGAAGAGGAGATGTCAGAGGTTCCATTAAGAGGGGGAAAAAAAACCAAGAAAGTGATGAACGTGCAGATTCCTCAGGGAAAGCAAACAGCTGGCTGTTTGCCGCTGGCTGCTGCTCTGACGTCAGGAAGCGTGGGCAATGCCTCCCAGGTGCAGGAAGAGGGCAGCTGATGAAGATGCATGTGGGACCCAGCCAGACCCCATCCATCCCCTTTGTCTCCACAGATGCCTAAAGGACTGTCAAATGCTAAAATACATTTAGTGGAAGGAAGTCTTTAGAGACTTCTGGAAGGGGTCGACACCATCCAACAACCTTTAGGCCGCAGATTAGGGAATACTGACTGCCGGTGCCTGGGTGGCTCGTTCTGTTGAATGTCTGCCTTTGGCTCGGGTCATGGTCTCAGGGTCCTGGGATTGAGTCCCACATCAGGCTCCCTGCTCATCAGAGATCCTGCTTCTCCCTCTCCCTCTGCCTGCCTCTCCCCCTGCTTCTGCTCTCTCTCTCACTTTCTGGCAAATAAATAAATAAAATCTTTAAAAAAAAAAAATGATACAACCTAACAATAATCTAACAGTAAGGTAGAGCAGAGAGAAGTGGAGAAAAGATATATGATCAGGAAATGCACTTATAGCCAAGGCAGTGTTTAGTGAGACAGAGGGTAAGCTTGGGTAAGAGGCTTCCCTGACTTCTCTTCCATGAAAGACATTTTAGAGCATTAGAGCAAAGGAGAGAGAAAGCCTAGAGCAGCATGAGAGACCCTTTAATCAATCCCCTACAAAGAGAACCATGTGAAATGACTTGGGCTATAAGTCAAGGTTACATCCAATTCCCACGGTCTCTTTTTGCAGTCAATCAGACTTGTGCTGTAAACTTAACATTAACTGGTATGGCCTTCCCATCTCCTATAAACATACCTAGCTCCACTTCCTGAAATTTCAAAGACTCTTTTATATTCCATGTGCTACATGGAAATAGCTGATATCTTATTTCCTTTGTCAATGCAAAGAGATGCAAAGTTCAACAACTGTGTAGACTCCACACCCCATTCATTTCCACCGAAGGGATCTCACCCTTTCAGCGCCCCCTGCATCCAACCAGGCCTGACCCAGACACATCCAGTGCTTTTCTCAAGGAGCAGAGGGGAGAGGTGAGGGGAGCCTCCATCGCTCCCGGAGCGCGCAGGCCCAACGACCCGCCTACCTGCTCTGCGTGCAACTCTGCAAGATGGCAGAGGGCGACAGCAAATGACTCCGTGTTGTTCTGCTGCACACCCGCATTCACAGACTCCAGGCTGTTCATGCTCAGCAACATCTGGGCTTGCTGCAGGGCCATGGTGCTGGGTGGGGAGACAGACAGGAGCTCCCTTCAGTCAAGAGACCCAGGCGCCCCCCAGCCACACCCCACAACTCTGTTGAGTGGAAAGGGAAGGACAGAAGTCTGTCTGCAGGCTCTGGCTTAGCGGGAGTGGCGGCCTCCCACTGCTGGCTCTCCTGCCCTCAGCACCAGGAAAGCAGAAATGCACCCTGCATGTGTAGCCCCAAAGGAAACATGGGGTGGTTATGGCACAACTGGGAGTTCCAAGCTCCAGACCCCCTGACTGCCTCTAATTCCCCTGTGGTCACAAGTGTGTTAATCGGTTTTCACGGATAAATTCAGACCTGATGCCATCCTGGCACCAGCTGCTTTGGCAATGTACGCAGCGGCCAGTGTCTGCAGCTGTCTCAGAGCGCATCCTGCCAAAAAATGATCTCGAATATACACAAACAAGACTGGTCAAGTAGGCACTTCCTTTCATTATTGAGTTCCTAGAAATAGACTGTCTAGGTAGAAGGCGGGGTAGGGACAGGCTTCAGGATTAAAAACCTAGTTCAGAAAGGTAGTTCCAAGCTAAAGGAGGCCAAATGGAAAATTAAACTTGAGGCCGGAGATGCTCCAGAAAACATACCTCGGCTAACAGGGAAGCGAAACCCGAGTGACTGTGGCCCTGCCTGCCGGGGACAGGAAGAGAGAGTCCGGTCTCAGATCACAGGGGCAGAGCACTTGGAGTCCAAGGACCTGAGTGTGAGTCTTGGCTCTGCCATTTGCTACTGACGTCTGTGATCTTGGGCAGATCAGATGTGTGAACCTTGGTTTTCACATCCTGGAATGGAGCCCACCCACCAGTTACCTCACAGGGCAGCTGGGAGGCGCAAATAAGAATGAGCACAGTAAAGAACTTTACAAAGTCTGTGCGAAGTACAAAAATGTTTTAAAACTATAAGAATTTTCTTTAATCCCCTGCACGAACAACTTTCATCAAAGGGGAAAATGACTTGTCCATTTGGCCTTTCAGAGAATCAGTTTGCTAGCTTCTGCTCACCTCTGGAAGGATTCCTGCCCCATGGCCCTGAAAGTTGGCTTGAAGACCCACCTGCGGCCATAGAGTCTCCAGATGGCTGTTTTCTGTGCAATGCTAATATCGATGAGCTCTGACAGGCTGTGTTTCCAATGTAGGAGGTCAGAGTCCTTTAGGGCATCCATCAGTTTGTTTGCTGTCTTCCCAGCAAAAGCCCTCTGCTGAACTAGGGACTGTATTCCCAGGGAGGCGAGGTACTAAGGGGACAGACATACACCATGACTCCTCAAGGTACAAATTACATGACACAATTGTGCACTTTTCTGAAATCTGGCATATTTCACATTTCAGCACATGCAAACTGACAGCATTATTTAAGAAGAAATTACTATATCCTGACCCTAACCCATATGAAATGTATTCCTGAAAACCTGGGGCTGGAATAGAGGCAGGCGGTATGCTGAGAAGAGCCAGGGCTTTGACATAAAATGGGCCTGGACTAAACACACTCTCTGCCGCTTACATTGTGAGTCAAGGCCGGTTAGCTTCCTAACCAAGCCTCAGCTTCTTCATCTGTAAAATGGGCAGAAACTCTATCATCAAAGAATTATTATTATTTTTTTCATCAAAGAATTATTGTAAGAATTAAAATAAAATAGTATTTGGGGCACCTCTGTGGCTCCGTGTGTTAAGCATCTGTCTTCAGCTCAGGTCATGATCTCAAGAGTTCTGGGATGGAGCCCCGTGTGGGGCTCTGCTCGGTGAGGAGCCTGCTTCTCCCTCTCCCTCTGCCCCTCTCCCAGCTCATCCAAGTGAGCCCTCTCAAATAAATAAATAAAGTCTTAAATAAATAAATAAATACAAAACAAAACAGTATGTGTCAAACAGTGTTGGACACATTATGGAGGAGTTGTGGGGCTTTTTTGAGATTTTATTTATTTATTTGTCAGAGAGAGAGAGAGCACAAGCAAAGGAAGCAGTAGGCAGAGGGAGAGGGAGAAGCAGGCTCCCTGCTGAGCAAGGAGCCCCACTTGGGGCTGGATCCCAGGACCTGGGGATGATGACCTGAGCCGAAAGCAGACGTTTAATGCACTGAGCCATCCACTCGCCCCCAGAGTAGAATATTTTTTATTTCCCTTTTTAATTTTTTTTTATTTATTATAAACGTTTCCCCCCCCCCAAAGATTTTATTTATTTATTTATTTGACAGACAGAGGTCACAAGTAGACAGAGAGGCAGGCAGAGAGAGAGGAGGAAGCAGGCTCCCTGCTGAGCAGACAGCCCGATGCAGGGCTCAATCCCAGGACCCTGAGACCATGACCTGAGCCAAAGGCAGAGGCTTAACCTACTGAACCACCCAGGCGCCCCTCCCTTTTAAATTTTTTTAAGATTTTATTTATTTGACAGAGAGAAAGAACACAAACAGGGGGAGCAGCAGGCGGTGAGAGAGGGAGAAGCAGGCTCCTTGCTGAGCAGAGAGCCCCACACAGGACTCGATCCCAGGACTCTGGGATCATGACCTGAGCCAAACCAGATGCTTAACCAACCGAGGAACCCAGGTGCCCCCTAAGCTGAGTCTTTAAAGTTGTGCTTTCACCTTTGAAAACTGTATCAGAAGTTAATGAAAAAGTAAGTATGCTCATAATAGTCATCCTTTAAAAATCTTCCTACTTCAGGGGCGCCTGGCTGGCTCAGTTGGTACATGTGACTCTTGATCCCAGGGTTGTAAAGTTAGAGCCCTACAATGGGTGTAGAGATTACTAAAAAATAAAATCATGGGGCACCTGGGTGAGAGAGAGAGAGTGAGGGAGTGCGCAAGCAGATCACAGTCAAATCAAGATCCCTGCTCAGCGGGAGCCTGCTTTTCCCTCTCCCTCTGCTTGTGTACTCACTCTCATGCTCTCAAACACATAGACAAAATCTTAAAAAAAAAAAAAAAAAAAAAAAGAGTCCGCTTAGGGGCACCTGGGTGACTCAGTTCATTAAGTGTCTGATTCTTGGTTTCAGCTCAGGATGTGATCTCAGGGTCATGAGATCTGAGCCCTGTATCAGGATCTACACTCAGCAGGGAGTCTGCTGGAAGATTCTCTCTCCCTCTCTCTCTGCCCCTCCCCCTAGTAAAATAAATAAATAAATAATTTTTTAAAAAAGTCAGCTTAAATCCAAAACAAAAATTGTACTTAAAAAGTCTATCATTTATTTTAAGGGGCAACTTACTTTTGTCCTTATAATCAATTCTGTACATGTAAGTTTCCTTTCTCAAAAATGAATCAAATGAACAGTTTACAGATTTAAAAAGCATGTAAAACGTGTCAACTGTACCTCAATTTTTTTTAAGTAGGTGCCTCACCCAGCATGGAGCCCAACATGGGGCTTGAACTCACAACCCCGAGAGATCAAGACCTGAGCCCAGATCAAGAGTCAGATGCTAAACCGACTGAGCCACCAGGTGCCCCTTCCATTTTTAAAAAGCAAATACAATAGGTTATAACACATAGTACTTTCAGTTTTCTGGATCTTGCTGCAAACTTTATGAGACAGAATGCCTATGGTGCAGTTTTTTAGAAGATTTTTTTTTTTTTTGCCAATTTTAAATACAGTTTTATTTAAGACATTGCATTTTCCACTTAACAATACAGTGCTTATAAAGTGCAATGTTTATTTCCTTTCCCTGTGCACATATTCCATATTCAAGTATCAAGAATGCCCAGTTTTTTTTGCTATAGCAGCTCAACATTACAACTGCCATGGAATTTGCTACAAATTTGGGTCCTTTGAATATTGTGTGTGGAACAATGCTCAACCTATTTATTCTCAGATTGGTTTAGTCAACCTCTTCAATGGTGGGCCCAGAGGAGGCACCACCAGAGGGAGGAGCTCCACCACCAGGGAAGCCTCCAGGCATTCCTCCTGGCATGCCCCCTGCACTCTGGTACAGCTTGGTGATGATGGGGTTGCAGACTTTCTCCAACTCTTTCTGCTGGTGTTCAAATTCTTCCTTCTCTGCAGTCTGGTTCTTATCAAGCCAGTTGATGATTTCATTGCATTTGTCAAGAATCTTCTGTTTGTCTTCATCATTTATCTTGCCCTTAAGTTTTTCATCTTCAACAGTTGCTTTCATGTTGAATGCATAAGACTCAAGTGAATTCTTGGAAGACACCTTGTCCCGCTGTTTCTCATCTTCAGATTTGTACTTCTCAGCTTCCAGGACCATGTGCTCAATATCTTCCTTGCTCAAGCAGGCCTTGTCATTAGTGATGGTAATCTTGTTCTCTTTTCCTGTGCTCTTATCCACAGCAGAGACATTGAGGATACCATTAGCATCAATATCGAAAGTGACCTCAATCTGAGGGCCACCACGAGGAGCAGGAGGTATGCCTGTGAGTTCAAACTTTCCAAGTAGATTGTTGTCCTTGGTCATGGCACGCTCACCTTCATACACCTGAATAAGCACACCAGGCTGGTTGTCGGAGTAGGTAGTGAAGGTCTGTGTCTGTTTGGTAGGAATGGTAGTATTATGCTTGATAAGAACAGTCATGACTCCTCCAGCAGTTTCAATGCCAAGAGAAAGTGGAGTGACATCCAACAGCAGCAAATCTTGAACATTTTCAGATTTGTCTCCAGAAAGGATGGCTGCCTGGACAGCTGCACCATAAGCAACAGCTTCATGAGGGTTGATGCTCTTATTCAGTTCTTTTCCATTGAAGAAATCTTGGAGAAGTTTCTGAATCTTGGGGATACGGGTAGAACCACCCACCAGAACAATATCATGGATCTGAGACTTGTCTAACTTGGCATACCCGAAGAGCTTTCTCTACAGGGTCCAGGGTGCCACGGAACAGGTCAGCATTTAATTCTTCAAACCGGGCACGAGTGATAGAGGTATAGAAGTCGATTCCTTCATACAGAGAATCAATCTCAATACTGGCCTGGGTGCTGGAAGAAAGTGTACGCTTAGCACGTTCACAAGCAGTACGGAGACGACGAACTGCCCTCTTGTTTTCACTGATATCTTTCTTATGTTTGCGCTTGAACTCTGCAATAAAATGGTTGACCATTCGGTTGTCAAAGTCTTCTCCACCTAAGTGGGTGTCTCTAGCTGTGGACTTAACCTCAAAGATCCCATCTTCAATAGTAAGGATTGACACATCAAAAGTGCCACCTCCTAAGTCAAAGATCAGCACATTCCTTTCAGCTCCAACATTTTTGTCTAAGCCATAAGCAATAGCAGCAGCAGTTGGCTCATTGATGATTCGAAGTACATTGAGACCAGCAATAGTTCCAGCATTTTTGGTAGCCTGACGCTGAGAATCATTGAAGTACGCAGGTACTGTGACAACTGCATTGGTAACGGTCTTCCCAAGATAAGCCTCTGCGATTTCCTTCATTTTCGTCGAAACCATAGAAGACACCTCCTCTGGATAAAAGCTTTTTGTCTCTCCCTTGTATTCTACTTGGACCTTGGGCCTGCCAGCATCATTCACCACCATGAAAGGTCAATGCTTCATATCAGACTGGACAACAGCATCATCAAATCTCTGTCCAATCAGGCGTTTGACATCAAAAACTGTGTTAGTGGGGTTCATTGCAACTTGGTTCTTCGCAGCATCACCGATCAATCGTTCAGTGTCCGTGAAGGCGACATAACTTGGGGTGGTCCAGTTTCCCTGATCATTGGCAATTATTTCCACTTTCCCGTGCTGGAAGACACCCACGCAGGAGTAGGTGGTGCCAAGATCAATGCCAAGTGCAGGTCCCTTAGAAGAAGGGACAGCAATCCAAAGATCTAGCCCCTGTCTTCTGCTGAGAAGAAGACAGAAATCCAAAGATCTAGCCCCGCGTTCAATGAGCTAGAAGATGTTTTTGAGACAGAATACAGTTCTGACAGCAACAGTAATCTACACTCTGACAGTCATTACTACTACATATGTGACAACTAACCCCTTTCACTGCCCCTCAGTATTTGTCACCAAGGACTATAATGCAGGTCCTTCTCTGTCACTTAAATTAAGAAAAGACAAATGTACCTGTGAGGTTTACTGGTTCCTGGCTTTGTTCACTTTTAAAACCAGATTAGCAAACTGGTTCTGTAAAGGGCCAGGTAGTAAATAATTTAGGTTTTGAAGGCCACATTTGGTCTCTGTCACATTTTCTTCTTTGTTGGTTTTTTCCCCCAACTATTTAAAAATGTAAAACCCATTCATAGCTTGAGGGCCATATATAAGCAGGCAGCAAGCCAGATTTGGCCCATGGGCTTTGAAGTCTGCCAATCCCTGGTTTAAAAATAATCTTTTCCTGGGGCACCCAGGTGGCTCATTCATTAAATGTCTCCCTTGGGCTTAGGTCATGATCCCAGGGTCTTGGGATCGAGCCCCACATCAGGGTCCCTGCTGGGTGGGAAGCTTGATTCTCCCTCTCCCGCTCCCCCTGCTTGTGTTCCCTTTCTCACGGTCTCTCTGTCAAATAAATAGATAAAATCTTTGGGAAAAAAAAAAAAAGCCTTTCTTGAAATTTTTCTAAGTAAATATGTGGAAGTCAATGTTGATCAATAAACTAAACAAGGATCTCATAGAATTGGTCAATGGAATAGATGTTAAGATAAAGAAAGCAGGGGCGCCTGAGTAGCTCAGTGGGTTAAAGTCTCTGGCCTTCCGCTCAGGTCATGATCCCAGGGTCCTGGGATTGAGCCCCGCATCGGGCTCTCTGCTTCACGGGGAGCCTGCTTCCTCCTCTTCCTCTGCCTGCCTCTCTGCCTACTTGTGATCTCCCTGTCAAATAAATAAATTAAAAAAAAAAAAAAAAGATAAAGGGAGCAGTGAGAAACCTATTAGACAGAATTTAGTGGTTTGACTAACAGTTAAGGTCATATGAAACTACCAAGTATGAAACCACACCATTTATTTAAATAATCTCACAGGAAGATGAGCCTTACCGGTAACCCAAAATGTACTGCCTTCTTCACAGAGTGTTCTAGCAGGACATAGCTATCAGATCTCTTCTGCCCCAGCACATAAAGCCAGCTCTGGTAAGAGAAATCATCAAAGTATATTCTAACAATGATAACGGTTAACATTCTATTGAAATATCAGCATGGCTATAAGAACGATTTAACAAGGGACAAGATAAATCCTTGAAACTACTCTTTCACGAAGTATGAACCTAAATGAAAACCAGTGAACACATTAAAACTCAGACTAAGCTAAACCGTCATTGATTTTCACCTCTGACAGCAATGAGTGGCAAGTGTTCCGTAAAAAAACCATGAAGCTCCCATACGGCCTTTAATTGAGAAATCGAGATTCTCAGGGAATGTTCAATGAATTCCGTGTTCTCCTTCTGCTTGGTGCTCATGCTTTCACAGGACAATGTCTCCTCCAGCTACCAGGTGTCGCATACACCTTTTTGTTAATACCAATGTTTAAGGTGGTAGCTTTGGATTAAAATTTTAGATAAGAAATGCCTCCCAAAGCAAAACAGAGATCATGGATTAAGAAAGATAATAACGATAGGTTGCCTTTTCTGAATTCTGCTAACTAGTTTCCTTTCACTGCTAAGGGCCTTCCAACTGCAAAACAACCCAATTCAAATGACGCCATTCGAAGGCCAACTCAATCCACAGGCAGAACTCCCGAGACAGGAGGGGGCGGCTCACCAAGCAATGCTGGAGACACACATGATCGTTGGACTCCTGGGCAATCCTAATGGCCTCCTGCAGGGCGAGCTCTGCCTGCTGACTAGAGAAAGACCGAACGTTAACAACTCATTAACAATCACAAACATGTCCAAGCAATGTAACAGCAAGGCATCTGTACAGTAATTCATCTGAATAGAAGCCTCTGGGTTGGAAGTTGTAATGCCGAGCTTATTCCGCTTATTCTGTCAGAGGCACTTCCCTCCCCCAGCAGCAAGAAACATTCATAGTAGAGACACAGAACAGGTCCTTTCTAAGGTAGATTTCTACTACAAAGGGCAAGAAGGAATGGCTTTTCTCCCCCCCCCCCTTTTTTTTTTAAGATTTTATTTATTTGAGAGAGAGAGAGAGCATGAGAGGGGAGAGGTCAGAGGGAGAAGCAGACTCCCCGCTGAGCAGGGAGTCCAATGTGAGACTCCATCCCAGGACTCTGAGATCATGACCTAAGCCGAAGGCAGTTGCCCAACCAACTGAGCCACCCAGGTGCCCAGGAATGGCTTTTTTTTTTTTTTTTAAGATTTTATTTATTTATTTGACAGAGAGATAGATCACAAGTAGGCAGAGAGGCCGGCAAAGAGAGGGAAGCAGGCTCCCCGCTGAGCAGAGAGCCCGATGCAGGGCTCGATCCCAGGCCCCTGAGATCGTGACCTGAGCCGAAGGCAGAGGCTTAACCCACTGAGCCACCCAGGCACCCTGAGGAATGGCTTTTCTTGATCTCTAAGAGTATTTTAATTGTCTACCCCTAGGAGGAGGGGCAAGGATAGGATACAACATTTCACTTTTCACTGCACTCCCTTCCCCATTATGTGAATTTTTTCTTTCTTACTTTGGTAATTTTTCAAAACCAGTTTTAAAAAGTATTTTGAGGATATTCACTTCTGAGATTCTTTTTCTGTTGACATGGCTCCACTCCATCTAAGATGTCTCCCTTAATCTCAGATTCTGTGGAAATTTAGCCAACTATCCTTGGCCCCACTGAGCTTTCACCTCTGAAAACACCCACAGAAATACTATCTGTAACCCACATTGCAGTTCTTAATTAAATACTACTGTGTATCACTTTCTATTTATTTAATCTGTGTTAATTTTATTTCTTGAGATAGCTTATAAGCCCAGAGAGAGCGAGCTCTTAAATTTTGGGTTTCCTAGTGGCAAGTCACAGAAAAGAAGTTCTATAAATGCAGGGCTATGGAAGATTTCAAAATCAAATCAGAAATTCTATGGGTATTACTTATTTTGGAAAAATTTACATAAGGAATTTTCTTTAAAATTAGCATAAGCCTCATATAACCCATTTTAACTGGGGAGAAATGGATTGTTCCTTAATAACCACTGATTTGAATAGAGGTCAGAAACAGGGGCACCTGGGTGGCTCAGTCATTAAGACTCTGTCTTCCCACCTTTGGCTCAAGTCATGATCCCAGGGTCCTGGGATCAAGCCCCACATGGGGCACCCAGCTCAGCGGGAGGCCTGCTTCTCCCTCTCCCACTCCCCCTGCTTGTGGGCCCTCCCTGTCTCTCTGTCAAATAAATAAATAAAATCTTTTTAAAATTAAAAAAAATAAATAAACAGGTCAGATACATCTTTACCTATTTTACATTTCTTTTAAATTCCTTTCATTGTTGAGATGCAATAGGACATAATCTACCTGAGGACATGAAGCATATCATCACCCACAGGCCCTCAATAAATATCAGTTGATTTAACTTTACTCAATATCTGAAGACCAAATAAATAATGGTAAGTTAAAAAAAAAAAGAGGGGCACCTGGGTGGCTCAGTGGGTTAAGGCCTCTGCCTTCGGCTCAGGTCATGGTCCCAGGGTCCTGAGATCGAGCCCCGCGCATCAGGCTCTCAGCTCGGCGGGGAGCCTGCTTCCCTCTCTCTCTCTGCCTGTCTCTCTGCCTACTTGCAATCTCTGCCTGTCAAATAAATAAATAAACTCTTAAAAAAAAAAAAAAATATATATATATATAGCTTCAGCTTTTAAAAAAAAAAAAAGAAAGAAAGTCTTTTGAGAGAACTGTATAGACAGTATGCTAAAACTAAAGAGGGATTACTAAGGGATTACTTTTTCCAGGGAGGAAGAATAGTTAGATCTACCAAATGGTAGATTCCCAGGTAGATTAAGACTGCTTTAAATCTCTATTCAAATATGAAGTTAGTAGAGGCTAGGGAGGGCTGACCTGCCACCTTATCATGGACGGAGTGATCTGTGCATATATTTGGAGGGGTATCCCTTATTAAAACAACAGCACTCCCCAACCCTATTCTCATCTATCACCTTTGTGTATTATGTTTAGTGTTTTTTTTATCATCTACCTCCCCACCATAAATTCCATGACAACAGAGTGTTTTTCCCTTTTTTTTGCCTCCTGTACCCTCAGCGCCTAACACTCTAACACAATGCCCAGTACATAGCAGATGCTCAGTAAACAACTATAATGACTTCCAAGAAATCTTCACAAGCCTAAAAGCTAAGTGACAAAGTTTTACACAGGCCACAGCTCCAGGACTAGAATCAAAGAAGCTAATGGAGTACATTAATTAGCAATTAACTTGATGCAGTTAGTTGTCTCTCCTATTGTAAATATATAAATTCTGTACACCAACAGACTATTTGTATCTAGGAGGCTGAATACAAATTTCCAAACCCTAGCAGAAGCTGTTTTGAACACAGAAATCAGTTAACAGTAAATACTACAAATGATATTGCTGTCTATTATGAGAACATAAAAAAGCAGAAGTTTCCGATTAAGAGGCTGTTATAGCTGGGCAGACAAAAAGAAGTTGATCAAAAGATAACATAGATTCTCATAAAACCATGTACTTTAGAGTAGACTCGAACCTTTCTGAGTCCAACTATCAATCTGATGCTTGAATTCCCTTTCTGACATCTGGTCTAGGCTTGAGCACCTCGCCGACCCTTCCTCACAGGTTCCATGTGGGACCAACTTCCTTACCATGGGCAAAGCACAGCCCTTCCCTTGTACTCCCCGCTTTTATTCTTCTCGAGGAATTGCACTCTTGGTCATCTAAGTTTTCTTCACAGGACCTTTTATGACATAAACATGCCGAACACGTGCTTGGCTAAATCATGTTCTCTCTAGGTTCACCATTCTCATATCCTTCCCAAACAGTTTTCCATGACAATGTCTTGGAATGCCTACAAGGAGACTGTCCCCCACACCAGCTCCAGCCTATGTCCCTTTGAAAATGTGATGATCAGATATAGAATTTCTGACCTAAAAAGCAATGGGTAGAAGTCTCAATTCTTGAACTTTGGACATTATTATTTCCATTAACACACCCTACAATCTCTACTCAAAAATGCCTGTAGCAGAGACCACATTTCTCTCAAAGGAGAAAAAGCCGTGGGGGCGGGGGAGAACCCTTTTAATTAATAATTCACTACCTTTTCACCCTTATTCACATTATTTCATTGTTTCCAAAATACCCTCCATGTTTTTATCCACATAACTCTATTTACTAATTAATAATTGGGAAATCATCTTATTTTTATTCATTAAAATCATAAGCATATCTTAGCAATGGGTAAGCCAGCATCACCCCACTGAACTGCCTGAATTCTATCCAAAAGCACAAACATGTGGCTTTTAGCAAGCTGTATAGAGTTTTAGCCAGTAAAAGTATTACTTCCTTTTGGCTTTTTGAAAAACTGAAAATAGCTTTTGTACCTCAATATTACCTCCGAAAAATCCTTTTGGGAATCTCTGGCCTAATGACCTAATTTCCTTTTAACTCAATGGCTGTTCTTAGAAGTAAGGAAGAGGCCGTGCACGAAGACAGTAATGCTCAACAGTGACACTAGGGGGCAGACTGCTTAAGCAGAAGATTTTTGTCACCTTCTGTCCAGGGAAAGTGCTTCCCTCTCTGGAAGTTTAAGTTTGAGAATCTCTTGGGTGTCTGCGGGGACTAAAACCTGCGGACTCACTAGTGACCGAATCGGCAGTGCAGGGCAGCCAGGTTCAGTGCAGCGTATCTCAGGCTCCGGCCGTAGCCCTCCTCCCCGTTACTTTTGCTTTCGGCCCCAGTGAGAATCAGGCGATCGAAATAATGAAGGAGGCTGTGTGTGGAGCTGAACACGTCTTGGACCCGGAGGTTGTTTAAGTAGCTGAGATAGTGCTGAAACAAGAAACAATGCACGTATTTTAAACGTTCGGCTTCCTCCCGCGTGAGGCTAATTCAGAGCGTCCCACTGGCTGCAAACACCGGTGTACCCCCAGCCCTCCTAGCAAGACGGCTTAGCCTAACCTTGCCCCACAGGCGGGATAAAACAAGTTCAAGATATAGTGGTTTGTTTCCTCCTTAGGGAGGCCCCAAATGAAAAATGGGCACCCCATTAGGACTCGCATCAGAGTTTTATCGTAAATATACATCCACTATGCCACCGCTTATATTAGGTGATGGGGTTGGGGGACTCACTGAGCTCAGGCATTGAGAAATACTATGAGCTCAAATTAAAAAGATTTTAATTCCTGAGTTCACATAAAAATTACAAAATTAATTTCTGTAAATGTCCAAGTCATAACACAGTGAGTCTTTAACTAGTATACTAAGTTAATTATCTTACAATTATTTTGACACTATGTTCATTTTGTTTGATTCACTGAATTAAACTCCCTCCAACAGGCAGATCCAAATCAGATATATTTCTGCATGTGAATAAAGACATCAAATCCAGGTACTACTCTACTAAGAAAGTTTGAAAAAAAAAGAAAGAAAAGGAAGTGTTCAGGGTAAAAAATCCAGTAAGTAATGGAATTATTTGGGGGAGAAAAAAAAACTAATAAAAGAGAAAGGAAAAGAATTTTTAGCCCCCAAACTTGAAAAAAATAAATCAATCTAGTCTATCATCTGTCCATTATTCGGAGCCTCAGAGAGACAAAGCATGAACAAGAACAGTAATAGACTGAAGAAACTCCTAATGGCGCAGAGGTGAGTTTTGGGAGGAAAAGCTTTGTGACCTAGGCTTGTTGACTTGCCAACATTTCCTTTGAAGAAATGGGGCCAACAGGCCAGTCTTCATTTGCATGGCTCCTCAACCCCTCAATATAGAGTAGCCTCACTGGGGCTTTCCAACTCGAAAGACTCACCGCTTCAGCAAAATCAGGATTAAATTTCAACAAGTTGTTCAGTTCTTTCTGCAAAGATGCTGGAGTGAGGGCTTTCGTCTCATCATTCTTTAACAAAGAAGCCTGAAATTTAAAAATGACAGCTCAGTGGAAAGACATATATACGAGCCAGCATGCCCTATATCCTTTTTCGTAGCCACTATCTCCTCTTGACCACACAAAACAGTCTCCTCTTTCTAAAACTCAAAGCCTTCCAACTACCTCTGCCCAGTCGCATGCTCCTTGCATGCCCTACAAACTCCTGCTCCTTTTTCAGGCCCCAGTTGAGACTTCTGCCACTTGCTTGTATCACTTCCTAGACTAGGTAAGGTCCTGTAAGTCCCTACACGTGCCCATAAGCCCCCTGAACTAACCCTTCCTGCAGTACTTTTCAAACTACATGAAAAGTACCAGTATGACCCAACCCAGCCCGTGACCACCCTCATGACTGGTAGAATATACCTCCATCCAGCACTGCCAGGGGCCTCATAGCACTCAGGTGCCCTACTCCTGGTTAACTGTGTCATGTAGATGGTGCCAGCAAGGATTATACAAAATATGTAGAAAACGAATTCTAAATTAAGTATTAGTACTTAACCTTGTTACAGACACTTCAACTTTACCTAGACAAATTTGTATTTATAAATAACAATTTCTTAATTCCATTTGAATGTGTTATATGTTATAGAAGATTCCAGAAACATGGAAAGGCATACAGAGGAAACAAAAATCATCTGTGACACCTCCACCCAGAAATAACACTATTAATATATCAGTGTCTTATTTCAGTCTTTTTTCTATGTGTGTGGGATATATATGTGATACATACATTTATACACTATACCATATATTTTTTTAAAGATTTTATTTATTTATTTGACAGACAGAGACCACAAGTAGGCAGAGAAGGCAGGCAGAAAGAGAGAAGGTGAAGCAGGCTCCCCCTGAGCAGAGAGCCCGATGCGGTACTCGATCCCAGGACCCTGGGATCACGACCTGAGCTGAATGCAGAGGCTTTTACCCACTGAGCCACTCAGGCAACCCTACACCTATACCATATTTTTAACAAAATTAGAACATGGTATATCACTTTACTTCCTGCTCTTTTCATTAATATTATAAAGTTTGTCTCATCATCAGTCTCTGAAAATATGATTTTTAAAGCAAAAGTATTAACCCTGTGACCATCATATTTATTGCAAATACTTTTCCCCATTTTATTGTTTGCCTTTTAGTTTTGTTAGAATGTGTTCTGACATGCAGACTTTAATTTTTATGTTGAAAAATCAAATGATCTTCTCCCACATGTTTTCTTCCATTGCTTTTATGTTTAGAAAGTCTTTCCCCACCTAGAGATCACTTAAAAGTTAATATGTCGTTCCTCCCAGTTTAATTACAGCTTTACATATTCACATTTACCCTTTAATCCATCTGTAAAGTACTGAAGTGTGAGGATGAGGTTAAGATCTAGCTATATTTTCACTTCCACACTTAACCAATTGTCTAGATGGGTTTTTCTAATCTGTTTGAAATTCATCTGCAGGGTGATCCTTTCACTTTTCATCTAGACCTAAACATTACACCTTTCTGCAGAAAGAAAAATTACTAACAAAATTAAGGAAAATTAGGAAAGTAGAACAAAAAACATCAAAATCCTATACTTGAAAACAACATGGGAGAAAAATATTCAGCTTCTGTTCCCAAGCAAATGAAAAAGTACAACTCAAAAGCACCAGCAAGAAATGTCTGTGGTAAAATGTACTGATGTCTGCAAACTGAAATGCATCAAAGATGAAATGGTGGCAGGATAAGCGATGTGCAGGTGTATGATAAGGAGAGAATAGAACAGAAATTGTGGTATCTAGGTGACAGGTATGTGGGTATTCACTGTGCAATGCTTTTCAACTTTTCTTTCTGTTTGAAAATGTCCATAATAAAATGTTAGGGAAAGAGAAGTCAGTCTTCCAAATCAGGTTTTTGGGCTGTGTTAGTCACACACTATTATAAAATGAACATATATTGTAACTTTAAGAAAAATAAAATCATGGGGCACTTGACTGGCTCAGTCAGTAGAGCATTCGACTCTTGATCTTGGAGTTTTAAGTTCAAGCCTCATGTTGTGTGTAGAGATTACTTAAAAAATGATATCGTTTTAAAAAAGACTGAAAAAGAGGGGCGCCTGGGTGGCTCAGTCGGTTAAGCCTCTCTCTGCCTTCGGCTCAGGTCATGATCTCAGGTCCTGGGATTGAGTCCTGCATCGGGCTCTCTGCTCAACAGGGAGCCTGCTTCCCTTTCTTTCTCTGCCTGCCTCTCTGCCTACTTGTGATCTCTCTCTCTCCCCCTGCCAAGTGAATAAACAAAATCTTTAAAAAAAGAGAGAGAGAGAAAATCACACACAAAATCATAAAGAACACATAATCACACTGCATTGTTAGTGACGAAAAGAGGACAGAGGACAAAGGAATAATGCAGATTCACTAATAAACCTACTAACAAGATAGCCACATGTGATGACATATAATGCCACAGGACGTGTTTTTACTTATTAAAATTTTTATTTATTTATTTATTTGAGAGAGGGAGAGAGCAGGGGGAGAGGTAAGGGGAGAGGGAGAGAGAGAGAGACTCTCCCGCAGACTCCCTGCTGAGTGTGGAGCCTGCTGTAGGGCTTGATCCCACAACCCGAAGATCATGACCAAAGCCAAAAATCAAGAGTTGTATGCTTAACCAAGAGTCACCCAGGCATCCCTCCACAGAATATTAAAAGTTATGGGGTGTATTGGTGGCTCAGTTGTTAAGCATCTGCTTTTGGCTCAGGTCATGATCCCAGGGTTGTGGGATCGAGCCCCACATCAGGCTCCTTGCTCCGCAGAAAGCTTGCTTCTCCCTCTCCGACTCCCCCTGCCTGTGTTCCCTCTCTCACTGTCTGTCAAATAAGTAAATAAAATCTTTAAAATAAATAAATAAATAAATAAATAATAAAAGTTTATGATAGAAGCACCTGGGTGGCTCAGTTAGTTAAGCATCTGCCTTCAGCTCAGTTCATGATCCCAGGGTCCTGGGATCGAGTCTGTGTCAGGCCCCCTGCTCAGCGGGGAGCCTGCTTCTCCCTCTGCCTGCTCCTCCCCCTGCTTGTGCCCCCCATAAATAAATAAAATCTTTTTTAAAATTAAAAAAAATAAAAGTTTGGGATAAATAACAGAATTAACATACCTGTTGAGAAAGAAAAAATTCTGCTTGTTTTTGGGAGAGAGGCCCACTGCAAGATACCTCCTCTTCTCTGGAAGAAAATAAAACAAAACTATTAAGGAATTACACCACAGGATAGAAGAACCAGGTGATGAGGAGTGCTTGTGTTGTGAGCACTGGGTTTCATATGAAGTGCTGAATCCACTGTATCGTACACCTGAAACTAGTATGACACTGTACGGTAACCAAATGGGAATTAAAATAAAAACTTAAAAAGTCAAACAAACAAAAATGAATTACCCAACAGCAAGAATGGTGAGGCTGACGAAGTCAATAACTTCATTAGAAGAGCTCAAAAATCTTTACAATTAATTCTCTCCTCTCAGAAATAGAAAAAATCATCCACAAACAGTGATGGGGATGTGGAATGACCTGCCACAGTTTGCACAATATAATTACGGAGAGTTACAGACCTAAGTTCCACATAGTGGGATCTTTCCACCGTACACATCTCTCATGGTATGCCTGATTTAAAGCCCTTGAGTGGTACCCCCCAGCTTCCAGAATAAGCCCACGCTACTTAGCAGGGCAGGCGCAAAGCTCCATGAGTGGTCCAAGCCACAACACAATCCTTCGCCTTTTCTTTCTCACGCACACCCCCAGCCTGACTTCATAGATCTCCTATGCGCCAAGATGCCCCCACTGCTTCCTCAGCCTGCAGGGCCCACTGTCCCACCCGCTGTTGGACTGCAGTACCCCACCCATTATTCGAGACTGACTCGAGTGTCATGTCCTCCAAGAATCTCTGCTGACGCCTCCCACCGAGCTCCCACTGCCTCTTGGAGAGGCTGAGCACGCGCGGATGCATCGCCACACCCGCCTGCTCTTACTTGCAGCTGGACGCCAATACTGAGCACCATGTCTAGGAACAAAACACTCAGAGTTTGCGGAATGAATGAATGAAGAGTTTCTATCTCCTTGTTACAGATACAAGATGTGGTGTACTCAAGAGCAGGAAAAAAGTGGCTTCTGCTAAGAAATATCTCCCTAGAAATTTACATTATGCAGAATTAACAGACAAGGATATAGGGATATAAACCTGGGCTTGAGAAATCTACACATGCACAAGAGTGAAGCCTTATTTTGACACCAAAATATGAGTAATAACACCCTTTTGCCCCGAGACTCTGAAGAAATGGACTCCTGTATAGCATGATGGGAAGTATAAAAATCAATATTTACTCATAAAGAATGCTTTCATTAGATGCACTCTGCATCTAATACAGCAGTTCTCCAACTTTTGTGTAAATGATATGTGAATGGGTATTCTGAAAGAAAATGCTTCTGACGTTACAAAATTTGGGGAACGTTACACACTCTATCTTGCTTGGAGATTCATGACGCAGGTGAGAGAAATCCAACAGAAAGAAAGTTTATTTACTTTTGTTTAATGTACCACTGAGCAAACTCATTGAACAAAGAATCCTTTCCTCAAAACTTTCAAGAAGCATGAGTGTTCCACGGAAAACACGTCGGGAGGTACTGCTCTAATATTCTCCTGGCTTCATTTCTGATAAATATTACCTAACAATCCCTAAGGCTGTGTATCAGATTCTGCAATCATTGCAGCTGCCAAGAGAAAGCCCCAACCCAGGTCTAACAAAGATCAGTGACACAACAGTGACCTGGAGGGAAATGGAAAACGAATTCTCAGGCCAAGTTCTCAAACGGAAAACAGTTACTGGGCAGTAAGGAGCCCTTTTCTCTTAACATATCTCGTAACCAAGGTAAACCCAAGGCTTGGAAGAAACATGGCTGCACACAGAAAGGCTAGTGATAGGGCACCTGGGTGGCTCGTTTGGTTAAGTGTCTGCCTTCGGCTCATGATCCCAGGGTCCTGGGATCAAGTCCCGCATCGGGGTCCCCACATAGCAGGGCATCTGCTTCTCCCTCTGACCCTCCCCTCTCTCGTTTTCTCTAACAAATAAACTCTAAAAAAAAAAAAAAAAAAAAAAAAAAAAAAGGCTGGAGAGAGGTTTGATTGAATGAATTAATGAATTCATCTGAATGAAACTGGACACACAATACTGGTCCCATCAGCCTCTAAACGATCATGCCCTCTGTTCACCTCAGAGGGGTGAGGTCCTCGCTTCCTCGATCAGGGCACCTGGCCGGCTCAGTCAGTAGAGCACAGAGAAAATCAGCATCAATGCAAACTGATTCTTTTTTTTTTTTTTAAGATTTTATTTATTTATTTGACATAGAGAGAGTACAAGCAGGGGGAGCAACAGGGGGAGAGAGAGGGAGAAGCAGGTTCCCCACCAAACAGGGAGCCTGACACAGGGCTCGATCCCAGGACCCTGGGACCACGATGAGCCAAAAGCAGCCACCTAACTGAATGAGCCACCCAGGTGCCCCTGCAAACTGATTCTGTAAAGAAGGAAGTACAGTCCCCACAAATGAAGATCGAATTCGGTTCTGGCCTCCACAGTGGTAACCATAGGTGACATGAACCAGCTTGGGGAGAGCAAGTAAAAACACCATGGCCCAAACCATCCTTCAATGACTCCTCCAGATTCCTCAGGGCCCCACACATACATGCAGAAGAAAGTAACTTGTTAGAAGCCACAGAGGTATTCAGTTTAGGAAAAAGGCTACCTATTTGGGAAAAGGGCTCAAGTGTACCTTGCTTATAAACCCAATTATTAGCTGAGACAGAATTTTAGACTTACTAGTGCTAGAAATCAAGGGCACTTAAGCTGGGTCCGTGGATGGGCTTTACTTAAGTCCATGAACCTTATAAAACTGCACTCAAAAGCTGGAAAGATGTACTTTTCTAATATGAACATAGCATATGGCATTTGTGAGACACTCAGGAGTCTGGAAATTCCTCTCAAAGTCTTAAATCTACCACTGCATTGAAATTTTGAAAATACGAGATTAATCGATCAACAAAGATTTTATTTTTTGTTTTTGGATATTTGCAGTGCAGAAAACCCTGGTCTAGGTGCGGGAGGCCACACAATGTGTGAACAGGCTTACAGTCCTGGGGAAGGCTGAGACTCACGCAGGTGAGAAGACAGCAGTAAGCGATAAATGCCAAATGTGACTATGAACTCTGCACTGAGAAATGGGAAGAATCACTTGCAAGCTGGGAAGGAGCGGAGAAAATGATGACGAAGAAGGTGTTCCCGGAAAGGGAAACAAAGGACAAGACCAGGACCAGGATAAAGGATCCAAGCTGAGAAACTGCAAGTAATGGCAGAAAGGTCAACTGTGGAAGGCCTTGAACACCAGCTGGGGAGACTGAAATCCTTCGAGGTTTCTGAGCAGGATATTGACAGAAGCAGGGGCAGCGAGGGACCGGGACAGAAACGGTTATTAAACATTCAAGGAGGAAGCGAGGACCTCACCCTTCTGAGGTGAACAGAGGGCATGAGGCAGCCCCTCTCCCCGAACCACAGTCCTCCATCTGTGCCTCCAACAAGCAGCTTGTCCTGTCTTGGAAGCAGGGTGTATGCCATGTGCTCTGGCAATTTCTCCTGGCTCCTTCATCACCCGGCTCTGGGTCTGAAGGGCCCCTCCTCAGCCGGACCCCAGTTACTCTCTCTCTACCTTCTACCTGAGGGTTCCATTTCCTCTCAAAGGCAATGCCTTGCTCTGAAACTACATTACTGATCAGTTGCCTCTCTATTATCTGACCCTCTGCGCAGGACTCCATGAAGACAGGGCCCTCTCCCCTTGGTGACAACACAGCCTCTTACCATGGTATCTGGTACACAGGAAGCACTCAGGAAGTATTTGCTGAATAAATTAATGAGTCTGGGAGATTTATATTAAATCACTGGCAAGGGAAGAATTACCAGAGAATTTCTACTTCTGTTAGGTCCTTTTAGGAGCACAGGGAGGCTGTAATTACAGCAGCCTGCAGACCCATAGCCTCCGTGGCAGACTCACACGGGCTAATCCTATCAGCCCGGTCCTGACTGCTGGCACTTGGCAACTGCCGGCAAATGAAACACAGGCTCAATTTCAGCATGCCCTCTCCTCTGTGATGGGATTTTTTTGATAAATGATAAACATCCGTGGACTAAATAATTCTTCCCTCTCTTCTAAACTAACAGTGGGGGGAAATCAATTAATTAGCGGTTGGGTTTCTCCATCCAGATAAGAATAATTTCACTGTGGGATGGGAGATTTGCAAGCTATGCAATATTGCTTTCTTTCCCCTTTCTAATCTGTGTGTTTTTTTTTTTTTTAAAGATTTTATTATTTGACAGGCAGAGATCACAAGTAGGCAGAGAGGCAGGCAGAGAGAGAGGAGAAAGCAGGCTCCCTGCTGAGCAGACAGCCCGATGCAGGGCTCAATTTCAGGACCCTGGGATCATGACCTGAGCTGAAGGCAGAGGCTTTAACCCGCTGAGCCACCCAGGCGCCCCTCTAATTTGTTTTATTATTTATTTATTTATTTCATATAGGTTCCACGCCACGCAGCATGGAGCCCAATGTGGGGCTGAACTCACGACTCTAAGATTAAGACCTGAGCTGAGATCAAGTCGGACATTTGACTGAATGAGCCACTCAGGCGCCCCACTCCTTTCTAATTTTAATACAAATATCCAGGACAAGAAAAATAACTTTCCTGAAGAAAAGAGACCTGAAAACATTCCAATAATGAAAAAAAAGAAAGAAAGAAAGAAAGTAAACAGAAAGAAAAGAGCTAAATTAAGAAGCTTTTCATAATGCAATAAAACATTAGAAAAGATCACAAAAAATAAAATTTTCCTCTTTAAAAAACAAGAAATGAATGTAAATATATTTTCTTTTTTTAATGTAAATATATTCTATAAAATAAAATCTTATTACAAGTAAAACCATTTCTTTGTTGACAAAAAATTGTGATAATTGAGAAAAATATTTATTTATTTATTTATTTATTTTTAAGATTTTTTTTTAAATTTATTTGACAGAGAAATCACAAGTAGGCAGAGAGGCAGGCAGAGAGTGAGAGGGAAACAGGCTCCCTGCTGAGCAGAGAACCCGATGCAGGGCTAGATCCCAGGACCCTGAGATCATGACCCGAGCCGAAGGCAGAGGCTTTAATCCACTGAGCCACCCAAGCGCCCCAAGAAAAATATTTAAATAGTGTATCTCTTTAATTTCAGTGACAAAATTCAGTTACTATATGTACACTATCTTCTGGAACTATACATACACCTTTTTATTTTTGGTCCAGAAATGTCACTTACTGGAAAATTATGAAAATTTACATTGGTATACATTTTTTAACCATTACAGAGCATTCTGCATATTGTATATTTTAAGTGAAAAAACATTTCTGTTTTATCGCTGGGAAGACATACAATTGTAATATATATGCAATTTGATTCTCAGTTCTTATGTTTAAAATTCTCCACCCCTATTTTTTTAAAAAAAGTTTTTTTGTGGGGGGCGCCTGGGTGGTTCAGTGGGTTAAAGCCTCTGCCTTCGGCTCAAGTCATGATCTCAGGGGCCTGGGATCCAGCCCCACATCGGGCTCTCTGCTCAACCTCTCTACCTGCCTCTCTGCCTGCTTATGATCTCTGTCTGTCAAATAAATAAGTAAATAAAATTCTTTAAAAAATATAATAAAAGGGATGCCTGGGTGGCTCAGTCGGTTAAGCCGCTGCCTTCGGCTCAGGTCATGATCCCGAGGTCCTGGGATCGAGTCCCGCATCGAGCTCCTTGTCCAGCAGGGAGCCTGCTTCTCTCTCTGCCTCTGCCTGTGAAGCTGCCTGCTTGTGCGCTCTCTCTGACAATAAATAAATAAGAAACCTTTTAAAATATATATATATATATATAATATATATAAAAATTATATATCTATATATATAATTTTTTTAAAGATTTTATTTATTTGACAGAGATCACAAGTAGTCAAGAGGCAAGCAGAGAGAGAGGAAGGGAAGCAGGCTCCCCACTGAGCAGAGAGCCCGATGCAGGCCTTGATCCCAGGACCCTGGGATCATGACCTGAGCCGAAGGCAGAGGCTTTAACACACTAAGCCACTGAGGCGCCCCTAAAAAAAGTTTTTATACATTGTAATTCACTGTAGACTTTCTTCTTCTTTTTTTCTTTTTCTTTGTTTTTTTTTGAGTATAGTGTGCACAGTGTGACATTAGTTTCAGGTGTACAACATCATGATTTGACATGAAACGATACACCTTCATAGTAAATACACTGGGTCACACAAAGATGAGTTCTTAGAATAGGATAAAAGCAAAATGATGCAGTTAGACCTAATTACATAGGATTGATTTAGGAGACAGGCAAACCAAAATAAGTCTGAACTTTAACATTTCGCAGGAAGTGACATTCTGCAACCTGAAGTAGATAAAGTAGCCAGAGCAAGGACGACCCTGCGGCCTGGATGCACTCCTGAGGCAGCTGAGCTAAAAGAGAAACTAGAGAAAAAGAGCGCCTGTATTCACTGGCCGTTTACTACGTGCCAGGCATAGTTCCAAACACTTACATGGATCTGACATTTAATGCTTGCAACACCCCTCTGAGGAGGGGACAGGATGCCCCGTTTTGCAGATGAGGACGCTGAGGCACAGAGAGAGAGAGGGTGAGTAACTGGCCCAGAATCACACAGAGGATAAGTGGAGGAGCCGAAACCCTAAGCCAGCAGTCTGTCACCAGAGCCAGACTCAAGCCTACAGTGTTCTGCCTCCACTACGTGAGAGGCATTTGCTAGCAGCTCTAAGTGAGTGAGATTTTGGAAGTACTAATGGTATATAAGCTCTTGCACCCAGTATGTGCTCAACAAATCATGGAATCAAACAAAGGCCACTCTAGGAACGAACCATTCCCCGACGGTGTTTAGCTGGTCTCCTCAGGGCAGGCAAGGCTTACTTAAATCAGAGCTCTGAGCATGCTGCAGTGTGATGATCTGTGATGCCAGTCG
Organism: Mustela erminea; assembly: GCF_009829155.1. Taxonomy (NCBI): domain Eukaryota; kingdom Metazoa; phylum Chordata; class Mammalia; order Carnivora; family Mustelidae; genus Mustela; species Mustela erminea. The sequence goes on from NC_045626.1 coordinate 85,102,720, forward strand.
TCCTCACCACACTGTGGGCTCCTCGAGATCAGATATGGCATATACTGTACATATATATACACACGCATATACACATATATGGTATATACTGTACACATATACACACACACATATACACGTATATAGCATACACTGTACACACATATATGCACACGTATATAGCATATACTGTACACATATATATGCACATGTATACACGTACACATATATATGTACATGTCGTACACATATATATGTACACGTATACACATATATGGCATATACTGTACACGTATATACGCACGTGTGTATCCTTCTCTCCCAGCGGCAGCAGTTTACTTGGGAGGTGATCCCAGGTAACAGGTAACAGGTGGGGGGAGGGGAAGTGAGGGAGTGAAGTGAAGGAAGTCAGTAAAAAGCGCTTTAGGGACCACTGGGCAGTGCGGGCGACAGGCTGTGTGTGTTGATTTTCTGCAGTCACTCATCCAGCACATACCCACCGACACATTCTGTGAGGCAGGCAGTACACTAAGCACTGGGAAAGATGCCCCGAAGCAAGACAGACAGGGGTCTTAGATCTGAAGGGGTGCCAAGGCAGAAGACAGATACAACGGAGTAAGCAAATAAATGTGAAAAGTTACTCCGTGAGGAGTGCCTTGATGGAACTAAAGAAGTATTTGGGACGGAGATTACTCCAGAGATGTGCTCAGGGAAGGCTTGTGTGATGAGGCCGGAGCTGGAGCCGAAGTCAGCATGGAGTATTAGCAGAGCTGAAAGCAGGCCGAGCTGCTGACCCGCGAAGGGCAGGGTGGAGAGTGAGGAGAAAGAGGCGGAGGGTGACCGGGGCAGAACACACAGCCTCTAAGGCCGTGACGGGCTGGGATTCTGGTCCGAACACCAACAACAGTCGCTGCGGGTTTGGGGCAGAAGGGTACGGTTTACGTGCACAGGGGCTCCCTTCGATGCTGCAGGAAAACCATTGCAGGGAGACCAGAGCGGAGGCAAGGAGGCCAGCAGGGAGGCCGGAGAAGTCTAGCCTTAGTGGAGATGCGGCGCTGAGGCTGCAGGGGCAGCAGTGGCGATGGAGACAAGTGAACTAAGACCGAACTGTCGTGGAGGAACAAGTGCCTGGGCTGAGGGACCGGCTGTCGGGGTGACAGAGAGGGGGAACCAAGGACACTCTGAGGTTCTGAGCTTCAACAACTAGGTGAGCAGTGGCACGCCATCTCCTCTGCTTAAACTTTAATAGGCACGCCATACATTTTCACTGAATTAATCAACTCTTAACTCACTCTGACATAAGGAACACTATAGGTCTGGAAGGGTCCCAGCAGGAAACAAATGGCACATTCAGATGGGGTGATCTGAGAAGAGTTTAATAAAGGACCACTTATAAAACTCCGGGCAGGAGACAGAGAAGCTGTAAGGGACAATACAGTTCCCAGGGCTGGTGAGTGGGGAACCTGACACCCCAGGCCTGGGAACCTCTTCCTAGTTCCCCGATCCCACAAGAACGCAGAGAGGACCACCTGAGAGAAGCTGTGACCCCACAGACAGTACACCATGGCCCTGAGGGAAGGGAACCAGCGGATCAACAACCTGACCCCACTCTCCTCGGCCCACTACTGCCTCCCAGTAAGAAATCAGAAGGCAAGAAGCCCACTGATGCAACCCATACGGGTCAACTTCTTGGATCTAAAGGGGCAAAAAGACAGCGGGCAGCATGGGAGCTCTGAATGAATGAGGATTTACTATGCCCGTAATTATACTATTTCACAGGAAAGGGATGCCTACCCAAAAAACCCAAATTACCGTATAGACACATCAAGTTCTTCTTTTTCCATTTTTCTTTCGCCCTCCTCTCTGTTGGTCAGTTCCATGTCAGCATCCTCCACTGTCTTTTTCTCACCATTTTGGAAGTACTGTTGAAGGGCGGTGTACAGTTTAAACACTTGACTGAAAGAAAGCTTACTGTAGGCCAAGATCATATGGCGCAGAAATAAACCTAGAAAATACACAGGAGAAGGCATTAACTAAAATCCAGGCTACATAACGTTGATACTGTTTCTTGCAACTCTGCCTGCAAAAGAATCAAAGAGACACTTGCAATTGCTATTCGCTCCTCCCAGAATGTTCTTTCCCCATCTTTCACAAAACTGGTTTCCTCATCTTATACAGGGTTCAGTCCCCAGCTCACCCCACTGCCCCCACACCCTATCATCTTTAACCATCCAAAATGTTTTCTCGTGGCTACTGGAACTATCTGAAATTATGTTATTTACTTGTTTACTTGTCACCATCTAGCCTCACCCTACCAGCATGCGATCTCCACAAGAGGAAGGTCCCTATCTTTCCTGTAAGTCCAGATCCTGGCACACGGGAGATCATAGAATAACTGATGTTGAATGACATAAAAACTATCCCACAAAAAAGCCGAATGAAGTATGGATATAAGCCTAATAGAAAAGCCTCAAGAAATTTCATGTATGCACCTTATTAACTATAGCAATGATATAGTCTTACTTCACTTCTGTTCATAAAAGTTTAAATAGTGACCCTGACTTAGAGTCGTACGGTGCAGACAAGGAATCCGGAGAACTATGAGAAACAGCTCTGAAACCCTAAAAGGCCCCAGGACCAGGCTAATAGTTGGGACTATTACAGACAAAACAGAAGATGTTTTTCCACAAGACAGTTACATAAACATAGGATACAATGGCAAGGCAAGAAATACCAACTAAAACATGTCCAATACCCCACTGCGTTTGTTCAGAAATGGCAGAGTCATGATAGATGTGATTCAGAAAGCTGCTCACTTCAATGAAAACATTCTCTGCTCTCCTTAAAAGAGCGTCATACCTACTACACTCGTTTTGTGAACCTCTGGTTCAGTTCCAGAAAAAGAATCTGTAAGGTCATCAAAAAATTGTTCCATATCCTTCAATTCGCCTTCAGCCATCAGTTTGATTCTGAATGAGAAAATTGAGGTGCGTATTTTAGGAAGTCCCTCTGAACATCCTCTCATGTTTCACATTCCACAGTTATACCCAATAAAGCTATTTTAAAAGCAAATTAGATATTCATATAAAATGGTGGCACATAAAACAAACTTGACAATCCAAAATATCACTCTCATTATTCTAAAAAACATCACTGCTCATGTTTTCATGATCATAAAATGTGTCAAAATAACAGATCAGCCAGCAAAAATGTAATTCTCTGCAACGACTAAGAAGAGCAAGGTAGATCTGCACAGAAAAATAAGTTTTGAAACAGTATGTTTAATGTTAACCATTTTTCAAAAAGAGAAGTAAAGTACTTAGGAAAACAGAGTAACAAAGATATATTTTTAGAGAATTCATTATCTTGTGCATTTTTCTAATTTTCATCTACATAAACATATTTTCACATATACAGAAGGAAAGAAAGCTCACCTGATCTGTACTGAATTTGCCAGCTGGGGACAAGATTCTTCAATTAACTTGTACAGTTTAGACAGTGTAATATCTGGGCCCTGGATAAAGATGACAGGGAGGTTACAGATAAATTTTAAGAGCTGGAAAATGGTAAAGAGTAAACATGAATTCATTTATCAACCCTTCTGCTTTAACAGGTATTCCAAATGTGAAATTTCAAATCACAAAAATAACCAATCTGTAAAATGCTAAAGGAATACATCAGATTTGCAAAGCACTCTCGGTTCATTGGAGGAAAGGTTTAAAATGGAAACAAAGCATAGACTCTGTAGTCCAAGGACCTGCCCTTCCTTCCTTTCTATTTTCTAATCATGGCAAAGCTAGTTTCCTTCATCAGCAAAATGTAGATAATCGTAACCATCTCTCTTGTTCCTGACAGAGAAAGAGTAAGAAAAAGAAAAGTGCTTTGTAAACTGGAAAACATTATTCAAACACAGGTGTCCTATTTTTCACAAACAATTTCATTTGATCCTTCCCAAAACCTTGTGAAGTAGGCAGACACTATGTGCCCAAGTCCGTAAAAGGTACCAGTAGAGACAAAGAGTATGCATCCTTGGCTGTCAAGAAGATTACGATCTAACTGAGGTTTTAAACCAAACACTGAATCTTTTTTGGAGAGTAAGTTGACACTATATATGCCAGTTTTAGACGTGGAAAGTAATTCCACTTCTGGGGAAGGTATTTTGGCAGGCGTTGTTTGAAACGAAGAAAAACTGAAAAGAACCTGTAAGTCCATCAATAGTTAATCCATAACTTATAATAAGTTATAAACTTTTAAAAAAGATTTTATTTATTTATTTGACAGAGAGAGAGAGATCACAAGTAGGCAGAGATGCAGGCAGAGAGAGAGGAGGAAGCAGGCTCCCCGCTGAGCAGAGAGCCCAAAGTGGGGCTCAATCCCAGGACCCTGACATCATGACCCTAGCTGAAGGCAGAGGCTTAACCCACTGAGCCACCCAGGTGCCCCTATAAACTTACTTTAACATTAAAATTAGGAGTTATATTTCTTTCCTTATTGGGGAATACAATGTAGCTGTTAAAAATAATTAGGTGGCTCTATTCAAATGTACTGACATGGAAAGCTCTCCAAGACTGGTTAAATGAAAGGAGCAAGCTATAGAATAAAATTTTATATTTGTAAAAAAAAATTTTTTGAATTCAAGCAAAATTAAATTAAAAGGATACAAATACATCCTTACAATCATATGCTTCTACCTATTTATATACACATGGATTTTTAAAAATGTCTAGAAAGCTCTATTCTGACCTGCGACTCCATAAAGAGTTAAATGAGCGAAAATTAACAGTGATAATCTCTGAGGCAAAAGGACCAGATGACATGAAGAACCATGACCTTTCACTCCATTAATTTTAGTATCAGCTGAAGTTTTTACAATAAATTTTTGTATGTTGAGTAATTAAAAATTAACTGGTTTTTAAAAATTAACTAATGCTTAAAGCCAAACATTAAGCAAAGGAATTGGGAGTCTGACTGGAACATTAGAACCACAAGAACCAAAGAACCACAAAGGATCATTTAAGACAGAAAAAACAGTATGAACAAAGGCAGAGTGATGGGAGCTAAAACACAAGTACTGTTTTGTTTCTTTCTTCTATTACTGAATCTTACAATATAATGACTTTTATTTCAATAATGGGGAAAATACACTTGTAATAACAGTAATGTGGCTAGGACTGGGAGCTACAAGTAATGGAGACCCCAGTCTTGTATTCAACCAACTGGGTAAGCCACTTAATCTGTGTCCGCAGTACCCTCCCCCAACTAATACGGATTATATATATATATATATATATATATATATATACACACATACAGACACATATATATGTGGCTATATATGTATATAAATTTTTTATGTATAAAATGTATCCATATATTTTTTAAGATTTTATTTATTCATTTGAGAGAAATTTGGAGAGAGCACAAGCAGGGGGAGAGGCAGAGGGAGAGGGAGAAGGAGACTCCCCGATGAGCAGGGAGTCCAATGTGGGGCTCCATCCTAGGACCTGGAGATCATGACCTGAGCGGAAGGCAGACGATTAACCAACTGAGCCACCCAGGCGCCCCTGGGTGATGTATTTTTTAAAAAGCCATTTAGGGGTGCCTGGGTAGCTCAGTCAGTTAAGTGGCGGACCTGGTCTCAGCTCAGGTCATGATCTCAGTGTCCTGAGATGGAACCCTTCATTGGACTCCAAGCTCAGCTGGGAGTCTACTTGAGATTCTTTCCCTCTTCCTCTCCTTCTACCCCTCCCCCTGCATGTACACGTGCTATCTCAAATAAATAAATCTAAAAAAAACCACAAAAAAACAAAACCCCAAACCCTTTATCAAGCATATTGCTGTTGTGGGGGCCCAGGACCCCAGATCCTTGTTTCTGCCACCACTGCTCAATAGACAACTACTCATCCTTCAAGTTCCAGCTTAACACTCCACTTCCTAAGTCCTCCCGGTTCCCGGGAGTCCACCCATCTGCCACGAGAGGGTATATCCCATTTCACTTACCCCACACTTTTACTTAGGTGCTCTACTAAGCTCTGGGGATAACAAGAGTGAACAAAAGTAGCACAGAACACGGCCCTTATAGCAGTCTAACAGGGGAGAGTCAATCATAAAATCACACATACAAATGAGAAAAACCATAACTGATATAAAAGGTGCATGGCCCCTGAAAACACACTAAAACGGAAAACTGCTAACACTCAGCATTTTACTATATGCCACACACTGTGAAGCAGAGTCCAATTTAACACAACCCTCCCCAAACAGAGTCTCTCTTACTGTCCCCATTTTACAGAGAGAAACCAGAGACCCAACGAGGTTTCGGGACCTGCTATCCCCCGAGTCTGCGAAATGAAAGAAAACATGGAAAGGGCTTAACCAACAGTTCAGTGCTCAAGGTCGGCTGCTCGTTTTAGGTAACTGCGGTCCTCGGAGAGCCCGTTCGATTCGCCCGTCTCCAACGCTCAGGACTACGTGCAGCCCCTCGCCCTAGAAGACGAGGATCTGGGAAAAGCATTCCTCCCCCTGTCGCTCAGCTGAGAAATGCTGGAAACAAATATGAACCCCCCAAAAAAATGCATGTAGAGCGCCTGGTCGATGCAGTAATAAGGACTCGTCATTAGCAGGTGGATTAACTCCTTTTTTTTTTTTTTTTTTTGAGGTCCTCCGGGGCTTCAAGAGTGCCGGCTGAACACTCGTGCCCCCAGGCCCAGGGCGGTGTCCGGCACAGAGCAGGTGCTCAGTAAAGGTTTGCTGAATGAGCGGGAGCCGGCGGGGCCGCTCACCTGCAGCAGCGGCAGGAGCAGCTGGTTGAGCCTCCGCCGCTCCATGAGGCTGACGGCGCCCTCGCCCGTGCGGCCCATCTCGTTCAGCAGCACCAGCACCGCGATCTTATACGGCGTCACCCAGTCCTTGATGCCGAACACGTTGGCGTGCACCACCCCATTGGTCATCATGGGGTTGAAGTAGAGGCTCTCGTGGACGCTGGCCATCGTGCCCCGGGACTAAGTCCGGGAGCCCGGCCGCTCCACGGCGCGGCCGCCACGCCCGGGTTCCGGCTTGAAGCAGCGCACCACCTTCCTTAGGCCCCCACAGGACCTCGCTGTAGCCCAGGAAACGGGTATCCTCGCTCGCGGCAAGCCATTGGCCAATCAGAGAAGGTAAACCATAGCACATGGGAGGGCTACAGCCAATTAGAATATCCAGGGGTGCTGTGCGGGATGGGGCAAAGATGGTGCACCTCAAAACTGAGTCCCTACAGAAACTCGAGCGAAAGAAGTAAGTTCCCGAGCGCCTTGGGGCGGGACAGTGAAAGGAAGATGATGCCTTGAGGGCCGCAGCTGAACGTCTCTGTTTGGGGTGGTTGGGGGAGCTGCCAATTTGTTTGATTTGAAAACCGTTAAAATTGTATTTTGAGGGGCATCTAGGTGGCTCAGTGGGTTAAGCTGCTGCCTTTGGCTCAGGTCATGATCTCAGGGTCCTGGGATCCAGTCCCGCATCAGGCTCTCTGCTCAGCAGGGGTCCTGCTTCCCTTCCTCTCTCTGCCTGCCTCTCTGCCTACTTGTGACCTCTCTCTGTCAAATGAATAAATAAAATCTTAAAAAAAAAATTGTATTTTGAAACAATCCTGTTTAAAAGCAATGAAATTAAATTTGCACCACTAAAATTCGTATGTTTCATGATGTTAATTTCTAAACTCAGTGTTTGGAAGTTTCATTTAGCTCTTTTAAAACGTGATGAAACATTTTTTCTCACTATTTCACAAATGTCATTTAGAGACAGCCGAGTCATAGAGGGTGATACCACTTTGGGTTCCTACCCAATAAACTACAAGATCTCTAGTCTGGCATTCGTAGCCTGGCAAAATCAATCCCTAGACGATGTTTTCAAACAATTTTTTACTATTCCCCTCCCATTCATCAGTATCTCTCCCAAGAGGCTTCTCTATAGCCTGAATTACTATTTTTTTTCTGAATTACTATTAATAATGACTTGCCTTCCGTACTAATCTCAATGACCCTTGAAAGAAAAACCAGGTACTATTCAACTTTGGCTACATACACACACACACACACACACACACACACACACACACACACACTGCCTAGTACCTTGTTTTTGTCTCAATCGCTGTATGTTTAATAGAATAATGAATGAATATGTGGCCTTAGTTCACAAGACTAAGAGTATTATGAGGCAGAAATGTGTAGAGTAAATTCCTGTGCCCAAAAGCAAGTTATTGGTAACTTGGAATAGAAAACCTTAATTCCCTATCTTGAGAACTCTGTACACTTTAGACATACAATTACATGTATTTTGGACATACAACTCTGTATCTTTTAACATATACAATATCTGTGTAACTGTCTCTTATTTGTAAAAGAGGAAATCGACATTTCGCAGGAAATTAAATACATAAATAACTACTTTTTTAAGATTTTATTTATTTGGGAGAGAAAGAGAGCACAAACAGGGGCAGAGGGAGAGGGAAAAGCAGACTCCCTGCTGATCAGGGAGCCCCACTTGGGGCTGGGTCCCAGGACCCCAAGATCATGACCTGAGATGAAGGCAGACGCCTAACTGACTGAGCCACCCAGCCACCTCAACATAGATAACTTCTTTCTTTGCCTCAGTTTATTTTTGTAAACCTCGCCCCTTTTTATTTATTTATTTACTTTTGATATTTTTTAAAAGATTTATTTATTTATTTGACAGACAGAGATCACAAGCAGGCAGAGAGGCAGGCAGAGAGAGAGAGAGAGGAGGAAGCAGACTCCCTGCTGAGCAGAGAGCCTGATGTGGGGCTCCATCCCGGGACCCTGAGATCATGACCTGAGCCAAAGGCAGATGCTTAACCCACTGAGCCACCTAGGCACCCCCTGAAAGCACTTTAACTCTTAGGGTGTACTATACCATCATCTCTTCTGAGATTATGTAATCATTTTCAAAGCACTTTGTTCAAGCCTCATTTATTATACTTATTATTGGTTTTGTTTCATTTTTCCCCAATGATCTGCATAAGTAGCTCCCTCTGATGGGCTGTGAGTGCCTCAGAGGCAGGCACCGGGTTTTGTTTTTCAATCTCTACAGTCTCGATTTCTGACATAGGCCCCTAGTATCTGGTATGTGCTCCTTATTGCCAAGATTCCTTTGGGTCACTTGTTATTCAAATCCTTAAAATTCACTCCACAAATATTTTTGAGTACCTATTATGTGCCAGACATTGTGCTAAGTCCTAGGGGTACAGCAGCAAATATACAAAATGGTCATTTGACCTCATTGAGAAAAAAAAGGTAGCATAGGTCATAAGTCAAAAATCCCCAGTCTCTGTCTCTGGGAGACTAGGAAGTTCTCGCTGTTGTAGATGTTTGGTTGACCTCCCTTCTTTATGAAAACTGAACGCTGATCTTCTTCACCTTTCACATTTCAAAGCAGACCTCCAAGTCAATAAAAGAAGCAAGGATTTATAACTTGTGGACTTTGGTTTATTTATTTTGTCTTTTGAGCATTCTCTACTATCATTCCCCAAAATGTGTTGTCTTTGATTTGAAAAAAGTCACAGAACATGCCCTTCTGAATACGGGGATGGGCATATGGCCCTAGCAGAACAAATCAGATCCTTCTCGGGGTTTGCTGTATGGACTGTGGAGAAAAAAGATCCCTCTTTCTCTTGAGGTTGCCAGGCAGGGCTGTTGATGCTACCTGTAGGAAGCGAGAACAAGGCCAATTTGCAAAAAGAAACAGAAACGAGCAGAACTGAGGTGGGTAGGAGAGGAGAAGAGACAGCTATGGTCCATTGACTTCTGTTTCTACCTTAAGATCATAGTTCTTAGGGCGCCTGGGTGGCTCAGTTGGTTAAGCAACTGCCTTCGGCTCAGGTCATGATCCTGGAGTCCCAGGATCGAGTCCCACATCGGGCTCCCAGCTCCAAGGGGAGTCTGCTTCTCCCTCCAATCTTCTCCCCTCTCATGTTCTCTCTCACTGTCTCTCTCTCTCAAATAAATTTAAAAAATCTTAAAAAAAAAATCATAGTTCTTCAGTTCATTCTTCAGTGGGATCAGTTTTTCCAGCAGAAAATCTCCCAACCACAAAAATGAGCAAATGTTTGTCCATCTGGTTTGGGGCTTTTGTTTTGTTTGCTTTTTTGCTTTAGCTTGATTAAGGAAGGTTTTTGGCTCTTGCAACTGTAATCGTCTTTATTAATATATAATTAAATATACTAAAAGCAATTTATCCTGCCAGACCTGTTTAGTCCTCAGAAAAACCTTCAGCCTCCTTAATTTGGTCCTATGTGAGCCTTTATCTCATCTTGTGTGGTATTCAGTGACTGTCCCTGTTAGTTCCCCAGTCACCAAAGAGTCTCCTGCCTATCAGAGAAAAGGTGATTCAAATGTGGTCATGACTGATGAAACAAGAAGAAAATTAGCGTGGGAATCAGACCCCCCAAGATCTAGTCTTAGCCTTGAGAACTCTCTCTGTGATTCACACAGCCAGTCTTCCCTAGAATTTGGGTTAGTCACATTAACAATGAAAGGTTTGGACTGGATGGGGAAAGAATCTGCAAGCATCTAATTCCAGAACATCTAATTCCAAGATATTTTAATAATCCCAGAATGAAACCCCAGACCCATTTGCAATCACTCCCTGTTCCCCATGTCCCCAACACCTGGCAACCACTAATCTCTCTGTGTCTATAGATTGGTATATTCTGGACACTTCATATAAATGAAACCTACAATCTGTGGCCATTTGTGTTGGCTTCTTTCATTTAGTGTGATGTTTCTGAGGTTTGTCCATTTCATAGCCTAGGTCACTATTTCATTCCTTTTTGCGGCTGAGTAATAATCTGTTGTAAAGATAGATTATGTTATATTTATCTGTATATGTCTATCTGCAAATGTCTATCTGTCCATAGACATTTGGCCATTGTGAATCATATTGCTGTGAGCACTCATGTACACATTTTTGTATGAACAAATGTCTTAAATTCTTTGGGGGTATATACCTAGGAGTGGAATTTCTGGATCATGTGGTAACTCTGTGTTTAACTTTTTTAGGAACTGCCAGACTCTTCTCCACAGTGGGTACACCATTTCACACTCCCACCAGCAATGAACGAGGGTGGTCTCTGCATCTTTTTTTTTTTAAGATTTTATTTATTTATTTGTTAGAGAGGGAAAAAGAAACAAGCACAGGGAGAGGCAGGCAGAGGGAGATGGAGAAGCAGGTTTCCCACTGAGCACGAGCCCCGCATCGGGGCTTGATCCCAGTACCCTGGGATCATGACCGGAGCTGAAGGCAGATCCTTAACCAACTGAGCCACCCAGCCTCCCATGGCCTCTGCGCCTTAATGAGCATAGGGAACTCAGCTGGTTCTTTAATCTGGTGTCATGAAGAGCAATGTCATGCCTATGAACGAATGGAGTCATTATCGAAGATGTTTTAAGTTATTTTGAGTAATGGATGACTATACGCATGATTTTCTGTGTCTCTGAACACTGTACGTCCCAAGTAAACGTGTGCCAAGTAAAACCAATGTTCTCCATTGCTCATTAGACAGCAGCTCTCCAGCAGCTAAGAGCTGGCATGTCATCTGCAGCTCCCACGACAGATGGGAAGCCCAGCGGTGTCACAGAGCACATGCTTTACCTGCTGATCAGTTCCAAAACTTCTGAAAATGACAAACCTTAACTAGGGTTGTTGTGCAATTCTAAGACATCTTGTTAGAGGAAATAGATAATTGCTCTGATTGCCCTGAGCAAGGAAAATGTAATGTGTGAACCATGTCTCCTGTGTACATGCATAAACCATCTCTTTTTTGATAATCCAAGAAAATCCAGCTGCAAGGGAAGAAAATTTCTCCTATTAAATAAAATGAGCCCCAACTCTGAGAGAGTCATGTCACGTCTCAGGGCTCAATTAATACAGAAAGTTCTGGGTAATTAACTTAGCTGCTGGGGAAACTTGATCACTAGGCTGACAAGCATCACTAAGTATTTCCAGACCCAAGGTAACATTCCAGCTTCTCAAAGCTCATGACCTGAATTGACCTCACTCTCTGGGGAAAGAAACCCTCATTGCTGTCTCTGGACCTTTTATTTCATCCAAAGGAAACATCAGCATTTGCAACTGGAAGGATCAATAACCAAATGAATTAGCTGGGGGTGAGTTTACACTTCTCCTGTCAATTGTCATCATTTGTTTGCTTGAACCCACTTCACGTATCTCTTAGTGCTTAGTGCTAACGCGAAAGATACATTATGCAGTTTTCATAAGTGTATGAGATGAGTACATTTTACGCCCATCATTTTCATCTCTTTGAGGATACCTAACCTCACTCTCAGTACTTGGCTACATGGCAGTTTCCAGTAGAAGTGGCTGCTTTCAGTAATAGAAACAGAAACTATATTTGTTCATTGCTTTTCCTTCTTCCCGGGATGTTAATTCCTTGGTTTGTAAAAATTGCATGTTATAGTTTGCAAGAGTTTCTGGATCTCTGATGTTTGATGAACATCCAGTGCCAGAGAGTAGTAGTATATAGTTCTCAACTGCAACAAAATGCCATGTAACAACTACAAAACCTCCAACGTGAAATAAGAAACATGGTTTGCTCACACAATCTGAAGCGGTAGGCTCGGGAGCTCTGCTAAGCTTGCTGGAGCTTGATCATGGAATGTTCTGGAATGGCTCTGACTGGGACACCTGGAGTGGCTCTGTGTGTCTCTTCTCCTCTGGCAGGCTACCCCAGAGAACGTTCTCATGTGTGCCAGAAAGCAGAGACAAGTAGACCCTGACATTCTCCGCTCAGTGGTGGCACTACCACGTTCTATTAGCTGAAGCATAAGCCTAGCTCAAGTCAGGAAACAGATTCTGGCTCTTGAGCAAGAGGAGCTGCAAAATCCACATGGTGACAAGTGATGATATAGGGAAAGAAAAAGAATTTGGGCCCGAGTGTTGTATACTAGAAGCAGTCCCTTACCATTCCCTTGGATGGTAGACCTCAGTTTATTTAGGCAAAGGGAAAACTGGGTCCAAGAGGAATAGTTCTGACTGGTTTTTGTGTTTTTAATCCTACCAAACAATTATATAAACAGATGTATGAGCTGTCTTCGTTTGGAAACTGCCGTCACCAAATGCCACAGACAGAGTGACTTTAACAACGGGAATTTTTTTCTCAGAGTTCTGGAGTTTGGGAAGGCCAAAATCAAGGTGTCAGCTGATTCAGTTTCTGGTGAGAGCTCTCTCTGGGCTCACAGATGGCCACCTTCTCAGTGTGTCCTCATATGGCAGAAATAGAACCCTCTGGTGTCTCTTCGTTTTTAAAAAAATTTTTTTTATTAACATATAATGTATTATTAGCCCTAGGGGTACAGGTCTGTGAATCACCAGGTTTACACACTTCACAGCACTCATATGGTGTCTCTTCTTATAAGGATCTTACTCTATCATGAGGGCCCCACGCTCAATGACCTCATCTAACCTTAATTACCTCCAAATACTTTCACATGGGGAGTTAGAGCATCAGCATGTAAATTGGGGGGGCACACGATTTAATCCATAGCATGACCTTTATAAATTAACAATTTTAGATTTAGCATCTTCATTCCCTTTTAATCCCTCCCAATACATCTCATTTCCTATTGTGACCAGCTGTGAATAAAACTTTTTTTTTTTTTTTTTTTTTTTTGCCTGGGTGGGTCAGTGGGTTAAAGCCTCTGCCTTCAGCTCAGGTCATGATCTCAGGGTCCTGGGATCCAGCCCTGCATTGGGCTCTCTGCTCGGCGGGGAGTCTGCTTCCCTCTCTTTCTCTGCCTATCTGTCAGCTTGTGATCTCTGTCTGTCAAATAAATAAATAAAATATTTAAAAAGAAAAAATTTCTTAATATTGGGAATCAAAGTCAGAACCCAACTTTGGAGTCTCAGTGATTGATCAGAACGAATTGGAAACATATCCTTAGTATGTCTTATCTAGTGTTTAAGAACATTCTTGTTTCGGGAGAGAGTGATCGAAAGCTTCACTCGATCTAAAGCTTGAAGGAGTGGTTAACCAATCCTTGTCAAGCTGGGTTTATTGGATAGAAAATTCAAAGTAGTTTCATGCTTCCCAGCCAAAGCATTGGAGGTACTCTTTCCCATAAGCTTCCAGAACTTATGAGCATTACTCATTCAATCTTAAAAACTGCATGATTCTTCCACTCTTTACTTTTAGGCTGTTAATGGCCTTGAACCACAAAAGCAATTAAGTTGCCAGAGAAAGTTTCTAATATCCTGTTCATCTTAAGTTCTTGGAACAGATATTTTTTTTATTGTGTGTGTAAGGAGAGAAGGGAAGAAAACCCTTTTTCAGCATTTTCATTTTGTGAATGAATGAGTAAAAGAATGAACATCTTTAAGGAGAGAGAAAGGTTTTATTTTATTTGTATTTTTTTAAAGATTTTATTTACTTATTTGACTGACAGAGATCACAAGTAGGCAGAGGCAGCAGAGAGAGAGGGGGAAGCAGGCTTCCCGCTGAGCCGAGAGCCTGATCTGGGGTTCGATCCTAGGACCCCAGGATCATGACCTGAGCTGAAGGCAGAGGCTTTAACCCACTGAGCCACCCAGGCACTTCAAGAGAAAGGTTTTAGAGAAGAAAGCCATTATCCCAGAGAAATGATGAGATTAATCTGTTAAGAGAGCGTATTAAAGGTAGATTGATCTGTGTGATGTGTTTACAGCCTGGATACCTACCCTCCAGCCCTGGAGAGGGGTAGCCCTTGGGACAAGCTTTCAGGAAAGCTATTGTTCAACCCAATCAATATCTCATAGACAAGAGTATTATTGATGTCTTCAATCAGCAAAAGAAAATTTAAATTCTCCCTAAAACCAATATTAATATCAGTATAAGGGATTTATGAAATGAAAACTAAAGTTGGGAACTTTAACACTTTTAACATCATTCCTCTCATTAACTGCTGTGTGTTTACCGATGTTTCTGACCAGCCCTGGCAAAAGTTACAAATGCCAGAAGAGATATCTGGGACGACTAGGACATGAATAATGGTGGCTATCAATTGTTTTGCTCACCACATAGTCCGTTCTCATTTAGCACACGCTGGCACTTTGCCAGACGCTGGCGAAAGCATGATGAGCAAGACAAATTCAGCTCAGGCCCTCACGGAAGTCACAGCCTAGTTCAGACGAGCCATAAATAGGGACAGCCACAATGAGGCTCCACTTCACACCAACTAGGAGGGCTATAACCAAAAAAACAGACAATAACAAATGTTGGCAAGGATGTGGAGACATTGGAACACTCGTGCGTGACTGGTGGGGAATGGAAAAGTCTGGCAGTTCCTCAAAAAGCTAAACATAGAGTTACCATATGGCCTAGCAATTTCACTCCTAGGTATACACCCGAGAGAATTAAAACACACGTTCCTGCAAAACTTGCACATGAAGAGAATGTTCACAGCAGCATCATTCACAGTAGCCGGAAGACACAATGTCCCTTACACTTCCAAATGTCCAACACCTGGTGAAGAGATGAACACGGTGTGGTCTGTCCATGTGATGGAATACTAGCCATCCATAAAGAGGAATGAACCACTGATACACACGTTACAACATGCATGAGCCCTGAAAACATGACACTAAGTCACAGAAGCGAACACAGATGATTCCGTTTATGTGAAATGTCCAGAATAGGCAAGTCTGCTGACATGAAAGCAGAGTGATGGTTTCCAGGGGTTAGGGGTAGGGAGAAGGGGGAATGGTTGCTTAATGGGTGCAAGGTCTCTTTTGGGGGGCAATTAAAATATTTTGGAAGTGGACAGAGCCGGTGATTGCACAATATGGTAAACGTGCTAAATGAATTATACATTTTAAAATAGTGAATTTTGTTATGTGTATTTTACCTCAATTTAAAAAAATTAATTGAAATTTACACTTAAGGACGTGTAAGGACCTATTTAGCCAGAGCGACTCCATCTTGGGTAAATAGCCATTTTGTTGTTTGTGCAGTAAAGTTAAATTGACTCTCCCCCCGGAGAAACTTACTTGGAAGCAAGTCCAGGAAACTAGTAAAATGTAGTCGGCTAGTTCCTGATAACAGAGCCCAGAATACAAGGACAAGTCAGGCCAGATGGAGACATCTAATCAGTACGAAGTACTGTTTGTAATAGTAAGAGGGTCTTGCCCAAACCAAAATGACTCCATCTTGGGAAGGACGACGATCTTATTATTCACACTGAATATGTTTTTTTTTTTTTTTAAAGATTTTATTTATTTATCAGAGAGAGAGGGGGAGAGAGCGAGCACAGGCAGAATGGCAGGCAGAGGCAGAGGGAGAAGCAGGCTCCCTGCTGAGCAAGGAGCCCGATGTGGGACTCGATCCCAGGACGCTGGGATCATGACCTGAGCCGAAGGCAGCTGCTTAACCAACTGAGCCACTCAGGCGTCCCCACACTGAATATGTTAACTGACTAAGCCTTCCCAGAAAGTACTGTTTGTAACGGTTCCTGTGTAATCTTGAATAACACGTCACCAGACCGGATGGAACTAGCCAATCAGCAAGAGACACACAAACCCGGTGGGTTGAGATACGAAAATATGGGGTACAGTTTCACCCAATAAAAGGTAGCCTGTAAGATTGGAAGGGCTTGCTCTTTGCAGAGACGGCCCTGGAGGTCAGTCTGACTTCTAATGCTTGGCATAGAATAGAGCTTTGCATAACTTTAACTTTGTTTCTGTCTCATTGCCCTGGCCAATCAATCTGATTTCTAATACTTATCATAAAATAAAGCTTCAAATAACTTTCACTTTGTCTCAGTCTCGTTTCGTTTAATAACGGACCTAACAGGGCGCCTGGGTGGCTCAGTCAGTTAAGCAAGTGCCTTTGGCTCAGGTCATGAAACCGGGGTCCTGGGATGGAGCCTTGCATTGGGCTCCCAGCTCAGCGGTGAGCTTGCTTCCCCCTCTCCCTCTGCCTCTCCTCTGCTCATGTTCTCTCTTTCTCTCTCTCAAATAAATGAATAAAATCTTAAAAAAAAAATCTATACACTTAAGATCATACATTTTACCCCAAGTTACACTTTTTTAAAAAAAGATTTTATTTATTTATTTGACAGAGAGAGATCACAAGTAGGCAGAGAGGCAGGCAGAGAGAGAGAGAGAGAGAGAGAGAGAGGAGGAAGCAGGCTCCCCGCTGAGCAGAGAGCCCGATGCGGGGCTCGATCCCAGGACCCTGGGATCATGACCTGAGCCGAAGGCAGCGGCTTAACCCACTGAGCCACCCAGGCGCCCTCCAAGTTACTTTTAAAGAGATTCTTAAATCACTTGAATTTTTCAGAAGTATATCTTATTTCATTTTGCAGTAATTTTGACTGCATATCTGTGTACTTATACACATGTAGTGTTACTGCAAACTAAGCAGCTTCCATTAGGCCCACATGAAAAATCTGTCTCCACTTCCTTGTTGCACACCCAGGGAAGAACTGTAAGGTTGGTTTCCACTTTTAACTGTTTTCTCAGGTACATAATAATACTCGACCTTGTTATCCTGATGAGGATATATAATACTTAAGTAGTTTTTTTCAATAGAAAAAGGGTGCAGGGGTGGATCAGTCAGTTAAGGGTCAGACTCTTGATTTCGGCCCAGGTCATGATCTCGGGGGTCGTGAAGTGGGGCCCAGCATAGGGCTCCACACTTGGTGGGGAGTCAGCCTGACATTCTCTCCCTCGCCCTCTGCCCCTCCCCCGCCTCTTTTTAAAATAAATACAATCTTGGGGCGCCTGAGTGGCTCAGTGGGTTAAAGCCTCTGCCTTCGGCTCTGTTCGTGATCTCAGGGTCCTGGGATCGAGTCCCGCATCGGGCTCTCTGCTCAGCAGGGAGCCTGCTTCCTCCTCTCTCTCTCTGCCTGCCTCTCCGCCTACTTGTGATCTCTCTGTCAAATAAATAAATAAAATCTTAAAAAAATAAAAATAAAATAAAATAAATACAATTTTAAAAAGAGAAAAAAAAGACTAATAAAAGCATAATGGTTTAACAGCTTGAAACATCACTATCCCACCTTCAAATTAAACTATACTGAATTGACATGACACCGGACTTATTTAAAAAATGTTCACATATGGGGCGCCTGGGTGGCTCAGTGGGTTAAGCCGCTGCCTTCGGCTCGGGTCATGATCTCAGGGTCCTGGGATCGAGTCCCACATCGGGCTCTCTGCTCGGCAGGGAGCCTGCTTCCCTCTCTCTCTCTCCACCTGCCTCTCCATCTACTTGTGATTTCTCTCTGTCAAATAAATAAATAAAATCTTTAAAAAAAAAAAAGTTCACATAATTATGTGTTTTTTTTTTCAAATTATAAAAACAATATATGACCATAGAAAACTTGAGAAAATATAGGAAGGGTAAAGCAGAAAAAATGAAATTGACTATCATATCACAACCCTGCAGTAACTTCTATGTCACTGTTGTATTTCCCTTATTTTGGTCATTGCTGCACAGCAGCATCTGGCATATGATAAATATTTGTCAAATATGTTAATGACTGGGTCTTTGTTGGCAAAAAGCTAAATCCGTCAAAAATTTAAAATCTGTCAAAATTTTTTTTTAATTTTTTTTATTTTTGACAGAGAGAAATCACAAGTAGATGGAGAGGCAGGCAGAGAGAGAGAGAGAGGGAAGCAGGCTCCTGCTGAGCAGAGAGCCCGACGCGGGACTCGATCCCAGGACCCCGAGATCATGACCCGAGCCGAAGGCAGCGGCTTAACCCACTGAGCCACCCAGGCGCCCCTAAAATCTGTCAAAATTTATGGTAAAAGTAAGTTTTACCATAAAATTCATTAGAAGAATGTAGGTGTTATTGTGTTGATTTTTTATCTTTTTGATTTTCAAGTTTAGAATGTGGAGCAAATGCTACAGACAGACCCAAATCACAAAGAGGCAGCATACTCCAGAGAACAAGGAACAGACTCTTTATTTTTTATTTATTTGTCAGAGAGAGAGAGAGAGCATGAGCACACAAGCTGGGGGATGGTGGTCAGGCAGGCGGGCAGAGGGAAAAGCAGGCTTCCTGCTGAGCAAGGAGCCTAGTACAGGACTATAACCCAGGACCCTGAGATACTGACCTGAGCTGAAGGTGGACACCTAATCAACTGAGCCACCCAGGCGTCCCTGGAGTAGGCTCTTTAAAACCACCCAGTTAGAATCCACTTTTAGAAGTGGCCATCTGGGGCACCTGGGTGGTTCAGTGGGTTAAGCCTCTGCCTTCAGCTCAGGCCATGATCTCAGGGACTTGGGATGGAGCCCCACATCAGGCTCTCTACTCAGCAGGGAGCCTGCTTCCCCCTCTCTCTCTGCCTGCCTCTCAGCCTACTTGTGATCTCTGTCTGTCAAATAAATAAATAAATAAACAAGTCTTAAAAAAACAAAATAAGTAGCCATCTAAAACATGCCATTCCTTTAATATGCTCGGCCACATCTCACATCCCAAGGCAACCTCCCTTGTTGGTTTGGAAGCTACATTAGCTTTTGCTAGCCCCTGGTAGGCGATTTGGATTGTCAAGACTTCTTTCCCCAAAGCTGAGTTCATCCAAAGTAATGGGTCTTTTTGATGGTGGATAAATTTTCCAATGCCTTCAGGGGAGAATGCTAATGAAAGACTGTTGGGAACTAGTTCAGCAGGTAACCACGCTTCAATGTGTCTTCAGAAGAGAAGTCCAATTATGTCCAATTATGCCAAAAGTGGGATAGCCTGAACCTCCCTGTATTCCAACGGTAGTGTTTCTCCAATTTTAAGGTTCATCCGAATGGCCTGAAAAGCTCAGTAAAATACAAATTCTGATTCAGGTGGTTGGAAGCAATGCGGGATTCTGAAAGACTACCAAAGTCCCAGGAGATGCTGAGGCTGCTGGTCCTCTGACCACTTTGAGAAGTAAAGTCCCAACACACAAAGCTGATAAATGGCCTGACTCATCTACACTGTTAAAATCTAGGGGTCCAGGGGAGCCTGGGTGGCTCAGTCGGTTAAAGCCTCTGTATTTGGCTCAGGTCATGATCCCAGGGTCCTGGGATCGAGCCCCGCATCGGGCTCTCTGCTCAGCAGGGAGCCTGCTTCCCCCCTCTCTATCTCTGCCAGCCTCTCTGCCTACTTGTGATCTCTGTCAAATAAAAAATAAAATCTTTAAAAAAAAAATCTGGGGGTCCAGAGGTGCCTGGGCAGCTCTGTCAGTTGGGCATCTGCCTTCGGCTTAGGTCATGATCCCAGCATCCTGGAATCGAGCCCCATGAGCCCCATATTGGGCTCCCTGCTCGGTAGGGACTCTGCTTCTCCCTCTCCCACTGCTTGTGCTCTCTCTCTCTTGCTCTCGCTCTCTGGTTTGCTCACTTTCTATCAAATAAATAAAAACTTTTTAAAAAGGTAAACTTTCCTCTTTAAAAAAAAAAAAACAGGGGCGCCTGGGTGGCTCAGTGGGTTAAAGCCTCTGCCTTCAGCTCAGGTCATGATCTCAGGGTCCTGGGATCGAGCCCCGCATCGGGCTCTTCACTCAGCAGGGAGCCTGCTTCCTCCTCTCTCTCTGCCTGCTTCTCTGCCTGCTTGTGATCTCTGTCTGTCAAATAAATAAATAAAATCTTTAAAAAAAAAAAAACACCAAGGGGCACCTGCGTGGCTCAGTGGGTTAAAGCCTCTCCTTCAACTCAGATCATGAACCCAGGGTCCTGGGATCGAGCCCTGCATCTGGAGCCTGCTTCCCTTCCTCTCCCTCTGCCTGCCTCTCTGCCTACTTGTGATCTGTCTGTCAAATAAGTAAATAAAATCTTTTAAAAAAATCGAAGGGTCCAGCGTGGGAGATGCAACAAGGCCCTCAGTCTGGGTCTTGTGTGGGGTCTATCCCACTAGCTGATCTAAACACTCTGTTTATATTTGAAGTGCTTTACCACTGACTGGAGAAGGCTACATTTAATTTCTCTCTCTTTTCTTTTTTTTTTTTTTTTTTAAAGATTTTATTTATTTATTTGACAGACAGAGATCACAAGCAGGCAGACAGGCAGGCAGAGAGAGGGAGAGGAGGAAGCAGGCTCCCTGCAGAGCAGAGAGCTCGATGCGGGACTCAATCCCAGGACCCTGAGATCATGACCTGAGCCGAAGGCAGCGGCTTAACCCACTGAGCCACCCAGGCGCCCCAATTTCTCTCTCTTTTCAAATAAAAAAAATTTTTTTTTAATATCTTATTTATTTGACAGAGAGACAAAGTGAGAGAGGGAACACAGGCAGGGGAATGGGAGAGAGAGAAGCAGGCTTCCTGTTGAGCAGGGAGCCTGATGCCGGGCTCCATCCCAAGACCCTAGGATCATGACCTCAGTCAAAGGCAGCTGATTAATGACTGAGCCATAAGGAGCCCCTAATTTCTCTCTCTTTTTAAAAAAAAAATTGAGGTAAAATTCACATCACATGAAATTAACCATTTTGGGGGGAAGATTTTCTTTATTTATTTGAGAGAGAGAGAGAGAGAGAGCACAAGTCATGGGGGGGCAGAGAGAGAGAGATAAGCAGACTCCCTGCTGAGCATGAATTTGAACCTGCATTTGAACCTGGCACCACCACTCCCTGTCATGAGACTTTGTGCAAGTTACTGAATCCTCTGTGCCTCAGTTTTCTTGTCCATAAAATGGGAATAAAAACAGTATAAACCTTAGGCTTATTATAAGCATTAAATAAGAAGATACATGTATAGTGCTTAAAAGAGTGCTTAGGACTTAGAGAACTATAATAAATTTTTAGCTGCTATTGCACTTAAAACACTGATAAGCTGGGTGACTTTTGACTTTCCAAGTCAGTCTCTATCTTTCTTATTTCCTCTACAATGGAAAATACAATACTTGCCTTCCCTACTTTGAGCCTGAGGATCAAAATAAATAATAAAGGCAAAGCATTTTGGAAACAATAAAGCACTATACAAACATAAACTTCTTATTGAATGCAAGGGAAATCATACTTATCTGTTCATAAAAACACATTTCCAAGAATTTTGATTTTCCTGAATTTCATTTGGTTTATTCAGTTATGCATGGATTAGAATGTACTAAAACCACATCTCTTTCAAATTATCATAATTCAGGGGGCGCCTGTGTAGCTCAGTCGGTTAAGCATCCAACTCTTAATTTCAGCTCAGGTCATGATCTCAGGGTCATGACCTCAGTCAGGGTCATGGGATCACTCCACACTCAATGGGAAGTCGCTTGAGCGTCTCCCTCTCCCTCTGCCCCTTTGTGCCATCCACACTTGTCTCTCTCTCTCTCTCTCAAAATAAATAAACAAATAAATGTCATAATTCAGACTTTTCACTAATTCAGACTGTCATTGTCCTAATCAACACAGATTGTTGCAATTGTATTTATTTATTTGGCAGACAGAGATCACAAATAGGCAGAGAGACAGGCAGAGAGAGAGGGGAGAACAGGCTCCTTGCCAAGCAGAGAACCCGATGCAGGGCTCGATCCTAGGACCCTAGGATCATGACCTGAGCCGAAGGCAGAGGCTTTAACCCACTGAGCCACCCAGGCGCCCCTGCAATTTTATTTAATTAATTAATTTATTTATTTTAAAGATTTTATTTATTTATTTGACAGAGATCACAGTAGACAGAGAGGCAGGCAGAGAGAGAAGGGGAAGCGGGCTCCCCACGGAGCAGAGAGCCCAATGTGGGGGCTCGATACTAGGACCCTGATATCATGACTTGAGCCGAAGGCAGGGGCTTAACCCACCGAGCGGAAGGCAGAGGCTTAACTCACTGAGCCACCCAGGCGCCCTATGTTATTTAAGATTTGACAGTTATAGGAGCTACATTTTCATATTTGAGACTCATTTCTGGGGCACCTGGCTGACTCAGTTGGAAGAGCATGAGACTCTTAATTTCAGGGTTGTGAGTTTGAGGCCCATGTTGGGTGTAGAGATCACTAAAATAATAATAATAATAATAATTAATATAAAGTTTTAAAAAGTCAGTCTCAAGTCACTCAAGGTTGAAGCCTTGTTTAATCCATTATAAGATTCATTTGCCCTTCAAATATATAGTAACTAAAATATTTGACTTGATGAAAAAATGTTCAACTCTACCAAAAAAAAAAAATGCAATCAAAACATAAAAAATGCCATCATTTAGGTACAATATTGACCAAGTTTTGAATAAATTGATAAGTAAGTAATAATCAAGATGCAGGGAATCAGGACTTTTCTTTACAGTACTGCTAAGAATACAAACTGATACAAGTTTCCCTGGACAAATTTAGCATAATTCCTTTTAAAAACGATACTATTCTTAAAATATTAAAATTAAAATGTTTATATTCTTTGATTCCATTATTCTCTGAGTATTTAAACTTAAGAGGATGTTCATGAATGTTCATGATGATTTATAAATATGTGATTCATTATAGTGTTATTATAACCAAAAGTTGAGAGCTACCTAAAGCCCATCAATAGGGAATTAGACATAAGTTACAGTTAATGCCTAGGAAGAATACAGGTGTAGCCAAATTGTTTTTTTAGATAGAAAATATTTAATGATTTGGAATAATGTCCATGATATATATATATATGTGTATATATATATATATTTTTTTAAGATTTTATTTATTTATTTGACAGAGAGAGATCACAAGCAGGCAGAGAGGCAGGCAGACAGAGAGGGGGAAGCAGGCTCCCTGCTGAGCAGAGAGCCCGACGCGGGGCTCGATCCCAGGACCCTGGTATCACGACCCGAGCTGAAAGCAGAGGCTTTAACCCACTGAGCCACCCAGGCGCCCATATATATATATATTTAAATATTTTATTTATTAATTTGACAGAGAGAGACACAGTGAGAGAGGGAACACAAGCAAGGGGAGTAGGAGAGGGAGAAGCAGGCTCCCATTGAGCAGGGAGCCTGATGTGGGGCTTGATCCCAGGACTCTGGAATCATGACCTGAGCCAAAATCTAGAGTCCCACGTTTAACTGCTTGAGCCACCCAGGTGCCCCACCAATGCACCACTTCTGACATTTCATTTTATTATGACTATTTAAGCTCCATGAAGGGAGGGATGTGTCCCTCTTTTTGGTACTTGGCACCACATAGTGCGTGCTTAATATCATCAAATGTTACGAGATATCAATGCCAGGGGAAATTGTACCAACTCCACATTTCCGTGGTAGATGAATTATTTCCCCAGTGCTTCTAATATTTACAGTATCCATAGAGGCTCTATGTGGATCTAATGTACAAGAATTAACTAGTTTTACAAGGTCTGCGTCTTTGTTAGAAGAGTAGGAATACAGGCGAGTGTAACAGTGGGCTGGAGACAGAAGATTTGGCAGCTCTTCCTGTTTTCATCACAGCCTCATTAAGCCTCAAGCAACAGGGCTCACTTCCATGGCTCAGTTTCCCAAGCCTTGAAAAGAAAACCCTGTCCCATTTCTGCCTACTCAGGGGGACCAAGGGGAAAGAGGAAAGCCTATAAATGGCTCCAACTTACTTTAGAGAAATATAAAACGGCCCCACAATTTTTGTTTCCTTCTCTCAAAAACAGTTTAAATGGGGTGCCTGGGTGGCTCAGTGGGTTAAAGCCTCTGCCCTCGGCTTGGGTCATGATCCCAGGGTGCTGGGATGGAGCCCCGCATCGGGCTCTCTGCTCAGCAGGAAGCCTGCTTCCTCTCTCTTTCTGCCTGCCTCTCTGCCTATTTGTGATCTCTGTCTGTCAAATGAATAAATAAAATCTAAAAAAAAAAAAAAAGAAAGAAAACAGTTTAAAGTTCTCTTTCTGTTTCACTTATGGTATCAGGATTCTCCTACCATTCAGCAAAGGGTAAGACATAAGCCGCCAGTGAATAACCATTATCTCCATTTTACAGAAGGAGATACTTAAGGTAGAAGAGGGTTATATGTTCAAGTCGGCAAAGTAATTCACCAGCAGAATTCCAAAAAGAGTCTGAGTCCAAAACAAAATGATTCCGTGGAACCATCTGCTCTCCAGCTGCACAGACAGTTCCCTAAAACGCAGTAAGTATTGTTGAAACTATTTTTACTGTAGCAGAAGTCAATCAGACAGCTGGGATTCAGATAAGACCTGGCTTGAGCATTTCAATAAAGAGATGCTTTTGGGGCGCCTGGGTGGCTCAGTGGGTTAAAGCCTCTGCTTTCGGCTCAGGTCATGGTCTCAGGGTCCTGGGATCGAGCCCCACATCGGGCTCTCTGCTCAGCGAGGGAGCCTGCTTCCTCCTCTCTCTCTGCCTGCCTCTTTGCCTACTTGTGATCTCTGTCTGTCACATAAATAAATAAAATCTTTAAAAAAAGAGAGAGAGATGCTTTTTTCACTCTACCAGCTAATAGATTTTATGCCCTGTCTACATCTTCAGTATTTGCAAATGCAAGTGAATTGATGATAGAGAATCCCTTTGGTCTTGTTAAGTCATGAAATTCAAGCAACGGCCACAAAGAAGATGGATTACATTGACTGGATAAAATAGTCACATTTGTGAAGGTGACAAGGATAAACACAACAAGCAAACCAGATCCAAGTCTCTGATTCTTTTATTTGGCTCATATCTAGGCAACCAGAGTCATGCACTAATCTAATGAGGTGACTTAACTCCTTTGGGGAGGGTGGGTGAGGCGTGGGTGGAGAGATGTGAGTGTTGGATATGAGACAATGACAGAAGGTAGAGAATTGTGAAAGCTGGGTGATGGATACATGGAAGTTCATCACAAACTTCTATTTATTTAATATATGTTTGAAAATTTCCAAAATAAGAAATAGCTTAGTGTGGCAAGTTGCTAACCAACTTTGCAAAAAGACTCACATGGTCTTCCATGAGCTTTTAAACTTAAAAATAATTTTTTTGAAGAGTTATTTACTTACCTGATAGAGAGATCAAGATCGAGGAGAGAGACAGAGGGAGAGGGAGACACTTAAGCAGACTTGGTGCTGATCGAGGAGCCTGATCCCATGACCCTGAGATCATGACCTGAGCTGAAATCAAGAACTAAGATCTCAGGGTCCTGGGATTGAGCCTGGCTTTGGGCTCTCTGCTCAGCAGGGAGTCTGCTTCCTCCCTCTCCGCATCCCCACCTTGCTTGTGATCTCTGTCTGTCAAATAAATAAATAAATAAATAAAGATCACTTAAAAAATAGTACAAGTTAATAGTTTTTTTAAAAAAATATTTACAGAGTTTTGCAACTATCACCATGGATGATTTTATTAAGTTTTGTTTGTTTATTTTATTTTATTATTTTTTAAAATATAAGCTCTGTATTCATTTTGGGGCTTGAACTCACAACCTGGAGATCAAGAGTTGCATGATCCACTGACGGAGCCAGCCAGGCACCCCCACCACAGTTACTTTAAAATTTTTTTCATCACCCCAAGTAGAAATTGCCCATAGCAGTCACTTCCTTTCTCCCTAACCCCCTCAACTTCTGGCAACTACTGCTCTGCTTCCTGTCTCTCTGTATTTACCTATCATGGACATTTCATACAAGAGGAACCAACAATATGTGATCTTCTGTGACTGGCTTCTTTCACTTAGCATCATTTTTTTTTTAAAGATTTTATTTATTTACTTGACATACAGAGGTCACAAGTAGGCAGAGAGGCAGGCAGAGAGAGAGGGGGAAGCAGGCTCCCTGCTGAGCAGAGAGCCTATGTGGGGCTCAATCCCAGGACCCTGAGACCATGACCCGAGCTGAAGGCAGAGGCCCCAACCCACTGAGCCGCCCAGGAGCCCCTCACTTAGCATCATTTATTTCAAGGTACATCCCATGTTGCAGCATGTATCAGTCCCTCATTCCTATTTTGGCTAAATAATCTGTTGTATAGATAAACCACATGAAAAAATATTTTATTTGTTTGTCAGAGAAAGAGAGCACAAGCAGGAGGAGTAGCAGGCAGAGGGAGAAGCAGGCTCCCTGCTGAGCAAAAGCCTGAGGACTCTGGGACCATGATCTGAGCCAAAGGCAGACGCTCCACCACTGAGCTACCCAGGCATCCTGATAAACCACATTTGCTTAAAAGATTTTATTTATTTATTTATTTATTTGAGAAAGAGAGCACAAGCAGGAGGAGGGTCAGAGGGAAAGGGAGAGGGACAAGCAGACTCCCTGCTGAGTGTGCCCAATGTAGGACTCAATTCCAGGACCACAAGATCACGACTTGAGCCAAAGTCAGATGCTTCACCAACTGAGCCACCTAGGCGCCCCTAGATAAACCACATTTTTAATCCATTCATCAAATAATAGATATATATAGGATTTCACTTTTTGGCTGTTATGATTATGCTGCTATGAACATTCATGTATTATGAATTGTGTAAGACTGTTGAATCACAGACCTGTACCCCTGAAACAAATAATACATTGTATGTTAATTTAAAAAATTCATGTATAAGGGGTTTTGTTGTTATTGGTCATTGTTATTGTTGTTTTGTGGGCATGTTTTTATCTCTCCTGGGTTTATACATAGGACTGGAATTGATGGGCCATATAGTTAACTCTATGTTTAGCATTTTCAGGAACCGCCAGATTGTTTTCCAAAGAAGCTGTACCATTTTGCAGTCCCACAGCAATATACTCAGGTTCCAATTTCTCCAATCCTCACAACACTATTATCTCTTTGATTTTAGCAATCCCAGTGGGTGTGAAGTGGTATCTCTTTGTGGCTTTGATTTGCATTTCCCTGACGGCTAATGAAGTTGAGTATCTTTTCACACACTAATTTTTTTTTAAAGATTTTATTTATTTATTTGACACAGAGAGAGATCACAAGTAGGCAGAAAGGCAGACAGAGAGAGAGAGGGAAGCAGACTCCCTGCTGAGCAGAGAGCCCCATGCTGGTGTGTGGGGGGGTGGGTGTCCTTCGTAGGACCCTGGGATCATGACCTGAGCAGAAGGCAGAGGCTTAACCTTCTGGGCTACCCAGGTGCCCCTTCACCTGCTTATTCTTTAACTTTGAGGCAAGCCTGCAGCTTCCTTTTCTTAGTTGGGAGAATTACAGCTTTGTCCCACCTGCAAGTTTTTATTGAGTATCTTTGTGCCTAGATCATTAGAAGAATAAATTAATACTCTTTCTCAATGGAGCTCAGCTACTGCTCCAACATGGTGAATGAAAGTCTTTCTTTGCATTTTTTTTTTCCCCAAGGAAGAAAATTCAGGAGTATACTATAAGAAGTTAAACATTAAGTACGCCAAAATGTAACCTAAAAAATTAGTATTCTTGCAGCCGAAGGAAGCGAAGTCCCTTTGTTTTATTTAATCCGACATAGTGCATATAAGTAAAAAGAAACAGAACAGTCTTAGGTCCTATGAGAGGTGAGTGAATGGACATCTTCATGTCTCTTTCTTTAAATACAGGTGGATTTAAGAGGGGAGACGTAGTAAAGCCAAACCAACTGAGTGTCATCCAGTCGGGCTGAAGAAATCGATACTTTATTTTACCACCTCAATTTTCTCTGTTCACATAAAGTCAATTCCAAGGGCTCATCCGAATCCCCTCGTCGTGTCAGGATTAGGATTTGGTTATTTTGAACGTCGCTCTAAAAGAGCAGCTGGGATTTGAGAACCGTTGGTTTAAGTGTTTTCAATAAAAGCTTGTTATTAGAGCCGCGTCTTAGAGTGCGTAGCTTGCCGCTGCTCACCCGACCCTCCAGAGAGGAGACCTAAGGTCATTACCGAGTGTGAGCGGCTTGTACAGCTCGGAGGAAATCCGAGGCCCGGTTAAACCTTCAAACCAACCGGTGTTTTCAAATTTACCACGCCCCTTCCTGCCTTCATTGCCCTGGAAACTTGACCACCTAACCTCAAAGCTAACTCTCCAGCATACGGGTTCCTCAAGGAACGCCGACTCCTATTTCAGCGACCCAACCAAGAAACCAGTCCCTGCGGGCGCCTCCCGCCACGCCCAGGCCCGCCCATCGCCGCTCAGGATGGAATGGAGTCTTCCTCCGCCTACCCGGCATCCCAAAGGCCCCGCCCCATTCCCTCCTTTTCATTGGCTCTGGTGACCAGCCCCCAGAGCGTTGGCTTCGGATTGGCCGCCGCGGCCGCCGCTCGGCGATCTTCCCGGGGGCGCGAGGCGGGCGTGCTACGCCCCTACGTCGGGACGCTCGGTCGCCGCGGGAGGTGCCGTAATCGCCGCCCAGAAGGCAGGAGGGCGGCTGTTCGAGGAGCTGCTATGGTGCTTAGTTCCCCGGTAGAGCCGACCGAGACGCGGCGGTCGCGGCCATGAAGGTGAGGGGCCGGTGGGGCCGGGCAGTTCCTCCTCGCCTCTCCTAACTGGCCGGGGAGCCTGAAGTGCCTTCCTTTAGCCTCAGCGGTTCTCCCCGCAGGCACTCGGAGAGCTCCGCTGGGGGACGTCCCGGGCCGGCATCCGGGCCCTGACCAGCCCAGAGCGGAGATCCTGGTCTCCAGGACCTCTCCAGCTCCCACAGCGGTTCCCTTCAGCGAGCCTGAGGAGGGGGGAGAGGCCGGGCGGCCCCCCGCGCTCAAGCCTGGTGGGCCCGTCTTTGCTCTTGGCCCTTCCGCTTCCTCGGGGGCTTAAAGCAGACCCCCTGGTTCCCGCCTCAGCTCTCCATCCCTTTGCCCTCTCCCGCCCCGAGTCCTTGAACTAACCCAAATGTCGGGAACACTACGGGACTGTCGCAGGACGGAGACTGCAGGACGAAGGGAGGAAGAGTAGTGCGGGGAGTCGTGAGGCTGGGGCTAGGCTAACAGGTTAGAAATGCCTCCGGGCGGGGAGCCCACCCTTCTGAAGGATTTCTGCGTAGGCTTGTTATTGGGGCCGTGACCTAGAGCGCTAGCAAACTAGATGTGTCTCCATCGCCACTAGGTACGCAGCAAGTAATTTGACAGCTTGAGTTCTTCAAGGTGGGTGTGAGAGCGTGGGAGCACCAGTGAGTGAGAAGTTTAAGAAAAGGGGGAAGGGGGGAGATTCTGGCCTACTTTTGGGAGCTGATTTTCTCAACTTGATCTCGGAGTTCTAAAGAGCTCTGTGTACGACAATCAATTCAGGTATTGATTCATCGGCTGAACTCAAACCAAGTGGGGTGAGTCGTAAAGTGATATCTTTCAGACCCAGACGATTTCTTTCATCCCTGTGAAGAGGCGTGTTTGTTGCGGGTAAGGGAACTAACAGAGTGAACTGCTAGCTTAAAACTACCCTCACAGAGCCTCAGAAATTTGCTGTGGAAGATTGACAGGAAGTGCCAAGTGGCTAGAGAAATTCAGCAGATATTTTCTCGAAGAGTTCCTTTGCGTTAGTGAGAGGGAGACTTGCCGAGTTGGAGTAATTGAAAATGCGATCTCACCTTTTAGGAGTTTGCCAATCAAGAGAAGAGACTTTCTCAGGTAACCATGTTACAAAGCAGAATATGACATTAGGTATCAAAAGCAAAATGCTAAAGAGCAAAAAAGGATATTTCTGGCCTCAGTAAACAAGATTTTTGGAAATAGGAAACTTTTTGAACTGTGTGTTAAAGTACGAAGATATTAGATATTAAAATATCTAAAACTAGCTTTCTTTGCTGCAAACCATCATCTTGCTGTGTTAAGATTCAGAAACAAAACAGGGATCTTTATATATATCTTTATCTTTATATGTATACACACACATATATGTATGCATATATATACATATGGCCTCAAAGAATGTCAGTATCTTGTTTAGTATTAACTTTGTGACCCCTCAATGAAATAGGTGTAGAAAGAGAAAAGTATTGACAGGCCCAGTGTTGAAATTTAAAAAAAAATTTTTTTGTTTTAAGGATTTTATTTATTTACTTGCAGAGGGAGTCTCAGGCAGAGGCAGAAGCAGGCTCCCCGCCGAGCAAGGTGCCCCATGTGGGATTCCATCCCAGGACCCTGGGATCATGACCTGAGCCACCCATGCATCTCCAGTGTTGAAATTTTTAATCAAGTTCTTTAAAATCAATTTATGTGGAAGACTGTGCTTTCTGAGTTGACATTTTAGAAAAAAAGT
This sequence comes from Mustela erminea, assembly GCF_009829155.1. Lineage (NCBI taxonomy): Eukaryota > Metazoa > Chordata > Mammalia > Carnivora > Mustelidae > Mustela > Mustela erminea. The sequence goes on from NC_045626.1 coordinate 85,133,683, forward strand.
TTGGTGGTAGTTGAAAATGTAGAAAAGATAACATACTTTATGAAGCAAAAAATAGACACCAGTCTGTGCAAGAGGACTGTTACGAAGATAGCTGCTTTTCATTTATGTTTTTATGGAAAGTGGATTCCTGAAATACAGAATTTGGGCTATTGTTTATTTATTATTTATTTATTTATTTTTAATTTGACAGAGAGATCACAAGTAGGCAGAGAGGCAGGTAGGCAGAGAGAGAGAGTGGGGAAGCAGGCTCCCTGCTGAGCAGAGACACCCCCCTCACCGCACCTCCCATGTAGGGCTTGATCCTAGGACCCTGGGATCACGACCTGATGGGAAGACAGAGGCTTTAACCCACTGAGCCACCCAGGTGCCCCTATTGTTTATTATTTAACTTTGTTTAAAATTGAAATTAATTGTGGACATGCTCATCTGTAGATTTCTGGGCAGGGTCAGTGATTCCTGATGCCATGGAATCCTAACATGTGAAGTTCACTGAAGCAAGCACTTCTTTCAGGGGAATTAAAATTACTTTTGAGAGTTAAACAATCAGAAAATTATATCTTGGGGTGCCTGGGTGGCTCAGTGAGTTAAGCCTCTGCCTTCAGCTCAGGTCATGATCTCAGGGTTCTGGGATCAAGCTCTTCATCTGGCTCTCAGCTCAGCGGGGAGCCTGCTTCCCCCTCTCCTTCTGCCTGCCTCTCTGCCTACGCGTGATCTCTCTCAAATAAATAAAATCTTTAAAAAAAAAAAAAAGAAAATTACATCTTCACTCAACCCCATACTCTAGTATGTGTAGAATGGGTACTTACTTCCTTTAACTTGTTTGCTTACAAACTGATGTTTTGAAGTAAGTTTTGCCTCTCAAAAACTCAAGTAACTGTTTAACCTTAGAATAGCATCTAATTAATTCCCTCTAAGGGGTTTTAAAAACCCAAATTGGTGTCCTATATTGATTTAACCCTCCTTCCTGTTTTTCCATATTTATATTGAGCACACCCCTGATTGTACTAATCATGTTCATTCTTTCAAGTTCAAAATAAAAATTAAGGAGAAAGAAATCTGTTGGATATAATTTCCTTTGCGGTGTTTTTTTTTTGTTTTTTGTTTTTTGTTTTTCTCTGAAAGGTGGGGGAATGGTGCTAAGGATCAGGTATACTATTTAAAAACAAAACAAAACCCAAATAAGAGGAAGGTAATATTTATGATCTCCAGAACACCTTACTCTAAAAATCCATCTATCAGTTTGGCCAAATTTCCTACCAAAAAATATGCATTTTTAAGATCAGCATCTGTTTTTGCAGCCTACTTAATGTCCAGATTGTATGAGAGAAAGAATTTACGATGCAGAATTTCCTCCTTTGTGGTATATGGTCTGATTATTTGGTAATGTAAAAGGTAGAGTTTCTTGCAAATTTTATTTCAGTTGAGGCAGCAGTTTCAATAAGAGATGCTTTCACATTTTAAGGAGCATATTCTTCTCAAGGGGCTGTAATTAGGGACACTTGGGTGGCTCAGTCATTAAGTGCCTGCCTTCAGCTCAGGTCATGATCCCAGGGTCCTGGGATCGAGCCCCCACATGAGGCTCTCTGCTCAGCAGGAAGCCTACTTCTCCTCCTACTCCCCCTGCTTGTACTCCCTCTCTCGCTGTCTCTGTCAAATCAACAAAATCTTTAAAAAAAAAAAAAAAAAGTGGCTCTAAATAGGTTAAACGTTTTTTATAATTATCTCAATTTCTCAACTGTTTCTTCTGCTTTGCTTTGTTTCTTTTGTTATTCCTCAGTTCTGTAGGAAAGTTTAAACTAATTGAAATTTAAACTTTATTTTTTAAAATTTATTTTTTTCTATCACTGGTGCTAAGTTTTGAAACATCTTTTCATGTTGCTTAACACAAGGACATTGACTTTTAGCAAACAAAGTTGTTTGGAATTGAAAATAACACATATGGTGAGTGAATTCTCCAAGGAAACTTTCATTATTGGAAGAACTGAATTCCTGCCTGGTCCTAGAAGCTTCATACAACATCCAAGAAAATTAATACTCTTGAATTTGAAATTTGGAGGTTTTTCTTTAAGGTAGCTGTATACGGTATTATATTTAATTTAGAGTTATGACAAGCAACTCTTAGGAGATGGCATTATTATTATTGCTCTTTACCTATTTTAATCAAAGGAAATAACATAGGGGCACCTAGCTGGCTCAGTAGAGCATGTGACTCTTAGAGTCGTGAGTTCTCCACCCCCATATTGGGTGGAGAGCTTACTTAAAAAAAAAAGTATTAGAATATGATCATTAGTTTTCTGCTGTTTTCAAATCCATGAACTTTCTCATTGATTGTCATTTAATCTTCATGGAAACCGGCATGGCTTTTTCTTTTTTTTTTAAAAGATTTTATTTATCCATTTTTGAGAGTATGGGCACACAAGCGCACAGGCAGAGGGAGCAGCAGGCAGAGAGCAGGGAGCCCAACATGGGGCTCTGTTGGAGGATCCTGGGATCATGACCTGAGGTGAAGGCAGACACTTAACCAACCAACTGAGCCACCCAGGTTCCCCAGCATGGCTTTTCTTATTATTCATTCTAGTTTGCCTGGTTATTATAATATTTGGTGGAATTATTAAAAGGGATCACATCCTGATGTGGTTTAGAATAGGATTCAAAATTAGTAGCAAACTTTTAAAAATTGAGCGTTTTGGAATTATTCCCCCCCCCCCACCCCATAGGGATTCTAAAAGCACCTGGGTGGCTCAGTGGGTTAAGCCTCTGCCTTCAGCTCAGGTCATGATCTCAGGGTCCTGGGATCGAGCCCCGCATCGAGCAGGGAGCCTGTTCCCCCCTCTCTGCCTGCCTCTCTACTTGTGATCGCTGTCTCTGTGTCAAATAAATAAATAAAATCTTAAAAAATAAAGCACATTAGATCACACACAAACACACACACCTACACAAAAAGATGGTTGAACCTTGAGGCCATTTGAAAACTGGCACTGTGCCAGAGTGATGCTTGGTTATCATTCTTGCAAAGAAATAACACATTTTCTCTTGGTTTTGTTGACTAAAATGGTGATTCAGAATGGACTTAATGTTGTGTGAATCTGACCGAGGAATCTGAGAGAGTGCTTGTAATATTGGTAGTGTATCATAGAAACAAATGTCACAGCAGTGGAAACAGTCCTACTCACACGCAAATTGTTTAGGCTTGTGAATATACTCCCCTTCCCTCCTTTATATTCCTGCACAGGGGAGAGACTTTCTGATTCATCCTCTAGGAAGAAACAATATAGTACAAACACTTTCAGCCTTTATGCTATCAGAGAAAGAAGAGAAATATGTTGGTGAGTGTTAGTATAGGAGCCAAACAGCACTTTCTGGGACCTACTCAGATCTGTCTTCCTATGGGGTGATAGCATTCTGGTCAACTCCATGCTAAGCTTCTGTTGGTCAGTTTTGCTGGTTACTGGTCTGTTATCAGGACTGATGGGCTGTAGAGCTAAAGGTATGCTTTCACATTTAAACTACTGTTTGCATTATTTCTTAATTAGTTTCAAACTGGGAGTACAAAAAAAGGTAGTTACTGCCCCCCTATGATCTTGGTGCACTGGCTTTGGAAAAAACACAAGAACTGGCATTGGATCCCAGAATAACTTGAGGACATCTAGGTGTCTGGGCCAGACTGGACAGGAAGCTTTAGAATTTGATTTTTTACCATGGGCCATGTATGCTTTTAATGTGATACCTTGTTCTGACTAATACAAGCCAGGCAGGCCATGTCCCATAATTATTCAAGAGCAATTTTGGCCTACGGTGGTATGTAGGAAATTAGATTATGAAAATCCATTTATTTTTCACTAGTCATTGGTGGGTAGAAAATAAACTGCAAACCACTAAGTTCCCTGAGTTAGTTTTGTGCCAGGCATAGGTAGATGGTTCCCTTATTCAGTTATTCTCCATTTTTGAACTACATTTATGGTCAAGGAAGGAAACGTAGCCATCTTTACAGATTGTTCTTTTCAATCTCTTAGATTCATGTGGTTTAGCCCGTCAAGTCCTGCTGTCAGCCATGGTTCCAAGTAGGATTTAGAATTGTTAGTCACATAAGCCCAGATCATTACTGTAGTTTTTAGAGATCCAGACTTTGGCTTTGGATCACTCATGGAAAGGGAGTAGCTTTTTTTTTTTAAGTCACACAAAGGTCACCATACCTTGCGCTTGGAATCAGGGCAGGGCAACAACTCAATTTACTACAAATTTAGAAGCTAAAGGGCAGTGCCTTCTGCACTGTCTAAGGAATTAGGTTTGCCCAGAAAATCTAGGAGGAAATGGAATAGTTTGGAGAGTGTTTCAATCTTACCACCAGAAGGTGAGCAGAGAGTGAGTAAAAGACAAAAGAAGGGAATGCAGGCTGCTTAAACTGGTGGAAGGTCTTAAAGCATGGGGAAGACAGAGGGAAAGAACCTGAACCCGGGTCTCTAAAACTTTTAAAGGGAAGATGCAAAAGGGGAAAAGCTTTTTGGCTATTACCTTACAAGATCTGGTAACTGGGCTCCAAGGAAATAGAGGCAGAGTCAGGAGCTCAGAGGATCAGCTGGCATGTTCCCTCTCCACACCCCCTTGAAGATCCCACATTCAGTAAACTTTTGGGTCAGTGCTCTCTGAAATAGTTTCCTAATTGCTTTAATAGATTCTGTCACTTGAAATTTGGGACTGTCATGTCAAGTAGTAACAAAATTTGGACAGTTGAGAAGGGAAAGATTGGTATAGGACACTTGAAGCATTCTTATTAAGTGAATGTGAAGGTGATGGTTGTGAGGTAGGGATACCTGTGCCCTGAGGGGACATGCAGAAAACATTTAGGAAATTGGGACTTGGAAGTGCTAGAAGATGAAACCTACTAAAGGGGGTGGCAGGGAGATGGAGCCCAACCAGACCTGGGGAGAGCCCTCTTCTGAGGGGATTCTTCAACTTGGAGATGAAGGACAAAAATAGTTTGAATGATGGTGGGTTTTGTCCCAGAAATCACTGTCTTTCCTAGGATCAGAGATATCACACAAAACATGTAGAGGAATAAGTTAGGAAATAAAAAGTTAAGGCCCGAAAGCAAAGAGTAAATAAAATGAGGGAATAAATGAAAAATGAAGGAAGGTACCAATTTCAGCAAAAGTTCCAGGCTAATATGTGGAAAGGAACTAATTTAAGCAAAAGTTCCAGGCCAATATGTGGAAAGGAACTAATTTAAGAATCTATGAGATGGTTAGAAACTCAGCCAAACCTTTCTTTTCTTTTTTTTTTTTTAAGATTTTATTTATTTAGTTGACAGAGATCACAAGTAGGCAGAGAGGGAGGCAGAGAGAGAGGAGGAAGCAGGCTCCCTGCTGAGCAGAGAGCCCGATGCGGGGCTCGAACCCAGGACCCTGGGATCATAACCTGAGCTGAAGGCAGAGGCTTTAATGCACTGAGCCACCCAGGCGCCCAGAGCCAAGCCTTTCTGAAGGGATTAGGGGAGACTATAGAGGGAGAAGCATCACTGGAGACATGACCCACTCCTATGGGGAAAAAATTGTCGACAGTTTGTGGGGAGCGTTTGGCTAACGTCTTGCTCCTGGAACTCTAAGAGGAACAGGCTTCAGAAGTAACCATAGCCCCTTCGAATCGGCATTCTGCTGAGTGGTCTTCAGCTAAAACCATGTAGGCAGGAAGAGGGCACCCAAACCGAGCGGTTGTTCACCCTTTAACCTTCACTGTAATACAAATCACTTGTGGAACTTCAAAAAAAAATTCTGGGGACACCCAACTGGCTCACTCTGTGGAGTATGTGGACTCTTGGTCTCGGGATTGTGAGTTTGAGCCCCATGTTGGGGGTGGCAATTCCTTAAAAAAAAAAAAAAATCTGATGCCTCAGGCTATATACCCCAGACCAGTTAGGTCAGTGTATCTGGGGTGGGACCCAGGCATCAGGATTCCTTAAGGCTCCCTTGTTGAGGCCAACCATGACTTTGTGAGCCACTTCACAGGCCTGTGTAATTTCCTATCAAGAGACCTTGACAGAAGCTGCTGTGGTACCTGAAAATACCTGCTCCCAAGCAGTCGGGAAGGTTCAAATCACCAAAGAAATCACTTTCATTTTAGCACTGGGTTGCCAGAAAACAAGGGGCTTAGCAGGGAATGGAATGGATTTTTTAAAATATGCTGGATCTGAGGGGCGCCTGGGTGGCTCAGTGGGTTAAGCCACTGCCTTCGGCTCAGGTCATGATCCCAGGGTCCTGGGATCGAGTCCCGCATCGGGCTCTCTGCTCAGCAGGGAGCCTGCTTCCTCCTCTCTCTCTTTGCCTGCCTCTCTGCCTACTTGTGATCTCTCTCTGTCAAATAAATAAATAAATTCTTTAAAAAAAATAAATAAAAATAAAATATGCTGGATGTGAAAGAAAGGTACTTCAAATAAAACTAGTGACTGGAGCTTCCACAATTTCAAATTTCTGAGCTTAGAAGAAGACTGGGGTGTTGCAAACGCTCTCATTAGAGGGTAACAGTACACATACGTAGGTTTACCCGTGAGTGTGATGTTAAGAGTATTTTCATATTGGGAGATTTTGTCTAAGTTCACAGATCTAATGAAGCTGAGACCTAGGTCTTTTCACGTGTTTCCTCTTTCCCTTTGCTATGGTCTTTGGCTGAGTTATGCCAAATATTAGGTTGTAGCAACATGTTTTTGCCTGGGACAACACTTTAGGAGTTGGCTTGAGCTTTGTTTTTTATTTTGTAATGAGAGGCCCGAAAGAAGATAAGAATGTTCCTTGTCACTGTTTTTCCTTTCACTGTTTTCACTTCCTTCCCTTCTGAAGAGGAAATTCTCTCCCCTTTATAGAAACAAGGAATGGGATGAAATTGTGACTCTCCAGTATTGATGCCTGTATAGAGATTCTACCTGTTTTCCCCAAATAAATCCTCCTTTTCCCTTTACTAGAGCTGTGAATATTTTCAGCTTAGAATTTTAATGATTATACTCATTAATAGAGTTTGAAAATGTGTATTCTTCCTTAACTCTCATTGGAAAACTGCTTTCTGGTAGAACGAGCTGTGACAGTGCTGCTTGTAAGTATCATTTGAGATTTCATGCCTGCTGGGCCAGAATCCTTTTTACCTGTAATACTTTCTCGACTAGTCACAATTGGATCTTTCTAGGCGGCACGCAAAATTTGATGTTACATTACCGTAAAAAGGTAATGCAAAGAAACCTGTTAGACAGTTCTTATTAGTCATGGTGATCGAGCTAGATGTTGTAGAAGAGGGAGTTGTATTCACAAGGAACTTGCAGGTGAGTCCGGGAGGCAGCATCACTGGGAATCAGAAAGGGGATAAAAGCCAACACAGCTTTAGTAGTGTTAGTTTAGGTAGTGTTTACTACCTAGATCAGCAGGAAGCCGAAGCGCACCAAAAACTGCTACTTTAAACTAGAATGAAGAAGAGTTTATTCCAGTGGTAGTTTCTGCAGTTGAGGTGTTTCACCCCCAAAAATGATGTATAAGTTGAATCCCCCCCACAATGGCAAACTTGAAAACCATTTTTTTTTAAAATTCCAGTATAATTAACAGTGTTATATTAGTTAGTTTCAGGTGTACTGCAAATTGAATTTTTATTTTATTCTTTAAAGATTTTATTTATTTGACTGAGTGAGAGAGTGTGAACACAAGTCGGGGCGGGGGGGCGCGCGGCGGGCAGAAGGAGAGGGAGAAGCAGGCTCCGACCTGAGCAGGGAGTCTGATTTGGAGAGGGCTCGATTCCAGGACCCCGAGATCATGACCTGAGCAAGGCAGATGCTTAACCAACTGAGCCACCTAGGTGCCCCACAAATTGAATTTGTAAAAACATTCTCAGTTTTAAGAGCTCACCCTTTTTTTTTTTTAAAGTAATCTCTGTGTCTAACGTGGGGCTCGAACTTATGACCCTGAGATCCAGAGTCACATATTTCCTTCCACTGATTGAGTCAATCAGGCCCTCCAGCTGCTCATCGTTTAAAGTTCTGAGGATGAATCTTTTGCTAAAAGAACACTTAAAAAAAAAAAAAGATTTTATTTATTTATTTGACAGGAGAGAAGGGGAGAGAGAGAGCACAAGCAGGTGAGAGGGAGAGGGAGAAGCAAGCTCCCGGCTGAGCAGGGAGCCTGACTCGGGGATCGATCCCAGGACCCTGGGGACCATGACCAGAGCCGAAGGCAGATGCCCAACGACTGAGCCACCCAGGCGCCCCTAAAAGAACACTTTAAAAAAAAATTAATTTTAAAAGTTTTTATTGAAGTGTAGTCGACATACAGCATTACCTTAGCTTCAGGTGTGTAATGTAATGACTCGACACCTCTGTACGTTATGTGCTCACCGCAAAGAAGAACACCCACTTTAAACGAACTTAATCTGGATTTTCATGCTTTTATGTTTAAACATCATGTCTCTAGAGTCTGAGGTATATATTTATTTAGAGGTGTGAACTATTAATTATAATTTAACCTGACTTTTAAAGGCATCACTGTTTCTCTAGAATTATAGGGTACGAAGCTATGTAATACTCAAGTCAGTGACCCTGAGACTTGAGACAGTTTGAACCCTGTATTGTGGTTTCTTATTGCTTTACCTTCTCCTTCCCCTATATTTAATATAGCATTATGTGTGGGAAGTAGCAAGAATAGCATGAGTCTTCTATAGCATTCTGAATAGCCCTTAAAGGTTGTTTTTTAAAAAAAGTTTCTGAAGAACTTGTTGGACAAAGTAAATGTTTGATAGAGTTAGATAATAAAGTCTGGAACTATGTTGCCATTTTAACTAAATCACATCTCACCTACCTGGACTTCCTTACCTATCGCATAATCTAGAGTCTAGAATGTGTTTAAGAATCAGGACAAGGAGTAAAAGCTCACTAGTTCCAAACACTATAGCTCTTATACCTTCGCATGGGAAAGTGCCTTGAGTGCTCACTGAAAATACATTTTCATATGTACTCTTGACCAGCTTGGTTATCCGGTTGCTGAGTCTGCAGTAAAAAAGGAAACTGGTTGCTGGAGGTGAGTATACATAATGTGAGCAGTGGTGAGAGACAGGAGGGAAGAGACAAGAGAAAAACAAAGGCAGTACACTAATTTCCAGTCATTTAGTGGGGTGACAAATAGCCCTTACGCCCTGGAAGGTCATTACTGTTATCCAGTCATCAGAAATTATGTTTAGTATTTTCAGTTGGAAAAGATAGGATCACTGCTTTTTAAAAATAGTTTTTTAACATCAAAGTAATGCATTTATAAAAAGCTTGGGCGGTAGAGAAAAACTCAAGAAAATAGATTTTATAGGGGCACCTGGGTGGCACAGTGGGTTAAAGAAAATAGATTTATAAAAGTTATATTAAACCCTAGAGCTTCAGTGGACATTTTGATGTTTTCCCAGTCACTTTTTCAAAATTAAATTTATATGTGCCATAGTTTATTATGCATGGCTAAAAATGAGAGAGCAGACGTTTAATGAAATTAAGTAATTTGAATTTATATTCTGTTTGCTAAGTGATAGCTGGGAAAATCTCCCTTAACCTGTAGGACGGTGCTATCTAGTACAGTGATCACCACCAGGTAAAGATTGCCAGGTAGACTACAGGGTGCTCAGTCAAGTTTGAGTTTCAGATAAACAGCAAACAGCTATGCTGGTGTGCGCATATCCCGCATGTTGCACAGCCTGTACTTCTGTCCAGTTATTTTTCTCTGTGTGCATGTATCTCTGTTTCAGTGTTATGTGGATTTTTTTTTTTTTTTACAAAATTGGGTTCATATTATATCTTTTCCTTTTACTTAATGATGTCACAAGTTTCCCCATTTCCAAATACTCTACGAAAAACCAGAAATTACCTTCCCAAAGAGCTTAAAATTTTAGTGCTTCAAAGAATAATCTCAAAACCACAGTGAGATATCCTCTCACACCTATTAGAATGGCTATTATAAAAAGACAGGAAATAATACGTGTTGGCGAGGATGTGGAGGAAAGGGAACCCTTGTGCACTGTTGGTGGGAATGTAAATTGGTGTAGCCACTGTGGAAAACAGTGCGGAGGGTCCTTGAAAAATTGAAAATGGAACTACCATAATCCAGCCATTCCATTGGGGTATTTATTTGAAGAATATGAAAACACTGACGCAAAAAGATCTACGCATTCCCTACGTCCACTGCAGCATTATTCACTATAATCAAGATAGGAAAACCCAAGTGTCCCTTGGTGGATGAACGGATAAAAAAGAGGGGGTCGGTGCATGTAACGGAATACTACCCAGCCTTCAAAAAGGAGGAGATCTTGCCATTTGTAACAACACAGGTGGACCTTGAGGGAATGATGCCAAGTGAAACAAGTCAGGCAAAGAGGGAAGAATACTACATGATATTACTAATATGTGGAAACAAACGAACGAACAAACAAACGAGCAAAGTCATAGAGCAGACTGCTGGTTACCAGAGGGAAAGGGATAAGAGGAGGGTAAAATGGCGGAAGGGGCTCAGCCGTATGGTGACGGGTGAGAATTAGACTTGTGATCACCTCGTAGTGTATACGAATGTTGAATTATAATGGACACCTAAAATTCATGAACCAGTTTCATTCCTTAGAAGGATAATCTCAGTTATTTAGGGCAAATGTACTTCTCCAGATCGGCATTCCCTGAAGTTCCCAGAGAGCCCAGGTTCCACTCAGCTTTAAATTGTGGTCTTGTGTTCCTTTCCAGGCGGGTGCCACATCTATGTGGGCTTCATGCTGTGGACTGCTGAATGAAGTCATGGGAACAGGAGCTGTCAGAGGCCAGCAGTCAGGATTTGCAGGAGGCACCGGTCCATTCAGATTTGCACCAAACTCTGATTTTTCCGCTTACCCACCAGCACCTACGGAAGGGCCCAATATAGTTTGCAAAGCCTGTGGACTTTCATTTTCAGTCTTTAGAAAGAAGGTAAGTTGGATGAAATGTTATATACAAAAGACATATTACTTAATTATATGTTGAATGCTAGCGAATCATTTCTTTTCATTAAAATTACCAAAAATCGTTATTAACCATTTCCCATTCAGAAAAGTACTTAACTGGGGGTGCCTGGGTGTTCAGTCAGTTAGTTAGATGTCTGCTTTTGGCTTGGGTCATGATCTCCAGGGTCCTGGGATCGAGCCCCACATTGGGCTTCCTGCTCAGCGGTGAGTCTGTATCTCTGTCTCCCTCTGCCCTTACCCCCCCCACACACTCATGTTCTTTTTCTCTCTCAAATACATAAATAGTATCCTTAACAAAAAAAAAAAGTACTCAGTTGAAGGGACTGTATTACTGCTCAAATGTTCTGACTGTGTTTCACATGTTGCTCAGGCCTCTTGTCTTCTGAGCTCTGTATACTTTGATTCTTCCTGATGATGCTTATGTTTTGGAACAAGAGATTTAATTAGTCTGCAGTTTTGTTCAGATATGATTTATTATAACTGACCTCAGGTTTCAAGAAATGTATCCCACCAACATTTTTTTTTTTTTTAGGGAGAGAGTGAGTGAGAGAGAGCATGAGAGGGGAAAGGGTCAGAGAGAGAAGCAGGCTCCCCACTGAGCAGGGGGACCTGATACCCGGACTCCGGGATCGTGACCTGAGCTGAAGGCAGTCGCTTAACCAACTGAGCCACTCAGGTGCTCCCCTACCCACATTCTCTCTCTCTCTCTCTCTCTCTTTTTTTTTTAAAGATTGTATTTATTTGACAGAGCACAAACATGGGGAGTGACAGGCAGAGGGAGAAGCAGGCTCCCTGCTGAGCAAGGAGCCCAAGACTCCATCCCAGGACCGATCCCAGGATCGTGGGATCATGACCTGAGCTGAAGGCAGACTCTCAACCAGCTGAGTCACCCAGGCGCCCCCTACCCACATTCGTAACCGGAAGTGAAGAAATTAGTGAAAGACAACCACTGTGTAGGGATTCAGCATAAAACACTTGGGCTAAAACAGTTATTTTCTCTAAGAAAGTCATTTTTTCTGAGATCCAGTCTCAGAAAATTACGAGGCTGTCTCACAGTCTTTGATTGTCAGTTCAGTCCTCCTGAGTACGGCAGGAACAAGGTGTTCGCTTGTGGGAACAATGCGGTGATCAGAAAGGACCACAGCTTAGTGTCATCTTCGAGCTTTACTAGCGCAGTGGCTCTGAGCGTGATGAAGGCTCAGTCGGATACAGATGACTGTACTAGTGAGATCCTCTGTTTGCTTTGAATGACCTTGAGAGATAATTTGCCCTTCTCTTTCCCTCTGTGGTCTCCCTGCCCCCCCCCACCCCAGCTTCAGCTTCTCTTTCAGTGGGGAAATTGACATAGGAAAAGAGTAGGAAGAGTTTGTGGTTGTGCTTTCTGCTCCACGTGGTTCAAGTCTTCTCTGTTCTGCTAATTACATGTTTGCGCCAAGGGGTGGAAAGGTTTTAATTCACTAACACAAGAGTGTATGTTTTTCTTAAAGGGCTGTATTTGAACTTCTGTGCATCCAAACTGCTTCAGCAGCGCGTGTTATGATTTTCGTGGCTTTTGGAACACGAAGGTGGCTGTGAGAGTAGCCAGGGGCCCTGGGAGACTTCATAAGTTAGAAACTAAAATTGAATTTCAGTAGAAGGCAAAAAGAACTAGTGCTTTCACAGTGGCCTGCGTCTGGCTATCATTAGCTGCTGCTTTTCTTTCTGTTTTCTTTAGCATGTGTGTTGTGACTGCAAGAAGGATTTTTGCTCCGTTTGTTCAGTCTTACAAGAAAATCTCCGCAGATGTTCCACGTGTCACTTACTACAAGAGACGGCCTTTCAGCGCCCTCAGTTAATGCGACTAAAAGTCAAGGATCTCCGGCAGTATCTCATTCTTCGAAACATCCCAATCGATACCTGTCGAGAGAAAGAAGACTTGGTAGATTTGGTTCTCTGCCACCACGGCCTGGGCTCTGAGGATGACCTGGACACGAGCAGCCTGAATTCCTCACAGTCCCAGACTTCTAGCTTTTTTACGCATTCATTTTTTTCAAACTATACAGCCCCTTCTGCTACCATGTCTTCATTTCAGGGAGACCTTATGGGTGGAGACCGGACCTTAGGATCTGGGGCACTGGCACAGGTATGAGGGTATAATTATGTCAAGGGCCTGACACTGCTCGTTGGCCATATAGGGTGGGACCTTTAGGGCTTCAGAAACCCCTTGGGAGCAGAAGTACCACACGCTGCTGCACACTGTGCGTGCAGGCTCTCCCGCTGTGAGTCTCTGAGCCAAGGTGCTGGGTAGCCCCAAAGTCAACTGTCTGAAGCTCATCGGTCTCTTGACTCTAGTTACTTCAGTTTCCTCCTAAGTGAAATACTAACTGCTGAAGGAATGACTGTGAAAAGTAGTGTATAAATGTTTGCAAGATTATTTGTCCGTGACCGTGGACACAATAGTGTAAGTAAACCTAATGCCCAGTTGGCTTGCTACAGTAAAATTGTTCCAACTTAGATAATGGGAAAAAGCCATCTGAATTCATCAGAGTGTGATTATCTACTAATTTCAAAGAAATGCCAGGGCAGAATATTGTCCCCGTGCATCAGGGCATCCTGATTGAATAACACACAAGGGCTTGTAATTAATAATTCAGTTTGTATGTATGAATGATTCTGAAATGCCGAATGGATTGTTTTGAACAATTCTCTCCACATTTAATTCTCTTCCCTGAAGAAAGATGTTAAAAGCAGAGGGGAAATCTCGTTGCTTTCCAAATAGTCATAAATTAGAGAAGTTCAGCCTGGGAGTTATATTATTTTCCCAAATGAGATCTGGCATCACAGCCTTGCAAACACAAGACACATCTGACCGTGGTGCCACTTTTGGGTAGATGACCATTCTTGGAAGGTCGGGGTCTTTGGGTGCTGCAACATGGTGCTTCAGACCCAGTGCGGTGGAATATTGGAAATTGGGAACTGACCTAAACTATTGTAGAGCTCCGGTCAAAGTCTGAAGAGAAGGATATGGAAGAAGGTATATAACACTTCGTGTCCTTCGTGAAAAAGAGCACCTCTGATTGTTGAGGAAATTGCTAAGAACTAGAACTAGCATCAGCCATCAGCGAAGAGGTCTAGAAAGCATTCTTTGGAATCAGAATGTCTAGGTGCATTGTAGTAGGATTGGTGTCTTTCAGATCGAGTGGGCTGAACTTAGAGCTTTAGCTTCTGTCAGTATCTTCGAGGCTCTGGGTAGACCAGCCTCGCGCAGGGCCCTCGATGAGGAAGCGGGGCAGCTGTATACACTGACAGCTTTGGCGTTTCACGATGGGGCCTTTCTCAGGGAGTTAATACTCTGGTCAGGTTTCACACACACACAGGAATTTGGCTTCTGAGATAACTTCACGGAAGGTAAGTTGTTGATGAAACCATGTGGCGCCCAGCTCTTTGGGAGGAGCAGCAGTGCTCCAGGTCCAAGGTCATCATGGAGTACGCCAGGTGCTGGGGTCATTCTTGGGGAGGATCTGGGGGAAGGGTCCTTCTCCAGTGTTGAATATTGACAAACAGGATGAATCCTGTTAGGAAAATAGGATTCCTGACCTAATCCAATCGCTATGTGTAGGTACAAAGTGAAATCGCTTCAGCAAACACCGAAGAGGAGGAGGATGAAGAGGATGAGGATGAAGATGAGGAGGAGGAGGATGAGGACGAAGAAAACTTGGAGGAGCAGGTGAGTGCGCCTGTAAAGTTCGCTTTCTTGACACGCCAGCCGGGCAGGCAGGGAAAGTGCCTATGTGGACTCTTGCTAGATTAGCCCGGGCTGTTTTCTTCTGGTTTGAATGTAGCCTGATAGAGACGGCGCTTGAAGAACTGATGCGTCTGGGAAGAGTGTCCAGTGGCGACGGGAGGGTGAGGGGAGCGTGCGGTTGTTCTCGCTGCGCAAGGTCTGGTTTGCGGGAGCGGAGCTGATGGAAGCCCTCTGTGATCGCAGACGCCTGGGCTCTCTAAGAAGCGAGTAAGAGCTTCGCTGTCTGACCTGTCAAGCCTTGAAGATGTGGAAGGAATGAGCGTGCGCCAGCTGAAGGAAATCCTGGCTCGGAATTTTGTCAACTACTCTGGCTGCTGTGAAAAATGGGAGCTGGTGGAGAAAGTCAACCGGTTATACAAAGAGAATGAAGAAAACCAAAAGTCATGTAGGTTTCCTTTTTCTTTCTTCCCCCTATACTTTCCTTCTTCAGAGTTTTACAAATTGAGCTGTTTCGGTCACAGCGAAGTCATATTTTTTGAGAAAATTACATATCCTTTTATTGAACGAATGAGACGTCTGAATCTGTCGCTGTTAGGTAGTAGGTTTATTATGTGATGTTGGCTCTCAGACCGCCATTGCCACGTGAGTTAGGTCATCATCTGTACAGTCTGGTTTTCTTGGCCATAATTTGTTAGAACCCTAATGAAATTCCTTGTCTCTAAAAATGCATACTTTCCTGCTAATTCTTCTGGCAGGCCAATACTTAGGTTCTCTCAATTGTAGCTTTTAAATCCTCACTGGAAAAAAAAAATTCCCTAGAGGCAAAGAAGTGAAGTAGTTCTTAGCATCAGGTATTAGGTTTCTGTGTGAGTTGGGGAAGCTGAGGTTAAGAATTCCTGATCTACGTATTGATGAGGCATGGAGCAGAAGTCCTTAGGGCCAAGCCATAGAGCGTTTATAGGCAAGAAAAAAAGATTTCAGTGGTGTTCAGACTGACAAATATGTTCCTATCTATTTTGTTTGCTTGTTTTGAGAGAAGGAGCAGGGCGAGGGGTAAAGGGAGAGGGAAAAGCAGACTCCCTGCTGAGCAGGAAGCCCCACGTGGGTAGATTCCAGGCCCCAGGATCACGGCCTGCATCAAGACACTCAACCGACTGAGCCACCCAGGCGCCCTATTATGTTACTATCTAAACAGTTCTCCCATCATTAACTTTTTTTTTTTTTAAAGATTTTATTTATTTATTTGACAGAGAGAGATCACAAGTAGGCAGAGAGGCAGGCAGAGAGAGAGAGAGGAGGAAGAAGCAGGCTCCCTGCCGGCAGAGAGATCCCAGGACCCTGAGATCATGACCCGAGCTGAAGGCAGCGGCTTAACCCACTGAGCCACCCAGGTGCCCCCATCATTAACTTTTATCACCTTGAGGGTTTTTTTCCCCTTCAAATCTGGTTATAATACAGCAATTATTGATAAACACTTATGTGCAGAATATGCAGGAAGTATTTTGGCATATCCATTTCTTTTTTTTTTTAAAGATTTTTATTTTTATTTATTTGAGAGAGAGACAGTGAGAGAGAGCATGAGAGGCGAGAAGGTCAGAGGGAGAAGCAGACTCCCCGTGGAGCTGGGAGCCCGATGCGGGACTCGATCCCAGGACTCTGGGACCGTGACCCGAGCCGAAGGTGGTTGCTTAACCAACTGAACCACCCAGGCGCCCCAGCATATCCCTTTCTAAGAGGATACCACAAGGATAGACACAGGAATCTTAATCCTCAGAGCCTTTCCAGGCTGTGGCTGGGAAACGGTGTTCTGGCGGTGAGGGGAGAGGTCCGTTCGCTTAGTAAGCGTAGAGTGTGTACAACTGTGTGGGGCGCGCACTGGTTGTGCATGGCCGTTCCCACCCTCCGGGGGTTTATGGTAGAGGAGGCCAAGACACGCACGTTTGCCAAAGTGCCTTTTTCAGTTAATTCACTGCTTACTCTGTCCCGGGTCCAGTCTCCAGGCCTGTGGAAAACTCCTTTTGTTTTGACCACAGCTGGAATCTTCCCTAGTTTGACTGGCTTCGGGCACTTCTGGTGTGATTCACCCCAGTAGCCTTTCCTAATAGCCTTGACAGACCCTGGCTCCTCTGCTTTCTGCTCAGAGCTTGTAAGAGTTGGAAGGAAACTTCCATGCAGGAGAGGAGACCACAGCTTAGACTCTGGTTTTACTCAGGAGCCCTCCAGTGTCTTCTGTCCTGGCCCATCTGTTGTCTTACTCCTAGAATTCTTTCTCCCCAGTCCCCGGTTTGTAAGAACGTCTGGACATGGCATTGTTATTTCTCTTAAATTCAGAGACCGTTGGCCCGTCAGGGTTGAATTTCTGTTCTTTCTGACTGAAATCATGACATTCCCATCAATCCCCTCTACCACCTGTAAAAAGGGACGCCTCCATGTCTGTAGCTCTAGGACCAAATCTCAGGCCTACGTAAACTCTTGAAACTCCTTCAGCATCTTTCTTATTCAGAGCTTGGATCTTTTCAGAACCTATATCTGGGCCACAGAGCCAGGATGGCCTATCTGCTTACAGTTAGGCAGACTTCAGCTGGCTTCTGAGATCCTTCTAAACTTTCCCCCAAGTACAGGCTACTTGATGTAGGACTCTTCAGAACTTTGCTGTCGGTGTAGAGATGAAGCTGAAAACTGACTTTTCCCGAGGCCACACAGTTGGGTTGGAAATTCCATTCGTGTGCTCTGAGGCCCAGGTATAGGACAGCCTTGGGTTTCTTCATTTGCACTTACAGAAGTAATCTCTCCTTATCATGTAAACTTTGAGTTACAGCTATAAAATAGAAGTAAGTAGCTAACATTTGTTGGGCCTTTCCTACCTGGCCCTAAGCTAAGCATTTCTCATTTCTTGTTCACAAAACTTCATGAAGTGTGGCCGTTTCTAGTGCAGGGACCGGAAGTGCGGAGAAGCGGGGTTAAGTCTCCTACAGCCCCGGGCTCTGCGGGGCTTAGCGCCCGCCAGGCAGTGCGGTGCCCGCAGCCCAGCTCTCTGTTGCCTTTCAGATGGCGAGCGGCTGCAGCTGCAGGATGAGGAAGATGACCGCCTCTGCCGCATCTGCATGGACGCCGTCATCGACTGCGTCCTGCTCGAGTGCGGGCATATGGTCACCTGCACCAAGTGCGGCAAGCGCATGAGCGAGTGTCCCATCTGCCGGCAGTACGTGGTGCGCGCCGTGCACGTGTTCAAGTCCTGAAGCCCAGGCGCCTCCCAACGGCACACTCGCCCCCGAGCTCCATCCCAGACATTTCAATGTATGGAAGCGACTGGAAACTTAACTGTTCAAAGGCTGAAAACTATTTTTAAAAATTATTTTCACTACTAACTGGGGACAGAAAGCTCCCTCCTAAGTGGTGGTGACGTTGGTCTGTGCCAGCCCGCGGCCGCGCCAGATTCGCAGGTCCCGCGGGGCTCCATCCCGTGTCCGTGGTCGGTGATCGCTGATGGAGTCAGACCGCTTGCGGCGTCAGCTGTTGCTCTCTTTGGAGAACAGTTACCCTGTTCTCTTATTTCTCCTTCATCCTATTTTTAACTTAAACTACTCAGATGTTTGAAACTTCTGTTCTCTTTGGGTGACGTCACTGTCCACAAGTGGCCCACATGTACACACTGAGCAGTGGCCCCTCTGAATGTTCACTTTATTAGTCATGTAGATTTTAAATGCTACTATTTGATGAATGTAAGTTTCCACATTGTTGCTATTTCTGCGTTTAAACATAACTGGGAACAACCGACATTCTGTAGTCAACTTGCCGGGGCCTTAGACTCGACATGTCCGTTTCTGTTCAGGTACAGCTTTTTAGAGCAAGGGCTGCATCTAGCTTCTTTTCGTTAGAGAAGTGTGTGTGTGTTAAATCCTTTATTAATGTGTAATCAGTTTACACTGTTTTGTATAGTGAAAGTGTATTTTCAGTGCTACCGCTAGCTAATTTGAACTTTAGGAATAAAATTAGATTTTAAGAAATGCTTTTGCTTACATTGTCCTAGTCCGTTCCTAATTCACTTGGGTACAGCACGAATGGGTGTCTGCACCTGGTCTGGCTCCCTTCTTCACAGGAGACGGGGAGCACCTTCAAAGACTTGCAGTGATCTACCTTTGCTGCTGATGTACCAGTAAGCTTAACTACGGACTTGCTGTCTCCTATGACCAGGTATTATGCTGGGTGCTTTTTGCTTCTCTTTAGCATTCTGAAATCGGTTGCGTTGTTTCACAGATGGGAAACCTCTGAGAAATTAAAGAACTTGTCTAAAATCTTAGAAAGTTGCTGGGACACTTGGCTGGCTCAGTCGGAAAAGCATACGACTCTTGATCTCAGGGTCGTGAGTTGAGCCCCACGTTGGGAGTAGGGGTTTCTTAAAACTCGGGTGAATTATTTGGTATGTGACTATCTTTTAATAGAGCTATTACCCAAAAAAGTGGCAATAAAATATTTGATACTTTAAAAAGGAAGTGGCTAACATCAGAATGTGAACCCAGCTCTGACACTAATTTTTTTTTAATTCTTGCGCTGTCACCCAGCAAAGAGAAACCAGACATAGGTTTATGCAGAACAGTTCCTAGAACATGAATGATCTGAAATCGTTTCACTTTCACATCTAACTCCAACCAGGGTGGTGTTTTGGTTGAAACCGACTGTGAACTGATTCCTACGGCAGATATGTTTTTTTAAGAAATGCCTAACTTCTCAGCCGAGTCCTGTTGGGTTTTATGTTTTTGACTGCAGTGGATAGCACAGATGCCTTTAAGTGCTCAGGATCCCCAAGTCAGTCAACAAATCTGAAGATTATAGCAAGTGAGGCAGATGTCTGCCCCAGGTGTAGGGAGAAAGTCTGCCTAGTTGTGAAGAAAAGCATGCCTTCCTGTGTCTACTGGTTTTGAGGGACACTGCATGCAAACCCAGGCCTTACGGGTATTATTTCAAACAACTTTCTCTCCTGTTTGCCTACAGAGCACAGGGTGGGTGCTGGCCACAGTTCATGGTAAGCAGTCTGAGCAGATCTTTACCCTACCGCAGAAGCAATAAAACCCACCCCTGCTGAAGCGGTAGGAGCGCTTACCCGACCCGTCTGTACCTCTCATGAGACCGTGAACCCCAGAAATCCAACCTTACCCACAAACTGCTAATTCGGTGGAAAGAAGTCTTCAAATCCAGGCCAGTAGGTGATAGTAAACACGGAAATAGAAGCTGAGCAGAAGGTGCTGGTTTGTCTTAAGTTAGAAAATTGAGATCATTTGTACGTGGCCTCAGCTTCAAATAACTCATTTGGTGTTTCCTCTTTGATTTATAGAGGTTGTTTCAGGTATTTGTTTTTAGCAAGAGAATGAAAACTCTTTAATAGTGGATTTTTTTTTCAAAAGATTTTATTTATTTATTTGATAGACAGAGATCACAAGTAGGCAGAGAGGCAGGCAGAGAGAGAGGGGGGAAGCAGGCTCCCCGCCAAGCAGAGAGCCCGATGTGGGGCTCGATCCCAAGACCCTGAGATCATGACCTGAGCTGAAGGCAGAGGCTTAACCCTCTGAGCCACCCAGGCGCCCCTCAATAGTGGATTTTTAAAGATTTTATTTGTCAGAGAGCATATAAGCAGGGGGAGAAGCAGGCCCCCCCACTGAGCAGGGAGCCCGATACGGAACTCGATCTCAGGACCCCGGGGATCATGACTGAAGCCAGACGCTTAACTGACTGAACCACCCAGGCATCCCTTAATGGTGGATTTTTAAAGGTAGTGTTTTGAAGTAATCTTGAAGTAATCACAGAAATTTTTAGTCTAACAGGCTTGACAACTCACAAGGTGCTGACTGCCTTGTTTGACAGAGGGCAGACATTTCCCCCCGCAACGTACATTTCCTAGCTGGCGTGCTCTGGCTCCTGAAGTTTTTGAACAGGTCATACATGGATAAAGGTCTGAAGATCTATAGCAGAATACGATGCTGCCCCCCTGCTCTTATCCTCACAACATGCAAGGATGGCATTCGATGCTTTGGACATGCCATGGTGGCGTTCATCCGTTGTAAACCCCAGGTTCCCCAGAGGAAGCAGGGATGGAGCGGAGCCTCTTTTCTGGATTAGGAAATTGCGATCTGATCCATGAAGCACTGCCTCTGGCTTATGCTCTTTTTTTTGCTTCATCAGTTACAGTCTATGAACTCAGCAACTATTCGTAAGTATTTAGCTCAGGTCTACCTCATCTAAAGCTCATTTTTGTTTTTATTATTTTTTTAAGATTTTACTTATTCATGAGAGACAGGCAGAGGCAGAGCTCCCATGGAGCCCAATGCGGGACTCGATCCCAGGACTCTGGGATCATGACTTGAGCGGAAGGCAGATGCTTAATGAATGAGCCACCCAGGTGCCCTTATTTTTATATATATATTTTAAATTTTCCTTAAAAATCTTAATTACTTGATAGAGAGCAAGTGGGAGAGAGCCAAGCCGGGGGATCGGCAAGGAGAGAAGCAGGCTCCCTGCTGAGTAGAGAGCTTGTGACGCGAGTCTCTATCCCAGGATCCCGGGATAATGTCAAACTGAGCCACCCAAATATCCCTGAAACTCGTTTTGAAAAATAACAGGTCTGCACAGAAACCGTGCTGGAGTATAACCTAGACTGGCTTGTTCAGTGCATGCAGGGGAGCGGATATGCCACCACTGCAGGGTGGTGGCCTGCCTCAGGCCTGGAGAGACCAGGGGTCTTGGTTCTGAGGCATGTCCCGTGGTAGCTCTGGCTCCCCAGCCCGGGCAGCCCTCTCTGCCTCCTCTTGGCAGACCTGCGAACTCCTGCAAACATTACAGGAGAAATGGGGCCCTCTGGCCCTAATGACTGTTCACCTGGAGAACACTGTTATTCTTTTTTTTTTAAAGATTTATTTGACAGGGGCACCTGGGTGGCACAGTGGGTTAAAGCCTCTGCCTTTGTCCCAGGACCCTGGGATCCATGACCTGAGCCAAAGGCAGAGGCTTTAACCCACTGAGGTACCCCAGGCACCCCAGAACACTGTTATTCTTAAAGCAATTCCCAAAGAGGAGGCATCAGGATAAGGCTTACTCGGAAGTTCAGGGAACTCAAGCTGGGGTCTGTGGGGGTCTCCATAGATGTACGAACAGGCTTGCGAAGGTAAGCCATATTTTTATAAATAAACCACAGTGTTGGGGCCCCTGGGTGGCTTGGTTGGTTAAGCATCTGCCTTCAGCTCATGATCTTAGGGTTCTGGGATTGAGCCCCATGTCAGACTCCCGGCTTGGCAGGGAATCTGCTTCTCCCTCTCCCTTTGCCCCCACCCCTGCTTGTGCTCTAATAAATAAAATCTAAAAACAAAACATAGTGCTAAACTAATCTTACCTCTGTAAGGTGCATCTCCTGAGTTAAATTCTGGTTTCCAGTTTGAGTCAAAGGATCTCTGTGTTTAAGCTAACAGGAGGCATGAGACTGGGTGGGATCTAAAACCATTTTGTGGCAAAAAAAAAAAAAAAAGAAGAAGAAGAAGAAAGGGGAGGCAGCAAACTACTGAGGAAACGAGGTGGGTTATCGTATCCATTTTCAGAGTCAGTACAGCAGCCTTATCTATGTGGGAGTAGAAGGTTGCAGGACCCTCTTTAAAAAAAATTATGTGATCTAAAACGATTTCCCCCTGGTTTGTGTCCACCAGCTGGCGACAGCAGCGGCCCTGGCCCCAGGCTCCCGAGCACAGCATGTGGCCTCTGGGAGCGGAACCAGGGAGAGGCTGAGGAGCTGGAACCCCCCTGACCCCCACGACGGCAGTGGCAACACCAAGGGGCCATGGCTGTTCCTTCACACAGGTGGGCTCTGAGGCACCCGCACAGGTAAGCCACCTCCTGGAGGCCAGTGGGGCGACGCAGTTCTCTCCCCAAGCCGGAAACTCTGCAGATGGGAAACCGCGGGCACCACAGGGCCACTGCGGATCTTTGACAACTAACGTAGTTTATACCAGTGTCGAGACTGCTGTCCCTGGACTTCTCAGTCAGCTTTCTAGCACCCCCACTCCCCCGAACAGAAACTCTCCAAGACTGAGAGTGCTTTTTTGTACAATTGTTTATACAAATTCAACAAAGGTAAAACCGCATCAGGGAAGGTCTAGGAAAACAACACCTTACAACAATGGCACTTATGAAGGCATAACTTTACAACTAGGAAAACAGCCGTGTTATAAACCTTGAACGAGAACTCAACTCACTTCAAAGGAGAGAAAAAAGGAAAAGAAAGGCTATGTTGGATCATTTATTCTACTTCTTGACCCACTGTATAAATTAGATCCATGTAGAATACAAGAGCTCATGCTGGCGCAAAACTCTCCTGAGTGCAAAGGCTGAAGTCTGAATTTTAAAATTTTGAGAAATGGGTGAATTTTATACAGAGGAAACTTGGCAAAGTGTCTTACTTTGACTATAATTAACATATATCCACATGCTCGTGTAATTCTTGACGACGTACAAAGCAGGCTCTCAACTTCCAGTTAAACATGCTTTTAATTGGAAGGTCTTCGCCTGCTCTGCCGGATCTGGGCACGTGTGTAGATGGATTATTTGTGTGGATGAAGTACAGGTTCAGTTCTCTCCTACCTTAGGAAACCAGGGAAGTTGGCAATCTCAAAACAATAAAAACACAGGTATGCATTCAAACCTTGCATAAATAACTTTTAAACAATTTGTACAAAAATAGTTCTGCATAATGTAAGATGTAACAAAACCAAACAAACAAAATATGTCACGACGGCAGCAGATGTGGCGTGTGGTCCGCTGAATGTCGACACCGACCCCTGGAGCTGCAAGGAACAAGGTGTCCAAAACAAAAACACCACCACCCACGAAATTCCTAAGCTCATGCTTCAGGAAGAGAATTTCTTCAAAGTCTGTCCTCCTCTCCAGCGGGAATGTCTTCTTGGTAAAGGCCGCCTTTAGAAATGGTCCAGAAAGCAGTGCGGTTGTCATTCAGAGGGACCGAAGGGGGAGTGTCCAGTTCACTCCTCCCCCAAACAGGAGCCCTGACGGCTTCTCCCTCAGCAAGACTTGCAGAATGGAATCGTGGGGTCTGTTGTTTCAAGTTCCAAATGGAAAATAAAAGCCCTAGTTTCTGTAAAGTCTTTTCCCCTCCCCTGCCAGGCTCCCTCCCCCTCCCCACCCCTTATTTACATACTTGTCCTTGGACTAACTCAGTTTCTGTAGGAGTTTTTCTTCCACTTGCCCAAACTGGACACTCACAGACATTTCAGCTATGAACTGCTCACAGCCCTCCTTGGTAACCTGCTTGCAGTACCTCAGGTCAATATGACAGATATTTCCACAGCGTTTGAAGAAGGACAGGCACTGGTCAGTAACCTTATTGCAGTCTGCAGGGGGAGGAGACAACAGGACGTGAAGGAAGTGCAGAGGCCCCTCCCGCCCCCGCCAAACCCCAGCACCAGCAATGAAGAAACAGGACAGAGCCCCTGAGCACTGTCCAGCCCCTCATGGCCTTGGGAAAACTGCACTTGCTGGAAAGCTCTCATTAAACGGGGACTGGTTCCATCTACCAATTATAAAGGTTAATGTATGTCCAAAAAGCGTTCAGACTTCCAACTTACCGTTGCCTCTCTGTATGTATAAAACAGGTCTTCTGTCCATGCTGTTTAACAAAGACAGGCTCACACAGTATGTTAAATAGCTTGCTTTTCCCATCGAATTTATGGTCGATAACTAGCTCCCTATCTACGTGATGATGCACTTATCTGCTGATTCCCTACGGATCAGTTTGGGGAGCCGGGGCAGGGGGAAGCAAAGGGTGAGAGTGAGAACATCTGTATGGTCATCTTGGGCTCCTCTTGGCCCACACAGGCACTGGGGCTTTCAAGTGAGGCAGAGCAGGCTTGCGCGCCCCTTGCTAAATGCTTACCGGAAACCCGTGAAGACCAAGCTACTACCAAGGCTGGCAAGATTCTGTTGACAACGAGCAAACCCAGGATTTGGAGTCTTTCATCATGCCCTCACTTAAGAGACACACTCTTCTGCCCCTGCTCTTGTGAATTTATACTTTGCTTTTACCACCCTTTTTTGTTTTAGAGCTGCAGCCACAGTCGATTGGCCTCAATGCCAGTTAGAAGCCAGCTGAAGCTCAGAGAGCGCCCCCACCCGGCAGATAGATTTCCTTCATCTCAGTGGCGGTCAGCCTGAGCCCTCTGTCCTCACTAGATCTGTACTTTCACTTCTCCGTTCAGGTGAGTCGGAATGAAAACCGGGCAGGCAAACTGTCAAAATACTGACAGCCCTAGTGCAGGCCTCATGACTGTCCAAGTGCCAGGTTTGGAGGTGGCATAAAGAAGTAAACAAGTTTAGCCAAGTTGCAGGATACAAAATAAACACACAAAAATCAGTTGCATTTTTGTACACTAGCAATGAACAATCAAAATTAAGAATTCCACTTACGGTAGCATCAAAAAGAACAAAATAAAATACTTCTAATTTAACCGACGAAGTGAATGACTTTGTACACTGAAAACTAAAAAAGTGCTTTAAGAATTTAAAGCTATACTGTGAAGTGTGTAAACCTGGCGATTCACAGACCTGTACCCCTGGGGATAAAAATATATGTTTATAAAAAAAAAAATAATAAATTAATTAAAAAAAAAAGAATTTAAAGCTATAAATGGAGAGTTGCCCCATATTCATGGGAAGACTTAGTATTGTTAAAATGTCAACCCTGTTCAAAGCAAGCTACAGATTCAATGAAGTTGCTATAAAATACCAACATTTTTTTGCAGAAATTGAGAAATCCATCCTCAGATTCGGGGAGAAGTGTAAGGATCCTGAATTACCAACACAGTCTAGAAAACACTGGAGGACTCACACCTCCTGACTCACTACAGCATGTCTTACTGGCACTGAGGTCATGCAGATGAAGAGACCAGAACCGAAACCCCAGACAGAAATTAAACCCCTGAATCTTCAGAGATTTCTGACAGGATGCCACAACCACTCAGTGGGTAAAAGACAAACTTTTGAACAAACGGTGCTGGGAAAATCAGACCTTCTACCTCATACCATACACAAAGTTAACTCAAAATTATTTAGACCTAAAACTATATGACATTGGATTTGTCAACGGTTTCTTTGTTCTTTATTTCTAAAGATTTGGAGAGAGCACGAGCAGGGGAGTGGAGGCAGGGGAAGAAGCAGTCTCCCCACTAAGCCAGGGCTTAATCTCAGGACCCTGGGATCATGACTGGCGCTGAAGGCAAACACTTAACCAACGAAACCACCCAGGTGGCCCTGAATTTGTCAGTGGTTTCTTCCCACGGCACCAAAAGCATAAACAAAGAGTCTGAACCAAATCAAAGTTAAAAACATTTATGCAAAGGTCATTATAAGAGAGTGAAAGTCCAACACACAAGATGGGCAGAAGTATTTGCAAATCCTGTATCTGCTAAGGGATTCATGTCCAGAGTCTATATAAAAGAACTCCTACAACTTGGGCTGCCTGGGTGGCTCAGTCAGGCGTCCAGCTCTTGATTTCAGCGCAGGTCAGTCATCTCGGTGGGGAGATGGGAGCCCTGCGTTGGGCTCTCCACCCGAGCATGGCACTTGCTTGGGATCCTCTCTCTGCTTCTGCCCATCCCCCACCCCTGGTTTGTGCTCATGCTCTCTCTCCCATCCAAGTACTAACCAGGCCCGACCCTGCTTAGCTTCCGAGATCAGACGAGATCGGGCGCGTTCAGGGTGGTATGGCCGTAGACTGTGCTCATGCTCTCTCAAAAACAAAACAACTACAACAACCAAAAAACCCCACAACCTAGCTAATTAAAAAATGGGAAAAGGACATGAATAGACATTTCCCAAAGACGACAGATAAATAGAAAATAAATGAGAAAATGCTCAACATCACTAGGGAAATGCAGATCAAAATGCAGATCAAAACCACATTGAGGGGTGCCTGGCTGGCTCAGTCAATAGGGCATGCGACTCGTGTGACTACTTAAAATAATACATATTTCAGGGGCGCCTGGGTGGCTCAGTGGTTAAAGCCTCTGCCTTTGGCTCAGGTCATGATCCTAAGGTCCTGAGATCAAGCCCCACATTGGGCTCTCTGCCCAGCGGGGAGCCTGCTTCCTCCTCTCTCTCTGCCTATTTGTGATCTCCATCTGTCAAATAAATAAAATCTTTAAAATAAAAATAAATAAAATAATACATATTTCAAAAACCACATTGAGATATTACTTCTTACCTACTAAAACGGCTCTAAGTTAAAAAAAAAATGATAGCAAAAATGTGGAGAAAATGTCAGTAGGAATTTAACTGTGCAGCAGCTATGGGAAAAAATATAGCAGTTTCTCAAAAAAAAAAAAAAAATTAAACCTAGAATAACCGTATGATTCAGCTTGTCCACTGCTGGGTATATGCGCCTAAGAACCGAGAACAGGGATTTGTCCCCCATGGTCTCCTGGCAGCATTACTCACGAGAGCCAGAAGGGAGAAGCAAGCCAACTGTCCACTGATCAATGAATGAAGGAAATTTGGTATACACAGAATGGAATACCATTCAGCTTTAAAGAGGAAGGAAATTGTGACCTATGATAGAAAATGGATGAACCTTGAGAACATTCATTAAATAAGCCTCTCAACAAAACACTATGACGTAATTCCACTTTCGTAAGGTCCCTGAAGTCAAGTTCACACAAACAGTAAGTGTATTGTGAGGGGCGCGGAGGAGGAGGAATGGGGAGTTCCTTTGTAGGTCGAGCCTCCGATGGGGTGAAGAGGAGCTTCTGGAGATGGACGGTGGTGATGGTGGTTACACAACATAAATGCACTTAAATGCTAGCGACCTGTATGCTTAAATGGTAAATTTTATGGTATTTTACCACAATTTTTTTTTTTTCAACTTCGGAAGCTGGAGAAGAGAGAACAGCTTGGTAGATTTGAGAAAGCTTAACCTAAACTGGCTGAAGGGAAAGCAGAGAAGCAGATTTACTCTATAAACACCCTCAAGGTTCCGGTAATGGAAGCAGCAATCACAGGAAATGGAGCTGAAGAAGGGGTCAGAGCCCCTCCGCAGCTGCAGAAGACTAGAGTTTCAGTCTCTGATGGTGAGCGAGAAAGTCTCTGCTCTGGGCACCACCTGGCACAGCAGGCGGGGGCACCCAGCCAAAATCAGGGTCTACGGGAACACCTGCGGACTGCTGAGATCCCCCCAGCCTCCTTCCCTTGCCAGGCCCTACGACACCGGGCGGCTTAGCCTGCACCCTCCAGCTGGGAGGTCACGGAGAGTACTTTTGGCAGCCCTGACCAGCTCAGGAGAAAAGTCTGGAAGATCTCAGATCTGGGTCTCCCCCCGCCCCCCGCAAAAAAACCAACCCATGCCGACCACACACTGAAGTCCACAGCCTCCGAACGCCCCCGAGTGGACAAGCACGCACTGACACTAAATCCGAGGGGGATGTCTCAAGAGGGCCACCGGCTGCGTCTGAAGGAAAAAGTATACGCAGGGAGAAAACAATAAAACAAGGTCCTCAGGATGGATCTAAGAAACAGGAGCAGGAGCAGGCCTCTTGCCACGAGTACAGAGAGGAGAAGAGGGCGGACGGTGGGAGGGGTGGGGGAGGGCAGGAGTTCCGCGAATAAAAGAAAGCTCTGAAATTAAAAACAGAGGTTGGACCGTATGAAGCTGCCCATGTTTTGGCTGGTATTGAGCTACATTAACAGCAGCAATAAAAAAACAGGGCGCCTGGGTGGCTCCGTCAGTCAGGTATCTGACTCGGTTGGGCTCAGGTCCTCATGATCTCAGGGTCGTGGGATCGAGCCCCGCACTGGGCTCGTGCTCAGTGGGAAATCTGCTTGTCCCTCTCCCTCTGCTCCTCCCTGTACTTGTTCTCTCCCTCAAATAAAAAGTAAAATCTTAAAAAACAAACACTGTATGAATTGTGTGATAAAGTTGGAAGAAAACTCCCAGAAAAGCAAGAAAAAAGATGACACAAAGATGGAAAACAGGGAGAAAAAAAGGTATCAGAGTACTAGTTAATAAAGAAAAAAACAGAAGAAAAGGAAATTAAGAAATAATTAAAGGAAATTTCCCAGAACTGAAGGACATTTGTTTCTAGATTGAAAGTGTGAGTGTCCTGGAAGATTCAAACGAAGGCTCATCACCAGGGGTGGCTGTGTGGCTCAGTGGGTTAAGCCTCTGCCTTCAGCTCAGGTCATGACCAGGGTCCCCAAATGGAGCCCCACATTGGGCTCCCTGCTCAGCGAGGAGTCTGTTTCTCCCTCTCCCTCTCCCCTTCCTCCTTTGCTCTCTCAAACAAAAATCTTTAAAAAAAAAAAAAAATTACAGATGGGACACCTGGGTGGCTCAGTCTGTTGGGCCACTGTCTTCAGCTTGGGTCATGATCCCAGGGTTCTGGAATCAAGTCCCACACATTGGGCTCCTTGCTCAGCGGGGAGCCCGCTTCTCTCTCTCTGCCTCTGCCTGCTTGTGCACGTGCTCTCTCTCTCTCTGGCAAATAAATAAAATCTTAAAAAAAAAAAAACAGAAAACGAGAAACAAAGAAAATATCCTGACAAACTTCAGATAAGAGAAAATACTCACTGAAGGAAGAAGTATCAAATGGTTCTGGATTAGACTCTGGAAGGCAAAGAAAATGGATGGAGCAATGCCTCCCAACCTTCTGTAAAAACATGGTTCCCAGATCCAGCTGAGCTACCAATGTGAGGGACTAATCAATGTCTAAATGTCCTCCATGAAACCAGAGGAGCCAAGAAAAAATGTGGGATCACAGAAGGTGGGGACCCTACATAACACACAGACCAAGAAAATTTCCAGGATGGCAGTGGGACATTGTCTCAGGCTGACAGCTGGGACAGTAGGCAGGAGTCTGGAAGAAAGCAGATCCAGAAGGGAGGCCTCCTGCAAAAACTGGTAGGGGCCAGAGGGGTCTGTGTGGGGGCAGAACAGTACTGGAGTCTGGTGCAGAGTCTGCCTAGAGACTAAGCAAAAAAGAGGCCATTAACTCCAGAGGGAAAAAAAAATGTGTGCAAGAAGGGAAATGTACTTCCAATACGCTATGTAGCACAGCAGCGGACAGTCTTTCTGAGGCCGTAAAAACAGACTTAACTGTGAATTGGAAAGATAAGGGGAGGGGGAAGATGTAAGAGTAGGAGTAATCCTCGTGCTCTACACAGCAAGCTAATAAGCACAGAATGCCCGAGTGGAAAAAGAAAATCAAGAAACAGTAACGCAGGCTTGCTGTGTGCAAGTACAGGGACAGACTCTGGAAGAAAGAATTTAAGGTGGGGAGTGCGGAGGGAGCAGGGAGACAGTGGTGAGAATCAGGGGAAGAGAAGGGAAGGGCTGGCCTCAAATTCAGGCTAAGTAACAAAAGCTGGACCACAGACTTCACTCTGTCCCTAGAGCAGATCCTTCAAGTTCATGGATCCTGAGGCATGTCCGCTGTCATCTATTTTGTGCCACAGAGTTATTTTTATCATTAGTTATACTGATGGCAAGGGGAAATTTTTTTTTAAATAAATTTTTTTTTAAAAGATTTTATTTATCAGATAGAGATCACAAGTAGGCAGAGAGGCAGAGAGAGGGGGAAAAAGCAGGCTCCCCGCTGAGCAGAGAGCCCAATGCGGAGCTCGATCCCAGGACCCCGGGATCATGACCTGAGCCAAAGGCAGAGGCTTTAACCCACTGAGCCACCCAGGCGCCCCAAGGGGAAACTCCTTAAAAAGAAACGAATCTGGGGCACCTGGGCGGCTCAGTTAAGCAACTGCCTCCCACTCAGGTCATGATGTCAGGGTCCTGGGATTGACCCCCCACATTGGGCTCCTTGCTCAGCAAAGAGTCTGCTGCTTCCTCTGCCTGCCTCTCCCCCTGCTTGTGCTCACTCTCTGTCAAATAGATAAAAATAAAATCTTAAAAAAAAATACAAAAAAAAAGAATCTAAAAGAGATCGGCTGTAGAGGTTTGCCTCCGTGTACAGCACAACTCTTAAGCAGAACGCAGCGATCTCTCTACTGTGAGGAAGGGAAGACCTTTGTGGAAAAACAAATGCAGAAGCGGGTTTTTACACACGCAAGCACGGCCTGGACGACACTGCAGGGGAGGGCTTACCCCGGGATCTCTGCCGCATGTACGGCAGAACTTCTAGTATAGAGTCACCGCAGCACCCAGCCCTGCCCAGGACTAGAGCAAGAGCCGTCTAGGCCCTCCTCCGCAGGGCAGCTCCAGCATCCGTGTGAGACCACAAGCGGAGCCTGGAGCTGGGATCCTCAGCCCAGCAGGGCTCCCTCTTCTCTGTCTCCACAGGGCGGGCAGCCCTTGCCACCGAAACTCCCCAAGAAGGAGGAATGGCTTCCTAGGTAGAGAGTTCTCTAAATTCTCCAAATTCTCAAACCTCCCCATTCATCCTCAAATTGGCCCCGTTGGCAGGAAGGTGTGTCTACCAAGCGTGAAGTGAAGGTGTCCTTTATTAGTTAATTTCCGGAGGGAAAAAAGTGTTTTTTAGGTCTTGTGTAAGTCTTACATACACGATCTGACATCCTAAGCAACGAGATCAGACCTGGTCAAGCTGGGCGGAGACCGGCCGTGCTCTCTGTCCGCCTCGCCACCGGTCACACCCCAGGGCCTTCCAAACTCGCTCCAGCCCCACCAGCACGTGCACCGAGGATCCTGCAGACGCAGAACCCCAGCAGCACCAGCCGGAGAGTTTCCTCCCCTCCAAGAGGCCCCCAACAGCGGGTCAGGCGGGGAGCACGAAGTACAGACAACAGCAGCAGAAACCAAGCTTCCTCATGGGTCCAAGCCTGCCCAGCCTCCCCGCCCGCCGATGCCCTGCTCCCCTCCCTGCGGCGCAAGCTCGCTTGTCCGCACCGCCCCGGAGAAGCTCCGCAAGCCGGTATTCTGGGTCAGGAACCACGGCGCTCTGCTCTGGCTGCTACCAGCACCGTTTTTTGTCAGCAAGTACTACCAATCTGGCAATAACTGCCGTGTTTCATGTTTCTCCTCTAGCTGTGTGTCTGTCGTATTTACAGATCTGTCCTCCCCCTCACGCCGGGACCCTCCGAGAGCCGGCACACGAAGTATTTCCCCACAACTGTCCCTGTCCCCCAGGGCCCCAAGCCGAGCCTGCCGGGTGCCCCCGACTGACCTGATAGGTTGATTTCGGTTAAGGAGTCCCGGGTGGTGGTGCCCACGGCAGTGAGCAGGTTGATGGACTGGTCGGTCACGTGATTACAGTAACTAAGGTGGAGCTTGGAGAGCAGGGGCATGTGGCGGATGATGAGCCGCAGGGAGGCGTCCGTGATGTCCAGGCCCGCTAGACGCAGCTCCACAATGTTCCGGAGCTTGCTCCGGTTGTCCATCTGACCTGAGGGGTCAGGAAGGAAAGAGGAAGCATGTGGACCCAATGGGGGAGATCTGCTCACACTGACCTAACATGGGAAGGCTGACCAGCCACATGTCACACTTGGGATTCACTTGGCCACTGAGTCTTTCCCCAAACTGGTTCCTACATTTAAAAATCCAGATTCCACAGCCAATCTCAAGCTTCTGCAGTCCTGAAAAATCAGAACATTGGGAAATACAGCCCACACTCTACCCCGCAGTGCTCGGCCCATCCAGGCAGGCCAGCACGGCATCTCCGGGTCACAGCACCTTCTCGTGTGAGCGCCAGGCGGGGAGCGATGAGCCTCGCAACCCGGCCCAGGAAAGCTCCCTCTTGGGAGCTTGTCACTAACTACACTGACCCCCGTGCTCACGGAGGCTTAAAGCCAACAAAGTACAAATGAACGGAGAAGCGGTCAGATGCATGCCAAGACCCCCCAGTGGAGTCTCGGGTGTACAAAGAAGCCTCTGCTCTCATGCTTCGTTTCTACGCCTCAAGATGCTGGAGAGCACATCAGCCGGGACAATCTCTGCATCTTCTGGAAAATGGCTGAGACCAAGAAGGCTTGAGAACACATGTACCGGATGGGGGTGGGGGCTGTGGTGAAAACCACATCCAACAGCACAGCCTGGTCACGCCGCTCCAAGCTGACCCCCTTGGGCACCCCCCTGGGCACAGCATGGGCCTGGCCACTCACCTGGCCTGTTATCTGTGGGTGGGGACAGGAGATCCCGCATCTGGGCATCCTTTAGTCCTTCTACCCACTGGACATCCAGGGTCCGGAGCAGTGGACAGCTAGAGCTACAGAGAGCTGAGACCGCGATCCATGAGCAGCCCGACAGCACCAGGTCTCGGAGCCCTGGGGGACAGAGGGGGCAGGTCAGAAGATGCAGCCCAGCCCCCACCACGGCACCTCTGGGGTCCCTGGCCCAGTGCTCACCAGGCAACCGGTTGATGAGCCAGCTCAGCTGTTTCTTGGAGATATTGGTCCAGCTGAGGTCCAGGGAGACAGGCTGCCGCCGGATGATGCCGCTCAGCATCAGGGGTGTGATGGACTTGCAGTGGTTCAGATCGATGCGGGTCCATAACCGCTTATCGCAGCACCTGGGGGCCAGGCCCAGCAGAGGGGGTGAGCCCCCTGCAAGGCTGTGGCAACTCCCCCCACGACCAAGTTTGGGGGTGGGAGGGGGCTCCCTAACTCCACTCTCTGGATCCTTTGTTTAACACCTATCCTGCCCACACCTGGGCACCTCTGCTCTGACTGCAACAGGCCCCCACAAAGATGCCAGGACCTGCTCTCCGCAAAGTATTTACTGGGAGCTCTACTACTCCCCCTACAGGCCACTTCCCACAACAACGCTCTAGGAAGACATCCTATGATGCCCTTTTACAGGTGAAGGTAAGTAACCTGGTAAAGGCCAGAAAGCTAAGAAATACCAAAGCTGAAGTTAAGATCAGTAACTGGAACCCTTGCTTTGAACCTGGGCTACCTCTTCAAGGACAAGGACTCCACCTGGTTCTTAGCTCATCCTCCTAGAGCTGAACCAGGCAATCAGCTACTGCTAACCTCTTCTAGAAGACCAGCATGACCAGGTTGTTGTAACCACCTGGAACTCTTTGAGAAGAATTAAGCTGGACTGAGCTTAGAAGGAAAGAAAGATCATCACGGGGGACTAAAGTGGGGACACATAGCACACATGTGCCATTCCTGGTCTAGTCTAAGCCTGAGCCTGGAGCCCAACACTGGTCCAGTCCCTCGATGCCTCCCCAGCCAAGCTCTGCCAGCGCCCTCACCAGCGGTTCCAGGTCCTGCAGACCCGCATGCAGACACACAAGTCTTGGTGGCTGAGGTAGCTGAAGACGGCCATCCACACCTCCCTGTGCATGACATGGGCCGCCCCATCGTCCAGGGGCAGTGAGTCAGGCGGGGGACTGATAGGGGGTGGCCGAATCACGTGCCGCTCCATCTGGATGCACTTGGGCGGGGACACAGAGGGAGGGGGCCGGGAGATGACACGGGGTGGGCTGCGTAGGCCAGGCCCCAGCTGGTGCCGCAGCTCCCGGGGAGGGCCGGTGAGCCCCTTGCTGAAGCGGTGGGGGC
Source organism: Mustela erminea (assembly GCF_009829155.1). Classification (NCBI taxonomy): domain Eukaryota; kingdom Metazoa; phylum Chordata; class Mammalia; order Carnivora; family Mustelidae; genus Mustela; species Mustela erminea. The sequence continues at coordinate 85,167,902 of NC_045626.1, forward strand.
GCTCGCAGAGGCCCAGGGGCCGCTTGGGCTCCTCGCTCTCACTCTCGGGCTCTGACTTGATGGGCTGGTGGTTCTCGTTGGCCAGGCTGTTCTCTGTCTTCTGGATCTCTTGGTTCAGCTCCTTGCTCAGCTCCTTGCTCAGCTCCTTGGTGGGAAGCCGCCTTTTCCTGCGTATCTTTACCTTTTTCTTCTCCTCGGGGCCCTCTGCCCCCTCGGTGCTGGGCCCCGCGGTGGGGGAACTGGAGCGGGAGTGGTCGCTTTCCCGGGCCTTGGGGGGTGCCTCAGGCAGGTCATCCTCTGGCTCCTGCTTGAAGCGCCGCAGAGGCTTGTTGGCAAGAGCCATCCGGTCCTCCGCGTTCTTCCAAGACCGCCGCTGAGGGAGGAGGGGGAGCAAGGACAGCTAAGCCCCTAGGCTCAGGACTATACCCACCCAGGCCTCTCCACCCTCCCTGGCAACACCCACTGACCCAAGGGCAGGCGTGGGGGGAGGGGAAGACAGGAGAATGGAAGACGGTACCTTTTTCCTGAAAAGCTTATCTTCTTTGCCAGGTTTTAGCTGTCACAGGAAAAAAAGCATGTATATCTTGCTCCCATGGTTCATGGGATTTGGTCCCCTCTACCCCCAACCCCAACATGAGTCCACAGTCTCTAGAGAAGGGGCTGGAGAATCACCTTCCCCGCAAATCCCATCTACTGTGACTGAAAGACAGTGGGCCCTGCCTGCTGCTTTTAAGAGAGAAGTTGGAAGGGGATAAGCATGGTCAAGCTGTTCCCACCCAACTGACCTCCCACCCTCGGACAGACCCTGAGATGTGCACTGGCCCACTGAGGTCGGACTTGGCCCTGGGAGCCAGTCCTGGAGGCAGGGCCTGCGGGGTTCCCAGCAGAGCCTTAATCGCTGGAGCTGGGAAGACAACCAGGCGCCACCTCGTGGCCGAAGTGGGAAGGGCAGGTGGGCGGAGCTGGCCGCCAGAATCCTCCGAGGTTCCTAGACCCACAGGGCTTCCCCGCGGCAGCCTCAGCTTCCCAGGCCCCACGCCAGAAGCACGAGCCAGCCATCCGCGACTGGGGCCTGGGACGCTGCGGCGCGCACAGATGCCTCGGAGCGGCCACGGCAATGGGCTGGAGGACGGGGGGGGGGGGGGGGGGGATGAGGGAGCGGCGCGGGGGGGGGGGGGGGGGTTGGCCCGGGACTCACAAGTCCCCAGGACCTCAGGAGGGCGGGGCGACGTGGGAGCACCTGCTGCTGGAAGTAAGTGAGACTGGATCTCCACCAGGGGCTGAGGCTGCTGCCTAGAGGGGGCCTCGGCGAGAGGTGAGAGGAGGAACCGGGGGACGTTTGAAGCGTCGAGGCCTAAAGGGGTGGGAAGAGGAGTGACTCGCTGGTTTTCCCCTCCTTTCTTTGGGCCGGGCTCTCAGGACTTATGTGACCTGCTCAGGGCAGCCAGAGGCCAGGCCCCCGAGCTGTCCCCGCTGCCCGTCCCGCCCCCGCCCGTGCACCCCACACCCGGGACCAGCCAGGCGACCCCTCGCTGCCCGCTCCTCCCAGTGCGTACTCGCTTGCGTCCACTCAGCTCTTGGGGCTTCTCGTATTTCCGCTTCCTCCTCAGGTGCACGTCGTCTGACTTTCGGCGCAGGATGCCGTCCGGGGGCACCTTCTTGGGGTGTTCGTCTGACCTGCGCCGAGGTGCCTCCTCACACTCACTCCTCCGCTTGGCAGGCTCCTGCCCTTCCTTGTTGTCCCGGTTCATCTTCTGCTCCTTGAGCAGGGAGCCGGGCAGGTTGGAGGCATACTTAAAGCCAGGGCCACGCTTTTGCTTGTAGGCCAAAAAGAGAGAAGGAACAAACCCACTGTATATCTTTGGACTTGCCCCACTCCAGGAACCCGCAGCACCTCACTGGCCGACAATGCAGGGACAGGGTGCATCTGGCAAGGCCAAGGCCCGCCCCTCCCAGGCTGACCCCTGGGACTTGGAGCCCGACACTCACTTTCCCGGTCTTGCCGGCGTGGTTACACTTTGGACACTCCCAGCAGTTTGGAAGCTCATCGTTGACTACGCCCTCTGATTCCTTAATCTGCAAAGGACACACGCCAGTCAGCAAGCAGGGACCGGGCCAGTCAGCAGGCAGGGACCGGGCAGAAGATGCCACACCTCCAGCAGCAGCAACAGCACCCCCCCGCCCCCCCGCAATGGTATTTCTAGCCCATCCCTGACCAAGAGAAAACAAAGGTGGCTAAGACAGGCGGCTCTGGATTCTGGCCAGCAGTCAAATCCTAACTTTGCCTCTTACTAGCTCAGTGATCGATGGCAAATCACTCCATCTCCGTGGGCCAGTGCCCTCGACCATAAAACGGACCATACGTGTCTCACAGCAGTTGCAGTTCAGTGAGCTAACCTCGGTAAAACGATTGGCTCAGGGCCTGGCAGCACCCAGAAAGGACCCCACCAAATGTTCAGTCACTGAGTAGCACTGTCCTGGGTACGGAGTGTGAGCAGCTCCGAGGCACTGTCTCTGATCCGGGAGACCAAAGTCACCAGGCAACTAAACCATGAAGGTCTGACTTCCAAAGGCAGGGAAAATCCCAGTGCCGCCGTCAGAGTGGGAGGTGTGTGCATGAGGAGGAACCCTGAGACCCCTGCCACCGCCACAGAGGAATGGACACATTTCAGAGCAGAGGTAACATCTGCGGCAGGCAGACCTCCATCGTGCTGGGACACAAAGATACACATAGGCTGACACCTGGGATGACGGGGAGGTGCCAGGCATGAGGACATTCTCTGCGGACAGCCCAGAACAGTCTCTTCCCTTCAGCAGTGGAACCTGTTGCCTAAGACAGGCAGGCAGAGCATGTGGTCCCCACAAGAAGGCAGCCCTGCCCCGGGCACACCAAGGGAGCAGGTTCTTGGCACACAGCAACACTAACGCAAGCACCTGTTGTTACAGGACCCGCCCTCCCCTGGCCTGGGCCTTGTTCTCCCAGAAAACCCAAGCCAGGATTCCAGCAAGCGGCACAACCACCCAGCCTCTCCCTCTGGTTTGGGGGCAAGACTCTGGGAACTGTCTGTGGTTCTGGGGGAGATGGGGGATACGTGTTTTGTCCCTCGAAGACACGGGTGGGGGAGGTCTGAACTACTCCAGACCCTTCTGGGCCTCAGCGCATTATATGACATACAGAGCCCTGCAGACCTGGAGGTCCTCTGCGGAAGGAAGCTGGCCGGCCCCCCAGCATCAACACCCGCCGAGGCCCTCAGTGGGGGCGCTGAGCGGCACAGCCAGAGGCCCCCGGGACTGCTCACCTTAAGGCATCCAGGGTGGATGATTTCATTGCAGATGGAGCACTCCATGAGCATGAGGTTAAACTTTCCTTCTTCCTCTTCCGCCGTGTCTTCCTTCCCTGCCTCGCCGCACACCAGGCACACGGCAGTGTGGGGCAGCACTGGCTGAAGAGCCGGAGAGAGCACAGCTGCGTGAGCAGGGGCTGGGGCCGCGGGGAGCAGGTCACAGGCCAGGAGTGAGCAGAGAACTGGCTCGAGCCCTGCCCGTCGTCCATTCACTCATTCATTTCGACAGTCGTCAGGCCGCTGTCTCAGTGTGCCAGACACTCAGTGCTGGGAAGGGCACCGAACGGGACAGAAATCTCTGCCATCCCGAGCCCACCCTTCAGTGGAGGGACGCAGACAGATTAAGAGTGACAGTGTATGTTGTGACAAGGGATATGTATGGAGAAAAACACAGCAGGGAGGTCCAGGGGTGAGGGGGACAGGCGGGCTCCCTGGAAATACGGAGGCCAGGGCCAGCGTCTGAGGCCAGGGCCAGCGTCCGGGGCGAGGAAGGACCTGAGGGGGGGTGGGGCGTGAACTGCGCCCAGACCCGCAGGGGACTGAGGCTGCACGTCACCAGCGCTATCACTGTGCTGTCCCCACCACCTGTCCAGGGAGGTCCGCGAGGTCAAAACCATCGTCAGAGTAACACCAAGATGTTATCTGCCTTTTCCAACTATGTTGACATTTGCTCCGGTGAGTGAAACTCTGGCACTCTTCATCAGGGCGCCCCAGGGTTTGTCACTGCCACACGCTCATGACCAAGGTCACCAGGTCTCACTGAGGAAGGGCTTTGACACTACTCACGTTATTAAAACTGACGCTTGAGTATGCAGCTTTTTTTTAATTTTTAAAAAATTATTTGAGTACCTATCTTTTTAATGTTCTGTATGACAAAATAAGTATGCATAAAGCACTATTGCTGCATACCAAAGGACGATGGTTATCTAAAGGAAAGGCACTCGTGACTAAGTTGTGACCTGACTCGGTCCTTTTCTCTATAGGACATCATTCTATTTGACAGAGTAACTAATTTAAAAACAAAAACAAAAACAGGAGTATTGGCAGATTTCTCAAAGATGAAATGAACTGGTCACTTCCAGAAAAAAAAAATTATAGCATTTGTTACAGAGGATAAAATTCAGATTTTAAAATAAAAATTAGAATTTTGGAGAACTGACATTAGCCGCAGTGAACTGGATAGCTTCCCAAGAGTTAAAGACCTAGTTCTAAGGAGATTGGTGGTGGTGTTAACAAATGTGATTACTTTTTTTTTTTTAAACATTGTATAACACTGTGTGCCCATATTTGGAAAATCTGTATAACTCAGTGAGCCAGTGTTTCCCAAATAATGATGTTGTAACATCATGCATGAGCAAATGAGCTGTTCCAGGTGCAAGAAAGACTAATGAATTTTAATGTAACAGTATGAAAAGTTCATTGATACAGTTTCAGATTCCACATTGCAACTAACCTTTAAGAAACTACCACCTGTTGAGTTCAGGCAGAATCTCAGAGATACCCACCATCACCTGAGAAGACTATGACAATACCCCTCCTCCTTTCTAACTACAGATCTGCCTGAGGCCGCGTTTCCTTACAAGTTCCTCCAAAACAACATACTGAGACAGAATGAAGCCAGACACAATGAAAGAAATGCAGGTCTTGTCTAACGAACCAAAAATAAAAGAAGAGATTTACAAAAACGTAAAACAATGCCATTCTTCCTAATCATTTTTGTTTTGGAAGATGGAGCTATTGCTCATAAAAATGTCATTCATGAAAAAAAAAGTTCTTTAAAATGTCGTTAAGCCTGTTTTTTTCAATGAATTCAAAGTATTTTTTTAAACTTCCCCATTTTAATTCTGAATACAGTAATACTAATAAATAATACACATCAACAAAGCTCTTTGGGGTCCTCATAGTTTTCAAGGTTCCCAAGACCAAAACATTGGAGGACGGAGCGACTGGGCTACAAGCCCTTTGTCGGCGCGCCAGCACTTACTCCCTCCCCTCATACACACCCACCTCCCAGTACCTGGGATCCGGACGAAACACTCAGTTTTTATTACACTGAATTAGAAAAGCTTCAAGTAAGCTGGGATATATGCTCCACTAAATGAAAAGCCTATAAGATGGCACAAACATTTGAGTTCAAATAACACCAAAGGCAAAAGAGCTATCATTTGTTCAACAGATACTTAATAAACATCTACTCAAGCCTGAAGCAAGGAACCAAAAGGGGAACAGTAACGAGGAAGGCCCCTGTTCCCTCAAGCCGTCCAGGAGACGGAACACGTTGAAATCCCAGGGAAACATGGAAAAGTCATGTGCAAGTGCCTTGGGAAGCAGTGAGTGGCTGATTTCGGGAGGACTCCCAAGACAGGGAATTTCGGCTCCTACAGGCAGAGCAAAGTGGGGAGCAGGAAAAGCAAAAGAGACCTCCAACCCACGTGACAGGGGACAGAGAAGCCAGAGCCAGACGCGTGCAGCAACAGGGGGCAGGCCAGGCCAGCCGGGGAAGGGGAGCGCAGCAAACCCAAAGCTGCGGGTGCTGGGTGGGGGACACCTGGTGGCTGGAAGATGGTCTGTGATGGGGTAGGCAAGGGTAGGGCACTGACTCTGAAATCAGCAGGCAGAACCACAGGCAAAGTCCTGCAGAGCCTCAGGAGGGGAACCCAGGCCCAAGCCAGCAGCGAGAAGGAGCTGCGCAGTGCAAAGGATGAAGCCTCACGAGGAGAAGCAGGGCGAAGGCTGGCCACAGAGACACTCTGGCACGTCAAGAGAGAAGGGCCTGGAAAGGGAAGAGAGGTGGCCTGCGTGTGTCAGAGGTGGGTAAACCACGGCAGGAAGAGTCCCAACAAAGTGGAAAGGTTGGAGGAAGAGTAAGGAGGCCGAGGGTCAGGCCAAGACCACATTTACTGTGAGCTCCAGCATTCCCATCAGACTGGAGAGACACACAACACTGAGGTTTCCTTCAACACTCACTGTGCCAGGCACTGAGCTAGGCACCAAAGCTGCAAAGCACTGGTGACGGCAGAGACAGGTTCTGAACCTGCTCCTAGAATGCGGGGCAGGAGCGGAGCAAGGCTAAAGAGGAAGAGACAGTTACGGGTCACAGCCCAGGGTCCCGAGTCTTCTCAAAGCCAACAGTCCCTACAGATAACAACCCTTAAATCCTGACAGAATGCAACAGGTCACACGGACCCTCACTCCAGAAAAATGTATATATACAGGCATGCACGAGACAAAAAGCTGTATTTAACTTCAAGGGGACTCCCAAATTTCCTGAAATCCACTGAAACGACCTGGGTTCAGGTAACAAAAATAGAAGCAACAAAACAAAAACCATATGGGAAAGGAGATAATCCACTGAGTGAAAAGGCAACCCACGGAATGGGAGCAGATATTTAGAAACCGTGTATGTGATAAGGGGTTAATACGCAGAACACATGCAGAACGGCAACTCAGTAACAAAAACACAAACAATCCAATTTTAAAAATGGGCATAGGACTTAAAAAGACCTATCTCCAAAGAAGCTATTGGCCAACACACACAAAAAGATGAAAAGATGTTCAAAGTCACCAAACATCAGGGAAACGAAGATCAAAACCATACGGGTAACCACTACCAGCACAACAGAAAACCACACGTGTTGGTGAGATGTGGAGAAAACAGAACCCTTGTGCCCTGCTGGGGGGAACGTAAGGTGGTCAGCCTCTATGGAGACCAGTATGGGGGTCCCCAAAATAATTAAAAATAGAGCTACTGGGACACAGGGTGGTTCAGCTGGGTTAAGCATCTAACTCTTGATTTTGGCTGGGGTCACCATCTCAGAGTCATAAGATCAAGCCCCAGGATGGGCTCCGTGCTCAGCGCGGAGCCTGCTTGAGATTCTCTCTCTGTCCCTTTCCCTCTGTCCCTCCCCTCACTTGTGTGTGCATATGCAATCTCTCTGTCTCTCTCAAAAAAATCAATAAAATCTTTTATTTTTTTTAAAAAAGATTTTATTGTTTTATATGATAGAGATTACAAGTAGGCTGCCCGCTGAGCAGAGAGCCCGATGCTGGGCTTGATCCCAGGACCCTGAGACCATGATCTGAGCTGAAGGCAGAGGCTAAATTTAACCCACTGAGCCACTCAGGCACCCCTAAATCAATAAAATCTTAAAAAAAAAAAAAAAGAGCTACCATATGATCCAACAATCCTACTTCTGGGTATATATCCGAAAGAATTCAAATAGGATCTCAAAGAGACACTGGGCCCCCGTTTTCACAGCAGGATTATTTACAAGAGCCAAAAGATGGAAGCAACTTAAACATCCATCAACAGAGGAACAGGTAACAAAAACGCAGCATATACAAATGGTGAATATTATTCAGCTTTTAAAAAGAAGGAAATCCTGACTGGCTCAGTTGGTAGAGCGTGCAACTCTTGGTCTTGGAATCATGAGTTCAAGTCCCATGTTGGGCACAGAGTTTACTTTTTTAAAAAAAGAAAAGGAAATCCTGACCCATGCTACAATATAGATGAACCTTGAGAACATTACGCTCGGACAAATAAGCCAGTTGCAGAAGAAACAGCACTTTCCGGAGGTACCGACAGCAGTCACACTCAGAAAGTAGAAAGGTGGTTGCCAGGGGTTGGGGGAAGGGAAATGGAGTTGTTCAATGGATATAGGGTTTCCATTTGGCAAGATGAAAAGGTTCCAGAGATCAACTTGCACAACAATGAGTATATAGGTAATAGGACTGCACTGGACACTTAAAAATGGTTAAAACGGTCAATTCTGTTCTGTGTTTTTGACCATAGTAAAAAAAGAAAAACAAAAAACCACCGAACTAGAACAAAAACACACACAGTATACATGGAGAGAGAAGGGGGAAGGCGCCCCTGGCCTCAGAGGGGCAGCCGCAGCCAGAGAGAAAGGCGCGCCCGATGCCAGGCCGGGCCTTCCGAGCTCACCCAGGAATCCTGTCCCTCCTGCTAAGCCTGCTCTCCCGCAGGAGCAGAGAGATCACACTGTCCCCACAGGGAGGACCCCGAGGCCGGCAGCAGCACCCTGTGGAAGGCAGAGTGTGCGTATGTGCCGGAGGGACCCACAGAGAGACCCCGGGACCACGCCAAGTTGTCAGAATCTGCATCCACTGCACTGTCTTGGAGCAAGGCTGGGGGCAGTGAGAGGGTCCAGAGGGGCTGGCCAGACTCTCTGGCAGCCCAAGCTCCTGGGCACCATCAATCAGTCCTCTTTTTCCGGGGCAGGCCCCTCAGGAGGGGCACTGACCTTTCCCCTAGACCTCTGACTTTGAAGGCAGGACAGGAAGGAAGGGAGGGCCTAGAACCATCATGAACTGGACCATAAATGTTAGCAACGGGGTCACAGACAGGACAGGCTGACATCTCTAATGGCAGAGACTTCAAAGTACTCAGCCACCGAGGGGAGGAAGGAGTTCTAGGACAGTCAGCCTAGGAAGAAAAAGGGGCCCAGGACGGCGAAGTGGGCCCTCCAGTCCTGCAATGTGGAATCTGAAACAGCGTGGCTCAGAGCCCCCGTTCTTGCCGCCGGGGGCACCTCTGAGGGGTTTCTGCAGCTGGAACACCCACTCTAAGAGAGAGGCCAGGTGACCGACAAGCGGGCGCTGGGGGCGCGGACCGGCGCTGGGGGGCGGACGCAGAGCGGTCCCGGGGCGCACGGCCGCCGCACTCACCGCGATGCACTGCCGCATGATACAGCTCTGCTTCATCCGCCCGGGGCCCCCGAACTTCTTCATGTCCTTGCAGAAGTGGCACTCTCCGCACTCGGTCCGCAGGCAGGCCTCGCACTTGCGGCATCGCGTCCGGCGTCGGCGAGCTCCCGCCGTCGTCCGGTTGGCGGCCAACTTCACGGCGGAGGCCGGGCCCAGCTTCCCCTTGGGCCGACCTACTGCCCGGTTCTGCGGGAGAGCACACGGGATGGTGAGATGGGCCACAGGGCTGGCCAGACCCCACGGCGGAGGCCCGGGGGCTCGTGTTCCGCTCCCAACCCCAGGACCTCGGACAGCGGGCCTTACGGAGCAGCAGGGCCTTTACAGCGGCGATCCAACTGAAGTAAGGTCACGGCAGTGGGCCCTACTCCTGTAGGACCGGCGTCCCTATGAAACGGAGGGAGTGTGGGCCTCAGTTCCTGGGCCCACACTCCCTCCGTCTGGGCCCAGGAACAGAGGGAGTGTGTGTGGAGACACAGGAAGGAGACGGCCGTGTGACTGGAAGAGTCTACAGGCCAAGGAAGCCAGCAGCCCCCAGCGGCTGGAAGAGACAAGGCGGGATTGCCCCGGGGTGTTAGGAGCGAGCACAGTCCTGCCAGTACCTGATTTCAGACTTCTGGCTTCCCAACTGTGAGAGACAAAGTTTCTGCTGTTTTAAGCGCCCCGGTTTTAGGTACCTCATTCCAGCAGCCCCAGAAAGTGAACAGAGGACACCCGGCTTCTGAGAGCACATCCTGGTTCAAAGACCCTTCTGCCACTGCTGCCACGTCTCAGCACAGGGCCCCCTTCCTGCCTCGTGCCAGGTTCTGCGTCCCCATGAGGCCACAAAGGGCCACACGGAAGGCCTCTGTCCCCTTGGCCAGGAACACAAACCTCCTCCCTACTCCCGGTGGCTGAGACCTAATCATTCTGCAGGCCCCAGTCTACACTCTGCTTTCTTCTGACAGCCCTCTGTGCCCTCTCGTGTTCTGCGTTCTGGGGACCTCCTATGGGCTGTGTTCTCAGGGGCCTTCCCTTTGAGACAGAGAGCTCAGGAAGGCAGTTACCAAGAGTGTCTTGTCGGGGCGCCTGGTGGCTCAGTGGGTTAAGCTTCTGCCTTCGGCTCGGGTCACGATCTCAGGGTGCTGGAATCGAGTCCCACCTCGGGCTCTCTGCTCGGTGGGGAACCCCCCACCACCCCACCTCTCTGCCTGCTTGTGATCTGTGTCAAATAAACAAATAAAATCTTTTTTAAAAAATATGTCTTGTCACCAGTGTCCTTGGACAAGACTGCCTAGCACAGGATATGCTCAGTAAACCAAAGTCTCGCAGAGTGAGACAGAAAGCCTAAGGAGCCTTGGCTTCTGAGCTCTTCTCTAAACAGGCTCCAAACGCTCTTTTCCTGCACTCAGAAGAAAACAGAGATGAACAGAAGAGCAGTGCTAAAATGCGGAACAGTGAACCAGTCAGACACAGGTCCTGCCCAGAGTCCTGCTGTCTGGGGTGGGGGCCTCAGAGCCCCTTGCCAGCCAGGATCCGTGGGGAAGCTCCCAGGCCAGCAGCGGAGGACACCCTCGCTCAGGTCCCCCGTGCACCTGGGACTGGAAGTGGGAGGGACCAGGACGGTAGTGTGTATTGTCTGAAGCACCTTTCCAAGCAGCAGGAGTCTGCTGGAAAACGGTTCATCGGTCAGGGAGACACACTCCTTACCCCAAATTATGACAGGGTTGGCATCTAATAGCTTACAACAGCCCCTTCGCGGCCAATTAATCTCAAGCCCGGTCCCAGCCTTTTAATTTTACTTGCCTGCCACACCTGAATCCCTAACAAATGCCCCTCTTGTTACTCTGTATCACAACAGTGTAAAGGGTCCTCCTTCCAGTGACCCCTCTGCGCACCACCACAGGGGCTATCTAGAAACCTATAACCACATCAGGAAGAAACACAGTCCACCTTCCCCTGTGAATAACGCCTCGCCATCAGCCATTTCTTCTGCAGTGCAGTGGTCCCCGCAGAGAGCTGAAAATCTCACACCACCCCGCTTTGGTATTGACACCTTAGATCCTTCCCTCCAATTTGTCTTCCTAGCACCCTGCGACATTCAAGGGAGCCCGGCTACTCTAGATCTTTATCCCCCTCAACTTGCTCTCAATTCCAAAGAAGAAGGGAGACAGGAGACCTGGCTCCAGTGGCCCATCAGTCCTCGTCGACCCCACCTGGCCCCTGCTGCTCCCACAGAGCCGCTCCACACTCACTCAGTCAGGGCCCCCCTCAGCTGTAGGGTGGCCTGGCCAGCGGCCCTGGTACCAGGGAGGGCCCTGTCACACACAGGAGGAGCTTAGCAGCCCTGACACCGGGAGAGGGATGATCAGGCTACACATTACACGCGTCCATTCAGGTCAGGTACTGCTGCCAGATGAGTGGTTAAACACCAAAGTGTTCCAGAACGTCTGGAGTTGAGAATGGTACAAAGGGGCCATGGACCTGAACGCGAAGCAGCTGACCACAGAACAGCAAGTGTGCCAGACGGGAGCAGCCCCGTAAGGATGGCGGCAGCAGTGACAGTGGATATTTGCCGAGTGCCTGCTACTGTGATCATTTTACGTATGACAGGACCTTATTTTCCCAACAAGAACCCCGTGAGAGATGCCATTTCTCAGACAAGAAGACTGGAGGGAGAGGTAAAGCAACTTGTCCTAGGTGACAGAGCCCGCCGAGGACGAACACACAGCCCTGGAACAGGTCCAAGGTTAGCACCTTCCTCCACGCCCATGGCAGGACAGGTGCCAAAAAGAGGTACGGAAAAGCACACTCACTTCCAGAGAAACGGAAACCAGGAGAGTTTTTCCCTCCCTTCACAGCTCATAAGAATCAGACTCTACCCCTATAAAGAGCACGTGTCCTGGAAGCAACTCACTCCTCTAATCCCCAAAACACAGGCGACAAGGTGGACAATTCTGAACCTCAAGTCGGGGAGACAGAGGGCAGCCCAGTCCGACCTCCAAGGACAAACCAGGGGTGAAGGGCTCAAACTATGACCCCCAGAGCAGGAGATTCTAAGGACCAGCTGCTTTGGTGAAAGACTGAAAAAAATTCGCAGAGTCCAAACCTGGCTCTCCCCTCCCACTCAGGAATGTCAGGTATAAATAGCCTCTGGGCGCCTCTGGCCTAACTGACGGGGAGGACAGCGTCTCTCCGAGAAAAAACCTTGGGCACATCCAGCCCAAGCGCGTATGTGACTATGAGATGAGCCTACTTTCCAATGCACATTCCCACCCAGAGAAGCACTTCTCCAACCCACGGAAAAAACAAATCCTCCTGGGTTCAGATGGCAGCTGAGCCACCCTGGAAAATGACAGAGCCAATGACAGACAACATCCTGGAAGAGGTGTGAGGAGGCCCTGTTTTCCGAAGACTTCGACTCAGGCCCTCTCCAGCCGGTTGCCAAGCCAAGTCTCAAGTTGCCAAGAGAAGCTGCTGCCGCCCGCAGCTTCATGGCCAGCTTTTGTGGGAAGTGGGCGCCAGGTGGCTTGTCAGGAGTCAGCTGAGCAACACCTGAAGTACAGGATCCTAAGACAGACCACCCAGAAAACCAACAGGTGAGAAAGACACTGGAGGGTCTCTAAGAAGGAAGATAAACAAGCCAAAGCCCTATCATTCTGGTATCATCTGTCATTCTGTCCTCATCTTTTCCGCATGGTATCTTAAGGTTCACAGCCCAGTTCTAAACCCCACTCTATCCCACCTTTGCCCCTACTTGTTCAAGTAACCCAGAAGGCAACTTTCTTAATTTCGGCATGACCTGATTTTCTCAGCAAAAAGGAATGATGGCAGCCACCAACTTTCACTTACAAACCAGCCTTCTCAATCCCAAGGCCACTTGTTGATTTTATCAACCCAGCTCCACCTGTTAAGGTAATCTGCAGTCCACATGCCCCCCTACACAAATCATAGTATTCCAACAATCTTCTCCACCAGCTACTCGTAAGCATCTTCCTTAAAGGCAACATCAGTCCAGTAGTTCTTTTTTATTCATTCCACAAATACTTACGGAGTCCCTCCTACCCATCAGATCCTCTCCTGAATATTCATGGACAGAACCTCTTCAGTCCCTCATCTCTAAAACTCTGGGATTAAAATTACTTGGAGTAACCTAAATTAACGAAAAAACATCCCATGTTCATGGATTCAAAGACAATACTGTTAGGATGGCAATACTCCCCAAAATGATCAATAGATTCAATGCAATCCTTATCAAAGTCCCAGCTGGATTTTTGTAGAAACTGACAAGGTAATCCTAAAACTCAAGTGGAAATGCCAGGGACCTGGAAAGGCCACAGCGATCTTGAAAAAAGAATAAAGTTGGAGGGGCACCTGGGTGGCTCAGTGGGTTAAAGCCTCCACCTGCGGCTCAGGTCATGATCCCAGGGTCCTGGGATCGAACCCCACATCGGGCTCTCTGCTCAGCGGGGAGCCTGCTTCCTCCTCTCTGCCTTGCCTCTCTGCCTACTTGTGATCCCTGTCAAATAAATAAATAAACTTAAAAAAAAAGAAAAGAAAACAAGCCCTTAAAAAAAAAAAAAGTTGAAGGATTAATAAGTCCTGATTTCAAAACTTAGTACAAATCTACAGTAAACAAGACCATGTGGTACTGACATAAGGACACACAGATCAATGGAATTGAGAGTCCAGAAATAAACTCTTTTAGTATTTATGACCAAACAATTTTCAGTGACCAAGTGATTTTCAACAACTGTGTCAAGGCAATTTAGTTGGGGGAAGATAGTCTTTTTAACAAACGGTGCAGGGACATGCAAAAACAATGAAGCTGGACCCCTACCTTATACTATATGCAAAAGTGACCTCCAACATGGATCAAAACCTAAATGTAAGAGCTAAAATTATAAAACTTAGAAGAAAACAAAAGGGTAAATCTTTATGACCTTGATTTCTTGGATAGGACACCAAAAGTACAGGCAACAACAAAAAAAACCAGAAGAAATGGACTTCAAAACTAAAAACTTTTGTGCTTAAAAGGGGGCACACTCCGGTGAAAAAGCCCAGAGAATGGGAGAACTTACTGCCAATAGTATATCTAGTAATGGACTAGTATCTAGAATATATAAAGAACTGCAACAATTCAACAATAAAAGGACAAACACCCCAATTTGAAAATGGGCAAAGGGTTTAAATAGGAATTTCTTCAAAAACATATACGGGGTGCCTGGGTGGCTTAGTCAGTTAAGCATCCGACTCTTGATTTCAGCTCAGGTCCTGACCTCAGGGTTGTGAGACTGAGTATCATGGCAGGCTTGGCGCTGGGCATGGAGCCTGCTTATGATCCTCTCTCTTCCTCCCCCCGCCCGCCCCCTGCCACTGCTTTAAAACAAAACAAACCCCCAAAACCCATATATACAAATAGGGAATAAGCACATGAAAAGATGCTCAACGTCACTAGCCAACAGAGCCTACAATCCACACTGTAGACTCATTTCACACATTCACCCACCTGCCTACCCAAGTGGTTGCTGGTTGAGAACTATGTACCTGAGTCAGTGCTAGGCGCTGGGACTAGAGATGAATACGTTCCTTACTCTTAAAGGCATTACGGTGGGGTGGGGTGGGGGGGTGAGGAGTGGGGAGAGAAAAAAGGTAACTATGTAAATGCAATGCAATGTGATGTGATAGGACGATGATATTTAAAAATAACACTGACTGAAGTAATTGCTCTTTTCAACATTTGCCATCAGTAATCTACAAGAAATTATCTCCATTCATAAGTGAGGAAACTGAGGCACAGCAGAGTTAAGTCATCTGCCTCATGTTATATGGCCAATGAACGAGAAGCCAAGATAAGAGTCTGAGCAGGGGCTCTAAAGCCTGGACCCTGACATGCTGAGCCTCATCTCACTAGGAACGGAGGTTCGGAGGAGGGTCATAGACACAGGAGGTAGTGACAAAGGGTCTTAAGGGAGAACAGGCCTCTGCACTGGGACAGGGGTGGGGTAGAGAGCAGATAGTCTAGGCGGAAGGAAGAGTGGTAAGACAGAGATGTGAAACTACACGGCACATTCAGTAGCCTGATATGGCTACTGGAAAACAGCCGTGAGATGGCAGGAGCCTAATCCTGCAGGGCCTCATAGGACCCAGAGAAATGGTGTCCCCTTCAGGAGCAACATGATCACATTCTGGCACGTGTGGGAGTATTTTTTGGGAGGCTGAGCAAGGTGAAACGCGGGGAGAAGAGATGAAGACACTACAGGAGCCCAGGCTGAAGATGATGAAGGCACGGAGAGGGGACGATTCAGATGTTCTAGAAGGAGACCCATGAGGCTGCCTGAACATGGGGTGTGCAGGCAGGAAGAGTCCTGAAAAGCTCTGAGGTTTCCGGCTTGAGCAACAGGAGAACATGGGGCTTAGGAGAGGAGAGATCAATGACTCCATCATCCACACGCAGACTCTGAGGGGCCAAAGGATGTTCAAGGAAAGTGGCCAGCAGGCAGGAGGGCCCAGAGCCCATACACAACTGGGAGTCAGCATCAGTACTGTTAAACTAGTTAAATCCATGAGGTTGTCCAGGGAGAAAAGGCAGAGTGAAAAGAGGATCCTGGACACTACATTCAAGACTACAAATATTCAAGGACCAGCGCAAAAGACCAACCTGTGGAGGAATGGCCAGAAAGGCAGGCAAGGCAGAAGGTTGTGTCATCACTGAACCGGGGAAGAATTTCAAGAAGGGAAGACTGTCAAGACGGGTCAGTGAGAAGAACAGTGAAACATGGTTGTGTTTTTACAATTAAGACAGTTCCATGGGGCGCCTGGGTGGCTCAGTGGGTTAAGCCGCTGCCTTCGGCTCAGGTCATGATCTCAGGGTCCTGGGATCGAGTCCCGCATTGGGCTCTCTGCTCAGCAGGGAGCCTGCTTCCCCCTCTCTCTCTCTCTGCCTGCCTCTCCATCTACTTGTGATCTCTCTGTCAAATAAATAAATAAATAATCTTAAAAAAAAAAAAAAAAAAAAGACAGTTCCAGGTTTCCTAGCAAGCTACTCCCAACAGCAGCACAGACATTGAGCCCCCACAAGGGGTAGCCACAGCCCCCCAAACATGCTAATGTCATATTCCACTGCATAACAGATTCATCTCAACATATGCCTGTTCCCAAATCTTCGTGCATCCTGGACATTTCAGGAAGAGTCAGATTTTAGCAGCTTCGTGGGGTCTCTTCACACACACCTGTAGACTCCAGGGAGGGCTTTGGTTTGTTTATATACTAAGGGTAAGAAGCAAGAGAATAAAAACATAACAGTTACCAGAAACCCAGGGGAGAAGAAGACCTCTGGAGAATTTGAGGAAAGCTAAGGACCTTTTCCCAGAAAAACGCACACGAAGTCACCAACCTTTGCATAAAATTTCAGGAAGGTTCAGGGATCCCAGTCTTAAAATCTCACTAAGAAGCTATAATGAGTAACACATTAGTTATGGCAGCATATACTTCTGAAAGATTTTCCTCTTCATAATTTTGTAATTGTTACTTTTTTTGAAACAAACAACAATCTCTGTTATTATTATTGTTATTATTTTTAAGTGGGCTTCACACCCAGCATGGGGTCCAACTCAGGGCCTCAACTCATGACCCTGAGATGACCAAGACCTGAGCTGGTACCAAGAATTGGATTCTAACTGACTGAGCTACCCAGATGCCCCAACAATCACTTTTGGTTTAAAATAAGGAACGAAGCTACTTTCAGTTCAAGGGTTAAAAATAAAACAACAAGATGGAACAAGAAATTCTCATTAACAGCCATTCTTTAAGGGGCATCTCCTTAAACTGAAAACAGCTAAAGAATCTTCTGACACATTCTGCACTGGAGAAGCAAATCAGGTCCATGGGAGAAGGCCCAGCTAAGAGTGAGCACCGGCAAAGGGCATGCAAGGGGTCTCCTCCCACCCACCATCACCCCCTCACTCCTGGGAGCAGGGGGGACACTGGCTGCTGTGGAAAGGAGTGGGGCAGATAGGACTAAGGAAGCCCGATGCTACCCAGGTGGGGACAAAAGACTTGCACAGAATGTCAAGATGGACAGGCAAAATTCTGATGAGGGGTGGTAGTGAGGGGCTAGGTGCAGCTGCTGGAAATTACAACTGGGCAGCAGTAATTTCCCAACAGGGCCTCCACTGGGCTCTTCACACAGCAGGCGGGGAGTGTGCCTGTGTGCCTATAATCCAAGACTTCTACCCCTCTTTGAAGGACATGTTACAGAAGAGTGGGGTCTGGAGCCCACCCAGAGACTCACTCACCTGTGGAAGACATAAATGCTTTTGAGATCCTTAGAGGAAGTCCCTGTTCTCAGGCCCATGAAACCCGGAGGCTGGGAAAACTAGTGAGGAAGGGAGAGGAAGAGGCAGGGAGCCCTAAGCCATAGCCTGGAGCTTCTGCAAATGCAAGGTCCCTTGCTGACAACCATCCTCTGTTGTTAATATGGGAAAAACCAGCTGCCCTTTGACCTGGCTTAGGGGTCACCTCAATACTCCTGTGTGGGACAAATCATCTTAAAGCAAACCTTGAGAACACTGCTGACAGCTCCCGAAGAGCCACACAGAGCTGACTGATGGGTGGAGGAGGAAAAGTAATCTGGCTGCAGGGAGTACAGGTCCTCTCCTGATGGGAGTCTCTCTCCGGAGTGGCAGACCTGAAAACGTGGTTTTTTAGCCCAGAGACATATGAAGTCTTGTCTCATACCCTGTCAAAGATTGTATCTACCATAGGCCGCAGGGTGTGGCCAAATTAAAAAAACCAAAACAAAACAGGTAACAGGAACCTCAATCCTGAAACACCAACGAGAAGTCAACACCGAACACAAGTGACTTATGAATGAGAAGATGCAGGAAGGATTAGGCAGATCCAAACCGAACTGAGAAATTTTCAAACCAAGACTTGGTGCAAAGCACGACGCCAGAACCATTCCAACACGGTGCTATACTAACTTGATAAAAGTTCCAAGACAAAACCACTTGGGGTGTCTCCGGGTTAATCCAATTGGTAAAACCAGTGAGATTCAGGAACACCGTAAAGGTAGATGCATGTGCCTGAAAAATACCCAGCAAAACTCAGAAAACAATAAAGTGTAATGAAAGAATAAAATCTAACTTCGTTTGTTAGATAAAACCACTTAATGATGTGTGTGATACAATTTATGTGCAGCACAGCACTTCCTCATGGAAGAGAAAAACGCTCCCACATCGCGGCCTGAACATTCCAAAATATCTTTATTCCAGGGAGGAAAGACATCCAGGATTATAAATAAGCATCTTATTCACCTGGTCCCGTGCCCGCATGATAACTCAACCCACCCCATGCTTAATTCCTCGGACAAGTCTACCTAGCCTGTGCCCTGTTGCAAATATTGCGCTGATTACATTCCGTAAATCCTCAACTTTCTTCCCTCGCTTCCTAAACACGAATCTTCCCGGAGTAAATTCACGCCGTAAACACACCCAGGGCTTTGTTTTATACACAGATTTCTCCCCCCAGGTCCCAGGAGAGGCTGCTTTCCCTTCTAAACCCAACGGAGGCCAAATACTGCCATCTGGGGTCACGGCTTCCTCCCGCCCGGCCGCGGCGGAGCGCACTCGCCGGGTTCCGGATTCCCCGCGCCGGCCCGAGGCTCGCACCCCTTCCTGTCTCCGTCTGCCCACGGCGGGCGGCGGGCGCGCGGCGCCCAGACAAAAGCTCGGGCCGTCGGGCCCACGGGCCCCGGGCCGCGGCGTCCTCCAGCCCCGAGGCCGAGGGTCCCGGTGCAACTTTGCAAACAGAAAGGAGGGAGGCGCCGGCGGCCGCAGGTCCGGGTGCGCCCGGGGCGGCCGGCACGCGCGTGGGCCGCGGGCAAGGGCGCGAGGGGAGGGCGAGGCGAGCCCTGGCCGCCAGCGCCGGCGCCCGCAACTTGCCCGCGGGCCATGGCCCGCGCCCCGCAGGGCCCGCCCGACGGCGAGGCCCACATTGTCCCCGCGGCACGGCCGGCCACCCTCCCGCACCGCCGCTCGCACACGCCCCCTGCCCGGGCCGGCTGCGGGGCCCGCGGCGCCCCGGCGGCCGCCGGCCTGCCGCGCTCCTCCACGCCCCGCTCGGGCCCGGCCCTGGCGGCCCCGCCGGCGGCGGCTGCAAAACTTTCTCCTCATCGCCGCGGCGGCGGCGTCGCGGCCGCCCCGGGCGCGTCAGTCGGTCGGTCGGGAGGTCGGCGGGCGGGCGGGCGGCGGGTCCCTCCCTCAGCCCCACCCCGGGCCGCCGACCTGGTCCGGCTCCGATTCATAGTCGTCGTCCTCGGCGCTCACGGACATGGCCATGGCTCATGGTGGGCCCAGGCTCGCGCGCGCTGACATGGCTGGAGCGGCGCCGCCGCCGCCGCCGCCCGCCCGGAGCAGGCTCGGCTCGCCCTGGCTCGGGCTCGGGCTCGGGCTCGGGCTCGGGCGCCTGCTGCCGCGAGGAGGGAGCCGCGCCGCGCGCCTCGCACGCCCGCGCGGGAGGGGGCGGGGAGGGGCCGGCGGGAGGTGGTGGGGGGGGCCGGGGCGCTCATGCATATGCATGAAGCGAGCCAGGAAGGGGCTGGCCCCCCGGCCGGCGGGCCAATGGCGCGGCCGCGGCGCTCGGGCCGCACACAAAGGGAGCCCGGCCTGCGGTGACATGGGGGCGGGCCCGCCGAGGGCGGCCCCTCGCGGCCGGCGCGCGGGGACTGGGACTGCGTGGGGGCGTGCCCCACGGCCCGCCCGGCCCGCGCGCCACGGGATGCACATGGGTGGCTGCACGCCGCCGCCGCTCTAACAGGAAATGCACGCCCGACCTGGGGTGGGGTCTTTTGTGTGGTCCGGCGGGGCGTCTCGCGGGAGCCCGGGGGCGCACAGGCCACGAGGGATGGCTCTGCACGCGACACCGGGCAGGAGTCCCTGTGCACCCGGCAGCGGGCACACGGGCTCCCGGGTTTGCACATGCTCTGGGACCAAGACCTGATGTCCGCGAACCCGGGAGTCCCGTACCCGGAGCTTACAGGCCCGCTGGCCTTGGATACGGTCCGGTCCGGGGGCCCAGTTTCCCCCGGAAAGCGGGCAGTTGGGTTGGGCCGGTCCCCTGACACGGTCCTCGCTGCCCTGAGGTTTGCCTTGGCAGATGGAGAGGGAGTCAGCGTGAAACGTACGGTGGTGCTGGTGGGAGTTCCCATGGCGCTGCCTGACTTTGAGGTTGAGAGAGAACGCCCTGAATGCACTCTGCCCCGAGGTGGGTGCCCCACCCTCTTGGACAGGAACCCTCCTTCCGGTGGTGTCCTGGAGGTGATGTGCGCTGGAGACGATCTCAGAAGGGGTAGAGCTACAGGCCTGAACCCAGTTCTCCTAGGAGATTAGCAGCACCCGGAGGCTGGCGCAGAAGGTGTGGGTTTCTAAATTCTTTAGACTGTAAAGATTCCTCTTAATGCTTAATCCAACAGCAGCCCACTCCTGCAGAAAACTGTTACTGGAAATCCAGACCGAGGTTCATTAAGAAAAAAAAAAAAAGTATGGGTTTTATGCCCACAGCCCTTATCCTGAAGAAGGTGCTCTGACCATTAACTAGAGGGATCAATGCTGTTTCAAGCATCAAAACCACAGCTAAACTCAAGACAAGGAGTGGGAGGGCTTAGCTGGGCAGCTGGTGCAGCTATCATCTAACCGGGAATGTTCAAGATAACACTAAACAGGCGTACCCGTACCTGCTCAGTTTCTTCATCTAGAAAATGGGAAGGTTTGCCCAACCCAAGGATGAGCATCCTTCTGCAAAGAGATCAAAGGCTTTCCCAAGAAAAAGCTCATTAGCTGTGAAATCTGGTGATAACTCTGCAGTGTTGTCCAACTGTTATTCATGCCCAGGCCACTGGCCATGAAATCCACTGTGAGAACGGAAGGGACCCATAGGCAGGTCATGGCCTGGGCTTTCAAGGAAGTCAGAATGCGTGTGGCAGAGACCTTGTAAATAAAACTCAGGAGGCTTCCAGCAGGGAGTCGGCAGGAAGGAGTGAACAGGGATGTCAGTTTTACCGAGTGCATTTTGAAGTCTGTATGAAGTTTATACACCCACTGACACTATGGGAAGAAATCCCAGGAGATTTGCTCTTTACTGAAACATATCTATTCCGAGTTTCCTTCCTCCCTTCTTAAAGTTTTCACAACCCACTCAAGATTAACAAAAACAAAAAGCAAAAGCATATCCCCCTCCTCCACCTTACTCCATCCCCAAAGATCTCAGCTTTTAAAAAAAGCTATGGTGATAGACGGAAGTGTGTAACTGATGACCTCTTAGGAGCCATTCTACCCGGGAGGAAGCCCCTTTTTTTAAAAAGGGGAGGGGCTGATAAAATGCTAATCATGCTTTCACTTCATTGTCATTCACTGTGGTCAGAATGGCAAAGGTACAAAGATACCCAAACACCATAATCCATCAAGAGAGAGGTAAGGAAGTGGAACTTTTTTTTGAAGGTCTCTCGCATTGCTTATCAGGAGTGCAAGATTACTTAGACCTGTCTTTGGGCTGATTTCTTCTGAACAATTCAAAGCTCTCTTCTGTATTTAAGGAAGTAAAAAGACACGGTTCTCATTTATCATGGCACAAAGAAGAGAAAGGGAAAATGTTGATAAACAGAAGCTGGGGTAACGCAGACTTCCTTCCACCACACCATTTCTGAACTAAAAGGGGCCTCAACCAGACCCCCTCACTTCGCAAGTGAGGAAATGGAGACCCAAAGAAAATGAGGAAGTAGCTCTTAAGCCCAGGGTCCCTTATATAATAACACCACCACCGAGAGACAGCCCCCCACCACCACCTTCCAAGGATTCAGAGAGTAACAGCAGCTAATATTTACTAACCATGGTTGAAGGGCTAGAGCCAGTGCTGAGTGTTCTGTACATTACCTCATTTATCCCTTTAAGCAGTCCCATTAGGTATGTACTACTGTTCACCTGTTTTATAGAAGAGGAAACTGAGGCATATCGCTGCTCAGAAATGAAAGGACCTGGATCCGAACCCGCAGGCAGCTGGAGTCCGGAGCCTGGAGCCTGGGCTGTTAATTCCACCCCTCTAATGCCTCTGGCCATGGACAAAAGAAAAAGATGCCAAATGAGACCGGATGTAAGAATCCAAGTGAAAAATTCAAACTTAATGTTGAATTAAATTAACTGTCTCTTATTAAATTTTGTAAACTCTGTACTCCCGGTTCAAATTCAGTTTCAAGGCAGGTAGGTATGGTTCTGGTAATCTTTGGTAACCAAACTGCTGTCTGGTCATCTGTCAGGGGCCAACTCTGAAAGTAGGAAAACTCGATTAAGACACGATAATGCAGTGGGTTCTCTCCAGACGTAAGGAGGCTCGTGCCAGCCACTATCCTAACACCTTTTAAAAATTTCTCTTCTGACCTTGCGAAGAACTTCTTAATCTGCTTCCCTTGATCAAGTTTCCTTTAGCTAATCAGCACACACAATTATCCGACATTTGTTTTGTCTTAATAATATGCTGAACCATATTTAAAATACATTATGCTAGCCATGGCCCAGTAGGATTGTGATCTGAAAATTTAGTGTTTACATTGTGCTTTAGGCTTATCCTTCCTCCCTCTTGACCCCATCTTTGAGTGACCCTCGGAGCTGAAAACTCTCCCAGCTCCACTTAGCTAAGGCTTATGTTCTTAGAAAGAGCTTCCCGAAGCTCATGCCACTCGGGCAGTTGGTGCCCGCCCTGAGCCAGGAGGATCCAGAACTTCCACCAAGTGGTGAGGAAATAAACAAAAACACATGGGAGCCCAATCAGCCTTGGTCACAGTGGGCACCCATTTCTCTGTTTTCTTTCCGAGTGTCATTTAATTTTCTGGTCTGCCTATCAGATCATGAGACACCAGGAATGACCCCTGTTGGCCGAGAGATTGTGCCCAGAATCAGCCACGCTGTCTCCAGTGCGAGCACAGGTGGTGAGTTTAGGTCCTTGGGGACTAGGGACAAGCTGCCCCCGGGGCTCTGGACTTCCCTAGGACAAGGGTCTCTCCTACACCTGGCCCCTTTCCTTGGGCCCATGTCGAAAAGGGCATGGCTAAAGCTTGGGAACGTGATTCCCCAGAGGATCAGGGCAGAAAAAGAGAACGGATTCTCTCTGTCCAGACCAGCAGCTGGCTGCCATTCTCCTGAACCAAAGGACCCCATTTGTGTAAACATGTCCCTAAGGAAGGAACAGAAATGACAGAACAGGCACGCTAAGAGGATCTTCCTACTGTCCTACTACAAGTAATAATTTATATTTAACAAGCAACAGAGAATGCATGCTTCAGTTAGTTTACTGTATTTTGCCATTTGTCTCTCTGTCTTTCAATAGGGTTTTCCCCCCTTAATGGCAAACGGTCTCTTGGAGAATTATTTTTCTAATAAAATGTAAATAAGAGAAATTTTTACATTGTGTCACAGTGCAGCTTAGGAGTGACTCCAGGGTCGTCTGGATTATGGTTCAAAGACTTGTCTGGGTGACAGACCAAGGGCTGCAGTGATTTCTGCTGAGGAAATTACTAATGTTATTTAATTGCTTTCTATTTTCCCCCTGGAGAGTCATTCCACAAGCATTTAAAAACCACGCATATTTGTCATAGGGGTCCTTTAAACAGACTGAGCTTTCTGTCCAGTGGGGTTCCTCTCCTATAATGTCTCTTTACGTTACCAAAATCAACCAACAAATATTTACATTCACTGGAAGATTTGTGATGGGGCACGAGTGTTTTTGGGTTTTTTTAAGATTAGCTAATTTAACAGGTGATCGGCATTGATCTGAGAAATATTTTCCCCACCATCCACCCCATTTTCAGGTCATTTGCTGACCTAAGGAAGTTACTTCCCTTCTCTACTCATTGCCCTACAAAAATCCAGGCTAAGGCTGAGCACTCCATTTGGATGCGATAAATGAGTTCACTTGACAAGCCCCTCTCCCCTGGGTCTTGGGGTGGGGGGATCGGAGGGGCTAAAAATACATAAAATGCCAGCATCATTCTGGCCTACAACTGAGACTTCGGTAACTTAAAAACATTTTTCTTATTAACAAGACCCAATCCCCCTCCCATCATCTGTCTCACCAGCATCCAGCTGAGAATTGGGATGCAAAGTCCTGTGTTTTCAGAGTTTTTAAAGGAAAACACTAAATCCAAAGATCACTCAAGACAGGGCAGTCAACAGAGAGACAAGGCGCAAAAATGGAGTAAAAGTGTGTTTGTTGTCAATGAGTCGCTCTGCTTGCGACAGCCGAACTTCCATTCACTGATGAATGGGAGGACAAAATGCGGAAGAGCTATACAAGGGGATACATATGTATATATTTTTTCACTGGCCACCACTTAAGAGTGATGTTAAGTTCCTATTCCTTTTTTTTTTTTTTTTTTAAGATTTTTTATTTTTTAGGCTGAGAGAGAGAGATCACAAGTAGACAGAGTTCCTATACCTGAAACGTAACCTGGCTGGGAAATGTAGGCCCTCACCCTGGGGGTGTGTTGAAACGAAGGAAACCAGAGAGTTGAATCTCCTCTTAAAGGAGCTGCTAACAGGCACTGTGGGGGTGGGATGGGCTCTGATGGAGCTCTGATGCCTTTCATTTAGGGAAGCCTGAGAAATGCAAATGTACAGTGGCTGGTTTGGTGGGATCTAGGGATAGGGGAACTCTCTCTCTCTCTCTCACACACACACACACACACACACACACACACGCTTTGACTAGAGCCATAGCCTCTCTTCATTTACCATTCTTGCTTTCCTTGAAAAATGGCTCATTTCCAGCAGGCCAATTTGCCTAGAAAAGCCCCCTGGATCTATGAAAAGCCATGAGTTTACCATGACATTTAGTGCAGAAAAAGCCTGACAAGTTCATCTGTCACCATTTGAGGCGGCCATTAAACCAACTTCTTAGTTTGAGAATTGGTATTTAAGAGGGAAGGAATTGAGCATGCCTACTGTCTTTTCAGGAATAACTGTGTTTAAGTGTAGCTGCAACTCATAAGGGAAAACCCTGCCCCCCCCCCCAAATCCAACTCAGTGATGTAAGCCAACTTTTTCCTCAGTAATATTGGGGGGAGGAGGAAGGGGAGGGGGAGGGGCCAGCGAATTCATGGGGGAGGGATGATAGACTTTAAAGTTTCATTCTCATCTCCTGATAAAATTATCGAATGATCAGCTGGTACTAAAACCATCGGGGAAGGATGGGAGGGGCCCCATGTTTCCCTTTCCAGACTATTCTCCGGAGGAAAGAAGGACAAAGCTAACTGAATAATGGGGTATCAGATCACCATCACCTTAATCCACAACCTATGACACTGAACTTGAACCAAGCCTTCAGATCTACTTTCCAGTTTACAGAAATTACAAGAGATAGTGGGAAAACCACATGACACAAGGAAGCAATCAGACAAATGCATAGAGTGGGATATTCTGCAGGACAGATGGTTCTGTCTTCTCTACAAATCAATGTCCTGAGAAAGGTCTGGATTGAGAGAGAATTGAAAACAGATTCTGCGTACGGGCCTGGATGGGAGCCTGGTTTGTATAAAGCATCTGCGAAGGATGATTTGGGAAATCTCAGTATGACCAGGCATTAGGTGGCATTAAGGAACTGTAAATTTTGGTAACGTGTAATCACACGGACTTTAGCTGTGTAGAAAAATAATAAGTCTTTTGCAGAGATGCAAACTAAGTATCAGGTAGGTAGGGGACACAATGTCATGACGCCCATAACTTTCTAAAGAATATTTCCGCGTAAAAAAATAAAGTGAGTTCATGGGCGCCTGGGTGGCTCAGTGGGTTAAGCCGCTGCCTTCGGCTCAGGTCATGATCTCAGGGTCCTGGGATCGAGTCCCGCATCGGGCTCTCTGCTCAGCAGGGAGCCTGCTTCCTCCTCTCTCTCTCTGCCTGCCTCTCTGCCTACTTGTAATCTCTCTCTGTCAAATAAATAAATAAAATTTAAAAAAAAAAAATAAAAAAATAAAGTGAGTTCAAAGAAAGTGATGCCCATCCCTGCACACCCATTAGGGTAGCTGTTCTCAAGACCAGAAAGTCACAAGTCTCCGCAAGGATGTGGAGACACTGGAGCCCTTGTGTACTCTTGGTGAGCATATAAAATGAAAAAATCATACGGCCACTATGGAAAATGGTATGGCAGTTCCTCAAAAAATGAGATGTACAATGACCGTATGAGCCAGCAGTTCCGATTCTGGGTGTACCTCTCTCAAAGAAGAGGTTCACAGCAGCACGATTCACAGTAATCAAAGCTGGAAGCAACCCGAGTGCCCACGGGTCGATGAATGAACAAACACAATGTGGTCTTTCCAGACACTGATGCATACTGTTAGCTTGAAAGGGGAAGGGGGGGGCACCTGGGTGGCTCAGTGGGTTGAGCCTCTGCTCAGGTCATGATCTCAGGGTCCTGGGATCGAGCCCAGCATCCGGCTCTCTGCTCAGCGAGGAGCCTGGTTCCCCTCCCTACTTGTGATCTCTCTCTCTCTCTCTGGCGAATAAATAAAAATAAAATAAAATGAAAGGGGACGGGGACTCAGACACCTGCTACAACCTGGGTGAACCTCGAGGACATTAGGCTGAGTGAAATGAGCCACTCACACAAGGACTGACAGATACGATTCCACTAACATGAGGTACAGAATTCATAGAAATGGTAAGCAGAAGGGGAGTTGCCAGGGGCTGAGGGAGGAGGAATGGGGACTGAGTGTTCAAGGGTTCTAGAGTTTTACTTGCAGATGACAAAAAAAGCTCTGGTGAGGGACAGGAATGATGATTACATAACCATCAGAATGTACTTAATGCCACCGAACTGTATACCTTAAAAAGGGTCAGTCAATTCTGTTATATATTTTTTCCCACAATTAAAAAAATATGATAAAAGTCAGGGCGCCTGGGTGGCTCAGTGGTTTAAGCCTCTGCCTTCGGTTCAGGTCATGATCTCAGGGTCCTGGGATCGAGCCCCGCATTGGGCTCGCTGCTCGGTCGGGAGCCTGCTTCCTCCTCTCTCTCTCTCTCTGCCTGTCTCTCTATCTACATGCGATCTCTCTGTGTCAAATAAATAAATAAAATCTTTTTTAAAATATGATAAAAACAAATCAAAGAAGAAGAAAGAAAACACACCCTCCCCCAGAAGGACAGATCAAGAGGAACACTCAAACCCACAAGCCTCTGGGAGGTACCATTCTGTCCCATAAACATTAACCAAGACAGAACTGAATCTAAACCATCTCAACTCCCTTCAAAGTGTTTTTGCTGTTTTGTTATTTACATGCATTGGTGGAGAAGGTCAGTGGTTTCGAGCAGGTTTTACTATAGCTTTCACTTCTCACCTACCTTCCTCACGTGTAATTAAAATTCCCCTCATCCCAGCAAATGCACTTGCCCTTGTCACCTTTAGAACAAGAAGCCACGTTAAACAATGCAAATATTTCACCTGTATTCACGTACTCTGCCCTGTTTTTCTCTCGATCATCTGAATTTGGAGAACACATTACCTGACAACATTGTCATTCGACAACATGCACATCCATCTTTCTAACAAAGGCAAACTGTAGAGCGGGGAGGAAGCAGGGGGGGAATTAAAGCACATGACAACTTATTCCCCATGTCAATGATCAAGTATCCTCCTTTAAGAACGAGAAATATATGATGACATTCGACAAAAAGAAAAGTCTGAAGGATAGGCCATTGTTCCAGAAATAAAACCATGATAATGGCAGGCAATCACTTACAGCGGCTGCCTGGCTTTCTAATTACCCCACCAAAGGCAGGAGCCCACAATATTTCAATTGCTTTCCAAGAATTTGTCTTTGGCATTATTAACACAGACAGCTGAGCAGGTTATCAGACTAAGAAAGAAATCTTCGGCTGCAGACTTTAATTACAGGTTATTTCAGCTGAACGCTGACTTTTAAGTTCCAATAAAGCGGTTCTAAAATGACACAGATGTTGGCTGAGAAATTTCAGGTGAATTCTAAGTCCGGTGGGATAAAGAAGGAGGCTTAAATCTGAGGGACAAAAGGGTCCAGGAGTACCAAGGAGCACTGAACATCCCATTTAGCATTCCTTCAACAGTTGGCTGGGACTCGGATATAAAAGTTACAGTAAGGAGAGATCCACACTCTCACCAAAGAGACACACGCGAGAGAAAGACAGCCAAGAGCCAGAAATCGATTAGGTCCGATTTCATCTTTTAGAAGTGCTAGGAAAACCCTGTGATTGAGTTCATTCATTCAACAAACATTTCCTGGGCCCTCGCAATCTGGGAGCACGCATGCATGACGGGATAACAAAAATGGAGAAGGAAAAAAATTAATAAGATGAGATCTAGTCTCTGGAAGCTGGTGGAGGCCATAAAATGCAGAGTAGCATAAAGACGTCCAGTGGAAAGAGAGACTGGGGAAGTACAGCCATCAGGATCTTGGCAGGAAACGGATGGCACCCCGGCGGCCTCACACTGGGTCATGGAGGAGAGTTTAACAGACTCGATCTACAGAGCGTAAGTAGGGTTAGAGAAACCTACAAGGTGTGGTGTTACACTCTGAGACTAGTAACAGCCAAACCATTACTTCCCTTTGGCTGATGGGCCACAGGAGGGACCAGTTGCTGGAAATGCAGAAAGAAAAGCTGGAGAAGTCCACAAAATAGAAATTGTGGCCTTCAGAAGGAGGAAAGAACCAACATGCCATGATCTCATGGAGAAGTAGCTGGGGTTATTAAATACCCCAACCTCTTTCTTCTCTCACATTCCCATCTCCTGCTGGAACCTCCCATTGGCTGAGCCCAACCAGAAGCCAGAGAAGCAGCCCACGGAACAGGCCAGAGAAGGCCAGAGAAGGCCAGAGAAGGCCGGAGAAAGCTGGAGAGAGGACCTCTAGAGAGATAACTAGAAAACGTCCAGCCCCGGAAGCTTCCTGGTGAAGCAGGGGGTCGGCTGGGCTTAGAGGTGGAAATTCTGTAACTGGGGAATAAGAAGGGCATTTCTAGAAGGGGACTAGCATGAGCCAAGACCAAGTAAATGGAAAAATCTGGAGTCATTCAGTTCCCGGTGATGTTGAACAGAGGAGAGAAAATCTTGAGATTCTAAGGCACAACCACAGCTGAGGGCCTGGGCACGCCACAAGGATTTGGGACATGACTTCAAGAAGACAGAGACTCCCTGAAGGCCTGACAGGTTTATAGGCTGAATCGTATCTGCCCCCAAATTCGTATGACGAGGTCCCACCCCCAGGACCTCAAAAGGTGACACAGCGGCTTTACAAATGTGATTCAGTTAAAAACAGGCTATTAGGGCCCCAATTCAAGACCTCTAAAGACTGGTGTCTTTATAGAAAGAGGAAATTTGGGGACGCGTGGGTGGCTCCGTTGGTTAAGCAGCTGCCTTCGGCTCAGGTCATGATCCCAGCATCCTGGGATTGAGTCCCACATCGGGCTCCTTGCTCGGCAGGGAGCCTGCTTCTCCCTCTGCCTCTGCTGCCACTCTGTCTGCCTGTGCTCACTCTCGCTCGCTCTCTCTCTGACAAATAAATAAAATCTAAAAAAAAAAAAAGAAAGGAAATTTGGACACAGACACGTATACGGCAGAGAAAAAATGTGAAGACACAGCAAGAAGACAGGACTCTTGGCTACTAAAAGCCAGCAGCTAAAGCCACAGTTCTGTCCTGCCTACATCTCATGCGTAGTGTTTCTCTAGCAACTTCTACTGTCTGGCTTGGGTTCACTCCACCAAAAAGGGAGGGCTCCGATGGGATCCTTGTCGTCCAGCTCACCCACAGGGACCACGTCACTGGGGTTCGGCCACTAACAAATCTGGAATTGGAGCTCGCAAAAACTGGTCCAGACCCCTGGGTCCCAGCTTCCCCCTTCACCTTCGATGATTTTCTTCCAGTTGGATTTTTCTGCTTGTTGCTGCTGTATACAACACTCTTCAGAATAAGAAGGCCACGTTTGTGGGTATTCTTTGATCACAGGTTTTTGCTGCCCTCCTGAGAACGTGCTGGGACTTCACAAATGACTCAGCAGTCACCGAGGAAAACCCCGGGGATTCCAGATGGGGGCCCCAGATTGTTTTTCCCTTGGTCCCTCTCACTGTGTCCTTTCCACCATCCACTTGCTTCTCTTGCTTTCCTTTGCTTTGCTGGTGCTGGAGCGCCCGCGGCTGGCCCCCTCCTTCCCTGAGCATTACACATGCCCAATCTTGGAAGCTGCCCTCCCCTGGATTTGTCCTGCTCTCAGGAAGCTGGAAGGACTGGACCCCCCTCCCCCTCTCCCTCCCCTGTAGCCTCAGCAGCTTTAAACCCTTGACTCTAAGGCAACAGTCACCCACAGTGCCTAGGGCTTCTCCCTTCGGGGGAGTAAGAACAGACACGGGAGAAGCCCTTTCCTAAACCACTTCGGCATAGCCACGACAGCTTTGGGGAGATGAAACCACTAAGGTCTTTGCTTGAGATGGAGCTGCTGCACCAGCCAACCATCACGGAAGCATGGGAAATGTCTAAACTATTCACTCCCCTCCCCCAAAGGCCCTTCCTCCTGTGTCCTCTATTTCTACAGGGAGCATCACGAACCTTCTGGGAGGGCAGACGCAGGGTCATCATTGACCTCTAAGTCACAATTACAAAAAATGACAACAGGTATCACTGACCAATGGCCTACAGTCAGCATCTCACAACAATTCTGCAGGAAGGGCATTATAAACCCTTTGTTACAGATGAGTAAACTGAGGCTCAGACTTGTCCACAACCACAGGGCTAGTTTGTGGCAAAGCCAGGGTTTAATCCCCAGAGGCCCCTGGCCCCAGAGCCCCTCCTAGTCCTGCATGAGAATTACCTGCAAAGTGTTAAGGAAGGGTAGGTTCTCAGGCCCCACCCCAAACCTCCAGAATCTTAGCGCCCCAGGCCAGGCCCAGGAAGCTGGTTGTTTGTTTTTTCTTTTTTTGTTGTTTTTTGACCAAGTTCCCCAGGTGACGCTAGCCTGAGGACTGGCTCTCATTAGAAGCCTTTCTGGGAAACTACCTAGCCCCGATGTGACAACAATAAAAGGCCTTCCTTATCTTCATCTTCCTCCTCCTCCTCCTCCTCCCCAACTTCATTACTGCAGGGGTGACAGGAGTTGAAAGCAGGGCAGGGAAAGAACAGGAAGTACACAGGCCCCTTTTTACCGAATTATGGGCCTTGCCTTCAGGTAAAGGCTGTGTGTCACTCCAGGGGGACCCCACACTTCTCAGGCTTCCCAGATCTCAATGACCAACTACAGAGGAAGAGGAAGAGAAACAAAGTAGAATCAGGGGTAATAAGACATCAGGTGTGTGTGTGTGTGTGTGTGTGTGTGTGTGTGTGTGAGATTTCCTGCCCGGGTTCCTGTGTGGCCCCATAATGTCCCCGTAAGGAAGCCAGTCCTATCACTGAAAAGGGCTGTCCCGTGTCCCCTATCTGGGCACTTGTTCATACCTACTCTAGCCTCTGCTCCTACCGTCCAGAAAAACTGCCAGTTGAAATTCAAGTGGCAGCCCGGTTTGGCCTCTTGAGATAATGGATTAAGAATAAGCAGCAGGGGGCGCCTGGGTGGCTCAGTGGGTTAGGCCGCTGCCTTCGGCTCAGGTCATGATCTCAGGGTCCTGGGATCGAGTCCCACATCGGGCTCTCTGCTCAGCGGGGAGCCTGCTTCCCTCTCTCTCTGCCTGCCTCTCTGCCTACTTGTCATCTCTCTCTGTCAAATAAATAAATAAAATCTTTAAAAAAAAAAAAAAGAATAAGAAGCGGGATATAGGGGTGCCTGGGTGGCTCCGTTGGTTAAGCATCTGCCTTCGGCTCAGGTCATGACCCCGGGGTCCTGGGATCGAGTCCCACATCGGGCTTCCTGCTCAGTGGGGAGCCTGCTTCTCCCTCTGCCTGCTGCTCCCCTGTTTATGCTCAGTCTCTCCCTCTCTGACAAATAAATAAATAAAATCTTTAAAAAAAAAAAAAAAAGACGAAGCAGGACATATCCACGGGCTCACCCTCCAGAGAAGGCTGTGCCCCGTTCTCCTCTCCTTCCTCAGTTTCCCTCTCTGTGAATGACCCAGCAAGCTAGCTGGGTAGAAGTGTCTGGCTGGGGAGCAGAAGGTTGGCTTGCTTAATAAGGCTGAGGTCAGAGGTCGGGCCTCAAATAAGTTCAGTTCCCCTTGGCTTGGTTCTAAGGTCACAGACAGGCCCCCCAAATCCTGCCACCTGGTCATAAAAGAAGTGTAGACGGATCAAAACAAATCCATCACCGCTGGTGGAAACAGCCGATCGGGTAAATGACTACGGACGGCGGTTCAGCAGCATCTTTGAGAGACGCAGCATCAGAAATGACCTCCCCGCACCTAATCAGTTCCAGAAAAGGACTTTGTTCTCCGGGAGGCAAGGTGGGAGATCAAAGCATTTCTTGCTAATCATCATTTAGCATTAATTACTTGTTAAGTAACCTGACCCAGACCCAATGCCGCTCCGTAGCTCGCATCCTGACAGCCTCAACGAGCACCCTTGATCTTTCAACCCAGCCTGCATCAAATTGGGAGCCGGCCGACTGCAGACCGACCTGGGAACGGCGAGACCCCGGCGGCCCGGGCAGTCAGTCGTTCACTCACTTCTCCTTTTCCTGTTAACTTTTTAACCCCACCAGCCGGGAAACGCAGCCCTAGAGCCGCGCGGCTCCCCTCCCCCTCCCCTCTGCCACATTTCCCTGAGTTCCCCACATCTGGGGACCAACACCGCAGATTCACAAGCTGCAGGGCCCAGGGCGTACCAGCGTCTCTCTCTGGGTCCCCCCTCTCAGCCGCACCCACGGAGGTAACACTATCTGTGCCTCCCAGCCTCGCTGGGAGGATCAAATACAATGGAAAGAAGGCATCTGAAGATGGGTGCAGGGGTGCCTGGGGGGGTTAAAGCCTCTGCCTTCGGCTCAGGTCATGATCTCAGGGTCCTGGGATGGAGCCCCGCATCGGGCTCTCTGCTCCACAGGGAGCCTGCTTCCTCCTCTCTCTGCCTGCCTCTCTGCCTACTTGTGATCTCTGTCTGTCAAATAAATAAACAAAATCTTTAAAAATAAATAAATAAATAAAGAGGGGTGCATACATCCAGGTGGAATGCCCAGTCGGCTTTGGATGGCACTGGCGGTCATTTATTTCTAGAGCTGACTGGGGGTCCACGGTATTCGTTATTATATTACTGACATCCTTTTGTGGCTCTGAAATCATGTATGATAAATGCTAAGAGCTGAATGGTGTTCCCCACCGCCGCCCCTCCTCCCACCCGGACCACCACCAGATTCTCACATGGAAGCCCTGATCCTCCCCAGGACCTCAGAATGTGGGCACCTGGAGATAAAGTCTTTACAGAAGTAACGGAGTTAAAGCTAGGGTGGGTCCTGATTCAGCGGGACTGGTGTCTTCTGAGATTAGGACACAGACGCCCAGGCGGTCAGACCATGTGACAATACAGAGACACCGGCTATCCACAAGTCCAGGAGACGGTCCCCAGAAGACATATATCCTGCCAACTGACATCTTGTTCTCAGACTTCTGGCCTCCAGACCTGTGGGAAAATGAACTTCTGCCCTCTGAACCACGCACACGGAGTGCAGCCCTCTGTGAGGGCAGCCCTTGCAAACTCCTACGAGAAGCTTCCAGTGAGTTTGAGAAATCATAAAGTAAATTGAAAAGAAAAAGGGCTCTCAACAAAAAGACGGATAATACGCATTGGCGAAGCTGTGGGTAAACTGAAAGGCTCGCACGTTGCTGGTGGGAATGGAAAAGGGTGCAGCCGCTCTGGAAAACAGTCTGGCGGTTCCTCACACAGTTAAACACAGCGTTACTGTGGGATCAGTCAGTGCCACTACTAGGCACCTGCTCAAGAGATATGAAAACCTGTGACCATGTAAAAACGTGTGCACGCATGTTCACAGCATCATTACCCACGACAGCCAAATGGTGGGAACAGCCCAAATGTCCTATAACCGGTGAATGGATAAACCAAGCACGGTAGACAAACATAATGGAATACTATTCAGCCATAAAAAGGAAGTAAGTCCTGACAGAAGTGACCACGTGGGTGAAGCTTAAAAATATTATACTAAGTGCAAGAAGCCAATCACTAAAGGTCACATATCGGATAATTCCATTTACATGAAATGTCCAAAGCTCGCAAAGCCACAGAGATGGAGAGATTAGTGGTTGCCAGGGCCTGGGGGAGGGGAAAGATTTGAGGGTGGAGATTGGGGGACTGACAGCTGATGGGATCTCCTTCAGAGGGTAGGAAAATGTTCTAAAATTAGATTGTGGGATAGTGGCGTCTCTCTCTGAATATACTGGATTTACCAAAAAGTGAGTTGTACACTTTTAAGTGGGAGAAATGTACGGTAAGCTTGTTATGTCTGTTTCATTATAAGGTTTCAAAAAGACCCACAGTGGTACCCCCCCAAAGTACTGTTAAATAGCAAATGCTCTCTCTCCACCCTTCACTTGTAGACACAAGTGCGTGTATAGACACACACTGATCCTCCAAGAAAGCCTTAGGTAAGGGCTCCCCCCACCCCCGCCCCCAGCCTGCTTCCTGCTTCCAGCCCTATAGAGGAAAGGAGCAGAGGTGTGGTCTTTTTTGCTTTTTAAAATGCCCATCAGCCTCTCAGGAGTAAACTGGAGGGTCTCCACCACGGAGGACAGGACATCTTAGCAGTCCTGAAGTGACTTCCCCCTGAGAAGCTCATCTGGACCCATCCATGGATTCTGGGATTACACAGGGTAGTGGCAAGTTTGTTTTTTGAAAAGCCCACGTTCTGCAAACCCTAATCCCTCCCCCGGAGCAATTCCTCAGCTGGGAGGGAAGCAGGCAGTGAGGCAAAGCCACGGTTTCCTCTTTGGGTTCAGGGCAGCTGTGGGGCCTCGAGGCATTGTTGCAAGGTGCTAGGTCTGCAAGCAGTTTGTGGGCTCAGAAATGCCAAATGCATTTAGTACCCATGGAGGAGAAAGTGAACATTAAAACCCTATACACTTCCACGGATCTGGAAACCAAAGGCAGGGGCTAGGAGGGCGAATCCTTTTTCACTTCTCCTATCACCTAAATTCCTACTAAGCTTCAAAGAGAATTAGATTTTACCTGCAAGGAAGAGGGACCCATTTCCCCAGCAGTTCCACATTTAGGAATATACCCTAAGAAGATAATCAAACAAAGGTGGAAGGAATAATCTAGAACATCACTGCCCAACAAAAATATAAAGTCATGCATGTACTTTTACACTTTTTTGTAGCCACATTTAAAGAGGCAAAAAGAAAAACATGAAATTAATATTAAAAACCCATTTTGTCTAACCAATATATCCAAAATATTATAATTTCCACTAGAGTTGCCAGAGGTAGCAAATAAAAAAACAGGACATCCAAACAATGAATCTTGGAACACTACATATAAAACTAATGATGTACTGTATGGTGACTAACATCATATTAAAAAGAAAAAAATACAGGACATCCAGTTAAATTTCAGATGAACAATGAATACTCTTTTCCAGCATAGGTATATCCCATGTGGTATGTGGGCTATACTTGTACTTAAAAGTTTTACCTGTTGTTTATGTGATATTCAGTTAAATAGGCATTCTTTTTAAAATCTGGCAACCCTAATTTTAATAAGCAATCAACATAAAAAAAATAAATGAATGAGTAATTTTACAGTGTTCTTCTTTGCACTTAAGTCTTTGAAATCTATTGTGTATTTTACACTTAGAGCACATCTTGTTTGGGCTTGCCATATTTCAAGTGCTCAACAGCCATATAACCAGCAACTACCATTTGAAACAGCACAGATCTAGAAAGTTCCTCTATATGTCTCTTACAACAGGAAAAAAAAATCAGAAAAAGTACCCATCAGTCGAGAGGCCACTTAAGTCACAACGTTTAAAGAGCACTAACCACTGGTCAGTCCTTGTCCTAAGAACTTGCATGCATTGCTGTTTTTTGTTCTTTACAATTAACCAGAAACAAATTCAATAATGCACTATCTCATCTAGTCGTCCCAACAACCATTTGAAGGAGTTGCTGGCATAACCCCTTTTTACAGATGAGGAAAGCAAGGTTCAGGACGTTTCTAGAACTTGCTCAAGAAAGTGGTAGGACTGAGTGTGGACAGACAGGTTTGATACATACATGTCCCACCCTAACACGGACTTTGGAAGAAGGCACACCAAAATCTTACTGGATTTCTCCGGACTTTGAGATGGACACTGGTTAACAGTCTGGTCTCTGCTGTCACGCAGACTGATCATCCCACACTCGGCTCTGCCAAGTGCCCTCATAAGTGACTTGACCTTTGTAAACCTCTGTTTCCTCATCTGTAAAATGAGAGTCCCCAGTGTCTGCCCCACAGGGTTGCTGGCGTCTAAAGAAGAGTAAGGGATGCAGATGACGAGGGAAAGCAACTTGCTTCTGGTAAGTCCCCAGTGACGTTACTATCATTCTCCCTAGGGTCTTTGTCCTTTCCTATTTGATTAGACTTTTCCAGGCTCAATCAAAATTAATGGAGAAAATTAAAAGAGGAAAAGAAAAATACAAGAGAAAAAAGTTACTTTCAAAAGAGAGGAAACAGCCCCTGAAGCACCTGGAGGAAAAAGAGAAGGAGAAAAAAAAGAAAGGAGAGAAGGAAGAAGAGAAAGAACTCACACCTAAGATAGGGAAAGGTGAGGAGGAGGCATCGCTCCCCTACAGTTTTATGAATGACCACCAGGGGGCACTGCCTGCAGTTTCCACAGCTTAGGGAAAATCGTTGCTTTCAAAAAACAAAAACTTGCAATAGACAAATCACCAAAACCATTCATCTTCATTGGGGTGCCCTCTGCCAGGAGTCCCCAGTGAAAAGCTGCCGACAGTCATCTTACAGGAGATGCGAAAGGCAGTGGGAGTGGTCTCCCAGCTGTAGGCGATCTGCGTCTTACCTTTGGCGTCTTCTTTGGCCAAGTGACTACAGGGACCCCAGTGATGGCCAGACTGGGGTCGTCATCCGCGTGCTCCTTCAAGACATTCTGTGGCCAAACAAAGGAGTCATATTAGCCCGGAGTAGAGGGGAGGTTCCTGAAGGGGGCGAAGACTGTACCCAACCCAAAAAAGCCCTCTACTGAGTCAACAACCACCTTCACACTCAGAAGAAACCAAGTCACCAGGGCTCCTCAGAGGCCAGAAGACATGCAGTATCCCGCATTCCCCCAAAAATGTTTAAATAGCAAATCACGCGCCTCCCTATGACTCCCATGACTGTATCGCTCACTGATCATATTTAAACATCTGTCAACTTCAAACATTTGTCTAGAGCACCATGGGTCCTCACACCCACGATCTCATTCAGTCTCTACCAACAGCCCTTGGACTGGGCTGACCAGGGCATTGAGAGGCTCTAATGTACATAAACTTAAATACATATGCAGGGCAATGAAAAACAAAGCCAACCATGAGGTCTTGACACCTGTGAGACCTCTTTTCTTCCATCAGCCAGCAAGCCATGTGTATTCTAATCCTGGTGCGTAAAGACATGTCACTGTTTATTCCAACATAGGCCACAAACACAAGTAGATCCTTAATCTGGTGTGACCAAGGATGGAGCCATCTGACCAAAAAGTGAGCTGTGACAGACATACCCCCGGGCTGTGCAGGGGTCTCCCACATGGGCAACAGTGTTCATATCTTTGTGGGTGGACCGAAGGCTTTCCAAGGGTAATGCTGACTCCACCAGATTTTGGCCTTAGAACCTCAACCAGGTGTAAGATTCCACTCCAACGAATTACCCCTAAGTTACAGGTGAGGCAGTCAAGGCTCAGAAAGACTCAAAGGGCTTGGGTGCTGCTCTAGACCAGGAGGGCAGAGCCCCTGAACCCCACTCTCCAGCACCAGACTTCCCACCCCTGACCACTTCACATGTGGTTTTTTTGGATACACCCACAACATGCCATGAAAGAGCATTTAGGGACAGACAGATCTGCCACTGGCCTATTCTGCACTTGACCATGGGTGTCTGCATTGTGCAAAAACATTCCTACAGGGACATTTAAAAGCAGAGAAAGCTGCATAGTAGAACTTACCAGGAGGAGCAGAAGAGATCAAAAGAGAAATATAGGTAAAGATTACTTAAACTCACTTTCCCTAATCTATTCACCGGAAATGAAAGCAACTCACTTCTATTTTGTTCTATTGTCTTAGCTTTCTCATCATTCCACGGTTGCCAGATATTTCAAGATTTGCTTACTACGCTGGATCCACCTGTGGAACTCTCCTCTGCCCATGGGAGGTGGCAAACAGGACGGTGATCAAGGGTCAAACTTGGCGCTGTCTGGGTTCAATCCTCAGCCCACACAGCTCTCTCCAAGTCTAGCATCAATGTCGCTGATTTATAAACGCCGTTTATAGATGTCTTCATTTCACTGCTATATCCCAAGCTTCGCACAATGACTAACCTACAGTAAGCCTCCAGTAAATAACTTTAAAAATAAATAAGTAAAGCCACAAATCCCCAAAGAGGGACTTTCTACAAAATCCCTGACCAGTACTCCTCAAATCCGTCAAGGTCAACAAAACAAAACAAACAAAAAAAGTCTGAGAAACGTCACAGCCAAGAGGAGAAAAGGAGAAATGACCAATTCAGAGGTAGTGCTAGTGCTCTCTTGGGTGGGATCCCCAAATACACACTTGGTTAAAAACTAAGGAAGTGTGAATAAACTCTAGACTTTAGTTAGCAATAATGTATCAATGTTGGTTTAATTGTAACCAATGTGCTCCACTAATATACCATGTTAATCCTAGGGGAGACTGTGGGGGGCGGGGGAGTGGAAACTGTGTATTATCTGCAGAATTTTCCTGTCAATCTAACACCATTCTGAGACATAAAATCCTATCATAAAAAGCAATTTTTTTAAAGTAGGTTCCGCACCCAGGGTAGAGCTCAACATGGGGCTTGAACTCATGATCCCAAGATCAAGAACTGAGCTGAGATCAAGAGTTAGATGCTCAACCGACTGAGCCACCCAGGCGCCCTCTCAAATGCCAATCAGACAGCAGTAACAGCCACCATAAAGGAGAACGGAATTAGTAGGCTGCCAATTTTCCTAACGTGCATGCCGCATATTTAACAAGAAATATGACAGAAACGAACCAAGAACACAAGCATGATTCAGCTTCAGTTGTGGGCTACACATGGGGCATGAAAGAGGCTATCGAAGGCTGGGGGTAGGGGCAGGAGGAATGATCCATGCGTGGGGGGAGGAGGAGTGTTTCACCACTGACATTGTTTAGAACTGCCATTTCCCAATGATGATAAAAAGTAGACCAAAATTTTTTTTTTTTTTTTTTTTAGCAGTTTTGGTTTTGAATTAAATGGACCCCAGAGGGGTGCCTGGGTGGCTCAGTCGTTAGGCATCTGCCTTTAGCTCAGGTCATGATCCCAGGGTCCTGGGATCGAGCCAGACGCCGGGCTCCCTGCTCTGCAGGAAGCCTGCTTCTCCCTCTCCCACTCCCCCTGCTTATGTTCCCTCTCACTGCGTCTCTCTCTGTCAAATAAATAAATAAATAAAATCTTAAAAAAAAAAAAACTGGACCCCAGACATTGTACCCATTAGTACATGGACCCAAATGGGTCATTCCCACTTGGTCTGCCACTTGGGATGGGTGGGACAGGCTAGGTGTGGGGGGAAATGG
Source organism: Mustela erminea (assembly GCF_009829155.1). Taxonomy (NCBI): domain Eukaryota; kingdom Metazoa; phylum Chordata; class Mammalia; order Carnivora; family Mustelidae; genus Mustela; species Mustela erminea. The sequence continues at coordinate 85,207,687 of NC_045626.1, forward strand.
AACCATCAGGAAGCAGGCACCATGTATTTTGTTGAACGAATGTACAAGGGTAGGATATATTGAGTGTTAGCTCTGGGCTGGGCACCGTAATAAATACGCCATATCCACTCTCTCATCCAATGCTCTTAAACACATTGTGAGATGGACTGCCATCATTTCCAGAAGAGACTACTGGGGTGTAGGGGGTGAGGGAACGGTCTAAGACCACTCAGCCAGGAAGAGGTAGGGACCCCCAAATTCCACAACCTGTGCTCCAACCACGGTCATACTCAACCTATCCCTCAAGAAGAGAGGGGGCCACATTCCTTAGGAGCATGACTCCCAACAGTCAAAGGACAATTGGAAACAACTCAGTGGATGGATGGATAGATAATATGAGGTCTATCCACGTGACAGAATATTACTCAGCTCAAAAAAGGATGGAAATCATGACATTGCTATAATATGGATGAACCTGGAGGACATTCTGTTGAGTCAGGTACAACTAGCATGTGATTCCACTTACATGAGCTCCCTAAAGCTGTCAGGTTCATACAAGCATAAAACAGAGTGGGGGCTGCCAGGGCTCTGGGAGGGAAAAGCAGGGAGTTGTTTAATGCTGCAAAACAGGGGCGCCTGGGTGGTTCAGTGGGTTAAAGCCTCTGCCTTCGGCTCAGGTCATGATCCCAGGGTCCTGGGATGGAGCCCCTCATCGGGCTCTCTGCTCCGCAAGGAGCCTGCTTCCTCCTCTCTCTCTGCCCTACTTGTGATCTCTGTCTATCAAATAAATAAAGTCTTTTAAAAAAAAATGCTGCAAAACACTGTAAACGTACTTCATGCCTTAATGCTGCAAAACACTGTTAACGTACTTCATGTCTTTGAATGGGAACTTAAAAAATGGTTAAAATGATAAATTTTATGTGATGTATGATTTACCACAATTTTTAATTTTTTTAAGGATATTATTTTTGTTTACATAGTCTCTACACCCAACGTGGGACTGGAACTCATGACCCCAAGATCAAGAGTCACATGCTCTTTCAACTGAGCCAGCCAGGCACCCCACACCTACCACAATTTTTTTTAAAAAAGGGAGGAGACAGTGGGGCAAAGTAATCCCTAAGGACTGGACTCAGAGGTTCTAGAAAGTGCACACGGGAAATAATCTCTCACAACTTAAGCTATTACTTTTATGCCTGTGACAACACTGGTCCCAGAGTCAGAAGACATGGCTTCAAGTTCTGTACCTTGCAGACTGTATGATCTTGAGGAAGCCACAGCTTAGAACACTAATATCTACCCTTGACTTTCCTCTGTGAAGTGAGATGTGATTTTACTACCCTTCTTAGGAGCATTCATGCTTGCTCTGGACTAATCCTCTCCGTGGGATATGGCTGAATCTCCTTCTCCCCAGAAGCAGAAACTAAAGTTCAGAGGGGTTAAGTGACGTGCCCAAGGTCACACAGCTGGAAGGTGACCGAACCTGACACTGACCAGGTCCATCTAACTACAAGCCCAGGTAGTAACGTCGGGTGATAAAGCCTCAGGAAACCATTCCAGCAAACTCTGGTGCTGACCTATACCCCATTATTGAAAAACCAGGAAACAATCTGAGCTCACATTCACCATCTGATGAACAAATACAGAAGCAAGTCATCCTCGCCTATTCCTTACAAAACAGAGAACTCATTCAACCACTAACTCTACAAAACATTCTTGAAACTTTGTCCCCATCACAGAGGGAAGATGCACGTGTGCCCAGTGAGGGCCTGCACAAGCACAAAATTCTGTTGACATTTCATGGTTCCTAACAGTCCATATGAAATTCATATGAATTTCTACAATACACCAGGATTTTCTGTTGTTTATTCTAACAATGTTTCCCTACCCCCAAAAACAGCATAAAAATTATATATATATATATATTTCCCGCCCCCCAGGAAGAAGCTCTATGCTTAAGCAAAACCTTTCAATTCACAGATATCTATATCTAGATATCTTTCTAAATTTTTTTTATTTTTTATTAACATATAATGTATAATTAGCCCCGGGGGTACTGGTCCGTGAATCACCAGGTTTACACACTTCACAGCACTCATCATAGCACATACCCTCCCCAATGTCCATAATTCAGCCACCCTTTCCCAACCCCCACCCCCCTGATCTAGATACCTTATATAGATCTAGACAGATCTATCTCACCATATGGTGGGAGCAGGGGAGCCCATCACTTCCATGGGACTTCCTGTCCCCTTACCCCAATCTCAAACTCCAGGCTGGGTCGACAAACTCAAATGCTTCCAGGAACCAAGCAGATAAAATGGAAGGAATCGGGGCGCCTGGGTGGCTCAGTGGGTTAAGCCTCTGCCTTTGGCTCAGGTCATGATCTCAGGGTCCTGGGACAGAGTCCCACATTGGGGTCTCCGCTCGGCGGGGACCCTGCTTCCCCCTCTCTCTCTCTGCCTGCCTCTCTGCCTACTTGTGATCTCGGTTTGTCAAATAAGTAAATAAAATATTTTTTTTAAAAAAGCAAGGTATCCACAGACTAGAGCCCTAGAGAGTAGTGTGGTCTCAGGCACACCGGAGGCCACAGGCCCCATTCAGGGAGGGCAAATGCTACTCAGTTCCAAATGACTAACCTCTTGTGGGAATGAAAGCCCCCACCTGCTCTCTGATTTTTTCAGAAGAAATCAAAGATCCGGAGTGTTATCTGAAATCTCTTAAATGCTGGCAACTGACAGAAAACGTAAAACAAAAACAAAAATAAAAATGAAAAAAACCTCAAAAACGAAAATAAAAAAACAACTATAAGCCAAACAGTAGCTGTGGGCCAGTTCGGGCCACAGGCCACCAGCATGGCAACACCACTCTGCGTAAGACTGAACATCATGTCCACTCGCCTTGGTTCTCCCGGAGTTTCTGAACTGTCTCAAGACTTCCTGTCATTTCGATATCAGAGCTGGAGTCCATACCTCACAAGCAAAGTGAGGCCTCAGGAATGTCTGGTTACAAAAAGCTATTACTGAAGCTGTAAGTATTATCAATAATAAATACATTGGTAACGATAAATAATAATTAAAAATTAATAGAAGGTGCGCCTGGGTGGCTCCATCAGTTAAAAGTCCCAACTCTTGGTCTCAGTTCAGGTCATGATCTCAGGGTCATGAGTTCAAGCTTCGCTCCAAGCTGGGCGTGAAGCCTACTTTGAAAAAAAGTCATTAAAAAGTCATTGTAAAAATAAGTAAATAAAAATGAAAATTAACAGACTTCCCCAAGGGCCCTGGAGTGGGTATCTCGCTCACACACTCCCCGCAGGAAACGGTCCCCCTCCACAGCCCTCGGGGGCCACCAGGAGGCGCTCGGGGTTCCGTCCCTCAGAGAAGTTATTTTCGTTTGTTTGTGACAGGTTACAGGAAGAGATTTTTCTAATTGGGGACTGACTCTCTGTGAAATAAATTGTGCTGAAGAGAATCACGTCCTGCCTCTATTTATACACTCCCTGGGGCTCTTGGAAACAGAGACTAGGAAGCCTGGGTGCCGGGACCAGCCCAGGGCTCTCTGGGTTACACCCATAAACCTTCTGAGTAGAAGAGCCTAGGCCAGCTTTCTAAAAGGGAAAGAGGGATGCTTGGGTGGCTCAGTGGGTTGAGCCTCTACCTTCGGCTCGGGTTGTGGTCTCGGGGTCCTGGGATCGAGCCCCGCATCAGGCTCTCTGCTCAGCGGGGAGCCTGCTCCCCAGCCCCCTGCCTGCCTCTCTGCTTACTTGTGATCTCTCTCTCTCTGTCAAATAAATAAAATCTTTCCAAAAAAAAAAATAAAAGGGAAAGATTGGGGCCACTAGGCCCCTTCTGCTGGGACCTGACCCCCAAGATCACCACAGACAACAGATGTGCTGGGCTTCTCTGCTCCCTGTTAGGCCAACTCTCTCGGCAGGTTTAACTGGCTAACAACGGATTCAGGCCCCACGGCTCCACAAGGAGGGGTGTTAACAGTAACTGACGATAATAAAACAGAGGCAGGCATTAAGAATCCCCAACCATCAACCAAACCAACAGTCAAGGGACAGTACCGAGGCATGGAGCAGCTTAGACCACGGCTCTGGGGTCAGCAGACTGAGGCACCCTCCCCTTGCCACAGGCAGCTTGTACCGCCTGTAAAAACCCACCTGTACTGGGCTGACCTGTATCTCTCGAGTAGGTATGTTCAGATCTTAAACCCTAATACCTGTGAATGTGGCCTTATTTGCAAAAAGGTTCTTTGCAGATATAATTCGTTAAGAATATCCAGATGAAAGGGGCGCCTGGGTGGCTCAGTGGGTTAAGCCGCTGCCTTCGGCTCAGGTCATGGTCCCGGGGTCCTGGGATGGAGTCCCGCATCGGGCTCTCTGTTCAGCGGGGAGCCTGCTCCCCTCTCCCCGCCCCCGCCTGACTCTCTGCCTACTGGTCATCTTTCTCTCTCTGTCAAATAGATAAAATCTTTAAAAAAAAAAAATTTTCTTTATTGGGATGCCTGAGTGGCTCGGTCGGTTAAGTGTCTGCCTTCGGCTCAGGTCATGATCTCAGGGTCCTGGGATCGAGCCCCACATGGAGCTCTCTGCTCGGTGGGGACCCTGCCTCCCCTTCTCTCTCTCTCTGCCTGTCTCTCTGCCTACTTGTGATCTCTGTCTGTCAAATAAATAAAATAAAATAAAATAAAATAATTTTTATCATTAAAGATTACTAATCATTAAATCTGAATCATTAAAGAAGAATTGTAGCTATCAGTAAATCAATTGGAATACCAAGAATTCTAATTTAATTAGAATTTAATTAAATCACTGTAATTGTGTAGATTAAGGAATTCTGATTATCAGAATCTTCATAAAATCATGCTATATTATAATAAAACAATAAGATCCTTTATTTTTTAAAAAAGAAAACTTATTTATATATTAGACAGAAAGAGCACACATGTGCTTGCACGGTGGGAGCAGGGGCGTAGGGGGAGAGGGAGAGCATCCCAAGCAGATTCCACACTCAGCCCAGAGCCCAAGGCAGGACTCAATCTCACAACCCTGAAATAATGACCTGAGCCAAAACCACGCCGGACACTTAACGGACTGTGCCGCTCGGCGTTCCGTGACTGGTGTCTGAGTAAGAGAAAGAGAAGGGAAATCTGAACAGACACACAAGGAACAAGGTCCTGAGAGGACAGAGGCAGAGACCGCAGTGACATGGCCACAGGCCCAAAAACACCAGAAATCACTAGAAGCTGGAAGAGCTCCCCCACCCCCCATTCCCCCCGCCCCACCAGAGCTTTTTTCCCAGGGGGCAGAGCAGACTGGAAGAGAGTAAGTTTCTGCTGTTTCAAGCCACCAAGTTCACAGGCATTTGTCACGGCGGACAACACCCTACACTAGCCAGAGCACAGTGTGGTTAGAAGCCTGTTAGCTACATAATTTGTAGCTAGACCTCTTGAAGTCTCAGTTTCCTCATCTATGAAATGGGAAGACGACATCTCCACTGTGCCAGCTCGTGGCGAGAATCACAGTGCTCCGGAGGCACCTGGTCCACAGTAAACGATCCACAAATGTTGGCTGCTCTCTTGTGGCCTCTGTCCTATCTTCTGCTGGGATACCTTGCCCCTGTCCTCCGTTCACAGAACTCAACCACTTCCGAAGCTCTAAGCACAGGGAAATTTAAAATAGAAATTTTAAAAGTGTATTTAGTCGGAAGGGCAGTCTAAGCGCTCCTTTAGCTACATAACGAGAAGGGGTAAGGAGGTGATTCAGGTGCCCACCATTTCATTTTAAGCCAAAAAAAAGTCCCAAGGGACACGGCTTGACCTACCCATTTTTGGGGTCTAGGCTTTGCCCAAGACGTCTAGAACTCGGGTATCTGGCCCTTTGCTGTTCTCCTTCGTTCCCTGAGGTGGGAGAGGCAGAGAACTGGGGGCACCCATGGCTGTTCCACCATCACGCCCGGAGCTCACTAGGTGAGAGGCCTGTCTCATTCATCCTTGTATCAACCCTCCGGCCCCTCACTGCCCAACCGACCCAGGGCTCAGTCTGACACGCAGCCCCCAGCAGGACAGCCTGAACCTAACTATGCCGTCGTCTGGGCTCTGGGTCATCTTTTGGGTGGGAGCAAGCCAGGCTTCCTGCTTCTTGGTTCCTCTGAAGCAGGCTGGTGGGGGTGGGGGAGAAGTAAACTAAACAGCTAATAGTGCTGGAGGTCTGGGCCCTACACCTTACTATTCTGTAAAACAGCAAGACGGCGGGGCGGGCGGTGCTTAAACAAGCAGGTGTGTTCCAGGGTTGGGCTGATGGCCCCTTGAGAGTAAAGTTGTACACACACCTTCCATGGTCATGGGTCAGACTCTCACACTTGACCCTAAACGGACCTATTTTCATTTTTCACTGTCTGAAACCATCATCATCATCATCATCTCAAGGTTCCAAGCACTTAAAGGCCCTGTGCTAAGTAAGTCTTTATGCCTCTTGCTTCGCTGAATTTGATGAGGCACATGTTCTTTCTCCATTTTTTCACTTTCCCCAAGAGCATTCGACTGCCTGATGCACAACATCTGGGAGTCAGCCTGACTCCAGAAATTTTGGTCTTAAAAGACAGTACCTATTTGGATAATGTACTCTTCATTTAGGATTATTTTCTTTCCTTTTATATTTGGGTTTTGATGAAACAACAATACAACTGATTTCTTTCTTTAAATATATATATATATATAGTATATATGTATATACATATGTGGTGATACATATATATGTAGATATATACATATATATGTATATTGTATATGTATATTGTTGTATAATGTATGTATATATATACATACACTTGTATACATACAGTTGTATTGTTGTATATTGTGTGTGTATATATATATATACACACATATATATATGACACCTGAAAATAACGGCCCCTCGAGGCCTCTTCCAGCCCCCTAATTCCAGAGTCCCACAATTCTGTGCAGTAAGAAAGGTGGCTGTCTGCTGCAAGCTGGTATTTTCATCCCCAGCTGACACTCTCACAACCAGGGGGGCATGGCACTGTGGGAAAGAGAGCCTGGCATTATTTTAATTAACAAGGACCACTGCAGAATCACCTTGGAGGGTTCTCTGACAAAGACCCTCCTACTGCCAACCTCAGTGGTCACGACCCACTTAGACCCAAACCCTTCACAACCTTGCCAGGCATTTTCAAGTCATCTACAGTCCATATGAGGACTGCCCCCCAGTAGCCACACGCCTTCCCTTCCTCCCATCAGGAGCCACAGCGCTCTCCCTGAGTTCCAGTAGATAGATTCTTCTAGAAGGAATGGCTACTCCCAGGGCAACTCCCACCTCACTGTTCCCAATCCAGGATAGAAGAGAAAAAAGATGATGATGCATTGGGTTGAACAGTGCGCCCCTCAAAATTCATGGGCAAAACCTTAGAATGTGACCTTACTGGGAAATGGAATCTTTGCAGACATAACTATGTTAGGACCCTGTCATGGTGGATTAGGGCGGGCCCTAATCCAATGACCACTGTCCTGGTAAGAGAAGATGATGCATAGGGAAGACAAACAACCATGTAAACAAGGAGGAGAGATTGAAGTGATGTAGCTACAAGCCAAGGAATGCCAAAGATTGCTGGCAACGGCGAGAAGCTAGAGAAGACAAGGAAGGATCCTTCCATCCCTACAGCCTTCAGAGCAAGCACAACCTTGATTTCAGACTTCCGGCCTCCAGCATGGTGAGAAAGTGACTTTCTGTTGTTTTAAGCCAGTCTGCGCCTCCTTGTTATGGCAGCCCTAAGAAACTTACACCAGGGGTGATCATTAACCTGGAAGTCAGATGGAGGGGAGCTGAGAGGTGGGGGCAGAGCTTGGGAACGCTGGGGAGACGGGCAAAACCAGCTAGTCTCTTTTGATTGTTTACCTAAGAATATCTAATTTTTCTCCAAGGGTTTACTAGGAGTGCTCGGTGTTCATTACTTCACGGTCCCAGTGACACAGATCCCTGTTATTACCCCCATTTTATGGGAAAGACGCTCAGGTTTCTCAGGGTTAAGAACTTCGGGATGGTCAAGGGCCTATAGAACTGGTCCCCAGAAAGATAAAGCACAGCTAGTCCAATACCCACATTTCACCTGCAGGTAAACAGAAAGGCAGAGTGACTCGACCACACCGCAAGCAGCAAAGAACAGAAACCAAAATTGGACTCAAGGGTCTCGTCTCCTGATTTCTTACTCTTCCCATTAGGTACCGGCCAACATCCTGCACCTGCAGATGAAGAAGTATCTTGAAAGAAGGAAGTCACTGAAGGTATCTCAGTGCCAAAACCCAAGGGTTTCACAAAGACAGGGAAAGGAAATGCCTTTCTTCCTTTCTTTTTTTTTTTTTTTTTAAAGATTTTATTTCTGTATTTAGAGAGGATACGAGACTGAGGAGGGAGAGGGGCAGAGGGAGAGGGAGAGAGAGACTTCCAAGCACACTCTGTGCCGAGCGTGGAGCCAGACGTGGGGCTCAGCCTCATGATGCTGAGATCACGGGCTGAGCCAAAATGAAGAGTCGAACGCTTAACCAACTGAGCCACCTAGGCGCCTTGGAAATGACTTTCTTAGTTGGATTTTTACCAGAGGCCCTTCTTTCCACAAAATAAATTAAGTGGGGGTGGTCCTTTTGGTTTGAATCTACATGCAGACAAGTTTTCAAGGCACAAATGAGCTCTCTCGGACCTGGAGAAACCACAAGGTCATGAGAAGGACAAACTCAACTTTCAAAACCACAGGGTCATAAGAAGGACAAACTCAACTTTCAAAAGTTCTGTCCATGAAAAGAGTGAGCCAGACTTACAGGAAGACACAAAAAAGAAAGTTTTAAGGGACAGAAGTAAGTTGTAAAACAGAACCATCTAATTTTTTTAAAATTATGTATAGGTGGGGTAAGGGGAAATCTCCAGAACTATGATCAGCAGATGAACATCAGGGTTACCTCTGGGGGCGGGGACTGAGACAGGGGACATTTTCTAGCCTCTAGCCTCTAATGTTTAATTTTTCTTACATTGATCATGTAACACTTAAAGCTTTTACCAATAAAAAATATGCAGAGTGGGTAAACCTATAAAGACAAAAAGCAGGGGCCCCTGGGTGGCTCAGTCGGTTAAGCATCTGCCTTCGGCTCAGGTCATGGTCCCAGGGCCCTAAGATCGAGTCCCACATCTGGCTCCTGGCTCAGCCAAGAGCCTGGTTCTCCCTCCCATTCTGCCTGCTTATAGTCTCCCTCTCTGTTAAAAATGAATAAATAAAATCTTTAAAAATAAAAAAAGATTCTAAAGTCGTGATCTAGTGAGCAAAAAAAAAAAAAAAAAAAAATTTTTTTTTTAAAGCAAAATGGGAGTCATGTGCATTTTACCACAATTTTTAAAAAGTATATTACAGGGGCACCTGGGTGGCTCAGTCAGTTAAGCGTCTGCCTTCGCCTCAGGTCATGATCCCGGGGTCCTGGGATTGAGACCCACATCTGGCTCCTGGCTCAGCAGAGAGCCTGGTTCTCCCTCAACATTTCATTCTGCCTGTTGCTCTCCCTGCTTGTACTCTCCCTCTCTGTTAAAAATGAATAAATAAAATCTAATATGATTGTTGGCACATCCTATGCAATATATCTAAATTGAATTATGGTATCAGATAAAATTATAGATGGAATTAAAGCTTGTGTATCATCCATTATCATGTGTAATCAATAAACTATTTAATATTCTCTTGAAAAAATGAATAAATAAAATCTTTTTTAAAAAAAGATTCTAAAGTGGTGATCGAGTAAGCAAAAAAAAAATTTTTTTTAAAGCGAAATGGAGCCATGTGCATTTTACCACAATTTTTAAAAAGTACATTACAGGGGTACCTGGATGGCTCAGTCAGTTATAAGCGTCTGCCTTCAGCTCAGGTCATGATCCCAGGTCCTGGGATCAAGCCCTGCATCAGGCTCGTGGCTCATCAGGGAGACTGCTTCTTCCTCTCCCACTCCCCCTGCTTGTGCTCCCCCTTTCGCTATGTTTCTCTCTGTCAAATACATAAACAAAGCAGACCAAAGATTACAACTGGTCAGTCACCAAGGGGGAACCACCACCCACCAGAAACAGGAATCACTCAATGGTAGTGATAGCACTAGGCGCTGGCTAAGATTTCTGTTCTGGACCCACATTCCTGAGCTGTGTTTTATTTTTCAGACAGTGTAAACAAAACCCCAATATCTAAGGAGAGAGAGCCAAGGCACAGAGGGGCAGCCAGGACAAAGCCGCTCATTCTCTATGACAACGCTCTCACTCTGAAGGTCAGTCTTGGGTTCAGCCTCTCTTTTGGGTCTCGACTGTGAGGGGCTCACGGCCAGGCTGCACAGCCAAGAACCCTCTTGTTCCAGAAGAGACATTTGGCCCACCTCCTCTACACAGACCCCTGGCCACACAGCATTTAGAGACATGAGCAGACCCTCCAGTTCTCCTGGGGCTCTAAGGAGACCTGTCTACCCAATTTACAAGGTCTTTAAGCTACCTACAAAAGACCTTCCCAGACACGGCTCAAGAACAGACATCTCTTAGAAGCTAGGTAAACTGGGGCTCTCTTGGCCTTAGCGCCATCTTCTGGAAACCTCCGCGCCATGACAGCCAAGTGGAGAAAGAAGGGAATGCGCAGGCTGAAGGGAAAAAGATGAGACAGAGAGGTCCTAGTAAAGCTCTGCCTTGGGCACCCACAGAAGCCACAGGAGCAGAAATAAGGAAAGCCAGAGGCCATTGACGCGGTACAAACTATTGGACAGCATGGCTACTTTCTAGAACTTGAGTCAATGAACCTAGAACACCCAACTGCCATCTGATCACAATGACCACCGCTGAAAGACCCACCTTGCTCATACCAAAAAATAGCCCCTTTGGGCCCTTTGCCCTGGACCTGTGACTTTCCAGACTAATTCTGTTTTCTTGTGTGGCTGAACATAACACATGTACATCTCTTCTGGGGTCTTAGAAAAAGAAGAAAGAAAGATAGCTAAGTTCAATAAGTGAACTAGATTAGACGAAAAAGAGATGTGTGAGTCTAATAATATATACACACTCAGGGAGGCAGTAGGGAGTGGTGAGGACTGGGGTGCATGAGGTCAGCTACTACTCACTTCCTGCTGCTTGTAGCCTGTTGGGAACATGGGCCAGGATAGCTAGGATATTTTTTTTTTTTTACTCTTTTGATATTTTAATGTTGGCAAGTAATTACAAAAATATGTTTAATACTGTACAGGCTAAACATAAAGCCTAGAGGCTGGATTTGGCCGGGACTGCCAATATACATCCTCTGTTCCAAGGCCAGATCTGTTGCTTGCTCTATGAAGAAAGCCAAAGCAATCCCCTTCCTACTTTCTCCCTAAATGTAGGATGGTCTCTGAGAAGAGAGAACATGTCTCTATCGCAGCCCAACAAGGCAGTACGGTGTAGGCGGTGAGCACAGGGCCTCCCCCATTGAGCAGTACATATTGCACAAATCACTTAACCTATCCGTACCTCAATTTTCTCATCTGCAAAATGAGGATCATGAAAGTACTACCAAGGGTTGTCCGGAGGTTTAAATGAGTTTATAGGTGGAAAACACCTGTGAGAGCACATAGCCACTGAAATGCCTTCTCACAACCTGCCACTGAACCCCACAGTGGGGACAAGAGGGAGGAGGCTGGGCTTCCCGCCCCCAACCCTCCTCCACACCATCAACGGGCCTAGGCTGAATCCAGCCTCAGGGCCCATCAGGTGGGTCTAGGGGAGACTGGAGGGGCCAAGTTCTATCCCCAGAAAGAAACCTGATCAAAAAAGAAAAAAAGAAAGAAATCTGACCAACCAGGAACCAGGAACACTACACACGAACAGATCAGAGACACAAAGAAGCTTTTAAAGGAAAAAAGAGCTTTCCACAGCACAGAACACGTCCTCATAAGATGAATGTGTTTTTAATTCACTTATAACATTCTGGGTCCCCATACTATTAATGGTTTTGTTATTGATGAAAACTCCCTGTTTTTACTTTAAAGGACCTCCGAAGAAAAAAGGAGCCTCAGGACAGAATTCTAAGGTTTCCTTTAGGAGATTTAACATACTGGGGCACCTGGGTGGCTCAGTGGGTTAAAGCCTCTGCCTTCAGCTCAGGTCATGTTCCCAGGGTCCTGGGATCGAGCCCCACATCGGGCTCTCTGCTCAGCGGGGAGCCTGCTTCCTCTCTCTCTCTGCCTGCCTCTCTGCCTACTTCTGATCTCTGTCAAATAAATAAATAAATAAAATCTTTAAAAAAAAAAAAAAAAAAAAGGAAACTTCAAATACAAAACTCCAAGCCATGAGATCAGGCATTCTGAACCTGTGGTCCAAGAACAGGCTCAGAAGTCTAAGACCCCTTGGGCCAGCATGCAAAATTTTGTGTGTATAAGCACATTTTCCTAGAACTCTCAAGAGAGATCAGCAACCTCCAAAAAAGTCAAGAGTCAATGAAAAGAACCCAAAGCAAGTAAAGACTGGCTTTCTGGGAATGGTCACCACAGAGTTCTTTTACCTGGCGATCTGCACCCCCCTCCCCGTCCCATTATGATATTTTTCACTTCCCAGCATCCAGAAGGGCACATCTTCTAAATAAAGTAAAACACCTCTGGATTAATGATTTTGTACGCCGCCTCCCTCTGTTGGTGGCCCTTGTCAGGCCGCCTGACAGCGGGCCGGGGTCCTCATCCCAGCTCCCTGCATTTACCTGCTCTGTCACCTCGGGCATATCCTTTACCCTCTCTGAACCTACTTCCACGTCGGTTAAGGGCAGGTAACTCAGGTACATTGCCCAGAGCTGGTACCTGACCAGTAGTGGAGTTTTCAACAAATGTTATGATGACAATTACTAGAGGGGAAGGCCTCTCCATGTATTTCCTGGGAAATAGACACACTGCACATTTGCTCTCTGCTTGTAACAGCCTTGTCCATCTAGAGAACTCCTATGCAGCCTCTAAAACCCAAGCCAAATGCCCTCTGCATAACTGTCCCAGAGCCCTGGCACCCAGTGTGGCTGATGAGTGTCTTTCACCCGATAACTGGTGAGCTGCCTGAGGGCAGTGACTGTGCCCTCCTGCTTCCTGTTCCCCCAGTGGCCAGCCCAGATGCTGCTCCATGAACACTGCTCCATAGTTAGGCTCTACTTAGAGACCTCTGAACTACAGGTGGCTACATGCCCCACCTTAGCGGGCCACCTAGAGACCACCCGGAGGTACAACCTGCTCCTATAAAACAGGTGCGTGTCCCAGGGGAAGCCAGCCCAGAACAGCAAGTCTTCCTGAGCAGGACGGAGAGGTCTGTCCCCAGACCTAACAGCAGCACTACCCATAATGCCCACTGCTAGCAAAGCCTCAGATTTTCCATAAGTGCTGAGGAAGAACTCCTTGCCAACCACAGAGGCAGCTTCCCCTTTAGCTCTTAACGGCGGCCTCAGTTTGGGAGGCTTAGGCAGGCTTGCTTGAACCAGAAGCCCCTCTCCGTGCACAGACATACCCCCAGGATAGTCTGCACCAAGCTGCCCTGAGCTGAGATGCCCCTGGGAACCCATCCGGACCTTCTCAGCTGCCCAGGCCCAGATGCGACCCCCTGCCCACCTTCACACCCTCCAGGAGTGCCTGGGGGTCCTCGATGCCCTCGGGGACACACTTCTTGTTCTCCGGGAGGGATTCCAGTTTCTCCACCAGCGCTTTCAGGCCCTTCAGCTCAAACTCAGTGAGGTGGGTCCACTTGGCGGAGACCCCCGTGGCAGGGGAGCCGGTGGGCGTCTTGGGGTAGTCGGTGGGCACCGTCGTGGACTTCACACTTTCCTCCGACTCGTTAGACAAAGTCCTTTGGAGGAATCGCAGAGCAGGTGCTTTCGGCTTCTTCCCGGAGGCCTCCTGGTCCTCTGAGGGGGTGCTGGAGGGCGACGGAGGTCCATCGGCAGGTGGCTTGGGCACCTTCTCGGCGCCCTCCTCCTCTTCCTCCTCCTCTTCCTCCTCCTCCTTCTCTTCCTCCTGAGGCTGCTGCTCACAGGACTCCTCCTCCATCTCCGGCCAGGAATCAGATGAGAAGCCGTCTATGCTGGGCTTTCTCGGGGCATCTACGGGGAGCATAAGGGTCACAGGAAAGAGTGAGATGAACGTCCCAGACTCCCTGCTGGAAGGCCCTGGAATGTCCACACACTATGCCTCCCCTCTACTCTGGACATCAAGCTTCTTTGGACATTTCTCATGGTCTATGTCTCCCTCCGCCTCTAGAAAGGCTGGGCTCAGCCAGACATAGGATCAAATCCCAGCTCGGTTTCTTCCCAGCTGTGTGTCCTCAGACAGGTTGCTCTACCTCTCTGAATACCCCCGGCATTTTATTTTTCAACATATAAAAATAAGGCCAGGGGCGCCTGGGTGGCTCAGTTGGTTAGGTGTCTGCCTTCAGCTCGGGTCATGATCCCAAGGTCCTGGGATGCAGCCCCACCTACATCGGGCTCTCTGCTCAGCGGTGAGCCTGCTTCTCCTTTTCCCTGATGCTCTACCTACTTGTGATCTCTCTCTCTGTGTCATATAAATAAATAAGCATCTTTTTTAAAAAATAAGAATAAGGCCCAAAATGCATATATAACATAAGGACTCCAGTCACATGGAATGTCCGGAACAGGGGGAAATCTATAGAGCCAGAAAATAAACTAGTGGGCGCCTAGGCTGGGGGTGGGGAAGAGAAGGCTCTAACACAAGAGTACAGGTTTCTTTCTGGGGTAAAGAAAACGATCCCAAATCGACTGGTGATGGTCACGCAGCTCTGAAAATATGCAAAAAACCACTGAGTTCTACACATTAAATTGTATGATATGGGGACAATATCCCAATAATGCTGTTTTTTAAAAATATAGGGCGGGGCGCCTGGGTGGCTCAGTGGGTTAAAGCCTCTGGCTTCGGCTCGGGTCGTGATCCCAGGGTCCTGGGATCGAGCCCCGCATCGGGCTCTCTGCTCCACAGGGAGCCTGCTTCCTCCTCTCTCTCTGCCTGCCTCTCTGCCTAGTTGTGATTTCTCTCTGTCAAATAAATAAAATATTAAAAATATATAGATATATAGGGCAAAAAAATGCTTCCTCGGAACGCCTGCAGCGAGGATCGGCTAAGGCTTCACTGAGTACGGTCCCGGCACACAACCAGTACTTGATGCACGAGCCACTGCCCTGATGTCGCCGCTTTACTTTGGCGGGAGAAGCAGTGAGGCAGTGGGGGAAACAGACAAGCAATTTCAATGACCCCAACGCTGCCTCAAGCTTTCTTCTTGTGCCTGCAAATGGAATCGGGAACGTTCTCCTACAGCCCTAAATATCCAAATGAGAGAAGCGCCTCTCCGTTTCCTGGCCGTGAGGACGGCCACAAAATCAAGCCCCTGGCCCCCACAGGAATGTGTAAGCTACTACAACCACAGGGGTCGCCCCATTATTTCAGACTAATTTCCCATTCCCTACCAGGCTGGAAGCTTCCAGAGAGCAGGCTGTGAGGTTTCAGGACTTCTCAATACCCGATTATTGCACATCTGACACGTTGGAGACTCACAAGAGACTCCCCAGGCAAAACTGAATTTCTAGGAGGGAAATAAGCACTTCCCCATAAAGAGCTCAGTGGAAACATTTGCTCTCCATCATACGCCCAGTCTGAAACCCCTAAGAGTCATTAAGGATGACAGGGAAGGAGGGAAAAAGGCTTTTTTACAGTGAGAAAAAAAAATCTAAAAATCCTGGGGATCGCAGGAGAAACCATGCAGACCCTAAAGGAGACAAACTGATCGTGTTTTTCTAGAAAGAAGCAGTGAATGAGTCTCAGCAAACTCTGCCCCGGGAAACCCCTCAGCAGGAAGAGCTCAGAGGCGGGGGTGGAGGGTTGGGGGGGGTGTTCTTCCAGATTGTTCCTCGGTGCTCAGAGTCACAGCTAGAGGCAAAGTCAGCTGGGTATCCAAGAGTCAAGACTCAAGGACTGAGCCATTCAGGGGTGATGTCCCTTTAAGTAAAGGCAGTAAGGCAGGACTCCGCAGCAGCCATGCTCTCTCCTGCCTCTGTCAGAACCACCCAAAGCTCTGCCAAGTTTGTGTCTCCAACCCTAGTCACCACCCCCCTCCCCGCCAGCTCAAAGCTTGGTCTCAGGTTTTGGAGACTGGCTGCACCTCACGGGCCTGCTCCCATAGAGACAAAAACCCATCCCTAGGTGCAGGGGAGGACTGGGGCTGTGGGATCAGCTAGCTGGTGGCCACAGAGGACTAAAACCATCAGGATTCTTTGTTCCATAGGGATCCTGTTTCAGCAACCACGCCTGGGACTGGTTCCTCATCGAGACCTAGGAGGCCACCAAGGTGACTCCGTCGGGGGTCACGATTTCATTTTCTTGGACTCTTTATTCCACATGGGAAGTTGACAAGGATGGCTT